>NC_137147.1:156438872-157638872 GCF_951394435.1 Stenella coeruleoalba
TAGCATTCCCATTGCTGTGTCATTTCCTCCAGTAGGTTCCACTGCAAAGGACTGGAAATAACACAAACACCACAACTGATAGGGGTATGATTCACAGCTTCTATGAACAACGTGGATCTGTAGATAGATAGATAGACAGGTAGATAGATAGATCTATACATAGGTCCATATTGTCCATAGAATATAGACATGTATTTATATATAGATATAGATAAATCTCCCATGAAAACATCTGCCGAAGCATCCTGTTTAATGGGAGTTCCAAATGTAATCTGGAGTGGAACCCAGTACACATCAAGGAAATCCAGATTGCCATAAATACCAAGCTGCCCAGGACAATGAAATATACTAGAAACTAGAATATACATTTCAAATATAAAAGTCGTCATTTATTTAGGACTAAAACTATATTTCCTGTGAGTAGAGTGGAATTATAAAGAGTAGCCCCAGCTCACATTGACAAAACATGTTAATTCAAAAATACAGGCTGCCGGGTGACTGAGTCAGCTTTGCAGGGAGGATTAAACATTTCATGGCCAGTAAAACTGACCCCAACTTTTCTTTGGGCAGAAATGCAGCTGAGAACGAGCAGCTCTGTGCTATGAATGATCAGCAGACATGTGTCTCTTCTCTGTCTTATTTGTGTCTGGTGCTGTGCAAGTCATGAGCAAGGCAGGCAAGAGCTCTGCCCTCAGTGAGCTGGTTCCTTGGAGGGCATGAAGGCAAGGACTGTAGTGCTCCGCAAGAGGCATAAAGACCACATGGAGCGGTGGCTGCGTGCATGGAGATGAGCTCAGTGTGCTCCCCTTCTAATTCTGCTTCCACCACTGACAGGATATACCCCTCTAAACCTGAGCTCCCATGTGTGAAATAGGAGTTGTCCTACTACCTCTTGACAGTGTTGAGTACTTGTTATGACACATGTAAATGTCCACAGAGGATCCTGGTGCATGGCAGCATTCACATGTGTTAGCGATGGCTATTTTTACAAGATCTTTTCCTGTGTAGTAGCTTTTACACTTAGGTCCCCATTCTATGAATTGTATACCATCCAGGCAAATTATAGTTTTAAATTCTCAGTAACATGCATGCTTTCTCTGTCTGAGGAAGTAATCTGTAGATAACAGCATTAGCTCTCTGTTTGCCATTACGTTCCTATTCCAACTACAGCATGACATGATGGAAGTTGATCCGAAATGGAGGGGTTTCGTGCCTCCGCTTTCCAAGGAAAGAATGAACCAAATGAATACAGGACAGCTCCTATCTTGGGTTATACTAAAACCCTCGTCTCAGAGTCTGCTTCTGGGGACCCCAAATTAAGACAATGAACACTTTTCCCCCTACATTTGTTAATTCTTTGCACTACCCATTTTTTAAAGGAGCATGAATTCAAGGAACACTAGATGCTGTTACATTTAAATGAGTTAGCAATTACAACAAAGATTTTTGGTAGCTTACTTAATGGGTGACACAATTCTTAGGAACCAAAAAACTATCACTCTTGTGACAAGGTCTGCAGTGAAGTAAAATTAAGTATGTGTGCTGTGGCTTCCGGCTGCCTCGGTTCAGCTCTCGGTCCATTGATCTGGGGAAGGTCTCTCAACAACCAATGAGGAAGATATCATTATTATTCCCATTTTGTACACCAGGCAAGTGAGAGGAAGTGAGGTCAAGGTTACGCTCCCTGTAACTGGTAGAGAAGATTGCAAACGTAGGTTTTCAATTTCTGTGCCATCTGAAAGTTTGCAGTGTCAACTCTGTTAGCCTGGATGATCAAGAGTTAAATCCATTTTATTAATCTGACTTCTATCTCGGACTAGAATAAGCAGCCATGGTTATTTTTGTGACTTTGTGTGTGTGCACATGTGTGTGTGCTGCCTCATTCACCAAACACAAGAGGGCCAACAGGAGGGCCAAAGGAATTTGCCTGTATTACTCTAGTTCACAAATTTTACCAGGCTAGTGATGTAGTAAAAACAAGTCTGTAGTCTTTATTTTGTTGTAATTCTTCAAGTATGGTTTGACTACATACTTGAGGGCATGCAATTTTCTTTTTTACTGTATTAAACTGTCAATTCTGGTAAACTTTGCTTTTGGGATAGGAGGGAAAGTTATAGTCCGTGAAAAGGAAATTGGGTGGGACAGAGACTCTCTAACTTGGGAAAAGAGGAAACCCTGATACTGCAATGAAAAATAAACCATAACTGAAAATGTATGAACAAAAGGACTGTGAGTAAATCATATGCATCTGCATCAAAGCAGATGGAAAATCTGGTCAACATCTCATTCTGTAGGTAATTAAAATTAACCATTTGTGGAAATTGCATAATTTTAACTTATTTTCAGTATTGGCTATGTGTGAGATTCCTTTTATTTGGGGCTGTCTAAAAACAGGAATTGGCTCAACTTTACTTGTCCCCACAATAGGCTGATTTTCCTCTGTATGTTGTTCATTTTGTCTCGAAACTATTGAAGGCAAACGTTCCCTTTCCCCAGCAACTCCTCACTACCAACAATACCTCCTGACTGATCTTAATCGCACTCCTCATTGCTCTTATCTTGTTGGCTCCAAGTTCATATTTACTCAGCCTGCATTTACTCTCTAATGCTGACTCATTAGATGTCAGCATTATTTTTGTCACATTTCTTCTTTCTCAGAGTGCTTGGAGTTGGTACCCATCCTGGCCCTTGAGGGACCAATGCCCATCTTGGTGAATGTCTTTCATGGGTTCCCATGATTAGGAGTCAGGAAGAATATCTTTCTGTTATATTTTAATGATATGGGGTCACTGGAGTTAACAGAAGTTGGAAAAGACTTGAATAAACTTATAGGGTTATCAAATTACTTACACAGGACAAAGTAATTCATTTATTTATTATTGTTTTTTATGGTGAGAGAGGAAATATAATTTAAGACTTGAAGCCCTTGAAGGTGTTGGCTCTTGGAGTCATGGGAGGCTGCAATGGTGGGTTTGAATAGGAAGCAGAATCAAGACCCAGGAGGGACATGGACTATTGAAAAAGTAGGGAAACCTAGTAAGAAGGACAACAGAGGCTCTGAAAGGGAGACTATGAAAGAGAACAGTCCGATCTCAGCACACGCTCGAGGCTGTCTTCCTGTGCATTCCCTTCCTAGATACAAGATGGTCGACAATTCAGTGACCCCAGCTCTTAGCAGACTTACTATTAATGGCTTTCTTGATCATAGAAGAGCATAGAATAAAAGAACGAAGCGATAAGCCAGCAAATACAAGTGACAACGAGGCAAAGCTGCCCCTGGGGCATCTTCCAGGCACAGAGAGCTGAGCAGTGTGCCCTGTGGTTTTTCTCACACACTGCTTAGTTCCTCTGTATGTCATCATATTCCAACTTAAGGCTTAATCTGGTATGTAAGCTAGGCTTTCACCAGTTCTGAGACATGCTTCCCAGTGTGGTTTTGACACTTAGAAAGATTTGAAGGAGAAATTATAAGGATCGGTTTGGCCTAAGGCAAGAAATAATATCTTAGGGTGTTGAAAGGAAATATTTATTTAGAAAGTTGTCCATTTCTTGATGAGTAAGAATTCATCACTTACCAAAATAAACGTGTTTTAGAATTTAAAAAAAACTATTTAATGTATTCTCAGTTATGGGAACTAACACATTATTTTATATATTGCTGTATTGTTATGAAGTTACTGTGAAAATGCAGCTTTCTCAAGATGGGAAATGAGTAATTTTCTAAATTCAATCTCTGCAGTATTTGATGGTTATATAGGCTGACTTTCACATCTCTCATATATAATAATTAAAATATGTGATAACACATTCATATTATCCTAACGTATGCTAATAATGATTTTGGGCATCCTAGTATTGCATGAATAACTGAATATAAGATGACCTTTTGTAACTACAGAGTAGACAACTACTTCACTTGTTCTTATTGCTTTTAAAGTACATAGATAATTGCATAATTGAGGGAGCCCAAACATTCTATTATTGTTAGGGCAATAAACAGATTTTGCTAACCAATTGTGCTGGCATAGATGAAATAGGAATGGAATAATACAAAAGATTTTAGAATTTCATTAGTTGTTAGGAGCATGGCAGATATAAGCAAATAGTTAACATTTCAGATATTCTAGTAGTTTTAAAAATTTTAGCTTCTCGTTGGGTTAGGACATATGTATAGGTTTCCAGGGCCAGCACAGTGGATATAATAAAAAGTGGAAAAGCCTCTTGCAAGAAACATTATGAAATTATGGACAAAAGTATCAAATACATTTAATTTATTAAAAATAATATGAAATGTATGCATAGAAGACACTAAAATATTTCTCAGCCTGAAATCTGGGGCAGAAGAAAAAAGTTGGTAGAATTTGAAACCATGAGCATTCACCTGGAATGCGTTTTGAATGCTTGTATTTACACCACTCATAAGGTCCAGGAACCACCTAACTGAGATGTGAACTGCAGGCCAGCTACTTGCCTGGGGCTCTTGGCAAAAGTAAATAGAATACACTATGGAAGATGCTCACAATCCAGGTCACAAGGAACCCTCACTAAGAAAACTAGCCTCCCATTCATGAGTTACACCACACAACATCAGTGAGACTCAAAGCACAAAACTAAAATCAAGTCTTAAACTCAGTGATTTGAAAGGATGAAATGTAAATCTGAAACAAAGAGTATTTTTAAAAGAATACAATTAAAATTTCTCACAGCATAATAGTATCAAAGCCCTGAAGAAAAGATAAGACACCATGAAAAAAGAATAAATGAAACCCACAAGAAATTAAAGAAATTTTTAAAAAATACAGTCTTTTAAATTGAAAGTTGATGGATGGATCTAAAAGCAGGTGTAATACAGTCAAGGAGAGACTTAGAGGAAGACAGCCAGGGAAACAATGCAGAACCTTCCAAGAAACACTACTAGTAGGAATACAAGTAAAGGAACTCAACACACATGTGGGTAGAATAAAAATATCCAACATGTGTGCCAATGGGAGTCCTGAAAAAGAGGACAGAGAGAGTGGGGATAAGAACAAACATCAGAGCCAAAGAGAATTTCTTCACAGAAAGTAAAATGCAAAGAAAAAAAAGATATTACCCAGAGAGGGACAATTCTTTGTTTAAGTATATCAATACATTTCTTAATAGAAGAAATTCAAAATAATAACAGCAACAATAATAATTTAGAAGGTACAACATTTTTCTAAAGAATATTCCACTGACCAAGGAATACTATTAGTAAAAATAAGGTAATAATTGCAAAACAATGTAAGCAATACCTAAAAAAAATTGTATAATATAGCTAAATTTGTATTTGGAAAAAAATAGGTTGCCATAAATGCATATATTAGAAAACAAGAATAGCAAAATTATTAAGCAGACTTTTCAACAGAAAGAAGTATTTAACTTACCATAAATAAATCCCCAAGTCCAGAATGTTTAACATAGTATGAAGGCACAATTAATGAAATAGAAAAGAGTATTATTACAGTCAGAAAACTAAGAGTTTATTCTTTTAAAGGTGAAAAAAAGACAAACCTTTGAATAAAAATAAAGATGTATGTAAATAACAAGAAATTAAGTACTGTCATGTAACACATATTTTAAGATAAAAATATATGAATAAGTTATACTGATAAATTTAAGATTTTACATAAAATTGTATTCAAAAATACATAAAGCACAAAAACTATAAGAGAAGCAATAGAAAATTGAAATAGGATTTCAAATCAATGTAATTAAATGAGTAGATTAAAATGTACCCATGAATAAAACACTAGGACCAGATGGGTCTAAGCAATATTTTCCAAACCTTCAAGGAATACAGTCCTATTTTATACAAACTGTACAAGTGAAAGAGAAAAAAACATTGAAAGTCCCCCCAACTCATAAAATAAGACTGAAATTCCCTTGATTTTAAACCAGGAAGAATGGTTAGGTGCAAGGAAATTTCTAGACCAATCTCTTTTGACTATGAATATAAAATTTCTAAAACAAAGTGTTAGCACACTGATTCCAGAATGTTTAAAAATGATTATACAACATGATTGATTTGGATAACATCAAACTAAGTATGGGTCAACAGCAGAAATGCTCTTGGTTTAATTCTCTGCTCCCACAGAATGACCTTACTAAATAGCACAAATCAGAGCCTCATGATATAGCCCACATTTATCAAATAACATTTGTTTCTTTATTTATAATGTTTGTGGTCCCAGTAGGCAGAAATTATATGGAAAACTTAGACTGAAGCAATTATCTTATCATCTGGCAACTTAAAATTTTGAAATGTTATAACTCAGACTTGGAGCTTGGGCTAAATGACAGCCCTTGCCTGAGATATGTGCCATGGTGACCACGAAAAAAGCTTAGTGTTAGAAGGTAAGGCTGGGGCAGTGGGGAAGGGAGAAGGGGGTGCTTGAGAAGGACAGCCCTGGATACCTATAGCCCCAGACCTGGCACTGAACAGCTCAGTCATGGGCAATTCTCACAGTTTCCCTGGGGAAATAACCTCATGGTTCTTTAAGATGACATAAGAGTTTACTTAAAGGTTAAGAATCTCTATCTACTCAGAAATAATGGGATTAAATATAGAGACAATATGTGGAATATTGTCTCTATATATTGTGGAATCAATATTGTGGAATCAATAATTTTGATAAATATAGAAAAATACATATATTAAGTATTTATATTCATCTGTTATCATATTAGAATATATAATATGCTGTCATTTTAATTCCAATTTAAAATTATGTAAGTGAAAAATGTTATTTTGTTGAGTTTTGAAATCTTCTTAAATTTGTAAATGGTATTGAAACAGAGCAAAGAAATTAAAATTGCCATCTTTATTAGGTTATTAGATATTTAATATCTACTTGTGAGCTTGGGAATGCAAATCTATCAGGTAATTGAGGTGATTAAAAATAATTTGAGAGATTGGTTCAAGATGGTGGAGTAGAAGGACATGCGCTCACTCCCTCTTACGAGAGCACTGGAATCACAACTAACTGCTGAACAATCATCAACAGGAAGACACTGGAACTCACCAAAAAACATACCCCACATCAAAAGACAAAGGAGGAGCCACAATGAGATGGTAGGAGGGGCGCAATACAATAAAATCAATTCCCATAACTGCTGGGTGGGTGACTCACATACTGGAGAACACTTATACCACAGAAGTCCACCCACTGGAGTGAAGGTTCTGAGCCCCACGTCAGGCTTCCCAACCTGTGGGTCCGGAAACGGGAGAAATTCCTAGAGAATCAGACTTTGAAGGCTAGTGGGATTTGATTGCAGGACTTCAACAGGACTGGGGGAAACAGAGACTCCACTCTTGGAGGGCACACACAAAGTAGTGTGCCAAGTCGGACCCAGGGCAAGGAGCAATGACCCCATAGGAGACTGAATCAGTCCTACCAGCTAGTGTTGGATGGTCTCCACAGAGGCTGGAGGTGACTGTGGCTCACCATGAGGACAAGGACACTGGCAGCAGAAGTTCTGGGAAGTACTCCTTGGTGTGAGCCCTCCCAGAGTCCGCCATTAGCCCCAACAAAGACTGGGTAGGCTCCAGTATTGGGTCGCCTCAGGCCAAACAACCAACAGGGAGGGAACCAAGCCCCACCCATCAGCAGACAAGCAGATTAAAGTTTTACTGAGCTCTGCCCACCAGACCAACACCCAGGTCTACCCACCACCAGTCCCTCACATCAGGAAACTTGCACAAGCCTCTAATATAGCCTCATCCGCCAGAGGGTAGACAACAGAAGCAAGAAGAACTATAATCCTGCAGCCTGTGGAACAAAAACCACATTCACAGAAAGATAGACAAGATGAAAGGCAGAGGGCTATGTACCAGGTGAAGGAACAAGATAAAACCCCAGAAAAACAACTAAATAAAGGGGAGATAGGACACCTTCCAGAAAAACAATTCAGAATAATGATAATGAAGATGATCCAGACCTCAGAAAAAGAATGGAGGAAAAGATCGAGAAGATGTAAGAAATGTTTAACAAAGACCTAGAAGAATTAAAGAACAAACAAACAGAGATGAACAATACAATAACTGAAATGAAAAACACACTAAAAGGAATCAATAGCAGAATAACTGAGGTAGAAGAACAGATAAGTGATCTGGAAGACAGAATGGTGGAATTCACTACTGCGGAACAGAATTAAAAAAAAGAATGAAAAGAAATGAAGACAGCCTAAGAGACCTCTGGGACAACATTAAATGCAACAACATTCACATTATACGGGTTCCAGAAGGAGAAGAGAGAGAGATAGGACCCAAGAGAATATTTGAAGAGATTATAGTTGAAAACTTCCCTAACATGGGAAAGGAAATAACCACCCAAGTCCAGGAAGCGCAGAGAGTCTGAGGCAGGATAAACCCACATTTATCTCAGCATGCCAAGACGCATAGTAATCAAATTGACAAAACTTAAAGAAAAAGAAAAATTATTGAAAGCAACAAGGGAAAAATGACAAATAATATACAAGGAAACTCCCATAAGGTTAACAGCTGATTTCTCAGCAGAAATTCTACAAGCCAGAAGGGAGTGGCATGATATATTTAAAGTGATGAAAGGCAAGAACCAACAACCAAGATTACTGTACCCGGCAAGAATCTCATTCAGATTCGACAGAGAAATCAAAAGCTTTACAGACAAGCAAAAGCTAAGAGAATTCAGCACCACCAAACCAGCTCTACAAAAAAATGCTAAAGGAACTTCTCTAAGTGGAAAACACAAGAGAAGAAAAGGACCTACAAAAAAAACCCCATAACAATTAAGAAAATGGTAATAGGAACATACCTATCGATAATTACCTTAAATGTAAATGGATTAAATGCTCCAACCAAAAGACACAGGCTGGCTGAATGGATACAAAAACAAGACCCATATATATGCTGTCTACAAGAGACGCACTTCAGACCTAGGGACACATAGAGACTGAAAGTGAGGGGATGGAAAAAGATATTCCATGCAAATGGAAATCAAAAGAAAGCTGGAGTAGCAATACTCATATCAGATAAAATAGACTTTAAAATAAAGAATGTTACAAGAGACAAGGAAGGACACTACATAATGATTAGGGATCAATCCAAGAAGAAGATATAACAATTATAAATATATATGCACCCAACATAGGAGGACCTCAATACATAAGGCAACTGCTAACAGCTCTAAAAGAGGAAATCAACAGTAACACAATAATAGTGGAGGACTTTAACACCTCACTTACACCAATGGACAGATCATCCAAAGAGAAAATTAATAAGGAAACACAAGCTTTAAATGACACAATAGACCAGATAGATTTAATTGATATTTATAGGACATACCATCCAAAACAGCAGATTATCCTTTCTTCTCAAGTGTGCACAGAACATTCACCAGGATAGATCACATCTTGGGTCACAAATAAAGTGTCACTAAATTTAAGAAAATTTAAATTATACCAAGCATCTTTTCTGACCACAGTACTATAAGATTAGAAATAAACTACAGGGGAAAAAATGTAAAAACTACGAACACATGGGGGCTAAACAATACATTACTAAATAACCAAGAGATCAATGATGAAATCAAAAAATACCTGGAGACAAATTACAATGAAAACATGACGATCCAAAACCTATGGGATGCAGCAAAAGCAGTTCTAAGAGGGAAGTTTATAGCAATACCAGCCTAACCTTAACAATCTAAGCTTAAACCCTAAGGAACTAAAGAAAAAAGAACAAACAAAACTCAAAGTTAGTAGAAGGAAAGAAATCATAAAGATCAAAGCAGAAATAAATGAAAAAGAAACAAAGAAAACAATAGCAAAGATCAATAAAACAAAAGCTTGTTCTTTGAGAAGATAAAAAAAATTGATAAACCATTAGCCAGACTCATCAAGAAAAAGAGGGAGAGGACTCAAATCAATAAAATTAGAAATGAAAAAGAAGTTACAAAAGACACTGCAGAAATACAAAGCATCCTAAGAGACTACTACAAGCAACTCTATGCCAATAAAATGGACAACTTGGAAGAAATTGACAAATTTTTAGAGAGGTATAACCTTCCAAGACTGAACCAGGAAGAAATAGAAAATAGGGACAGACCAATCACAAGTAATGAAATTGAAACTGTGATTAAAAATTTTCCAACAAACAGCAGTCCAGGACCAGATGGCTTCACAGGTGAATTCTATCAAACATTTAGAGAAGAGCTAACACTCATCCTTCTCAAACTCTTTCCAAAAATTGCAGAGGAAGGAACACTCCCAAACTCATTCTATGAGGCCACCATCACCCTGATACCAAAACCAGACAAAAGATACTACAAAAAAAGAAAATTACAGACCAATATCACTGATGAATATAGATGCAAAAATCCTCAACAAAATACTAGCAAACAGAATCCAATAGCACATTAAAAGTATCATACACCATGATCAAGTGGGATTTATCCCAGAGATGCAAGGATTCTTCAATATATGTAAATCAATCAATGTGATACACCATATTAACAAACTGAAGAAGAAAAACCATATGATCATCTCAATAGATGCAGAAAAAGCTTTTGACAAAATTCAACACCCATTTATGATAAAAACTCTCCAGAAAGTGGGCATAGAGGGAATCTACCTCAACATAATAAAGGCCATATACGACAAACCCACAGCAAACATCATTCTCAATGGTGAAAAACTGACAGCATTTCCTCTAAGATCAGGAACAAGACAAGGATGTCCACTCTCACCACTATTATTCAACATAGTTTTGGAAGTCTTAATAACAGCAATCAGAGAAGAAAAAGAAATAAAAGGAATACAAATTGGAAAAGAAGAAGTAAAACTGTCACTGTTTGCAGCTGACATGATACTATACATAGAGAATCCTAAAGATGCCACCAGAAAACTACTAGAGCTAATCAATGAATTTGGTAAAGTTGCAGGATACAAAATTAATGCACAGAAATCTCTTGCATTCCTATACACTAATGATGAAAAATCTGAAAGAGAAATTAAGGAAACATTCCCATTTCCCCATTTACCACTGCAACAAGAAGAATAAAATACCTAGGAATAAATCTACCTAGGGAGACAAAAGACCTGTATGCAGAAAACTATAAGACAAAAAGGAAAAAAAAAAATCCATTTTGAGTTTATTTTTGTGTATGGTTTAGTTTTCTTTTTTATGAATTTTAGAATTTTATTTATTTTTTTATATAGCAGGTTCTTATTAGATATCCATTTTATACATATTAGTGTATACATGTCAATCCCAATAGCCCAAACTATAATTCAAAAAGAGTCATGTACCAAAATGTTCATTGCAGCTCTATTTACAATAGCCAGGACATGGAAGCAACCTAAGTGTCCATCAACAGATGAATGGATAAAGAAGATGTGGCACATATATACAATGGAATATTACTCAGCCATAAAAATAAACGAAATTGAGTTATTTGTAGTGAGGTGGATGGACCTAAAGTCTGTCATACAGAGTGAAGTAAGTCAGAAAGAGAAAAACAAATACCGTATGCTAACACATATATATGGAATCTAAAAAAAAAAAAAAAAAGGTCATGAAGAATCTAGGGGTAAGATAGGAATACAGACACAGACCTACTAGAGAATGGACTTGAGGATATGGGGAGGGGGAAGGGTAAGCTGGGACAAAGTGAGAGAGTGGCATGGACATATATACACTACCAAATGTAAAATAAATAGCTAGTGGGAAGCAGCCGCATAGCACACTGAGATCAGCTCAGTGGTTTGTGACCACCTAGAGGGGTGGGATAGGGAGGGTGGGAGACACAAGAGGGAAGAGATATGGGAACATATGTATATGTATAACTGATTCACTTTGTTATAAAGCAGAAACTAACACCACTGTAAAGCAATTATACTCCAATAAAGATGTTAAAAAAAAGAAAAATAATTTGACTACATTACATTTATAGATGCAGTTTGAAATGCTTAAAGGTATTTAATTAATCTACAAGCTTTAGATTATGGTTAAGAACTTGAGTTTTTTATTTCAGTAATTTGATTGATTTAGTATTTAAACTAATGTAATACTGGAATGACTTTTACTTTGGCCAAAAATCTATCCTTGTAGACAACCCCTCAATCCCTGTCCCAGAAACAAACTTAACAAGAAACCACCTTTCGCATCAACAAGTTCACTAGCAGATTCAGAATTTAAAATATGGTAATAATTTATGATTCAAAAAAGCTTTCATAAAATTTAACCCCTATATATGATATGATGTGGGGGGATGTTCTCAGAAGCTTTAGGGAAGGAGCACTAGAAAAAAATTTTTCTTCTTCACTCATAGACAGTATATCTCAAAAGTCTACAGTAACCCCAATACGCAGTGGTGAAATCTTAGAATCATTTCCACTATGAGTTGGGAGCAATATCAGTCATCAAGTTCAATACCAGATTTTCTATTTAACATCATCTGGAGGTGCTAGACAATGCAATAATACACGAAAATGAAATAACAGTTATACAGCTTGGAAAAGAATAGTAAAATCTTAATACTTTACAAAATGTCTCATTTTCTACTTAAAAAAATTAAAATAAGTTACAGAAAAATATTAGAGCTAATAAGAGAATTTCATCCATTGTGGCAGCATACAAAATCAATGTACATTGTCAATGGCATCTGCAAATACTAATAAAAATTGGAAGACATGATTTTAAAAGATATAATGTAATACCAAAAACTATACATGAGAATACATATAACTAATTCAAAGAATTTTATATAGAATAAGTAAACATATTGAGAGGTTTAAAAGACGATCTAAGTGAATAGAGAGTGAATTCCATATGTGTCCTGGAAGAATAATTTTGTAGAGATTCTAACTCTCTCCCAAATTAGCTATAATTTCAATGCTATTCCAACCAGAATCTAGTAGGTTTTATTAGACATGTACCAATAAACACATGAAATGTGTATTAATATGCATATGAAAAATACAGGGCAAAATAATTTTTAGAAATCTACATCTGTGGGGAACTTACTGAGTGTCAGACACTTTCCTAAGTACTTTAAATATAGTAACTCTTTTGAATCTGTAAAACCCCTAGGAGATAATGATATCAACTACATTCAGAGGAGCTGATTGGTTAAGCAACTTGGCCAAGATCGAAGAATCAGTGTCAGAGCAAGAGTCTGAACTCTTTATTACTTTGCTTCTTCAGTAAACAAACAAAAATATGCAGCTAAGAACAATTTAAAGAAGAACAAAGGAAGACTCATTTCACAAAGTATCTATACTTAGTTAAATGCAATGGAAAAGAGACATCCTAGTGGAGGGATAGAAAAATAGACCAATGGGATAGAAATGAAAGCCATGAAAGGGACTCATTTATACACCAGGACTCCACACATGATAAAGACTGAACTACATGTGAGAATTTAAAGGAGGCGCCATTCACAAGTTGTCTGGGAATACCGTCTATTCATTAGAAATCCACATTAGATTAGATCCCTACCTTGCAAGGTGCAGAAAAATAAAACCAAAATAGACTAAAGGTCTCAATATAAACATACAAATTATAATGATTTTGAAGTAAAAGTAGGAAAGTATCTTTGTGACATTTGGGAAAGAAGAATTTTTTTAGGGAAATCTTAGAAACCAAATACTATGGAGAAAAATAAAAGATTGATAAATTTGATTTTATTAAAATTCAAAACATCTCCAAGAAAAAGATATAATAAACAAGCTGAATAAAATAGACCACACAGTAGAAAAAGATGTCTACCATCTATTTAAGCAAGAAAAGATTACTAGAAGAATAGACTGAACTCCTACAAATCCATAGAGAAAACTACATAGGAAAAGAGATGAAAAGGAGAGTAACAGAACAAAAAGTGGAATTGCTAATAAACTCATAAAAGGTGATGGTTGGCTTCATTAGTAATCAGAGATATATAAATAAGCCACAAAGTAAATACAATTAAATACCCAAAACACAGGAACAGATTAATGTCTGATAACAGAGTTTTGTCTCAAATGGAGGAAACAGGATTGTACCTTGTTTGAGGGGGTGTAAATTGGTACAATGGTCTCAGGCAGCAACTTGGCAATATGTGGGAAAGCTGAAATGCACATATGCTAACCAGCCATCCTTTAAGTTAATGGTGGACCTTAGAGAATAGTCCCATCCATGTTCACTACATACACAGAACTACTCTTTGTAGCGGTGTTTGAGAGAGGGCAAAAGTGGAAACAACGTAACCATCACTTAGAAGGTGAGCACATAATAACCTGATTTATTCATACAGTGGCATTTCATACAGCAGCTAAACTAAATGAACTGAATCTATATTTGCTTAGCTAAATCCCACAATTATGAAGTATAGAGCAGAAAGCAAAGTTGCAAAAAGATATAAGCAAGAATAAAATATATATAACTTTTAAAAATTTCTGCAGTGTATATTATTTACAGATGCTTTTTCTGTAGGTACTAGAAGTACAGGTGCAAATATAGGAAAGGTAAAACTATAATTCCAAACAGTGGTTAATTCTGAACTGTGATGGGGAGTGAAAAGATCATGTGAGGATTTTGTTTCATTTTTTAAGAACGATACAAAGATATAAAAACTCGAAGGGATAAAGAGAAAAGGAGAAGGCCTATGTGTGTGTGAAATGAAGCAAATTGTTAATGATTTTTTAATCTCGGTGGGGGATACATAAGCATGTCTGATACTATTTTCTGCATTTTGGGGCATCTTTAGAATGCATCAGTAATTATAAAAAAATATGTAAACGATTTATATCAATATACTCTAGAATTATATAAGTACTTTAGAAAAAATGTGAGGTTGTATGTGGGTGTATGTGGGAAACAAGTGCAATAGAATATATACAATAGTGCTGATTATACCAAATGTTCCTTAAATCTAGAACAGAGTTTCTACATTATTTTGATCTAAGTTTAATGTAAAATAATAATCTGATTTTATAGCAATTGCAAAGATCTTGGAGTATTAGTGTAACAGTTTTAACACATGCAATTGCTGCTGTCATTTCCATGGTATGCCTGGGCAAGATTTATTTTTGAAAAATGTATAAAGAGAGAAATATGAAATCCAGATGTATATAATGTGCAAATAATTTTAAAAAATAACTACAGCCTGCAAAAATAATATTTAATATAATTTAATAAAAAATGCTACTGAATTTTATTGAAAAGTGCTGAGTTTATCATGATGGAAGATTCACTGAAACATTCTGAGAAAGTACTTAAAATATTAAGTTTATAGGTATATATAATGTATAGATATACATGAGAAAGTGAGAATGGGGAGGAAGGGAGACAGGGAGGGAGGGATGAAGGGAAGGAGAGAGAAAGACAGAGAGACAGAGATTCAGAGAGAGGATGATTTGGAAAATTAAATGTGCTAGATTATATATTTTTAAAACCTCTTTGAATGTATCACATATTGGGCAGGAAGTAAGGACAGTCTTCAGAGGCTCCTCAACGACAACAGAGCAGGAATTCCAAGAGATGGGGAAGCCCAAACCAAAAGCTGCTTCAGTTATCATCAGAACCTGTGGTCTGCAGCAAGCACGGGGAAGGCATGGGGTCAGGAGATAGCCTGGGGCTTCTGCAAACTGAGAAGTGAGCTCGGCACCCCTTCCCCTAGCTTCCCAGGGCAGTCATCTCCTGGGTACCTGGAGAGTGACACCTTTAGTGGATAAACAAAACACAAAATGAAAATGGAGGCTTCCGGGAAAGCTGCTTCTCTAGATCTTGGAAACCCTATAACCTCAGGCTGGCTTTTGGTAGCAATACCAACCAGGTTGCTTGGCCTTCCTCAGTCAACAGAAATTGACTGGAGGCCAGAAAAGAAACTCAGGCAAGGCTTTATTGGGGCTCCCGTGCCGGCTGCAGGAGGGAGTGAAAACAAGTAACAGGTTCCCTTCCTTGCTCCCCAAGGAGGGGCGAGCTCGTTCCCTATATGGGGTGAAGGTAAGTGTGTGTCCAGGGGTCAGGCCGGAGTGGTGGCTTAGGTGGTGTGCCCACCCCTTTGTGGTGTTGAGTGCAGGGGGGCACGTGTAGTACTCTGCTGTTGTTCTGACACACAGTTTTTGCTCCTGGCTCTTCAGAAATGGCAGTTGAGTTTTTTTGTCCTTTTGTATCTTTTGGGTCCAGAATTTGCCCCATCTGAGCATGCACACAGTTATTTTTAGTCCCATACAGTTTCTCTGTATTTTGTAGCTTGAGGAGAGGTGTGTTCAGCTGCAAGCATTGCAGCACTGCAGCAAAGGGTTCCAGGTCCCAGCCTGTCTCAGTAATAGGAGCTAGAATTCCCACCTTGTGTCAGGCTAAAAGGAAAATGGGATTTTAATGTAAAGTAGTCCTGGGTTAAAACTGTGTATGTAGCGCAGGCACCTGGAAGAAGCAACCACAAATTCTCTCTTAAGGAAAGTACCCTAAAGCTCCATGAAGAAATAGGAAATGTCAAACTCCAAGCACTGAAAATATTTAAATTTTCCGACATAAATACATAAAAGAAGTCAGTCTAGAAGGTACAAAAATATAAATGAAAATATTAGCGAAGTGTAAAAGGCTGCTAAAATGAAACAGACTTGAAAAATAACCTACATATTTTACAAGTAAAAAAATAACTGAGATTAAAAACTGATTGTAATTGACTTTAAAACCAAGTATGTGTGTAATCCAAGCAAAAATCTTAGTGACTTGGTAAGTATACTTGAAAAAAAAAAAAAGAATTCTCTGAATGTAGGCCAGAAACATGAACAAGGAGCATTTATAAAAAGGGGAAGGAGCAGAAGCACACATGACAGACTGAGAATGTCCAACGTATATCAAATTGGACTTGAGAAAGAGAACACCAAGAAAATGGTGGGGGAGACAAGGTTCAAAGACACAATTGCTGAGCATCTTGAGATGCAAAGCCAGTAAGCCCAGTGAACTCCCTATCTGTGAATACTGTAGACAAGCCATAGGGCACCAAAGGCAGTGAAGATATTTTATACTTCAGAATAAATAACATGAAAGACAAGTTCCACAGAGTAACGACAATGAAACAGATAGAGGACTTCTCATCAGCGACAGCTAATGCCAGAATGCAGCGGAACAGTCTCCTCAAAATGCTGAGAAAAAAAATCTGTCAACCTGGAATTTTATACTCAGTGAACTCAAGAATGAGAACAAAATAAATAATATGTTCTTTTAAACAAAAACTGAGAGTTTATCACCAACAAACTCTCATGATAGAAACGTTTAGAAGAAAAGCAAAATGATTCCATATGGACAATGTGAATACTGTACAGGAGGTGTGGTGAGCAAAGAAGTGAAGAATGTGTGTAAATAGTTTACAAAGGCATCACTAGTACAAAGCAATAAAAGAGTGTCTAATTTGTGACATTAGAATATGACCAAACTATTTGAAAACATTGTATGAGTTGAAAAAGCTGATCACGGTTAAAGTAATTTAAGGTTCTTGAGTTATTTGAGAGTGTGGTATTAACAGGGCTCAAATTTTGACTTCATGAAGTAAAATGCACATGCTAAAATTCCTATGATACCCTTAAACAAACAGAAATTTGAATTTATAGTTTTTTAAAGGGTAGAGGAAAAATAGGGATAAACTCCCCAACTAATCCACACAATGGCTGCAGGAAGAAAAGTAAAACATAGAAAAAGCAGGAATGAGATAGTAGAAATAAATCTAACTATACGGTAATCACCATAAATGGCAAAGAACTGAGTCATCCAGTTAAAAACAAAGATTGTCAGGCTCGATTAAAAATATCCAGCCATATGCTCTTTACAAAAGACACACCTAAAATAAATTTGAAAAATTTGCATCGTACAAAACACGGAAAGCAATCCAGCTAGTGTGCTTATAAAAATATAAATAAGCAAACAATTAGATATCTAAAATCATTCTGACAAAATGCTATCTCAAGAAGAAATAAAAGTGTAAGTTATCCTGTATCATTAAAGAAATTAACTCAGTAATTCACAACATTTCCACCAAGAAAATAATAATCTCAGAGAATATTTTTGAGATCTACCAAACATACAGAAAATCTAATTCCTTTTAAAGAAATCTTTCCAGAATACATGAAAAGAGGAAATGTTCTTCAAGTATTTTATGAGACAAATGATGCCTTACTATCACAACCAGAATAATGCAATAGAAGTGAGGAAATGTGGTGTCCAATCTCACAAGTACGTCAAAAAAAATGTAGGATCACCCCTGCAAGTTTTTTAACATAAGAAAAATAATTTAGGTAATTTACCACATCAACAAATTAACAGAAATAAGCCAAGTGATCACCTTATTAATGCAGAAAAAATATGTGATAAACTTGAACAATCACTCATGATAAAAATGTTAGCAAATTGAGAATAGAAGATTTCTTTAATCCAATAGACATTATCTACAAAAATCCCTGTAACAACCATCCTGTTTCATGGTGGAATGTAAATATTCCCTTTACTATCAGGTCATCTGTGCCCAAAACAAGCATCTTTGCTTTTCTCTGCACCATTGTTAGCCATTACAGTGTGATTAGAAAAATCAAAATTATGGGGATTAAAAAAGAAGCTACACGTAAGCTATTGTTTAGAAATCACATGATGGTTTTAGCCCAAAACACACACATATAATTGGGATTAATAAGACACACTAGCAGTGTTTTAAGACATAGAAATAACACAAAATGTCAGCAAAAACCAATACACAATGAGATTTTTAAGAATACCTTTTTTTAGGAAAATGTAAATGTATTAGATATCTAAAAGTGAATTACTTTAGAAGATGTGAAATAATTATGGAGAATACTATAAAATCATTTTAATACAAAAAAAAAACCCTTGAAAATATCTAATACATGAAGAGTTCTGCCATGATCTTACATATTTAATCCCGTAAAAAATTCAGTTATCTCCAAACTGTTCCCTAAATCAGTGTAATTCTACCAAAATTCCAGCCATTGTTTCATGAATTGTATATTCTGTTTGTCAATTTATATGAGAAAACAAAGGGCCAAAGATATCCAATACATTTCTGAAGAGGAACTAGGCTGGGGTGGTAGTGGGGATCTCCCTTCAACAGGCATCAAGAATTGACAGCAAGCTATAATGATGAGAAGAATTCAAGAACACTAAAATACACCATGAAAACAGTACAGAGGTCAGAAACAGACCAAGGCCTAAAGAGAAACCTAGGCCAGGTGCCACTGCAGATCACCAGGAAAAATCTGAGCCACTCAATAACGTGCTGATCATTGCTTATATAAGTGTGAAAAATATTAGACGTCTATTTTACACCATGCCAAAAAATATATTTTAGATGTATTAAAGATATGACCATGAAGAACAAATATTTAAGCTTTTAGAAAAAAAATATTTAAAAAGAAAATCATCATTTGTATCTCAAAAAGCGTTGCTATGGAAAACCACAGACCGCCTCTCCTAACTCTTGCTCTTCCGCTAGGGAATCAGGTCTAGATCTTATTATTTGATATCTTCCTGTAACATAGAGCTGAGTCGACAGAATAATTCTTATTCTTGACAATAATTCTTGTCACTTGTTACAACACTAACATCATATGCAATCAGGTGAGAGCAAGTATGTGCGAGATTTCTTCCTCTGATCACACGAGAGGAATAGCAACTGGGGTAGAGTGGGTTATTATCGGGTCTGCAGACAGACACCTGATGTGGCCTGGTGTCCAGGGCTGCTTTTACAACACATAGAGATATGAAGGCAATAAAGAATTTAAAATTCAACACTATCCATTCCATAGGAGGGATCTGAGATTCATGAAGCTCTATATCTGTTGCCAAATCATCCTTCTAATATCTTTTGAGGATGAGAACTTAGGTCATTTCTAAATTACAAGGATGAAATAGAAAAACCTGCACATTGAAAATGGCATTGAAAACATATTCAATGGTACCCTCCAAGTTTGTGTGGGTATGTATATGTGCAAACTTGGAAATTCATATTTGGCCTATGACAAATATGCTCTGCTCATTCAAATAGTTAATTAACCAGATAGGTACAAGTATTATTATATCATGGGTGCTGGGCAATCAAGAATTCTTAGAAGACAGCTGCACATGAAACTCTGTAGCCCTTTGCTGGAAACGCCAGGAATACAGATTGAAGGCTCCAGTCACCCACAGCTGGCAACTCTATTCCTCTTCTGTGCAGCTTTCAAAAGGCATCAGAGCATCATGTATCATACTAGTCCACAAAATTACAGATGACATTAGAAATAATAATGATTTATGATATAATAAAAGGAAATCATTTTTATGAAATTTAACAATTTGTGTATTTAATCTTCAGCATGTGCCCCAAGCCCCTATAATCACTAATGAGAGTTATGTTTTGATGTCACACGGAAAACAGACCTTTGAGATTATACTGCCTGAGCCCTTAAGAACCAGTGGTGTCTTCTGAAAATAAAACAAACCAAAAGCCTTTTTAGCCATGCAATGCAAACTGGACAAAATCTTTAATAATTTGGGAATAAAATTATTTTAACAAATACTTTAAAATAGTTTACCAGTTAAATTTTTTTACGTGTGTAATGGGATATTTGGATGCAAGGAGGGTATGCAGTCAGTGGATAAAAAACAAGCATTTCATGTACTATTATTTAACAAAAACAAGGTTATTTTGATTTAACTTGTGCTATTTGTTAAATAGACTTGATTTTTAGAGCTGTTTTAGGTTCACAGCCAAGAGAGGTTAAGGTACAGAAACAGGTATACTCCCTGCACCCACACAGGCCCGGCCTTCCCCACTATCAACACTCCCCAACAGATGGTATGCTCGTTAAATAAATGACCCAACACTGCAACATCATTATTACTCAAAATCCATAGTTCACATTAGGGTTCACTCTTGGTGTTGTGCATTCCACAGGTTTTCACAAACATATAATGACATGTATCCACCATTATCATATCATACAGAATAACTTTATTGCCCTAAAATCCCTCTGTGCTCCAAGTATTTACCTCTCCATCTGTCCCTCCTACCTGGCAACCACTGATCTTTTTCCTGTCTCCATAGTTTTGACTTTTCTAGAATGTCATAGCATTGGAATCCTACAGTCTGTAGTCTTTTCAGATTGGCTTCTTTCACTTAGTAATATGTATTTATATTTCCTCCATGTCTTGTCATGGCTTGAGAGCTCATTCATTTTTAGCTCAGAATAATAGCCCATTGTCTGGATGTGCCACAGTTTATTTATCCATTCACCTACTGAAGGACATCTTGGTTGCTTCCAAATTTTACCAATTATGAATAAATTATGAATCCATGTACAGGTTTTTGTGTAGACATGTTTTCAGCTCCTTTGAGTAAATACTAAGGAGCACAATTGCTGGATCATATGGTGAGATTATGTTTCCTTTTGTACGAAACTGCCAAACTGTCTTCCAATGTGGTTGCATCATTTTGCATTTCCAGCCGCAATGAATGAGAGTTCCTGTTGCTCCACGACCTCACCAGCATTTGGTGTTGTCAGTGTTCCAGATTTTGTCCATTCCCATAGGTGTGTAGTGGTTTGTCTTAATTTGCAATTCTCTCATGCCATAGGATGTGGAGCATCTTTCATGTGCTTATTTGCCAACTGTATATTCTTTGATGAGGTGACTTGCCTTATGTTTTAAACCCCTACATGATGCTAAAATGTATATGCCCCTTTCTACCAGCAATAATTCTTTATCATTTCACTGGAAATAGATACAAACTTATCTTAAAAACACCTTGCTGATCTTACACTCTGATAAAGCATACGCTAAAATCATAAAACGTTATAATGTTTAAAACACTTATATAAAGCTCACACTTTCCCACTGAAGATGTGTCTACAAGGGTAAACATCTTCATACTACTGGTAATTTCTTTATTTGACCTCAAAACATTCATGGCAACAATTGTGAAATTCAGATTACAATTCAACACCAATTTGACCATTCAAGAAAGTGATTCTGTATTAAGACCAAATTCAACTGAAAGACTAAATTCTGTCAAAAAAATGTACATTGCCCTTCATCCAAGCATTACAACATATTACTATGTTCAAGTAAAAAAACAGTACTTTTTGTAAATCAACTATACCTCAATTAAAAAAGAAAGAAAGAAAAAAAGAGCACTTCAGAAATAATTCAACTTAAAAATCTGAATAAAAGTTCCATTTAAAAAAAAACAGAACTAAAATTATAACAGTATTAAACATTGTTTAATGTAACACACTGACTAGTCAGTTTTACACCAACTGCTGCATATAGTACACCAACTGAGATGTAATAAAAAAAATTAGAAGTGGTTCTTTGCATAATTTTGATACAGAAACATACAGCTGACACCTTCTCTGTAGTATTCAATAACCTAGTATTAGAATTTTCATGCAGGAAAGACGGACTGAATTGCTGCCACACAAGGCAGCTGAGACCAGACCACTTCCAGTATTGTGGGGAACTTGCATTGTAACCCTGATATTGTAATAATCTACTTTAGTTACAGAACAAGGCAGATCTGTGAGACTCTATGGAGGATGATATTGTCTCCACTGACAGATGTCCTGGATCGAGACCCAGATGTTTTCACAAGAGGATATAAAGAAAGAGAACTGTTTAGTCTTGTGTGAATATCCATACATACATTGATCCAAGTAAGCCTCCTTGAGAACTCGGGGCCTTGCAGGAGAGCAGCCTCTCTCACAGACTCTGATTAGTTCAGTGTAGTTAATATCAATACATGTTGCATAGCTGTATAGTCACGTTTTCTTGTCTTACTAAACAGTCAGTTCTTCTGCTAACCAGTCTCATGATTTGTGCTGCCTAAGTTAGCCTGGATTCCAAGCAATTGAGTTAGTCTTTTGGTTAAATTGATTTTTCTACCAAGGCCGTCAGCCCTCTGCTCAAAAGGCAGAGGGAGGCAAGAGTCATTACTTAGAAAGGTCCAGGTAAAAACCCTTGTTCATAGGATAAAAATCACTTTCTGTATCTCTTTTGGTGGTTAGATCATTGAGATACATGTCAAAATATGAAATATTTGCAAAACATAAATATAGTGACATGTATTGCTAATATGGATTAAACTTTTCTAAACAGAAGAGTAGTGGCTATTCGGTAATCAATGTATCAGGAGTATTTTCAGAACATGAAGCTGACAATGACATATATGATAGGTCCAAAGGGAGGGATGAGTTACAGTGGACACATTAACCCTGGAAAAAGGTAATTAAAAGCTAATCACCCTGGTGATGGTGGAAAGGAAGGGCAGATGTCAGAACCATTTAAGAAATTAGCCATCAGGCTGGGGAACTCTTCAGACGTTCCTTCTTGGGGAAGAGAAGAAGGGTTCTGCATGACTTCAAACTTTCCACCTTGCTGGCCACGCACGGCAGTGCCTCCATATTTGCCTTTATCTCAGGCTGTGTTTCCACACAACAGGACCACGTGGCTCCCTGTACAGATGGAATTTTGTCAATTCTCAAATTGTGTGATGAATGCATGAAAAGAACCAACTTGCTTCCAAAAATTGGCTTCATTACTCAAACCACTGTTATCATAATCCTTAGGTATTTATTTTCCTTCTGATAAAAGGTAGTGGAGAATACAAAGGTATGTGTAAAGTAGCATACAATTCCCTTTTTACCCGTTAGAAAATTCAGATAACCTATAATGCTCCTGCCCTCTATAGCATGGTGCTTAACCAACTACCAACCTCTATTTTTTCAATCTAAATATTCTTAACTCCATCCTCCTTCATTTTTTCTGCCTTTGTCCTAAACTTGGCCATCTTTCCCAAGCACTGAAAACCAATTCTTATTTCAAGAAAGATAGGTAAGTCCTTCTATCCTTTTCAGATATAACACTGTCTTTTCTAGCATCTCTCTACACTCCTACTAATGAATGGGCCTCTGTTTCCTTCTAGATATTCAGCCCCCACCTGTAGTCCACTTGGAACTTTCTGGTTTCCTGAGTGAAAGTCTCTGTCCTGGAAACGTGTTTAATATCACAGGATGGCAGGACTACAGCCCTGTATCAATTTTGTCAGTTCCCCCTCCAGAAAGAAGAGTGTGACAAACTGTCTCTGGCCACAGTGGAGGGCAGGGAAGACATCTCCTGATTCCAACCAGTCTGCAGTTTGCCTGAAACACTGGTTGCCTTTTAGCACATTCTCCAGACAAAACGTTCTTCATGGAATAATGCCCTCAACTTTCTGCTGGACTAAAGGGGAGTCCATTCCTACGAGCTTCGGGCCCTGTCAGGGGTGAGTGCACGCCAGCTGCCGCTGCCAGCCAAGGGTCTGCTCCACAGGAAACGCCTTGACAGAAATGGAAATAATCCAAGGGTAAACGGGTTTGGGGGAGAGGATGACTCACTCAGTAGTGGGTCTTTTGAGTTTGATATATTATGAATATTCATCTTAACAGCTATGAAAATACCATCTTAGCCAAGTGTCTGAGAGCCCACAAAGCTTGTTACACTATAGCACCATGTGCCTGAGAGAAACTGACCTAATTCTGCTTATTTTTCTTGTCTCAGTTTCCTTGGGAGTTGTATACGTGAGAACACATAAAATATGTTTTCTGCACCTTAAGACATTATTTGAAGTTTTATTTTGGGTATCGTGTAGACAAAATATCGGGATGACTGACTGAAACGTTTCTGTTCATTCAGACTAAAATATTCTATTTGATTGATCTTAGAGGTACCAAACAATTGAATTCCTAAAAACATCATTTACGAAATCTCCAGGATGCAAAATGATTGACTGCATTTTCACCTTTAAAAGCTACAGTTTGTTTTCTTTTTTTACTGCAGTCTGTCTTTACTGGGGAGGGAATGATGAGAGGCGGGGCAGGGAGGGGGGCATCCAAAAGAGAAGTGAAGAAGAAGTGATGGGTTGACATAATTCAGAAGTATTTCATAAGGCACATAGACGATGAGCAATTTTACCAGCCGTAAGAGGTTATTAACAAGACTCTTCTGGAATAAAATACAGTGGTGCTTTTTGCAATATCCTCAGACAAGTAAAAATGTAGATTTGGCCTCATCTCTAAATCAAGTGAATATCAAAAGGAAAGCAAGCGACTGTGACAAATTCTGCAATGCCCAGTGTCAGCAACAGAACCCGAGATCCAATTCACTCAGTCATAACTACAGAGAAGGTATGAAATGAAATACACATTCCAAATAGGTCCCAGACCATCGAAGGCTTTAAAGGTAATCACCTAACCCTTCGTTACAAGTAGAAATCTAGCATGAATTAGTAAACTTCAGTATTTATTGCTCAGGGTTACTCCCCTGCTTAGAGTACATAATTGAATCAGAGAGTTTTGAAATTTGCAAGTTAATAAAAATGTGTGTTTATATCTATACCTTTCCCCAAGAGGAAGATTTGAAGAAGCATATCCTTGTAGATTAGAGACAATCTTTGTAAAGCTCCCTTTGTATTCTCTTTAATATATAAGAACTATTTAGCAGCAGAGAAAATGTTCTATGTGTACAAAAACAAAACCACAAAAAGGAAAAAAAGGAGAAATCTCTAAGCTAGAAAAAAATAAAGGCAGGAAGAAGAAGAGAAATAAAACAATAACAGTACAGTGTTGCATACATAATTAAAATGGTATAAATAGGGTTCTTAATATAGCATATTGGTAATTAAATTTTAGTTTCTGGCAGGTTTTACATGAAGATTTTTAAAATTATTTTTATTAATTTCATGGTAGAATACTAATTCTATTCTCAATCATAGATATTTACATAAAACTAGAGAAAAAACAAAACAAAAACCAATTAAAAATGATTTAAAATGTGCTCTACACCAAGTCTGTGTTATATCTAACATACCTTATATATCATATCATATGAATCATATTCTAATTCAAAATACCTTTAAAATATCATTGGTTTGAAAACTGTTTTATAAGTTTAGGCCCACCAAATCACGGTAATTGTTTTGATAAAATGTACTTCCTTACAGAATACAGTGGTTATTTTAAATACACGAAGATGCACACCCTACCCCCCCTCAAACATACTGTCTGTGATATTGAAAGTAACTTTAAAATCCCATAACATGTGATTACTTTAGACATTTTTGTGAGCCCTTTCTATAAGATGTTCTTGCTTTTGTTCCGATAGCTAATCAAGCTATCAGAGATTATAATAACCAAAAGTCAAAACTAAGCATTTCATGAGGATACGAAACAAATCTGTGTGAATGATCATGACGTCATGCACAAGATACAAAATTCTAGATTAACTATGTTCTTATTTTGGTTTACAATTATGTTATCACCACTGACTAAAATTAAAAGGACACACAATGTCAACAAGAATGGGAAGCACTGGAACTCTCAAAAATTAGCAGTATCAACTAAAACTGAACATATATCCCCTTCTGGTTCATTCATTTTACTCCCAGATACATATGCAATAGATGGGATACCTTTTGTCTGCCAAAAGCAGCCCTGCTCACAAAAGTCCCACAGTGAGATCAACCTCCATACTCATCTCAGGAGAGGGATACATGAACCTTTGAATATTAACACCGGAGAACACCCCACAAACCACTGTGGCTTGCAACAAGGCAAGCCTGACTAACGTCATGTTGAGACATTGTAGTCAGACACAAAAGCACACATTCCATTTCTATGAAATTCCAAAACAGGCAAAATCATTCTTTTGTCTAGAGATCGGGATAGAGGTTACCTTGAGGTGGGAGTTATTGTTGGGAAGTAGGGTAGGAAGCCGGTTGGAAGCCGAGGAGTGTCCCGGATCAGGATCAGGGTTATGGATCCAGGATGTACATGCCTGTAAAAGTGCATTGGGAGGGGCCTTAAGATCTGCATGTAGTTTTAACTCAGTTAAATACACAAACACAGGAGTAAATGCCTGAAGGAATTAAAACAAAACAATAATCAAGATTAATTTCGTGTGGTAGGACTGTGACTGGGGCTGGTTTCCTTCCTTATACTCTTTTTCTTCTCTCAACTTTTAAAATGAACACATACTATCCTACTTTTATCATCAGAACCAACCCATAAACATTTTTTATAACAGAGAAGTTGCCATAATGAGAGAAATTAAGGCAAGAATAAAACTTGCATTTTATATATTTTATAAAATTGATTCATCCTGTTCAAAGTCCAGGTCAGCATGTTTTTGCTCATTTTGTACTTGTCATTCCTAAGTTTTAATTTATGGGAAGGAACATGTATAAAGAGTGGCTTACTATTTAGTTTACAGAATAGATTTTTTTCTTTTTTCTAGAACAACATGTTATCTGTTTCCTGGAGGCCTTTTGTCTTTTTCAATGCATTCATAAAAACTGCCCCAAAGATTTAACTCATATGGCTTCCGGGAGAGGTCTTTACTGAAGATGAGAAGGGCCGTGTTGTCTCTCTGAACGTCACTGTGGTTTGTTCAAATTGAAAACAGCTGTGCAGAGGAAATGGCTCTCTAATTAGAACAATGTGTGAAGCAAGCCGAGGGAGGTGGGAAGGGTGATTGAATAGCTCTTGAACCAAGTTCCAAGACTTCAGGATAAGTTTTGTGTCTATGGGCTGATGTTGAGCACACATCTGTTTCCACCCACTGTGGACTCCTTGGGTTCAGAACAATGGACTTTTATCCAGATATGCCTCTTGAAAAACTGTTGCCTCACCTGTTATGTTACTTGTACTTTTAAATTGAGATGTTTTACTGAGATAAGTGTAGATTCACATGCAGTTGTAAGAAATACTTTCCTCATTGTTAACATTTTGTAAAACTACAGTACAATATTATAGCCAGGATCTTGACATTAATACAACCCGTCCATCTTATTCAGATTATCCACATTTTATCTGTACTTGTGTGTGTGTGACAATTTTATCCCATGTATAGCTTTGTGTGTCCTCCACCACAGTCAAGAACTGAACACAAGGATCCATCATATTGCCCTTTGGTAACTATACCCACCCACCCCCCATCCTTAAACCTTGGCAACCACTAATATGTTCATTTCCCAAATTTTGTTATTTCAAAACTGTTACGTAAATGGAATAATGTGTATGTAACATTGTGGGATTGACTTTCTCCACTAACTCATCATAACTTCCTGGGGAGTCATCAAGTTGTTCCATATATCAATAGCTCATTACTTTGTAGTGCTGAGTAAATACTCCATGGAATGTGTGTTGTAGACCAGCAGTCTCCAACCTTTTTGGCACCAGGGACTGGTTTTGTGGAAGACAATTTTTCCATGGACAGAGTGGTCGGGGGATGGTTCAGGCGGTAATGTGAGCAATGGGGAGCAATGGGGGAGCGGCAGATGAAGCTTCACTCCCTCCGCTTACCTCCTGCTGTGCGGCCTGGCTCCTAACAGGCCTCTGACCGCTAGGGGTCTGAAGCCCCAGGGGTTGGGGGCCCCAGTTGTAGACTATTTAACCATCCACTTGATTAAATACATCTGAGTCATTTCCAGTTACTTGGCTGTTACAAAGAAAATTGCTCTTCACTTTTGTATACTGTTTTACCTATGAAAATAAGTTTTCATTTCTCTGGGATAAATGCCTGAGTGTGTTCACTGGGTTTTATGTTAATTGCATGTTTAGGCTTATACGAAATTGCCAAATTATTTCAGAGTGGTTGTGGCATTTCACATTGCCACCAGCAATGTGGGAGTGATCCAATTTCCATACTTCCTCACCAACCTTTGGTATTGTCACTATTTATGTTTGTTTTAGCTGTTCCCATAGGTGTATAGTGAGTGACCTCTCATGGTGGTCTTAATTGGCATATTCCTAATGGATAGTGACATCAAAAATATTTTCATGTGTTTATTTGCCATCTATATACCTTTATCAGTGAAATGTCTCTTTGTGTCTTTTGCCCGTTTTTTGAACTGGATTCTTTCTTTTTTTGTTGTTTTTGGTTTTGTTTTGTTTTGTTTTATTTTGCAGTACGTGGGCCTCTCACTGCTGTGGCCTCTCCCGTTGCGGAGCACAGGCTCCAGACATGCAGGCCCAGTGGCCACGGCTCACGGGCCCAGCCGCTCCACGGCACGTGGGATCCCCCCGGACCGGGGCACGAACCCGTGTCCCCCGCACCGGCAGACAGACTCTCAACCACTGCGCCACCAGGGAAGCCCTGGATTCTCTCTTTACTGTTGAATTTTGAGAGTTCTTTATATACTCTAGTTACCAATCTTTTTTCAGATGTGGCTTGCAAACACTTTCTCCCAGGCTGTATCTTGTCTTTTGATCCTCTTCACATGGGCTTTCATGGACGAATAGTTTTTAATTTTTAAGTCCAATTTATTAATTCTTCCTTTGAGGATCATGCTTTTGGTGTCAATTGTAAGAACTCTTTGTCTAACCTTCCTCAATCCTGAAAATTTTTTACTATCTATTTGTTCTAAAAGTTTTATAGTTTTACATACATTTCAGCCATTATTTCATTGACTAATCTTTCAGTCCTACTCTCTTTCTGTAATAATACAATCATTGGATCTTTTGCTAGTGTCCTGTAGGTCTCTGAGTCTCTGTTCCTTTTTTTCTTTTTCAGTCTATTTCTTTTGTTGTTCAACTTGGGTGAATTCTCTTGATCATTGCTCAAGTTCTTCACTCCTACCCTCTGTCATCTGCACTCTACTATCAAGCCTATCCAGCAAGGTTTTCTTTTTTGTTGTTTGTTTTGGTTTTTTTGCTGTTATTGTAACTTCTGGTTCCATAATTTCCATTTAGTTAATTTTTCAGTTTCTATTTCTTTGCTGAAATTCTCTTTTCCATCTGTTTCAAGAAAATTAGTAATTGATTATCTAAGCATTTTATGATGACTGCTTTAAAATCATTGTCAGGTAATACCAACATCTGATGTATCTTGATGCTGGAATCAGTTGCTTGTCTTTCTCATTCAAGTTGTGGTTTTCTTGGTTCTTGGGTTCTTGGCATGATGGGTTATTTTTCATTGTACTCTGGACATTGTCTTATGTTAGGAGATTCCATGTCCTATTTAAATCTTTTATTTTAGCAGGTGATTACCCTATTTAGATTTATTACACTGGTACTGACCTACTTTTGTGTGTTGTGCTTCCAATGACAGTTTAATTTTCAGAGCTTTTGGTGTGTCATTTTGGTAGAATTGGTTAATCTGATGCTACCGTGTTGTTCCTTCAGCCCTGGGGTTCCATGTTAGTTCAACTTCCTCTTACCACCTTTCAGAGTTCCCTTTCAGTTGTCTTTTGCATAATTTCCAGGAATTATAGTTGTACTTAGTGTGAAGAAGCAAGGTGAAACAAGTCTATGGCATCCTGTTCAGACTGAAAGTCCTAGCTGTTTGTTTTTGAAAGATAATTGATAGTTTATATATACTGAGAAAAATCCAATATCTATTGATGTTATTTCATGCGCTACCACAAAATGCTAATAAAAAAGTGTGGTCTCAGTACTTAACATATACAGTAAAGAAACCATGATGCTCCTTTTCAAAATCCAAAAACCTTGACTTTTGAAGTGTTTTTTCTTCTATTTTACACAACTTATTTTTCACTTATTTGATTGCTGGGTGTAATGCACATAAAATGCAAAAGAAATGGAAATGAGTTTATTTTGTTGCTGCTGCTCCTTCTCATATCCTTCTTCATATATTAAATACAATACTGAATCCTATGTAAATGAAAATGCCCTGGATCAGTGGTTGTCAAAGTGTGCTTCCTGGATCAGCAGCATCAGTATCACCTGGACATTTGTTAGAAATTCAAATTCTCAATTCCATCCCAGAATCAGAAATTGTGTGATGCATGGTCTACCACCCAATGTTTTAACAGTATCTCTAGTTGATTCTGATGATGCTAAAGTTTAAGAACCACTACCCTAGACATTATTCAAACCTAATTTTCAAATTTAGTAATATTTTATTTTTAAAAAGAAATCATCAAATAAGCTTATTATTTAGGTGAGGCTACTCTCCTAGCAGATTATTTCTAGAATTAAAGATGTGTGATATCTGCAGAGGAAAGTGAAATATGCCATTAGAACTTTAATGTTTAGTCCATACAGACATGTGGACATCATACTTTTTCATATGTATATAGTCATTTAGCAAGTATTTATTGAGGACTACTATGGTCAAAGCACTGTTCTAGGCATCCAATACAGTCATAAAGAAGATAGATGCAACCTCTGCCCTCATCAAGTCTGTGCCGCTTGATATGCAGAGTTGTGACCTTTTATGAATGCTTTGACAGATTTAACTGGGCTATAATTACTGCAAGTATTTTTACTGAGTTCTCAAAAGTGTTTTGGAAACTAAGATGGATTCTGTGTGAAAATACACAATTTTGAGACAACTATTATTACTTGAAAATGAGCGTATTATGGTAGATAGGAATAGTTTTCAAATTTCATGTAATCATATTCCTATTAATTTCGTTTAAACTCATTTCAATATGACACAGTTGCTATCATGGCACATGACTGGTTATGAAATACTGTCCATAATTATATTGCTCAAAAAACTTCAAATGAAGACAATTATAAAACATGATATTATCAACAAGAACATTTTAAAAGAATGATTTCTACAGAACTATTTTTCATCTACTTAGGCAAGATTTACATTCGCCATAACATAATTGGAATTTTTTGAGAGAAATGGCTACCGTGATGGAAAATTATCATTCCTTAGCATGACAACCTCATGGTGTAAGAGCTGTACTGTGCCAATACACTCAGTACATAAGAGTGTATTGTACCTTCCACTCACAATGGCTGCTTCATAGAATGGTGAAGGGAGTAAATAGAAAAGGAATCTGCTGAGAGCTGAAACATCTGATAATTAATATATTTCACAGACATCATATATTTTCCCTTAGTTTTGAGAGACCCATTAAGAAATTTAAAAAAGCAACTTGAAATACTTTTCCTTGGCAAGCCAGGCAAGTGGACAATTGATAACATTTCTCTACAGACTTACACCTATTTTTCGATTTGCCTTCTAACCTTATGTGCTAAGAAAAAGAGAGATTTTATTTGTTTCTTTTTTTTTAAAAACAAACCTGTAATTATTTAAGGGGAAGAGTCAACAGACCTTACTGGTTGAGTGGACATGAGTGCTGAAGGCAAAGGAGAGGCCTGGGGGAGATGGGGACATTTCAGTAAATATGAGGAACAACGGGAGACAAGCAGTTTAGTGGGGATTGTAAATTCTATTTTGATCGTGTTGCTTTTGAGGAGCCTCTGAGACATCCGAGTGGAGACATCAAGTGAGCATTGTGATCTGTGAGATGGCCCCCAGAAGAGAAGTCAGGGCAGGGAGTGCTGGCATGCTGGGGGTAATTGAAACCAGAGACTAGAAAGAACTGTTTGTTTGGGGGGAGCATGCAGGGAGACAGAAGAGGAGGGCTTGGATGGTCTTAAAGACTTCTTCATTCTGAGTCAGGAGGATGGTGAGGAGCCAGGAAGGGATATAAATAGGACCCTGCAGTAGGATGCCGTCAGGAGAGTGTGAAATTACAGATGCTGAGCATGGGAACTGTTTAAAAGAAACTATAAAACAAGAGACTGTTCTGAATAGTGCTGAAAGGGCTGGTTAAAAAAGCACCTCACCTCCCTCCACCCTTTTCAAAAAAATTCTCAATAGGCCTGACTTGGGTAGATTCAAGGAGACTGGAAAGGGAGGAAGTGGAAACAGAATAGATAAAACTTTCAAGGAATTTGACTTTGGAGATGAGAGAAGACAAAGAATGCTATCTGGAGATGCTATGGGTTAAGGGGAATTCAACTTTTTTAAAGGTAGTACTGCTTCTTGAGTTTGCTTTTTAATAGTATAACTGGCAAGTTCAGGAGACAGGGGATAGTGCAAAAAGAGTGGGGGAAAGTGAGATTCAGGGAGAGGGCTCTGATTTAGACATCAAAGTGCTCACCTACCTCTTTCATACAAAAAAGAAAGAGGGAAGCGTGGACACCAATGCAAGCATTTTGTAGACTTCAAAGAAAGCAGTGAGGTTTACTGGCAGATGCATTTATGTTTTCTTTTCTGTGAAATTGAGGATGAGATCATCTGTTGAGTTTGTTTTTGTTGGGAGATAGTTGAAAAAATGTGTAGAAGGTATTAACAAGTAATTTTGGAGTTTGGGAGAGTAATTTGCTTAGGGAAATAGAGTATGAATACGTGGCAGTGTCATGGTTTCAGTTGAATTTAAAAAAGAGTATATTACAAATCCATTGTGTAATATAATGTTGTGCATATTTTTATGTATATATATCAATGCATGTGTGTATGTATACACACACGCATAGATACACACATGATTATATACATAAATATCATACTGCCTAGATGGATAATATCTATATATCTTTCTATGTAAATGTGCACAGAGAAATGTCTGGAAGCATTTGAATGCAAAGCATTGGTCAATGACATAATATGTTTATATGCATACAGACGACCTTCAATGATGCATTCGCATATCCATCTATGTGATAAAATTTAAGATAGTTTCACTCTGTTTCTTGTAGTTTTATGCATTTTTACACATTATGAATGAGCATGTACTGCTTGCTCACTAAGGCAAAGAAACAAGAAAAATATTCTGTAAGTTAAATTGACTATGTTATTGGTAAAATAACTGACTGCAATAACCTAACTCTATGTTTATACCTTATAGTACTCATTCAAGTCTAAATATTCAGAGGGGCAATGTTTCAACAGGCCCCAGCCTCTTTTAGGAGCTATGGCATGAAACCACAGTGACATAGCTCCTATTTTATAAAACCTTACTTTCCTATAGTTCCCTTTTTACATACTGACACCAGAAAATATTTAATCAATCAGATCTCCTTTTTATGCTAGCTGCTACAAAGTACAGGGTCAAATAATTAATATCCATAGGATTCTCTGGCTCTATTTACCACAGCAGGTTGACAAAAATCTAATTCTGGGGTATAACTTTAGGTATTGGTCAAGAAAAGATTCTCTGATGTGTTCCAAGTTTGGGAAACTGTGGATGAAATGGCGCTGAATATCAAGTCTGGGTCTTCTGGCTTTTTATTTTTACTTCCGGAGTTTTCAGAGCCTTTAAAAGGCTGAAAAGTAGAGTTTGCAGTATTTTCCAGGCTTCCTTGTCTCAGAAAGTGTCCGTGTGTGTGTGTGTGTGTGTGTGTGTGTGTGTGTGTGTGTGTGCGCGCGCGCGATGCACCTGCATGGGTACTGCCTCATGGAACATATTTAGCAAACTAGGGAATGCTGTTTGATACTGTATCTTAGTTTATACTTCTCCCTAAATTTTAAAATTCCTTCTATCTCAGATACTTTAAATTTATGTTATCTTGCTTACTTTTCTGTAGACAGTTTAATTTTTTTTAACAAAGGAGAATAAGCAAACAACTTAGTATGTCATGATAGGATAGCACTTTTTTTTTCATACCAGTGGTCAGGATTATCATAACAAGTCTTCTAAAAATGACACTGTCTTTTAAGTGATTTTCAATCTCCATGATAAAACTGAATTATATAATATATAGCTACATATTGTGTAATTTGATTATGTCAATTATTAGATATGTCAAAGGGCAAACTTCTCAAAATAATCAAAAAATACTGATAAAGACTTCAAAGAGATGTGGAATTCAAGAATTTTCTATCATTTTTGATTGATGACTACCTTGGTTATTTAAGAAAATAATAAATAAGCATAAAAATACTGTAAGTTGCAGTCCATTATTTAATCCTTTTAAATTAATTTAAGCATGCAATATTGGGTCATCAAATGATTTGCATTGAATCAATAAGGGGAAATCAAAGCATTGAAACAAATAGGAAAGAATGGACCCATGATAGCAACAATATATCTGAGAACTGACAACATTCTTCTTAGTCATCCTTACATGTTTAGATATAAATATAGACACAGATATAGATATATAGACATCTATATATAAAGAATACCTAAGTAGTGCTCAACTGGGTCCAATAAATATTTTAAGTGATTTTCAAACAGTCTGAATTTGGCAAAACAAAAGAAGTTTTAGCAGATCATTTTTCCTTGAATTTTATATTCTTTTGAATTGTAGGGAAAGTCAGTCCATGTGTTTCTGACTCTGAAACGTTTAACTCATCAAAACACTTGCTTTGTAAATAATATTTATTGCCCAAAACCTTTTGAGGTCTTATAATAAGTTCCCAACCCAAAAATTTCGGGATAGGTTTTACTCTGAAGAAACTAGTGAGAAAAAATGGTTCAAGATATTGGTTTGGAATATTTAAACCAAAGTTTAAAGAGTGAATTATTCTTGGAAAATTTTCCCCTAATATTATATTTCTAAATTATAGTCTGTATTAAGAAAATATACACATTCATTTTTCTTGTTTCTGTAGATGATCTTCCTAGTTTATTCACTGTATGTAAGAATATACATTTTTAAGTTCCTGGAGAACATAAGATGGAAATAATGTCTAACCAAAATTATAGTTGAAAGGTAGAAAGGGACCCGGGAAAAAGCAGTAGAAATTATATGTACAAAAAATGAGATTTTAACATGTAAATGTATTATCCGTAAATCCAAGATAATTCTTAAGCAGTGGTCTTGCTTGAAATGTCTCATATCCAGATTTATGGAGCTACATCTAGGACTAAAACTCAGACATCCAAAAATGTTTGCTTAGTCATTTTTAATTTAAATATAGCCATAATTTAATATTTTATAAGCTGGAGGATATAATTATTTAATATCAAGCAAAAACTAATGCCCTAATTTTAAAAGAAATGAAGCATATAAGAAAGCAAGTATAGATTTAACAAATTTCTGGGTTAGCTAAATTCTGGAGAGATCAAATTGATTTAAAAGATGTTTCAGGCAAATGAGATGTAATAGAGTTAGGAAATTCAGACACACTAAAATGAATCTAAATTCATTTATTACTAGGCATTAATTACTTTAAAGAAGATTAGGTTTTGTTAAAATAGAAAGAACTATTATATTATGTTCTATAGCCTTACATACATTCATATATATTCCATGTACATAATATATATCTACATATATATATATTTTAATCTGACCTCCTTTCTTACATCTAATCAATATTCATAATAGAAAAATCTATACCTATGTTTATGTCTACACCTACATCTATATATGTAGACATACATGTGTATCTATCATATACATAAATCTAGGCATAACCATTTTTTAATGGTTACATAATATTCTACAGTATGGATTGATCAAAATTGTTTTACTAATTGTTCCCTGTTTTAAAAAAAATCACCTTTTAATACACTATCTTATCAAAGGATTTTCAGAAATTTTGCTACTTGCACCTGTGAATAGTCTTGTAAATTTCTTCTCTTAACATGTGAGGTGGTTTTTATTAAAAATATTACCAGGAGTGGAATTGCTGTTTCGTATGGAATACAAATATTGTACTTAAATAGAAATGGCACATTTTGTTCCATACTGTATGTACAAATTTACTCCCGATAGCAATATATAAAATATCCTGTTTATCCGTACTCTCCTGTTATTTTCAGATTAAATTAGATGCCAAATGAATGAGATCTCATTGTGGTGTTGGTTTTATGTTCCTAACCACCACTGATGTTGAAAACTCTTTACATTTTTATTGCCTATCTGGGTTTTATTTTTTGTGAAATGTCACTACATATCTTTGGCCCACTTTTCTATTATATTTTTGTGCTTTTTGTATTAGTTTGAAGTATTTACATATTCTTGATGCTAATATTTTCTGTTGTGTGTATTGTGTACAGGCCCTCATGGGGCACACAGTGCAGGGGCAGATTTTACATATCTGAGAAAAATGCTAATAAGAGAGACATGGGATTATACCACATTATTATGGGGAGTTTGAAGTATTCAGGGAGGTCAGGGAAAGCTTTGTGGGGAAAATTACAATTTGGTTGATATCTGGGAGTGAATAGGGGTTAGCGGTGGAAGAGGAGAAGCAATTTAGGTAGGAGGAAGAGCATATACACACACTGGAGGTCAGTCAAAGCAGTGTGGGCACCAGGGGATGAGAAGAAGGGCAGCGGGGCTGGACCTTCGGGGTGAGGTATGAAGAAGGCTGCTTGTTCCTCAGTGGGCTGACCACACAAAACCCTAAAGCCATTTTAAGTGTTGTGGTGTTATCCTAAGATCAATGGGACATCAATGGACTGTTCTGATTGGGTATTTAACATCAAACTTGTGTTCTAAAAAGCTGCCTCTGACTATGGAATAGAGAATAGATTGTGAAGTGTGCTGCCCAGTGGCCCTGTATATCACTTAGAAGACTTTTTTTAGTAATACAGTAAGAAATGTTTGTAGGTTGACCTGTGCTGTAAGGATGGAGAGTGAGAGAAAAGAATGTATTAGAGAAAAACTATACAATGAAATCAACAGAACTTGTTTTAGTAGAAGGTAAATTTGGCTCCAGGATGAGATCCAAGTTCTAGGCTACAAGTGATTACTAAGAAACTTGTTACATTAATCACTTAAAAGGAGAACTTAAACAAAAATCTTTTAATTAAATTACTATCTGTTACTATGAAACTGATGATTAATGAAAGCATTAGGTGTCTAAGACTTCAGGCACCGGGTTAAGGATGTCTTCATTTGGACCCCAGATTCACCATTTACTCTCTCAAACCTCCATATCTCTTTTTGCCTGTACAATGGAGCTGCCAACCTCACGTCGTTGTTGTGAGAATTAAGTAATGAAAAAAAGTGCTTCATAGACATTTGGCACATCCCAATGAGCTAGATAAATATTCGTTATTATTGAAATTATTCCATTACTACCATTATTAACTGGGGAAAGCACTGTGATAAAAGTTAATTTTAAAAATACAAATAGAGGCAAGATTGCAGTTTCTATTGATTCAAATGTTATTACCGGGGTTGGAAATTCCCTCTCCTTAAACATGAACATGCAATGTAAATGGAGGATTTTGAGGGCTAATGGTAGGGAAATCTGTTTATCTTTGACATTCCCCAGGGCACTTGGGCAACTCTGAGCATCTCAACTGTTCACTTGTTTGCCTTTGGCTTACTCAAGGAACAAGGAAATCGTGAAGAGATGCTGTTTCGATTTCTTGGATTAACACTGTATTGAGTTGCATAATTATTATAGAGATAATCAGAACATAGCAGATTTATTTCTAGGATGAATAGAAGAACATGGATTTCCATATTAATTGGTAACATTTACTACAGATAACATATACTAATATTCACTTCAGATATCTTCCTGTTATTTCATTAGTCTAGAAATTAAACATTTTTTGTTGTTTTAAATCCTCAGTTTAGTCATCCTACTAATTTAAAATTGTACAATTTCAGCCCAAGTATTGTAATTGGTCACTATGGGGTACCAATCACTACTTGAGCTTGCAAGGTGAGAGCTATACCAAATACTTGATGCTAATATATGTGCTATGTCTTAATTCATCTTTTTATTTTAGGATAAAAAGAAATCAGGGGAAACGTGTTTGCCAATAACCCTTAATATATTTCTCCCTAGAGCAATGATTATAAGATTCCATTTCAAGGGAATACAACGGTATGGACACTAAGCAGTTCAAATATGTCAATCCCTACTAATTTGGTCAAAGGGAAAAATCAGTTTCTGTTGAATTTTTAAAAAAGGGAAAAATCAGTTTCTGTTGAATTTCCTTTCATGCCTTATTTTAGAAATTTGTAAAACTGTCTTTTGCTACCTCTCAGATAGTGAAATAACAATGAATTCTGCTCCAGGCAAGCTGCTTTCCAGGCCAACCTGTCAGGAGAGAGACAGACAGCTGAGGGTAATTCATTCTCGCCACTGGGTCTCAAGTGACTTGTGAAGGGATGTGGAATTTCTAAAATATAAATAGCATTAATTTACAGCAAGAAATAGAAAGTGTTCTTCATGTTTGCAGAGAGGCAAAAGATGAGCTGTAAGCAAGGGAAAGCTAGCCAGGTGGGATTTAAAAATTAAAATGCGGGAATTCTGTCCGATTCTAAAGGACACACCTTAATCAAGAATTACTTGGAGTAACCGATTCCTAGTGTTTTACAAGTCTTTTATTCCTCAAAATGATCTCAGTATGCAAATAAATCATATGCAAATGAGCTTTGGATGAAGATATGAAAAGAAAATATGCCAATGAAAATAAACTGAATGGAGAGAACTAGAAATAGCCAAAATAGGCTCAAACCTCTTTTTTGCTAATTAATTCAGCATGCAACTCACATTCCAGTAGTAGCAGAGAGACTGAGCCCACACTCAAACTGTCAGTGAATCCTAAACCAAAACTGGAGTCTGGGCTCTCATTAGGGTCGTGCTAGCAGAGCCGCACAATGAACTGACTTGCTGCCAGGGCACCAGTGTTCTCTCTTGCAGAGCTCCTGTGGGGAAGAAATCTGATACCACTTCACAGTGGCAAATGCTATTACTTCCAGTATTCATCCCACGGAATTCATCAATCTTTGTTTGTATTTCTAACACTAGTATATTGAAGTCCTCGGGAAAAATATGCGAAGATATAAATGAAGGCAAGACTCCAGGAAAGTTTCTTTTTTTCCTTCCCTTCTTTAGTTTTTGCTATTAATTCACATGAGAACGTGTCTCAGAACCGCTTGTCTTCAGTATGTCCTAGAACTAGCTCCCTTTGGGTTAATTTGGCAGAGATTACTGAGGGAAGAATCATGAAAACACTCTTTAGATGTGAATTTGTCATCAAGGACAGACCAACAGGATGGAGAAGTAATGATGCCAAGTTCACACCTGCTTGTCCCTGTGTCAAGGTAAGGCAACGTCATGGTGTCGGACTCTGGATGTCCATGGTCATTTCATTCAACGGGCTTTCCTACCCATGTCACATGAAGCAGTTTGGGGCAACACATTTCCAGTATCAATGGGGACTAAGACTTGGGCTGCTTAATGACCATAAAGAAGTAAACGCACAACTCAAGCCAATCTTGTTAGAATACAGCCTGCCCAGCTAGCAGGCTGGTAAAGAGTTCCCTTTCCTAGAAGTCAGGAGCCTGGTGTTAGTTAGCATGGGTATACACCTAACTACTCCAATCTTTTCCCATCTAACCCTTTAACTTAACTGCAGAAACTGGGTGTGCAATTTTATAAATACTCACAAAGCTGAATTTATTGCTCACGTTGTTAAATTTTTATTTGATTTTTCTGTTAAAGCTTTTATCTGACTATGAATTGCCTATTTCTCATGTAATTTTGCAATTACATACTATATATATTTAATTTTTCTCATTTTTCCTCAGTTGAGCAATACAAATTGATCCATAACTAAGTGTATTGATTTTTCTTCTGTCATGTCCAATCTGTTGTTAAACTCATCCAGTGACTTATTCCAGGATTATATTTTAATGGAGAAAATACATTTGTAGTCTGATAATATACTCTATTAGACCTGCATGTTCTATTGTATTTTTCTAATCTCAGGTTACAGCTTCGAACCCTGCAGTCTGTAGTCACACGTTCTGTTCAGGTGTGACATGGGTCAGACCGTGACATGACTTAGATTCACTACAGACACGACACTTGGCAGATGGGGGTCTCCCTGTCCTCCTCCAAAAGCTCTCCTATCTGAGGATGATACCCTTTGCCATCACCATCTGCCCTCTCCTGGTTATGAATGACACCAGTGTGTGACCATTAGCACCCCCAGTTCCCAGGGCAAGTCTTTTATCAATGTGTCTTAGTCCATTCTGTTACAGCTGCCCGAATGCACTGAGACAAGGATTAGCCTACATGTATTGAAAATTAAAATTACTACCATTTTCCCCATAAGACTGTGTCTTCGATGTCAGCAAATATATCTTGGCTGACTGTTCTCCACCAGTGTACCCTCATCTATGGCACAAGATAGTTTTTATTGACTATTAGTTGAACAAATACTCTCCCTCCTCTGACCATCTTAAGAACATTGTCTATCAATGCTCTCACACCCATTCTTCCCTAATCAGCACAGATTGTGTATTCATTATCCTGTACCATACAAGGTGCCTAGCAGTTACAAAAATGTTGGAAGGTAGCTCTTACCCTCTCAAGGAACTTACTGTGTCCGGCGAGAACAGGACAGCCCTTGGCTCACAAAATGAGAAGTTTAGGGAGAAGAGCCACTGCAGGCATACCCGGGTTTAGCACCCGTTCATGTCTCTGACCCACTTCACCAGTTTGCCTCCTTTCCTGGCTCCATATGGCAGATTTTGGTATCATTAGTCTCCTATCTCTATGACAGCTAGTCCAGAGGAACAGAGAACTTCTCTACTCAAAAAACACACATAAAACTACAGGTCTCAGGTTTCACCTGCCCTATGGCCTTGCCTTGCATATGTTCTTATCCTGAACCAACCACTCTAGCTCGGGGGCTGGACCACTGCTGACTGGTTTCCTTCAGACTTGTGCTCATTTCTGGATCCTGCCACCGGACTCCACACCACCTGTGAATGTTAGTGAGAATATGGTAGGCTGGTGTTTCAAGGACTCTCATGTGCTTTGTATTCACTTGAGGAGCTTATTAAAATGTGGATCCAGATTCAGCAGATCGAAGGCAGGGCCTGAGATTCTGCATTTCTAACAGGTGCAGATGATGTGATACTGCTGGCTGGTGGCCACCCTCGGTCCTAGAGCAAAAGAGTGAGGAAGTATTCCCAAGGAACAACTGGGAGATTCCTGCTCCAAGAAGTGGGAATGGATGGTGAGTGGCAAGAATAACAAAATGTGTTCAGTCTAAGAGCTGAGTGAGTTGAGAAGAAGGAGAGCTTAGAGTAAAGATGCCCAGAGTGCTTCTAGGCAGCGTCCCCTCCACAGCGTGGGCTGGAGAGCCAGCTGCCTGCCTGCCGTGGAGCCAGGGCTGCCACTCATAGCAGCAGTGACCTTGCTTCTCTGGGCCTTGGTAGCTTCCCCTGGAAAATTGAGGCAATGTCACTTTTATGTTATAGGGCTGTCACGAGGATTAAACGATTAATATTTCTAAAATACTGAGAACAGTGCTGGGCATACAGAATGTACTCTGTTAGTTTTCTCAAATAAAAATAAAGTTGGGGCTATAAAGAAGTAATTATCAGGGGTGTTTTTTAAGAAGTCAGTATCTAAGGCTGGAGGCAGGGAGGCTTGTGAGAGAGAGGTGACTGGGTCTCACCCCAAGGTTTCTGACTCAGTGGATCTCAGGATGCGCTTGAAAAATGGCATTTCTAATGAATTCTCCACTGATGCTGATGCTGCTTGTCTAGAGGCCCAACTTTATGAGCAAGTGGGCTGGGACCCTGGGTCTCAAACTTGAGTGCATGTTGGATCAGGGCCGGGAAACGGATTAAATACATAAGTGGAAAAGATCTTAAACTCTGTATAATGGTATAGTTTAAAGTCTAGGCAGCTGAGAAAATTATGCTGTGTCATGCTTTTTATTCCTCTAACAGTTTTTACCCCTACGGCTTCTAATGCACAGTGGTGGTATAGGACAAGAAATATGACAAAAAACAGAAGGACTTCCTTTGTATTATATAGACTTGAACTACCTTTTCAGATTTTAAGCTCAAGAAATAGAACTCTTTCCCCTGAAAATCCTGATGATTTAATATTTTATTCAGTCTTCTAATTTTGTAATAGAAGTAGTCTAATTCATCTCCAGGTGGGATAGACTCAGTAAAGGAATGGGAATTAGGAGACATCTCTTCCACTTAAATCTCGGCCTCCAGCTCGTGGCCTTGCATACACCACTCATCCCCAGGAGAGCCAGGGTTCTCATCTGACAAATGAAGAAGTAAACTTAATCATCTTTATATTCGACACCTCCTTTGGTGGCTCTCAAGACCCAGCAGTTCACTTTCTCCAAGAAAGACTCTAACTGTACAAAAGTAGAATTTGAGTAGCCCCTTCTGTTCCTACTCAGAAAACAGAAATAGGCTTTCTAGTAATAGGACCCTTGTTCTAATTTGGGCCATCTATGTTCCTCCCAGGAATTTGGAATTTACACTGAAAAACAATAGGTACAGATTTCTTGGCCGCACTACCATGGCAATGACAAAACCCTGAAGTGAAGACTTATAAGGTAGGCTGGTGCCCCTACACTTAAGGATGGGCTTTTTAAATTTCCCAAATCTCATCAAAAACCCTTTCCCTATACTAATTTTTTTTGATTATATTAACTACAGTAGAGTCTTTTGAATGCAACACAACAATAGCAAACTTTATTTCTGCGATCTCTTCGTTCTCTGATAAATTTTTGTAACTTTGAATATGGATGGATTACACTGAACTTCTAATAGCTGTAAATATACTGAATAAAGGAAATTATAAGTATGCATGATATACCATGGTCTTCATTAGAGCCTTATCCCATCCCACCCCAACTTTCCAAAGAATTCTTGGAAATATGAGAGGTAATTGAATTTTCCATCAAATATGGGATGGAGATTTGAGTACTTTTATGTAAATTTCAAAGGACAGAATGTCCTGAGAGTGTAAAGGTTTGGCAATAATCCACTGCAGTGGTATGCTGAATACATAATAAACTGGAAAAACTCCTGAAATCACCTCCACTTTTACAAAATGCTTTTTGGAGTGATAGTTCTTCTAACCCCAGTAACTTATAATGATCGTTTTCTTCCAATCCTAATGGCTTACATTTTTTCCCTAGGAGAGCTCAGCTTAGTAATCATTTTTTTAAATTTTTGCTCTATTTTTTAGTGTAACTATACCTCTAGGAGCAAGAATGTATCTTTCAACCTTTCTAAAAGGGACTCTTCAGGAAAATCCCAGGCATTATTGGTAAGTGGATGTAATTTTAAATAGTCAGCTAGAGAACACAGCATAAAGACCTAGAGAAAATAACATCAGATTTGTTAACAACTTGTTTGGAAAACTTGAAATTCTAACATGCATATAATGGAAGGAGGATCAAATAAAATAAATAAGCATTAATAGTCAAACAAACAAAACTCCTTAGTCCAAAGGGACTAGTGCCACCAAATAGATGCTGTTTTTTCTAGACCCTGTTACTCTCGTGTGTCTTATAAAGAATTCATGTCTCATTCCAAATCTAATTCTACCTCTTCTCTGTAAGAATCATTTGAAGAAGCTACATTAAAAACTGGCTGAACAAGAGAAGTGCTTATTGAACATTTGCTACATAAAAAACACAATGCTAGTTCTTATGGACAATAAAAATGAACAAACAAAACACTGAACATGACAGGTTTTATGTTCCAAGGCTTCACAAGCCATTGATAAATCCATGAGAAGCAAGAGAGGAAGCGAATGACCTCCACAAAGGTAATTTTGGGATTCAAGAGAAGCTGAAGTATTTCAAAGCAAGCATTTTAAGGATGAAAAGGGACTCTGACATACAGGTTAACAGGAAGGCAAAGTTTTTCCAAGTGGATGGAATAAACATAATTAAATGTGTGAAGACGAGAGTAGTTTCAAGGAGCTTGTGGGTTAAGACATAGGGTGATCCACTTAGAGTTTAGAACATTTGTACATGGCAGGAGCACGCATCAGAAAAGACAGGGAAGGAATTGCTAACTAAAGAGGATGACTTTTACATGATATGCACAGCAAGCTTCTGAAACAGCACAGGGTCAGGGGACAGTGAGTGTTAAGTGTACCTCTGGCAGTGCTTCCTTGCCTTGAAGAATTCCAACTTACTATGCTAAGTCTTTCCAGTGCAGAAATAAACAGAAATAAACTCACAAGGATATGCTGTGAAGATCGGGGAACATTTCTATTTCTATCTATCCTTAATAGATCAATATTGAAATGTCCTTTGTAGGAAATCTGTCTCAAGCTGATCCTTCTTCTCAATCACAGTAACAGCCCTATTAGGACATGCCTATACACATAAATAAATCATAAATAAGTCATAAAGTCTTTAAAGTCTACCACCAAGGCCATTAAGATCTTTCTCTTTTGACCTTGGAGAAAACCTTTCTCCACAACAGGGATTCAGTCCCTGTTGTACAATGAGTGTGAATCATTGCTTAAGTATATACTAACAATCGAAATACTTTGAGTTCCAAACTTCAATCTGCTTTAGATTTGTTGTATTATGCTGGGAAATGCCTTTGCATTTCTCTTTTCTGGTTCCTCCATCACTAAAATGGTGTTAATAAAAGTCATCACCTGTCTGCCTTCCAGGGATGTTGTGAAGATAAACTCACATCTTTAGTCAAGCACGCAGCTAATAGAATTCTCAATAGTAACTGTATTAATAACCATGACAGCAGCAAGGAGACGTTATTATGCTGTGGGTATTATAATTTATTGGCCTGGGAACTCAACTGGAGGTCTGCAATTACAGAAATCTACGAGGAGGTGAAGTTTTCATTGGCACTCTCTTTGGAGACGTCTGTTTCTCTAGCTTTTCCACAGAGATTAGAAATGTTTTTCTGCATTTGGGAAGGTGGGGAAAGAGTTTATTCTCTCTCACAGCCTTACATTTAATAATAAATGATGGTACATCCTGCTTACATCCACGCATAATACACTTTTTAGGATAAAATAGACTGGTCACCTTATTTTTCTTAGTATTTGTCTTTTAAAACATTGACAGAAATTGTAATGGAATGCACACAGGATCGACCCATCTGTAGGCAGCAGGATTTGCTGAAGGCTAAAGCCCTATAGCCTTTCCTTGACATGCCTCCCGGTATGACATTTTCAGGATTCAGTCTTCAGGGATGGAGGCACTGTTCTGTGAGAGAGCCTCACACACTGGTAGGGTCTGTTGGGGTGGCAATACGGCCAGAGGAGGTGGGGAGGTACAAAGCTGCTCCACCTACGTGGGTCTGCAAGGGCCACACGAGCCAACTGCTCTAACAGACGCTCCCAGCAGCTTTGCCCAATACACATTTCCTTCCTGCTCATGTGGCTCTTCAGGCAGTGTCTCCAGGACAGCCTCCCTTGTGATGTTCCAGAGACCCAGACCCCTCTACTGTGTGCTGCTGCTCTCTCCTGTGACCCCGAGTCCTTCCTTCAGCCTTCAGATAGGGAAAGAGAGGGTGAGGACTCCGTGAGAAAGGTTTGGTGGCCTGACCATGAAATGCTAATATTCCCCAGGCCAGAGCTCAGGTGGATGACCATCTCTGACTTCGAGGGCAGTGGGGAAATAGTTCTTGCTGTGTTTCCAAAAGGTAATCTCATCAGTCTCTTTCACAGGCCCTAGGATATAGTAAGAGCGTGTATAGGTTTTGCTGTCAGACAAACCACATATCTGGCTATTCTACTAGCCATGTGACCTTGGATGACTTGTTTGATATGCTACATAATAGCTGTCCACTCCTCTTTGCCTTCTCTCTCTCTCCCACTTTCATTTTTTTAAAAAATATCTCAGCCATTTTTTCTTTTGGGACCTTCCTCATAGGGTAGTGTTGAGAATTATATTCAGTAAAGCATATAAAAATCACCACTGTGTCTGGGACCAGACATGCTCTCAAGGACTCATTACTTCCCATTATTTTTATGTACCCTGGAAATCTTTGGGGTGGTGGTAACCAAAGTGGGTCCAGACACCTGAGTTTCTCTCTTTGTCATATGACTAGAATGAGTTTAAAAAGTTTCAGACTTTTAGGCATCAAATAATGATGATATTAAATGTGTATTAAACTACACCCATGGTCCTGAAAGACAGTATGTAGAGAAAATTGGAGGCTGCAAAATTCAACTGTAGTTATAGCATTCCTTACATATGTCGTTTCCTTTCCAAATGTTTTGAAGAAAATGTATCAGTGTAAGGAAATGAGCCATTTTAAAATAATAAACTGCATGAGATCCTAGTATCTTTTGGGATTTGAGCTTATATGCTCTTCAGCCAGTCTATCTAGACTAATTGAATCCGCTTAATTGAGCTACAAATCTATGAGGATGAGTTCTTAAGGGATTTTCCAAACATCCTGCTTACAGATAAATCAGAATGATTACAAAGTAGTCCTTCTGACTGTGCTTGGCTGCAGGAGACTATGAAATGAAAAACAAGATGAGAGGAAATGTGCACACTCTAAAATATGGAAAAGAGTTGGTGCAGGTTCAGGATTAGCTGTGCACAGATGTTGCTGTTGGCTCCTGGTTAAAGAATGTTTTCTCACTTTAAATCTGAATGATGATCTTATGTCTCCTGGAAATGGGACATAGATTGAGATATTTTCCCTATCAATTGGCCTTCTTGCTCTACTACTAAAATGTTTAAAGTGTTCTGAACAAATAGTAATTAAAGATGCAATTCTTTTGGAAAGGAAGATAAGTCACAGAACCCTGAAGTTAGTGTAATTTCTCAGCACACTTTATCATCAGTATTCTGAGATCTACCCACAGCTAAAATTCATGGAATGAAGCTTTCTGAATTTCAAAATGCTTATTATTCTACCAGAAAAACAAAAAAGAGATGTGGTTAAAAACCAGGTGTTAAGAGGCCAGCTGACATCGAAGTTTGGCTGTTCCTTGGCATTTTAAACACTATGAATGATGTAAACTCTGTTTTCTGAAAATGCTTCAAGGAAAAGAATTAGTGGTCTAATCTGATCTCTAACCACTACATCCTTCCCATTTTCATTCACTATTTACAGATACAAGAAATGGAAGTCACGTATTTATAATTTGTCAAGCCAAAATATAATGAATTCCATTGTTAGATGAAATTTCATTTGTACACCTGAACAAATGACTTTGTTTCTTTAGCTTCAATATTCTGGGTTGTAGACTTTCCTATATTTTAACATGCAACCTAGCAGTAAAAGAGATTAGTTTTTCTGCAAAATATTAATGTTGGTACATTTGAATATTCTATTTCTTAACAGTAGAATATTTTCTTTGAAAAATTAAACTTCAGTATCAAAATGGGCAACCTAAGTAATGGGTTTATAAAAACAGAATCCATCCTCTTCCCAAACACATGTTACCTATAAGAACATAAAGAGGATCTACACACAAGCTTTCCAAATAATTTTTTTTTACAGTTTATTTTAAATATTGATCATAAACCAGGTTGGGAAACTCATACCTGGCTTGAAGGGGATGTCTTTGAGACTTAAAATGTTCCAATGAAATATTATCCCCTGACACAGTTAAATTAAATTTCATAAAGTTCATCCACTAGCCTCTTGGCCTCTACTTCCAAATTTGTTTTATCATATGTACCATAAATTGAAAAGCAACAGGAAAAATCATGCTGAGCAGCTGTCCTGCTTACATAAAAATTATGAGAATGAAATTAACTACAGTTTATGATTCCGTTTCAGTCCTGATGATGAAGAAGACACATTATAAAGGAGATTTCCATTGCTGCCATTTACAAATACCCAGGAGGACAATGCGTTGATGGTGTAAAACATGTTCTCTACACACACATAAGTAAGCGGAATAAGGCATTTAGATTCCACAGACTGCCTATGAGAGGGACTAAAAGACCTTGAAAAACCAATGTTTTCTCACAAATTCACATAACTCCTTAAAATTGCCCCTATTACTTACAGCTTTGGCTCATATCATTTTAGGGCCTATGAGATCTTTAGTTTAAAAAATATAATAGCTTATATTTGTAGGGTGAATTGCATATAATGAAGCAGTTTCATACCTATTCTCTCTTATGATCCTCATACCTTAGTTTTATAAAGACAAGGGTGTAAGAGAGTTCTGTGGAGATGAATGGGCCCTGAAAAGCACATGACTGAACCCAAGGATTTTAATCTAGGCTGCTCTCTCTTTTATGATGACAATGATATCTTTACTCATATTTCATTGTATATATTAATGTGTCTTATCTGGAAAAGCTAGGAAGGTTCATTTTGATGGAGGGAAAAAGGAAATAATGCAAAGCACTGATCCATGCCAAGAAAGACAGGCCAGTTTGAATGGGAAGCTCAGGAAAAGAGACAAGGTGACAAAAAGTAGAGGAGAAAGGACACCTTTCAAATACCCTGAACAAAATAATTCCACTTAAAACAACTAAAAATGCTGGAAGAAAATTTAAACACGCACACTCACACACACACACACACACACACACACACACACACACACATTGCATTACTCAGTTGTCAAGAAAGTGAGGCATTCTGAAAAATGAAAACAAATGTAAAAATGTGAATCCAAGAGAAAGCAAAACATTGATTCTGCATTTCACTCTTAGATATCTGATAAAACCTGGTGAAATGAGTTTTGATTTAAAAGCTGAAGACAAAGAAGGGGCATGACCAAGGGACAGAGTCTGAGAGTACCCTAGAATCTACATCTCAGTATAATGGTGCTCTGGAGACAAACCTGACCCACAGATTAAAACAGGAAAAGGTCTTGGCCCAGGCTAGAGGAAAAATAAAATAACCTCTTAGAATTCATAAGACAAGCCAACCAACATATGAAACTAAGTTCTGAATTTACACCATCTATGTGGAAAACAAAACATCTCCCAAAGAAATGTATTCTTGCCCTAGGTTTATGGTACACACAAAAGAATGTGTTCTCCTGTTTGGTGTTAGGGTAATGCTGGCCTCATAGAATGAGTAGGAATTATTAATTCTGCTTCTATTTTCTGAAAGAGATTGTTGAGAAATGGTATTTTTTTCTTTAAATATTTGGTGGAAGTCACCAGTGAAACCATCTAGATCTGCTGCTTTCATTTTGGAAGGTTATTATTAATTCAATTTCTTTAACAGATATGGCCCTATTCAGATTATCTTCATCTCTTCATGGGAAGTTTATTACATTGTGTCTTTCAAGGAATTAATACATTTCATTTAAGTTATCTAACTTTAGGTCATAGAGTTGTTTATAATATTCTTTTATTATCCTTAATGTCCATTGGATCATTAGTGATGGCCCTAATTTCATTTCCAATATTAGTAACTTTTTCTTCTTGTTTAGCCTGGCTAGTGGATTACCGTTTTATTATCTTTTCAAATAATCAGGTTTTGATGTCATTGATTTTTCTATGTTTTCCTGTTTTCAATTTCATTCATTTCTGCTCTAATTTTAATTCTTTACTTCTATGCTTTTTAAATTTGTATTCCTCTTCTTTCTCTTGTTTCATAAAGGAAGATTACGTTATGGATTTTAGCTCTACCTTCTTTCTGATACGTGAATTCAATGCTATGAGTTTTCTTGTAAATATTGCTTTTGCTGCATCTCACAAATTTTGATGTTTTATTTTTAAATTCAAATTTCAATTTGACTTTGAAAAAGTTTAATTTTTATTTATTTGGTTTAAAATATTTTTAATTTCTCTTGAGACTTCTTCTTTGACCCATGTGTTTTAGAAGTGTGTTGTTTGATCACCAGTATCCTACGTTTTCCAGTCATCTGTCTGATATTAATTTCCAGTTTAATCTCACTATAAGAGTCTACTTTATACTATGTCTATTCTTTTATATTTGTTAAGGTATGTTTTATGCCACAAAATACGGTCTATCTTTGTGACTGTTCCATGTGAGCTTGAAAAAAAATGGGTAATCTGATGTTCTTGAAATCCAGCGGATTGATGGTGCTGTTAAACTATATCCTTACTGATTTTGTGCCTGATTTATCTGTCCATTACTGACTGAGGTGTCTTGAAATCCCCTGCTATAATAGTAAATTTATCTATTTTTCCTTATAGTTTTATCACTTTTTTTTCATTTATTTTGATATTCTGTTGGTAAATGCATATACATTATGGATTGTTATGTCTTCTTGAAGAACTGACCCCTTTATTGTTATATAATGTCCCTTTTCTTTTGACATCCAAACGGTTTATTTACATGATATAAAAAGCATATTTTCAACAGTGCATCAAGTATCTGAGAATAACATTATTTTTAATAAAAACAAAACCTTCTGGAGAGACCCTCCCTCTTTCAGGTCAGGCAGCTCAAATGTCCACCATGTCTAGCAGTGCAGAGACATGGAGCTCAGAGGCAACTTCCACTTCCCCTGAACTTGGGATCAGCCTTTCCAAGTGCTTCAGAGATGTGCCTGTTGCCTCTGACAGCTGCAGTGGCTCCTGTCCTTTCATCCTGAGGGCTAGTAGTTGCAAATGTTTTCATCCCAGCTCCAATAGTCTAAGGCAGAGATGGCCAGAATCTGAGGAAGGTCAAGGGGAAGGGAAGTTGAATCTGTAAATGCTCCTGAGTTTTCAGACAACCACTGCTGAAATTGATCTTCAAACCTCTTTCTCCAACAGCAGATTCTGGACAGACGCTGGGTGGGAGCTCCTGGCCAGAGGCTCCACACACCACATTTTCAGCACTGGGAAGCCTCCCCTCTTGGCCAGGCTCCACACTCATCTTCCCTGAAAACTGTTTGCAGAAGGATGACAAGACTTTATCCCCAAACTCCCCTGACTTAGCTGTTGTGCCTTCTGTGTCTGGCTGGTACCCAGGACAAAGGAACATCATAGTCTTTCAAGCGATTTTTTAACAGAATATACACATATCTGACCATCTTCACTCAGTGCCTCCGATACAACAAAAAGCCAGAGGGCCGTCCAGTGCCCCAGCCTGTGGTTGATGCACAAGGCAATGACCTCCTCCTGTGGGATCTGGCAACCGAGGACCCTGCCTGAGCCAAGAGAGAGGCCTGGCAGGGAGGGGTTTGGGGGAAGGGCAGTGCATTTTTTTCCAGACTTACACTCTGCAAAGCGGGTTCTGACCTGTGACTGGAGGATGGGCTGCATCTGGCGAGAGCTGAGGCTCTGGAGGCACAATGGACTCGACGACCAGGGAGCGCAGGGGGGCCCAGGAAGCCACAGGGCGGCAGGGCCATCCATAGAAGCCAACTACAGCCCGCCCCGGCCAGGCCGGGTGCTCTGGGGAGTGCTGGTGAAGGTGAAGAAGCAGCCACCTGCCCACCCACCAGTCCCAACCCAGCAAACTCAGTGATGGGCCAAGACAGGTCGCAAGCTGCTCGGAGGTCAGGCCAGCCCACTGTTCAACAGTTCATTAACGGTGTTGGGCTCCTGGGACGAACCCCGCCAGCAGCCTTTCTTCCGTCACGAAAAACCTGCCACTAAACTCCTGGCTAAGCCCATTTTCCTCGAATGAAAGTCTGGCTGCAAAGGGGCCCCGGGGCAACGGGAGACCAGGCGTCGCTCGGCCTGTGAAACCTCAGTCGGGCATTGGAAACCATTCGTGCCATCAGAGATCTCAAAACCGGCATAACTGGAAACCAGCTTACCTGAAACCAACTTCTGCATCATCAGAGCATCTTCTCCTCCTTCTCTTCTCCCCTGCGACCGCACCGGGCTGGGCGCAGAACCTCGTGTTTGCGCTGAGAAGAACGACATCCTGCAGAAGAGATGCTGGAGCGCCGGACACCGCGGAAACCCTGAGCTTTTACCACACGCTGCACTGTTTCTTCCCAAAATAAAATCTGACCAAATTGAAGTGGCCGCGTGGCCTGAACTGTTCTAAGGAACCACAGGAAGATGTTGAGAAACGCCAGGCGGCCGGCGGTCTGAGAGGACTAGCGGGCTTCGGCTTCTGACCCGATGACTGAGGGTTATAAATCCGGGGAGCACAAATCAGTCCTCTTCCCGAAGCAGCCTGCTCAACCCGGGAGCTCCCTTCACCTTCGTGCCCGGCACGCCGCCCGCTGCCCTGGGGCCACGGCCCAGCCGGAGGCGCAGGCTGCACGGCTGCCACACGGCGAGCCCCTCACAAAACCCAGGGCAGGAAAGGCAGCGGACTGACTTCCGATCCCCGACTTCCGGTCCGCCCTGCATACTGGGGCCCGGCGTGCTGGGTCCCTGCGCTCAGGTTCTGCTCCCCAGCCAGGCAGGCTTGGCCTGCAGTGTCTCTCGTTATCGCTGGTAATATAGATGAGATTTACTGTATGGAATTGGTTCACGTGATTATGGAGACTGATGAGGTCCACAATCTGCAGGATGGTCAACAAGCTGGAGATCTGGGAGAGCAGATGGTGTGGCTCCAAGTAGGAAGGCCCTCAAGCTCCAGACCCAAGAAAAGGCTTGTTTCACTTGGAGTCCCAAGTAGGTGCAAACGGCAGTGTCCCAGTTTGAAGACTGCCAATAGAATTCTATCTTACCCAGGGAAGGGTCTGCTTTTTTTGTTCTATTCAGGCCTTCAACTGATTTGAGGAGGCCCACCCACATTGGGGAGCACCCTCTGCTTTGTTCAGTCTGCTGATTCAAATGTTAATCTCATCCACAATCACCTTCACAGACAAACCCAGAATTATATTTGACCAAGTGTCTGGGCACCTCGTGACCCAGTCAAATTGACATGACAAATTAACCATTACATCATCTTTTTAAAAAAATTAAATTGGAAAAAGAAATACAAATGAAAGAGAAGAGGAGGAAATGCATATGCAGTCCAATATCAAATAGGTTTCTAGACGATGGCTTCTTATTCATTTCTTGCTTATTCAACTATATTTAGCCACATTTTACTGGGTTTATTTTCTTAATCCCACTTGTCATGCTATTCAATGAGCAATGACAATGTGCAGGTATCGACAACTGTTGAAATTGTGGTTTCAGTACTGAAATATGCTCTAATTTGAAATTTTTATATTAATCAAAATTAATTGTCAAGATGAAGTTCAACAGACATAATGGACATGTGTAAACTACCTGGTTTATTTTATCAAAGTACTCTATATATTTAGGGGTCTTTATATAACGTTTTTAATCTTGACCACCTGTGAGATTCTTTTTACAATACAATTTACACCATTTTGAAAATATTACAGTTGGGGATAGCGAGATGAGTAGGACAGGAGACCTACTTTTAAGAAAGCTTAAAATCGAATACAGGTAATGCTAAGGATACCACCTGTGCATATCATACACATGTTAAGTGCTATGGAAAATAATATTTTATAAAGCTAAGCTTTTTATAGAAATATTAATAAGTATGAAGTTTAAATTTTACTTGGGAAATCATGTTTTTGTTTAATCTTTGTAATATATCTATTATTACTCTCTAACTTTTTGGTTATTAGTTCTGTGTCTCAGCTGTTTATTTTCAGCTGTTTATTTTCACTCTTCTCCATTTTTTTCTGTTTACAATATAATTAAAGAGTTAATACAAACTATAGAGTATTGCAAAAATATATCTTAGGATTGTGGACTTAATCTTTTATTTAAGATATAGTCAGTGAAAGATTCTAGTTTGGTTGCTAAATTTTGTATGGTTAGAGCTTCATTCATAAAAGGAAAGGATTAAAGATTACTCTTTTAATTCATAAAATAGAAATTATTTCAAGCATACTTAATGTGTAAAGTGTATATAACAGAGAGGAAAGAATTCTAATTACATGCTTGACTTGAGGAACTTAATTTAGTTGCCTGAGAAAAGTTAGTTTGATAAAATATTTTTGTTGATGTAATTTCCACAGACCAACATGGTACTTTCACTCATAGACTGATTAATTGGTGACAACTGATATTTTTATTTTTGTTTCTAAAAAGAGTAATAATAGATATTTTAGATAATAACATATAATAGATATGTTACAAAGAATAAACAAAAACATGATCTCCCAAGTAAAATTTAAACTTCATATTTATTAATATTTCTATAAAAAGCTTAGCTTTGTAAAATACTATTTGGCTAATTGTAGTTCTGAATGAGAAAGTTAAAACACTGACTCTTCCTGGGAAAATATAGGAGGAAATCGCCATTGCCTGGGTTAGGTAAATATAACACATTAAGCAATAATCATAAAGTTTAAAGAAAAAGATGCATTGGTCTCCATTCAAACTAAGAAATTCTTTTTATTAAATCATGCCAGGAGCATGAAAATATAAGCTACAACATGGATGGATTTTGCTTCTAAACGTGACAAACTAAGTCTCTACCAGATAACCCTCTGCAAAATGCAACTGAAAATCTTGGACATAATAGGAAAAGCAACTACCTGAAGAGTGAACAGCAACAGAAAGACTCTGGTGAGGAATGCACACTTTGAGAAGATTAGAGCCTGGGAGCTATCAAGGTTCTTTTGCTTGTAGCCTTGGGCCAAGTTCAGTCTCTGTGGCATGTACCGTCTTTCTGGCCAGAGATACCTGGAAAGTGGGGTTGGGAAACACTGAAAGCTGAAGAAAGGGGAAGAATCCCCCAAATATTTCTACCCACATCTCCGACTGACCCCTGAAACCACATGTATAGGATGGACTGAAAACATCTCGGCTAAAGACAAATGATGTGGGCTAAGACCCAGCTGCATCCTAAGGAATACAGTTTACAGCTCAAACTCAGTGAAGAAAATTATTTGCTAAAACATATGAAACAATATTCATCAGAGAAATCTTACAGGATTCAGAATCTCCTTAAGTTAATATTCATAATACCTAGGGTATAATCCAAGATTAATAGACATATGAAGAATCAGGAAAATAGAACACATTCTCAGAAGAAAATCAATGGAGTCTGATCCTGAGATGACCCAGATGTTTCAACTAATAGACAGAAATTTTAAAGCAGCAGTTATATGTATTTTTAATAAATAAAACATATTTTCAACAAATGAGAAAGAATAAGTATTAAGAAAGAAGTAAAAATAACGAAGTTTTATTTTCATTTCAAATGTCAATTCTGCAAAGAAAAATAGAATTTATGGAATAAAATATTCACACACAATAAAATTGCTAAAATCAAAAAGCAGTTAACACTAAGTGCTGAGGAGGATGTGGATCAGGAAATCTCATACATCACTGGTGGGGATGAAAAATGTTCTGGAAGTTTCTCAAAAGTTAAACGTATATTTAACAAGTGACTCAATAATTCTATTCCTCGGTATTTACCAAAAAGAAATTAAACTATGTCAACAAAGACTGGTACATAGCAGCTTTATACTTAACAGCCTAAACTAAAGCCAACTCCAATGCCCACTAACGGAACAGATCCACAAACTTGGTCTCCTCACAATTACAATAGTACGCAGCAACAAAAGTGAGTGTTGGGCTTCCCTGGTGGCGCAGTGGTTGAGAGTCTGCCTGCCTGATGCAGGGGACACGGGTTCGTGCCCCGGTCTGGGAGGATCTCGTATGCCGTGGAGCGGCTAAAAAAAAAAAAAGTGAATGTCTTACTTTTATTAATAACATGTATATCAAAAAAAATAACATGTATGTCAAAAACACTTTAATGACTGAAGGAAGACAGATACAAAAGAAGATACGTTATAATTCCTTTAGTATCACATTCTGAAACTGGCTAAACTGTTTTGTACTTACAGACTGCAAAGCAATGTCTACGTGGGTTTGGGATGGAGGAGTTAATAATGTTGTGAAGCACAAAGGGTCTTTGTGGGATGAAGCAGTGTTGTGTCTTTTTTTTTTTTTTTTTTTTTTTTTTTTTGCGGTACACGGGCCTCTCACTGTTGTGGCCTCTTCCGTTGCGGAGCACAGGCTCCGGACGCGCAGGCTCAGCGGCCACGGCTCATGGGCCTAGCCGCTCCGCGGCATGTGGGATCTGCCCGGACCGGGGCACGGACCCGTGTTCCCTGCATCGGCAGGCGGACTCTCAACCACTGCGCCACCAGGGAAACCCAGTGTTGTGTCTTAATTGTGGCCATAGCAAAATATTTTAATAGGCAATCGAAAATATGTAGGGTTAGCATCAGAACTTACTCAACTGTTGACGAGTTATAGGATATTAAATTTAAAAATTTGTTTAAATGTTCTTAACCCAGGTTTCCTTTGCTTAAATGATAGAGAGTCTTTTCATTATTCTTAAAACCTGTCAGCATCAAGGAACATATTTTGTGAAATGCTGCTGTAGGGGGATAGAAAAATAACAAACCAAGGAAACTAAGTGTAAGCCCCTTACTCCCTTGTAGAAGATAGAGCAGGAATACAAATATCTCTATCACATTTAGTGCTAAGTGCTATAAAAAGATTTTTTAAATGTGCTAGAAATTTTAACAATGTATCTCCCATGTCCCTTCTTAAATGCAGTTTAAAGACACAAGAATGAGACCTTCTGAGCTAAAATTTCCCCTGGTAGTCTCTGTTTTTAATATAACCTACGTGCTAGAAATATTAACACCTTCCTAATAAATTTAGATATGAAGAGAATTCCCTTACAAGGAGAATTGTTTTGATATATAATTATTTAGTTGTAGGAATTTCAGAGGAACATAAAAATGTTGCTGAGTAGGTACAAAATTCTATAGGTTTAGAGACAATGACACGGACCCAATTTATATAATCCTGTATAACATCAAGGGAACTCTTAAGTTCTGTTTTGCTAATAAAGTAGAAGCTAAAAGGTGAAACAGTTTCACATATTTTCATGTCCAGCAGTCTAAATAAAACCTAAAGGAAAGATTGATCTGTGCTTTATGTTCTTCCCCCACCTTTCTCAATGTCCCTAACAGAATTGATTTATTTGAGCATCTAGTTTTTAAAAGAACAGTTTCTAGCAAAGCTTATGCCTATAGTAACCTTTGGCAGTTTGTCATTTAAAAGGCATGGTAACCCTTGACCAACAGATTTTACAACTGTTTATCTTTCTTTGAACCTTACACACATTGAACCCAATTTGCTGAGTAGGTGTGTTTTTCCCTTGTCCATGTTTTTAACACATTTTGCCTTCGTGGTGTTAAAATAATAGAGTTTCCCCAAACAACTATATTATTTTCATCACATAGTTTACATCGCATTATTTCAAGTCCTTTTTCCCATCCTAGTTTACCATCCTGAGTTTGAGCTGCATAGCTGAGCCAGCCTTAGGCAGGTTGCAAATCGCACACCAAAGCACCTGAGCCCAAGGTCACCGCTGACTGCAGGACCTCTGATTCATTCCTCACTGCAACAGCAGGGCCTGGGAACTCCTGCATTCACTCCAGTTCTTGACAGAGACTAAAGTAAGGGGTTCTTTCCAAGCATGCCATGATGTCCAAAAACTTTTGTGCATTCCTAAAATGTTGAACTGTTTGAAAAGGCTCAATAAAGAATGAAAAATCTATACGCACAAAAGCTAGCATTAGTTTGGAAAGACAGAACATTCCAGGGCTGTCCTGTTTCTGACTCTAGTTATTGGGAAATCTATGCCTCGTCATGGGAGTAATTTTTCTTTGCCTTGCTCCCACCCTCTCCAGCTCCTAGTCTTGAGTTATATACAGCTTGAGTTATATACGGCTTTGGTCATGGACTCAGAGAGACTCCATTACTGCAGACCCACACAGGCCACTGAGGCAGAAGTTACCACTCGCTGGGTCTTCCCTCCCTTATAACATTTAGTTTTCCTGTTCTTCTATAACGTACATGGAAGAAAGTTGGAGGAGAGTATCTGTTTTCACATTTTACACATAGCAAAGTATGATGAATGGCTGAGGTATTTAAGTTCACATAATAGTTATCAGCCATTCAAGGTATACGGTGTCTTGACTTTCTATTTAATTCCTCACTAGACCATATTGTTAAAAAAGACTCTATCATATGGTTTTCAAATCATTAATCTCAGAAAAAAATTAAAATATCCAAAAAAAAATACTTGTAATTGTACACAGGAGATTCAACTGGCTACCAGAGTTTTAAATGCTTACTTGGATATTTTTGGCCATGTGTGAATATAAATTACATGCAAACGTAGTCTTTGTCATCAGAGTGAAATAGCTTATTATGACTAGGAGTACTGAGCTAATTTGTTACATTTATTTTATTTTGTATTTTGAAGTTCATGTTAATATGAATGTTGGAATATAAGAGTCCTTGTAATTGGATTACCAGACTATCTGAGTATTAAAAAAGATGTGAAAAAATTGCTTCCAGTTCTATTAGGTTCAAAAAGATTTATTGAGATCCTGAAATATCAGACTTGCCAAAGGGGAGAACCATCTTCCAAACTCATCTTTCTTTTCTAAATTTGGTTGTTCAAAATCACTGCATTTACTGCAATTAATAAAAAATCTCTGGCAAGGCATAAGAGTGTTCCTGATGAAAGCTGCAAGCACTCTCCCCAAAAGACTTGGAATGACACTAAATTAATATGAGGGAGGAAAGGAAGAATTAATTAGTACATGATAGCAGAGCATTAGATGTTGATTTATTAGTCAGGACCAGCGTTAGCCGAGTTTAGTTTATAAACCTCAAACCGTATCCTTCCCAGGTTCGTTCTCATCACCACCATAAATTGTATATATATTAACTGATAATAATTTGTCAGAAACAAACATAAGGGGCTCTTAGTCAGATGGTGACACAAGTGTGGATGTGTATATTTCCTGTTATTAAAATGACCAGAGGAATATAACAGTGATGGGGGAAATTGCATCAGCATAGAAAAATGAAGTTCCCTAACATAAGCAAATAAAAATAGAAACAAAGCAGGGCTCATAATATTATTGCCAGACATAGTAGTGTTCAAGGCAATAAACTTGAAAGGAATAATAAGGACTATTTTCTCTTGATAAATGTTACAATGCACATGAAATGTGGGGTTTTCTTGGTATAACTAGATTTTATCTTTCCTATATTGCCGATTTTATAATTCTGATTAATTAGAATAAATGCTGACCTGAATACGTTTTATGTGTAATATTCAGCTAAAATGAGTTTTATGTGGAATATTCTGGTGCTTTAATGCCCCCTTTTTTGGAGGAATGGGTAATATTATTTTTTACAGGTGCAGAAGGAGGTGGTAGTGAGTAAGACCATTGAACTAAAGGAACTATGTACATGTTAGTCATTCACTACACCCCTTCACAGGTACAGAACAATGGGTTTTGTTAAACTGTATCACATAAATGCATACAGAAATCTATTTAATTGTTACTAGCAAACTTTATTGGGTCAATAAAATTGGAAAAATCTGAGAAAATCATAAATTGTTGTGCTAAAGAGCATGTAATAAAAAATGTAGGGCAAAATATTTATAAATACAAGGATAATATAGGACAATTTAAGCTACAAAATAATTAATGATAGTGATGAATTATAACTAATAAAATAAAACAACTATCCATGAGTCTCTCCTGATATAAATAATCACATAAATAAATAAATAGGAGAGAAGGGAAAACTGTGCCTTACAGTATAATTCCAACATATAAATAGAGAAGGAATGTGAAAATGGAAAATCACCATTTACAAACACCACACAATCAAATTTGTTTCAAGCAAAGATGATCATAGATGCTAAAATTAGTGGGCAAAAGTCTGAAGAGACACAGAGTATTTCCATGCTCTAAAAATGTCACTACACAAGATACGTTTTAATAACAAAGGGAGAAATTAAAGTCGTATTTTATCCAAGTTACCATAGTGAACATTATAAGAAATGAGAGATATCAATGCCCATACCTCGTGAAGTGAGGCACTGAGAAGGGTACACAGTCTGTGATATTCTGGCAAAAACATGTCTAACCTGAATTTAATCAGAATGAAACATCAGACAAACCTAACCAGAGGGGCATTCTAGAATATAACTGGCCGGTACACTTCAAAGTGTCCAAGTCCTGAAACACAAATGAAGGCTGATCAGCTTTCCCCGACTGGAGGAGATTAAAGACCCAAACAACTAATAGGAACAGGGGTCTGGGATCATCTCCTGGAGTAACAAGAAAAAAAGAGCAACAGTTTAATAACTGACAAATTCAAATAAGGTCTGTAGATTAGTGGATAGCATCTTATTGATGTGTTACTCATAATTAAAGCAACCTCATACATTCATGCCGATATTCTCATAATATAATCGTATGATACACAGATGTAGCATTAGAAGTAATTTTAAGCCCTCTTCTACAAGAGAAACCAATACATTGAAAAACCTTACTCCTGTTCTTGGACAAGTTCAAGTCTTGTGGGTCTGTTTCTCCACCTCAATATGGGATCAATAACATAAATTTCTTGTTTTCAGTTTCAAATATATAAAAATAAGTGCCATAGGAAGTTCTTGTAACACAGTAGCACTCAAAAATGATAGTAGGGGGCTCCCCTGGTGGCGCAGTTGTTCAGAGTCCGCCTGCCGATGCAGGGGACGCAGGTTCGTGCCCTGGTCCGGGAAGATCCCACATGCCGCGGAGCGGCTGGGCCCGTGAGCCATGGCCACTGAGCCTGCGCGTCCAGAGCCTGTGCTCCGCAATGGGAGAGGCCACAACAGTGAGAGGTTCACGTGCCGCAAAAAAAAAAAAAAAAAGGTAGTAGGCTCTTCATTTTTTCTCCTATTTATTATATTGTAAATCCTGATACCTCAATTTTAACTACAACCGCTTATGAGATCTTCTTGACAGTCAATTATTATTGAGAGACTGAATATGCAAATGAACAATGGCCAGACCACACATGACAACAGAAGTCTGACCCACAACCTCTGCAGAAATCACTCCAGGACTCCCAGACAGGGATGACGGCTGCCATCCATCATGTTTTTGCCACCATCTCAGGACCAACCAGAGAAAGCCAATGTGCTCCTTCAATAGTCACATACTTCCTTTTCCTTCCTTTATTTTGATCTTTGACTATTTTCTACAATTAAGTCTACTAACAATCCTACGTAGAGCATCAAATAATGCACACAATTTTTAACTGTTCTCACATTAAAAATATTTAATCTTTCATTTGCCTGTGGTTGTTTCCCCCCGCAGTTTCTAAAGACAAATTTTTCCCGTAAAACTATACCTCCGAGAAATCTGATGATGCTGGCATAGTGTTCTGGACTCTTGCTGTGGTACCACGGACAGCAGGATGCTCCTTTATTAAAAAATGTAGAGCTCGCTTGCAGCCACTCTCATAGCCAGAAGATCGAAAGCAAGATATTTTTAAACACAGGTTTTTATGAGACATGTATTTTATGGAATTACATTAAGACCAAATAATAAGAAAATCACTATGATGCTCTGAGCGTGGTGTAGATTATCCTGGCTCTGGTTGTGCCATTCTGTTGGCTTGACAGTACCACCCTGTGCATGTAAATATATGCAATGGTCTGTGGAGGCACCATGTGGCTTGGCATGCCAGTTATCACTCTTCCCCCACAAGATGTCTTATCTGGAAAGGTCACTATGGCAGGAGATGGGCAATTGGTGGGAATCTATGGTAGAAGAAGACTTCACGAATCTTTCTCCAACATTACAGCCTCCTCCTAGCACACAGCATCCCTTCCATAGACAGGGCAAACAGCAGGTACTTAACAGGACCCATCTGAAAAGCTGGCCTTAGTTTGGTTTTTGGTAGGATTAACCTAGATGTAAGCTTATGTTCCTGTTCCTCATTTGGGATTTTGTATGTAAACTTCGAAACAACTTCAAAAATGTTCATTTACATAGAGGTCAGATTTGTTGGATTTTTCAACCAGTTCTAGATTGCAATATCAACTCCCCTCAACTTGTGATTTTCCTCTCCATTCTGCCTCCTTGAACGGTCATCCAGTTCACAGAGAATCATATCTTTGGATTTGTTTTTTCGCTTTCTCATTGTCCAAATCTCGGTCCTATGTACATGCGTCTTCCTACTCTTTGCCTCCACTGCATTACTTACATTCACTGGGGACTAAATTTTACCAAGCATGGTCCAAAGTGCTGGAGATACAAAGATACCCAATCCCTGCTATTCATAGTATCACAGTTCAGTCAGGAAGGTAGGCAAGGAAAGCAGCACCTACAGAAAAGAAGAACAGGGTCAAGGTGTACATAGGAGTGGAGCGTTACTTAGATGGTGGGAACGTGGGGTCAGGCAGGTTTCCTGGAGGAGAGGCAGCTGAGATGAGCGTTAAAGGGTCAGTAAAGGATGAGGCAGAGCCAGCTGCAAGGAGAGGGACCTGCGTATGCACTCAGGGCCCGCACTTAGAAAGGACCCCTGCTTGGCTTAAAGCTCTGATGTCATCATCTTGAAATTCTTAGTCATTTTTGGCCAAGAGGCCCCACATTTTCATTTTGCATTCGGCTCTACAGATTATGTGTCTAGTTCAGGAACGAGGGAATACACATGGAAAGGCACAGAGGCATCAAAGAGCATGGTAAGCTGAGGCATGGCAGTGGGTTCAGTGTGACTGCAGGGAGGTGTGGGGGGGGCCTGACTGGGCAAAAGTTTGGTGAATAAGAGGAGAACCTAAGGTGAGGGCGGGCCACACTTACGGAGTGAGAAGAGGGCTGCACTAAGCTCCAGAGAGAATTTCCGTGTAAAGAGATAACAGAGGTAGAGACATCTGCAGAGGAGATAAAGGAAGTGTGTCCAGAGAGAAGGGAAGGGATAGGAAGTGGAGAATTGGTGAAGTGAGACAAATGAATTTGGTCTCACTTGAGAATTTGGGCTTGCCATATGGAGGATACTGAACAAGAGTGGACATAATTATAGGAGTAATAAGGAAGAAGTCAGGTTTCAGTGGGTTCGTGGCTATGCTGAAGGAAAGGAAGAGATTAGAGAGGGCAATGTTAGAATTACAGAAGAGGAAGGGAAGGGAACGATGATGGAGCAAGTTCCCAGGAAACAAGGCAGAGAGTCCTCATCCCCTTGGACCTAGATTACAGGAGGGGATCCCACTAGCATCTCCCCAGCATTAGCCCATATGTACATCTCTGACAGAGCGGCCTCATCCAAAGCCACATTCGGTGGTGACTCCTCTGTCATGGCACTAACTGGCTCCCTTGACTCTTTACGTCTCTACTTTCCTCATCTCAGCATAATTTTTATCCATCCTTCACACTGAGCCCTTCCAAAGACTCTTCCTAAATGATGAATTTTTCTCACGACTCTTATTGTAACTGTTACCCGTACTTCATAATCAACTAGAGTGAACTATCCCTAATGTACTGCATTTCTGCTGTGCCCACTAATCCCTTCTGAGAAAAAACACACCATGTTTCTTTAGTCATCCTTAAGTTCTTCTGTGTCAGGCAACCTACCATCTTTCTTGTTAACACGGTTCAGAAACTGCATCAAGGTGCCCCCGGGGAGCAAGCCAACTTGTGTGGGCACCGCAATATATTTTAAACTTTTGAAGGAAACGCAGAGATACTTGACATCTGTCAAACACTGCTAAGATACTAGCTTCAATAATTAGTGGTTTCAACATGAGATCACACTATATTACTTTCAGTAATGTCACATCTTTGCAAAGCAGAGGTTTGGGTGCTTGCTGTGAAAAAAAGCATGTGCAGTGAAAATCAATGCAGATCGAGAAATGAGGATTAAGAAATTGTGCAATGCCCAACAGGTGTACATTTTCTAGTACTGAGTAATGGTAGTTATTTAACTATAAAATAAAACTATTATTTATCTTTCAACTTACGTGTATTATTTTTTCTAATGGCCACTAAGTTGTTAAGACATAAACACTTAATAAGTTTTTTGGACTCAGCTACTTAGTAAACGGAGCTGTGTTTATTTTGGAATAGGGTAATGCAGACAGAGACACCAAGGCAATGTGTGGATTGACCAAGCTTGAGGATCTCTGCCCTGTGTTTTTAGACTAGGGACCCAGACTGAAGCCAACTGTGGCTCTCTGGCCAGCAGTCCGCAGTGGATCTGCTATGAGATCACAGTCCAACAGTGGAGAGAGCTGCTGAAACCAATCAACCCCAGCAGGTCTGCTCTCCATAGGAGAGTCCACATGAAACGCACAGATGAGGACCCCGTAGTGGAATTGCCTTGGGATAGAGTGGGGTCAGAAAACATGGTGGAGAAGCAGGAGGCAGCAAGTGTTTGGACTGTAGCCCTGCCTGTAACTAACCCACCTTCAGGACTGAGCACCAAAAAAGGAAGGAGCTGGCCATTCCACAGTGGGGCAAACCAGTCAGGGACAGGGAGAGACAGGCAAAGACTGACCCCTAGGAGCAGCCTGTGTAAGCTGCTTCATTACAGCTGTCCTTTTACTCTGTGTGTGGACAGATGATGCCCCAGGTCCAGACCATGAAAGTGTCTTCTTATGTTTCTTTATAAATCTTTACATCCTTATACTAACTCCTCCCAACACACAGATCTGCTGTAGCTAGTGTGTTCTTGACCTTTGCAGTCCTCAAGAGCCTAATTATCATATTAGCACTTCGTATGTGTTGTTTTTTCCTTTAGTTGTTTTATATGTACTTTTAATTTCTTAAATTAAAGTTTTTGTTATCAGGAGACCTATTTTTATGTAAAACTCACAATATTAGCCACATATTTTTTATTATAAAATATGATTTAAAGTATAGCAGGCTGTGTACTTTTGAACCTTATCAATTCTGCTGCATTATTTTAAACATAAGAAAAATCGTGTCACTAAAAGTAAAACAAAAAGGCCAAGATGATATATAATGAGTCACATGACCACAATTCAGCCTTAAGGCTTTGATTCCAAAGCAGCGTTTCCACTGCGGCCGTGGGGTTAAATGTGCCTACTGAGTTGTCGCTAATTGAGCCTTAACCTCCGTCAAAGGTATCAACTAAAATCCTCTTAACTGAATGTAACATTATGTAATGTAGTGTAGAATTTGGTAAACGTGTCTTAGCCCAATAACACTCCATCCCATAAAATTAACGTTTCAATTGTAATACAAATTAAAATATTAATATTAAGAGGTATTTGCTCAGCATGGTTCCTAGAGCATTACCTGTTAAAATATGTATTGAGTCCCAGGGAGATCTACCAAGGGAAAATACCAGTTAAGTATCTTCTCTTTGCCAAACTTATCAAAATTTTTTATGATTCTCTGTTATTAAAAATATATATATATATATACACACATACACACACATATATGTTTTCATTTTGTATGTTAACAAATCTTGTCATCTAGAATTTTTTGCCAGTTTGCTTATCATCTGCTCCATTATGTGTTCTTGTAGTCTGTGTATTCTTCAGAGAGGTTATTTTTCTTTAGAAACTCCATTGTCTGGTGGTGAAACGTATTATCCCCATATTGTGGGAGCCAGATATTCACCGACCCGAGATCACTCATGATTAATGACACTCAGATCTGAAGAATGTTGGCTTTGCTTATTGGGCTCTTATGCTACTTGTGTAATTCACATTGTGTGTCCTGAGGGAGGGGAAGGCAAAGGCTATACGAACATTTATGAAGACATAAATATATCTGTTCTTGTAGAACTGTTTCCATTTATGTAGACTGGTATATATTTTAGATATCCATTTAATGTCTAATCATTGCAATAGTCTGTGAAACATCTTTCTTACATAGGCAGCTACGCATATTTGTTTTCATCTTGTGACTATATTGCTTAATTCTTTAAAATGTCTCAGGGTTATGTTGTCAGAATACTGTGCGACTCATGTAATTTAAGTCATGTGTAAGGAACACATTTTCTAACATGCACTCAAGATGGATTTGTAGTTCAGCATGAAAACACAAATATTTATCATTTTTCTTCCTCCATACTCTCTAGGTGAAAATTTTTTCTCATGGTTTTTAAATTAAAAAATTCCTTACAGCTCTGTTAAAAAATGTAATCACTAGTTCTGCATAGGGCAAATAACCATGATTTATATTATGTTACCATGGATTGGTCACATTTTCCAATTTATTGATTTAATTATTTTCATTTCTAAACAAACTGGCCTGAGATTGAAACTTGATGATAATTTAAATGTAGTACATGCTGGGTGTTCACTAAGAGGATTGTAGTTTTTTGATCAAAATATTTTATATTAATGTATGGTTTTGACACAGTTTATTTGTTTAACAAGTATTTATTGAGTACTCATCTTGTGCAAAGCCCTGCAGAAGTGTGCCCTAGAAAATGAGTAAAACCTAAACCTTACCCTCAAGAGAGATTAAAGATTCATTGTGAAAATCAGCAGATACATAAAAACATACACAAGATTGAATAATGACATGGAGACTGGGGCACAAAAGGAAAATGTTGTGTGTGATTGAGAGAAAGGGGATTCTGTGTCTACCAAGCTCTGAATTATAGCATCATTTAGACTATGGAATAAAATATATGTGTAATATAATATAGTGTATATGCATATATGTGAAATAATGTTCATATAATATTATATATGTATATTTTAGTTAAAATAAAAGTTTAAAATTATCAAAATTCTACTATTCTATCAAAAATTGGGTTAATAATTTTGTATATTTCATTCCAGGCTTTCTCCTATGAATTTAAGTTTTACATAATTGTAATTGAAGGCAAAATGTAACTGTAATTCTTTAAAAACTATCATTGGTATAGTGTAAACATTTGCACAATGCTACATTTCTTCATAACCATCATTTGGAATGAGAGCATAACATTTTTCTTCCAGAGGATGTACTATATTTTTTCTAATTTTCTTCTACTATTATTTATTTTGGTTGTTTATAGAAGTTCACTCTTTTATATAGCTGGTTTTGAAAAACATATTCATGCATATAGTTTTGTCCCCTCTCAGTTTAAAGCCTTTCCTTAGAAGAAGTTCCAAAAAGTGGGACAAATGTTATACAAACTATTATTGAAGTGTCACTTTTAAGCTGTGTGCTATCCTTTACATCTTTGTGTCATTTAGAACATTTTCATAACAGAAGAATTTCAAGGAAACCTACCAAAGCCAAAATATGTATTTATGCTGGTAGATTTTCAGGGCAATGGTTCAGAACTGAGGGGTTTATACTGTGACATAAATTTACTCCCTAAAGAGGGCATTGTAAGTGAGCACTATAATTTTATGAATAGATTCATCTCATCATACAATTTTTATTATACTTTTAATATGTATAATGTTACATTTTTCTTTGGATGTCAGCATTATTACATGAATTTAAAAGTTTTGTGCTTTGAATTTTTAGAGTGAACATTTCAGTTCGTGTATTCATCTTTTTTTAATAAAAAGCTTCTTAAAAGTTTTTCTACAGCTGAAAATAATTAAATCCTTTCATAAAATTAAAATGTGCAAATTCATTGGTAATACAAATAATTATTCTGCAGATGACAATGCGTAGAATCTTGTCTTCTTAAATTCCAGGTGTTTCTGAGCCTTACTTTCATCAGGTTAAACTCTTCGTAATTTAGAGTCAAATTTGCAAAGATAAAGCTGGTGGTTCCTCCTTGCAAACAAGTATATAATGAACCCTTATTTCAAATTTGTACAAAGCTTTTGGCTACTAGGTAACTTTCAGGGTCACTTATATTATATTAACATCAGGGAATTCCATTCTCCGTACTTTCATCTCTGGCACAGTGACCTTGTCACCAGGTGGCTTCCTGTAGAGAGGTGAGCAGAGACACTTTCTCAGTATCATTCAAGGACATGTTAAAGGTCTTAGAGCAAAAGTGGCCTATTTTTTCATGACGACATCAGTATGATCAAAGAATATGATTTATTTTTCTCATTAAGTACATTACCTTATGAATACTTCAATTGAGTTTCCATTAGTTGATTTGAATCATTAAATGTAAACTACAAGAAAAATTATTCTTTTAAAGCTCATTTATTTAAATTTTTAATAATCTGTCAATGCTTCCCTTCAATTTCAGATATTAACCCTTAACATTCATAAACTGAGAATGATTAGCATTTTCTTTAGAAGGGAACCACTCACACCACCGTTTAGATATTTTACTTATATAAAGTATTTTACCTAATTAAGTGCTTACTCATTAGCAATTATTCAGATGTCTCCAAATTCTTATAAATAATGCATTAATGACAAATGTAATTATTTCAATTAAAAAATAAAAACAATTCTGACATTGGTTCCCTAGTCATTTTCTTGGTTCTAAAGTGGCTCCAAATCTCCTTTGAAAAGTTTTTTTGTGTGTATTTAATATATACATACTATCAATGACCAAAACAACCAGAAGAACACTATTTTTACTTTGTTTTTTTCTGATTGAAATATAAAGTAGATATGCGATGTGGAGTTTACATGTTGGTAAATTCAGCATTTTTCTCATATTTCCCTTGTTCCTTACAGAGTATGCCCACAGTTTGGAGGTTGGTCTGCTCTGAGCTTCTTTTATTCCTTTGAAGGCATGAGGCAGGGAGAGGACATGAGTGTTTATAGTGTCACCGTAAAAGTTTTCCACTTAAATTATGCAATTGAGGATATGTGATTATAATTTCTGTCATTACCAATCTACTTACACGTCACTTTCAGCTATTTCAAATCCAGCTCCTCTTTGTTTCAGTCCCTGCTGCCCGGCCTAGCCAATCAAAAGTCCAGTGAAGGAGGCCTGGCCATGGGCTCTGTGCCCAGGACAGAACTATTTAAATAAATAGGCAAATGAATCAATGAGTGAATGAATGGAAAAATGAATTGATGTCCAGGAAAAGCAGATTTCAGAGCAAGGAAAATTATCAGGGATAAAGATGGCAATTACATAATGATCAAGGAGTCAGTTCTCTAAGAAGACATAACCATCATTAACGTGTATGTGCATTTGAGAGACATCAAAATACGTGAGGCAAAAACTGATTGAACTGCAAGAAGAAATACAGGAATCCACTATCCTAGGTGGAGACCTCGATACCCCTCTGTCAGTAATCGGCAACTCCGGCAGCCAGCATATCAGTGAGGACATAGCTGAACTCAACAACACCATGAATCAACTGGTTCTAATCAACATTGTTAGAATACTTCATCCAGCAACAGCAGATGACATATTCTTCCAAAACTCACATGGAGCATGTACCAAAATAGACCAGATACTAGACTATAAAACAGGCCTTAACAAATTAGAAGAGTATTAATTATACAAAGAATGTTCTCAGACCAATGTGGAATTAAACTAGAAAACAGTGACAAAAAGATAGCTAGAGAATACCAAAACATTTGGAGATTAAAAAACACATTTGTAAATAACACATGGGTCAAAGAAGAAATCCCAAGAGAAATTTGTAATGTTCTGAATTAAATGTAATTGAAAATACAGCTTATGAAAATATATGGGATACAGCAAAAAAGCAGAACTTAGAAGGAAATTTATGGTATTGAGTGCATATACTAGAAAAGAAGATCTAAAATTCAATAATCTAAGCTTCTACCTTAGGAAACTAGGAATAGAAGAGCAAACTAAATACAACACAAGCAGAAGAAAAATGAAGAAAAATTACAGCAGAAATAAATGGAACTGAAAATAGCTTTATTCATTTATAACAGCTTTATAATTAAAAAATTGGAAGCAAATAAGATGTTCGTGAATGGGTAGTTGGATAAACAGAATGTGGTACATCTATGCAATGGAATATTATTCAGTAATAAAATAAATGAGCTATCAAGGCATGAGAAGACACAGAAAAACCTTAAATCCACATTGCTAGTCTAAGAATATAGTATGAAGATCCATATGTGGTAGGATTCCAACTATATGACATCTGAAAAGGCGTAACCATGAAGATTAGGGGTTGTCAGGGGCTGGGGGAAGAAGGGATGAGTAGGCTAAACAGAGGCAGCTTTAGGGGAGTAAATCTATCCTGTATGATGCTATAAAGGTAGATATATGGCATTTGTCAAAACTCCTACAACTCTACGACACAAAAAGTGAACCTTAACTATTTATGGACTTTGGTCAATGAAAAAGTATCAGTATTACTTCCTCAGTTTTAGCAAAGGCACTGCACTCATACAAGATGTAATAATCAGAGAGACTTTGTCAGGGATGGGGGAGATTATATGGGAACTCATTTTGTTTTCTGTACAGTTTTTCTGCTAAAACTGCTCTAGAAAATAGTCTTTTTAAAATACTCATTGAACTCTACCCTTAAATGGGTGCATTTTATGCTTTTAAAATTTTACTACAAAAAAAAGGTGATGTAAACACTTGAAAAAAAATGAATAATGACTGAATAAACTTTGACCAATTCTGTATAGCTCTTCTCTCAGTAACATTTTTACACTATTTCTTAATAATCACAGGCTTTTTGGTGAGGGGGGTGGGCGGGGGACAGGAATATGGAAAGGTTGATATATAGAGTTTAAAAGAAACTAGAACAAAGATGGATAGGAGCCGTACAAAAATTTTAAGTGAAAATTAGCTGCAGTTAAATAAAGAGAAAAAAACTATGTGCTTCACAGGACTCTAAAGGATTTGTCAAATTTTGAAATAAAATCTCAGTGTGGAAATGTAAGGAATAATTAATACTACTAATTTAAGCAGTAACTATATCAGAAGATGCAGTTAAACGTTCAGAAAATAGAAGTATATCTCAAGTGAGAAAGAACCAGGATGAACTTCTCACTGGAAGTAGTTACAGGAGCAGTGAGTGCGAGTTTGGGAACAGAAGTGCTGGATTCCTTTCTCATACCACAGTTTACGAAGTAGATTTGAAAATTGTTCAAAATCTCTGAGACTCAGTTTCTTATCCATACAAGGGGGATAGTCGTAGTAGTTGCTCTTAGAGACATTTGAAGATTAAATGACATATAAAACATTCGACACATCTCTTGTTTTAGTACAAAGTCAGTAAAATGTGTTATTATTAGTAGTAATATATTATCAGGAGTATTTCTTTTAATATGTTCCCCCACCCTTGAGATTTCAGGAAAGAAAGGATGAACCTTGTAGAGGTGGTTAGCAAGGTCTTAAGACATGTGTATCAGTAGTGATTATAATGCAATTGGCATACTAGGTTTATAACACTGAGTTTTTCTGTCAGTTGTTCCACTTGAACTTGACCAGCATGATTTTTAAGAACAATGATTTCTCACCACATTGCAGACAGTCATGATTTTTAGTTATTTATATTCAATGACACCTTAAATGCTATAATATATACATTTAATTTCAGACTTATAGAAACATTTTAAGAATAGTACAAAGAATTACAAAAAACAAACAAACAAAAAAAGAATAGTACAAAGAATTTCCAAACACCTTTCACTCCAAGTCTCCAAATGTTAACATATTACTACAATTGCTTCATCCATTTCCCCTTCTCTCTCTACACATACGTGTGCATATTATTTTTCTGAACTGTCTAAGAGGAAGTGGCATATATGATGATCCTTCTTCCCTAAATAATTCACTATATATCACCTGAACACAAGAGATTCTTTCTCAAAACCACAGTATAGTCATCAAATTCAGGAAATTAGCATTGATACAGTAATACTACTAATACACAGACTAGTCCAGCTTTGGCTAATTGTCCCTGTAAAGTCCTTTATAAACAAATAAAATCCAAGATGATTGGTTTCATTCAGTTGTCACGTCTCTTATGCATCACTTAATTTGGAAAAGTTGCCAAGTCTTTATATATTTCAATATACTGATGTTTTACAAGGATATTAGGCAATTATTTGTAACACGCCCCTCAATTTGGGTTTATCTGATGTTTTCTCGTGGTTAGATTCAATTTACGTATAGGCTTTTGGCAGGAACACCAAAGAAATGGTACTGAGTTTTGCTCAGTGCATGAATGTAAACACGTCACATAGGTTTTTCTTGTTGGATAAGATACTTTATGTAAAGAACTGGGAAAGCATTCCTTACATGTAAATATGATAGCTACTGCTTTTTTCTTCTAGGTTTTATTTCACATTTATGTAGAAATTTCATTCTTTCACATATCAGTCACAGACACATACTCTTCTATTGTATATTGCATGAGAAATTTATTTTCATATTTTATTTCAGTTGTAAGGAAAGAACATGATTAGAGAGAATGAAAAAAAAAGTATGTTTCAATACAATTATTCCATTCATCTTCCTGTTTCTCAGGACAAATGTTTCTGCTTCGTTGAAGTCACAGGTTTCAAACTGAATCTAAAACAGCTCCCACTGAATTTGCTCTGTTGGTGTTTAGACATCTTGTTTTCCTTATCTTTACTCTGGTTAATCAAGATATTTCAATACTATATTTTCAGAATGAACTGTAGTTAAACAGCGTTTATCTTTTGGGCTTTATGTTAATTCCGCAATCGCATGTAATCCCATATTAGAATTTGCAATTTGAAGATTGCTATTTAAGGTATGTTGAACTCCTTCATAATATGGATGGGCACATAAAACATGTATATTCACATTACAACAAAACTGATATACTAATTAGGTTTAAAAAATTTTATATGTTAATGATACAGATAGTAAAAAATAGTCTTACCATGTTTATAGTAGAAGCCCAATTAAGACATTTGGAGTCAATGAGAGAATCTAGAACAAATGCAAGACACATTTTCAGTGCTCAATATATATTTTTCAAATACATAAGCAAATGGAATAAACAAATAAATTACATGGTTAATCATGTTTAATTTTAATTGAGCAATAATTTTTCATGGACTGCAGCCAGGAAAATATTCCATAAGAAGAGATGTTGAGAATAGTACACGTTGACATTAGCAAACTCACTAAGAACATATAATTTTAAAAACTTTTAATCTTGATTTTTTTCTATTAGTTTATACATTCTTTTAAGGCAAGAACACCTTTTTATTCCACATTTATAGGAAAAATGTAGAAAGTATGAACTTCACATTTGTTAATAAGATTATCATAGAGGATTATTTGATAGTTGGGAACTTTACACAAAAATAAAGATTCACCATACTAGATCTAGGTATTTCAACTATGGCATTTTTTAGATTTCCATTTCTTTATTCTTTAAGAGTTTTTATCGTGAGCTTCTAATACAATTACAACCTTAGTAATCTGGGCAAAGCATATCTATGTTTCTACTTCATCTATTTACATATCAACACTTAAAAACAATTTAAATGTCTCTTGTGTTATTATGCCTAGAAAACAGACATTGAAATCAAAGTGTGCCTTGTTTTTCAAGTAAAACTGACACAAGTCTTACCAAGTTCTTAATTTTCTCTGTGTGAGTTAAAAATTTCACAGCACATAAAATCATGTGAAATTTGGACATAATGGCTAATACATAATTTAATATTTTTTTCATTAGAAATCAATTTTCATTTTAAATTTCTCTTTTACTGTAAGGAAATACTATTCTCTGGCTTCCCTGGAATAGCCTGCTGGTTCTGGCCATGGATGGAATCTTGAAACTCCAATTAAAATTCAGTCACTGAATTGTGAGATTGGAGGAAAAGTCCAACATTTGCTCCTGTTTCCAGTGGCAAATTCCATCTTTAATTGTCCTGACCTTTTCTTGACTTGTGACTCAATATTCAAGTCATACACCATATTTTTAAAATGTAAATTTCTGTAGTTATCCTATTTTAAACTATCTTTATAATGAACCAAGTACGAGTTTTAAAAATCTGTACTGTGTGGAGAAAGCCACTATCATGTTTTGACAAGAAAGTAATGAAACAGTTTAACTGTTCATTTTGTAGTTGATTCATTGAGAAAATCAACACACTGGCAGGCTTTCCATAGTCGATTAAATGCCACAGCACATAAAATCATGTGAAATTTGGACATAATGTCTAATACATAATTTAATATATATCATCTCCAATTCCATGCCTCATCCTGTTTGTTATTAATTGATAACGCTTGTATTTAAATGGGCTTCCTTTTTTTTTTTTTTCGGTACGCGGGCCGCTCACTGTTGTGGCCTCTCTCGTTGTGGAGCACAGGCTCCGGACGCGCAGGCTCAGCGTCCATGGCTCACGGGCCCAGTCGCTCCGCGGCATGCGGGATCCCCCCGGACCGGGGCACGAACCCAGGTCCCCTGCATCGGCAGGCGGACCCTCAACCACTGCACCACCAGGGAAGCCCTAAATGGGCTTCTTTTTAGAAACTCTGTTGGAATCATGAATCACAATTAGTATTTTTCTTCTCAGAGCATCAGAGTAGTTGATGGTCAATATTGTCAATCTCCAGTCCAACTTCAGGCAAGAGTCATGTGACAGGAAGTACTATTAAAAATAGCATATTTAACTATCTGCTTCCAAACAAGGGCAGAGCCAAATTACCGCAAAGATGGTTATGTTCTTTATGCTTTTTGTGAAAAAAGAGAAACATTTGTTAGTGTTTTGAACTAATAGTTAACATAGTTTTGAAAGATTTTTACACCAACCAATGTAATACTTTCTTGAAAATTGAGCATGTTGCTCAGTTTAGTTCTCAATAAACAAAAGGAAATAAAAAATCTGTTTCATCTGAACATTTATTTTCAATAGTAAAATCTACCAGCCTCTCCATATTGAAGCATCTTTTTGTTCCCCTCCTTTCTTTTCTGCCAGGCTTTTCCCCTCTGGCGTCCACTCGAAGTTTCTCTATATTTCTAGCATTGTCCAAAACCTAAGAGTTTTCCCCAAATATCCTCCCTTTGAATAAATGCCTCCAACCACACACTGAAGAACTATTTCGCATTGTATTACCTCAAGAACTTGGGAATCAAATGCAAGCCTCATAGCCCCTCTTAGTTTTGTCTATGGGACTAGAACTAGAAGGTACTGGAGAAAGTTGTGGTGGTCTCACACAACTCACTGTACATATTAGAGTCAAAATCCATATAGATTGGTTCTTGAACTTTACTCCACCTTTACTCCAGCTCAGGAATACGCCAGTAAAAACTCTAGTGTTCGTAATAGTCATCAGTTTACATATGGCAGGAAATTCCCAGATGCTGTTTTACAAAGGAAGCACAATTAGAGTACATTCCTTACATCATGGGCAAAACTGTTTACCTAGGATTAGTTGTTGAAAACAAAGCATTTTTTGATCTTATATAAAATAAGTGTGCTGCCTCAGAAGGATGTGGTGTTAAGCGCGATACAGATGCTAGGGAATGAGGGCAACCACAGAGCTCAGAACACTGCAGACATTTGCACTCATGGATAATGTCTCTGATTTGACTGGCCGCATAGCTTTTATTTATGTTTGCTCTCTTGAAATAATTTGATTTTTAGTTTTTAGATTTTCCTAATACACTTCCACTAAATTGAGACAGATTTGGAGGAAGAAACCATCCCCAGTTAACCTGTGGCTCCTTAGCTGCTAATACAGGATCTGGTAGCCAGTAGGTACTCAATACTTGGTGATTCCAGGAATAAAATGCATTTTAAATACACTAAAATGTTTTTTTTCTAAAAGCATGATAAAATATTCCAAAAATCTTTTAAAGATCACATTTTTTGGTAAAGCATGCTGTAAAAATGTATGCACGATGTGTGAATTCCATTTATTTGTAAGCATCAGAGTTTTGAAAAACTCATTTCTAGATCTTCATGAAGTCTTCAGTCAGACTTTGTTTGGCACACGCTTGGTGTCTGCATTCAGATGTGGCCATAAAATGGTCGTGCACAACCTCCACCAGCGCTGCCATCAGCTAATTGCCACTTCAATCAGCCACCTGTCCCCCCAGAAGCTGAGCCAGCACAAATGGATGCTGGCAAATAAAACATGAAATTTCCTGAAGAGCCACAACAAGCAGGAGACATGTCCCTAGACCCAAATCATGTGGGTCTCATCAAAGCATAGCGTAGAATCATGAAACAGTAATAACAATGCAATATTAGCTCTGAAATCTAAATACAGTCCATTGCCTGTCAAGTAGACACACAATTTAAAAGGTAACATTTACTATTGTTAAATAAATATCAAGCATTAACAAAGTAAAATTAGCAGATTGAAACTCAAATAACAATTTTAAAACAAAAATTCTTTGGAAACGTTAAACTTACATTAAATGAATGAATAAATGCAAACACGCATGAGATGTGAGGAAAAACAATGAATCCATCATATGAGCATTTAATATATGCCCAGAATGTAGAATATAATGCCCTTAATTCCAAAGTAGTATTAGCATCTCTGTTAATGCTTTCTAAAAAACAAGCAAATCTGTTACCTTGTATGAATTATTCAGACGATATTATAATAAGTTTTATCCTCATGGCAGGAAGAAACACCTTAGATTTCACAACCACTTATAATCATGACTCAAAATCTCAATGCTATCCTAAAGGCACAATGGTTTGAATGGCCAATTATCCACGTGTAGAATTTCTCTTTATCCCTCTCACCAGCTCAAACTTCAGCATCCCAAAAGAGTACTTCACAGAATGGAATGCCCTAAAATGAGATATTCTGCCTATGTTTTAGGGGTCACTTAATGGCTTTGCAAAAAGTACTTTTGACTCTGAACTATTTTTGCCTTATGTGCTGATCTTAAATTTTACCTTTTTAAAATGGGAAACACCTGTGTTTTTAAAAAATCTCCAAATTTTCACTGGTGAAAGTCACAAGATTCTAAAGTCAATTATTTTGAATAGTTTAATTTTTAAATTTGTATTTATTTCATTTTTTTTTATTAAAAATGGGCAAATGTAATGTGTTTCTGGTAGTAAAATGGATGATCAGTAATATTCTTTTAATTTAATTTTGACCAACACACATTACAACTTCTGAGTTTTTTCCTCTGGAATTGCAGAATTATGGCTCCCTTTATATAGTGTTTTTATACTGTTTAACCTTATACAGCAAACAGTATCTCTCATGAGTTGCATATTCTTTAGTTGCTTTATGTAGAAATGGGACTAAAAACACCTATGTCACTGGATGTAGAGAGACAAATTTTAAAAAGATAAAACAGCTGACTGTTTAAAAAAGAATTCGATTTCTCACTCCCTTACTTTTTTAGTTGAAGGATGTATATTGGAAATCAGTGCAGATGAAGTCTTTCTAGAATAGCATCATATGAAAAAACAAGAAAAAATGAGCTTCCCTAATATTAATGAACATCAGTAGAGTGCGTATTATTTTAACCAGTCATTGTTCAGAACGGTTTACCTTAAATGCCTTTTTAGTCTTCAGAGCCTCCCTATGAGATAGATATTAACACTGTCCCATTTTACAGAAGAGACAAACGAGGGACAAAGAGAAAAGACGGGCCCGAAGCCACAGAACTGGATTCGAACCAAGGGGCCTGGAGGCAGGGCCATGGATGCAGCACCTCCTCATCTCGATACTGACTGGACGTCCAAGATAAGGAAAGTATCACTGTTTCAAAATGTTGAGGAAAATCATGAGAATCAGAATCAGTGTTTCCTTCTCGACAGTTCACCATTCCGTTGTGGTTCCTTTTGTACTAATCCAGGCAACATTGCTTTCCGGTTAGTATCATGCCGTGGATTCTGAAAGATCAAAGCATTTCAGAAATTCTGAAGCCCCATAGCAATGTAATCTCCTAGGAGAGGGATGGCCAGGGACAGCCTGAAAATTCAAGCAACCCCGCTGGGAAAAAATGAGAAATGATTACACTGGGCACAGGGGAAATGCCTTTGGCCAAAGTATTTCGTGTATACACAAAGGACAGATTACACCGCCTATTGCTCCGTCCAAAGAAGCACTCGCTGAGACACTCAGCTTCTCCACTTAGATGAGATGAAGAGCTGCGTGAACTCAGCTGGAAGCGAGCCCATTGGTTCCAGATGGTGTAGACAGTTCAGTTCTGGCGCTCCTGAGGCAGTAGCAGTGCACAGGGTTTACTCCAGGAGAAGCAGTAGGTGTTTGCCAGGGCGACCTTTACTTCTTTGGTGTATGAACAAAAAGCACATCAATTTCAGGAACTATCTCTGCTAACAAAGCAGAGCACAGACATGGGGTGATTATCTGCGCAATCAAGCTGAAAAAGTCTGCCTTTGACTCAAAGACGGGTTATTTTGAGCCCCGTCTTTAATAATCTGTTCAATCGCTTTGCTAAATTATTTCACTTCTCTGTAGAGCAAGCAATAAGAAGTTATTTGCTTACTTGAGGGGTGTGTGTGTGTGTGTGTGTGTGTGTGTCTGTTTAATGGTAGATGCGTCCCTATACTGAGTCTGGGTGCACTGTGAACATCAGGATGAATTGTGCCCCGGCCCTCCGGGCTGTAAGTCCTTAGAGACAGAGCCACAGGCCAGAAGGACTGCCATGCTGCCCCCCATGTGGTGTTGCTGCCGCCACCTGTGTGACGACCTCTTGTGGTCACCAAGCACATGGTTACAACCACTGTGTGTGGGTTTGGTTTTTTTAGCTGTTTGCTTGCATTTTTAGTTTTTCAGCTTTACTGGGGTAGAAGTGACAAAATTGTAATATATTTATAGTGTACATCATAGTGATTTGATATATGTATACATGAAGGGATTCCCACCATCCGGTTAATTAACACATCTATCACTTCATATATTTATCCCTTATTTTGTTGAGAACATTTAAGTTCTACTATCAGCAAATTTTAATTTTACTATACAGTGTTATCTACAATGGTCCCCTGTTATACAGTAGATCTGTTTTGTAGCATTGTTTTTTAATTGAAGTATAGTTGATGTACAGTAATATTATATAAGTTGCTGGTACACAATATAGTGATTCACAATTTTTAAATGTTATACTACATTTATAGTTATTATAAAATATTGGCTATATTCCCCATGTTATACTATATATCCTTGTAGCTTATTTTATATCTAATAGTTTGTACCTCTTAATTCCTCCACCCCTATATTGCCCTTCCCCGCTCCCCACTGGTAACCACTAGTTTGTTCTTTATATCTATGAGTCTATGAGTCTGCTTCTTTTTTGTTATATTCACTTGTTTGTTGTATTTTTTTAGATTTCACATATAAGTGATATCATACAGTATTTGTCTTTCTCTGTCTGACATATTTCACTTAGCATAATGCCCTCCAAGTCCATCCATGTTGTTGCAAATCGCAAAATTTCATTCTTTTTTATGGCTGAGTAATATTCCATTCTCTGTGTGTGTGTGTGTGTGTGTGTGTGTGTGTAGCTTCTTTACCCATTCACCTGTTGATAGACACTTAGGTTGCTTCCATATCTTGGCTAATGTGAATAATGTTGCTGTGAACATTGGGGTGCATGTATCTCTTCAAATTGGTATTTTGGGGTTTTGGTTTTTGTTTTTTAAAAATATATCTCTTAGGAAATGGAAGGAATACTTCATGCACTGATGGAGGTGTATTTCTTGCTATGGGGGGAGTTTAAACAGTGACTATAAGAGCTTCAGTGAAGAGAAGTAAACATCCGCTTGGAGGGATGGAAAACTGACTTCCCTAGTCTGTTCTGATTCCTAGATCTCTGTTTCTGTACTTTCTGTTGGCAATATGCATATTAGTGCTACAATTTTTAGACTCCAGAGCAATAGTTTGGAGATTGATCATATTACGGCAGGTAGGATAAAAGGCCATGTAGCCATACCTGGACTGGAAAATTTGTTTGAAATTAATCACAGAACTTTTAAGGTAAGCAGACTTTTTAGGAAAATAAATAACGTGATATTACTGATTGTAAATGGATGTTGTCTGTGCATATACGCAAAATAGTTCTTGCTAATGGCTTTGGGGTCATTTCAGTCAATTCCTAAGGTTTGGCAGATCATAATTCAATTTCTATTTAGTGTTCATTTTGACATATTTACTGGCTGTGTGAATTTAGACAAGTTATTTAATATCCATGATCTCAGTCTCCTTGAGAATGGACTGGGGAGACTGGCACCTGCTGCCTAAAGATCTTGAAGGTTCCAAATTTTATCTATGTCCACATTCCCTAGCACAGTACCTCTGGAATACATGTAGTCAATAAAGCTCTATCCCTGTGAGTATGATGGTCTTCAAATCCATTATTATCTGCTCCTAGCTGATCACTGTAAAAATGAGGGAGTGTCTCAAGATATTCTGCCTTGGATTATAGCTGAATGTATTTTAGTAGAATAGTACTTCTCAATTCAAAATAATTTACTTTGCCTGATTTGTTTCATTTTATTTCCCAATACTTAAACTCTTTTGTTTTTCAAATTTTATATTTGCATGTATTTCTTTGTCCTCTCCATTAGTGAACAGAACACAATTTATTTTGAGAGAATGCTATTTATGGATAAAACATTGAGACTAATACATTTTTCCCCTTTTTAAATGAAAAATTATTCATATCTTTTTGATTGTGTACAACTCCTTATGCAACATTTCTGCTTATTGTTGAAGATAAAAGTTTCAGCTACAATTATTCTTTATAATTTCCTTTCTCCTTGGCCAAATACCAAATTTGTTAGATTATGATCACTTTTTCTATATATAATACTAATTTTCAGCTATTAAGATCCTAGTTATGATGAGGTAAATTACTATTCAATACTCATCTTTTTTTATTCAGTTTCTCCTGTGAAGTATGATATTCACTATTTTCATTATGCAGGTAGAAATTTACTTTTAAGGATATAATCATTTATTTCCTTTGATCCACTTCTTAATAGGCATTGGTAGCCTCAGGGTATTTTTTTCTCATTCTATTTCTTTCAAAACGTGTTGTGTCTATTAAATCTGCTTCTCAGTATCTCTCAGATTCTCAGTTCTACAAATTCCCTCTTACTGAGCAAAAGATCAAAACTTTCTTTCCTGTGTGATGACTTAAATTCAGCAATGGGGACTTCTCTGGTGGTCCAGTGGTTAAGACCTCACCTTACAATGCAGGGGGTGTGGGTTCAATCCCTGGTTGGGGAGCTAAAATTCCACATGCCTCAGGGCCAAAAACCCGAAACATAAAACAGAAGCAATATTGTACCAAATTCAATAAAGACTTTAAAAAATGGTCCACATAAAAAAAAAAAACTTAAATAAATTCAGCAATGAATTTTATATCATAATTTTCTTTGCTTATTATATATTCACGGTGCTATAAAATAAAGAAATAGGAAAGAGAATTTCTTGCAAAACCGTTAAGTTAAAATACAAAGTAATAATCAGTCCTTACCAACAAATCAGTGATGAAAGGGGAGCACCTCTTCCTTTTCATAACTGTGGAGACTGGAGAATTGGACTCCCAGTTAATTGTATGTCTCCTGTCAAGTCCTTCCCTTTAAACTGATGCTTTACAGGGGACTACTGAACTCTTCCCTGGACATCACAAATCTAAATTAACCTGAAGTACAACAGAGGTTTTAGGAGTTATATCACAAGTCTGGAGGAGAATTTGAAAATATCTCTATTTCAGGAAGCCTTATCTTAATTATTTTCTTATCAGTGTAAGCATAACATTTTCAAACAATGAACGAGAAGCCTAAAACTTAAATACATATCAGCTGGCTGCTCCTGTCCATCTAGTTCCCTCCACAAAATTCTAGACACCCGTCCCATCCCCCACCCCCGGACAGAGAGGTTTCTCTAAGTAGCATTTTGCTTTCCCATAATGCCATTTACTAATTCTACCACCATAAACCTACCATAAAATGATCAAAATTGCTCTTTTATACAATGAAATACTGCATTACATGGACTGGCTAAACTCATGGGTTAGAAAATGGAAACAGTGCAACTCACCGTTTGGCTCATTGGTGAAATACAAAATACGTAAATATCCATAACTCCCAAAGCAAAACAAAACAAACAAAAAAGAAAATAATTGCAAATGCAGGTTTATTAACTTCTTCAGGGAAGGTCATGGTAATGCTACTACAATGGATGGAAGTAATACAGGCAATTATCCCATCCTATCAGAAGAAAAAAAAGTTAAGCAAGTTGTCTAACTGAATTGACTGGTTAGATGACTAATTATTACTGTTGTATTTAGACAGACCCATAGGAATAGTTAGGAATTCCTAACATTCCATTTAGACTGAAGAGACTGAATAATGTTTCTTCCCTTTCCTGTGGTTAGTGCGTTGAAAGCCAAGTAAAATATTAAACTGAAAATTCTCTTTAATCCACATCCTTTACACTACATGATTCAAATGAAATGACCTCTTTGCAGATCTGGTCTCTCAATTTAAAATAAAGGCAATGAGGGCTTCCCTGGTGGCACAGTGGTTGAGAGTCCACCTGCCGATGCAAGGGACACAGGTTCGTGCCCCAGTCCGGGAAGATCCCACATGCCACAGAGCGGCTGGGCCTGTGAGCCATGGCCGCTGAGCCTGCGCGTCTGGAGCCTGCGCTCCGCAATGGGAGAGGCCACAACAGTCAGAGGCCCACGTACCGCAAAAAAATAAATAAATAAATAAATAATTAATTAAATTAAATAAAGGCAATGAGATACCTATTCTGTTCCGTGTCTTTCAGTTGAATAGAAGGTAAGCCAGGGAAGGGGGACCCAATGGCAGATTCCAGAGAACTGGGACAAGTGAGTGCTCATCAACGATTGTCTGTTAATAAACCACCTGTGATCATTGTTTACAAGTTTAGTCTAATTCCACAAATGTAGAATAAAAAAAATTCAGAAACACACTTTAATTTTTAACTCATGTTAATAGAAGAAGCAAAAGCACATACTTACAAAATATCAGCAGTACCATAAGATGGATTTAATTTTAGTGCTTATGGCCCTTTTTTAGTATTAAGTTAGCATAATATGTTAAATTTGTTTATTTAAAAAAAACTAGTAAGAAGACAAGCCACAAACTGGGAGAAAATATTTGCAAAAGACACATCTGAAAAAGTACTGTTACCCAAAATATAAAAAGAACTCTTAAAACTCAACAGTAAGAAAAAAAAAAGGATTAAAAGTGGGCAAAAGACCTGAGTAGTCACCTCAACAAGGAAGATATACAGATGGCAGATAAGCACTTGAAAAGATGCTCCACATCATATATCATCAAGGAACTGAAAATTAAAACAACAAAGAGATAACACTACATAACTATTAGAATGGCCAAAATCCAAAATACTGACAAACAGCAAATGCTGGCAAAGATGTGGAGCAAAAAGAACTCAAATTCACTGCCGGTGGGAATGCAATATTGTGCGGCTACTCTCAAGACTGGTGGGGTGGCTGGATCATATAGTAATTCTATTTATAATTTCTGAAAACTACCCTATTGTTTTCCATAATGGTTGCACCATATTTACATTCCTGCCAATAATACAAGGGTTCCAATTTCTCCACATTCTCACTAACACTTGTTTTCTGTTTTGTTTTTTACAGTCTCCGGACGCGCAGGCTCAGAGACCATGGCTCACGGGCCCAGCCGCTCCGCGGCATGTGGGATCTTCCCGGACGGGGGCACGAACCCATGTCCCCTGCATCGGCAGGCAGACTCTCAACCACTGCGCCACCAGGGAAGCCCAAGTTACTCAGTAATTTAAAGCAAATCCCAAACATCAGATCTTTCATAGCCATCCTTGTCTTCTAAAGAGATTTTTCTCTTTTCAACATGCAGAAATCCCATGTTATTTCCAGGTATTCAAAATATAATTCATCCATACCATTAATACTTTGTAAAACTACCCAATTGGATGTGGAAACATTTGTAATAGCTATAATATTTTTAATAAATGTCTATGTCTTTTAAAAATGGTACACACAATACATTTTGCTGAGTATAGAAACTGGAACCAATGAAATTATGAACAAATTTTTCTTCCCATGGCAGTTTAAGCAGTTCTGAGTCTCATGACAATTTTGAAGAGGATGAGAATAGGAATGTTTGGTGATAATTGAAACAGATCATGTCTCATTGTTTTCGGTTTCATGTCAGTTTCGAAAATGAGGGGATGCCAAGGTCTGAGGTTCTCTGGTCATAGGGAAATCCAGTGTGCACTCCTGTCCTGAAGGATTTTAGGGCTGACATGATTTCCTTGAGAATTTTCAATTCCAGATTACCATTTTACAAATGCATATTTCTATTATATGTCCATGTGTGAGTTTTCTTCCTATTTGGTAGAAAATTGAGGTAACATTTAAATATTTTAATCTAAAATTACTGTATATATTTTTTCATTTTGGAAGCAGGAAGAGGAAAGAAGGAAAGCAGTAAGGGAGAAGGTAACTTTCTTTCACAATTCCAGTAGAGCCTTGTAATTCAAGATTTGTGAAAACTGTAATCTTAAAAAGTTTCAAGATCATGAAAGACAAAGAAAGTCTGAGAAATATTTCACACAGAAAGAGACTAAAGAGATAGAGCAATTTAATGCAGCATGTCATCTGAATTGGATCTTCTACTTTCCCAGGGGATATTGGAACAGTTGGCAAAACTTGGATGGGTCTCTAGATTAGATGGTGATAATATGTAATGTTAATTTCCTGATTTTGATGTATTTTGGTTATGTAGGAGAATGTCTTTGTTTGTAAGAAATACCCACTAAAGTGTTTAAGCGGGATGGGGCATTATGTTGGCAATTTATTTCCAAATGATTCAGGGGAAAAAAAAAGAGACTCTTTGCTCTAGCCTTGCAAATAACTTTACATTTAAAATTATTTCCAAGCCACAAATTAGACAAAAAAAGATAAACTAAAGTTATTTTATTAGACAAACAAAAGAACAATTTGCAAAAACAGTGGAAACTTTTATTTATCAAAACTTTTAATTAAAAAAGGGAAGGTGATTTATTTCATTCCAAGGCAACTAACCTGAAGTGGTATTATTACATACATTTATTTTGACTTTGTATTTTATAAAGTCTGCAGATGTCTAGGTCAGAATTGTCTGATAAAGGAAAGACATTTATTAGGTATTTATTCCATGTTGAAAGATGATAAAAAGGTTGACTATTCTGTTAGAAGTTACTTAACAGAAATCTTGATATAATATCTGTGTAATTCTTGTTCCTTAAGAACATCTTGTATTAAAGCTTTATCACGCAAAGCTCAAATGAACCTTGGAAGAGAGATACCAAAAAGAATATTGGGCTTCCCTGGTGGCGCAGTGGTTGAGAGTCCGCCTGCCAATGCAGGGGACACGGGTTCGTGCCCCAGTCTGGGAAGATCCCACATGCCGCGGAGCGGCTGGGCCCGTGAGCCATGGCCACTGAGCCTGCGCGTCCGGAGCCTGTGCTCCGCAACGGGAGAGGCCACAGCAGTGAGAGGCCCGCGTACCGCAAAAAAAAAAAAATATAATATATATATATATACCCATTTAGAAGTGTTGTGAGCATCAGAGGAATGCTATAGTCTGTCGTAGATAATAGGAAAAAAAGTGTGGTGCTTAAAATAGGTGATTCAGATTATAGTAAATTAGCAATTTTCCATAGCTTGGGGTGAGCATGATAAAACCTTTCATGACAAATGCACGCTTTCATTCTTACTTATCACCAAATACTAATTCACAGTCACTATTAGACAGCAAAAATTATTTGATGAAGACATTGCTTAGCCCATCAGAAATGTGTTGCTCAATTTTCTAAAGCTATTAGTGCTTTGAGAGAATAAATCCCTTGAGCCTTTTCCAGTTTCTCCCGTGTTGGTGTATTTACGTCACGTTTTGAATTACTTTGAAGCTATTCAGATGTTTTAGTCGCTTATAAATTTGCTTTCCTGAACATTTGTTTCTGTGCTGTTCATTGTGACGGATGTGAGTTTTTTGAGGATAATTTAAAACGTGGGATTACTTATTGATTATTCTCATGGTCATTTGCACTCATGATTCCACGACAATTCTTTGTGCACAGAACCCTTTTGTATTTTACTTACAAGTTTTTTTAAAAAAACATGTTTATTTATTTTCAGAATGAAACACTTGGAGAAGAAAAAAGCAAACCCGAAGAGCAGATGCTTTGAGTGATTTCAGAGACCCATCTGGAATGAAGGGTCTTAGCAAAGACAACCTCTATATGTCTGCTTCACACTTCTCTCTGCAGCTGGCTTTGCCTGTCTCACTTAAGGCTGTCAAAAGCTTCCAGCATGGTAAGGATACAACCTTGAGAAAGAAATTGCATCGGTCTCTTAGCCCAGTTCTAAAGTCCTTGGGAATGAGCTGTGATTAGCCTAGTCTAAGTCAGTTCATTGCAGCCAAAATGCAAGACCATTACACATGCTGGGAGTCACCCATGTGACCATGTGAGTTTTCAGAAGGGTCAGTTCTCAGTAAAAGGATTGGGGGAGAGGAGTGGGCAAGTAATCCAGCAATTGCGTGTTATAATTATGATGGAAAACAACATTAATAATTATGGAAACACATCTGATTAACTAAAACACCAATTTAATAGCATACCCAAAGCTCTATTTGTATTAAAAGTAGATTCCTATCAGGACAGAACATCTCCAATTCCACATTTCTTCAAAGTCAAAGTTAATTTCAATGCTTATTTGAGTATATATATGGTACCACCTCAAAAATCTGCAAGAGACCAAATGTTGGATTTGATGACCCGGAAATTCATACCACAAAGCACAGTCAATTTTGTCTTTCCATTCCTCTCCATTCTAACAGAGAGCAACATCTGGATTGAATTTTTGTGTGTATATATATATATTTATATATAGTTTTATATATATATATATGTATAGAGGCTTGGAATATAATAAATGTCAGAACTGGTCTGGATTTGACAAGCAGAGCTAGAGATCTGAGTTTCCTAAAATTACAGCATGTACCTTCCTAACAGTCTTTGTAATTCATTCCAGAGTTCAGCTGCCCCCTCATGAAGTAAGCCTGGCATGATTTCTAAAAAGACCCTTGTACAAGGATGACCTCAATTGTGAGTGAGGATTTTGAAGTACATACCACGCTTTCAACAGGAAAATACATTTAGAGTGTTTATGGGGACAACTCTTCTCCACTGTATTAGAAAGCAGATTCAGAGCAGAATGGGTCTCATGCAATAGCACCTAAGCAGGTGTAACACTGGTACTAATACTTCTGTGATGTTTCTGTCGGTGCTGTTTCTACACAGAAAAGTTACATGCCTTTACTGGGCGTGCTTGCCATCACGAATGGATACAACTTCCAAAATCAGCACCTGTTTCCTCTCTCCTCACGGGCTTTGAAATCCTACTAAATCTGCTGCCAATTTCCTTTTTTTTTTTTTATACTCAGTGAAGTGGGGAAGTAAGGTGATAACAAGATAAAATAAATGAGAAAAAAGAACCTCTCTTTAAAATAATGCTACTTATTTTTGCTAAAATCAGTACTCTACATGTATTCTCATTTATATATTTTTTATTTCAAATTGGAGCAAATATTTCAGTACAGTAGAATTTAAGTTAGAATTTTTAAACTTTAATACAGTATTAAGAAGCAATATTGGATTTCTGGAAGTGTCAAACTATTTTCAGGTTTGACTAAAAACCTATTAATTAAGAGGAAATGCAAAAAAAGTGTCATAATATAGTACCTTGAGATGTTGAAATAGATTTGCAGATCCCCCAATTCATAAAATCACAGAGTCATCCATCCAGATCCTTTTACTTTTAGCCTTGCATTTGAGCTGTGTATTCAAAGCAAGAGCTGTTTTTGGAAGATTCTTCATGGAAGACCTTTCTATTACTGAATTCCTGGCAAAACTCTGGGCTTCCCAAGCATCAGCAGAGCATCACTTCCGTGTGTAGCTTGTGTGATTTCTACTCCAGGATAAATGTATCTTTTCAAGTCCAAAGTGAAGATAATAGCTTGTTACCATGCCCATATCCATAGACAAACTTTCTGAAACTAAGGGGACTCTGGTTAAACTTTAATTTCTATGATTATATTATTGTAGGCCCTATATTCCATTTTTATATGCCCCTAATTTTATTTCAAATATATATTAAGGACCTCAAATGGGAACAATTTTAAAACGAGGTTGTCGACGGTCAAATTAAGTCAGCATCATGAATGCATTAGGACTTTCAAGACATTTTCAGACAGCTGAGTAGGTTCCAGATCAACAGTAAAATTAAATAAGACGTGTATGAGAAAATGTGGATTGGACAGTGAGCTATGATAAGCTCCAGAAGTCTCTGGCTGTCCACCGCAGCTTCCGTCTTCTGAAGCAGAAGGAGGTGGACGAGGCTCGGTGACTTCCCAGCCATGGGAGGTGAGGGCACCTTGCAGTGTAGTAACGGTCTCAGGACTCCACTTTTAGAGTGAGCCAGCCTGACCCGGCCGCAGTTCTAAATGAATCCACTTGGAGAACTTGGGCAGGTTGTACGGCCTCCCTGCCTCTAATGTGGAAACAGTAATTGTACTGACCACCCAGTGTCATTTCGAAGTTATAATGAAGTAATGCTTGGAAATCACAGTGTTAGACACGTAATGCATGTGAAATAAATGTTCACTGTTGTAATTATTTTGAAAGTCCCATTCTCATCTCCTCGGCTGGCTGGCTCAGAGCTCCTCAGAGATAGGCCAGAAGCAATACACCATCAGGCTAACACCCCGGGTCAAAATAAGATGCACTTTCCTATAAAATGACCTTACATTGTCAAAGCAGCCCTGAAAAACATCAGGACTCAGCTTCCACCAGATGAATTCAGGGAGTTCCCTGTATTCTTCCCCCAGATTGTCGACTTAGTCAACAGTAAAGAAAGGTCAAGGGATAAATGTGTGGGTCATTCTTCCAATCTCAGAAAAAAAAACCAAGCTCAGATGACAAGAGTAAGGCCCTACTGCTTTTGAAAACAGTCATATCCCAGAAGGTAGATTGTGCTAAAATAATAAAGGTCAGATGTCGAAAGTTTCTTAGTCCTTGTAGTGACTTGACTTAAAAAAAGTATCTGCTCCTTCTTTTGTCTTTCCACAGCCTTTCTGAGCCTACCTGAAAAGAAAAGATTTGGAGTCTTGGTTGGGAGATGATCTTTTCCTCAACGAAGGACCCAATAGATAATCCCTAGATATGTCAGATCTGCTCCAGCTTTGTCAGGTCATATGCAAAATAAATAGGTTTTCTCTGTAAGGCCTGATGTGGAAGCTGAGGGGGAAAGGAGGGTTAGGGAGGGTGTGTAAACTTGCCTTTTGTTCCCTCCTTGGTGATATGCGAACTTGGCTTTGGAAGATAGACTTCCCAGGGCCATGCAGTAAATTCATACTCTGTAGGTGCCCACAGCTCCGGACCATCTTGAATTCCTCCATTTGAAATGCATGTTGCAAGTCTCAGAGGTGAAGTGCATTTCATCTTTTGATCCAGGTATTTCAGTTCACTGAAGCCCTGCCACCTGCAGAGAGAAAACATCTCACCAAATCCTCATTGGAGCTCCAGTACATACAGGCTGGTGTCTCCCTGTTAAAATAAGCAAATTCTTATCAGTCAGCATCTGTTTCCCTTTTTTTTTTCCCAAGAGCCTGTTTACCAGATTTTTCATTGAGAGACTTCCCCGTGGAGTATAATTCACTTCGTTTTTGCTCATTCATAAGATTTTTTTTTATATATCTCCCAGCTGCAACTATTTTAGGCACATTTCTGAAGACATAATTGAATGTGAGTCGTTTGAGTGAAGCAGAGCTGCAGTGCAAAACTGAGGCAGTCTGAGCTCTTTTGAAATACAGTAAATGGACACAATACGTATTTGTTGGTATAAGTACGTGATTCATTTGGTGAAGAAGTTTCTCAATAATGTCTTCTTCACGTCTATTCAAAAATGAAGTGGATTGTTTTTTAATATGCAAATGTCTGGAAAAGACTGTTTAGTTTCTTTTTTTCCTCCAGAAGTTGCCAGTGCAAGGAAAATAATCTAGACAAAGTAAACTCATCACTTTCATACAACACAAAATCAAATCTCTATTGCCAGGCGTTCCCATGGCAACTGCCTTCCTAAGCAAACTTCTCGACAAAATATACAGCTGTTATTTTATCTCGTTGCTAAGTTCCCTTGACAAAACCACACTATAATAACCACTCACATATATGTGGTTAAAGGGGATAAAGCTCCCATGGGCCTCACATAGCTTATCTTTTAAATGATAACTTAGGAATTCGACCTTCCATCTTCAGCACCATATGGGTCTTTTTTATTTCTTTGCCTTGAAACTCTGCCATATTAGGAAAAATCCATACAAATCTTTAATATATCTTACTGTTAGTTGTGTGAGTAGAATTTTTTCTTTGTTTTTTTTCATTATCTAACAATGGAAAAGTATTTTAAATTTCCAAATTTTCATTAAATGAGATGATGATGTGTTCTAACATTTTATATCTACACAGTAAATATGTATCTATCACTATTTATTCTCATTTTTTAAGCATTAGCATGACTGAACTAGTCTTTGGGTACCAATTATTCTGCCCGTCTCTAGAGAGGAACCAGTAAGAAAATTGAACTCATTTTATCAAACTGCCAGGAGAGGGGACGGACTACCTATTACATGTCCAACCATAACATATTTTAGCACCAGCACAAGCTGTAAATAAGCCAGAAGAAAAATAGGCTCAAGCCCTAAAGGAAAGTCAGATTGCCATGAAATATTCAGTGAGATTCCCTTCTCTCACTAGTGAGGCGGCCCAGGATAGCAGGGGAGGGATGTTCCATATCTCGTAGGAGGAGGTCAATGAATGACGTCCCCTTGACAGTAGAGCTCGGGGCAGTGACACTATTAGCCTGCTGCATTTCTCCATTACTTTCCTTTGAAGTAATGATCTTTTTTTCAGCTTAATTTCACTGTATTTGACAAGAAAACTGGTTGTTGATGCTCCTTAAGATTATGCTATAGCTTTCAGAAAGATTCATTTTTGGCAGTGTTAGAACATAATATTTTATTTGCAAATGAGAGCCAAAAATAGCTTATCCCCACAGTGTTTTCATAGAAGTAAAATGCAAGGAAAATCCTGGTTGTAATTCCTTATCTAGGTCAAAGTTGGTCATCGAAGCCTCTACTTTCATTCTGGAAACGGACAGAGTGGCATTTTCCCTCCACAGTCTGTCTCTGGATCCATACCTATATGCATAAATTAAAAGGGACCCTAGTAACTTCATCTTTCTGGAAATACACACACACACACACACACACACATTAGCTTTGTCATCGTCTCACATGGATTAAGGTGAAATCATGGTTTATATGAAGGACAAACCTACCTTCAAATTCACATCTGGATCAGTATTCTTTCAGATTCTTTTATTTATTTATTTATTAGTTTCAGGTGTACAGCAAAGTAATTCAGTTATACATATACATGTATCTATTCTTTTTCAAATTCTTTTCCCATTTAGGTTATTACAGAGTATTGAGCAGAGTTCCCTGAGCTATACAGTAGGTCCTTGTTGGTTATCTATTTTAAATATAGCAGTGTGTACATGTCAATATAATAATAACATTTATATAATTTATATACTATTGTTATATAATATTTACACACTGATAATATATTATATACATACTATAATATTCTCCCATGCACTTCAGTGACATTGGAGCCTTGACAGGAGGAAGCCTCAGTCCTAGTGAGCAAATCCACTGTGATGCCTGTCAGGTTCTGCAGGAAACTGTTAGAGAAATATTCTGGAATTGTGTCTATCCATCTCCATTAATTCCAGAATGCAACCTCTTCCTCATTGTAGAAATTAGAAGTTTCCATATTTAAGAGAGTTAGGATATTTCAGAGTATTTCATAACTCTGTTTCTGACCACAATTTTACTATTATCAATGTAGTCTAGAATTTATCAATTTAACCTGTAATTTGACCGTTTATTTCCCAAATGCTACATCACACAATTTCCAAAAGTATAAATTGGCTCAGGGTTTTCTCAATTGCTTGTGTGCCCTCCACTATACTCAATAACAATGCAATCTTTCATTCATTCATTCATATATTCATCCAGTATTCAGTACGAACTATGGGAAATACAAATGACAATAATCCAGGGTCCTTGCCTAAAATTACAACTTAGTTGAGAAGGTATTATCAGCAAATATAATGCAAAGAGAAAAACACTCTCATAAAGTGATGAGTACAGTGCTGGAGAATGCCACAGGAGAGACTTTGAGAACACTCATGGAAGATGAGACCTAAACCAGGTGTGATGGTTAAGTCAGATCTCAATAGACACAGAGAGAAGATGGCACTTCGAGGATGAGAGAGCAAAAGCAAAGTGGTACCAAATGTCAGGAATATTCAGGAAGAAGAGTGGAGTCCAGTGTGGCAGGATATAGGATGTGCGAGGTTATGGCAGAAGACAATGCAGAAATGAAAGGCTGTTTCCAAATTGTAGAATGACACAAACACCAGTGTCGTGTGTGCAGTGGGGATCCATTGACTGTTTTTGAGGCATGAAAAGTCCTGAAATATTTAAGCACTTAAATGCAGTAGGAAAGGCGATCAGAGTACCTGAGTTGAGGGCCAAGGCTATGGAACTCAGTGAGGTTAAAATGATGCCTATGGGAGGGCCCTGGAACTGATAAGAAGAAGGTTTCGATTAGAATGGGTTTGAAACCCACAGCGGTTTGTTACTCGTGTTTTCTTGGCTGGAACAGAGATCGAGGGAGTCACAAATGTAAAAATATTTCTAGTTTTGATATTTCTCAACAGTCCTTCCTAGAGATAGTGTACACTCAGAATGAGAGCATAGCACCTGAAATAAAATGAAATATCAGACTATGTTTCACCTAACATCTTTCACAGACCATTGGTGATATGCACACCACCCCTTTAGAAACAGTTTACTGTTGTTTCCTTGTACTGCAATTCACATTTTATGCTTAGTAGCTTTTGATGTGTGTATATGCTGGTTCCCCCAAATAAATGATCAAAGGAAGATAAATGTCCTGATTGGGAATGATCACTTGGAACCTTGATGCCACAGCATAAGTTTTAAGGGGAATATTAATGAGTTCAGAATTGGGAATTTTGAGCTTTGTCATATAGGCAAGAGAAACATGGAGATAGGAGAGAGTTGAGTATTTGGGTCTGGACTCATGGAATGAATATGGTTGAGAATAAAGGTCACCAGCTTTAATAATTGTATATATTACCTAACACGAAGTCTTATACATAGGTCATCATTAAATGCTTTGACTGCTAATAACATCAGTAAAAGCTTGTGGTTCTCTAAGTCAGTTTTAAGCATTGATGTTTTATTGATTCAGAGAAACTTCATGTAAAATCTCTGTTCAATGACACAGTACTCAAGATGTAGACATTTACAACCTCAGAATAGTACCCTCGAGAGAAATTTGCCAAGAACTAATAATCGAGATGCTATACAGTCAGCCAACTGTGATCTTTTTTAGACAGTAGAACCGTGAAATATGTTTCCTATTTCAGGACCTACAATAAAGATTTTTTCACTATTGTAATAGGAAATAATTCTGTTCACTACATAGCATGTCAAGAGGAAATTTATGTTTGAAAAATATTTCACATTCTGTGTATTTTAAAGAACACCTAGATTCTCATTTAAGGCATTGGAAATGTGCAATGTAATAAAAAATAATAAATTCATATTAACCTTACTGTTACTTTTTTCCTAAGGGAAATTTAATAAATGTAAAAGGGATAATGGGGAACCATTCATGCTCTTCCTAACATTAATTAAATTAGATGAAGATCAATTAATGAGATATAAATATATTATAAATATATTCATGTATGTTTAATATACTTTTTTTAATATGATGAGTGTAGGAAATCATTTAGATGCAGTTGGTTATGGATACAGAGAAAAAGTTTCTCAAGGCAATGTAGAAAATGAGAAAATGAGATGGACATATGAGACAAATTGAGGAACTTATTGACAATCTAGTTTCTAAAAATAATTTAGTGATAAAAGTAGTGATATTTTTATGGAAAAATATATTTTCTATATTTATCTTCCATCTATCTATCTATCATCTATCTATCTATCATCTACCTATCATCTAACTATCTATCTATCATCTATCTATCATCTATCTATCATCTATCATCTCTCTCTCTCTCTCTCTCTCTCTATCTATCTATCTATCACCTATCTATCAAGACTTGCATACAGAAAAAACAAACCCTTGGCAACCGCCTCATAGATACACATCCAAGGACATTCAAGCATTTATTTTCCTCTCGGTTTCCCAATTCACACTCTTCACTATTTAGAAGTAGGAAAACTGATACCTGGATCCCTCAGCTGTTACCCTCACCGGTTGTGTGATGCTAGTCAGGCCTCTCCTTCCTGTCATATATAAGGTTAAATTCAACCTCATGCGTTGAGGGGTGGAGAACACCCTGAATATGTTTAAATGAATTCTAGACAGATGTTTAAATGTGATTTAGTCTTCATTGTATTTGCTCCTACTGTTCTTCTTTTATTTCTCTGAATTTAATTCTCATGGCATACATTTAAAGTAGATGGCCAGGGCTTCCCTGGTGGTGCAGTGGTTGGGAGTCCGCCTGCCGATGCAGGGGACACGGGTTCGTGCCCCGGTCCGGGAAGATCCCACATGCCGCGGAGCGGCTGAGCCCATGAGCCATGGCCACTGAGCTGGCGCGTCCGGAGCCTGTGCTCCGCAACAGGAGAGGCCACAACAGTGAGAGGCCCGTGTACTGCAAAAAAAATAAAAATAAAAATAAAATAAAATAAAGTAGATGGCCAATACATTCAGGTTTGGCAATGAGGATGCATAGAGAGTATCATTGTTATAAAATAAAGTGAAAAAAAAAAAAAAAAGCAATAGATTCTCATTAGCAAATGGTTCCTCCATGGGCAAGTAGAAGACTGACAAAAGGTCCATAGCAGTCCTTGTCATAATAATTAATTAAACAGATAAAATAAATATACTGGATGAAATAAACACTTTCAGAATATTAAAACAAATGTCAAAAGAAAGAGTGCATGAGCAGGCAGAAAGGTAGGTGCCTGGAGTTGTCTCTCATCCTCCACAGCCAAATACTTGCAAGCCCTGCAAGGAGCCTGCACACCCCTTTCCTCTGCTGCTTAGTTCAGAACATCACTCTTCCTCTTTGCCTCTAATCGCACCATTTCGTCAACCTTCTAACTAGACAATGAATGTCTTTTTTTCCCATTACTTTTTAAAAAATGACTCATCACTATTTAAAACACTTAAACAGACCCCCTTCCTCCGGGATGGAACCCATCCCCTCTGGGTGGCTCATGAGGATTTTCATCATCTGATTCCTGGAATTCCTGCCACTCTAGGTGGAGACCACATTCTCCAGCCTTACTGAACTAATTACTTCTCACTGAGTCTATCTTCATTTCACATCCCTATCTCCTCCCACTTAATGTTTACTCTCCTTCTTTCTCCAGGTAACTCCAAGGTTAAGACTCAGTTCATGAGTCACACATTCAAAAAGGGGGTTTGTGCTGTCTGTTCGTTTGAACACCTCTTTTAATGGGCTTATGTGCGTGTATATGCAAGTTTATCCATATCAGCATTACAGTCTACAACTGACAAATCACGGTGTTAGAATCAGGTGGGTTCAGATGCAGACAAGAAGATGGAGTTTTGTGGTTTTATGATGACTGTGTTCAAAGTTGATTCATGGTCTATTTTTTAAGCCTCGGGTTTCACCTCACAATTATGTTATAGATTTAGAAATACTTTGTTGTGATGTTTTCACTGTTACACATGATTGTAATATAGTACCAAGAAAAATTATTTTTCTTTGAAGGACTATATCTGAACAAAATCTAGATGAGCATTTGTTTCAGTATAACAAGTCTAAATTGAATTTTTTGTCTTCTTTTTCTTTCCTTCTCATTAATTTGACTGCACATCAGTGAGGAGTGTGTTTAAACAATCTAAAATAAATAAATTAGTTGTTTGGATTAATTTGGGAAAAAAGATGAAAAAGAAGGCGATCAAAGCAATAGATGTCCAAGAGTACATAAACAAAAGAAAACAAAGAAAGTTGGTGAAATAATCAGCAGGATTATGCAAGAAATAGGGAAAAATCTAAAATAACTAGGAAAAAACACAGAGCCATATATTTGATATGAAGAAAAAATCTGAAATAAAAGCAAACTGTATGCAATGAGAAAACTTAGAAAATGGAAAACATTGTTAATGTAACAGTGACAAAATTCTGTTCTCTCACAGGATAATATATAAAATATTTAGAAGATATTTTCTTAGTAATAGAGAGTGGGAAATAGAACAGAATTTCGTTTTGGCTTATTTTTAGTTTGAATAAGATGTGACAAATTTCTTCTCTTAATTGTTTTCCAGGATATCTAGCATTCATGGTCAGGGATAAATGGCAATTTATTGTTAACTTTAGGTGTTTTGTAATTTATATCTTTCCAGAATATCTAAGTGTCTCTTAATGTTCCCATATATGAATTGTATATGACCCCATTTAACACCCATGATCACATATATTTTTCAAAGTGTTATTAACTGATAAATCTCTGGAGACAAGAAGAAAATGGGACACAAATTGAGTGCTTAATTAATATATTTTTATTGAGTGAATTTTATTTTATGGTCATACTCATTTAATCTTTGACATTAACAATAGTAAAGGCAACTCCCAGAAAAATAAAGTAACAAAACCACACTTCTTTTTACTTCTTTCCTGAAAAGAGATAAGATGGTCAGGTAATTTTATTTCTGTGTGATGAAACAAAAACACTACTCTAAGCATGCCCAGGAGATTTTCCTGTCATGAGTCACATCAGTGACAAGGCATTGTACCTTTAAGAAATTGATTAGTACCAATCACTTCAGAAAGACAGTCTGTTCTTCGTAAGGGCATGTTGAACTGGACAGTAGTTTTACTGTTGCCCGGGGTTGCCCACACTTGCCCCACGTGTCTTCGAGGGATGCTTTAGTTAAATCTTAAAGCACACATTCTGTTCTTCTGTGAGAGAGTTATTGTATGTTTATTTATTTATGTAATTTTTGCTCGTTCTAACTTAGATGTTATATTTTTTGCTTTGGATGCACGTAACAGATATAACTCACACTAACCCAAGTACAAAGTGGGTTTAATGTAAGAATGCCTGAAGACCGAGAAATTCAGTCTCATTCAGGCATCTCTCAACAGAGACAAATCCAACTCCTGAGCTACATTTCCAATTTCAGTCTTGAAAAACATAGCTAATGAATCGTGTGGTCCAGTTCATCTTTCTACCCATGGTCATAGCGTTCCGGCTGGTCTGCTTGTTGGATGCCCACTCCTAGTGCGATCCACTGAACCGAGGGTGAGTTCATTCCTGATGCATAAACTATGGCTGGAAAACAAGAACAGGTGCTGAATTTAATTCTCATGGCATACATTTAAAGTAGATGGCCTTAGCAGGTTGGCCTTAGAGAAGAATGTGAGAAGAACACTTCACTGTCATGTATATTGAATACTAGAGGTGGCGTGGCTAGTACTTGTTGAGTACTTGTTGATGAGATATACCCATTTTATTCACTCATCTATTCCACAAATATTTGTTGAGTTCTGCTCTCAGCAGGCATTGGATTAAAAGCAGGCAAGCCACCTACTTTCCTCACTCCTACAGTGTTGAGTAGAAGCAGATATGAATCAACTAAAATATGATCAAGATAATTGCAGAAGGTGATCAGATGTATAAGGAAATAAACAATCATATTATGAAGCAGGGTCAGCAAACTTTTTCTTTAAAGGGCCAGGTAGCAAAGATTCTAGGCATTGCAAGACATATTCTCACTGTGTCTGCTATTCCACTTGGTCATTGCAGGGTGAAAGCAGCCGTAGGCAATATTAAAAAATTAGTGTGGCTGCATTCCAATAAAATTTTGTTTACGAAAACAGGCAGTGAGTGCAATTTAGCCTGAGGGCCATAATGTGCTGACCCTATGTCATAGAGAATAACAGAGTGATGGTGGCTCTAGATAGTATAAAAAGAGACCTCTCTGAAGAAGTAATATTTGAGCTACTTTACAAAAGATGAGAAGGAACCAGTTATAGGTAGGACTGCAGGAATTGCTCACCAGAAGGAGTGACATGATAAAGGCCTCGGAGGGAAAGAACTTGGAACATTTAATGAAGAGAGAGGAGGCTGGGATGACTGGAGTTTAATGAGAAACTGAGAAAACATTATAATTAAGTTTTGAGAGATAGACAGATGTCAGCTTATGTAGCTCATCAAACTGGAGACAAACCTGAATAACCTGTAAGAATCAGAACCAGGTCAGCCAGAACTAATGGGCAGTCTTCCTGGGGCATTGATATGTATCGGTCTGTATGTATCCCCCTTCCTGTCCCTTCATAGGATTCTAATTCCTTGGAAAACAATCGGATTGTCGTTTAGTATACATGTTGAGTCACAGTCTACAAGACTGCACAGAATGGAGGAAAGGACATTTCCCAAAGTGAAACTGAAGGAAGGATATATGGTGGGCTTGCAAGAACACAAATGCATACCCACTGCTGCTCTTTCGAGAGTGCCCAGAATGGTAAAGAAAACTTTGATCTTCATTATTTAATTTATTAAATAATAATAAATTAATAAAATTAAATAATTAAATAATTAAACTTATTTAATATTTATTTAACCCTTATTGATTAGCAGATGAAGCCAGAATGATGATGCACTGAACCATTCTTTATTGTTAAATGACTTTCTTTATCCCTGAGACTATTCTTTGCTCTGAAATATATGTTGCTTGAAATTATAGCCATTTCAGCTGTCTTTGACTCAGTAGTGCCTTGGTCATGAATAATTTTTGTATCCCTGTAAATATTTTTGAGCTGTGTCCCAAGATGCAGTTTCATTACTTGGTCATAGTTCAATCTTTTGGAATCTCACTTTTGATCCTTGTTAGGTAGGACCAGTGTAGCATTGTTTTTCTAGGTCTAATTTTCTCCCACTCCTTGAGGGAAAACCCTGATGATTATTCTACCCAAAGCCTTGTGAATAATAAGATTTTCTACTTTGGTTTTGGTGAATAGGAAATATTTCTGACTCTGTGTGTTTTCAGAGATTGCTTTTTCTAGACCTCGCAGGTGGTTCTTTCCCCAGCCATGAGTCCTTTCCTCACCACTTGCACTGATGATCAATACTCAGCGGAAGTTCAGGATGGACCCTCTGCAAAGCACCAGAGCTGTCTCTCTGTCCACCTGTCCTCTGGTGCTCAGTCCTGTGTACCTGAGCTGCCTTGGCCTCTCCAGGTTTTGTTTCCTTAACTCGGGCAGTAGGTCGCATCCCTCTGCCTTCCCATCTCGAGTTTCAGTCTGGAAACTGTCTCTAAGCAATAAAGGACAGCAATCCCGGAGCTTACCTCATCTTCTTCCTTTCTCTTTAGGATAGCTCTACCGTGATGCCTCCTGCCCTGTTCTTAAAAACTGTTGCTTCTCATGTTTTGCCTATTTTTAAAATTGCTTCAAGAGGGAGGGTCAATCTAGTCCCTGTTACTCCATCTTGGCTGGAAGTAGAAGTCCTCAGTTGCTATGATTTTTTTTCTCAATTTTTCCATATATACCCCCAGGCACTTTCATTTGTACACATCAGTTCCTAGGTGATCACATCATGACTTTTAAGGAATCTTGTAATCTGAAAAGTTTGAACAGTTTCCTAGAACTCTCCAAAGGTGCTGTGAGACCAGCATTTAGATTCCAAGAGGGAATTAATGAATAATAATGTTATTTATTGATATGTTTGCAAAAATATCACTTCTAGGTTAAGAGAACTTTTCATTTTAATAAAGAATTGAAGATCTTAAAAATGCAGATGTCAGTAATTATTTCTATAATACCTGCTTGAATAATTTATTTAATAATGTTTCTTTTGGGTCTTTTATACGAGTTTGTATAGATGACAATTTTGTCTTAAAATAAGAACTCCCTGGGCCACTGTTTGAAAATGGATGGCACGTCTATTATATGCTTTATCGTAAGATAATCCAAATTGATAGTGCAGGGGAATATAAAGATGTACATTTTGTAAGAGTCAACTCAGTGTCTCGAAATTCCTTCCTCTCCAGCCCTCTTACTTCTAGCATGAGGTGGATGAATGCCTTCTCCATGGAAGAACGGAGGTCATTTCTCATGGTCAATCTAAAAAAAAAAGTATTTGAAATCGTTGAATAAATTTTAGAGTGTTAGAACTAGAATGTATATCAGCTAATCTAGCTGGATCATTGATTATGATATATTTTACCTAGTAAGCTTATAAACCACAATGCAGATTTTAATAATTAAGCAAGAAAGAAATTATTCAATATATCATCAAATGTAACATTCCATCATGCATCTATATAAATTATTGAATAGCTCCAGGAATGGAATTTTTAATAAATTATATTCAAGGATCCCATGTTGTTATCCTCATAGGAAATAAAAGTGTTTAAGACAAATTAAAAATTTTTAATTTTTGTGCTTTTTTTTGTAGGCAATACACCATTTTTTAAGAAAGTGATGATGTGATACTGATCAAGGAGCTCTATTTTAATGATTTTTATTGGTATTGAACACATTTGATAATTTCACCTTTTATATATATGTATATATATCTTCCTATATATATACGATATATATGTATTTTAGAACATCAAAATAAAATTACCTTGTTATTTGGAAATACTTTATAACTTTTATATGTTATACCAGATGTTTAAATATATATTATATATACTGTTTACTTCTCAAATGTTATTATATATTCATCTCAATTTTCAAATTAAATAAATGCATTTTATTTATGCATTTATCTTATGCAACTTACAGATGCATCCAAAATATTAATTAATCGCATGGATTTTTGCCTATGTGTCAGTTAGCTATTGCCATAAAATGTCATTTAAGACACCATCCCTAAATTTAACTCCTTACAGCAGTCATGCATGGTTATAGCCAAGGCTCAGAAGACACGCCAGGCTTGGCCAGGTGGAGCTGCTGGTCTTGACTGGGCTCTATCACGCATCTGGTACTTAGCTGCGGATGGACTGGTCAAGGTTGGGCTGGACTGCGGTGTTCTAGCTCCCTTCCAGGTGTCTCTCATTTTTCTTCTGGAGTCAGTAAGCTAGTCTCATGAGAGTGCAGGGCAGTGGCAGAAATGCAAGAGAACAAGCTTGACTGTTTCTCCTCAGCCTGTCATTCTCTCCCTGCTGTTCCCTCTTCCCCCTCCCGTTCCCCTTCCCCCTCCCCCCCTTCTCTTTCTTGTTCTTCTTCTTTTTCTCTCTCTTTGTCTTTCTGTCCGTGTCTCTCTATCTCTGTCTCTCTCTCTCTCGATAAAATGACATTTTATTTTTCTGCTAAGTTGACAAATTCAAGTAAAGATGATAGCTTTTAGCCTAAGCATTTAAGTAACATTTTAATAATAATTTTTAAAACTCTCCCTTCAAAGATTTTCTGAAGTAACACAAATTTATTGTATTACTTACCAAGGGTCGTTTTGGCTCCACTCCACCCGTTGCTTCAAAAGTAATGACTTAAATGAATCTTGCTCTGTACCCATGAGCTAGTCAGGTTCTGGAGGCACATCAAAATGTCTAGCTTGAGCTGCCGGTAAACTGTGTTTCATGTGACTGTGCTGACCTTTGCCCATGCAGGTGATAATTTGCTGTCTTTATTTTTATTTTATTTCTGATGGATGCTAACTACAGCCAACATATATGATACCAAGTTGCTCTTTTTGAAATTGCTTTCATTTTTCAAAAACCTAATTGGCATCACAGGCATGTTTTCTTCCCAAACTCCTTCTCCAGAGTTCCAAGTATATACGGTCCTACTCATTAGTTCAGGAGTCTCTATTTGCCACTTAAATTTCATACATTAAATTTTTAAAAAGCACGGATCATTGTATTTTTTTTTTGCTATTTTACATTTTTCAGGTAATTTGAGAAGACATACATGGATGGTTACATTAAAAAAAAGATTCCTCATTTTAAAAAATTACTAATAAACTTTCACCTGACTAGAGAAATTAATAAGAATTTTGTATAGATAGGCTGATTTTCTTCTACCATTTAATTTTCTTAAAGGGTTGAACATAATCATTTGCCTGGCAAAAATTAATACAAAGGAGTTTTGCTATAAAACTGCTAAACATAAGGATAACTCCTTTCATAGAAACCTCTTCAGAAACACGTAATAATTTTCTTTCACTTCAGAAGATATTGTGTTGGTGATATTTCAGTGAGGTCACTTAATAGTCAGTGGCTTTGCATTCCCAGTATCCCCCCTTCCCCCAACCAATAACAAAAGCAAAGTTGAGTGATTAAGTGGTTACTTTTAAGGTATTTCAATTTACTTTGAGCACCAGTGCTCAGATACTAATTAATCCGATCAGGCAGAAATAGAGTAAAGGATACTTTTAACATATAGTCATCTCATTAGACCTTTCCTAGAATTCATACTGATAGACATGTGCTATATTGAACCTGAACAAAAGTTCCTTAATTCATTGTTTGCAGAGCCGTGGTTTATATCCCATTCCAGATATTAGATTTGCATTGCAATTGAATGAGGTATAATCCTGATACATGGACTAAACTGAAACTAATGTTTAGTGAACTTGTGTTACACATTACTGCATTCTGCTCAATTCTTTACATCTACTAATTCATTTAATTATCATTATAATTCTAGGGTACTCCTCTTTTTGCAGATGAGGAAACTGCAGACTGGAGAGTCCAAATTATTGGTCTATCAAAACACAGCCAATAGGAAGTAGTACTGGGTTTTCAACCAAATCTGCCTAATCCAGGAGTCTGCTTTCTTTCTCTCTCTCTCTCTCTCTCTTTTTTTAAATCGAAACTTTCCCTTTTATTCTTTCCTTGAGTGCACATATAATGCTTGGATTTGTGGCAGCCTTCATGTGACCATACAATAAGCATGAGAATGAAAAGCCGATATGCAGAGGATGGTAGTGAAGAAGATATAAAGAGTCTGGATCCTTGACTGCATCACTAAGCAGCTAAACAAATGCCAGCAGCCACTTACCACCAGATTGCTTTCTTTCTATTACGTGCTGGGACTATAGTGATATTTGCTCTTCAGTTCTTTTATGACTGAGGCAAGAAAGCCTCACAGAATAGAATTTTCAATGGCAAGACTCATGGGCCTCTTACTCCAGCCTACACTTTCCAGTTTTGCACCTGTGCTGGTCACAGTTTACCTGCTCAGCCTCCTGCACCACGTCTCCCCCCACAGACCTCTGAGCCTCACTTCCGCCTCATCTCCCGAGCTGCTGGGCAATGGAAATGCCACCCACACATCTCACCTGACCACCAGCCTCTCTCATCTTCTCCTTCAGAAAGGGTCCAAATTATTTATCCACAGCTCTTTGTTCTCGCTGCTGACATGACAATTAGGCATCTTGAGGACAGTGACCAGGTCTCAAGGTGTTTATGAAGTTCCTCTCAGGGCATGTGATAGTGACTTAGTGCCCCCAGGAAAAATAAATGTAGGACTAAGAACTAGAGACCTCAAATTTCAGTTGGACAGTAACGTACTGTATTCTAATATTGTAGTTACACTGCAGTACAGTGTGAACTGCTCCGGTCTGCTCACACGGGGACTTGTTTCCATAGTAAATCTTGCAGTGCTATGCGATCCGCGGTTGGTTGAATCTGCAGATGCAGAACCAGGGATGCAGAGGAGCCAGGGATGTGGAGAGTATATGCGGGTATCCGATTGTGTGGAGAATCAGTGCCCCAACACTCAAGTTGTTCGAGGATCAACTGTATATAAATATACTATAATATATAAGTTGCCATAATTATAATAGTATAATTCTATACTCACACAGTATAATTGTATTCACTTTCATTTCAATCACTCTCGTGGGCCCTTTCTTACTCACCATGGTACGTGCTCTCTGTGCAACGTCCGGTTCACCCATCACATCAACACTCTGACAAGTGTCAATATCCCCATTTCACAGATGAGCTGGAAGATTAGCACATTAAGTGAAATTGCCACTGACACAGAGCTCCTCAGCAGGGAAGCAGGGATGTCTGATCCAAAGCTTAAATTCTACTCCACTGAGTTTCGCTACCTCCTGGAATAGCAAATAGGTTCAGGGATGTCAAACACCAAACAGCCAATAGCAATGGTAGCAGTTTACTCCCAGATCCTGCAAGGCCAGTATTTATTTTACCTCCTCAGGGTGGCCTTCCTACCATGTATATCCTTGTAAGTCATTTAGAAGATGCTGGCTTGAATTATTGTCAAAGGAAAATGGTTCTCAAAGGAGCAGAAATTTTTTCTTCCATTTCCAACTTAGCAATCAAGATATTCCACAATCAAGATGGTCCGGGCTAACATTAAAAATCTATATTTCACTTATTTGTATTTATGTATCTTTATGTAGACCCGAGCAACAGTATTGGGGAAGCTAGAACGTAGGAAATCTACAGTACAGGCATTTTGAAACTTGTATTTGCCCACGGGCCAAAAAGAATGCAGCCACTCTCATCACTCACGTTTTTAATGGCTTGGCTCCTATTTGGAGTTTGTGCTATAAAGTGCAAGGTCATCTTGTCACTCTGACCTTGATTCTAGTTTTCAAACCTAGTTTTAGAAAGTTGCTTTGATGGGAGCCTGAACTATTCCATTACAGAGATTTCCACCTATAATTTCTCCAATAAAACGACTTCAAATGAATCACAGCCATTCTAACAATTTGTGGCCATGCCCCTTTGGCCATAATTCAGAACATAGCGCAGGGCTGTCACATGACTTTAAGGTTAACTATTTCTTTAAATATCAGGTCAAAAAAAGCAAGGGCTGTGTAAGGATCAGGATGGACATACTCATTTAGGCAAGCAGGAAAAGTTTTTATAGAGAATTAATCACTGCTAATAATTAATGATTCACACATGCATTAACTTTGTGATAAACCTCAGCCTTGCTTTGCCAACAAATGATAAATCACTTTAGATGTGACAGAGTCATTAAAAATAGATTGCTACTGTGTCTATTAAAATTTCCATACTGTCCCTTTGTATTTGATTATCTATTTTTTTCCTCCAGCAGTCACTTCAGAGTATCAATTGATTTTTTTATACATTTCTTGTAATATTGTTTGTAAACAAGGTTACTAAGAAGGTTTTAAATTATACCAGCTTTTTCCTTATACGGTTTTAGATCTGAATAAAAAACTATCACTATGAGTGAATTCCTTCCTAAGAGCAGCTCACAAGAAGCTGAGAGGATGTGATGGTCACCACTGACCCAGCAGCTCAACGATGTGAAATCCCACGTCTTGGTGACACCCTCAGCTCTCTGGATGTCACTACTTCCTGGTCCCATCAGAGCTGTGACACCTTCAGGCATCACCTCTGTGTTCAAAGCAGGAAGAGGTGGAGAACTTTGCCAGCCTCGTCTCCACATTATATGGGCAAAGCAAGAGAAGCAATGTTTTTTCCAGTAAATTTCTATTCCTTTTTAGGACCAGCATCAAGTCTCTCAGCCACCTGGTAACTGAAACGTTTAGAAACAGTTTGCACAGGCATGGTGAAAATAATTATTTTATTCATTCAAATATGTGTTTAGGATCTACCACGTGCCAGCCACAAGGCTGTCTGTAGCCTTACCTAGATGATCCTTGGAGGCTTTCTCAGCTTAGGGGTCTGTGAGGACCTTGCTTTCTTTGGTTCAAAGTAGTGACACTGAGGGCTTACACATGGAGATCCCATAGAGGCCAACGTGGGAAAATGAATTATTCATGACCCTGCATTAGTGTCTGGGAGGAAGTTGAGAATGTTAACTGTAGGATTAGATGTGTGGCTTTAAGTACAAAGCAGGAGTACAAGCTACATGACTGAGTCAACACCTTGGTGACCCAAGATTCACGTTCAGTTTTTCTACTCAAAAGCAAAACTGCAAAATTGGCAATTTCGGGTGCAGGTTTCAGACTTCATCTCAGTTTTTCTGACTCTCTGACTACATCTCAACTTCTTCACCAGTAGTATATATTGCTTAGTTATTTATAAAGGAATACAGAAAACTTAGAACAAGTTAGCAAAGCTATCAGAAAAGCAGATGCTAAGAACAACATTCGACTGTATTATGGACTGAATGTATCCTCCCAAAATTCATATGTTGAAGACCTAACCCTCAATGTGATGGTATTTTAAGGTAGGGACTTTAGGAGGAGTTAGATGAGATTAATGAGTGTGGGGCCCTCAGGGTAGGATTAGTGACCACACCTTATCTTGGACATCAGCTTCCAGAACTGTAAGAAATAAATTTCTGTTGCTTTAAGCCATCCAGTCTGTGGTGTGTGATAGTAGCCCCAGCTGCTAATATAGGCTGGGTTAGATAGTCTCTAATGAGACATGCAAAGACCATCACGGTTTGTTTGGGAAGCTTTTTTTTGTGGTTGCTCTTGTTCCTTTAGTCAACAAGTGTGCCACTAAATGTTAGCCAAGCAAGTGTATGCGACTTTCTACACAAGCATATAAAAGAGAAGCATCCTTCAGGGTGGGCTCGAAGTTTCAATCCTAATGAAAGAGAAGCTACTGATTAAGGAAAGCAGCCTATGAGAGCTGGTGCCTGCTTTATAGATACGTGGTTAACATTTAAAAAAATTGATCCATTAGTGTGGCTTGATTTAAATAACAAAAGTTGGATGAGTTTCAGGGAATGTTTGGAATAAATTAGGAGGGGAGAATGCATGTTTAAAAAAATAGTTTTATTTTAGATATTAATTGTAGACATCTTTGAAAAGGAGTCATCATTCACTTAATACATATTTATTAAGCACCAGTTATGCACAAGGCACTGTTTCAGTGTCTGGATTTATCGTTAAACAAAATACAAAGATATAGCTGAGGGAGACAGATGATAAATAATAAATATGAAAATGAGTAAATTATGTACTATATTATAAGTTAAAGAAAAACTAGTAAAGCATGATAGGGAGATTAGTATTTCTATGGTAGTTATGATGTTGAAGAGAATGGTCTTATTGAGAAGGTGAGCTTTGAGCAAAGCCTTGAAAAGGTGTGGGATTTGCCAATTGGGTGTCTTGAGGCGAAGGCAGAGGACCAAATGCATGTAACGTAAATTGTACGAGTTATTGTAACCACATTTATATTGTATGCAGTCTACTGAGAACCCCATTAGAAAGCTATGGAAACCAGAACAACAACAAAATTTAATTTTCAAAAATAAAAATTTGATTAGGAAGCTAGATCAGACAACTGAATTTTAAATGACATCTAAGAAACATTGTGCAAGTATTCATGCTTTCAATTTCCGCTACACTCAAGTTCCATGAGTGTAAGAGAAATCCGTCTACTGGTACCACTCATGACCAATAATTATTCTTCTTTATTTTGTCTTTAGGGAGGTATACTGTAGACATCATGGGTGTTTAAACATTTGGTTAAGGTAGAAACATAGAATTTTGGAGAAGAAAGAAATGCAACAGTTACACTTATTTTACAAGGGCAGACTTGTTACCTGCTCTTATGAAGAATACATTCTAATAGAGAAGATTGACATTAATCATATAGTTTCTGTCAAGGGTGCATAATGCTTGGAAGGGAAAGAACAATTGTTATATTAAATTGTACAGTAATGAAGAAAACTTCACAAGACAGGAAAAACTTCCCTGGATATAGATCTGCCTTAAAGTCTCATGGAAAAAAGGGTAATAAATAGCTAAGAGTTTTAGGATGGCAACTGCAGAGAGACGATGGCCTCATGGCAGAAGCGAGCCTGGTGTGCTCTAAACCCTAAGAGGCTCAGCACTGCTGTAGTGCAGGGGTGAGGGGGCAGAGATACCAGATGGAGCTAAAGGGCAAACAGGGGCCAGAGTTGGGAATTTTGCTTTATTTTTCTCTAAAAGTAATGACTGGCCATCAAAGTCTGTTAGTGGTGGACTGGAGTGTCTCAAACTTGCCTTTTGGATAGATGCTCTGATTGAAGAGTGATGAATGTTTTGGAGAAGGTAATGAATTAAGAGGGTGAAACCTATAACCTAAGGTGGAGATATTAACAGTTCAAACTCAGGGAGCAGTGGAGGGAATGGAGAAAAGTTGACAGATTTGAGAAATGCGTAGGAGAAGTAAATCCAGAGAGGTTTTGTACATGTGGTGTGCAAGGGAAAGGATGATTTCAGGTCTAGGATGCTTCCAGATTTCTAGCCTATGGACCAGGATGAAGGGTGGAGCTGCTGATGTAGGGATTGCCCTTAGCTGATGGCCGGGCCTTGACCAACCAGACTCTAGGATCTTGTGGACCTTTGATGGCTTAATGGTCAGAGAAGATGGTTAGTGTATGCAGATGTGTCTAAAAACCTTTGGAACACAATGAAAGCAATTGCATAAGTCGCAACACTAAAGCCCATCAGGCCAGGATCAGAGGAACTTGCTGGAATGAATGGGTTTTATGGGAATCTCCCCGTCTGTGCTGCACTAAATGTTCCAGTTTTCTATCCTCTTTCCCTGTCGAGAACCACCTTAAACATTCCTCAGAGGACCAAATTCCTAGGAGATGAAGTGAAACTAAAAAGAAAAAAAATTCAGGACCCTGAAAGCTGTGGATTTAGTGGGATCGGCATGTGCATCTTTGCAGGCATGTGTCAAAACACAAGTAGAAACCAAGCTGCCGATTTTCCTCATTAGTAGATATTTGGAAAGTTAATCTCTGATTTTGATTAGGGGAAAGGAGGGAGCATTTGAAAGCCCCATTAGCCTTCAGTTGAGGTGAGATGGCAGCCCAAGTAAGCTTACTGGTTAGACGTTGGTGGGTTAATCTGGGGGAGAGTGGGAGCTGCTTTTAAGGATTCAGTTGGGTGGATGGAATTAAATTTGTAACGGTATCGCCAGTGTAAAGTGTTGCCATTGGATTTAGGATATAAAACACACCAATATTTAATGCAAAGCATGACTAAGTCCATTTTGTCTGATCAGAGTTCAGCAAACACACTGCAATTATTCTAAGATCAGTAATACGCTGCTATAAATAATTATATGATTAAAGGAATGAGTGTTGATTATAGCACATTTGCATTTCTTTCCGAACTTTTAGTGTTGGAAACCAATAGATGACTGGATGCCAGTCCTCAGGACAGGGGTGACCTTAGCCGGGTCCCTCACTCCCCGTGTCCACAGCTTGACCATCTGTAAAATGAGGCAATGATGGCACCTCTCTCATGAGATCGTCATCAGGTCTGAGACAATGAGGAAAACACGGCAGCAGACAGCACTGACGATAGAAATGACAGCCACATACGAAATTTAAACTTTGTAGGAACCTTTTTAAGAGCAGAGAAAAAGACATCCAGGTGAAATTAATTTTAACGTTTGCTTTGCTTAACTCAATATATGCTACCATTCAACACATAATGAAAATTAAAATTATTGCTATATTTTACATTCTGTGTTTTTCATACAATGTTTTCCAAATCCAGTGTGTATTTTACAACACATTTCAGTTTGAACTAGACACATTTCAACTCCTCTGTAGCCAAACATGGCTAGTGGCTACCCTATCACAAACTTAGAACCATGCCTGGGGCTTAATAGGAATTAGCTACTAGTATTTTATTTATTTTATTTTATTTTAGCTAATATGTCCTTGCCTAAGTTGATGTTTTAATAACTTTTAAACACCCTAAACTTGTAGTGTAAATATTACATAGTTTTAAATTCCTTCTATGACCTTCCTTCCTACATAAGCACACACACACAAACACACACACAACTTTTAAATAAAAGGGGTTTTAAGTTATTGTTTGTATTTTCTTAAAGAGAAAATAAAATTCTAACTTAACATAAATGAATTTGTCAAAATATCAATGTGGAATTTTCATCACATCTGAAACTGTGGATTAAAAATTTTAAATTTGAGACATTTCAGAACAACTAACATTTCACTAGAGGGAGTTTTAGGTCCCCATTTTGAAGAAGTAGAGTTATTTGTATAGAGTAACTATATTGAGCTAAAATTTCAGTAGATAAATTTAGCATTTATATATTAGTTTGAAAATGTTTCATCCTAGAGGAATTAAAATATGCTTATGATACTTTTGAATGGAAATGTCAAATAGGTTGGCTTTTTCTACATCACAAATATGTAGAAAATAATTTTTCTCTCTGAGACAGGTATTTTTGTCATTGTTTAGAAGATCGATAGCCATTGGTATTATTCAAGGTAAATAAACACAGGGCTTTTTTTTTGGACTGCCTCTTTTGACCATCCAGGACCTGTCCAGCCTGAGCCTGAAGGGCCATCAGAATGTCCAGGAACAGGTCAATATCCTTACCTGAGGGCAGCTCAACCTTAGAGTTAAGGGAAAGATAAATGCTCTCTGGATACATACACATTCAGTTGAAGAGCATTTTCCAAGTAAGAAAAGTAAGGATGTTTGGGCCTGATCAATAATAATGTCATATTGTTCATATCATCTGGGGGAAGTTTCACTGGGTCCCCAACTTGCTTGTCATTTCTGGTTCTGTGCTAGTGGGCTCTCTCCATAGTTCAGGTTTTGGAATGGAATCAAGATCCTTGGACGATAATGCCTCAGTCTGACTCTCATGTTTAAGAATGAGTGTTGGCACGGTGGGGTGGGTGGCAAAGCTGAGACTCAAACCCAAGTCTTCGCCCACTTAGTGAGGGGTCAGTCTCTCCAGTGCTGCCAAATGCATCCTGAACTGGGGTGTGATATATTTCAGGCTGTGTGTGTGTGTGTGTGTGTGTGTGTGTGTGTGCGTGAGCCTGGGGATGGGAACGGTGTGGGGTTGCATCTTAGTCAGCTCAGGCAAAGTATCATAGACTGGGTGTCTTATCAACAGCAGACATTTATTTCTTACAGTTCTGGAGGCTGGGAGTCCTAGATCAGGGCACCCGCATTCTTGGGTTCTGGTGAAGGCCCTCACCCCTCAAAGACCTCACCTCCTAGTACCATCACCTTGGGGGTTAGGTTTTAACACATGAATTTTGAGAGACAGAAACATTCTACAGCAGGTGGGGACAAGACCTTTAAGGGTTAAAATGTGCTTCAGAACAAAAGGAATAGCACACGTCAAGAAACAGTGAGAAAGCTGTGATAAATAAATATTACAGGCTCCAAGAAAGTAATATAAAAACTTGTCATTTTCATAATATTTTGGTTCTGTTAAATTTACCTAGATATCTTCAAATGATCCAATTGACCACAAAAGCACTAATGTATACATTTTAATAAATCGAAATGAACTCAAGTTTCATAGAAATTGTCTCCAACAGATGCATCTGCCATAATACACAAGTGTCGGCTGATACTTGAGACCTCTGTCTCTACACTGCGAATAAGAACTCTTGCCTGTCTAACCAACCATGTGATTGTGGGAATTAGAAGTCTCCCATGTGGCAAGATGGTAGATTCTTTTTAGGGAGTTCATGAAATTTAAAACTGCAACCATAAGACCATCAATTTGAGCTAGGAAGAATGGAAGCAGCTTCCCAAAGAAGCCAGCCTGCCCGTCTATTAGAGTATTTATTTGGCCTTTGGATTCCTAATTGTGTGTGCAAGACATGGAAAAACCTGACAGCAGTTTAGGGAAAAGCAATGAAAATGATGAAGGGGCTGTTTGCATTGATTTATGAAGACACGTTAAGTGACTGCAATATGAATAAATGTCCTCAATGACGACTGGGGAAAGACAGAATAAATGTCTGCAAAAATCTGCTGGGTGTAAACCCTGAAAAGGGAGATAGATGAGGATGCAGAGGAATGTGATAAGGAATAATGAGATGGAATGGGGAGAGTTTCCACAAAAAGAAATTGTAGTCATTTTCTTCTCCTGAAAATTGTCCATCAATGAAGAAGCTCGATACCGCGATTAGAAGCTCTCAGACTAGACACAGTCAAGGCTGCGGAAATATATTGTAACAACGTGTGCAAGTGAGTGGGGAAGGCGGTTGATGTCTCTGCCGGGAGAGAGAGGAGCCGGGCGATCGTGCTCACGATGCAGTCACGCTGGATCCACGTTTTCTTCTCTCTCCTGCGGGAAAACAAGCAGGGACTGAGAACTTCTGGGTCTTGATTCTGCCTAGTGTACCTGCACTTCTCTCTGGACTCCCTTAAAGAAGCACAGAGAACAGCTCTGCTAAGCAAGCAGCCTTGTATAAGGTTACTTGTTTTTGCAACGCTCACTCCTCTGACCCAAGGGCGTGAGGCGTAGTATTAATGAACTGACATAAGGTTCCTTTCTTTTTTTCACTCGTATCCTCTCTTGCCTGTCCTCCCACTCTGAGGTCTGAGTCTCTGTAAGAAATAGAGAGAAGCTAGGGGAGGGGGCAGAGCATTGGAGTCAGAGTCTCCTCAGCCTCCTTAAATAAAGTGGGGAGCGATGTGGCCGATAATTTCTGACTTCAGCGGAGACAAATAATGAAGTTTCAATAAGGCCTTAACAGTTAGCATCGTAACCACCATCGCGTGGGAAGCGAAACGTTAGATTAGTTACGCTTGTAGGAAGTAATCAGCTAAGAATTACTGCACTCATTTTTAAGTGATCATAGAATTACCCTGTTTGCTTCTATTGAGACTTCAACTGAGAATCTCAGCCCGAGTCCATACCACAGCCAAAAAAGGGCAAAGTATAATCATTAAAATGTAGCTTTGGATTCACTCTTAAAATGAAAGCGTGATGATTTAAAAAGAAGTTGTACTAATGTCTGTTTAAATGTTTGTAGCTTATGAGGAAAGACGAAATCAATTTGTACATCAATCAATTTGTAGTTAAATGTTTTGAGCCAGAAAATTTTGTAGAATCCAGACAGGTCATAATTCTTTGTCACATTTTGCTATCAGCTGTGACCCTAGCAGGAAACTTTGAGCAAGTAAATAACTAAAAGGTATCATTTCTCAGATGGCTTATACGAGCCAAGATTAAAATGGGAGATTCCCTCGTCGGTGAGATAATCATCAGCTGTATGTTGCCCAGAGTTATTGGATTTTGCATTTTTTATATTTACGATTTTTATTCTTAATATTATGTTTCTATTATTTTGTCCTGTGGGTGGGATAGTTGAATGCATAGTGGTCAACATTTTTCCTTTAAAAGGTAACTTTCACGGTTTTAAGAGTGTTTCTAAATAAGCTAGAAGAAGACATTATGAGTGAAATACATATGGTTTTCTAAGAAAAAAAGGCATTTTAGAATTTGTTGTGAAACAGGAAAACGTGGGGAATCACTCTTATGGAATTAACCCCGGGGAAAAAGCATTTATGAAATTTAAAGGAAACAGATTCTAACATGTACAACATGAAGTAAAAATACAAAACTATTTAGCCATTTTTCCATCTACCCATCATTTATCCTCAGTGATGATCTAAAGCTATTTAGTTACCAGTTGCTCTAAAGCCCATATGACATTCATTTTGAACTTTTAGGTCAGGAAAACTTTCCCTTGCAAGCCAGAAGAATCCTACTTTCATGTGAACTCTTGGGACAGTATACGTGCTTATGCAGAAACTCTCCTTTAATTTCGCATGACTAACTAATTAAATGAATGAAATCCACTTACATTTAACCATATAGTTTCCAGGGATTTGAAATCTTGCTCAGGGCTCTTGAACTTTAATTCAATGTCTGGCTATATTTAAGTCTCTGGTGTGATTCTCTGAGTGTCTACATATCTAAGTTTGTGAATGAAAAGAGACTTGCTTCTATACAAATGAAAATGAAGAATTGATTTCTTAATGCCTTGAAAAGTTCAGTTCTAATATTGTTGAGCTCTATTTAATGTCCTTAAGTAGATGGATAATCAGCCAGTTTGCTACGTCAGATTATAAAATATTCTTTTTTTTAACTGAAGATTTTTTTAAATTGTATATTCTTTATTTTTAATTAATTAATTTTTTAAACATCTTTATTGGAGTATAATCGCTTTACAGTGGTGTGTTAGTTTCTGCTTTATAACAAAGTGAATCAGCTATACATATACATATATCCCCATAACTCCTCCCTCTTGTGTCTCCCTCCCACCCTCCCTATCCAACCCCTCTAGGTGGTCACAAAGGACCAAGCTGATCTCCCTGTGCTATGCAGCTGCTTCCCACTAGCTATCTATTTTACATTTGGTAGTATTTATAAGTCCATGCCACTCTCTCGTTTCATCCCAGCTTACCCTTCCCCCTCCCCGTGTCCTCAAGTCCATTCTCTACATCTGCATCTTTATTCCTGTCTTGCCTTTAGATTCTTCAGAACCTTTTTTTTTCTTTTTTTTTTTTTTTTAGATTCCATATATATGTGTTAGCATACGGTATTTGTTTTGCCCTTTCTGACTTACTTCACTCCATATGACAGACTCTAGGTCCATCCACCTCACTACAAATAATTTTGTTTCTTTTTATGGCTGAGTAATATTCCATTGTACATGTGTGCCACATCTTCTTCATCCATTCATCTGTCAATGGACACTTAGGTTGCTTCCATGTCCTGGCTATTGTAAATAGAGCTGCAATGAACATTGTGGTACATGACTCTTTTTGAATTATGGTTTTCTCAGGGTATGAGCCCAATAGTGGGATTACTGGGTCATATGGTAGTTCTGTTTTTAGTTTTTTAAGGAACCTCCATGCTGTTCTCTATAGTGGCTGTATCAATTTACATTCCCACCAACAGTGCAAGAGAGTTCCCTTTTCACCACACCTGCAGCATTTATTGTTTGCTGATTTTTTGATGATGGCCATTCTGACTGGTGTGAGGTGATACCTCATTGTAGTTTTGTTTTGCATTTCTCTAATGATTAGTGATGTTGAACACTCTTTCATGTGTTTGTTGGCAATCTGTATATGTTCTTTGGAGAAATGTCTATTTAGGTCTTCTGCCCATTTTGGGATTGGGTTGTTTGTGTTTTTGATATTGAGCTGCATGAGCTGCTTGTATATTTTGGAGGTTAACCTTTTGTCAGTTGCTTCGTTTGCAAATATTTTCTCCCATTCTAAGGGTTGTCTTTTCACCTTGTTTATGGTGTCCTTTGCTGTGCAAAAGCTTTTAAGTTTCATTAGGTCCCATTTGTTTATTTTTGTTTTTATTTCCATTTCTCTAGGAGGTGGGTCAAAAAGGATCTTGCTGTGATGTACGTCATAGAGTGTTCTGCCTATGTTTTATGCTAAGAGTTTTATAGTGTCTGGCCTTATATTTAGGTCTTTAATCCATTTTGAGTTTATTTTTGTGTATGGTGTTAGGGAGTGTTCTAATTTCCTTCTTTTACATGTAGCTGTCCAGTTTTCCCAGTATCACTTATGGAAGAGGCTGTCTTCTCCATTGTATATTCTTTTTTTTTTAATTAATTAATTAATTAATTTACTTTTGGCTGTTGGGTCTTCGTTTCTGTGTTGGGTCTTCGTTTCTCTGTGAGGGCTTTCTCTAGTTGCGGCAAGTGGGGCCACTCTTCATCACGGTGCACGGGCCTCTCACTATTGCGGCCTCTCGTTGTGGAGCACAGGCTCCAGACACACAGGCTCAGTAATTGTGGCTCACAGGCCTAGTTGCTCCGCGGCATGTGGGATCTTCCCAGACCAGGGCTCGAACCCGTGTACCCTGCATTGGCAGGCAGATTCTCAACCACTGCGCCACCAGGGAAGCCCTCCATTGTATATTCTTGCATCCTTTATCAAAAATAAGGTGACCATATAAGCATGGGTTTATCTCTGGACTTTCAATCCTGTTCCAATGATCTATATTTTTGTTTTTGTGCCAGTACCATACTGTCTTGATTACTGTAGCTTTGTAGTATAGTCTGAAGTCTGGGAGCCTGATTCCTCCAGTTCCGTTTTTCTTTCTCAAGATTGCTTTGGCTATTCGGGGTCTTTTGTGTTTCCATACAAACTGTGAAATTATTTGTTCTAGTGCTGTGAAAAATGCCAGTGGTAGTTTGATAGGGATTGCATTGAATCTGTAGATAGTTTTGGGTAGTATAGTCATTTTCACAATGTTGATTCTTCCAATCCAAAAGCATGGTATATCTCTCCATTTGTTTATATCATTTTTAATTTCCTTCATCAGTGTCTTATGGTTTTCTGCATACAGGTCTTTTGTCTCCTTTAGGTAGGTTTATTCCTAGGTATTTTATTCTTTTTGTTGCAGTGGTAAATGGGAGTGTTTCCTTAATTTCTCTTTCAGATATTTCATCATTAGTGTATAGGAATGCAAGAGATTTCTGTGCATTAATTTTGTATACTGCTACTTAACCAAATTTGTTGATTACCTCTAGTAGTTTTCTGGTACCATCTTTAGGATCCTCTCTGTATAGTATCATGTCATCTGTAAACAGTGACAGCTTTACTTCTTTTTCAACTTGGAGTCCTTTTATTTCTTTTCCCTCTCTGATTGCTGTTCTAAAACTTCCAAAACTATGTTGAATTATAATGGTGAGAGTGGGCAACCTTGTCTTGTTCCTGATCCTAGTGGAAACGGTTTCAGTTTTTCACCACTGAGGACAAGGTTGGCTGTGGGTTTGTCATATATGGCCTTTATTATGTTGAGGAAAGTTCCTTCTATGCCTACTTTCTGGAGGGTTTTTAATCACAAATGGGTGTTGAATTTTGTCAAAAGCTTTCTCTGCATCTATTGAGATGCTCATATGGTTTTTCTCCTTCACTTTGTTAATATGGTGTATCACATTGATTGATTTGCATATATTGAAGAATGCTTGCATTCCTGGGATAAACCCCACTTGATCATGGTGTATGATCCTTTTAATGTGCTGTTGGATTCTGTTTGCTAGTATTTTGTTGAGGATTTTTGCATCTATGTTCATCAGTGACATTGGCCTGTAGCTTTCTTTCTTTGTGACATCTTTGTCTGGTTTTGGTATCACGGTGATGGTGGCCTCGTGGAATGAGTTTTGGAGTGTTCCTCCCTCTGCTAGATTTTGGAAGAGTATGAGAAGGATAGTTGTTAGCTCTTCTCTAAATGTGTGATAGAATTCGCCTGTGAAGCCGTCTGGTCCTGGGCTTTTGTTTGTTGGAAGATTTTTAATCACACTTTCAATTTCAGTGCTTGTGATTGGTCTGTTTATACTTCCTACTTCTTCCTGGTTCAGTCTCAGAAGGTTGCGTTTTTCTAAGAATGTGTCCATTTCTTCCAGGTTGTCCATTTTATTGGCATATAGTTGCTTGCAGTAATCTCTCATGATCCTTTGTATTTTTGCAGTGTCAGTTGTTACTTCTCCTTTTTCATTTCTAATTTTTTTGATTTGAGTCTTCTCCCTTTTTTTCTTGATGAGTCTGGCTAACTTCTGGCTATCTTCTCAAAGAACCAGCTTTTAGTTTTATTGATCTTTGTTATTGTTTCCTTCATTCCTTTTTCATTTATTTCTGATCTGATCTTTATGATTTCTTTCCTTCTGCTAACTTTGGGGGTTTTGGTTCTTCTTTCCCTAATTGCTTTAGTTGTAAGGTTAGGTTGTTTATTTGAGATGTTTTCTTGTTTCTTCAGGTAGGATTGTATTGCTATAAACTTCCTTCTTAGAACTGCTTTTGCTGCATCCTGTAGGTTTTGGGTCGTCATGTTTTCACTGTCATTTGTTTCTAGGTACTTTTCTGATTTCCTCTTTGATTTCTTCAGTGATCTCTTGGTTATTTAGTAGTGCATTGTTTAGTCTCCATATTTGTTCCTTTTACAGATTTTTTCCTGTAATTGATATCTAGTCACAAAGCATTGTGTTCGAAAAAGATACTTGATACAATTTCCATTTTCTTAAATTTACCAAGGCTTGATTTGTGACCCAAGATATGATCTATCCTGGAGAATGTTCCATGAGCACTTGAGAAGAAAATGTATTCTGTTGTTTTTGGATGGAACGTCCTATAAATATCAATTAAGTCCATTTTGTTTAATGTATCATTTAAAGCTTGTGTTTCCTTATTTATTTTCCTTTTGGATGTTCTGTCCATTGGTGAAAGTGGGGTGTTAAAGTCCCCTACTATGACTGTGTTATCGTCAATTTCCCCTTTTATGGCTGTTAGCATTTGCCTTATGTATTGAAGTGCTCCTATGTTAGGTGTATAAATATTTACAATTGTTATATCTTTTCTTGGATTGATCCCTTGATCATTATGTAGTGTCCTTCTTTGTCTCTTGTAGTAGTCTTTATTTAAGTCTATTTTGTCTGATATGAGAACTGCTACTCCAGCTTGCTTCTGATTTCCATTGGCATGGAATATCTTTTTCCATCCCCTCACTTTCAGTCTGTATGTGTCCCTAGGTCTGACAGCATATATACGGGCCTTGTTTTTGTATCCATTCAGCCAGTCTATGTCTTTTGGTTGGAGCATTTAATCTATTTACATTTCACGTAATTATCAATACGTATCAATACGTATTACCATTTTCTTAATTTTGGGGGTTTGTTATTGTAGGTCTTTTCCTTCTCTTGTGTTTCCTGCCTGGAGAAGTTCCTTTAGCATTTGTTCACCCACCGCCTGCCCCAGTGGGTGAACAGACAAGCCTCTCGGGCTGGTGAGTGCTGGTCGGCACCGATCCTCTGTGCGAGAATCTCTCCGCTTTGCCCTCCGCACCCCTGTGACTGTGGTCTCCTCCACGGCCCCGAAGCTTCCCCCCTCTGCCACCAGCAGTCTCCGCCCACGAAGGGGCTTCCTAGTGTGTGGAAACCTTTCCTCCTTCACAGCTCCCTCCCAGAGGTGCATGTCCCATCCCTATTCTTTTGTCTCTGTTTATTCTTTTTTCTTTTCCCCTACCCAGGTACGTGGGGAGTTTCTTTGCCTTTTGGGAGGTCTAAGGTCTTCTGCCAACTTTCAGTAGGTGTTCTGTAGGAGTTGTTCCACATGTATATGTACTTCTGCTGTATCTGTGGGGAGGAAGGTGATCTCCATGTCTTACTCTCCGCCTTCTTGAAGTCTCCTCTATAAAATATTCTTGACACAAGTAAGTTGTTTAGGGTAATGTTTCAGTCAAATATAACTATCAGCTAAGCAAACATCAACATTTACTGCAAAAGAGGATGGCACACTAAAACACCACACTTTTTCTCCAAAAGTCTCTATATTCCTGTTATCCTGATTCTTTTATGTTCCCATCTCTTCTATAACGTTTGCCAAAAATCAAAGCACTTACTGTGCATAAATGTGTGCATTGAAACAGTTGCTGTTTACAAAAAGGTTAACACGTGGACTGTTGGTTTTCAGGTTTTATTAATAATGAATAATCTTTTCTGTCTTACAAATTTGTGTGTGTGTGTGTGTGTGTGTGTGTGTGCACGTGTGTGTTTTAATATTAACTTTGCCAGAGTCCTTTGGTGGGAAGAAGAAAAGGCACTGAATTACAGGTTCTATAAATTATTATCAGGACAAATTCTCTGTACAAGGGCATTTCCTCATGTGAGTCAGAAAAACTACTTGGTGTCTCAGGTTCTACCTTCACAAGAGGCATGGGATTTGCTTGTGGCATGTTGAGATTGATTTAATAAACATTTGCAAAATAAAGTGTGACTCTTACAAAATGGTCATAAAGTAGAAAAGCCATACCCACAAGTGTAAGGCTGTGTATCCAGCCCCATGTGGTTATTAACGTAAAGTTTCTGCATTCAAAGAGGGGACTTGCTGTGACAAAGGCTGGGGGCCAGCATGTCTAAAAGCACTGGGTAAGGGTACTATGTACTTGAAGAAAGACTTCTCCCTGGTGGCTGAACTAGGGCTGCCCATGCCAGGGGTCATGTCCTTCTACAGCAAGGTCATATAGTACCACACGCCTGCAGTAAATGTGATATGAATTATCTATGTTTGCAGACAACTCATTTCTACTTCCTGTGTAGCAGACATCCAGAGAAACAGTGTATCGCAGAGCTGCAAAGAGATAATAAATTTTAGATGTTTCTAATATTCCAGAAAACAAGGTCAATGAATGCTCTCTGGGTTTATCTTTGTATTTGCCTTGTGAATTCCGTTTTGTTTTTCCAAGGATCCTCAGCTTCTTAGATTTTTGAAAGGATGAGGATAGGAATTGGAAACCCACGGAGCAGCAGGATTACCTGAAAGCACATGCAGAACACTCTCAGAGCTGTTGTCCACTGTGTTCTCTTTGTCAGGTGTAGATAAATCACGTGTTGTCCTGTAAATTGGGTGCCCAAGGTCATGTGAGTGAAAGAAAGCTCCCACAATGGAACAGTGGAGGCCCAGGCTTTGAGTCTGAGTCTAATGGCCTCAGCACCACTTACTTCAGGTAGCTGACCACCTGGCCACCGATTCAGACAAAGGAGATTGCAGAGGGGATAAAAGCAAGACCTGCGTAATGGATGCACAGCACTCACAGGTTCTGCCTGGATGATAGGAAAGCACTTTGTGGAAGGAAAAAGACCATCTTTTGGATAAAAGATCTTTCTGTTGGCCAAATGGAGTCGCTTTTATCATAACAGTTCACTCTTGACTAATTGTCCTTCATTTCTAAAGAGCCTGCCATCCTTCTGTCTCCATTTTCTCACCCAAGTGCCATTTTCAGATTAGTTTTTACTCCCTCAATGACATTTCAACAATCATGTATATTCCTTCTTCTGTATTCACTTTTGTAATAATAGCTCTCGGGACCTAAATAGAGCCCAGGAACTACAGCTCCACGTGTGCAGGAGTGAAGGAGTCCTCTCTAAAAGCACAGAACCTGGACTGTAAGGGAGGCTCGCATCCTAGAGAGCGAAGAAAACCAGATTGTCTTCTGCCTCTGTTGATCAGGTTACAATCGAGGTCACTTGGCTGCTTTCTTGTAGGAAGGAATCAGTTCTAGGATGTAATGTACAGTGCGGTGACTATATACATGGAATCAATTCTCAACGCATTATGTCAACTCAGACGGAAATTCTAAGCAAACACATTTTGGTGTGTGTGTATGTGTGTGTGTTACTCACTTGAAAATAGGTGCAATCGAGAATTATATGACTCGCCCGTTGGAACACAGAGTTTAAAGGGAAAAAAATGGGAAAGTTAAAAGGACACTAAAGCATTAAAATAATGATGATAGTGACAACCAATATATTATTAAATATAGTGTCTCTCCTAAGCCTCAGCTCAGCTTTGCAAGGGAGGTTTAATCTCAACAGTGTGCACTGTGGGGATAAACAGCTAATATGCCACTGTCGGTCTCCTTGAAGAAACAGTGACTTCCATGAGTTTGAATTCTTTAGATTCCACATATAACTGAGATCATGCCATGCTTGTCTTTCTGTGTCTGTCTTGATTCCCTCAGCTTAAGGTCCTCCAGGTTCATCCATGTCATCCAAATGGCAGGATTTCCTTCCTTTTTAAGGCTGATTAATATTCTGTCCTGAGTGTGTATATATATGTATATATACACATACCACATAGAATGGTGGTTGCTGGGGGTGGGGAAATGGAAGATGCTGGTCAAAGGGTACAAAGTTTCAGTTATAAGATGAATAAGCTCTGGGAATCTAACGTTCAGCATGGTGACTATATTTAACAATACTGTTTTCTGTTCTTGAAATTTGCTAAGAGGGTAGACCTTAAGGGTTCTCACACAGAAAGAAAATGCTAATTGGGTGGTGATGAATATATAATATAATATTATATTATATTATAGCTTGATTATATAATCATTTCACAATATATATATGTTAAAACATAACATTGTACACTTTGAATATACAGAATTTTTGTCAATTAAACCTCCATTATATAGTATTGTTGTGGAGATGCTAGCAATGCCTTGATAGAGTAAGAGCAGGGAGAGGACAGCTCTGGGAGCTAGATGTGTTAGAACAGATCTGCTACACAGAGCCAGAGGACGCACCAGCTGACTGTGTCCTGGGAGGACCCAGAGAGCGTTCCAGCCCCACAAGCAGTAAAGGAACCCAGAGGCTATTTGTTTGATGACCAGTTCACCATCACTGCCATGTGGTCAGCATGGCAGTGGACTGGGATACTGTGGACCAGAGACCCCCCAGCATCCATGGGAGTGGCAGGATTCTGAAATGACAGAGGCCAGGTGGTAGCCCTGGCAATAGAATGGCAACTAGTGGATCTGTGGCCAGGGCTGAGGGACAGGGTTTCCATAGGTGTGAAATAGATGGGCAGCCAATTAGGGAACTGCTTGGCCAACAGAAAAAAACAGGTCAAGAGTGGGTGAGCCAAAGACTTATGTTAGTTACCTCAAAGAAAAATCATGATGCAAGGAAGGAAGAAAATCTTGTTTCCCCTACCCTCCTTGGTTCTCTGTCTGGGGAGTCTATAGATGAGACTGACAAAAGACAGATTAACAAGAGAAAAACAAAGATATTTATTAACATATGCAGAGCTCATATCCACAGGAGAATTCAGCAATGAGTAACTCAAAAGGGTGGTTAGAACTTGGGCTTATATAGCATCTTAACAAAGGAATAATACATTTTTAGAGAAGTGACAAAACAAAAGAAAAGGACTTTGAGTTTCTAGGGTAGCAAATGATGGGAAGGTAAATATATGGGGAGTTAATGGGAGATAAGGGCTAGTTAGTAAGGTTTGCTGTGTGGATTCCTCTAGTGCCGGCTCTGGGCTGATCAGGGTCTAGAGTTGTCCCTGGTGGTTAACTTCTGTCCTTCCTGGTAGAGCCGTGAGGGGGACACCTTTATACATTTATGTCCTGTTTTTAGGCAAATGGGGGAGGACAGCTTTTCTTGTATCTGTTTCTTCTCACTTGCCTTCAGCTCAGAATAATCCCTCTGCCACAGTGGCATATTCTGGGAGGGTGCATTCTGCTGTCCCACAGAATGAAGTAAGGAGTCCCAGGTGTTAGTCAAGAGTGTAGGGACCTGTGCGTGGGAATGGGCAGTGACATCCTCTTGAAGGTAAAGAACAAGTTTACACCTTGCACCTCTTATCACAAGGAATGAAGCACACTGCTTTTGTAGAGCCCTTTGGGTTTGGAGCCAGTATAATCTGAACCTGGAAATACTATGCCAACCCATTATCAGGTGCCTGGGAAGGATGCCTTTTTGATAAGGGCCTAGAATAAGAGTTAACATTGAAGCATGTTCAACATGCAGTTAAAGAAACCCCCCCCCCGACACCAGCTTGAGCCAATGAAACAGCAGATCCCATTGTTGGGGGGGACCTGTGGTCCATACGCATGCTGTGTAGACCTCTGCTCAGCCTCAGTTAGAGCATCGCAGTGTAGACCTCTAGAGTCCTGAAGCCTAGCTGACATCCTGCAGTGGAGAAGCTGTGATTTCTGAGTGTGATAGAGGAAGTGGTGCCAGCAGAGACTTTCAATGCCCTGTCCTGGGCTGGCAGGGTTAAGAGCTGTAGCACCTGATGGCAACAAGTCTGGCGGCAGTGTCCTTATGGCATGTTTGAATTTTTAGAAACCACTGCTTTACTGTTTCATAATTAATGAAAAACATCACAAAATTATGCATAACTCAATACTTTAAAAATCATTGTTTTAAAGAAACATGGCATGTTTCTCTGTGTTCCTGGCTCTGAAGATTCTAAGCATGGCTCTGAGCACCTCTTGAAATTCTATGGACTATACAATATTTGTACAACAAATTTCTTTACAAGCCTAGGCCATCAGAGCTGGTGTCTGCTGCTTGTCACAAAGAATTCAAACATTGAGCAATGGTAACGATGATCCAGTCCTTTGCTAGGAAAGTTCCCAGGGGATGCAGGAATAAGAGCTGTCCCAAGATTGGTCTAATGTTACTGGTATTTTAGAAATCATATTTTCTACTGCCCTTATTTTGCACATTAAGGGATGAGTCTCCTGGAAGTATAGTTTGCTGGCATTTTCATGAGTGCGCCTGGTCTTCTTAGTAAAAGAAGCCACGTCTCCCAGTGTCCAAGCCAGACCACTCTCGGCCCCCTGACTCCTGTGATGCTTCTGTATCTCTGCAAACACACAACCAGAAGTGACTTTCCCTTGTTCATTTTACTAACCTCCAAGATGGAGTCGAATATTATGCAAATGGAGGTCATTCCCCTTATGTCTGAAAAATAATGGTGTTGCGTATGTCTTGGTGGCTATCGAACTCCTTATAGATTACTTGTACGATAAGATGAAAGACTTTAACAATTTTGCAGTAATGATAATTGGGTCAAGGATAAATCAGGGAGTTAATCAGAAGGGTTTATTAATCAGCACATCTCCAGTGGAGCCATTGGGACTGATTAATAACTTGGTACACAAAGGGAATGTGAAGTTTAAAAATCAATGACCCAATCGACAGCACTGTGTCTTCTGCATCAATGGCATTGAAGCTGTATTAGAAAATTTTCAGATTATTAATCATTAGCCCAATATCCCTGAATAGAAGCTGACCAAAGTAATATGTACCTAGAGAAAAACAGCTAGAAATGCCCTAGGAAACTTTCTATGAATTTGTTTATGTTAGAGCAGAAGACTGTCTCTTCATACCGATATAGCTGTACTGTCTAATTTTAGTTTTAAATAGCAACAGCAATTAGTCCACTAAAAGAACTAATTGCTTGCAAATTTTCATATTTAAACATAAAGCCATTTTTTAAATGACAGTACTGAATAACATTTCAAAGTCTAGGCGAACAATGATTTTTAAAGTATTGAGTTATGCATAATTTTATGACATTTTTCATTAATTATAAAACAGTAAAGCAGTGATTTCTAAAAATTCAAGGAAAGAATGAAAGAAATCATTACTTTGAAAATTTTTATAAATCAGAGAACATTACCAAGAGTGTGATTATAATCAAAGCCTATCTTAAATAACCTATTTCTTATTAACAAACATCATTCTAGGCATGTATGCTAACTCACAATGGACTTGTAATGAGAGGAGCATTTTTTCATGAAATCTACTCCTGAAGATTATAATTATTTTTACTGCTCAAAAATGATAAACTTCCCCCCCCCCGACCCAATTCAAACCCATTCTACTACTGCCCTTCCTTTCTTGAAAATACCTTAGGTGTTTAGTTCACAGAAATAGAATGAGTGACCACATACTTGCATTCATTGGCTTGCCAAAACTTCAGATTTCTCAGCATTAAAATGGTCCTTTTGGTGAAAAGCTGTTCTTCGAAGGCCCTTCCTTCTCCTTAACCGGATTTCAGAGTTTATGACCAAGAACTTTGGAGCCAGCCAGACTGGGTCCGATCTAACTCTGGTCTTAATTAAATGTGACCTTGGGTAAACTGCATACTCTTTTAAGCATCAGGAACCTCATCCATACAAATAATTGGACCACATAATCCATCTCTCTAGCTATGGTCAGGATTAAATAAAATAAGCCTATAAAGTAATTACTCAATAAACGTGTACTTAATGTTTGTATTAATATTTCATTACCATGAATAAAATAACCATACATTAGAGAAATGGCATTTTATGACCCTATTCTCCATAAACAATGGCCAAGTAAAGACACAAGGATAAGCAACTGATAACAAGATAGTTAGGATGGGCCTCTAGTTAGGAGTACATCCTGAGTTCTTTTAAATGTCCTAGTCTTTAACGTCTGCCTCCAAAAGGGGCAAAAGAGAAAAATGAAGGATGGAAAAACAGGATGCTGGTGCTTTAAATCCGCTGGAAGTCAGGTCAGCTGGTCTGGGGGGGCAGCAGCAACAATGGCACTGCCTCTTTGTACCTCTGTGATCAGAAGCAGCAATCCCAGCAAGATCCCTGATATTTAGAGTACAGGGTCCTTTTTTGTCCATCCTGGCTCCTGCTTGCTGAGTGCAATTTCTCCTGGAACACCTGGACAGGTGTCTACTAAGGAGCTGAGGGTGGAGGACGGGTAGCTGCTACTGTGCTAAGAGCTGAAATTGACCACAAGTGACTGCAATTCGCCATCCAGTTCTTCCCCTGGAAGTTGCAAGCCTTCAATAGAGTCCAGAGTTCCAAATAGTTACATCAGACAGATTCTGCCAGAGCAATTATTATCTGGATGGGGAAATAGATTCCCGACGCTTCCTACTCTGCCATCTTCCCAGAACCCTCCCTGAATGATTCGCTTTTAATTCTTACATTTGTTATCCTTTATACACATAATATGAACAAATATATGGATAATAAATGCAGAAATTGCATGAAATAATGCAGTCCCATTTCTTTTCATATTTTTCTATTGGATTTGAAAATTATGTTTAGTAAATCACATTTTTAGTATTTAAGGAGATTTGTAAAAATGATTTTAATTTTTAAATAATACTTTGTTAGAAATGTCAATGAATTGTATCCTTTTTTTTGAAATCATCTTTGTAGAGCATTAAAAAGGATTTAATTTAGCTTAGTTTTGTATGACTTTCTTAGAATTTTTTCCACATTACATGGTATTTAATGTTATGTTATTTTTACATTCTGAACATAGGGAAAATATTAATCCCTTTTCTAAATTGAAACCAAAAGAATTTTAGCTTCTTAATTCAAAAGTGTTCTCAGGTGTATAACAAGCTTATTGTAAGTCTGAGCTCTTTCCTGTTTACCTCTCATTTAAAAAAAATGATGGCCAAAAAAATGCTCAAATTTTAGTGTACATGGGAGTAACTGGGAATTTTGTGAAAATGAAGATTCTGATTTGGTGGGCCTGGGGTGAAGCCTAGGGTTCTGGATTTCTAATAAGCCCCCAGATTATTCTGATGCTATTGTTCTGCAGACCACACATTAAGAAGTATAATATTACCTCAAACTGGTTACCCTCTGGAGAGAAAATAGGAGAAAGCTTATGTACCTGTTCAGACATTTGTTTCCCCTCACCCACTAAAAGTAAAGACCCAGATAAGAGTATCATCAATCTGTCCACCATCCACCCATCTATCCATTCATCCTTTTATCCAGCTACCTACCCATTCATCCTCCTATCCACCCATTTATTCACCCATTCATCCATCCATATTTCCATTTACCACCCATCCACCAATCCATCCTTTCTTCCATCCACTCATTCATCCATTCATCCAAGAAATATTTATTGAGCATCTTCCATGTACAAGGGACTATTCTGGGTCCAGGCATCAAAGTGCATATCATAGTGAACCGTAGCTTCTGATAGGGAAAAATAGAACATAAATACCTAAATAAATACATGAAAAAGATCATTTTAGAATTTGATGATTGCCATAACTAAACTAAATCAGCAGAAAGCAATGGAGAGCGATAGAGGCAGTATATCCACCACTTGGGTCCCCAGGACTGGATTTGTATTTGTATAAACGTACACAGATGACTTGATGGGTCAAGGCTACATATTCGTTCTCTTACAGCCTCCTCTTTGAAATGCAGAATGATTGAATGAGATGATCCAAGGAAGGACTTGGCAACATGCTGAAAGCACTCGATAAGTGTTAGCTGTTATTATTTTCTGAGGAGATGATATTTGCGAACCACACTTTGCAGTAATACAGAGAAAAGCCTCTCATGCAGAATGAGAATTTATGAAAATGTTAAAACACCTCATATGCCCAGAGATTAGAGAGCAGTGAATAAATTGAGAAGCTCGATGTTTCAAAAACTGTAGGGTGAATATGGCTGGAAATGAGATTTTGAAGGTAGTTAAGATGATAAGAGTTGGATAATGAAAGAGAATTGTGTCTCATACGAGAGAGTTTGGCTATTGTCCTGATCTATAGGACCATGGTTTTCAGGCTCTAGGGTGTAAAATAATGTGGGGGACCTTGTGTTCACCCCAGAGCTTCTCATACATTTTGTTTTAAGAAGATTTTGAAGCAAATATTCCTTTGGGCAGGAGAAAGCCAGTACCGGCAGTTTTTAAGCCAGTTTTAAAGCAGTGAAATATGTAAAATGCTATAAGCCAAAATGTAATAGTGCTAATATAATGATAAGCTGTAAGAGAAAGACCAAAAATTTACCTCGAGCAGAACATAAACAAAAATAAGTTCTATGACCTGAGAGAGAATAATAGAAAGACATTTTGAGCTGACCAGATCAAATTATAATATCAATTGTTAAGAAATGATACTTTTATAAGTAAAAAGAACAATGGGCCAATAGTTAAAACCAGCAGAGAGTTCAAATAGAAACTGTCTTGTACACAGAAAAGTTCTAGAGATATGTGGTCTTTTCTATGATATGTGGTCACCTGAAGGAAACTGGGCGAAGGCACAGAATATGAGCTGACCTCATGTGTTCATCTCAGAAACATGAGAATCACCTTTGCAGGTTTGAAAATAATCAACATTACTTTCTGGTAATATTTGAGAAAATCAATTTGTCAGAGATACTTTCTCCTTCCCCACGTCAGAGATCCTGAATATAACAAGGACATTTACTTGAGAAGAATAAAGTGGTTTTGGAGAAGACAAAGATGAAAGAACTCAGGAATCACCTTCATCTCTGGGTACATCGATTGACTAATAGAACACAGGACACATGGAAACATTTAACCAAGATGCCTGGTCGAGTGTAAAAGAGCCATTGAATGGGTCTGGCAGAAGACCTTCCAGCCTGCTTGAGGATGAATCTGCCACCTGTTTCTTCATCAGGACAAGAGTGGCCACCATTTTTAACTATCTACAGAGAAACCTATGTGTGAGTGTGCTTTTCTGTATAAGAATCTTTAATGCTCTGACTTATAAATACCTCGGACTCAGATTTCTGTATTCACCAGTATTTCAGGCAGATTCTTGCATTTATAGAAATCATTTTTTCCCATTTTATTGGGTTGTGGCAGTACTATCTTTGCTTTTGGAGGAAATGGATTCTGATACCAGTGTGGTACATAGACTGGAAATGCAAGAGTGCTAGTATTCTGATAAAGCAAAGAACAAAAATCAGAAACAAAAGACCAAGCCTCAATTTGTAGTGTTTGTGGATTTCCATATGTAAATTATCCCACTATAGTTAATTTCAAGCTAGCAATTATTTGACACCCAGCTCACAAAATTCATGAACATTCAGCATTGGGCTCCTCCACGACAGCCCAAGCTGTCGCCAGGACTCCACTGGACAAAGCTCCTAGCCAGGAGGACAGGTAAGAAGCTATGAAATAACACAAGATATTGAGGACTAGTAGTAAGTGACAAAGCTAATGGAATGGCATTAGAATGGGGGAAAAACATCTAGAGTTGATAAACACTTTTGAGTTTGATAAAGTTTGCTAAAACTAATAGATAAAGTTTGGTAATTGATTGCATATTAGAATAAAGAAAAAAGACAAAGCACAGGGCAATACTACAGTATATGTTTTTAATGTGAAAGATTGACTGGATGGTGGTGACTGTGATTGTGAAAACAGGGCAAAAATTTAGGAAAGAAGGGTGGTCGCTTTTATTTTCAACATCTTAAATTTTTTAAGCACTACATATGATGGTCTAGGCTTGGGAAAGAGGACTCAGCTATGAGATGCTTTAACGTATAACCAGCATAGAGATATTTTAATTACTAGGAAAAACTTCTCTCTCTAGCAATTCTAATAAACATCTCTAAGAAAACATATTCAATGTACTATGAATGTCCTTCTATAAGTAAATTTACTCTACCCTTTATGTTCTGATTTAAAATTAAGGTATCAGGACTTCCCTGGCAGTTTAGGACTCCGCACTTCCGCTGCAGGAGGTGCGGGTTCAATCCCTGGTTGGGGGACTGAGATCCAGCACGATGCATGGCGGAGCCAAAAAAAAAAATTTTTTTTAAATAAAATTAATGGTACCATCTACTAACCTTTCAAAGTAGATCTTGAAGGTGTCCTTGAGTTTTTCATCGCCGTGGTGTCATTCCATAAAGCGATCATTACTTCCTTTGATTCTGTAAATAGTCAAGGATTTACTCTCTTCTCTCCATGTCAACTGTACTATTTTAATGATCACTCATTTCAGCCATAACCATTAGTTAGGGGGTCTGATTACACCCCCTAGCAATCAGTTCTTCATGTCTCTTGCACATTTAACTTCTTTTAAAAGTCACAATGCCCTTGTTAGGAAAGTTGCGTTATTTGGAGCATAACAAAATTGTGGCCAGGATAACACAGGAAGGGCACGTGAGCTGGCGTTTTAGCCTGGAGGAGAGTGGGCTGGGATGCAGGGGCATAGGATGATGGAGAGGGAGGAGACGTGGTGGTTGTCATCAAGCATTAAAAAAGGGTCCTCTGAACGAGTTATCAACCTGTGGGTCCAAAGGAGCAAATCTGAAGTGCTTGGGGAGGACAATAGCGAAAGGATTTTGGTTTTGTGATGGGGGCTGCCAATCAGAGCTAGCAAAATGTGGATGGGAGGGTCTGGTCAGGGAAGGTATTTAGAGGGTTGGATAATCAGCCAGGAAAGTCATTTTAAAAGGAAATGAGCAGACAAGCAGTATTGGGCTGAAGGACCCTTAAAGACCCATTTAGATGGAGAGATCTATGATTCTCTGAAGTCAGCTTTCTCTACAAACTTTTCATTTTTCCTGGTGAAGATGTTTGTGCTTTTCCCAAGCACTTTAAGGAAGTCTTGGTTTGTGAGCCAGTAACACTAAAGAAACATTAATATTCTCTTTGGCAATAGATGTATGTTGACTAAAAGACCCTTGATGCTAACGGAGAGAATGTGGGCTTTCTAGTTTGGTCCATGCAGACAGTTCATTAGTTCTAAATTTAGACATAAGTGTTAGTGTTGGAGTGACTCCAAGTTTGACTAATACATCCGAAGATGTCCTTGTTAGAAAAAATAAATGATGGAGAATTCTATTTTTCTACTTTGTGTTTGTGGGTGGAGACGGAAAAACATGCTCTTTTATATTAGCTGATTCCATCTGTTCATGATTATTGAGTAGATGTGAAATTTAATGATGTTAAGTACACAGTAGGTATGCAACTGATGATTTTACATTACAGAATAGTTCTTACTTGGCAGAGGTGAATCAGCAAATTTTCAGAGCATCCTGATTCACATCAACTGCTGTATGTTTCCCCATGTCAAGTTCTCCAGAAATGGAGCAGTGGCCAATGATAAGATGTCATCTTGTTTCAGCAAAGTTTTCTTGAACACCTACTAGGTTCAAGCATAAGTAAGCAAAGATGAACAGGCTGCTGCATTCAAATTTCTGCTCTCAAGGAACTTAGTCTTGACTGAGAGACACATTTCAATGAGTAAACAGACATGTCACTATTACTGCTCAAAAAGCCTCTTATTTGGCATCAATTCTCCCAAACCTCTTAAAAAATAACTGCATGGATAATTCAAAATTTTCTAAACTACATTAAGCATTTAGCATTATGCTTAAAAGCATTAGATAACCTTAAATAAAATAGAGTTCTACTTTTCATAGATTCTCTCTTCATTAATATCAGAATAAATAATAAAAGATAATTTGTTAGAAGTTTTATATATTTTAATAATTTATTTAATAATAATTAAATTATTATTATTTAAATAATTTAATTATTATTAAATAATAAATTTAATAATTTATTATTAATAAATAATATTAAATATCAAAAATAGCCCAAGATAGTTAAATTTTAATTTTTATTTGGAAAACACAATTATTACCAATAGAGATGTTGGTCAAAGGGCACAAACTTCCAGTTATAAAATGAGTAAGTTCTGGGGATCAAATGTGCACCTTGGTGACTATAGTTAACAATACTCTATTGTATACCAGAAATTTGCTAAGAAAGTGGATCTTAAAAGTTCCTCTTCTCCTTTAGTTTTTCTTTTCTAACAGGACTCCTATGATTCATCATCAATGTTTCCACTTGTGAATGTTTATCCATTTCCGCTATTTTTGCTAGGCTTCCTCACCTGCATCTTTCACCCCAATCATTCTGCAGTTTTACCCATCTTACTTCTCCCCCCAGTGCTTGCTTCCTTTATTTCAACTCCTACCTAATACTTCTGTCCAATATTTTGTAAATTCTTATTTCTATTTCAGATGAAAAATAACCTTCATCTTCTTGAGAATTTTTTATCATAAACTCCTTGTCTTTTACAAACATTCAGGCTCCTATGGTCTATGTTGGTTCATCCGTTGTCACTTTGGTCATAGTTGCAATCCTCAGGATTTTAGTCGTTGGCATTTGAGCTTGTTCTCTCTGGGGATCTCACCACCATGCGAGACGCGTGTAAGGTGTGTCAGGGAGAGACCAAAGGCAGGTGGTTGTCTATGACCCTCCAGGTGAGATTAAGTAGAATGGAGAGGAAGGGCCAAAGTAGGATGTGCAGAACCACTGCTGATAACATACCTCCATTATGGTGGACCCGTCCAGCCACTGTTTCATTTTTAAACTTTTCAGGGGGTGCAGAATCGACAGGCAAATTTCTTTAGTTTGTGTTCCTCCAGCTTTTTTTCTTTTGAAGGGGGTGTTCTTCAGCAGTGAACTCCCAAAGGCAGCTGGTCAACCTGTTCTCATCAGCAGCTTACCCTAAGATGACTTCTTTCCAGTTTATGTAATAATTGGACAGGAATAATCAAATAATCATCCTGACGTAGAACGGGGGACAAGCAAGAGCAGATTTTTTTTTCTCCTGCAATTTGTCTTTTTCCACTGCTGCTTCCAGACAACAAATGTCACACCCTGTTGCCTGCAACCCATACACACAACAGCTTACCTCAGGCCTTGCTGTCTCCCTGGGTATTTCACTGTGTGTGTGTGTGTGTGTGTGTGTGCGCGCACACGTGTGCATGCTGCTCAGATCATGTTTTCCTCCAAATTTTGTAGCTTCCTCAAGGTTGATTTGGGGAGAGAACTAGTCTAGCAGCCTGTGCTAATTCACCATTTTGTCCTGGTTTTATCTCCTTGAAATACAGATTCCATTGTTTTATTCTTCTGTTTGAAAACATCCAAATATGGTCCTTTCCCAATGAATCCAAACTCCTGGGCAGGATTTTTATAACCTCAGCCAATTTTGAGCTTTACAGTCTGCTGTTCTCTGTCATTTACTGTGTGATCTGGTCACCCACATTTTCTGGCATTCCCTCATAGGCCACAGTCTGTCACATCCTCACGCCTTTTCAAGTGCTATCTGTAATTTACAATATTCCATTCTCTGTCTCTCTTTTTATTTGGCAAAATTATACTCAGTTTTTAAGATTAAAGTCAAATTGTTCATTCTGTGAAATATCGCCTCTTAGAGTAATAGAATTATTTTTTACTTTCTTGACGTGGTGAGAACATGGAAAGAACACCAGCATAACTTTCTTGCTTAGTTTTTAGATATTGTTAAACCTGAACTATTGTTAAACTGAGCTGTAAGTTTACTTCTGTTAATGTATAAGCACCAGGTAGATTCAGCTCCTTAATTCATAAGCACTAGTCTCTAATCTTATAAATATTTATAACTTTTGCTTGAAACCTGACCAGTGTACCAGCATGTTCTTTAAAATTAATAGCCAAAGACCAAAACTAGGCAAATACTGGATGCCTGAAGGTAACTCATTTTAATAAAATAAATATTTTAAAACATTAAAATAGACTCCTTAACTATTAAGTTGCCTCAGTAACTCCTATCAGTAATAATTCCAAATAAATTCACTTCTCTGTGAATCTCCATGCCGGCTAGATGTAGCCATGATCATTTCTTACCTGTGCAACATCAAATAGCTGCCCAATGATGCACCTGTTCAGGCTCTGACTCCTTACAATTCATTTTTGACACCACAGACAGTGTAACTTTTCTAAAAGACAATTGTGATCATTCCACTTCCTTCCTTTGTATTGTTCTGTGGTCTCAAGTGCATTGAGAATACAATCTTCAAGGACTTGAATGTCTTGAATCTACACCCCCTGGTTGAGTACAATCTAGACATACTATCAGTTTCTCAAAACTCTTAGCAACGTTCTGCTTCGGAGGCCTTTGCATTTTCTCTGAAACTGAACTTCTCTCTGGAATGTTCTCCCCCAGATATTCACGTGTCTGGCTTCTTATAATAGAAGCCAGACTTAGTATCTGATCAATTGCTAACTTTTCCAAGAGACTACTCTGGAAACTATACTATATCTGGCTTTTCCATGAGGACGCTCTGTGATAATATCACAGCCCAGCCAGCCCCTTCCTTGCGCTACATCCAGGTTACATGGCGGTGACCCTGCTCACTTGCTTGTTTACGTGCTTGAGCTGTTTTTTACGATCTAGAATAGATAATCCATAAGAGCAGAGAAGAATGGGTCTTTATCATTCTAAATCCGGGGCCAGCCACAGGAAATACCACATAGATAGTCTCAAAGTCTTATTAAAATATTTTTTGTTGAATGAATAGGTGATACTTAATTACTTAGAATTTCTGTGAAAGCAGCTTTTCACTATCTTTTCAATATATTTAATGATGACCAGGATTTATTCTTCATAGTATCTATCTTATTTTCTGGGACAGCAAAAATATCCAATATTTGGGGTATCTATTACACTAAGTAGTGAAGAGCTGGTAAGAAATGAAATACTGTGACTGTCTTATGTAGTAGTTTATCCCTAAGTGCTTCCCATGATATCTGGAATAGGAGGCGATCAAAATATCATGTGAATAAATATGAGATAAATTATTAAACATTACTTTTTTATTTTATTGAAGTATAGTTGATTTACAATGTTGTTAATTTCTGCTGTACAGCACAGTGACTCAGTTATACATACATATATATACATATATATGTATATATATCCTTTTTCCTATTCTTTTCCATTATGGTTTATCACAGGATATTGAATATAGTTCCCTGTGCTGTATAGTAGGACCTTGTTGTTTATCCATTTTATATATAATAGTTTGCATCTGCTAATCCCAAACTCCCCATCCATCTCTCCCCAACCCCCTCTCCCCCTTGGAAACAAGTCTAAACATTATTTTTTCAATTTAATACAGAATTCACGACCAGCAATCACTTCAAATTGTATTTGTTCAGAAGTACAACCAGGGATTTTTAGAAACTTCCCTGTAGTTGCTCATGAAGTTCTGTTCTTCTGATGAACAACTTTCTTGTTTAATATTGCTTGTCATATTCTCCAGCCCTGTATTTGCTGTTACTTCATCTGCTATTAAATGATGCAACACTATCTGATGTTTGTCAAATTCAAAGCTGAACTATGTCCATAGCACCCTTTCTTCTCTCTTGGATCATATGAAGACCCAAACTGCCAGGCGCCCTCTTGGCTGCCACATATAGATTGAAATGATCCATGAAACTCATGTCTGACAATTTTTGTTGTTTCTTCAAAAGTTTTCTTTCTTTCTAGACAGGGACGGGGGAGCAGGAGAAATGGAACACGTTGGAAATAGGTCCTGATTGTGCTCAATGATTACAACACAAGGAAGCCCAGCAGCTTCAATAGGGCAGATCGTTCTAGTACTTTTCTTTTGGAATTCAGTAGCAAGTTTAACATTTATAACTTGGGAGTCACTTTTTCTTTAACATACAAAATTCTTTATTGATGCACTCTGGACATAGAAAATGTTCATTTATCTTCCATAAGTCTGTGATTTATGAGAGGAATAAAATACGTATTAATCATTGGAATTCAGGATATGAAATAATTTTTCAAGTTGCCCAGACGAGCCCATCTGGTGAAATTCTATCAATTGTAGGAGATGGAAGAACCTTAGCCTTGAATGTCAATCTGTCTTGAGACACAGTTTTAATTTCAGCCTCTACAAGTGCATCAGTAACTTGACAGTGAGTTATGAATTTCCACTCCCTCAGCTGGACAAGCTGCCCACAGATTTTCTGATAACAGGACCATATGCTGGAGAAATTATCATAGATGAATGTGATTGTTTTAATGAACATAAAAATCTCTCTTCTGTACTATGTGAAAATCGTGTGTGTAAAATTAGTTATATGACATAGCATAGGAACTGTATTCACTGTGCATTTCTCTCTGTTGAAAAATCTTGCACTGCATGCTAAAAATCAATTTTCATCAGTGGAGAAGAAAACCTGTGTAGCAAAGTAATATCATTCTACTAATAATTCCCATAGGCCAAAGGCAGACACCACTGCCAGTTTACTCCCCAAAGTGACAGTATAAATGGCAAGAATGCATTTAAATACACAATTTGATGTGATTGCTGTAGAAGACAGAAAGGAAAATCAATTAAATGTATTGTCCGACACTGATGAGAACACAGAAAAATAAAATAGAATGACAGGATTTATTTCAAAGGAGGAATTTGAGGTAAGTACCTTTTAATGACTCCTCGTTCTAATAGAAATCAATGGCTGAAAATATTTTTTAAAATAAAACAGATCAACTGATGCTGAATAACTTGAGGAAGATGTATTAAGCTATGCTAATGGATACCTTCTACAGCCTTTAAGGCATTAGAAGTTGAAGTTCTCAGTTTGTTTGTACATCCTGCCCAGGTCTATATATACCTCGAGAAGACATTCCGTGTTAAGGGTAAAATTGGACTATGCACGTGCAGAATTTAACACAGTGTTTTGTGCGTACTGGGTGCTCAGGATAAGAAAGGTATTATTGTATTGTAGTTACTATTAATAAATTACTTTGCATACCATTTAATGCCAAGCTATTCAAGTAACTACATATGAAATATCCTTCTGAATGTAATTTCTTTATTAAAAGGTACTGGCTCTAAACCAGTGGTCCTCGACTGAGGATGATTTTTGTCTCTGTAAAGATGATATTTGACAATGTCTGGAGACAGTTTTGATTTTCTTGTTGAGGGAGGAGGTTGTCACAAGAATCTAATGGGTGGAGGCCAGGGAGCCTGCCAAACATCCTGCAGTGCCCAGGGCAGCCCGGCAATGACGAGTGACCCAGCCCAAAGTGTCAATCGTGCCAAGACTGAGAAACCCTGCTCTAAATCATGCATGGGATTTCTTCTCTTTCCGTAGCTGCTGTGGCAACTGGGAAAAGTCATAATGAAAACTTGAGAATACCATTTCAGTTTTTCTCCCTTCCCCTCATCAATGCTACAGGAAAGCTGAGTCAGAGGATGTAATAAAAGAGGAACTACTTTAAGAGAAGAGGGGAGAAGCAAATGAACAAATGAGTTGATTTGCCAAGAAAATTAATTAATGCTTCTTCCTCCAAATTACCATTGTGACACAATGGACTAAAAGTGAATGTAAACATTTAGAAAGCAAAAATTCAGAAATCTAACCAGGATTCACAAACACGGTAACACAACATTGGCCCTGAAGGCCTATGGGAATATGGAATGCACAGAAATGTAACCTAGAAATTATGCATATGGAAATCCAAATTGGAACACAAAGGTGATTATTTTTTAAATACTACTGCCTGCATGTACTGACTTAGTCTGTTCTGACTGCTATAACAAAATACCACAGACTGGGTGGTTAAACAACAGACATTGATTTCTCACTCTTCTGGAGGCTGGAAGTTCGAGATCAAAGTACCCGCAGATCCAGGGTCTGGTGAGGACCCACATTTATACTGCAGAAGGATACCTCTTGTGTCCTCACATGGTGGAGGGAGCTCATGTCTCTCATGCCTCTTGTAAGGGCACTATTTCCATCATGGGGGCTCCATCCTCATGACCTCGTCACCTCCTGGAGGCCCCACCTCCTAACACCTTCACACTAAGGATTAGGTTTCAACACATGAAGTGGGGGGGGGGGCACTACATTCAGTCCATAGCAAGCACCATGATCAATGCCATAATAAAGAAAAAGTAGACATTAATTCCAGAAACTTTCTGTATATTATTATTTATATAATTACTTAATCCTAGATTGTAAATTTGCTCACTGAGTGTTCAGTAATTTTCCATTTTTCTGCTCTGTCAACAAACTCATATCAGTACTGTTAGAGATAATTCTCAGCCATGTGGGTACCACATGATGGTTTTGCCAACCAACATGATTCGAAACATGCTAGAAAAAGCACTCTCTAAAGAATGCTACATTTGCAACGTCTGTTCCAGGTTGTGTGTACAGACAACTCTCTTGGCTAGTTTTTTCACACTCATTTGTAAAGCTGAGTGTTATTAGCTACAGACAAAAAATATTTTTAATCAATGCTTCTCATGAATTTGGAGATGATGGGTGTACAAGAACCAAGAGGAGAGCAGAGACACTTAAGTGAAAAACAACCTGAAATAATTTGTAAAAGTTTATGTTCATGGTGGTGGGCACCAGCAAGGTCTCCATCAGAGAGCAGGTGAGGGAACAGATATAACAACTTGTATACAGGATGGGTTACATGGGGTTTGTAGATTACGTGTACCTGCCCCATCCTATATTTTGGAATAACAAAGTATCACATAGACTATGGACATGCCTTTGGTGAAATAGTAAACCATGAGTATTTTCAAAATGCAAACATTAGAGAAGGATTTTAACAATTATTTTAACTTATGGGCACACACGCATATATTTTTAATCTCACTTTGTTTCCAAAAAAATAAATAAATAAAAGCTTTGTGATGGACTAAACATCCTCATAATGGCATTTGTTCCCAACAGTGCTCCGGTGGATCAGCTCACAGACCTGATAGATGTTGTCAGAGCTGATGAGATGCTCAGGAAGACAGAGCAGTGATAAAAGAAAGGCTGAGGGTGAGAGAAAGAGGAGTGTGGCCAGAAGCTCTCCAATCTTTCTCTTCTTTGTAGGGAGGTCAAAAAGTCTACCAGGAATGATGAAAATTTTAATTAAATATGTTTAAATTCGAGTTCAAAATGTAGTTTCACTATCCATTGAACTCTTTGAAGTCTCCAAGAAGATAATAAATCTCGGTTGCCATAGGAATTTCACTCCCTGAAATGTGATTAAAAGCAGTTTTTTGTTATCTAGCAAAACTCATTATATGGATTAGTTGTCAATAATGGTAGAGAGGTTTCCTGTTTGAGGCAGTGAGAAGGAAGGAAATTGGCATTTGTTGAGTGGCTAGTAATGTCAACCACAATTACTTGTTTTTCAGGCATGATACCACTTGCTTCTTTTTGCCATAATTGCAGGTGAGCATTACTATCCATTTTATACGTGAAGAAGTTGATGCACAGAATATTTTGTACGGGATCACATAGCCAAGAAAGCAGAAAGATCCAAGACTCTGAAAGCTTGAAGTTTACTCCACACTGTTTGCTTTCTCCAATAATGCTGAAAGAAATGCATGGTTTACTTTCTAAAATGGAACTATCAAAATTTAAACATACTATTTGTTGCAGGTCGGAAGGATTCTACAGAGCAACAAAATCTTTAGACACCATTAAAGCGAATTTTAAAGATATTAAACAAATTTGCTCAAGGAGCTATAACTGTTCTAGAATTACTGGGAAATATGACATCACGGATTGACCATGTCTGTACACAAGCATTTTGGCTTCAACAAAGGGAATTTCAAGAGAAAGAAATCCTACAAATGCAATATCCGCTTCCTTGGTCCTGAGGTGTTGTTTCTTTGCTTTTAGCTTTATACCATGACATCATTCTAATCAGAAATGGAAGGACGCCATGCCAAATTTAGAACATACTTTGTGATTTCGTACATTAGAAATAAATTCCAATCTTTAGAAGTCAGCTGGTGAACTATAAAATAAAAGAACATTACTTCCTTTTTCCAAGAAAAGTACCTCCCAACAGTTTCTTGGACATCACATTGCCTGCACAAAACCACACTTCCATGAGCTAAGTGCAAGTCAATTAGAAACACATGTACTATATTGTCCCTGGATCTAAGGGTTACAAAGGAAACACTCAAAGGCTATCATGATAAATGCACCAATCTGGGGATTTGAGTACATATAAAATGGGCTAAAAACTAACTTAACACCCTTATGGAGTATATGTTACTTGTGTTCACCAATTAGAATACTTAGTGCTCATGTTACTGATTTTTGTAAAACCAAGTCAGTACAAGTTAAGATAAAACATTCCCTTGTGGCAGTTCTTCGAAGCAGCAAAACCACTGCAAAATGGGAAAAACAAAACAACTCGAAAATATCAAAAAAATCCTACTTTTCATATAGGCACTTCCATTTAGGTTTATCTGCAAGGTGAGATAGAATGAGATATTTTGTATATTAGAAATAAATGGTTATCAGGATTTGATGTTTGTCTTAGAGATACTAAATTGATCTACACTTGATAAGTAGGGTATACCACGGTACAAACACAATAAGAACTTATAACACTGTTGTATTTAAACATCAACACTTATCAACTCATCAGCACATCTCCCAAGAAGTTCACACTCTGATTTATTTCTGTTATTGGGAGCTGACTGTAGTCGTTTTCATTAGTAATTGAGAATGCATGTATTCCCAAAAGATTTACCTTAAAAATCTGTATTTTCACAGGATTTAGAGTGACAATAGCTATCGTTCTCTTGATTTTATTTTGGTGTGTAATTTTATCTGTGATCAGTAGTTCTGAAAAAAGTTAAAGAAGTTATGCAATCCATAATAGTATGTCCCAATTCTCACTCCACATCTTGACATTGGCACCCCAATTGTATGATAGCATCTTTGACAAACTCTGGGCTTTACTCACCTCACAAGGCATCATTTCAGAAGCAGTGCAGCCAGCCTGGTGGATTTCATCAGCCGTCACAGACTGGTGCAGTTCCAGGGCCACATTACCGTGTTTCGGTGAAGAGCAATGAAACTTTGAGTACGTGGATGATTTAAAACCAATGTAATCTTTCATAACAGCTCCAATTTTCCTTTTATTTTTTAAGTCTCCAAATGATAAAGATTGGTCATTCAGCTGACTCTAAAGAGATCAGTAGATTGTTTTTATAACTGATGTTTCCTTCTTAATTCGGGCCTTTATGTTCTTCTTGTAATTGGAACAGAACTTTCCCTTCAGTAGGAGCCAGGGGACTGTGAGAGCTGTGGCTTTTGTACATTTCTGTGCACCTTGGCTTTGTTGAGACAGGGCTGTGTTACGATGACATTTAAGGAGGAAAAAACAAGCTGTCCTGAAAAACGTCAGTCTCACTTGTAGTCTATTTTTGAACCATGTACTGTAACGACATTCCCATCCACACAGCACTGGTGATTTCCCCTCTGGTGGGTTCTAGCCTTCTAGCTACTTGGCAATAAATAAAGTCAGAGCAGAGAGAGAGTACAATTAAAAATTAACTGCCCCCAATTGGCTCCACACTGCTTTCATCTTTGCATGCTTGTTTGATGAGGTGCTTTTCAAGTGTCTTAAATTGCAATATAAAATAAGGCCTCCAGGGCTTCCTTGGTGGCGCAGTGGTTGAGAGTCCGCCTGCCGATGCAGGGGACGCGGGTTTGTGCCCCGGTCCGGGAAGATCCCACATGCCGCGGAGCAGATGCGCCCGTGAGCCATGGCCGCTGAGCCTGCGCGTCCGGAGCCTGTGCTCCACAACGGGAGAGGCCACAACCGTGAGAGGCCCGCGTACCGCAAAAAAAAAAAACCCAAAACAAACAAACAAACAAAAAAATAAGGCCTCCAGTGAACAAAAGCTCTAAAATAAGGAGGAGGAGGTCATCCACCTTGGTTGTCCTCAACTCTTCCTTCCCAAATTTTTACCCCTTAACCTTGAAGCAGTTCCTAACTCCTGGGGGGGATGCTGGACTAAGGAAAAGCTGGTGCTACCATCACCAGATCGAGAATCCAGGAGCTCTGATTTTTCTACTAACTCCTAGCTTGCTATGGAAACGTTCCTGGCCCTTTAATTCAGCCAAGACAAGGTTAGACAGGTTCCAGAGATGTGCCTCAACAACTGAACGAGAGAGAGAGGTGGTGGGAGTGGGGAAATGGGGGCAAGTGTACAAAACAGAGAAGCAATTCACTCCTACACATTTCTAAAATAATTATTGGTCATAAATGTGTTCAGTTCTATTCACCAAGGTTGACAGGCTATTGCTCCTGCTGAGAGCCCAGTTCTAAAGGAGAGACCAATTCCAAGCATCCTTGGACTGCACCATCCCAGGAAGGACTAGCCCTTTATCCAATGGCAGGCTGATTACATTAGACTGTTGATAATGTAGAGGGAAACTCTTTATTTTATAATATTCATATGAATTTTCCTTCACTTGCTGCAACACTTCTGCCAGAATCACCATTTGTGGACTTTCAGAAAGACTTGTTAATCACTAACAATAAACACCTCATTTTATAGCAAAGAAAGGAGACAGGGGCTCACACCCAAGACATTGACTAGCATTGCCAGCTGCCTCTTATCCTAAAACAGGTAACAGAATGGTAGACCGAACTGCTGAAGGCTTGGCCAAGGGACAACACCCTTTGAGTTGGGGTTGTGGTCCTAAAATATTCTGTTTGACTCTCAAATCCACAGTCAGTGTATTGTGTTGTGGACGCCATAGGGAACAGTGAGAAAGAGGTGAGAGCAGCCCCCTCACTGTTACAGTAATAGACCACTAGTAAGTGTTTTGCTTTCCATTCCTACAATCTTGGGTCTTAACAAGGTTTAAAGGTTAACATTAGCCAAGAGAACAATATTTCACCAGAGAACACATATACAGTCCTATCAAATTGTAACCAGGACAGCCCACATAGCCAATCAGGACTCCTGGTACTGTTTTTTTGTTGCGTTTTTTTATAAAGATTTATTTATTTATGGCTGTGTTGGGTCTTCGTTGCTGCACTTCGGCTTTTCTCTAGTTGCAGAGAGCAGGGGCTACTCTTTGCTGCGGTGCACAGACTTCTCATTGAGGTGGCTTCTCTTGTTGTGGAGAATGGGCTCAGTAGTTGTGGCACATGGGTTTATTTCCTCTGAGGCATGTGAGATCTTCCCAGACCAGGGCTCGAACCCATGTCCACTGCTTTGGCAGGCAGATTCTTAACCACTGCACCACCAGGGAAGTCTAGGGCTCCTGGTACTGTTGGAAAACAGATGAGGGGAAACCTTCAAGATGGTGGAAGAGTAAGACGTGGAGATCACCTTCCTCTCCACAAATACATCAAAATTACATCTACATGTGGAACAGTTCCTACAGAACACCTGCTGAACACTAGCTTCCCAAAGCAGAGGACCAGTGCCAACCAGCACTCACCAGCCCAAGAGGCTTGTCTTCTCACCCGCTGGGGCGGGTGGGCTCTGGGAGCTGAGGCTTGGCTTCGGAGGTCAGATCCCAGGGAGAGGACTGGGGCTGGCTGCGTGAACACAGCCTGAAGGGGGCTAGTGCACCACAGCTAGCCGGGAGGGGGTCCAGAAAAAAGTCTGGACCTGCCAAAGAGGCAAGAGACCATTGTTTCGGGGTGCGCGAGGAGAGAGGAATCCTTCCCCATCTGCTCACAGAAGGCAGAGCACAGCCTAAATGAGCTCCACAGATGGGCGCGAGCCATGGCTATCAGCTCGGACACCAGAGACAGGCGTGAAACTCTAACGCTGCTGCTGCAGCCACTAAGAATCCTGTGTGCAAGCACAGGTCACTATCCACATGCTGCCCCCCGCCCCAGGAGCCTGTGCAGCCGACCACCGTCAGGGTCCCGTGATTCAGGGACAAATTCCTCGGGACAACACATGGTGCGCCTCAGGCTGTTGCAACGTCATGCCGGCCTCTGCCGCCGCAGGCTCACCCCACATTCCAATTATAACTACAGTACCCCTCCCTCCCCCTGGTCTGAATGAGCCAGAGCCCCCTAATCAGCTGCTGCTTTAACCCCATCCTGTCTGGGCGGAACAGAGGCCTGGGGGTGACCTACACGCAGAGGTGGGACCGAAACAAAAGCTGAACCCCAGGAGCTGTGTGAACAAAGAAGAGAAAGGGAAATTTCTCCATGCAGCCTCAGGAGTAGCAGATTAAATCCCCACAATCACCCTGATGTACCCTGAATCTGTGGAGTACCTGAATAGACAAGAAATCTTCCCAAAATTGAGGCGGTGGACTTTGGGAGCAACAGTAGTCTTGGGGTTTGCTGTCTGTGACTGACTTGTTTCTGATTTTATGTTTATCTTAGTATAGCTTTTAGTGCTTCTTATCATTGGTGAATTGTTTATTGGTTTGGTTGCTCTCCTCTTTTTTTTATTATTATGAGGATTTTTTTTTATTTTAATATTTTTTTCCTCCCTTTTCTTCTGAGCCTTGTGGCTGAGAGGGTCTTGGCACTCCAGCCTGGTGTCAGGCCTGAGCCTCTGAGGTGGGAGAACTGAGTTCAGGACATTGGACCACCACAGACCTCCTGGCCCCAAATAATATCAGTTGGTGTGAGCTCTCCCAGAGATCTCCATCTCAAAGCTAAGACCCACAGGGAGACTAGCTCAGTGCTTTGTGACCACCTAAAGGGGTGGGATAAGTAGGGTGGGAGGGAGAGGCAAGAAGGAGGAGATATGGGGATATATCTGTATGTATAGCTGATTCACTTTGTTAGAAAGCAGAAACTAACACACCATTGTAAAGTAATTATACTTCAATAAAGATGTTTAAAAAAAAAAGCTAAGACCCAGCTCCACCCAACGGCCAGCAAGCTCCAGTGCTGGATGCTCCATGTCAAAAAACTAGCAAGACAGGAACACAACCTCACCCATTACCAGAGAGGCTGCCTAAAATCATAATAAGGTCACAGGCACCCCAAAACACATGACCAGATGCAGTCCTGCCCACCAGAAAGACAAGATCCAGCCTCATCCACCAGAACACAGGCATTTGTCCCATCACAAGGAAGCCTACACAATACACTGAACCAACCTTAGCCACTGGGGGAAGACACAGAAAAAAACGGGAACTATGAACCTGCAGCCTGCTAAAAGGAGACCCCAAACACAGTAAGTTAAGCAAAATGACAAAACAGAGAAACACACAGCAGATAAAGGAGCAAGGAAAACACCCACCAGACCAAACAAATGAAGAGGAAATAGGCAGTCTGCCTGAAAAATAATTCAGAATAATGATAGTAAAGATGATCCAAAATCTTGGAAATGGAATGGAGAAAATATAAGAAACGTTTAACAAGGACCTAGAAGAACTAAAGAGCAAACAAACAATGATCAACAACACAATAAATGAAATTAAAAATTCTCTAGAAGGAATCAATAGCAGAATAACCAAGGCAGAAGAACGGATAAGCGACCTAGAAGATAAAATAGTGGAAATAACTACTGCAGAGCAGAATAAAGAAAAAAGAATGAAAAGAATTGAGGACAGTCTTAGAGACCTCTGAGACAACATTAAACACACCAACATTTGAATTATAGGGGTCCCAGAAGAAGAAGAGAAAAAGAAAGAACTGAGAAAATATTTGAAGAGACTATAGTTGAAAACTTCTGTAATATGGGAAAGGAAATAGTTAATCAAGTCCAGGAAACACAGAGAGTTCCATAGATGATACATCCAAGGAGAAACATGCCAAGACACATATTAATCAAACTATCAAAAATTAAATACAAAGAAAAAATATTAAAAGCACAAGGGAGGGGCTTCCCTGGTGGTGCAGTGGTTGAAGGTCCGCCTGCCGATGCAGGGGACACAGGTTCGTGTCCCAGTCTGGGAGGATCCCATATGCTGTGGAGCGGCTGGGCACGTGAGCCATGGCCACTGAGCCTGTGCGTTTGGAGCCTGTGCTCCGCAATGGGAGAGGCCACAACAGTGAGAGGCCTGCGTACCAAAAAAAAAAAAAAAAGCAGCAAGGGAAAAGCAACAAAACATAAAAGGGAATTCCCATAAGGTTAACAGCTGATCTTTCAGAAGAAACTCTGCAAGCCAGAAGGGAGTGGCAGGACATATTCAAAGTGATGAAAGGGAAAAACCTACAACCAAGATTACTCTAGCCAGCAAGAATCTCATTCAGATTCAACAGAGAAACTAAAACCTTTACAGACAAGCAAATCTAAGAGAATTCAGCACCAACAAACCATGTTACAGCAAATGCTAAAGGAACTTCTCTAGGCAGGAAACACAAGAGGAGGAAAAGTCCTACAATAATAAACCCAGAACAATTAAGCAATGGTAATAGGAACATACATATCGATAATTACTTTAAATGTAAATGGATTAACTGTTCCAACCAAAAGAGATAGACTGGATGAATGGCTACAAAAACAAGACCTGTATATGCGCTGTCTACAAGAGACCCACTTCAGACCTAGGGACACATACAGACTGAAAGGGAGGGGATGGAAAAACATATTCCACGCAAATGGAAATCAAAAGAAAGCTGGAGTAGCCATTCTCATATCAGACAAAATAGGCATTAAAATAAAGACTTACAAGAGACAAAGAAGGACACTACATAATGATCAAGGGATCAATCTAAGAAGAAGATATAACAATTGTAAGTATTTATGCACCCAACATAGGAGCACCTCAGTACATAAGGCAAATACTAACAGCCATAAAAGGGGAAATCAACAGGAACACAATCATAGTAGGGAACTTTTAACACCCCACTTTCACCAATGGACAGATCATCCAAAAGGAAAATAAATAAGGAAACACAAGCTTTAAATGACACATTAAGCAAGATGGACTTAATTGATATTTATAGGACATTCCATCAAAAACAACAGAATACAATTTCTTCTCAAGTGCTCCTGGAACATTCTCCAGGATAGATCATATCTTGGGTCACAAATCAAGCCTTGGTAAAGTTAATAAAATTGAAATTATATCAAGTATCTTTTCTGACCACAACACTATAAGACTAGATATCAATTACAGGAAAAAATCTGTAAAAGGAACAAACACGGAGGCTAAACAATGCACTACTAAATAACCAAGAGATCACTGAAGAAATCAAAGAGGAAATCAGAAAAGTACCTAGAAATAAATCAAAATGAAAATACGATGACCCAAAACCTACGGGATGCAGCAAAAGCAGTTCTAAGAAGGAAGATTTTTTCTTTTTTTTTTTTTGTGGTACGCGGGCCTCTCACTGTTGTGACCTCTCCCGTTGTGGAGCACAGACTCCGGACGTGCAGGCTCAATGGCCATGGCTCACAGGCCCAGCTGCTCCACGGCATGTGGGATCTTCCCGGACCGGGGCACGAACCTGTGTCCCCTGCATTGGCAGGCGGACCCTCAACCACTGCGCCACCAGGGAAGCCCTAAGATGGAAGTTTATAGCAATACAGTCCTACCTCAAGAAACAAGAAACATCTCAAATAAACAACCTAACCTTACACATAAAGCAACTAAAGATAGAAGAACCAAAAAACCCCAAATTTATCTGAAGGAAAGAAATCATAAAATCAGATCAGAAATAAATGAAAAACAAATGAAAGAAACAATAGCAAATGTCAATGAAACTAAAAGCTGGTTCTTTGAGAAGATAAACAAAATTGATAAACCATTTGTCAGACTCATAAAGGAAAAAAGGGAGAAGAATCAAATCAAGAGAATTAGAAATGAAAAAGGAGAAGTAACCACTGACCTGGCAGAAATACAAAGGATTATGAGAGATTACTACAAGCAACTATATGCTAATAATATGGACAACCTGGAACAAATGAACAAATTCTTAGAAAAGCACAACCTTCCAAGACTGAACCAGGAAGAAATAGAGTATATAAACAGACCGATCTCAAGCACTGAAATTGAAACTGTGACTAAAAATCTTCCAACAAACAAAAGCCCAGGACCAAATGGCTTCACAGGCGAATTCGATCAAACATTTAGAGAAGAGCTAACACCTATCCTTCTCAAACTCTTCCAAAATATAGCAGAGGGAGGAACACTCCAAAACTTATTCCACGAGGCCACCATCACCCTGATACCAAAAGCACACAAAGATGTCACAAAAAAAGAAAACTACAGACGAATATCTCTGATGTACATAGATGCAAAATTCCTCGACAAAATACTAGCAAACGGAATCCAACAGTACATTAAAAGGATCATACACCATGTTCAAGTGGCGTTTATCACAGGAATGCAAGCATTCTTCAATGTACACAAGTCAATCAGTGTGATAAACCATATCAGCAAATTGAAGGAGAAAAACCATATGATCATCTCAATAGATGCAGAAAAATCTTTTGATAAAACTCAACACCCTTTTATGATAAAAACTCTCCAGAAAGTAGGCATAGAGGCAACCTACCTCAACATAATAAAGGCCATATATGACAAATCCACAGGCAACATCGTTGTCAATGGTGAAAAACTGAAAACACTTCCTCTAAGATCAGGAATAAGACAAGGTTGCCCAATATCACCACTATTATTCAACATAGTTTTGGAAGTTTTAATCACAGCAATTAGAGAAGAAAAAGAAATAAAAGGAATCCCAATCGGAAAAGAAGAATTAAAACTGTCACTGTTTGCAGATGACAAGATACTATACATAGAGAATCCTCAAGATGCTACCAGAAGACTACTAGAGCTAAACAATGAAATTGGTAGAGCAGCAGGACACAAAATTAATGCACAGAAATCTCTTGCATTCCTATACACTAATGATGAAAAATCTGAAAGACAAATTAAGGAAACACTTCCAATTACCATTGTAATAAAAAGAACAGAATACCTAGGAATAAACTTACCTAAGGAGACAAAAGACCTGTATGCAGAAAACTATAAGACACTGATGAAAGAAATTAAAGATGATACAAACAGATAGAGAGATATACCATGTTCTTGGATTGGAAGAATCAATCTTGTGAAAATGACTATACTACCCAAAGCTATCTACAGATTCAATGCAATCCCTATCAAACTACCACTGGCATTTTTCACAGAACTAGAACAAACAATTTCACAATTTGTATGGAAACACAAAAGACCCCACAGAGCCAAAGCAATTTTGAGAAAGAAAAACAGAGATGGAGGAATCAGGCTCCCAGACTTCAGACTATGCTGCAAAGCTACAGTAATCAAGACAATATGGTACTGGCACAAAAACAGAAATATAGATCAATGGAACAGGATAGAAAGCCCAAAGATAAACCCACACATATATGGTCACCTTATTTTTGATAAAGGATGCAAGAATATACAATGGAGAAAAGACAGCCTTTTCAACAAGTGATGCTGGGAATACTGGACAGCCACATGTAAAAGAAGGAAATTAGAACACTCCCTAACACCATACACAAAAATGAACTCAAAATGGATTAAAGACCTAAATGTAAGGCTAGACACCATCAAACTCTTAGAGGAAAACATAGGCAGAACACTCTTTGACATAAATCACAGCAAGATCCTTTTTGTCCCACCTCCTACAGAAATGGAAATAAAAACAAAAATAAACAAATGGGACCTAATGAAACTTCAAAGCTTTTGCACAGCAAAGGAAACTGTAAACAAGACAAAAAGACAACCCTCAGAATGGGAGAAAATATTTGCAAACAAAGCAACTGACAAAAGATTAACCTCCAAAATATACAAGCAGCTCATGCAGCTCAATATCAAAAAAATAAACAACTCAATCCCCAAATGGGCAGAAGACCTAAATAGACATTTCTCCAAAGAACATATACAGATTGCCAACAAACACATGAAAGAATGCTCAACATCACTAATCATTAGAGAAATGCAAATCAAAACTACAATGAGGTATCCCCTCACACCAGTCAGAATGGCCATCATCAAAAAATCTACAAACAATAATTGCTGAAGAGGGTGTGGAGAAAAGGGAACCCTCTTGCACTGTTGGTGGGAATGTAAATTGATACAGCCACTATGGAGAACAGTATGGAGGTTCCTTAAAAAACTAAAAATAGAACTACCGTATGACCCAGCAATCCCACTACTGGGCATATACCCTGAACAAACCATAATTCAAAAAGAGACATGGACCACAATGTTCATTGCAGCTCTATTTACAATAGCCAGGACATGGAACCAATTTAACTGTCCATCACCAGATGAATGGATAAAGAAGATGTAGCACATATATACAATGGAATGTTACTCAGGCATAAAAAGAAATGAAATTGAGTTATTTGTAGTGAGGTGGATGGACCTAGAATCTGTCATACAGGGTGAATAAGTCAGAAAGAGAAAAAAATACCATATGCTAAAACATATATGTGGGAAAATAAAAAAAAGGGTTCTGAAGAACCTAGGGGCAGAACAGGAATAAAGACACAGACATAGAGAATGAACTTGAGGACATGGGGAGGGGGAAGGGTAAGCTGGGACGAAGTGAGAGAGTAGCATTGACATATATACACTACCAAATGTAAAATAGATAGCTAGTTGGAAGCAGCTGCATAGCACAGGAAGATCAGCTCAGTGCTTTGTGACCACCTAGAGAGGTGGGATGGGGAGGGTGGGAGGGAGACGCAAGAGGGAGGGGATATGGGTATATATGTACACATATAGCTGATTTACTTTCTTATAAAGCAGAAACTAACACAACACTGTAAACAATTATACTCCAATAAAGATGTTAAAAAAAAAAAAAAGAAAAACAGGGCTTCCCTGGTGGCGCAGTGGTTGAGAGTCCGACTGCCGATGCAGAGGACACGGGTTCGTGCCCTGGTCCAGGAAGATCCCACATGCGGTGGAGCGGCTGGACCCGTGAGCCATGGCCGCTGAGCCTGCGCGTCCGGAGCCTGTGCTCCACAATGGGAGAGCCCACAACAGTGAGAGGACCACGTACAGAAAAAAAAAAAAAAGAAAAAGAAAAAGAGATGGGAAATGTATTTGTTCACAGCGCTTTTCGTTAGCATAAAATACATACTCATATATATGTAAATATTAAAGCAGATGCAAATTACATATATAATATAGGTATATATTATATTAGAGACATTATATATTATAGGATTTATATTATAATATATTATAAGCACGATTTGAAAGAAAAAGAGAGAAATGCATTCATATATAAATTATTTGTTTAAATAAATTTTAAGAATAAAAGACTTAGTACTTAGCTGTCTGTTTCCCTAATGAGTTCTACCATTTATTAATAGTCTGGCTATAGGCAATTGACTTAATTGCTTTTGACTTGATTTCTATGACTGCAAAATGGGACAGTGGTAGTAGTTATCTCATAGGGTTATTAAGAAATCTAAATGATACAATTTATATAAAGTCATAATTCATGTGAAGTGATTAGTACCTCTTTCCAAAGAAGTGCTCAGTAAAAATGATCTATTATGCTCATATATTTATAGAGATATATTTATGCACAGATATGCATATACATATCAAACATAGATGATAGATATAAGTAGAGTGACGATTTATCATGTATTTTTTTGAATATTTTGTTTCTAAAAAAATCACAGTGGAATTCTAAACCTTCCTTAATACTTTTCAATTTAAAATTTACAGTTTAAAAATGACAGGCATGAAAGTAACAAATTGTTTTCTATATATGTAATTTATTCTCTGAACAATGTCAAGAGAAGCAAGCAAATATATTAATGTTTATGGAATGGAAATTTTAAACCTTTAATATATGCTTAGCTACTTTACATTCTTTGTATCATGCCCAGGATGATTTTTCATTCTGCACTCTAGATTCTTGTTAAGTATTAGTAATGATGTTAAAATTATCATTTCTAAGTGTTTCATGGAGTTATACATTTTGTCAAACATCAGATTTTCTCATAGTTTTAGAATTTATAGGGCAGATTTTGCTAGGAACACATCTATAACCATTTTTTAAAAATGCTTATATGGCTTTTCCGAAGTGTAGGTTGAAATTGGTACAGATTTTGTTTTAGTAAATCACTCCCCTTGAATGTCATTATTGGGATGACAGCTCTCTTAGTCCAGCCTTCTAACCCACAGACTGCCTTGGTGTGGGAACTGCAGGACTATAATTAATCCTGAAGCAAACTGAAATACCCGTGATCATTTCATGGAATGTATTTTAGCTGTATAATTCCTCCCACACTGGTGTTCAGTCTGTGCGTTTTCCAAATATGGTTGCCAAAGAAAAACCACTGATGAGAATAAGCTTGAAATAGACAAGGTCAAGGGAAAGTAAGTGAATTTAAAAGTTTAATGAGAACCAAAATAAGTTAATGGAGTTAGGAATTCTTTGCCAGTTTTTGGCCAATTGCAATTAATCAAGCCAGCTGTCATTAAGACTGAGAAGGGGGAACTTCCTGTCTTAAAAAATTTTAGGGCCACACAGACAGTGAATGAAATATTTTAAGAGTTATAAACTATCAAAACTGAAAGAAAACATTCATATTAAGTAGTCAAAACCCTCATTGGACAGATACAAATACTAAAACTTAGAGATGTGAAGTGATTTTCCTAATAGCCCTGCATGTTATCAATAAAATCAGGACTAAATTCAGGTTGAGTTTTCCATCCAGGGGTCCACATGATACACTAGACACCAGACATATATCTACTGTGCTATTGTAGCCATAGCTCAATATTTATAAAGCTAATTTCAGTGAACATGATTAAATTAGCTTTAAAAAGTGGAGGTAGGAGAGGGAAAGCCTTATTTACGGTGCAATCCCAACTAATAAATGCAGACAGAATGATGGAGGTACTGAAATCACCAGTTTGCAACTGCGGCAGTAATAATTGATCCAGGCAGGAGCCATCAATGAATGCTAAAACCATTTCGTAAAAGTTTTCTGGGATCAAGATATTTGAACAGCCTCAAGGTATGTCCCCAAAGGTAGCTTATTCATGACGATGGGAAAACGTAACTTTGCAACAGAGAAAGCTGACAGATGCCACCGTAGCCCCGTGACTACAGTTCATATCCACTAGTGGGACAGATACGTGTCTCCCAGTGTGGTGAGCTGAGGGTGTTGCACAGCTCAGGGAGCATCTCTGCCAACAAACCAACGACATAGACCCCTGAGTCTCACATAAGGAAGCTGTTAGAAATCCGCAAATGAAGGGACAGTTTGAAAACATTCCTCAAAAACCTAAATGTCATAAATTACAAAGACTGACGAGTTGTTCCAGAAGAAGACATGGTAGCTAAGTGAAACGATGGACACCAGATTGTGTGTTGACTTGAAAAACAAATGCTGAAAAAGAACTTTAACAGAACAATTAATGAACTATGAATATAGTCTATAACGCATACCGGTGTTGTATCATGATACATTTTCTGAATTTGATAATCGTATAGTAGATGTGTAAGGTGACGTCTTTTTTCTTAGGATATAGATGAGAAAGTCTTTAGGGCTGAAGTATTGGGATGTCTGCAACTTACTCTTTATGAGCGGACCGTAATAATAATGAGAATGATGTCATGAATGGGCAGGAGGAGGAGGGGAAGGATGACAACTATATACACGTACCTTCAGAGAGAGAGAGGAATTAACGGGTGAATCTAAACGAAGGATACATGGGTGTTCATTGAACAACTTTTGCAATTAGTCTGTAGGTTTGAAATTTCTTCAATAAAGAGTGTAAAAATATTTTCATCATTATAATGAAAATTGAAAGTTTATATTCATACTACTATGCACAGTAAGATCTTGTGGATTATTTCTGTTTCCTCTGTGCCATGCTACCATTGCCACTCTCTCCCTGGAAGAAACTATTCCGAAAAATGAAAAAAAAAGAGAATACTGTCATTATTATTCTGCACTGCATTGGAAGTTGGAATATAATACTTTTATTACAGACTCTATAATGTTAGAATGACCATATACTTAGTCAATTTAACCTAAATCTCTCATTAGCTATTATGATGGTGAATTTTATCTGTATTTTGGCACTGTATGTTGGTGTCAAAAATGAACATGGCACCTTCATTAGTCAAAAGTCCAGTACAGTGGGAGATAGAAAGTTTGAATGAGTAAGAATTAGACAGGATGAGAGTTGGGAGAAGAATCAGTCAAGCAGAGTGAAGAACATGGGATAAGATCCTGCAAAAAGAGAGGGCTTCGTGTGATCCAGAAAATAATAACAGGCCATCATGTTGGAACTATGGCATAACTGATTCGAGTGGTTTAGAGAAATCGGTTCCCCTTCTATAGATTCCAGCTACAGGACCAGCACTTTATGGCTATGCTAACATAATGTAACTGTATCCTAAGTGCCATGGGAAGCTGCTGAAAGCTTTGAAGTCATCTAGTGAAATGAATATATTTCAGAAAGAAGTGAGGTACTATGTGAGGGATAAATTTGAGGGTATTATGTGGGGAAAAGGAGGACTTTGCTGGGGCATCCACAGAGAGGAAGGCACCGTGGGATGGGGTGGGGGGAGGGGAGACAGAGACTTGCTGAGAAGAAATATATTGTGGAGATTAATATGGAGAACTGAGTAAGAATGTCCAAGAGTGAAGACCTAAACAACTTTGACGGAAGGGCCCCCTAGGGGGTGAGCAGTTCCAGTCACTGCCTTTCTGGAGATGTCTATTCTCTCCTCACTGGATAGATCTGATGAGCATAACTTCTAGGAGGAAAATTATTTTCTTTCAGAGCTGGAAGGGCACATTCTATTTTACTCCTGGCTTCCAGTGTTTGGGAGGCCTGAGAGGAATCAATTTTAATTTCTCTTTCAATGTATGTTGAGGTGGAGAAATATCAATATAAATTTGTTTTGATTTCTGTGTCTCCGTAGGAAACTTGCTTTTTATTTCTGTAAGCTATTATAGTTTTTTCTTCATCCTTAGTATTTTCAGATTTCACAAAACATGGCTTTATTTAGATCATTGCATTCATTTTGTGGGGTACAGGGCAGTTTCAATATGGCGATTTTGAGTTCTTCCATTCTAACAATTTTTCTTGTACCATTTTCTTAATATATTTGTCTCCATGATTTTACACACACATACACACACACACACACACAAACACACACACAGAGATATAAGTAGGGCTTTGAACATAACTGCTTGATACTCATTTTATTATATACAAATATTTTAAAGCCATTTTTCTTCTCTTTATTTTTATACTAATTCAGAGAAATTTTCCTGCTTTTACCATCCCACCCTCAATTCAGAGCATCAAATTTATTCCCTTATTCTAAACTACCATGGCGTCTTTCATGTGTCATGATTTCCCCTTACTTTTACTTTCCTGTTTTTTATTTGGTGGAGGCAACCTTTCCTCTCAATCTTCCAGGCGTATTAATCGTAGATTGTTTGACTCCCTTGGTTCTCAGCCTGCCCTGGATTTTCCCTTACATTTTCCAACTTCATTTCCAGTCCTGAATGCCGGCACCTTTCCAGCCTGGCACCTTTAACTAGTGAGGCTGTGGTGTTTCCTACCTTTTTCGGGGTTTTGCAGTTTTATCTGTCTTAGCTTTGGAGATTGATTGAGCCGTGGACCTGATAAGTCACAACTTATAGTTCTTCCAATTTCATTTTCCGAGTTTCAACTCTCCCTGTTTCTCTTTGCTTTTGGATGCTTCCCAACATCTTCAAATATAATTTTAATTGATTCATTTAGTGATTGTTCACATGATCACTTCACTCTTCTCTCTTAAGCAGATGCCTGATGAGGTTTGAACAGACGATACTAATTTTTTGTTTAATTTTCTAGTAGTCCTCTTTAGATAAATTACACTAAAAATAAAGTTGAAAACGCTACAGTGATTTGTGCTATAGATCTTTGAAAGGATGAAGGTTAAGAAGGGAAAATGGGTCCTTACTGAATTCAATTTTGCCTAGAGTCATTTGCCAGAAAATAAATTAAGGCTAAATTAAGTAGCATTTAAAGGATAAATTGTTATTGAACTTGAGTGAGAGGATTGAGCAGGTTAAAAGTGAAATTGATCCTTTCCCATAATGATCGAAACATCTTTCACATTTTGTATCTTGTGTCATGTTAGCAGGGAAATGTTTGACAGTCCTTTATGCAGTTAATCCATTGATACGAGGGTTTGTCAGATGCAGAAGTCAATGTTTTATGTTTACAGAGATAATCAGGTTAGGAAACCTTTTCCAGAATGGATTTTGCTCACATTATTCATCAGATTCCCCAAGTGTTCCCATGGAAATGCCACGTATCTGTTTCATCCTCTTTTATAACCAGTTTTCCATTTTGTAGCTATGAACTATTTCAAATTGGTATTTACTTGTATTTTGAGGATTTATAGAGATGTATAATCCCCCAATAAAAGAAAATGAGTCACTTTTATGATTTTAGTCTGTGTGCTTAGTCCTCATATTTGAATTTCAGGCACTATTTTAAGGCTGATCATTGAAAGTTTTTTCTTTATCATGACGAAGAAAAATAAGCCTATTTTCTATAATTAAAAATAAAGCCAGTTTCATATGTGTATTTTCTTCTAGACTAACCAGAGACATAATCACCCAAACTGCTATGACTGATTAGGATTTCTTTTCTTACAAAATGTTTCTGAATAATGGCCATTTTATTTTAATTTTATGTTATTAAGTGAATATCATAGATTTTTTAAAGCTATTGGATTTGTTTGTGCTGGCAACAAATCCATCATTTCTGATTTCAGCATCTCACCCTATGTGGCAACCACAACATTCCTAGCTATAGTCCTAGATTCCATGTAATTTAAAACTTTATATTCATTTGCTAATCATCTGCAGATTCTTCTATGGTTGTTGTTTCATCATGTAGTTGGCTCATTTACATTGAGACATTCCTGGGTTTTATTTAATTGAACATTATTTCCCAATTTTACTTTTGTTTTTAATGTTATTTTTATTTCAAATGTGCTTTTAATTTCTAGGTCCAATGTAACTTATTAGAGACATCTAATTTATTAACTTGTACTCATTTTTTTTAAAGTTCTACTCTCTTGAATCACTTATATTTTCCTCTATTGTTTTTAGAATCATAGGATTTTAAATTCCAGGGCCATCTGAATCTTGCTCTCACCTAGCCATGTTAGGGGAAAAAAATACAGTTGGATGGGGGTGCATCCTTCATGATGAGGTATGGTATTGGTAGCTACAGATATTTTTCATCAATATTAATGGTGTCTTAGATAAGAGTACTTGTAGAATATAAGAAAGTGATATTCCACATGTATACAATGGAATATTACTCAGCCATACAAAGAAACAAAATTGAGTTATTTGTAGTGAGGTGGATGGACCTAGAGTCTGTCATACAGAGTGAAGTAAGTCAGAAAGAGAAAAACAAATACCGTATGCTAACACATATATATGGAATCTAAAAAAAAAATGGTTATGAAGAACCTAGGGGCAGGATGGGAATAAAGATGCAGACCTACTAGAGAATGGACTTGAGGACATAGGGAGGGGGAAGGATAAGCTGGGACAAAGTGAGAGAGTGGCATGGACATATATACACTACCAAATGTAAAATAGATAGCTAGTGGGAAGCAGCCACATAGCACAGGGATATCAGTTCGGTGGTTTGTGACCACCTAGAGGGGTGGGATAGGGAGGGTGGGAGGGAGGGAGACACAAGAGGGAAGAGATATGGGGATATATGTATATGTATAGCTGTTTCACTTTGTTATAAAGCAGAAACTAACACACCATTGTAAAGCAATTATACTACAAAAAGGATGCTAAGAAAAAAAAAAAAAGAAAGTGATATTCCAAGCTGTGCTAATTAGTGGTTTTCAAATAGCTACTATTTGTCATTCTTCTCTCAAGGGTATTTGGTTTATGTTGCAATAGCCAAGACATGGAAGCAACCTAAAACAGAGGAAAGGATAAAGAAGATGTGGTACATATATACAATGGAATATTATTACTCAACCATAAAAAAGAATGAAATAATGCCATTTGCAGCAACATGGATGGACCTAGAGATTATCATACTAAGTGAAATTAAGTCAGAGAAAGACAAATATCATATATCACTTATAGGTGGAATCTAACAAAAAGATAGAAATGAACTTATTTACAAAACAGACTCTCAGACTTAGAAAACAAACTATGGTTGCTAAAGGAAAAAGGTAGGGGTGAGGGAAAAATTACAAGTTTGTGATTAACATATACACACTAACTATATATAAAAATAGATAATCAACAAGGGCCTACTGTATAGCACAGGGAACTCTACTCAAAACTCTGTAATAACCTATATGTGAAAAGAATCTGAAAATGAATAGATATATGTATATGTATAACTGAATCACTTAACTGTACACCTAAAACTAACACAGCATTGTAAATCAACTATACTCCAATATAAAATAAAATTTATTTTTAATTAAAAACAAAAATATGTTTTAAAAATTAGGTCTCTGTGGTTGGAATCCAAATCTTGTACAGGTCTCCATGCTTGTAATCCAACATGAGTCCCAGAAGAAGGTGGACCTTTATTGTTTGGGTAGTTTGAACCCCAAATCTGGACAAGTTATGTGTGTGTATTGGACACTGTTGTTACTTACTTTTTTCCCCCATATGACATACGTGATAAGGAAATACCACTCCATCCTCAGTTTGAGGGGTAGTGTCTGAATAGGCTTAGCAGACCAGAGCAAGCTCATCAGCTCTGCCACGCCTGGTTCTCAATCCCAGGCTTATACCAGGCAAAACACAGCAAACCCTTGTTACATCTTAGTGGTTCAGTGTTGGGCACAAAATTACTTTGGCCTAAAATGTCCAAACTAAAAGACTTTTATTCCATGGTAAGGAGAAACATTTTCTCTCTTCCTCTGGATGTTATAATGCTTTATACTGGAAGCGTTCTTTCCACTTTTTTGTTTTATCTGATTTCAGATTATTGACATACTTAAGAGTTCATGTTGGTTTTTTTTTTAACCATTCCACGTCCTGGATTTGTCTAGTTGATTCTCATGAATAGGTTCAAGTTTAATGTATTTTGGGCAAGAATACTCCATATGTGATTGGTGTATTTCTGCAGAGTTAGGGGGTCTCCAAGACCATCCTCACTTCTGACACCAGTTACGAGTTCTGGATCCCCAAGACCACTGTCAGATTTGGTAATTTGCTAGAACTCACAGAACTCACATTGAAAGCTGTAGTACCCACAGTTACGGTTTATTACAAAGAGACATGAGGACCAGCCAAGCTAGAGGGGTGTGCGGCAGGGTCCAGGAAATCCCCTGCACAGAATCTCCAGTTTGCCTCTCCCAGTGGGTGCACCTTGTAATGATAATCTACATATTTCCCACTTTATTCATTTCAATTGAATGTTTGAAGCCTTGTAAATATTAACCGTTGGTCTCCAAACCATGTTCTTTAGGAGAAAATAAAAACATGACTTATTTCTGTTTCATCATCAGGGCAAAATTTTCTTGAGTTGACTAAGTTCTGTTCTTTGGATTATAATGAATTTTACACAAAATACCTTAGAGAACTTAAATAAACATCATATACACTAAATTTTAAATAGTATGTATCCTTAGTAATATAAACATATCGCAAGCAACATGTACATACCTATAATACCCTTGGTACCCATTAAGAACATGGAGATGTATATTGTTCCTACATTTTTCTTCATTATTTCAGGTCCATTTTACCTCTTCTTCTCTTTCTTTTCCAGCCTCCCTAATCTGATCTATATTTCTCTTAATAAAATACAGGAATAATATCATTTACTGCCAGTTGGAATGCTAACCTTATTTTAAAATAAAAACATTTTTTAATGAAAGCAATGCCTTTTCGTGGTTGGATAGAATTTCAGTGAAAGGTTAAATTAAAGACATTTTTCCCACTTCTTGGAAAAACACATCCTCATGAGTATTAACTTGCACAAGGGAACAAATGGAAACAAATGTAGAAATAAAAGAGATAATCAGACTAAACCACTCATTCACATTTTCTCTAACTGTATGAACTCATGAGGTTTAGATACAAATTTTAGCTACCTCTGACTGATCAAGCTAATCGAACTGACAAGCAAAACATCTTTTGTCACATCATAAAATAATGCTCTCTTGCTTTGATATGGCCTCTCTTAATTATAATTAACATTTTTACATCCCTGGTAAGAAACTCACATTTCACAACAAACACAATATAGACAAACTCAATTCAGAGGAAACTAGAACCATCAGGAGAGATACAAATAAAGTGTGCTGCTGATGACAAATCTACTAAGGGTTTTCAATCAAATCGGCTTCTTCTAGCACAGATACCTTTGTTAACACAATGTCTTAATTTATTACTTCAATTTATTTGCTGGCTTATTTTATTTGTAGGCTTAGTCTAATTTTAACACTGTCAAGGATAATTCAAAGAGTATCGAGTAAGTCTGCTTAGAAGAGAGAACTTACGTTAATCTTTTCTGACATTAATAGAATTAGACCTTATTAATTCTGACATGATTTATTTCATATTGTGTAAATACTAAGTGCAAGCATCATGTTCTCATTGAAACAAGTGTTTTACATGCCTCATATACTGCAATTTAAAACATGAATTGAAAGTGAGCCTTGAAAACAATTTGAAATTACATAAATCTGTCAAACTTAGAAAGATTATTACTGCCAAACAAGAACTACTGAATGCTGACAAATAGTGCTCAGGGAAGTATCTGGAGAGAAAACAGAGGTTTGTCCCTCTTGTAAAGAAATAGAACAAGTGCTTATAATGCTTGTTGGGTTTGCCCATGTGATTCAAGCACATATTCTTTGTAGGTGAAAAAAATTCTTCTTAATATGCCTATGTGTGTTTAATGCACACTTATTTTTCTTTTTTATAACAGGAGAACTAACACTCAGACAAATGCGTGTTTGAGTTTTGTTTTGTTTTATTGTTTTTCACTCGGGAGGACAGTTTAATATAAAATTGTGTGGCTTGATGCAAACAGGTTGTGCTTGCAAAGGGTAAAAAAATGTATGGCAAAAAGAGAAGATTTACCTGCCTTACTACTTTTACCTCTGTTTACCTGAGATTTCATGTCATATGTCCGGACATTTTTTTGTTGTTAATGAAGAGAAACTACGCTTAAGATTTTTTTGTCTATGTCTCTGATTGCTTAAGTGAGCTTTTTAAAGAAATGACTGGGAACATAATGGAGGTGTCATTTCTACTCTACTTGTTACTAAACAGCAAAGTCTCATTTTTTACTTCTCTTTCCCTTGACTCAAGCTGATGTCACCAGCTGATTAGCCAGATGATTTAGGCCAAACAGTTGGTTGACAGTCCTTTGGAGAATCTTTAAAGCATGAGAGTGTTAGAATTACATCTTTTGGGGATGTGATATATCTCCATCTAAGTTGCAGATGTGTGGAAATCGTTTGAACTACTTTTTAAGCACACGAAGATGAAAAGGAAATATTCATATTGGCTTCCTTCAAATATGTGACTTGATCTATGATGCAAAGAATTTTTTTAAAACTAGAAAAGATGCTAGGCCTTTGTTCTTTTGAAACAAGAGCAGAGATAGCATTTCTCTTAAGCCTCAATTATTTATTTGCCAGAAACATATGGGGAGAATTATTAGACAAAGCTTTCATATTTCTGGAAGGATTTATTTTGTAGCTGTCAATTGGGATGTGAATTATACAGCTTAATATAGTACGTGAATGACTGAAAGTAAGTGAAGGAATTTGCTACATTTGTACATTTTATATAATATCCATTGTTAACTTGAATTAACACACCTTATGCAAAGTCTTAAAGCATACACCACATTAGAGACTGTTTATCTTTGAAAATCATGCAGGACTACTTGATAAAGCATTTATGTATTTAAGACTGTCTTTAAGAAGTTTGTTTTTTTTCCCTCTGTGTTTCTGTGTCACTTCTTCCCTTTACACAGTAATTTCTAATGCCCTTGATTTCTACCACATTTTAGGAAATAAGCGATGATAATGAAGAGGAGCTGGTGTTGTTCTCTCCTTACAGAATTTTAAATGACCTTTGAGGGACTGGTCGATGTTACAAAGCTTTAATTACTCTTTCAGATAGTGGTTTCTATACATCAAGTTTGCTTTGTTTTCTTTTAACTTAAAGCTAGGAGTCTTCCTGTAGACATATGCTTTCATTTCTCTTGGGTAAATGCCTAGGAATGGAATGGCTTGGTCATATGGTAGATTTATGTTTAACTTCTAAGAAACGGCCAACTGTTTTCCAAGGCAGATGCACCCTTTTACATGCCCACCGGTAGCAGAGGGGAGATCTGATTGCTCACGTCTTCATGCACAGGTGGTGTGGTCACTCTTTGACCTTAGCCATTCAAGTGGGCATGTAGAGGTGGGTTTTTTTGGCTTTTTTTTTTTTTTTTGTATTTCCATAATGGAGAAATACATTGAACATTTTTTCATGTGTTAATTAGTCATCCATATATCATCTTTGGCAAAGGGTCTGTTCAAATCTTTCCTTTTTTTTTCAAATTATGTTATCCTGTGGTTATTGAGTTGCAAGAGTTCTTTATATATTTTAGAAACAAATTTTTTCTTGGACATATATTTCACACATATTTTCTTCCAGTGTGTAGCTTACCTTTGCATTTTCTTAACAATGTCATCTGAAGAGGTTTTAATTTTGGTAAGTATACTTCAATGATTCGTTTTCTTCTATAGTGCTTTCTTTTTATTTCATAATTATGAAATATTTGCCAAACCAAAGAAAACATGTTTTCTCTTAGAATTTTTATTTTTTTCGCTCTCACATTTAGATCTAGGCTTGTTCATAGCAGCTTTATTTGTGATAGCCAAATTGTAAACAACCCAAATGTCCATGAGTAGATTAATACATAGGTAAATTGCATATCCATAAAAAGGAATCCTACTCAGAAAGGAAAAGAAATGAATCATTGATACATGCAACAAAATAGATGAATTTCAAGATAATTATACTGAGTGAAAGAAGTGAAACGAAAAAATAGAGTAGATGATATATAACTCTGTTTCTGTACACATAGAAAACGCAAGCTAATCTAAAGTGGCAGAAATCGGATTAGTCGTTGTCTGAAGATGGGTGAGCAGGGGGTGAAAGGAAAGATGTGTAGGATGCATTACAAATGTGCACAAAGAAATCTTGGGGGAGCAAGATATGTGCATTATCTTGACTGTGACAATGATTTCACACTTAAAATATGTGCAGTTAATGGACTATTGATTACACTTCAATAAAGCTTAAAACATAAATAATAAATAAATACAAATTTGAATGAAAAGAACAAACTTAACACTGCATTGATAGCCTTAAAAGTGAACCCAGCAAGGATTTGAGGACTTACAGGATGGCAGATTTTGTACTAAATGTTTCATATAATTTATCTTATTTATTGTCCACAGCAATCCCATAAAACTGGGATTAATAGGCATGAGAAAAATTAGCACCAGTGAAGGTTATTGACTGTATGATATCAAATAGCTATGAGACATCAGTGGATTGGCATTTAATTTAAATGTTAATCTTTTAAATTCTGTCAGTTCTTTGAATTATGAATCAGAACCGTGTTATATTTGTACACAAGAGATACCATTAGTTTTCTGACATTGATTCTTGCTAACTGTATCCTAGTCATAGAGGTTTTGTAGTACATAATTAAAAGCTAAAAAAAAATCATAGCAGTAGGCTGATAACCAACTTCCATGTTACAATATCATATATCAGAATGGATATTTCTTAGTCAAATTGCTGTTATGTAACCAGACATCTCCATTGCCAGATGTAAACATGTTATCTGTCATATCACACAGGCTGGCTTGAACTTTGAAGTAATAAAAACTATGAATTCTTGAAATATGTGAACACTTTTATTCAATTTAAAAAAGGCAAAAGGAAGGAAAGAACAGAAAACTAACAGATCATAATCAGGTATTAGGGGAAAGCTATGAAGATCCGATATGAACTCCTCTGACTCCTTTCTGGCCAATAGTTATCCAAAACCATTCTTCAACTGGAGAGTGTTTCTCCTCCAAAAAGAAGGAGAAAGTGTCCAATGGGTAATATATTATGGCTTTAGTAGATATTTTGGTAGAAATCTTATCAATGGTTTTGCCCCCTGGGAGGAGTTGAAAGCAGTGTCTGAGGGAGACCCTCTTTGTTCTAGGGGTTCGGCCAAGAGTGGAGTCACCAACCACTGCAGCTGGTGATCAGCCCAATAATTCAAGTGTAGCCTCGACCAACACAGAAGAGGAGCGAGACAGCACACAACACATTCCGTGGATGCTACTGGAAAGGGAATCCTGGGCTCCTTTATTTAAAAATAAAATAAAACATGAAAAGTCAAGTATGGACTATATTAACCATGAATGATGATATCCAATAAAATAAATAACTGTGTGATTTATTACTTATTCTGCCAGGCCTCACTTTCCCTTCCATGCTGGAACTAGAGCTAATAAAGGAAATGAAGATGCTGAAGATCATTGGAGGGATGTGAGCTCATGGGAACATTCATTTCGTATCTGCATCTGACAGTGGCCTTTCGTTTCTGAATGTTCTTCTTTTTCTCTTTTCTTTTCTTTGTTTATTCAAGAATAGTTGATTTACAAAGTTGTGTTAGTTTCAGGTGTACAGCAGTGATGCAGATATATATATATCTATATATATATATATATAGTTTTTCAGATTCTTTTCCATTATAGGTTATTACAAGATATTGACTCTAGTTCCCTGTGCTATACAGTATGTCCTTGTTGTTTGTCTATTTTATATACAGTAGTGTGTATCTGAATGTTCTTTAGTGTCTCCTGAATCTTCTGGGAAATGCAGCTTCAGAGAGAGAACTATGTGAAATGTGTGATATTTGGGATAGACAAGTTCGTTTTACCAAATTTACATCTGTTAGATGTTAGTTGAGGTGACTTCAGATAACAGATTAATATTTCAGAGATGTCAGGTTTGGCTATGTAAAAGGGAAATTCACCCCAAATACTGAATTTCCATATAGTTTTGTTCAGCAAGGTGTATATGAAAATGGGCATTATCACTGAAGATAAAAATCAAAGAAGCCCAAAGCAAATATTTCATAAAACATCCTTCCTACTGAGGAAATGGGTGTCCAGTGTCATGGTAAGAAGTAAGGCTTTGGAGAGTCCTTGGCTTGCCCCAGGCTTGCTGTTTCCTGCAGGTTGCTGGTAATAGTCACATTGTCTATTTTGAGAGTGACCTCAATTTCATTATTACTTTCCAGCAGCTCTGGAAAGGAATCACAGCAGTCATTCTCACGTTTATAGATGTGGAAGCCACAGTCCAGAGAGAGCATTTGACTCATTGATATCATGAGGCTGATGAATGGGGTTAGCAGGCATTAGCACCCAGGTCTTCGGGCAACCTGTTTCCTGTTCTTCCTCTTTCCATCAGACAGAGACACACGGATCATTAGCACACGGAATTGACGGTTCACAGTAATTAGGGAACACAGGACGTGTAGGTGTCTACAAGTGTATCTCTTTGTAAAGGTGAGGTTCTAATACCTTCGAGACTATTTTAGGTTGGGTTTCACAAGAGGCAGACTCATACGAGGACTTGAGGGCCAATAGTTTATACGGGGGGGAGCAAAAGCAAGCGCCATCAAGGGAGCAGGGGATAGAGACAAGGAAGGGAGGACACGGAGCAAGGGTCCTTGTGGAGTGGACCACTTCTGTGGACGACCACGCTCAGTTCTGGGGTGTCTCTGGGAGACACTGAGGAACACACCTCTGGACCACCCACCTCGGGCAACGATACTGGGATGCTTGTGCTCCAGACCCCACCTACCATTTCCCAGCATTTGAGGCTATCCCCAGGGGCTCTAACACCCCAATGCCTCCCCGGGGAGCCAGGTTGGAGCCGCAGCTGCTTTGGGAAGACACGGGAGCAGAGGCCTAAGGATGCACCGGGAGCATCTCCCACAGACACCACTGAGAGTGGACTGGAAGGGTTTGGGGCCAGATGGCTAAAAAACTACTGCAAACTCAAATGTCTTCCTAAAAGGATAATGTCCTCTACTGCTCTGAATAACTTTCCGAACTCTAATCAAGTCAAGGGAGTCAGATGTCCACATGTTGTCCCAGAGCAAACCCTTCTCCTGTGAAAAGTGTGTCCGCCACCCCACAGACAAGGCTCAAGAGAGGGTGCTATGGGCTGAGTGTCTGTGTCCCCCCAGTTCATGTTGAAACCCTGTCCCCCAAGGTGATAGTGTCAGGAGGTGGGGCCTTTGGGAGGTAATGAGGTCATGAGAGTGGACCTGCCACGATGGGATCAGTGTCCTTATAAAAGAGACCACAGGAGCTCCCTCACCCCTTCCTCCAGGTGAGGCCACAGTGAGAAGATGTCGTCTATGAACCAGGAAACCAGTTCTAACCAGACGCTGAAGCTGCCTCTGCCTTGACCTTGGACTTCCAGGCTCCAGACCTGGGAGAAATCAATCTCTGTTGTTTAGACACTTCCAAGCTGTGGTATTCTGTAATAGCAGCCAAAATGGAATAAGACAGGTGAGTAGGACTGACATATTTAGGGAAAAGAATCTCAGGCAGGGGGATCAGTATATGCCAAGTTGTCCAGTCTGTCATGACTAGATCACGGGGGCTGGATCAGGAAATTCACTTTGGGGCAAAGTGGAATTCTGCGTGATTGGGCTTGCCAGGTTCTTGAACGTCAGAGTAAGAAATCTGAATTTATCCTTGCAGCAAATAGAGTGTCAGAGAAAATTTTTGTTCTGGAGCGAGAGTCTTAGAAAAAATAGGAAGCCTATTCCTGACACGATGCCATGTCCCTGGGAAAGAGGAGGTGTGAAGAGTGAAGAGGATGCTTTTACTCCTAGTTGATGTCACCCTTGTCCCCTGTTGTTTAGATAAAAACAAACAAAAATTACTTCAAGGTCCTTCTTTAGCAGAGATTGTGGCAGCCAATGGGTGCAGAGTTTGGGTAGTTTCAAAAATGATATGAACTATCATTTTTAAATAGTATTATAAAATGAAAGAAGTGATTAAAAATAAATTCGAAGTAGTATTAAAATGTTAAATTCACTTGGAAACCTGGATGGAACAAATGTTCATTTGATGAAAATCTTTGCTGAAGTCTAGTGGATATTCACTTGAATGTAGGAATTTAAGTGCTGAAAGAACATATTTCTCCCTGGGTCCAAAAACAACACTGGTGGAGAAGTTGAATACGCAAAATAATAATAACTATCATGATAATAATGATAATTTCCATAACATAAGGTAAGAAAGGCTAGGAGTGGATGGTATGGCGTTCCTATTGATCGAAAGTGGAAATATTGTGGAGGCTATGAAAAAAATGTTACTTTGAGATAAACATTTACATGTCTTATAATCAATTTTATTTTTTGGAAAAAAATGGATAATTTTATTGTCATTTATAAGTTGAGAAAATTGGCGGAAAATTAGATTTATCTGGCATGAAGAAATGGTGATTATTTTTGGAATTAAAGGAATACTGTAAATGTACATTTAACAGACCGCTAATCAATTCTGCCACATAAATAAAGCATGATTACGTTCATCTGGAATGAAAGAATGGAAAGGGTTTAAATAGCCATGCTTTTAAATAGTCGCAGCTCTCTCTTACCAAATTATTTTTAGTTCTATTTGATTTGTCCAACTCAAGTCCTGGGATGTAAAATATATGAATGGGTCACTCTTGGAGCTACAACAAACAAAGCAGTTTCCAGTGAGATTATGAATATCGTTCCCCAAATTTTTATCAATGAACCAAGGGCAGGACAAAAGCTGCACACTTGGATAAGCTGAGTGCAGCATTTATGGTGCCTTTAAATTATTGTACAGATTCTTTCCCTCTTGTGTTCCGAGTGCTTGTTCCTAGATTTGGCAGCGATGTAAAAATCAACTTAATTACATACATCTCATTTTCTAACTGTATTAGCCAGGAGCTGTAGAGTTTAATAAACATTGGGGCTTATGTAAAAATAAAAGAAATACTTTAAAATGCTAATAGAATTCAGATGAACCTCAGGTGCTTGTAATTAGTAAAAGACAGTAAGCATCTTATAGGTACATAGATACTTGTACTGAAACAAACACAATTGCTTAAATACTGAAAACAACTTAAGAATGAAACCCTGAAATAAAAAAAAAAGAATGGATTCAGCATTGTAGTTTAGACCTAATCACTTCATATCCCAACTGTTGTAGTTTCCTCTAATTCATCTGAAAAGAATGTTTTTCTTCCAACATTTTATTCTTTAAATATCTGTCTCACAATTATTAGATATTTCTCTAGAATTGGTCTTGAAAATCATGTTCCTCTCATGCTTAGAATATTTCTGAGACTGTTCATTTGCAAATATATTAGGAAGCACATTCTCTAATTTGGAATTCCAGGCCATCTACATCTGGGGTCACAACAGGTCCAGTTTATGTGCCCACCTGCCTCCAGCCTTGCCCTGGACGCCTGCACTATGGCATCACTTAACCTCTCAATACCTCCTGGTACCTCAACCTTCAGGGATGCTTGGGCTTCTGCACCTGGTCCATGCGCCAGCCGCAACGGGAGTCAGCTGATGCTCTAGCACCCACGTGCTCAAGAGGCAGGTGAGGCGACCAGGACACACAAGGAAGTGCCATGCAGTGGTATCATCTGCAACCAATGAGTGACAGGAAATGAAAGAAGAGGGATGTAGTGGCCAAGTTCTCCAGAGAAGCAGAACCAATAGGCAATATACAGAGATATATAGAAGCAGATGTATTATGAGGAATTCACTCACTCAATTATGGAGGCAGAGACATCCCACTACCTGCCACCTAGGAAACTGATGGTGTAGGTCCAAAGCCCTGAGAACCAGGAGCTCTGATGTCCAGGGTAGGAATAGATGGATGTCTTAACTCAAACAGAGAGAACTAATTTAACCTTCTACTACCCTTTTGTTTTATTCCTGCCTCAATGGTTTGGATGAGGCCCACTCACATTGGGAAGCAGATCTGGTTTCTTCAACCCACCAATTCAAATGCTAATCTCTTCGAGCAACACCATCACAGACACACTCAGAAATCATGTTTCTCCAGGTACCTGGGCATCCTGGAGCCCAGTCAGGTTGACATATGAAACAAACCATCACAAGGGCAAACAGAATTATTTGTCTTTCCCTGTGCCCCCTGACCCCAACCCAGGGAGTCAGGAGTCCTACCACTTCCCAGTGTACACAGGCTCCCCCTCCCATGATATCCTTGAAGCCACACTTGGGACAGTAATAGGGCACGTCTGCTTGTCAGCCTGACTGCCCCCCCACCTCCAGCAGTAACAAGTACCCCTTCACCCTGGCCAAGCCAGGAACTGAGACTCTGCCTTCACCTTAGAAGTAACAAGCCAGACCCACCCTTCTCCCAGTGGTGTGGGATTGCTGCTAACAGAATATTTAAGTAAGCTCCATAGCCTCATAACACTACACCCAGAGTGTCCCAAAATTCAATCCCAAAATCAGTCACATCAAGAACCAGGAAAATCTCCATGTGAACAAAAGGACACAGATGGTAGAATTATCTGAAAAAGAACGGCCAACAGAAAATTACTGCAATGAAGCACGCTTGAAACAAAATGAAAAAATATACCATCCTAACGTTGAACCAGAAGAAACAGATTTTAGACCTGAGAAATACAGTAACAAAGAAAAGATTCAATGGGTGGACTCAGCAACAGATTGGCGAGAACAGAGGAAAGAGAGTCAGTAAACTTGAAGATAGAACAACAGAAATGAGCCTCTCTGAACAACAGAGAGAAAATAGGCTGAAGGATAAAATGAGCTGAGACTCTGGGACATGCAGAATTCTGACAAAAGTTTTAACATTTGCCTCACTGGACAACAGAAGAGGAAGAAGGTGTACTGAAAAAATACTCAAAGAAATAATGGCTGGAAATTTCCCAAATTTGGCCAAAGACCAATCAACCCAAACAGGATACATCATATTTAAACTTATGAAAACTAAGACAAAGAAAAACATCTTTTCCTGAATGAAGAAAACTAAGAGAATGTGTCATACCTACACTCAAAGGAAGTTCTCTCAATAGAAAAGAAATGATGAAAGAAGGGACCTTGGAACATGAGGAAGAAAGGAAGCACTCAGTAAGTAAAAACATCGTTAAATACAATAGTCTTTCCTTCTCCTGTTGTGTTTTCAAAGTCATATTTGACAGGTGAAGTGAAAATTATGATGGTCTGATGTGCCTCTCACTGTACGACATAGAGGAAATATTGCAGACAATTATATTATAAACCGGGGAGGGTAAAGGGATGTTTTCTACCCTTACCGTCTAACTGATCCAACCATGCTGGAAAACAGTTTTGGAATCTTTTCCCAAATTAAACGTATATTTAGCATACGACCCACCCATCACACCCCTGGGCATTGATCCCAGAGAAATGAACACCTTTGTTCACACAGAAACCTGTACGTGGATCTTCACAGCAGCTCCCTTTGAAATAACCAAAAACTGGAAACAACTAAAATGCCCTTCAATAGCTGAATGGTTAACAAAAAATACTGGCCCATTTATTCCATGGAATACTACTGAGCTATAAAAAGGAGCACACTTTTTTCTAGTTTAATGGATTTTATTTCATTTTTATTGACATATAGTTGATTTATAATATTATATTAGTTTCAGGTGTCCAGCATGGTGACTCAGCATTTTTGCAGATTATACTCTGTTATTCGCGGTGGGGAGGGGGGGAGGGGGGGAGGGAGAGGGTATGTGTGGCCTGAACTCTGCTGTCCTGGAGAGGCATCATTCAACAACCTTCCTCTCTATTTCTGATTTCTGCTCTTTCCCTCTCTTCCTCCCTCCCTCATTTCATTCCTTTTTTCTTCATTTTCCTCTTTCAGTGTTGGAATTTTCAGTATTTAATTGTGGTTGCAGTCAGACAGATGGAGTATGTGACCGGACTCTAAAACTTCTTACTATCATTCAATTTTTATCTAATGCTCAAGTGCCAGGTCTTGGGAATTTTATTATTAGCCTTGAAATTATCAGCATTCAGCATTTGCGTCTGCTTCCAAAGTATAACGATGACTGAAATGAGGAGCACCAATAATTCATGTGTAGGAATGGAGTGTGTAAGGGTGCTGGCACCTATCAGGTGATGTCAGTGGTGGGGGTCACTGGAAGGGGCTTGATTTGGTGGATTAGGAAAGAACGGTGAACAAAGTCGCCGAAGAAAACTACCTCCCTTACGATGACAACCATGTCCACGTCTTTGATCGTGCTTTTCCCATGAACCCCATCCTCCCAGCCCTACGGTGTCTGCCATTCTGCTTCTCAGCCTCTTGGACACATAGTCTGCTTACCTGAAGATGCTTCTAGCTGTAAAATCACTCCATATCCCAGCTCACCTCCAGTGTTTCCTTGTTATCTCATATCTTGGCATCGTAATATTTCATTGTGTTGTTAGATCTTTGATAACTTCTGTCTGACTTTTAAGATTTTTCCCCAGTTTTTATTGTCCTCTTCATTAGAAGAATTGAATATCCGAACCCACCATCCCCATATGCAGAACTCCCTTCTCTACTGATTTGAGCTGACTTTTTTAAAAAATATACAATGTTGTATAAGTTTAACCCAATTTTTAGATTTTCCTTTCTGTTCTATAATTTTTTTTTCTATATATAATTTTCCTTTCTTTCTATAATTTTTTTTCAGTAACCAACTGCTTTACTTATTGAGGCTTTGTAATATGTTCTAATAACTGTTAGAACGACCCCTCTTCATTGTCCTATGATTTTTTATTAGTCTTCATTATTCCAGTTTTTTGTATTTCTGTTTATTCCCCATGAACTTTAGGACAACGTTAACTAATCCCTGCCAAAACTCTGTTGTAATTTTGGGGGAATAATCTTATATGTACATATTGAAAGAAGACAAAACATCTCTGTGATATTGGATCTTGTTGATGGACATGTTCATAATTTTTCCATCCTTTAAAAGTTTTCTTCATACAGATATTGTCATTTTTGTTATGCTGATCTTACATAGTTTATCTTTCTGATGTTATTCTGAAAGGAATATTTTCCCATTATTATTTGGTGTTTGCATAAATAAAAGCTGTTTATTCAGTATGTTAATTATATAATACCAGATTTGGGTTGTGGTGCAGTCATTAGCAGTAAAAATTATCTTGGCTTTTGATTTAATTAACAAACTTTTCATTGTTAAATAATTATAGATTCACAGGAAGTCACAGAGATGGTACAGAGAGGTCCCTGTAGCATCGCCCAGTTTCCCTCCATGGTTACATCTCACATAATTATAGTGTAATAGCAAAACCAGGAGGTTGACTGGGTACAATGTCTATGTGTAGTTCTATGTCATTTTATAACAAGTGTAGTTTGTATAACCACCACTGCAATCAAAATACAGACTGTGCCATCACCGCAAATATCTCCTTGTGCTGTGCTTTTATAGTCATACCCTCCCACCCATCTCCACCTTCCTCAACCCCTAGCAAACACTAATTTGCTCTCCATCTATATAATTTTGCCATTTTGAGAATGTTACATAAATGGAAACGTGATATATGACCTTTTGAGATTGACATTTTTCACTCAGCACAATGCCCTTGAAATCCACATGAACTGTTACATGTATAAAAAGTGTGAGGATTAAAAAAATTGTGAGATACACTTGAAGAAAATGTCCAGAATAAAACACAGGAGAGAAAAGAATGGGACAGAAGCAATATCTGAAGAAATAATTTTTTCTTCTTTCTAATAATTTTCTGAAAATGACAAATCAAGCTGCCAATAAAAGAAATCATGCTGTTGTTGTATATGAGCAACAGCATGATAAATATGTAATTTTTAGATAGTGCTTTATAACATCATGGTAACACAGCTGAAACCACTGAGATGAGAAACCGTAAAAGCAACCAGAGGGGGAAAAAATCCAGATTATTTTCAAGTGAACAATGATAAAATAAATACCTGGCTTCCAGGAGAAAACAATAGAGTCAAGAAAACAACATGTTTGAAGTTCTGAAAGAAAGTAACTCCAGATCCAGAATTATATATCCCGCAAAGAAATCCTTTAAAGATGAAGGTGAAATAATAGTTATTTTTATACAAACAAACCTAATCCAGTTCATCGTCCTTAAATTTTCACTAAAGGAAATACAAAAAAAGTGTCCTTCTGGCAGAAGGAAAGATTTCCAAAATGTTGGTTTAGAGATGCAGGAAGAGTGAAGAGAAAAAGGTAAAGATTTGGGTAAATGAAATAAGGATTAACTATATAAAATTTTTTTTAAACTTCTGGAATGAAAAATGAATTTAGAATCAAAACAAACAGCAAAAATATAGTTTGGGTGAAGGTTAAATTGAGTAAGAGTTGTAAAGTTTTTGTGAGTATCTTGACTGAGGTAAAAGTGCCAATTTATATTAGGTATTAATAAGTCAAGAATGCATATTACAGTGTCTCTGACAATCATTAAAATAATAAAAAATAGATAGTACAATTAAAAAGCTAATGGGGGAGAGAGTAACAGAACAATCTAAAAAACTTAATCTCAGAGAAAAAGAGAATTTAGAAATAAGTGAATAACAAGATGGCAAATCTAAACACAAATACGTTAGTTATTAAGTATAAAAGGACTCCAATTAAAAGACCAAAAATTGTCAGGCTGAATTAAAGCTCGCGCATGCACACGCACACACACCAATTCTATGCTGTTTACAAGAGATTCACCTAAAGATTACATGAAGGTTATATAAGATTATACAAAGGTTAAGGTAAAGTGATGGGAAAAGACCTATCACGGAAACACTATAACCAAAAGGCCTTGTAGTTAGATTAATATCAGGCCAAGCAGACTTTAAGGCAGGACACAGCACTAAAGAGGGGTATTTCAAAATGATAAAAGTTCAATTCACCAGGAAGATGTAATAGTTACTAATTTGAATTCATCAAACAGTATTGCTTCAAAATATACATGCAAAATAAAGAACTAAAGTATGGAGAAAAATTCACATCACAGTAGATGATAGCACACCTTTCAGAGTAACTGATAAAACAAGCAGATGACAAAGATGAGCCATAAAGACATAAAAGATATTGGCAAAGCAGACCCAACAGATGTATCTAGAATATTGTCTCCAATGTCTGCAAAACACATGTTATTTCCAATATGCACAAAACTCTTACAGAAATAGACTGTATTCTCTGTAAACCGAGTTTCAAATTATTTCTAAGGATTAAAATAATACAAAATATGCTTCTTGAAGATAGATGAGTTAAGCTAGAAATCAGAAAACCAAACAATTCCCAAACCTTTGGAACATACATCATATATTTCTAAATAATCCATGGTTCCAAAAAGAAATCAAAATTAAATTTGGAAAACATTTTGATAGAATATAATCTTAAAATAATCTGATTAGTTCAAAACTTGGATATGGATATGGCTAAAGACAGGAGTATGGATTTTGGGGTTTTTTTAATTGTGAATAATATATAGAGAGTATAAAGAGATATTAGAGTATGTTAGAAATATTATATAGATATTTAGATACATCAGGAAAAAAGGAATGTATAAAATCAATGAGCTAAACACTCACTTTAAGAAATTAGAAAAATGACAGCAAACAAAACTTGAAAGGTGGAACAATGGGAAAAAAAGAAAAAGTGAAAGAAGTAATTAATAAAATAGAAAATAAACAGACCCCAGAGACGATCACCAATGCCAAAGTTTGGTTCCTTTTAGATACTACTAAAACTGGTAAATTCTTGGTGAAATTGATCAAGAAAAAGAGATGGACAAACAAGCATTATCAATAGTGAATAAGGACATATTACTATGAGTAACATGGAAATGCACTTATTTAGTTATTTATTTTTTTAGATTGAAGAATTTATTTTTTGGTGCAGAAAAATTAAGACATTATACTAAATCAAAACTCAGCTAGTTAGCAATTCGTGAATGCCAATTTTAAGGATTGTTTCTAGACAGCTTCATATACCTGTTTTGTTTATTTGAAGGTTAGATTAGCATTAGGGTCATATTGAAATATGCAATAGAGGGTATCCAGATAGGTAAAGAAATCTAATCACTAATGACAATAATAATAACTATTAACATTTGATATAAATTATGATGATCTGTGCAGTGGTGAATCTATAGAGTAGAAATTTTGAAAGAATTAAATAGCTGAGTATTATATGAAAAATCTCTAAAATATATATATGTAGATATATATATATATATATATATATGTTATAGGTGAACAAAAAAAATCAAGGTACAGGAAATGTGTAGTTTATGAAAACATTTTATTAAAAAGGTCTAAAATAACATTATATATTCATATCTGCTTTAATAGACATATAAAAATTCCAGAAAGATGCAAAAGGCAGGGGTTAGTCTTGTGGGGTTGAAAGTGAGAACCAGATGGCTTGGGGACAAAGTGGCCATAAGACTTTTCCCGGTGCATCTTTAAACATAAACATAAAAGACATGATAGATGTAAATCTATATATATATTTTTTAAATGCTGTGCATTGCATAATTTCAATGCCCTTCATATCAGATTCTAAGTGCATTAGATCCTAGGGGGAAGCATTCCCTAAAACCTCCTGTGAATGGGATATGAAAGGGCACACTCAGGTCATGCACTACAGCAGGCCTGTTTTAGATCCATGTGATATGTTACATCATTTTTTTTAATTACATTGGAAATAGAAAATAAAATAAAATGAATTAAAATTGCAAGAATTGGAAAGAAAGGAACAAAGCAATCATTATTTGTAAGAGATATAATTGCCTCCGTAGAAAGGGACAAAAAGTCAGCAAAGATTGAACTAATGTTCTTTCAATTTGCTATCACTGCAAACAGGAACACTTCAGTACCATATTGTTAATTAAAACAATTCAAGCTAATTCAGACCACACTGAATTTTCGGAACTCCTAGAGTGGGTATAGGTTATTCATTTTTTACACTTTGCTGTGTGCTTCCTTGAAGTATCATAGAATGGTGTCATACGTTAGTTTGACCTGTCTCCTTGGACAGCAGAATCCCAGAACGCAGAGATTCTATTTTATGATTCTTTCTTTAGCCCCATGGACTGTCTCAACTTGTGGGCAGTTTGTGTTGAATAAGTGTACTCGTCTTCAAGTGATACTTGGATTGAGTAAATAAATCCAACAGGACATGGACATCCTAGGTTTTGTGAACTGTCAAGATCATGCTGTCATGCAGGACAAAGTATGTCCCCAGACCAACAGCATCAGCATCAGTTGGGAACTTAGAAACACAAATTTTTGGAACCCCAACCCAGACCTATGTAATCAATGGGTGGGTTTTACTGAGACCCCCAGGTGTTTCTGATGGATGCTGAAGTCTGAGGGCTCCTGGTCTAGGAGTAAGAGTATCACACAGAGACAAGATGACAGATATCTCAGAAAATTAATGATCTGGAATCACTTTTTCTGGGCAGTAATTGTTTGCACCAGTTCTCTTTTTAGTAGCCTTGTACTCATCTAATTACTTTGCAGAAAGTTGCCCTTGACTCTCATGTCATACATTTAGGGTTAGACGCACACACCTGCGAATTTCCCACAGAGCGGCATTCCTCAAACTTTGCTGGGCAGAGACTGCCATGTGGAGGGCTTGCTGAAAACTCTGCCCTACACTTGGAACTTAGAGTCACTGGATCTGGGGTCATCTCTAGAATTCTGCATTTAAAAAACAAAATAAGCCATCTAATGAATCTGTAGCAGGTGGACAGGGGACCACATTTGAGACCTATCACCCTGCAGCACTGCTATACAAGTTGTGATTGCAAATCAGTGGTTGGCATCATCTGAGATAGTGTTAAAAATCCAGACTCAAGAGTCCCATCCCAGGCCTATAGATTCAGAAACTTCATTCTAGCAAGATACTCAGGGCATTTGCTACGCATATTAAAGTTTGAGATGCCCTGTTGCAGGCAATTCGTGAGAACACTAGGGCCCATGACTCTCTGTGAGAAAACACTGGCCAGAGGGAAGGTGAACTAATTTCCAAACAACTATTTCCGATTGCCATTTCTAGCACTCTGTTGAATGACACCATTCTTACTCTACTTCACTTCTGATTACTCTTTTCTCCTCGATGACTCTACTTCACTTCTGATTACTCTTTTCTCCTCGATGACTGCAGTTCTAGGAGAAACCTAATACATACTATGTTTATAACAGTACACATATAAATAGCTCTAATGAAAACTCAATGGAAAATATACAGCATTACAGATGAAATTGATGTAATTAACAATAAATTACGTGGAATCCTTTATGTTTTAGTAGATCAAAATAAATTAGTTGATTGTAGGAAGTTAATAATTAATTTGAGATGTTTATGGCAAGTTATTGACCCAATAATGTATTCTGTTTTCTTTCTAGATTTTAATATTTATATAATTTAGCAGTTGTTTTTTTAAAAGGGGAATATTTTAAAGTCTTATAATTGGATCTATTTCTATTAATTTATAGTCAAGTGGAGTACATTTATTTAAGATTGAGAAATACCATTTGCATTGCATTAACATTTTGCTAAGAGAGACAAAATGTTGATACTTATTAGTATAAAGGAGCTTATTAGACTTCGAAGACATGGCTTTGAATTGATTTTAGTATAAGCGAAACTTTTCATTTTTTTAAAAATATGGTTATTTGGATACTTAGCCACTTTTCTTGTTTTCTTTGTAGTTTTTTTTAAACTCTATTTTTTTTTGCTTGTGATTTTCATAATTTATTCATCTTTTTCTCTGTATTTATAACTTAGGGACTGTCCTGCAGCTCTTGGTAGTACTTAATGACTAAAAATATCTAGATGTCTCAGAATTAATGATGCACTTAGAGTCTCTAAATATTGCAGAATGCTTGCCTAAACTTGGGCAGAAACCTGGCCTCCTGTGGGGTGTTGTATGGGCACACATCCCTTTGGAAGTAAGATGGGATATAAATAAACACATGCGTAAATAGATGTGGCCTGATGGAAAAAGCTACAGGCGGATTCTTCATCTAAAATTATACACATGACTATCTGACATTCCATCACTATAAGGCATTCCTTCAAGAGACTGCATCTTCAGAATCCCACATGCCCTTGAGAGGGATACACCTTATGTCGTGCTTCTGAGCGATTGTCTTTAGATTGCAGAGAGTGTGAGAATAAGCATCACTGAGAAGGGATCAACAACCCAGCCAGGGAGCCACAAGCATGCCAAACACAAGTTCTGCCTATTTGTTAAATTTTCTAACTCAGAGATTTTAAAGACAAATGAAGGTCTTTTATTAACAGAGAAATGTGTCTTTTTAAATTTGCATTTACATAGAGAGAAAAGCCCAGCAGGGTTGTTTGTTTTCAAATTAAAGAAGCATAAGAATAAGTTATATTACATCTGGGAAAAGATGGGGCCCCTGGCTGGGATGCAGGCCCTCCGTCCACTAGACTCGAAGACCTGATTATCCACTCGACTTTGTTAAGTATCTGGTGTATTTTGGGTGATTGGCTTTGTCTCTCTGGGCACAGGTTTTCTCACCTCTACAGCAAATAGGACTAGATGATCCCGAATGTCCCTGCACTGCGTTTGTTTCCCAAAGAATGAAAACAAGTGAAAAAGAAAATGAGTAATTCAAATTTTCTCTTCAGCTCATTCTAAAATTACCTCCTCAGGCTTACAGATCTGGAGTTGTTTTCTATAAATCAGTGAATTAAAAAAAAAAATATTGGAGAAAAGGGAAAAATAATTTAAGCAAAGCAATAAAACCATTATTTCATGTTGAAGCTCCAGGCTTTGTGGGTTTTGAATAGAATTTAAAGCTGGATAAGTATTTTATTTCTGACCACGCATTAACCCATTCTTTAAAAGTGACTTCCTATTTTTCGAAGCACCGCAAAATTTCTCATCTCTTTCAGATACTGTACTAAACGCATTATTAACTGCATATGAATTTCATTTTTAAAAGTAGGAAATGAAATGACTGCTAAGTTCTTGCCTGAAGAGTTGAGAGCATCCTATATAAACTAGTGAATCCCATTAGAATGAATTTCACAATGAATACACACGTGAATAGTAATTATTGATAGAAATACAATAAATCACCAACTCTCAGAGTGCCAAATGGTAATAATGAGTGAGTACAGTTGCGCCTGGATGAAATTAGCTAAAAATATGATTACAAATGTTTATAAATATAGATTTTAGAAGGAAATTTATATTTCAAATAATTTTCTCTGAACAAACCATACTTCTTTAAATATCCCCAGTATCCATATTTTTGCCTTTTTAATATCTAAGGCTCAAAGATGATAATGATGTTTGGTGTTTGGTTATCTATAGAGTGAGTAAATGCTACTTAAGGTGATAAAAGCAAAAAAATTTAGGAGAGGAGATGATGATAAAAGCTATATTTGTGTGTCAGGTGGAGCTACCTGGGAGATGCTCTCTACATCGCCCTTAGAATATTCTCTATCTACTTAGCCAATCAGTCGTTCTTTATAATAATGTTAAATCACTTAAGCCATAACTAATAATAGTACAAAACTTGAAATGAATTTATAGGTCCACTCTTTTAGGATTTGGCAAAATGAGGAATCTTCCTCACCAATGGACTGAGAGTTTCTATGAGACAGACATTTCAGGGCACCAAGAGATGGAGACTCACTTCAATGACTTGATAAATGGTGCCTTTACAAAGCAGTTTTAGGGACTTTTAGTTTTAGGGACTCCCCAGCTCGGGAGAGAGTCCCCTGCCCCCACCACAAAACTGGCCTGCCCATCAATCAGGCAGGTGGTCACAGGGAATTATCCACAACCCACAGTTCAGTTTTATGGAGAAGACCAGATGACCGCTCTTGAGAGGTGGGTGCTGGCGAAGGGCCAGCAGACCCTACTAATCACACCGATTATTTACAATTCTTCATTCACAACCCTCTCAGTTAATCTGAGGAAAGTGCAAAGACGACATCCACCTAAAACTCTCTTAACTTAATGAGGCACTAAGAGATTGTATTTTTCACTGTTCTCTAATGGAAACACAGAACAGAAGCTTATACAATCCCTTAACAAAGAGATGCTACATATTTTACATTTCTTTCTTTCTTTTTATAGAAAGCCTGTGGGAAAGAGGTACATAGATCTTGGAATAATTTACTCAAGAGCAACCGACAAGGCTCAACACCAATTAATTCTGATATTGAATTTTTTAAAAAGTGACATTTTAACATGCTGAGTGCCAAGTTTGTTTTGCTGTCATTTCAATGACAACAAAATGTATTGGCTAGTCTTCATAACAACTTCTTAGAATATTAGTATATTATAGTGAGATCTTATATTTTATATATGTGATACAAGAAAGAGATTTTCCTAAGTAAGTGTTTATAAAAATTACTTGTCAATTCTGTTACTGGAAGAGCAGAATCTATGGCTGGTGATTAAAAGCATTTTTTTTCCATACCATACCTAACACAGACTATGAACAACTGTGTCATATTGGTTTGGAGGATTAATTGTGAGAAGAACTAACTCATCTGTTGGAACCAGTGACTTACTAGAAATTTGTAACTTCCACCCTTGACTTTCTCATTTTTTACAACAAAAGAAGTTCCAGAAATAGCCTCATATGACCAAAAAAACAGATTTGAAGTTCAAGGCAAATTGTTAGTCATTATTTTTCCAGTGGGGAAAGAAAAAAGTGAAGAACGTCATATATTAACCTTATTGTACAGAGCAGCTGGAATATTAAGATGTAACCTCCTAACTTAATCCATTGATAAGGACATTCTTTTGAGTATAAAGAAATTAGAGACGTAGAAAGTATGCAGAAATCAGGGCTTCAAAGAATCTTGCAGTCTGATAAAACTGAACACATTTCTGTTGCTGAATTGGCAGAATCATAAATCAGTTGGTTGAGGGTATACATAATAAGACTTGTTTTTCAATAAGAGGATTCTGGTGGTTGGGTTGGCAAGTTTAAAATTTGATTTCGAGATAAGACTTAGAAATTATAAAAGTCAGATTGAATTTCCAGCAGATTCCACAGTGATGGAATATTCTATCATCTTCTTGACTGCCTCTCTTGCAGGATATATAAGCCTCCCAGCTTGTGGGCGGGCACAGCTGGAACAGGAATTGTTGTGCCTACCTGACCTGATTATTTCTGGAGTTTCTGGTTCTTTCCACTTAGCTTCCTGCTGTCACTTTCTGAAACAGCTTTCACAGGTGCGTTAGCCCATGGACAGTTGTTTACTGCTGAGCCATTCTCTGCTAAAATGGGCCAGTAGCCCCTTTGCAACTGAGAACCAAGGACATGGCAGTAGAGTATTTTTCATTCTAACCAAAGTTGGAGGCCGTGGATTTAAAGCCGTGTCAATGTGCATGTTCTCATGGGTGTTTCCTTTAAAACTACATGCAGAACCTTAGAGCAGGTATTCCTAAAATTCTTGGTTACTGATGTTAGTTAACTATACTGAGTTCTTTAAAGGGCACTGTCCTTTGAGCCCTCCTAGACCACATGCTTAAAATCCAAATTGCTTCTAAATTATTTAGAACTAATATGTCACAATAATATTAAAAACAATTTCTTAGAGCTATCATAGCTATCTTCTAATGACAAAATGCCTGCAACCCATTGGCTCCCTTATTTACAAAAGTATGAAAAATGTTGGTTATTGTGTGATGGAAATAACACGATTTGTGGTGTTGTAACACTGCCAGGCATTCATGATACTCATGTGAGCCTTAAAATTCATGTCAACTGTGTATTCGTTCTGAAAAGTCATAAAAGCATAGAGGAAATATTAAGGATACATTATTGATGAATGATTATATAACAAGCTTATGTAAAAGTGCATGGCATCTATTTTTGACCTGAGACCTGTAATTCATGGAATCACATTCTTAAAATATTTTATTGTGCTCTGAAAAAAATGTCCCTCAATGAATACACTAATATGGGGATTTGGCTCTTCTACCTGCCTTTGCAGCTTTGAGAATCAATTTTAAATGAAGAGAAAAGCACATTTGTAATAACTTCTTTCTCTATCTAACAAGCTTATTGTGTGTCTTGGAAATTAAGAAGCTTCTTATATTCCTACTAGTGAAATGACTCTCAAATTCATATAACATTTGTGTAAATTTACTCAGAAGAATATATTATGGCTCATTTTCAAACTGCCTCGCTGTTGGGGTGGTATTGGGCATAAACATGGATAGAATAAAATGCATGGAATATACTAAAATTTGTCACGTAAATATCTCATTTCACTGGATAGAAAAGATAGAATTGTTATCTGGCCAGAGAATAGAAAAAATAAAACATAAAATACTCTAAGTTGGATGCCCTCCATCACCTTCAGTCAAATTACATAGACAAGTTATACAGTTACACAAGCTGATTTTTTTCATACTTGACATTTGAGTAAAGCTACTTACTTTCTCACAATGTTAAAATTTTATTTTGCAGTTACCTATACTAAACATGACAGAAGCTATGACTAAAGTAAAATAGAATTTAAAATTAGCTAAAAACTCATAAAAGTTTGGATTGGGTTTCTTAACCTCCTTGAAATCAAGTACCCTAACATTTTAATTAAACAGAGAAATTTCAACATACTGAACTGAATCCTATTTGCCTAGTCAGGGAAGGAGATTTTAGGATGCTGGACTCACTAAATTGTACTGGTTTGGTTGTACGTTTGACATACACATGGATAATCTGCCAGGGGAAAATTCTAACAGTGGGAAAAATATTTTAGTCTCATAAGCAATGAATTTGATATTCAATTTTGTTGATAACAATTCAAGTCTCCTGTCTGATACATCCAAAAGAATAAAGATATAAATGCTTTAGGTGGTGAAGGTGATGTTACGTCCTCTGTTAGAGTGTTCTGTTACTTCTCTATGGATTTTCAACAGCCTTTGCACATCCTCAACTTCCAAATATCTTTTACATTATCCAAGGTCAGAAAAACCATATGGCTTTATAAAGATCAAAGAGTGAAGCCAGAAACCCCACACTTTTAAAAGTAAAGACAAACTCCCCAGTACATATTTTAGCATCAAGTGCATATGGCACACGCTAACTGAAAAAAATTATGTGGCAAAGTTAACCTACTTAGAAGTGGAATAACGTGTCCTTTAAGGCAGAAAGGACAAGCCCATCTTCCAGTGGGAAAGTGATACAGTTAGAGACATCAGGGGAAGAAACGAAAGAAACTGGATTACAGAGACTCCAAATGACAGGTAGGAGCAGTACAAAGTGGAGAAATTAAGTGAGAAATTAACCTCCAACCTCTGAGGTCATTCTTCGTATTGAAATTCAGTTGTTTTAAGGAGTCCTTAATGCTAAAGACATGATTTTCTCATAGCCAAGGGGGAAAGTTCAATTACTGTACCCACGTAATCATCCATTTTAAATCATTTTTGTGTAAAGATCGGGTGTATTGAATGGATTTGTCATACTCAGAATGAAACTGGTGCAAATGAAATTCCTGTTAAGGGGCATTAGCTTTACTATTCTCTCATTTGCTATAAAAGCCTTTAAGTGCCAAAATTTGGGATAGACTGTGGCTTATTATCAGTCAAGTAGGGGAGGGAGGTGCTTCCTGACGGGTTTAAAAGCAAGTGGCTTTTTTAGTTTATAGTCTAGGGAAAAACATCAGTCTTCCTCTTGTTTTTAGGGTTAATTAGATACTATTCTTTTGCTGTTCTAACTCATTTGTTTTCTAGATCCTACTGCCAAATATATTTTAATGGTATTTTTTAATGTCAACCTCATTTTCCCTTTCCCATGTCATTACCGTCCATGGGCTAATCAAACAATTATCTTGTCATTTATTTTATAAGACATTCTATAAAAAACCCATAGAATCCTTTCAGAATTAAGGGGATACCATTATATTGATCATAAACATTATTTTATTGAATATTTCACAGATAATTTTAGTAAAGAAACAAAAGTCTATGTAAATAAAAGGAGTATCTAAAAATTATTGAAACATTAAGAGCTGATGTATGTTGTTATTACAGCTTTTAGAGATTCCTGATAAAGTGATCTATGAGCAATTTTAACTGATGTATTTCAACAGTTGCCCGGTATAAGTTCCTTAGATTTTGACCATTAAATTATCATTTCTTTATTATTTAACGTGATCATTCAACATTATTAATGCCTGATGGGAGAATTTTTCACATACTGAGGTATGGGAAAGTCATTCTGGCTTACACACGATTTGACTTGAATTTTATGCTAACCAGAACAGACTCTTACAGCCTGTCAAACGTGCATCGTACATCTGCTTTAACCATTAGGGAAAAGAATGCATTTTAAAATCAAAATGGAGTAACTGTGGTTCAGCCATTCAAAATGGAGCTGGGTGGCCATAATTTCAGACACGTTCCTGCATCCCTGTGAACATGAGTTTTCTGACCCGTGTCAGACTGAAGGACACCACCAGCCGTTCTCAAAACAGTATCTGTGACTAGCTGCCAGCTGCAACCGTATGGTCTCAAGGTCTCCCCTTGTAACTATGCAACCATTTCAGACCCCAACCAATCCTTGCTTAACAAGCACCCTTACTGCTTGCGGGCTCCAGTTATAATTCTTGACAAGCAACTTACGTAACTCTGTGTTTTTTGCCTTTATAAGCCTCGCCTATTTTGTAGTCTGGAGAACACGATTCAAGTGCTTCTTGGATCTGTGTCTCCTGGGCTAACGTCCTCAGTTTGGCAAGAATAAAACTCTTTTCTATTCCTATTATAGATTGTTTATTGATTATTTCCATCAACATAGCTAAACCTAACATTCCCCTTGAAAGAAAATTTACCCTCGTTTTAAGTCACTGTGATGGCTTTGACAAAATTTTAAAGAATCAAATCATGAAGATTAAGAGATAAGGACTTCATCTACAAGCAACGAGATTTTGTTGATTCCCTCCTACTCTGGGGAAAACCCTTAAGCTTGTCTCTCCAGTCATTCTGACCAAGGACAATGTGACATTTAGGGAGGAAGTCTGCTCCATTGGAAGCAGGCATTTTTGCCTCCCCAGAATGGATTTCCACTTGGATCAAAGACCAGTCAACACTGTCTTGGCTACGTTCAGTTTTAAACATGGCTTCTGTCATCACCAGTCCATCGAAACTGAAAGCACCGAAGGGGTCCACCTATAGCGTGTCCTAAAACCAGGGTCTATTTTGGCTTCCTGGACATGGGCACCTGCTGTATTTCCTCAGTTTGTCTGAAATTCACATCAGGGACTCTTTCTTAGTTTCTTACTCCCCTGGAACTTCTAATTTTCAGGGTTCTTCTACATCCTTCTATTCTTATCACTCAACTCTGGTGTCCTCTCCTGGCTTCCAGGCCACACATCTCCAATCTGTATCTTCTGCCAGTCTCACTGCTGAGCAGTGGGTGTTCGTCCAAATGCTGGCAGGCCAGCTCCACTAGGGTTTCCATCACAGACATCTCAAACTCATCACGTTCAAAACAAAATTGTCATTTTTTTAATTTATTTTGAAAAAAAATTTTAAATCTATTTTACTGAAGCATAGTTGATTTACAATGTTGCATTAGTTTCTTCTGTACAGAAGGGTGTCTTGGAGATATATATATATATATATATATTCTTTTTCATATTCTTTTCCATGATGGTTTATCACAGGATATTGACTATAGTTCCCTGTGCTATACAGTAGGACCTTGTTGTTTATCCATCCTATATATAATAGTTTGCATCTGCTCATCCCAAACTCCCACTCCATCCCTCCCCCACCCCCACCCCCTTGGCAACCACAAGTCTGTTTTCTATGTCTGTAAGTCTGTTTCTAAAACCGCGATTTTAATCTCACCAAACCCGTGTCTCCTTTTGGGTCTCCCAACTTCCTGAAGGAACCCATTAGACATTAAGTTGTCAGAAACCTTCTCCTCTCCTATTCCTACAGCAACATGATAAATAACAAGTAAAATGGTACAACCTCTCTGGAAACAGTTTGGTAGTTTCTTAAAAAACTAAGTATGTGGCTACCATACAAACTTGTAATGGTACTCCTAGACACTGATGGCAAAGAAATGAAAACTTATGTTCACACAATATCATCCACACAAATATTTATAGACACTTTATGCTTAATAGCCAAAAATTGGAAGCAGGCCAAATGTCTTTCAATGGATGAATGGTGAAATTGTGACACATCCATACCATAGAGTATAGTCAATGAAAAACCAAGCTATTGATACAACTTGGATGAATCCTTATCTGAATTATGCTGAATGAAAAAAAAAAGGCAATCCCCCTAAGTTATATTCTATATGATTCTACTTACACAACATTCTTGAAATGACTAAATTATAGAAGCAGAGAACAGAGGGCTGTAGGAAGGCAGGAAGTCATGTGATGGGGATGGTCTGTATCTTGACTGTATCAGTGTAAACATCCTGACGGTGATACTTTGCTATAGCTTACAGGTAGATTATCACTGTAGATAATACAGGTAGATTACATTGTAGAAAGATTTACAGGTAGATTTACATTGTAGAAAGCTGGGTAAAAGATACCCGGGTTCTCTTCATATTATTTCTTACAACTGAATGTGAGTCTCCAGTCACTTCGAAATGAAAATAATTTTTAAATTTAATTAAAAAATACATAAAAATAAATTTGTCTGTCAAACCGTCTCATGAGTCAGGAGCCATCCAAAAGACAGAAAAACATACAATAAAGATTCTTCTCTATTCTTGTTATTTTCTTTGACCCTAACACAATGCTACACACTTTCTCTGTATTTTAAAACCAGCTTAGAGCACAGCTGGGATACCTGAGCTCCAACTTTGTCATGTAAAGACCAGAGCATGTTTGAAGTCTTCATTCAGAAAAACAATGCAAAATTGGCTTCCATCCTGGTCAGAAGATGAAACTGTTTGCGCCAGAAATGTTAACAATGAAGTTCCCTTCTTTGACAACACGATTTTAATGTGATTGCAAATAAATTAAATTTGCAAACAATTATTTTGTGTTATCACATGGACCTTAACTATACAAGGTGGCTGTCCATGTCCTGGGGAGTAAGGGCATATTTTCATTTTGTAGATTAGATCAGTACCTCAACTTGTGTGCACCTGATGCAGCTTTAGTCAACAAAAGTTTCCTTAAGGCTGATAAGATTACAATGCTAAAGAATAGAAAACCACTGCTGTGTTGTAACAGCTGGTACAGATGTTGACAAGACAAGAACATCCTATTGTGGGAAAAAATTTTCATTACATTGCAGCAAGTAGAGAAATTGATGTAGTGCAATTACCCAAAAACGGCTCCATTTATGATGCAGTTTGGAATTTGTACTATTTACCGTGTCACGCCTGCCAAATGTGATTCTGCATTTAAGTTGGGACTGGTTGTCCTAAGGCAGACTGCGACAGCCCTTGTGGACACATGTTAGTAGCATCTGAACTTGACAATCTGAGGAGATGAAGGAAGTGTACGATATTGCAAACTACAAACTCATTTCTAAACCCGTCTCCTCTAAATATTCTAAATATTTTCCTTAGTGCCCAGGTGGTGAGCACATTTTAACGATCACCTGTCCTCTTGGATGATGTGTTAACACTGGGTGCGAGATTTGGCATTAACCCAGCTGTATCTTGCACAATTAGGATATACCTTCAAATGCAGAAATATGACAGGTTTCCTGGCAACCATTTTTGGATGGAATATTTACAGGAAAGACAATAATTTACCAAGCAGTTCTAAGTGAAGTCCCAGTGAAGAATATAAACTTGCGACAGCTTATAAGTTTTAAGAAATGAACCAGTCACCGATTCTGAGCTGCATCAGGAAGAACCATCCCAGAATAAGAAACCACCACCTGGAAAAGAAAAGTCACCAACAAAAACAGCCATTAATAATTAAAGGATGCATGAGACTGAGACAGCAGAAAGCAAGAGGGGACAAGAGTCCAGATTTGACTCCACTCCCACCTAGCAAAGCCACCATGAAAGACAGCCTCTCAGTCACCTTCCAGAGACCCTGAGACAGACAAGCAGACCCAAAACCTAAAGAAGAAGATGTAGGCAATTGAACAGCTGAAAGAACAAACAGTACCTGGAAAACAGCTAGAAAAACATCAACGGGAGAAAATGCAGCAAGAGAGAGCCTTTCTCCACAAGCCAAAGACGTGGAATTGGGAATTTAAGATACACAGAAAGCGAGCAAGTTACCAGAAACCAGTGCAAACATTTCTTCTGTTAAACACACTGACATCTATGGAATACCTATGTGCCCATCCTTAATGTTCATCTATAACTTTAACAATTCATTCAAGATTTTTTTTAAAAAATAGAGCAAGAAACCTAAAATACTTAAAAATAAATCTAACAAGTAATGTCCAAGAACTCTACACTGAAAACTATAGGAAAATTAATTAATTAATTAATTAATTTTTTAAAAAGTTGCAGAGGGAAATTAAAGAGAGCCAAAAGTATATCATGTTCCTGGATGTGAAACCTTAATATTCTAGATGTTCATTCCCTCTAGAACATATCTACACATTCTGTGCAATTAAATAAAATTCAGCATGAATTTTGTAATAATTGACAAGTTGTAACTAAAATTTATATGGAAATACAAAGAAGCTAGAAGAACCAAAGTGATTTTTTAAAAACAGAACAAAGTCAGAGGATTTACCCCAGCCGATTTCAGGATTTATTCTAAACCCCAAGTCAACAAGACTGCACGATACTGGTGACAAAGTAGATCTAAGGAACTGAAGAGAAAGCTGAGACAATAGTTTGTCGACTTTGGCTCTATTCATATTTGGGGACAGATAACTGTTTGTTGTGAGGGCTGTTGTGTGCATTGTAGAATGTTCAGCCACGCCCCTGGCCTCCATGCACTAGATGCTGGGAGCACCCCTGAGTTGTGGCAGCTTAAAATGTCCAGACATTGTCAAATATTCCCTGAGAGGCAAAATCACCCACCAGTTCAGAACTACTGGTTTAGAACTACTGGTTGACCTACACATTCATGGTAAATGACAAAGATACCAGATAATTCAATGAGAAGTGCAAAGTCATCTCAACAAATGATAACAGAAAATTAGACATAGACCCTTCACTCATGCCATACACTAAAACACTTGAAATGGATCATAGGTGATAATATAAAACCTAAAACTATAATATCTAGTACAAAAGGTAAAAACAAATTTATTTAAATACCTTATGATCTTGGGTAAACACACACACACACACACACACACACACACACACACACGAATCTTAAAAGAAAAACGACTGATAACTTGGGACTTCATTAAAACTAAAACTATTTTTCTTCCAAAGAATTATGAAAATCACACAAGAAAATCAAAGGGGAATGCACAAACTGAGAGAAAATATTTGCAATACATATATCAGACACAGGACTAGTCTTCAGATTATATAAAAAATTCTTATAACTCATTAATAGGAAAAAGATGACCCGATAAACTGGGTAAAAGATTACATGGGTCCTTCACACTATAAGATATACAAATATCACTCCTCTCCAAAAAAAGATAAAAACACACAAAACAGATACTACTGCACGCGTTCTATAGAGTGGCTGAAAAGATTCACAGGAGGATATAGAATCCCTGGGTGTCTCATACACTGTGAGTGAGAATGATAAAACTGCTTTGGAAACAGTTTGACATGTTTTTAAACACTTTAAATGCACACTTACCATAAGAAGCAGCCCTTCTACTACTAAGTATTTACCCAAGAGAGAAAGAAATATATGTCCATAAAAGACCTCCACCTGAGTGTTCATAGCAGCTTTATCTGTAATAGCCAAACACTGGAGACATCCCAAATAAGATTATAGGTAAACAAAATACGGTATACTTATTCCATTGAAAACTACTTAGCAATAAAAAGCAACAACCTCCTAATACATGCAACTTGGATGGATCTCAGAATAATTATTCTGAGCGGAAGAAAGGCAAAATCTCATAGCTGCTCTACAATTCCATTTGTATGAGATTCTAGGAAATGCAACTAATCCATCCTGACAGAGAACAGATCATCGGCTGCTGGGACAAGGGTGGGGGGTGGGGGAAGGATGGGGCAGGGGCATGAAAAAAACTTTTGAGATGAAAATGTTTGGTACCTTGATTATGACTACAGTTTCACAATGCATACCTGGGTCAAAGTTCTTCAAATTGTACAATTTAAGTATGTGTAGTTTACTGCAAGTGAATTATATCTCTATATAGTAGAAAAAATAAAATTTAAATTGACATACATTTTAATCCACTGAAGCAAATTATAGTTTTATTCTGTAGCTTTATTTTCAATTTTTGAGCAAAGCTCAGATCATGAAATTAGCTCAAGAATAAGATTATTCATGAGTGTCATACATTCCTTGGGGTTACTTTTGGAATTCTTCCCCATCATGTAATACCATTCAGGATTCTAGCATGGTCAATGGCTGCTCAGAGAGGGCACGTGTTGTCTCAAAATTCGTATCACACTTTCTATAATAAAAATATCTGGTTAGAAAAATATCATTTGGAATGTCACTAGCAGGCTTTAAAAATAAATGCTAAAGGAAAAATACAAAAATAGGCACATTTTCAGTTAAAAAATTTCAGAGAGAGTAGATGCTAAAAGCAGAAGTCTAACTAGAAGTTAATTGATTGCCATTTAATATTTGACATTGTTCTTAACTTGTGCATTAAGAGCCTTGTCTAAGGGCTGAAGATGATTTACACCTGGAAGATACTAGCTGAGTCCACTGATATTAAAATGAAAGAAAGATTATATTTAGGAATATGATAACATTTGTTGGATATGAATTGAACATAAAAAAGTGGAAATTAATTCTTAGAGTCTTTTTTTTTTCAAAAACTTGAGAGGCAACAGGTGGATAGATTCCACATTTCAAAGCAAATGTCTTGACCGTGATAAATGCGTGTGTGAAGTGCCATATTATTAAAACTCTTCTGTAGGGTAAATAACATTTCATTGCACAAATTAGAGGCAACTTAATTTTAAAAATCTGGAATTTGGGGCTTCCCTGGTGGCGCAGTGGTTGAGAGTCCGCCTGCCGATTCAAGGGACACGGGTTCGTGCCCCGGTCCGGGAAGATCCCACATACCACAGAGCGGCTGGGTCCGTGAGCCATGGCCACTGAGCCTGCACGTCCGGAGCCTGTGCTCCGTAATGGGAGAGGCCACAACAGTGAGAGGCCCGCGTACCGCAAAAAAAAAAAAGAAAAAAAAAATCTGGAATTTGGTGGGAAAAACAAATCGTACTAACATCTAGGACATTTTACTGGGATCCAACCATTTATATATAATATCCTCTGCAAGTCATATCTGACATCTGAGATCTTGAAGCAACATTGGCTTCTTTACCAGAGAAATTGACTGCTGAGCTACCAAAGGAAAAAAATTAAAACCCATAATGTGAATTATTAAGGTTTGCAACCAACTAATCACACACATACACACACCCCTCAATAGCACTAATAACTTCTTAACATAAATGAGATTTCCTTCAAGGTGAGACGTTGAGATATTCGAAAGTGCAGCAGTTATCTACTACAAAATGTGTTGCATTTAAAAACCACCTCAACAAATAAGCTTTTATTTAGCTTATGGCTTTGTGGATTTGTGGTTTAGACTGGCCTCAGGGGACGTGTTTTCTTAGAGGGGCTCACTACATGTCGGGCAGTTGGCGGGCTCTGAGATAAGGTTGGGGGAGTGTCTGTGCCCCATGTCCTTCACCCTCTATCAGGCTACTTTGGACATGTTCCCCTGATCATGGCGGAGATGCAAGTGTGAGGGAAGCCCTCACTGTGACACCTTCATTGATCTGAATGTGACAACAACCACCGAGTTTAGAAGCAGACCCTCCCCCAATCCAGCCTCAGAGGAGATCACAGCTCCAGGTGATGCCTTGACTGTAGTCCTATGAGGCTCTCCATCAGATGGACCAGAGTCCACACTGAGGGAGGACCAGGACCATGATGAGTGGTAACCGAAAAGGTGTCTTGAATTCTGAGACCTATACATCAACACACTGGAGCATCAAGTACCTCATGGCCCCCTTATTTTTCCAGAGAAAAGAAAAGAACATATCATTTTTAGTGATTTTTAAAATTTTCATGCTGTTTTTCCAAGGGCTTCGTTTTTGTTAGTACGTTAATGTCTTAAATTGGTTGGATTTTTTGCCATCACTTCTGCCACTCTTGCCTTAGGTATCTGTCTTTACTCATTGCTTGTATGTTTGCTGATGCTGTCTGTGCTCATTGCCCTACACTGGGTTTTGTTTTATAAATAAATAAACAAACAAATAGTTTACTATTTACTGGCAACCTGATATATTTCCTTACCAGGTTGCCAGTAAATAGTCTGGATCTTTCAATTCTTCTGAACCCCTCATGCAGAACTGGGTTCAAGTTTATTCAAGTGTCCCTAGACACTGTCACACATAAAACCATTCTATATTACTTAAAATAAAAGTAAAGTAAAAAAGGTAACCCAAAAGAAAGTTGTTTTGTTTGGGGTTTGTCTTTCTTTTACTTTTCAATATCAAGGAATTGTCCCTCACAACTTAGACTTTCTCCTTGGAGAATAGAGCAGACTTGTTTCTTCCTCCTGAAAATTTCAGTCCTGATATTTGGGGTCCTTATTAGCAGTACCAAGAGTTCAACTCACCATTTCTCTCAAGAGACTAAAGACACCAAGTAAGTGAACATTCAGTGGCCAGCCCTCGTTCTCCAAAACTTTTAGGGTGGACCAATAGGCTCTTACTGCAGACTTTTGCTGCACGTGAAATAAAAATAATGTTTAGCCTAGAATATGAGCTATCATTACTTTGATAAATATGAAGATATTTATTGAACTATTTCCCTGTGTCCTTTACAGGAAACATTGCATCAAAAAACAAAAATCCTCTAGGGTTTCATGACCTTTCAAACCTGGGTTTCTAACCCCTATTCTCCTGAAATATTGGAAACTGGGGACAAGGGGGTAGCTGATGCTCATGATTAGGGTTGGGTAGCAGGTTCAATAGTGTTCAATAACTGCAGCAACAGCAATCATAGCCGTGGCAATAGAAATGATCAATGACCTGCCTTCAGGCATAATGTCGCTGATAATTGATCCCCGGTCATCATTGAGGAAGGGTGTTGATTTCTGTTTTGTATAATATGCTCTTTTGAAGGTCACAATATTAAACTTTTACAATCTGTTTTTTGTGTGTGTGTGTGTGTGTGTGTGTGTGTGTGTGTGTGTGTGATTTTAACATTAAGCATTTCATACTTCCAAATAATGCCAGCTTTTTAATCAGTTTTGATGGGAATCCTTTTGCTGCCATACCAAAAGATACAGGAAAAAGTACAAAGTTGCTGTTTAAATTCATAAACCCTAATTGTAAGACTACAGCTAAAACATAGATCAGGGTTTGGTGCTTCACCGTTTTCAATTTCCACTGGTATCAGCCCTTTACCAGGATTAATGATACTTATAAAACATTACCCTCGCTATTGCAAAATGTCCAAGTATTACTAAAATAAACCCTTCTCTTACCATTTATTGGGATTAATTTTACCATTCTTTCCTCCCTAATTACTTTTATAGGTTGCTTCCCTTGTTAATTTAATGAAGGGAGTCCTTTTGTTTAATACAGCTGAGTCAATGCAGTAAGAATTAGTCTCTATCTAATCAATGTCTACTAGAAATAAACTAGAAGTAATATTGCTGTAAATTCTAGTGCAATACATCTCTACAGACTTGGACTTTTTCTAAGTTTTCTTTTGTTTCTATTTTATACAGAGTATATACAAAGTATATACAAAATATACACACAAAGTTGAAGAAATTTAATAGCAATGACACAAATATGGCATAACCTATCATAATTGTTATAAGTTTACTATGTTGTGCACCTGGAACTAACATAGTGATGTAGCTCTATTATATCTCAACTTAAAAAAATATATATGAAGAAGGGGGGTGGTGAAGGGACGGACTGGGAGTTTGGGATTGGCAGATGCAAACTATTATATAAAGAATGGATAAACAACAATGTCCTACTGTATAGCACAGGGAGCTATGTTCAATATGCTGTAATAAACCATAATGGAAATATATATATATATATAAAAAACTGAGTCACTTTACTGTTACAGAAACTAACACAACATTGTAAATCAACTATTTCAATTAAAGGAATGTAGACACTGGGAGGAAATGCATGCAAAATGCTAATGATGGTTTTCTCTGTGGGTGGGGTGAGGATGATGGGTGATTGTTAATTTTTACTTTGTGCTTTTATGTATTCCTACCTATCTACAATGAACATATATTGCTTGTAAAATTAGAAAGAAAACAATAAAAGTCATTAAAAATGAAAAAAGCATCAAGTTTTAAAAGTCCAATATCAACTAATCCATAATATAAAGTGAAGATCTCACTAATACCCTTCAATAGATATTTTTCTTAAGTTTATTAAAATTATTTACCTTGATCTATCTTTTAAAAAAAAAGAGTTGTTATAAGGGTCGGATGCATCTCATCTTTATATCTTTCACAGAAATGTTACTAAGAATGAAGTTCATTATGTCACAGTACATCCACCTGTGAGCACCTCCCAGGAAAAATCTATGTAGTTCTAGGACCACAAAGCACCATACTTCTCCTGAACAACTGGCTTGCGTTTAACCTTATAGACACTATTAAATAAGTGGTCTGATCTGTCCAGAAGCTGAAAGACAAATCTGGTTCCAACTAATGCAGTTCTTCTCCTGCCTTGGCTACAGATTCAAACCACTTGTGAAATTCTCAAAAATCTCACATTCCAGTATGAGGTCCACACCTCATAGGACCAAGCAAATCAGACTTTAAGGATGAAGGGGTCTGGGAATCTGTCTTTTTAAGCTGCCTAAATGATTCTAATCTGCAACTGTGGTTGAGAAATGCTGACACTGAGTATAACCCATTAACAGGAATGCATCTTAGTCACATACTTATGCCTGTTATGTATCTCTACTTTTGTTTCATCATCAATTTTAACATGTTATCTTGCTGTAGTTTATACATTCTTACAAGCTGCCTTACATAATTTTCAGAATCAAATAAACAATACTGTATGATTGATTTGAACAGAGAAGATTAAGCTCAAGAAGAAACTTGGCTTTGGGTCTTGAGCTCAGAATACAGAACACAAAAATCTCTATGCTACCTTATATGTCAATAAATTAATGTAGAAGATAAATACTTATATATTTATTTGAATTTTACGTTGTCAGTTTTTATGCTGGGTAACATTTTTTAAAATCTAAAATATGAATACAAAAATACCATAGGGTGCTTCTTAATAAAGACTGCACTTATACAATGTAACAAAATGGAATTGATCCATTGGAATTGATCAAAATGGAACTGAAAAGATAAAAATACCTTACACTTCATAATTGATACAAATGAATCAAGAGCTCAGAAAAGAATAGTCTCAATTATTAATTCTTCCCATTCAATAATATTTTTGATACTGTATAAAACCACAGATGTACTCGCTTTACCCCATATAGTAACAATAAGTCAAGAAAGCTGCAACTGACAGAATATAAAATTCATGAGGGCAGAATTTTGGTCTAAATTTTACTGAAATATCCCCAAAATCTAGAAGACTGATTGACACAGTACAGGCTTGATAAACATTTGTTATAACTGAGATGCATAAAATCCCTAGATGAGCAAACCTAAACACAATAAGTGATTCTTATTTTTTAATCCAGATATTCATAGATATATGCATATAAACATTTATGCTTAGGGACTTCCCTGGTGGTGCAGTGGTTAAGAATCCGCCTGCCAATGCAGGGGACACGGGTTCAAGCCCTGGTCCGGGAAGATCCCATGTGCCGTGGAGCAACTAAGCCCACGAGCCACAACTACTGAGCCCGCGAGCCACATCTACTGAGCCCACGTGCCACAACTACTGAAGCCTGTGCGCCTAGAGACTGTGCTCTGCAACAAGAGAAGCCACTGCAATAAGAAGCCCACACACTGCAATGAGGAATAGCCCCCGCTGGCTGCAAGTAGAGAAAGCCCACGCACAGCAACGAAGACCCAACACAGCCAAAAATAAATAAATAAATAAATTTATGAAAAAAATATATATTTATGCTTAGATGTAACATAAATGTAAGCGTATAAATATTTATGCTCAGATATACATGTAAATATCAAAATCTAAAATATGTAACAAAAAATAAAATATGTAAAACCTAAGCATATAAATATTTATGCTTAGATGTAACGTAAATATAAGTACCTACATGTATATACACACATAGACACACAGAATGAAAAATAATACTTACCCAAATTGGAAAGAAATGCAATAAATTTAAAAGTGATTCATTATACAACATGGAGAAAACAGGGATAATGTATTTCTATCTTTTCATAAGTCTCAAAGTTACTATTCTGCTTTCAAATCATAGGGAAAAAATCCTATATGACAGAGTATGAATTGTGCTGCATAACTTATAATTTTACATTAAAGTGTATACTAGTAAAGGTAAAATAGTTGAAGACATATTCATCCACCGATGGTGTTTTTAAAACAATATTTGCATGAAAGGAGGTGGAGAAATAGTGAGATTCCATTTCAGACTAAAAGCCTATTTTATAGTCAACTGCCACTTCATAGAGTGGCCTGGTGTTGGAAAAGCAGAAAACATTTGGAGTTCATCACATTTCACCCCTTAATGGACCTGAAATGCCAAGTGTTCTTGACTCTGTTCTTGGGAGGCTTCCAAAAGGACGATTTAGGCCAGTTTCACCTCTAGTGAAAATCTGCCCGTGTTTAACTCAACTGCTGAGTGTGCTTTGGAGGACAGTTTCCAAAACAGAAAAAGAAACAAGAAAAAAAAAAAAAACAGAAATGAGACACTCTGAGTTCTTTTATTTTTGTAATTTTTAATTAACGGCTCCTTTATGGAAAACTTGGATGTTTAACTGTGTGTTACCCTTGTGTGTTTGATGGAGTTGCCCAGACACAAAATCTGAAAGCAGGAAAGCCTTACTTGGATTGGCTATCACCCCAAACACCTCAACCTCATCACAACTGTCTGTCACCTGAGTGCTTCAGGCATGTCCCCAGAGGGTCTAAAACTCCCATGAAAGCCTGCAGTATATAATGAAGTGTCATGTTGGAGTGAAGGGCTAACTCTGCCTTTTGTCCTAAGTAAAGAACTGGGCAAAACCCTTTTCTTCTTGGTCAGATTAAATGAGTCAGTATGCAGACCTGATCAGTACTTCAGAGCTCGTCCACAGACCACGCGAGAGAAACAGGATCCAGACATAGAACAGAAAATGAAGAGGTAAAACTGTGTTTATTCTCAGTGATCATTATCCTTTATATATACAATCCTTAGAAACCTACAAAACAACTATCAGAACTAATAAATAAAAATAGTATGGTGTCTGGTCAAGAAACAAAAGCAATTGTATTTCTTACTATAGTAGCAAAAACATGGAAAAATAAATGCAGATATAAAGGGAATTTTTAAAAATCTGACTTAGAGTAACATGAAAATCATGATATCTTATAAAACTAGCAAAAAAAGCATGAGTATAAAACAGCATAAGAAGCATAAAAATCATGTTACCTTATAAGGGTAAGCTTCTTTGTCTATAAAATTTGAATAGAAAGACTGCCGGCTTCTTGGATCGTTTTCAGGAGGCAAAATTCTTGGTACAGTACCTCACATATACACTCAGAGTAAATGTTAATTGTTATTAACATTATCACTTTTATTATGAAGTGATTTTGTCCTTTAAAATATCCTGGACAAGATGGTTAAAAACAGGTTGCACATTCATTTTTCAAGTGTATTTCAAGGACAGGGATTTTTTCCAAATAAAAGAATCTTTAGATTTCTATCTCAGTTACTTGTGCATGGACTCTACCAATTGTCTATTTTCTGATCCTTAGTTTATGTAACTTGTCCCAGAATGAATGCTCAGAATGTGTGTGATGGTGAATACAAAGTCTAAAATGCACACAATACGACGTATCTGTATTCTTCCTTTATTTAACTCCTATATGTCAATGAGAAAAATGTCAACACTACAATAGAAAAGTGGGCAAAGTATGAATGGAAAATACATATAAGAAAAAGCAAACAACAAGCAAACACATAAAAATATTGTATTGTTTTAATAATAAAATATGCTAATTAAAACAGCAGTATAACATGATTTTTACTTGCAAACCAATGTGATTTAGAAGGGCAAAATATTCCATGTTAGGAAGGAAGCTGGAGAATAGGATCTTTATACTGATGACAAAGCTGCAAATTATTGCAAACTTTATGGGTGGCAGTTGTCAATATAGATTGAAGCAATAAGTATTTAAATCTTTGGACCCAGAAATACCATTAGGAATACATCTTAAAGCAATGATAAGAAATACGTATAATGATTTACATTGAAAGAATTTTATCACATTTTATAATATGAGTGGAAAATAAACAATAACCTAAATGTCTAAGAGTATGAAACTAGTCATATAAATAATGATAAAGTCAGAAAAGTGAGAATTCAAAAGACTATATAATATGTTTTAGCAAGGACAAGTATTCAAGTAATAATAATAGAGTGGAGTGTATGATCCTAGTTTTAAGGTCTGTACATAGGTGTTCATTCTATTAATGCTGTCTCTGGATGGTGAAATTACAGGTTGCTTTCCTCTTCCTCATACGTTCAGCATTTTATAATAAACACACATTATTTTAATAATTGAGGAGCACATACATGCACATTTATTTCGAGAAATGGGTTACTATAGTAAGAATTTTGCAGGCTTGGGAATTCTGTCTCAAGCATAACAATTATTTAAATATTTGAAATTTCTATAGCATTCATCTTGCATTAAATCCTTATTAGGGAAGATGGTTAAGAAGACCAATATCTCTAGCTTACATCTAACTGGGGAGAGTAAGCGGTTTCCCTATAGTGTAGAGCACTATATGAAAATGGAAGGTGCTTTGCTAGCCTGAGGGAGTGCTTACTAGCTGGCCAAATCATTAATTAGACCAACAGTTTCTACGGAGAGGCAGAAAATCAGAGGCAGAGGGAAACATAGCATTTGCACAAATGGCCTTCTGTTGCAAACTGGATATGCATTAGTTTCATGAGGCAACAGTTCAGTCTAGTTCTACTAAAACTTTCAGTGTCCCCGAAATTAATGTCCTGGCATTGAGTATCTGATAAAGATAAAGAACCGTGTTCCTGGTGTGTTCACTGAATTTCACGGAATATCTCTAGTAACATAGAAGGAGAGACCAATAATAACAAACATGTGCTTATGGATGATTTGAATACTTCGTATATATTTATACATCATATATACAGTTATAATATGTATGTTGCTTATTCTAAAAATGTTGATATTTTTAAGAAAATTGTGTACCGTCACAAAAATCAGACAGTGCTTTTTTGGCAAGTAATAGGTGTTAGAACTCATCACCTCTTAATTTCCTTGTGTAAGGATAATTGTACTTGTAGAGCAGTGGTAAGAATTAAATACAATTACATTCATGTAAAGCTGTTATAGCACAATATCTTTCAACCAATTTTACAAGAATAACAACTCTTTTGAAGTCATTTAATTGGAATTTTATAACATTAAATTATATTTTCCAATCTTTAAAATTTCCCATTAAATATAATGAGAATTATCCTCATGAAAACTTGAGTCTCAATTCTACCATCCTGGTAGAAGAATGGATTTCCATAAGCTAAGGAAGGAGGACTCCATATGGTTATTAAGGGTGGAGATCTCCCCCCCCACCTCTTTCTCTCTTCTGTCTGTCTCTCTCTCACACACACACACAAACACACACACACGTACAGTGGGCAGTAATATCCACAACATCCTTAAGATATTATAAAGTCTTTGTGAGTACTTTTGTTATCAGCATGAAGTAGCGTATTGGCATATACCGTGATTCATACAGTATGAATCTTTATTGGCATAAATCTTCATCTGGAATTCTTTGAATGTATCTAACATAGATTGAAATATCACATAAATTGATCATTTTGTTTTCAGATTTTGGTCTTAAATTTGAATGCCTAAGAGAAAAGAGACCATTTATATGGTTTTACCACATATAGTTTCTGATTTTGTCATGTATAAATAATCATGTAAAAGTTTTTAAAATTCAATAAACCAGGAAACATTTATTAAACATCTGTTGCAGCAGTTTTCAAACTTCGGCAAGCACTATATTTATGAGGGGAATTTATTCAAAATACAAGAACCAATCTACTACTTTAGACGCCTGATGTAGCAACTGGTACAGGATGTTAAGAGCGCTGTCTACTGTATCTCACAATGGTCCCACTATAATTTTCCATAAGAAAAATATGTTTCAAAACTAACTGTCAAAAATTTTTATTTTGCTTCATGAACGGGTAATTTTTTTCTCTCTACAAGTAGTGATCCTTAAGCATCACCTACATTTTGCTAAAAAGGAAATCAGCAGTATCCTTTCGTATTGTTTGCAGTCTTGATATAAAGCACTGAAACAATCCTGAATCCATTTCTCCAAGACAATAGCTCAGACGAGCTGATGGGGAAGCAAGGGACTTGCCTTATTTGGGATAATACTGCTTGACCATCCACAGTAGGATGCAGGAGGTGGGGAAAAAGAGGAGGCTGATGGACCAGCATACACACCTGAGTTTCAGCCTTCATTATCACAAATGAGGCAAGTCCCCTTATGGTACCCTGTACATCATGTCCACACCCCGTACATCATATTGCAATACATTTGAATGAGAGACCTTTTATCCAACATAAAATTATCATTCTACCTAAGTAGAAAAATTCAAATTTCCATTTAATAACAAGGCATGAAATACGATAATTTCTTAGAGAAGTTTATGGTGCATTTTTATTATTATGACTTTTGCAGCCTACCAGTGCTCTTTGATTCATGAGGCAATTGCAAATGCGGAAAAGAAAGTTGCCGTTGTTTCCAGTGGCAGTGAATGGTATTACATCTCACAATTAAATACCAGAATCAAGTGCCATAAGAAAAAGAAATAGCTATTACTGGTTCCCAAATTTCTCTGCATCATGAGCAAATAACTGAGAGGAGTGTAATATTGCCACAAAGCTAATTGCAGGTCAGTAAGGGCTACACCTTTACTGTCTGTCTTAATGCACTGGCTTACATATGATAAATGCTAATTTGGTTGCTTGAATAGAAGATTTCTGTTTTGAGTTGTTTCTATTTTGACCAAGAAGCACTTATTCTAAATATACAGCTATATAATAATAACAATTTGTTAATGATATGTTTTTGGGTGAAGTAGATTTTAGACGAGAGGACTGCCATACTTCTCAAAATATGTAGAGTAATGAAGTTTAATTCTTTCTGAAAAAGACACTATATCCAACCCAGTGCACTAGTTTTTATTCTACTGTATAAATGACCTCATAAAATCTCCTTGGTAGTTCAGGTCAGGTTATTAGCATAGCATCCTTTGATCCTTATCAGTCTTTGTGATTTCTTCCTAATATCATCACTGATGTGAAATTAGACGGCCCGCATTCCATTTCTGTAAGACAGTCAGCACATGATATAAATTCTAGGAACTAAATCTTTTGTCTCTCTACATGTGTCACCTTATAGGAGGAAGAGTGTGCATGCGTGTGTGTGTGTGTGTGTGTGTGTGTGTGTTAGAGAGGGAGAATGGGGGAGAAATCATTCACTTTAGAAGTGACCTTTAACTTAAAAAACTGTGGAACTTAATACATACTCAATTCACATTGCACTAACACAGTCTTCAAAAGCAAATTTAAGAGTTTACTACAGTTCATGACTTGATCTGGAGGCTCCTTCCAGGTTTCCCTAACACTGGGCACCTACTTTCCTTTCATTCATGACCTTGTTGAAAATTCATTGGCGAATTGTCTGAAATACAGAACCAAAATATTCCCTACAGGTTTGATACAGAAAAGAGAAGGCATAGAATAGCAGTACATCCTTGTCCTCTCTTCTGCTTTTCTTATTTTTCTTTCATATAAAAACACTTGTCACCTTAAGCAAAGCAAGACTTTTGCAATAAACAAATAAGTTTTAGAGTCTTAATATAATGATCCAAAATCTTACTGAATGTGCATCAGGTGGAGTCACCATTGGTGGTTTTCTATCACATGAATTCTCTCCCTACACACACTGTAAAACAGGTTCAACATTATTTAACCTAATTTTATTTCTTCATATCACAGGACACTTCAGTGCTCCTAGTAAGTTGCTGTTTAATGTCTTCTTATTTAACTATTCTTTCTTTTTTTACCTGCATTGGGTCTTCGTTGCTGCACGCGGGCTTTCTCTAGTTGTGGAGAGTGCGGGTTACTCTTTGTTGCGGTGCGTGGGCTTCTCATTGTGGTGGCTCCTCTTGCAGAGCACAGGCTCTAGGCACGTGGGCCTCAGTAGTTGTGGCACGTGGGCTCAGTAGTTGTGGCGCACGGGCTTAGTTGCTCCACGGCATGTGGGATCTTCCCAGACCAGAGCTCAAACCCGTGTCCCCTGCATTGGCAGGTGGATTCTTAACCACTGTGCCACCAGGGAAGCCCTAGCTATTATTTTTTACTTTGAAGAGCTTTGCTCTTTCTAAGTTGATATCCAGAGACAGATAGGAAACGAAAACCCGCCTACAATTAAAATATTTAATAGAAATTTCAAATATTTCTTTCTTGATTTCTATTTCATGAACATTTTTCAAACAGTTATTGGATTAAAAGACTATGTATTCATATATTTTTCCAGGCCTATTTAATTTTAGAAGTTAAAAGTAAAATCAAACAACACAGATACAAATCCCTCTAGATATAAATTCCTCATCTTATTTGCTCTAGAGCATTTAAACTGTTACTTTTATACTCTGCCTTGTGTGTTTTTCATCCTTTACTCACTTTAAATGATTGATTATATGTTAAATTCTTTGCCAAATTTATCTTTATTGTCGATGTTGCTGTATCATATTTGATGGATGCAATGCTAAAATTTTATTGAGAGATTAATTGTTGGGTATGATTTATAATAGTTTGTTAAGTGTAAATATTTTTTGTAAATTCTTATGACAATAGTAAGAAAATATTTAAATAATGAATAATATTCTAAAGCATTTCCAAATGTAATTATATTGGGGAGATAAAAATTAGAAATTAAATAAGCATATTTTCTCTATGCTTTGTCCTAAAGGAGAAAGTCTGTGAATGGGATTGATTTTTTTCTTTAACTCAGAGAATATCCTATGAGAGATAACATGACATTAAAAATGATTGATAAGCTTATCTCAAAAAGTTGAAGTGAAAGATAATTTCAAATGCTCCATGGAATTGGAATGGATTATGAATTGTATCTACTCTAATGGACTCAGTTCCCTACTTGGATATTGAAAGAGCTTTGCAACTCCTACGTGATCTAAAATGAGGATGACCAAATATTTTGCCTTTCAAAATAAGACTCTTCGGGGTTAAAAAGGAAGACACTTAATAATTATACTAAGATACTAACCATCAGTGCAGATTGTCTCAGACAATCTGGGACACCTACATACATCCCTCCAGCTGGAGAACATGTATTTCTTTGGAGGTAAATTACAATAATCCAAATAAAATGTTTAGTTAAGATGAAGTAAAAAAAATACAAGGAGCCCAAAATAACCAAAACATACTGGAAAAGGGAACTAAGTTGAAGGACTCATTTTCTGATTTCAAGTGAACTATAGCAATTAAGAAGGTATGGTTCTGACCTAAGAATATCCATATACACGAATGGAATAGATTCAAGAGTCCACGAATAAATCTCTACATTTATGGTTAATTTCGACAAGGGAGCCAAGACAATTCAAAAGGAAAACAAGAGTCTTTTCCACAAACGGTGCTGGAACAAATGGATATCCACGTGTAAAATAATGAAGTTGGACCCTTGCCTCATACCATACTAAAAAATTGACTCAACATGAATCAAAGACCTAAATGTAAGAGCTGAAGTATAAAACTCTTAAGAAAAAACATAGAGGTAAGTTTTTGTGACTTTGGATTAGTCAAGGGTTTCTTAGATAGGACACCAACAGCACAAGCAACAAAAGAAAAATGGATTCGATTTCACAATAATTAACAATTCTTGTGCATCAAAAAACACTATCAAAAAAGTGAAAAGGCAACTCACAGAATGGGACAAAATATGAATAAATCCCAGAATATACAATTCTTACAACTTAACAGTAAAAAGACAAATAACCCAATTTTTTTCAATGGACAGAAGATTTGAAAATACACTTTTCAAAGTAAATATACAAATGACCAATAAACATCTGAAAAAAATACTTAGTATCATTATTTGTTGGGGAAATGCAAATCAAAACCACAATGAGCTACTACTTCACATTCACTAGATAATAAGTAAAAAAGTAACAAATGTTAGCAGGTATGTTAAATTGAAACGTCATACCTTGCTGGTGGGGATGTAAAATGGTCCTGCCATTTCAGAAAACAGCTTTCCAGTTCTTCAAAAAGTTAAACACAGAGGCACCATATGACCCAGCAATTCCACCCCTGAGTACATATCAAACAGAACTGAAAACACATGTCTACACAAAAAATTGTGCATGAATATTCAAAACAGCATTATTCATTATAGCAAAATAATACAAACAACTCAAGTATCTATCAAGTGATGAATAAATAAAACAAATGTGAAGCTTTTAAAAAAATGAAGCTAAAAAGTATGCAGTTTGAACAGTAACAACAACAACCATGACATGTCAACTACCTTTTGCCTGCCTACCCAAGTCAGGCATCAAACTAAAAACTCAGCATATTTCCACTGGGTAATAAACTTTCCTCTAATACAGAAATACCAAATATAACTTCCTATCTGTTGCTTTAACTTTAAAAAACTATTTGAATTTTATATTTTCATTTTTTTAAAATAAATTCTTTTCACCCTTTTCTACCACAAAGCTATCAGGATCCTCTGTATTTTTACTCTAATAGATTTAATGTTTTTTTTAAGTACAGGTTTTAATCCCAAATTATTGTTAGAGGTTTAAGGCTAAGTTCTCACTTCCTTTTATTGACCTCTTCATCCTCCCCCCATTTATCAGCTCTCCACTTAAAATTAACTTTATGATAATAATTAATAATATATAATAATAATGATAATACACTCTGAGTGCAAAACTTAAAATCCCATAATTTATAACATTTTTCCTCCTTCCCCACCCCATGGCTATATTTTGCATTATGTTTGTTTGTTTTCGTTTTTTGCTTAGTGAAAGTATTGGATTTATTTAGGTGTATATTTATCCTATATTGAATCCTCTATTCAATAAATGTGATTGAAAAAGTCTATCCTATTCTTTAAAAAAACATATAATTGGATTTCTAATATGAAAATAAATTCCAGGAGAACCAAACAGTAAACTTCTATTTTTATTTGTTTTTAGTAAATTTATTTATTTATTTTTGGCTGCGTTGGGGCTTTGTTGCGGTGCATGGGCTTCTTATTGTGGTGGCTTCTCTTGTTGCGGAGCACAGGTTCTAGGCACACGGGATTCAGTAGCTGTGGCACACAGGCTCAGTAGTTGTGGCACACGGGCTTAGTTGCTCCACAGCATGAGGGATCTTGCTGGGCTCGAGCCCGTGTCCCCTGCATTGGCAGGAGGATTCTTAACCACTGCACCACTAGGGAAGTCCTCAAATAGTAAACTTTTAAAAATAAACCCACAAAAGTTTTAGAAGAAAATGTGGAACCATTTACCTATAAACATGGAGTAGAGAAGTGCTTTCTCAGCTGGACATAAATACACATGCCATAGACAAAATATATTACTTAAATTACACAAACAGTTTAACCTTAAAATATCATAAAGTCATAAGAGAAACACAAATTGCAAAAAAAATGTAATATAATTTTTAGGCAAAGAGCTAATTAAAACAGTAGAAAAATGGGCCATGGACATTATCAAAATGTCACAAAAATATCTATATGATTGGATTTTGCAGAAAATCATGAAATTTCCACTGTTCATTATGCTTAAAACAATAGGGTAGGACAGTGAAGATTTTCAAGCTACAGAAGAAGTATAAACTTTTGTCTACTTTTTTTTACCATTCTCTGCCACAGCCAGACACACAGTGGGGTTTGTGGATTCTCCTTGCAGAGTTCACTTCCTCCTACTTCCTCATTTTTACTGCAAAGCGGTCTACCATCTGAAGCAGACCAGGCTACGGAATCAGGTGTAGGTTTTAATATCGGTGCAAATGATGATGCAGGTTCTGCATCATCTTGTTTGCACTTCAGTTATCAAAAAACCAATAGAGGCACAAAGCACACACACCAGTCAAAAGCAGTCAGAGGTAAATGGATTCAGCTCTCCAGGGCTTTTCAACCTCCTCAGGGATGCACACCCCAAATTATGACCCTCACAGGAGGAACTCTCAGGCTCAGGGAGTGTGAAATCTTGGTCTTGCTGCCCTTTAAACAATTAGGTCCGTGCAGAGGCCACGTCCAAACCAAAAAGTCTGCTTACTGTGATTAAGAGTGTTTTTTTTAGAGTCACGATGTGTTCCTCCCTGTGGTATGAAGCCTTCAGCAGGCTTGGCCCTGACCTGGGCACCATCTTCACCTGCCTTGTGTGTCAGCAGTGGACCACGGAGACTGCAGAGGCCACAGTGCCTGCCACGGAGGAACAGGAGTGAGTGGGATCCATGGGACCAGCGTAGCCCATGATGGAGCCTGACAGGCACCTTGCCTTCCAGAAGGGAAAACTTCAAAGGGAGCTCCTTCCACGCCTGTGTGCAGAAATGGTCACCTCCCCTTCTAGACCAGAAGGACTTGTTTTTTATCTCTCCCTGAGCAGAGGAGGGAAATTAAATCTCATCCCTTGTGAGCACATAGCAGTTCTTTTCTCAGCATAGGTGTTAAATCTTTGCTGGTTGAATAGTGGATATTTGGAGCGTTAAGCCACAAAAAGAAATACACCAGGGCCATTTCATGTCTCCACCAAGAGCCACTGGTTCTCAGTTTCTGGCCTGTATTATAATTTTCTTGTGGACATAACTGCCACTCAAAGCCTTCTTTATTACATTGACACATTCTAAACAAAAAATTTTAACACAGAAGCCAACTAGAAATATGGCTTCAATTTAGGATATTCTCGTGGCTGCATATGATTTGGCAGGCCTGATAATGAACAATTAAAGAAAAGCATGAGTATTTTCTGGAAGAAGTGTCAAGATGCTATCCTACCCATTTTCTAGATCCTTCGGATTAATGGATATCTACAGCTTATAACCACTAGATTTATAAAAGAGAGTACTGAGTATGAACTATGGATTCCTGTTGTTTATTCCTAAATCAATTCCCATAAAGCATTGAAATAGTTGGCACATTTTGCTGCCTTTGAATTGACAACGTTGTTCACAGCTCTGTAAAAACATGGCACTTTTTGACATTTGTAGAAATAGCAATTACCCATACTAAGGAACACAGAAAAGCCCCAGTCAGCCTGTCTGACTTTAAAAGTGTCCAGTGACGTGATCAAAATTGCTTCAGAAACACAGTTACTCAAGTGAATAACTATTAAAGTAATGAACCCTGGGAGGAGAATCCATCTTTACTGAACCAAGTAGGAGTTAAACACAAGGCCTGCATCATTGCAACAAAACAGAGCATACGTTTACCTTAAAACAAGACAAAACAAACAAAAATGAAGGTTTTCAGCATTTTACCTTATTTCTCCATTTTATCCCTTCCTGAGACAAAATTTAACATGAAGAAAGCAACCACATAGCCTGGGAAACAAATATGACATGTTTCATCCTCAAGGCCTGGTCTGATCCTCTGCGGTAGAGTTGCTGTCAATTAATGTAGATGCTTGGAGCCCAGAGGTTGTTATCCAAGCGATAAAAATACCGGCCCGAGCTCCATAGTTCAAGCTCTGCTGCCAACATACAAGATAGTTCTGGCCATTTCATTTACCCGTTCTCTAATCTACTCTCCTAATCTGCAGAAAGGATCTAGATATTCCCCTCTAATTCATTCTTCTAGTTTTAAAAAGGGATTAAAGTCCTCCTCAACCTTACAGGTATATGGCTCAACTTTAATGAAAACAAAAGAAATTAAGATAAAAATCACTGCTGTACCAACACCTTGACTGTTATCATTTTTAAGTCCCGGTAGACCCAGCAGTTTTTAAAACAGATAGTAATTAGATATTTTAAGGGTTTGAGAATATGCTATCAATACTTTGTACCCTAATAAGTTTACCTTCTGCCCTCTCTGTGTGTGTCTGTCTGCCTGTCTCTCTCTCTCTCTCTCTCTCTCTCTCTCTCTCTCTCTGTTTCAGCAAATTGCAACCGTGAGGCTCACACCTGCTTTACCAGCCTCTGCGGGGGGTTCACCAAGAGAGACCTTCCCAAGAAATCCTACAGAGACAGGGCTTTGCTTCACAGCCTGTTCGTTGGGGACACCAACCTCACACAGGATTTACCCCTAAGAAGGTGATAAGGTCACTTCCCATGACAGGTAGATTCTTAAGAGGCACTGTGTCAGCAAAGAACAATGGGGAAATGAGCTGGGAGTAAACAACAAATGTCTGACATTTTTCTAAAAACTAATTGGCTTTATCCCTGACAAAGTGAAACCCCACTGTCTTAAAAAAACAAACTTTAATCACAATATTAAAGACACCTAGTGACAAGTAATGGTCATCAGGTCTTGTGAGAACTATTGTAATCATAGGGCAGGTCTGGAAACCTCGCAGAGATTTGTTGTTACTACTGCTCTAAGTCATAATCCATTTTATATAGTTGGAAATATAATCCCACTTTTGACAGATGGAGTAACAAAGGTGCACTGTTTGGGTAATTTGTCAAGGGGTCTGTGTAGGATCAGAGGGTGTCAAAGTCACAGGTAAACCTGGAGTTGCTCACCTGTGTACATGTGCTGTCTAATAAGGCAGCCACTACCTGGTGAGCTCTAGAAACGTGGTCGGTCCAAACTGAATGTGATCATAAGTATAAAATACACATTGGATTTTGAAGATTTAGTGCAAATATTAGAAAGTAAGATATCTCAGAAGGTTTTTCGGCCGTTTGTTGAAATGCTCTATTTTGGATATACTGGGTTAAATAAACTTTATCATTAAAACTCATTTCACCCATTTGTCTTTTTCGCTTTCTTTCATGTGGCTAATATAAAATTTAAAATTACATACGTGGGTTTCCTTTGCAGCTTGTATTTTTTCTGGAGGAAGGTGCTGTGTTATGTTTATCTCGTATGCTCTAAGAACTTTTACCTCCTGTTTAACACACACACACACACACACACACACACACACACACACACCCCTCTTCAGAATTAGTCATCAAGAGAAAATTATACATATTTTGTTTCTTCTTCAGGCTGAAATGTCAGGTACCAAATCCCTGGTGTATTTAATTTGTCTACAGTTAGAATTGAAATGTTCCTTTTAATCACAACCAAAAAGACATCTTTGTAATCGGTTACCTCAATTACCATTGTTAGGATGATGTAATTTGGCATGAACTCATGAAATTAAGATTTAGCAAATTCAAATCTTTCCCCCTTGAAAGAAACAAATACAGTGAATAAATCAAATAACCCCCAAATTCTACATTTAACAAAAAGTCCAAACTTACTGTTTTTCCCCATTATTGAATTGATGTCTTTAGTGACAGTAGCAGCAAGGATAAAACAATAATTTAGGTTTGAGATTTCACCTTTTTTTAACTGATGGAAGCAAGTACTGGATTTATGTAATATGACGAAAGTATAGGACAAGAAGAAAATGAAACAAAACAAAGTAAAAGATAAAATATGCCAAAAGGCAGTTGAATTGCCTTAACCTCTGATAATCAAGTAACTGGAATATTTGAGTTGCTATCTGATTATATCTAAGGATTTAAATTTGAATTCCTGATGCTCACAGAATACATTTTCCTGCCATCTTTCATGTCACCAGCATTCTGAGAGCTGAGCTGGCAACTGGCTGAGTCCAGTGCCTGGTTTAATAATAGCTGGATTTGTCAAAGAAGATGGCTCGTTCACTCTCACAGGCTGATGAAGTTGATTTAATTTAGCTCCCTAAATTGCCTCATATTGTGAATTTCAATATGCATGTGTAAAGGCTTCCTTTCTAGTGAATTTTTCTGTAGAAATTATTGTTGCCATTGGATTTGGGGGTATATTCTCTTCATTTTTCATTCTCAAAGGTGCTGAATTTGTGCTCACTTAAAATTACATGATTAATGACGCTGTTAGCGCCATGATAAAATTTGAAAAGAATAAGCACAAACCACTTAACTAAAACAAATAAGACTTTTTTTGGTTAATTAACAGTGACATATTAAGGTCATAGGCTGCCCAGTTACCAAATCACCCTTTATTTCCATCTGACTTAAAATTCTTTTTACCTGTTTCATTTATTATTAAGGAAATTAAACACACACACATATACATATTTTTTTCTTTTCTTGAGAACTCATAATTTGAGGTTTATGTCCACTAAGTTAATAATGTACTTATACAGTCATTATGACAATAGAATTTAAAAGTCACAACATTCCCTTTCCTCATAAAACTATAATTCCATGTCGTATCAAAAGACATTTTATTTGTTCATAGAAATTGCAGTTAGTTTCCTATTCTAGATCCCCAGAATCTTGACAAAGATTCTGAAGGAGGTAGAGGCAAGGGACATATTCTTTTTAAAAAAATTTTTATTTGTTTAGTTGATTTACAAGGTTGTGTTAGTTTCAAGTGTACAGCAAAGTGATCCAGATATAGATAGATAGATAGATAGATCGATAGATAGATAGATTCTTTTTAAGATTCCTTTCTATGATAGGTTATTACAAGATATTGATTATAGCTTCCTGTGCTATACAGTAGGTCCTTGTTGGTTATCTATTTTATATATAGTAGCGTATATCTGTTAAGGAGCATATTCTAATCAACTGTATGTTCTTTCCCTATGAATTTGCTGGGAATGAAAAAATCAAGCAAAAATAATTCGAAGGAAGTATTATACTATCTTATTAAGTCAACAGAAACAGCCTGGACACGTGCATTCCTTTGCATGTATAATTCTGTTGCCCTCATTGATTCATTGCAGGGAGTAATTTGGGAATATTGGGGAAGAGCAAAATTTGACACATATGCTCTCTGATTGGTCACTGGTTGAGGTGAGAACGCATTGTGTGCATTAATTGTCCTGCAGATCCCTGAGCAGATATACAAGGCTAATCACAGAACTTCAGATTACAGAGAGTTCACTTTAGTGATTTTGCACCTAATCTTTCTTTGCTTTTACCAGTATTCAACGAAGATATATTTCATTGCTATTCGTTTTGAACTCTCATAGGCACTGGGATCCTGCTTGCATCCATGAATTATCCAAATGGCAAGCGACTCAGATTCTTGCTGTATGCAACCCTTGCCTTTTTCTGTAATGTTCCACGTAACATTTTTTTACTTAACATATTTGACTCAAAACAAGTACAGTTACAATCTGATGCAAACACTCTTTTTATGCCTAGGTTATATATCGGTTATTTGATTTATTCAACAGACGCAGACTGGGCCAGATATACTGTGGTTTGGAAGCAGAAGGCGGTCTGAGGCTAACACCCAGAATCCGGATAATGTGCCATTTCATTAAGTGGACTAATATATTTTTTCCTTCTTCTTTCACACTTAATAAAAAAGTCAAATTCAGTAGGTTATAATTGAATCAAACATATGGTTTATCTAACAGGTGTGTTCTTTTGGTGTAGCCTAATATTATAAAGTAAAGCTCACTGTATTGTTTATGAAATTCTAATTCCATCTAGAGCTTTCCAAGTGTGTTCAGGAAAAAGTCATGTTTTCCTACCTAAATTATTAGGAAAATTTAGGACAAAGAAAATGATGTATCGTATCTTTACCTCATGCATGAAAACTTTGACCACTGCATGGATACATGTTTAATTATGTCTGTTTGAAATCAAAGCTATTATTCAAACAAGCTATTCAATGAGTTGAAACTTATTCTGCTTTCATATTGTAAAATATCTTTCCATTGGTCCTTATCTTTTAAAGAAATGGTAACCATATTGATCATCACAATGTTTATCTTTTAAAGAAAAATATTTGAAAGAAAATTGTCTTTCTTCATTATCCCATCATAGGTTTGCAAAAGATTCTAAATAAATCTTCATGTAGTAGTTTTCCACTTTATCCACCCCCCCCCCACAACCCAGCTTTTGAATTTTTAAATTCATGGGTGATCAGAAGAAAACTAAAATCTCATTTTTTATTTGCTTACAATTAAATCATCCAAATGTATTTTTAGGAGAGATATTTGATGTTCAGAAAACCTCATAAGCCCCTTATAATGTTTTTCTTTGAAGAAGGAAGTTGGCTTTTGCCAAGCATAAACAAAATTCGAACCCCAATATCTTTCAAGTTCAGTTGGAAAGACTCAAAAAATATTATGATAAATTATTTTTTGAAAAGATATTTATTTACCCTTCATATAGAAATGACTCTACAGTAGGATACTCGGGTATTTTCTTTCAAATGGAGAACGTGTCATATGCATCCTTTTTAATTAATTTTCAGAAAGATATGAAGTCTAGAAAAGGAAAATAGAAATAGGATGCAGGGTGTTTTTCAAACATTAAAAGACAAAATCTCTTATTTCATTTTGCCAAATATCTACTTCTGCTTCATTTTTACTTCTCTCTGTTTCTGCAAGTTCTGTGTCTACCAGGCTCAAACCCAGAAGCACTGAGGCAGACACAAGTGAGGACCTGAAAAAATCCTCCTCCTATCCCAGTCTCAGTTTTGTTTTAACATGATCTAATGGAAAACATGCAAGACCAAGATATTAGTGGAATCCTAACACTGGTTATCTTATATTAACCAATTTTCAGTTATTTTTACTTATTCATTCCTTTTTGAGGCCAAATTCATATACTGTAAAATTCACCCTTTTAAGCATATGATTCAGTGGATTTTAATATATTCACCAAGTTGTGCAATCACCACCACTGTCAAATTCCAGATCATTTTCTTCACCTGAAAAAAGAAACAACAAGCCCACTGACAGTTAGTCAAGGCCTGTTCACCTTCCTTCCCAATACCAGGCAATCCATAATATATTTTCTATCTTCATAGATTTGCCTACTCTAGATATTTCATAAACATGGGATCAGACAACGTATGACTATTGTCCAGCTTTTTTCACTTAGCGTAACATTTTCAAGGCTCATCCATGTTGTAGCTTGTATGAGTACTTCGTTCCTTTTTATGGTTGCATAATATTCCATCATATTGACACACCACCTTCTGATTTTCCATTCAGCCACTGATGAATGCTAGTGTTGTTTTTACTCTTTGGTGATTATGAATAATGCTGCAATGGCCGTGTTTGTACACATTTTTGTGTGGACTTATGGTTTCAATTCTGTGGGTTAAGCCATATGACAACTCTGTTTACTATTTTGTTAGATAGACAAAATATTTTCCAGTACAGTTACTATTCCAGGATTTTAATGCACTGTAGCAATTTTATATCCTTCTAAATATCAATGCCAAATTTTGTCCATATATTTGATAAGCAAAATTATCATATTAAATTCTTCAAAACCTTTCTTCCATCTTTTAGAATGTCACTGATATCAGCAATTTTTAAAGGTAAGAATTTTCTTGAATTAGATTAGATTGTAAAAATTATCTTTATTTTCTGGGACAGTAGTCGGGTGAGGGTGAGTTTCAGTGACTATGTCATTTGTATTTATTGTCTATCAAATACTGTGAATTTTTATCCCCAACAAACGATGTCTTTAGAAATATACACGCTTTTGCAAAAGTATCTTCTTGGCAACAATTGCAAAGTGAATTATTTCGCTATAATCATTCATTCAGGATAAACCAATAAAAAATTCAGCCCATTTTCCATAATGAGCACAATTCATGAAGACCATAAAAAAGTATGTGTCAAAAAATTAGCATTGTGTCATTGACACCAATGTGAAATAGCATATAACTAATGAAACGAGTGACATGAAACTAATGAAATATCAAGGAGAATTAATACGATGCCCTTCCTATTTCTAAAAGCATTTAGGGAAAAAAAGACCCCAACTCTAATGGATTGTACAGGGTGATTATCTTCAGCTTGTAATTCTAAAACAATCATTGATCATGTGCAAGAAATTTGCTAAAAGCCTTCCTTTACTGAAGTTAAGAACCTCCCTGCCTGCAGTGACTTTGAAATACATGACATGTCAGCTGCCAGTTATGCTAATTTCAGAGCAGAAGCCAACCAGTGTGTATTACTGAGCTGCCTTCTGATGTTAGTTCCACATTGCATTGTCAATTTTTCAGCCTTTGTTCTGATTTCTGATTTAATGAGAAACATTAAGACTGTCTCTGTCTCTCTCTTTTTCTCTCTCTCTGTCAGTCCCCCCCATGCATCTCTCTGTCAGTCTCTTTGTTTATCTATCTATCTATATATCTATATATCTATAACCTACCCATCATCTATCTATATCTCTGTTTCTTTCACTCTCCAAGTCTTTCTCCATAACATGTCATTATGAAACTAATGTATTAATCCCTCAAAAGAAATTGCCATTCCTGACAATTTCATACCTGTTCTTTTATAAAAACTATTTTCGCATCATTTTTCTATAAGAATGACTACATCGGATAAGTGAGTTTACAGGTTGAAAAAAAGCAGAATATGGTTTGAAGTAGACTGTGCTTTAGGAATCTAACCAGGCTTTTAAATGGAAAAAAAAAAAAAAAGTCTTTGGCTCCTTATTTATACGAAGACCAAACTGATTTTCTTGCTTCTATATTTTTTAATAAAAATTTACATCACTTTTATTACAATCATGAACTCTTCTAATTAAAAGCAGTTTTATTTATCTTCACTTGGGAAAGCGTCTATCACTTATTTACCCACCAATTTTAACCTTTCTTCTTTTTTCATTTTTGTACATATTTTAGTTTTGCACAGAAAATACCAATATTGTTTTTGTGTCTGAGTAGTGTGTTTGTGACCAATCTGCACACAAGTTGAGTTAATTTCCTCTTTGCAGTTTCTGTATCACTTCCAGCTTCTCTACTTCTATATTGGGATAGGTTTCAACAGGAACCGATAACTGAGATTATGAAACAGTAATAGATTGATTAGCAACTCTCTGCTGATAATAATACTAATAATCTAGTAATCTCAGGGGAATACAAGGAAGCTATTGATATTGTTCATTGCTGAGAAATTAGTGTCACCATTAACAAAATAATGACACATGAAACGGTTAGCTGACCTGGGGCAAGGGTGTGATGAGTTTAAGTTTAGATGTCTGTAGTCATTGCCATACATGGAAATGTTTCTTTATGGACGCTTTCCCAATAAACACGTGGGTAACTCAGACAAAGTCATATCTCTTCAGGGTCAGCTCAGCCCAACATCACATTCAAAAGAAATCATATTCTCAAACCAACATCCTTGAAAAATAATTTACTGTAGATCTTCCCAAAGTGGTGAATCAGGGGGTGACATAGTCATTCACACATCCAAAATTTCCAAAATTATTCTTCAGACATCTCTCACTCTCCCCGTTTGAAACTGAAGTGTGAAATTTAACAGCTGCTGTTAAAATTTTCTCCCCCCAACTTCTGGTTTCTTTGCTTTAAAAATGCTTGTGTTTTCTTGTTCTCTCTCGACACAGCTGCCTCCACACCACTCACAAACAGCTCCTGCTCTGGCAAGTGACACCACATCTCACTGGTGTCTGGGAACTGTCTTCTGCTCTTGCTTAGATGGATTTTCTCATGGGCACAGCTGTGCTGGAAAATTTTGCACCTTCTGTCACATCACTTTTCCCCAAAGAAAACTATCTATTGTCAAATTCTCTCAGAAAGTTGGGTAAGAAGAAGACAAAAGACAGTGTTACTTGTAATAATTGAGACACTTCCAACTAACAGTGCATGTGCCCTTTTCTTTTCCTTCTCCTATTGCTTGGGCACTACGCTACTGACACCCCTGGGGCCTGGTGGGCATGAGTCTGCATTTCTTTCAGTGCTCCTGGAAGTCACTATTCTGTAACTGTTCTGGGAATGAACACCTTCCCTTGCCCTCAATCTCCTACACTTCTCTTCCTGTGTCTTTCACTGGCTCACTCTAAAACTGACACAATACTGGTTTTGTCTTCTTTTTTGATTGCTACACAGCTCTTCCTGTAAATCAAACTTTTCCAGATCTTTTTAACAAGCAGACAATACCTAGGACAAGAGAATAGCCCAGTCACCAGGGGTCTGGCATCTACTGCAAGAGCAGGGAAAAGCCTGCCAACCTCTTCCCTCCTCTACCCAGAAAGAATCTGAAGTTTTAAAGCAATCGGATGGCTATAGCTTTTATATTAAAAACTAATTTCCTGATCGTGACTTCACAAAATAATTTGTTAGACGTGCTCAGTGTAGGGAGGTAATGTAAGGCATAAGTTTCATTTTTTGATATGATGGATCTGGTTCTTGACTGTGCATTCTCCTCCAAAAATGCAATTATCATCTCATGGTATTCTACACAATTTCTGTTTTCCTTGGACGGTATTTCAAGAATCATAAAACATACGGTGAAGCGGCTGCACCAAACACTCCCTTCTTGTATGATTGTCAGCAAATAACCTAATTCTACTCATGATACTTCTAAATGATACTCCTAATCTAAATGAATAGGATGAGAGCTATTCATTTGGAACTTAATTGCCAAATTATTAAAGTTTATTAAAATGTATTATTCTTGAACCAAAATTAGCACTTTTCTGGAATTTGAGAGGATTTCAATGAACTGGTCTACTGGAAAGTCTGGCCACTTCACCAATCAGGATAAAATTCAGTGTTTCTTGGTCAAAGAGCATGGAGGAATACCTACAGATACATCTACATAATATCTACAGAAATCACACTGTGGTTGTGTTTGTTTGAAATGGCAGCTCTCTCTCTCTCTCTTTCTGTTTTAAATAATGTACGTTCATCATTTTCAAGCTAATTGTTGTGACTTGGTTAATCCGTAATGTATGGTGTCATCTTGCATATTTTCATCGTGTTTTATCAATTTTCATTAACCGCTCCTTAAACATGCACATGTAATGCAAAATTATTCATCCTCCTTAACTCGTTATTAAAGCCATTTTAACGTTATCTCTCCAAAATGTCTTTGGACATGATGTTTACTTGTGTTTCACTGATGTCTTTTTCTAAGAAAAGTTGGGGAATGTGGACTTTGCAATGTGGAAATTTTCACTCCTCCTTAGTGGGCTGCCATTTAGAAAGTGTGAAATCACTGTTTTGGAAAGTGGTCGATTAATAGTGTTAAGAGGTAAACTGAGGCATACTAAATTTTTTTTCAAGAGTTTGAGCATGCATCAATTCAAATTGGGCAGCACCAAACCAAACCAAAGGTGTTTAGAAGCTCTCCATAGGAAGGAGCTGGGGGGAGGTTTTTATACAGAAGACACTAAAGCAAAGCAAAGCAATTATTATAGCCTAAGTGGTTGCCTTATTTGGAAACCTTAGCTGGAGTTTGTGACTAGTTGTGTAATAGGGAGGAACAAATCTGACTCTATATTAGATCTGTTTCTTTTACATTAACCTTTGTATTCTATTGCTTTTGCAACAAGAATGCTGCCTATACCTTGAAATATACAGGGTAGCCGATTCTCAAGTCTCTGACCTTTAAAGGTATAACACTTATCCATTCATACAGACATAAAAGTTGAAGTAAAGAGAAAAACAGTTGTCTTGTTGGAGGTTTATAGGAACATTGTGACCTGACCTATATGGACAGCTGTAAAAACAAAGGATTCCTGCACCAAGAAGTTTGCAGCTACCAACCACACCCCCTTCCCTTTTAGTATAAAAGAAGCTTAAACTGTAACTCAGGTAAGATGGCTCTTTGGGACATGAGTCCACCATCTTCTCAGTAAGCCGGCTTTCTGAATAAAGTCCTCTCTCGACTTATTGGCCTGTCATGTGGCGAGCAGTACAAACGTGGACTCGGTAACAGTTGTCCTCAGGTTTCACTTTCTCAGATTCGAGTGCGTTGACTCTGGTTTCAGTTTTGGTTGGTCATGTAGGCTACTGAGGCATTAGATCCACCTCAGTCCAATGGTCTTGTTCAGTTATTTTAACACCAGTCACAGGGATGGTGGTGGTAACAGAGTAGTAAAAATAACAATAGAATACTCTAAATAAGTTTAGAGGTACCTGTCAATTAATTTCTTAGCTCCTCTTATTTGTACAGTAAAGTTTTCTAGGCAATGGGCTTTACTGTTGGAAATAGTTGAGACTGTGCCCTTCTAATTGGCAAAGTGAAGGATAGGTTTTTATTCGTTCTTTCTCTCTTTCTTCCTCTCTCTCTTTCCGCCTCACTTGGTGGGGGAACATTACTACAAAAACTTCCTCTTGTAAAAGTAGCATAACTTTCATTCTGAGATTGCATAATTGATTTTTATTTCACCATTCCTGTTTAGCACACAATGTTAACAATTGCATTTGGTGGAAGATTTCCCAAAGCTTTAGTAACCACAGGGGATAAAAAGTGGCTCTTAAGTACTGATAAACAAGAAATTACATCCTAGAAACTTCAATGTAAAGCAGGATCACAGGTCATTGCCTTGAAAATTAAACAGAATATTCCGTTTTCTTTATCCAACTGGACATTACTACATCTTCACGTCGTACTAGATGAAGTGATGGCTGAAATTGCACTTCCTTTGAAGCGTAATACACTTTCCTTTAAAGAGAAGCAGTTGAGTTTGAGAGTTTTGATTGAGTCAGCACATCTGTAATCAAAGCTGAGCTTCTGCTGAATGTGACTTTGGTCTGCATGATGATAATTTATGGAACAGGAGTACCACACAGGCCTTTGAAAAAGATGGATGGAAGGAGATAGTGAAAACGTGTGTGGTTTTGAGAACTAACGCTGGCTCCAGGTCACTTATAGGACGTGGCTGGCTCAGAGGACAGAGCTGAATGCTGAGTGTGGTTGGGGACATGGTAGCAAAGAGAGACTGCTAAAGGTTTTTAGATTCCTTATCCAATGGAGCAAATTCCTAAAATTTCCATGTTGGTACTATACATTTTCTTTGTTTTTGTTTTTTTTTTTGGCTGTACGCGGGCCTCTCACTGTTGTGGCCTCTCCCATCACGGAGCACAGGGTCCAGATGCGCAGGCTCAGCGGCCATGGCTCACAGGCCCAGCAGCTCCGCGGCATGTGGGATCTTCCCAGACCGGGGCACGAACCCGTGTCCCCTGCATCGGCAGGCAGACTCTCAACCACTGAACCACCAGAGAAGCCCTGTACTATACGGTTTTGATGAAACCAGCAGATGTACTGAAAAGACCCTGAAGGCCAACTCCTTCACTTTCTAGTTGAGATCCTGATATTTCTGCTTGTAACCTCTCTGAGCCTCAGCTTTCCTATCTGTAAAATGTAGATAATTTCAGTAAAGCATAAAGTTCCTGAGATTACTAGATGGATAAATGCACGAATGTGCACCTAGCATCAAGCCTGGCATTTAGTAATTGTAACTTTAGCTTTAATTCTTACTGATCAATGAAATTATTCTTCAGACTGGGCAGCATGACATCCTTAGCACTAAGACAACTGCATACATTTGGACTCTGATTAGGGACCTGTCCCAAAGCTTCACATTGTTTCTAACAGCCCATTTTTGAGGTCTGAGTAAACAGGAAGCTTTCAGGATATTTGTTTTCCTAAGGAGATTCATTTACTGGAAATGAGGGGTGGGCTGCAGGGAGGGCTCATCATCAGCTCTGAGCCTGGGGGTGCTTCTCATTGTCAGAGGACAATCTTACAGTGGCTTCATAATGAGAAATGAGAAATGATGAGAAAGATGATTCAGTAAGTGTATGTTCATATACTTCTCTTCCTACACCTCTCAGAAATAAATCAAAAGTATCACAATCAAAAGAGGAACAAAAATCTAAAGTAAAGTTTGGCTTTGCCACACCATGTGGTAGCAACTAAATAAAATCAGGATCAACGTTTAAGAACCATGCTTGCCAAACAGAATCCAACAGCACATTAAAAGGATCATACACGGGCTTCCCTGGTGGTGCAGTGGTTGAGAGTCCGCCTACCGATGCAGGGGACACGGGTTCGTGTCCCGGTCCTGGAAGATCCCACATGCCACGGAGCGGCTAGGCCTGTGAGCCATGGCCACTGAGCCTGCGCGTCCAGAGCCTGTGCTCCGCGATGGGAGAGGCCACAACAGTGAGAGGCCCGCGTACCACACACACACACAAAAAAAGATCATACACTATGATCAAGTGGGGTTTATCCCAGGAATGCAAGCATTCTTCAATATACGTAAATCAATCAATGTGATACACCATATTAACAAATTGAAGGATAAAAACCATATGTTCATCTCAATCGATGCAGAGAAAGCTTTTGACAAAATTCAACACCCATTTATGAAAAAAACCCTCCAGAAAGTAGGCAGAGAGGGAACTTTCCTCAACATTATAAAGGCCATATATGACAAACCCACAACCAACATTGTCCTCAATGGTGAAAAACTGAAACCATTTCCACTAAGATCAGGAACAAGACAAGGTTGCCCACTCTCACCACAATTAGTCAACATAGTTTTGGAAGTTTTAGCTATAGCAATCAGAGAAAAAAAAGAAATAAAAGGAATCCCAATTGGAAAAGAAGAAGTAGAGCTGTCACTGTTTGCAGATGATATGATACTATACATAGAGAATCCTAAACATGCTACTAGAAAACTAGTAGAGCTAATCAATGAATTTGGTAAAGTAGCAGGATACAAAATTAATGCACAGAAATCTCTTGCATTCCTATACACTAATAATAAAAGATCTGAAAGTGAAATTAAGAAAACACTCCCATTTACCATTGCAACAAAAAGAATAAAATATCTAGAAATAAACCTACCTAAGGAGACAAAAGACCTGTATGCAAAAAATTATAAGACACTGATGAAAGAAATTAAAGATGATACAAACAGATGGAGAGGTATACCATGTTCTTGAATTGGAAGAATCAACATTGTGAAAATGACTGTACTACCCAAAGCAATCTACGGAATCAATGCAATCCCTATCAAACTACCACTGGCATTTTTCACAGAACTAGAACAAAAAATTTCACAATTTGTATGGAAACACAAAAGACCCCACAGAGCCAAAGCAATCTTGAGAAAGAAAAACAGAGCTGGAGGAATCAGTCTCCCTGGCTTCACACTATACTACAAAGCTACAGTAATCAAGACAGTATGGTACTGGCACAAAAACAGAAATATAGATCAATGGAACAGGATAGAAAGCCCAGAGATAAACCCATGCACATATGGTCACCTTATCTTTGGTAAAGGAGGCAAGAATATACAATGGAGAAAAGACAGCCTCTTCAATAAGTGGTTCTGGGAAAAGTGGACAGCTACATGTAAATGAAGGAAATTAGAGCATTCCCTAACACCATACACAAAAATAAACTCAAAATGGATTAAAAACCTAAATGTAAGGTCAGACACCATCAAACTCTTAGAGGAAAACATAGGCAGAACACTCTATGACATAAATCACAGCAAGATCCTTTTTGACCCACCTCTTAGAGAAATGGAAATAAAAACAAAAATAAACAAATGGGACCTAATGAAACTTCAAAGCTTTTGCACAGCAAAGGAAACCATAAACAAGACCAAAAGACAGCCCTCAGAATGGGAGAAAATATTTGCAAATGAAGCAACTGACAAAGGATTAATCTCCAAAATATACAAGCAGCTCATGCAGCTCAATATCAAAAAAACAAACAACCCAATCCAAGAATGGGCAGAAGACCTAAATAGACATTTCTCCAAAGAAGATATACAGATTGCCAACAAACACATGAAAGAATGCTCAACATCATTAATCGTTAGAGAAATGCAAATCAAAACTACAATGAGGGATCACCTCACACCAGTCAGAATGGCCATCATCAAAAAATCTACAAACAATAAATGCTGGATAAGGTGTGGAGAAAAGGGAAGCCTCTTGCACTGTTGGTGGGAATGTAAATTGATACAGCCACTATGGAGAACAGTAGGGAGGTTCCTTAAAGAACTGAAAATAGAACTACCATATGACCCAGCAATCCCACTACTGGGCATATACTCTGAGAAAACCATAATTCAAAAAGAGTCATGTACCACAATGTTCATTGCAGCTCTATTTACAATAGCCAGGACATGGAAGCAACCTAACTGTCCATTGACAGATGAATGGATAAAGAAGATGTGGCACATATATACAATGGAATATTACTCAGCCATAAAAAGGAACGAAATTGAGTTATTTGTAGTAAGGTGGATGGACCTAGAGACTGTCATACAGAGTGAAGTAAGTCAGAAAGAGAAAAACAAATACCGTATGCTAACACGTATATATGGAATCTAAAAGAAGAAAAAAATGTGGTCAGAAGAACCTAGGGGCAAGACGGGAATAAAGATGCAGACCTACTAGAGAATGGACTTGAGGATACGGGGAGGGGGAAGGGTAAGCTGGTACAAAGTGATAGAGTGGCATGGACATATATACACTACCAAACATAAAATGGATACCTGGTGGGAAGCAGCTTCATAGCACATGGAGATCAGCTCGGTGCTTTGTGACCACCTAGAGGGGTGGGATAGGGAGGGTGGGAGGGAGGGAAATGCAAGAGGGAAGAGATATGGGGACATATGTGTATGTATAACTGATTCACTTTGTTATAAAGCAGAAACTAACACACCATTGTAAAGCAGTTATACTGTAATAAAGATGTTAAAAAAAAAAGAATAGAACATGTACAAGGGAAAAAAGGAGTAAATCAACACATAAGAGGGTCACAGTATAATGTGATAGGATAACATCTGTATTGGACATCAGAAAATCTGGGTTTAATTAAGACCTTCACCATTTCTTTTGCAAGTGACATTTCTTCACTACTCTTTAAGTCAGTTTTTTCCTTACTTAAAAATGGGAATCGTCCATCTGGTAGGTTACTTTGAAGACTTGATATAATAGTATTTTTAAAAATCCCTATCACATCCTGGGTGTTTAATAAATATCTATTTCATCCAAAAAAAAGAAAAAAAAAGAACCATGCTTGGAAGAACCTAAATATGGGACTGCTATGTGTCCAAGGCATGCCTGTGTTTCCTCAAATTATATCAATGGGCTGGATGGGACAGGTTTGGATTTCACGTGTGTGTGTGTGCGCACGCGCACGTGCGCTCATGAGTGTGTGTTGGGCAAAGGGGGTGTAGGTGTGAACTTTGTCTTGTATTCTCTCTTTTTTAAATAAATTTATTTACTTTATTTTTATTTATTTTTGGCTGTGTTGGGTCTCTGTTGCTGCATGCAGGCTTTCTCTAGTTGCAGCGAGTGGGGGCTACTCTTCATTGCAGTGCATGGGCTTCTCATTGCGGTGGCTTCTCTTGTCGCGGAGCATGGGCTCTAGACACACGGGCTTCAGTAGTTGTGGCACACAGGCTCGGTAGTTGTGGCTCGTGGGCTCTAGAGCACAGGCTCAGTAGTTGTGGCGCACAGGCTTAGTTGCTCCGCAGCATATGGGATCCTCCCAGATCAGGGCTCAAACCCGTGTCGCCTGCATTGGCAGGCGTATTCTTAACCACTGTGCTACCAGGGAAGCCCAATGTCTTGCATCGTCTCTTACAGGAGCCTGCCCAGTCCTGCAAAGGAAGAGAGGGGAACTTTCCTGCCAATGAAAGAGGTTGAGAAGTGGAAGTTATAAATTAGCCAAGACCAGAAGAAATAAACATAGAACCAGAGCAAACTAACAACTACAAGGTATCACACCCAGATGCACGTGCAAATCTGTGCAATGCGTTTGAAACTCTTACGGGGTGGTTGATTTCCTAGGTCCTCCTAGGAAAGGGCGATTGCTAGAATTGTACTGAGACGTCTAAATCGACGTCTATCGTGGTGAGAGAAATCGAGAAGTTGTCCTTCTCATGTACCCATCATGGAGAGTTTAGTGAGCACCTTTTTTCAAACTTTTTAGAAAAGGAAAATTCCCTAGTTTTTAGAAACTCATCCATAACACAGAGAAAAAGAAATGCCGTGAAATAATTTGTCTTGTGAAACCAAATTAACTGGTTCCTAAACTGAGGGTGGGAAGCAGCCTAAAATGAAAGAAACCTAGAGACAAAACAGACAAATTGAACATGAGAGTATTGAAACAAAACATACCTCAGAAGTATATTAAAAGAATAATATACCCCCCAGATACTGTTCCTCCCAGGAATAAATTATTAATTTAATATTTGAAATTATATTATTTAGTTGCAATACTAATATGTAGAGGAAAAAACGTGTAATACCACTTCAGAGTTGCCAAAATGTCTTTGATAATATTTACCATCCATTCCTAAGAAAGGAAAAATAAATCAGTGATATTTCATTAAAACGTACGTCAAACTAATATTCAGTATTATGTTTCATTGTATATCTTTGGAAGGACCTCCAGTGAAATGAGAAACAAGGCAGGGATGCCGGCAATCATCTTCATGATTTAAAATAGTTTTGGAAAAGCAAACTCGAAAAATTAGAAAAAATAAAATAGAAAAGATTTGGAAAATAGGCACAACTCTACATGCAAGTTTCATTTGGGGGTAATCTGTGTATTCGTTTATTACATAAGCGAGCCCATGGTCTTGGCAGAGTTTCAAGGATCAATAGATAAAATATTAGAACAAAGCAGAGCTATGGACCTCAGAGAGCTATGGTCTAGTGGTGGAGAGAAATATCCATCAGAAAAGGGGCCCGATTGCCAACAAAACAATCATGGGACTTGTCAGCTCTGATCGTGGAGACAGCAGCCCGGAGTTAATCATCCTCTTTCTATTCTCTGGATCTTTCCAGCCTTAGGGGAAACTGAAGAAATGCAGAGAAGAGAGATGGGAGAGAAAATGAGTAAGGAGAGAAAGAAATGCCACGGTGCTGTTATTTAAAACAAAGGAAGCAGCTCTGGGGAGAAAGAGGACAGGAAGGTGCCTGGATGGCCCATAGTCACTCATGGGGAACAGTATTAGCTACTCTGTCTGCTGAGCTCACTGAGGCCCTGGTGGATGGTCAGACCTGGGCTTGAAAGTAAGACACACCCAGTCCTCAATGCGATGCTATAATAACCGTGTGCCTTATACACACGCGACTTCCAAGCTTCAGCTTCTTCGTCTCGCAAGGTAATTTAGACTTAGGTTAGAGCAGGCAATCAATGCTTTAAAAACAAAGAAAACAATTTAAAAAAAAACACTTAATAGCACAACTGACACAGAATGGGTACTCAGAACATGCATAGAAGTCCTCTGTCACAGAAGCTATGGCAGAGAAGAAATGAGATGATGTTTACAAATAAGTTTGAGTCTAATAACTGTTTAACAGCCTTAAGTCAAAACAACCGAAATGTGTAGGTCGCAATCTCAGGCATAAGAAAATCAGAGACAGATTACTGTGGCATTTCCAGGCAGGGACTGATGCTTCTCTCTGGGAAGGGTCCTAAAACTACCTCGGTCATGCATCACGTGACGTGCCCTGATGTCTGGTTAGGAAGGAGACCTGGGCTGATGGTCTGAATCAGAGTGCCGCACCTCAGTCCTTCAGTGTTAGGGTAATGCGATTAATTGATCAACTGAGAATTACCAAAAAATATTTTGGGTAATTTTTGCAAATTTTTAACTTGCTTATCTTTTCTGTCTTACAATATTTAATGAATTGAATATATATGTGTATATATATACATATTAAATGACATTAGAGTTCTTATTCTGAGACTTAGCTTTTAAAAATGTTTCATTACTGTAAGGAAAGATGAAGAAGTTATGGGTTACGGGGCATTTAACAGCCTTTAATAGACTCTAAATTATACAGTATTTTTCCTTTCTTTCGTCTTTGCTCAGTCACATAATTTCCACATCTACTCTTTCTCTCAGACATGAGGCTCAGTTGTCTAGAAACCTTATCTTCTCAACATTTAACTGTCGTAAGCCAGGTAGCACACTAACTAGTTCTCTCTTCGGTGCACAAGAAGTGTTGAAATTTAAAGAAGAAAAAATATGTGCCTCCGTAATGTTAGAAAATAATTTCTTTGTATTCTCTTTAGCAACAGGCGCTCCAGCTGTCCAGTGAGAGCTGCTTCCCTTACTCCCATCAGGGTGCTGATGTGAAGTGTGGCCTTTCTCACTCTGCATTTGTGTTTCCCAGATACTGTGACTTCAGCCAGGTTTATACTCAAGTGGACAGAAGTAGACAGTTTCCTTTTCTTCAGTAGTTTTGAGTTTATGGACAGTTCCACTTTAATGCCAAATGCCTGGTTAAGGCGTTTTGAAAGCCGTGGTATCAAGTGGTTTTAACATCATTTCATGTGGAAAGCAATACAAGGATTGACCCTTACAATTCAAGGTTTCTATTAGATGAACAAACAAATTCTTAACATATCTGATAAGCTAAATTTTAAATTCTTATTCATGTCTTCTTTAGAATTTCCTAAGCCAGTGGTTTAAAACAACTAGCCTTAAGTCATAGAGAATATGTTTTCTGGAGATTTCAAACGCATCCTAATTCTAAATGACCTAAGGTAACTGTCTCTGGCAAACGTTTGCATATAATTTGTTACACTGTTTAACCTTCATTGTGAAAATGTAAATAAGCAGAAAAGTGAAAGTCCACTTCATCTTCATTATTTAAAAACATACACACACATTTTATTTGCCAGTGACTGCAGATAGAGACTCAGTAAAGAAATTTCTAATGTTAAGAAAACTGCAATTTAAAATATGTAGAAAAACGATTGTTTGTAAGTAAATAAATTTAAGATTTCACTTGCCCCATAGTGACCCTGTAGGTATCAGGGAATGTCCAATAAACCTAGACATTAATAACGTGTTTTGGGGCTTCCCTGGTGGCACAGTGGTTAAGAATCCACCTGCCAATGCAGGGGACACAGGTTCGAGCCCTGGTCCGGGGAGATCCCACATGCCGCGGAGCAACTAAGCCTTTGCGCCACAACTACTAGTCCTGCACTCTAGAGCCCGAGAGCCACAACTACTGAGCCCACATGCCACAACTACTGAAGTTCACGTGCCTAGAGCCCGTGCTCCACAACAAGAGAAGCCACCACAATGAGAAGCCTGAACACCACAACAAGAGTAGCCCTTGCTCGCTGCAACTAGAGAAAGCCTGCGTGCAGCAACAAAGACCCAATGCAGCCAAAAATAAATAAATTATTTTTTTAAAAAAGAATGTGTTTTGTAAAATTGTGTCAACCCCCATAAAAGTGTGGCCACAGATAATATAATTCATCCAATGTTGCAGTTGTGGTTTATTGTTAAACCTGTTATTTTCCTTCCTCCTTTCACCTCCCAATCCATCCCAAACATGCCCTGACCTAAATGATGAATGAAGTTTAGGAAAGAACAGAAATTGTTTTAAATTTTAATGTTTGGGGGAGAGGCAAATATTTTTATATTTTAATAGAAGCAATTTCATGAAAGTTAATTATTCATATGAGTAAAGAGCCTGGTAATGTGACCACCAACCGAAAGAGCAAATCCCAAATCCCATCACTGGAGGCAGTTCCTACAAGAGGATTTGACATCCTCATGTTGCCTGTTGTTATCTACAGAGAGTTGAGGGCCACCAGCCCCCCGGGAGGGGGAGTTTGCTCAAGTACTAAGACTCATCTCTAACCTGCAGCCATGTGGGATCCTATAAGTGGGACACTGTGGCTTTGGGATCTTTTGCTTTTAAGCCTGAGGACAAAGGAAAAGGGAGCCGACATTGATCAGCCCAATGATTTGAGTCCCAGTCCCCTTAAAACCACAGTTACATTGTATTTATGGAAGTACTTAGCTTCCCGAATGTGGATCTATGCCAGATCATGGAAAAAGAAAGAAAATTCCCAAATCGTTTTCATAAATCAGGTGAAACATTGATCTGAAAAGTTCACAAAAATTGTACTGAAAAAAGCTCACATTGATTTCGCTTATGAATATTTTTGGAAAAGAATCTTAAATAAAATGTAAGCAAGCAGAATCCATCAGTGCACCAGACGTGATTATAAAACAAAAACAAAACACAGAATATACTTGGTCCTTCTATTCCAGAAAGCCCTCTCTAATAATAGTTGACGTAATTTAAATAATTTGGTAGATGTTTAATGATAAATTTTTAATGTAACTAATTATCTGCAATTTAAGGAATAATACTTAGCATCCTTTACTGAGAATGTGGGTATATTGACAATTTTTTAATACAATACCTCTGTAGGCTAATAAAATGGGGCAAGAGTGTTACATGAAAGAAATCCCACATGTAGAGCTTTATCCATCATTCTCTACAGCCCTGTTCCTCCATTTTCCTATTTTAATGTCAAATTTTAAAAATCCACATCCTATGATAAGCCTCATTATGAAAATCAGCCCCTCCCCCGTGCCAATCCCAATTCAGTTTTTTCTGGCGTTTCCCTATTTCTAAATCATATTTTCATACTACTATTACTTGGCTCATCAATTATAGATATTAGCCTCGACTTCCTATTATGAAATATTAGAATTTCACTCCTGCAAAGCCCCACTTGCTAGCATCCTTCTTTTTGTCATTCTTTCGATATTGTTAAATATCTATTTTTCTTTAAATCAACATGCATTGCTTATATTTTACCACTATAGGCGTTGCTTACAACTGAGCCAAATATTGTGCTACATACTTGTTTGTCATCGTTGAGTAACTACTATTTTTCCTACTTCCACTGCCCTGCTGATGGCCTGTCTTCCTTTGCAAGAGAAGTTAATAAATTCGCCCAGACCAGCATCAAGTCCACCCCAGTTGGTTCTTCTTCTCCTGACCATTGGACTCTCTGTGCTCTTAGAAGGCCAACTCTTAAAAGCGTGCACTAAATCATCCTCAAAATATTGCTGTTCAGAAAAATTATTCCCAGATTTGAGATATGGTGTGAAATGATTGCATGAACCTTTAATATCAAGCTGGAGCAGTTTGCAGACACCTACCTCAGGGTCACCCCACTGTCTGTGGACACGTAACTTTGTCAAAACTTCACAGTCCTCTAAAGTTAAAATTAACTTGTAGAAAACTAATTACGGAACTCATTAGGAGCAGAAACTTTTTTAAAAAGTCATCCTTTTTCCTCCTTTTCTTCTTACTAGATCATTCCCATCAGTATATAAGCACATGAAAAATAAATAAACAAGTATACAAACCCCTCCTGATCTCACTTCACTGCCATCATTCCACTTCTCTGCTCCTCTCTTCAGAAAATCTCCTCAAAAGGAGGAGTATATATATATATACTTACTGTCTTCCCACTTGCTCTTGAGCCTACTCAGATGAGCCTTCCCCCCAAGGTGATGAAATCCTGTAGACATTTCTTATCTTCCTTTTACAACTACACTTGGCAGTTGGTCACTTGCTCTTATGGAAACCACTTCATTTGGTTTCAAACACCACACAAGCCTCATTTTTCCTGGACCTCACTGGCTGCTGCTTTCATTTCCTTTACTGATTACTTCTTGTCTCTCCACCTGCTAAATATCTGGGCAATGTGGAGCTCAGTCCCTGGGCCTATCGTCTGCCTACACTTACCCCCTCCTAAAGCAACAGGATGTGTGGATTTAAGTGTTATGTACCTGCCAACGACACCATGTTGCATTTAGCCTGGACACCTCTCCTGGACCACTAACCTGTATATTGGACTGTCTATATCTCTACTTGGACATATGTCCAATAAACACTTAGCATGACCATGCCCAAAACAAAACTCCTGATTTTACACCACATCCATGGCCCCAGCTCAGGGCCCAAAATGCCTCCTTGAACAAAATTTTCCATATTCATAAACGGGAACTCCATCCTTCCTGTTGCTCAGGCCAAAACCCTTGAATTCTCCTTTAACTCATTCTTTATCCAATATCCAAGCCAAGTGCAAGACCTACCAGGTGTGCCATCAGGATGTGCCCAGAGCCAGCCTCATCTCACCACACTCCGTGCTCCCTCCCACCTGTACCCAAGACACACACAGTCCTGCCTACACTTCACAAATAATCCTCCTTACCTGTCACACTGCATGTGCCTTTGTCCCCTAGATTCCATTCTCAGAACAGCACCAGTGTGATCTTGTTGGCCTATAAGTCTGCTCAAAGCCATGAAAAATGCTTGCTTTCTCCATCAGCATAGAAGCCAAGCCCTTCAATGACTGAATGCTGAGTCCCACCTGCCCATCTATTACCCTCCTGACCTCCTTTCCACCTCATCCCTACACACTTCCCCTTTGGTCCTTCTTTCCCAGCCTCTGGCTTCCTTGCTGTTCCTCATAACACCAGCCACATCCTTGCCCTCACCCCCACCTTTGTTTCAATGCTGCATCTCCAGCATTGAGAACAGGGCCCTGGGCAGAAGCTTGATCAATATCTGCTGAAGGGAAGAACTAAAATATGAACAAATGTCCTTACTTTTCTAAGCATCGATCTCTAATTCTCTTCAAACTCTTCAATATAAATGCAAAACACCTCTTAATAAGGTCAAACACATTAGACAATTTATCTATTTCATATTTTCCCTCCCAGGAGGAAATGAAGATAAAAACAGATGTAAAAACTCCCCAGTTTACCCAGAAATCCCTTTCCTTTATCACTATTTTGACTTCAAAAGATGCTATTATTTTATAGAGAAGAAAAAAATGAGTGATGGCAGATATAAACAGTGCTCTGAAAGGTTTTCTTCCAGTTTGTATAGTTCTGTCAGAGTAAATTCACGGTTTGGGCACCTCAAATGAATCGTAGCTTACTTTTAGCCTTCAATCATCCTATATATCATATTGGGAACAAACAATTCCTGGAAATAAGGAGAAGAATATTTTCTCCCTTTTTATATCACATTCCAGTTTTTAGGGAGTTTTTTTGTTTGTTTGCTTGTTTTGCTCATTACATTTAGAAAATATGTTATATCCTTTACAAGGCTTTTAATTAGTTACACAATCCTGGTAATTTAATCACACTATCTGGGCCGCAATTTTATATCCATACAATGAAAAGATTTGAACTATGCTAGTCTAAATCTGCTTCTGTGTATCATTCAATTTCCACAACAACCCAGCAAGTTAACACAACTGATTTTTTTGGTACCTATTTAAACAATAACTATCTGAGCTTGAATATTAAAGGTCACAAGGCCATGGAAAAAGCTATATTTAGAATCCAGTCTTCTAGGAAACCAATTTTACTGAAAAACAAAAATAAACAAACAAATCAACAATGACAACAAACATGGGAAGAGCATCTTTTTCACATTTAAATATTTGGATTATTTCTTTCCAATAAGCAGACCTACTATGTTCAAAAGTAGGAAATATTATTAATATAAAATGATGAAAAGATGAATTAGAGCAATATACAAGCATCAAGTATATGAACTCTCAACCACAGGACTGATACATTACCAATTGATTCAGACCGACTAAAACTCAGGTATGGAAAGCACTTGGAGAAAACAAGCAGGGCTTATCATTTAAAGGATACAGAAGTCAGCAGAGTCGGCAGGGACAGCAGGTAGAATAATTAGTATTTACTAGAACAGAGGTTCAAGCTTCTAGACCCCAAAATCACCACCCGAAATCACACAGTTATGCATACTGACAACGTCTGAGTAAGCAAATAACACATTGCATCTTAAGGAAGAGCAACTTTCTCCCTTCAAATCCATATATGATGTAAAATATATATCAAGTCTGAGGCCATTAGTTCTTCACGTAGGCATGTAGTATCGGTATGTGTCAGGGAGCAAGTTACCAAGGCCAGTTGTAAGTCACTGATGAACAATCATACAACAGGAGAATTGCACCAGATGCAAAAACAGTGCACAGAGTTGCTACCACAAGAGCAGATAAGAACTGAATTTTTCTCACTCCCAGGCTGATGCAGTGTTGTCCAAGCAAAGCTCTGAGCTTGGAATTGCACAACTGGAATTAGTTGTTTTACAGAACTCTCTGTAAATCATGCTGGTTGGTTCTGGCCCAGCTATAGGGCCTGTCGTATTAGAGTTCTCTGCTGGCAGGAAACATGAAGAAACTTGACTAACAAGGAAAAATGGAATGCTTTGGAAGTACTTGGTGTACCTTAAATAAATGAGAACAAGTCAAAACTGACTTCAGAAAGGAAGGGGGCAGCCCTAAAACTGTTTGACCCAAGGGATTTGAGCACTTATGTCTACACAAAAATCTGCACACAAATATTTATAGCAATTTTATTCATAATTTCCTGAAGTTAGAAGCAACCAAGATGTCCTTCAGTAGGTAATGGATAAATAAATTGTGGTCTATCCAGACAATGGATTATTATTCAGTGTTAAAAAGAAATGAGCCATCAAGCCATGAAAAGACATGGAGGAAATCTAACTACATACTGTTAAGTGAAAGAAGCCAATCTGAAAAGGCTACATCCTGCATGGTTCCAACTCTATGACATTCTGGAAAAGGCAAAACTATGGAGACAGGAAAAAGACTGGTGGCTGCCAAGGGCTGAAGTAGGGAAAGATGAATACGCAGAGCACAGAAGATTTTTAGGACAATGAAAATACGCTTTAAAATATTGATACCATAATGGTGACTATATATCATTATACATTTGTCCAACCCATAGACTGTACAACACCAAGAGTGAGCCGTCAGGTAAACTATGGACTTTGGGTGATGATGACGTGTCCATGTAGGTTCATCAGTTGTAACAAATGTACTATCTGGCGGGGGATGTTGGTAATGGGGAGGCTCTGTTGGGCGGGGGGTAGGGGTAAGTGGGAAATCTCTGCACCTTCCTCTTAATTTTTACTGTAAACCTAAAACTGCTTTACAAAAAACAAGTCTTTTTTAAATAAACATAAATATAAATGCTAAGGACAGAATAATTTTAAAGAGCAAACACAGATTCTTCTTGGGTAAACCAGTTTATAAAGGATTGAAGTCATTCAACCAGGACACAAAAGGGGCAAACAATGTGTCTTTATAAATATAGAATGGGATGTGTGTATACCTATTTATTAAATCTCTGTTGTGTGCACACATTATGGTAGGTTCTGAGTTTCTAATGCGCTTGAACCTGTGCTCGTAATACTGAATGCTTCAGGGCTTCAGATATATGACCCGGGTAAAACAGGGCTTACAGAGAAAGGGAGAAAAAAACCCAACGGGCATGTATATTTACAATAAACTTCAGGGTAGATACCACCTTTCAGTTATTCAATGAGATATCTTTGTCTCGGTGGGAAATTCTATTTTTTACACTGTTATCATTTCACTGACAATAATCCTGTTGAGATCAATGAACTAACAGCACAGGAAATTATAGACAGGAACTTTGGATTATAAGTTCACCACATGACAAAAATGAATTTGCTTTCATTTTTTGTATAGTCTATTTCTAGACATTTTTACCAATTTTTGCTGAAATGGTTATGAGAGTAGAATTGGTAATGCAGTGAAACTCAAATTTATCTAAAGTTTATGTGCTTTGCTGTTAGTATCATTTAAATTTCTGAGATCAAATTTGGCTCAATATTATTTTTTACAAGCCACAAAAAGTAGGTGCTTCACATGCTCTGAAAAACTAATACTCAAAATGTGACCCCATTTTTTGTCCAACCACATGTAATCTGTTTGACTCTACTAAAGTGAAGAATGATATAATCTGGCCAGACCAGTGTTGGGGTAATGAAAGTAATTATATAATATTAAGGATGTGCTATTTAGGATAACAAACAGATTATAGGTATAGAACGTGCATCTCAGTTGGTAACAGAGCCCCAATGGACCTTGACAAAACTGGCAAGATAAGTCCTCATTAAAGCAAGATAAATTATTTAGCTAATACAAATAAGTTAAATTTAAGTAGAACTCCACATAAACCCACACACATCACATTAAACTTTTAGCATTGATTTATGTGTTCTAATTTTAGTAAACATTGGCAGAATTAGAAAGGAGAGCCTACCATATGGGAAAACCTAGTTAAGCCTTGGATGTTCAGGAGTCAATAACATACAATCCTGCTTTCAAAGAGTTGGATAAAGCAAATTAGTACACAAGCTGTCATAATTATTAAGTCAATCTGAAAACTAATTTTATGAGGGGCAACTAAACAAAATTTTGCCCAGGTGAAGACAATGAAGGCTTACAGGGCTATAACATCTAACAGGGACCACTAGGGCATAAGTCCCACAAGAACGGGAAACATCTCTGTGCTTTTCACCAATATCATCCAAGTACCTTACTTTGAATGCAGCACATAATAAGTATTAATTTAATATACAAATATATAGAATTAACAGGACCTAGTCATAGATTGGATGTGGGTGTTGAGTGACTGGAAAGATGTACTGGGAGGAATTAAGAATGATACAAGCTTTCCAACCTAAGTGTCCATCAACAGATGAATGAATAAAGAAAATGTGGCACATATATACAATGGAATATTACTCAGCCATAAAAAAAACGAAATTGAGCTATTTGTAGTGAGGTGGATGGACCTAGAGTCTGTCATACAGAGTGAAGTCAGTCAGAAAGAGAAAAACAAATACCATATACTAACACATATATATATGGAATCTAAAAAAAAAAAAAAAATGGTTCTGAAGAACCTAGGGGCAAGACAGGAATAAAGATGCAGACATAGAGAATGGACTTGATACAGGGAGGGGGAAGGGTAAGCTGGGACAAAGTGAGAGAGTAGCGTAGACATATATGCACTACTAAATGTAAAATAGATAGCTAGTGGGAAGCAGCTGCATAACCCAAGAAGATCAGCTGGGTACTTTGTGACCAACTAGAGGGGTGGGATAGGGAGGGTGGGAGGGAGACACAAGAGGGAAGGGATATGGTGATATATGTATACATACAGCTGATTCACTTTGTTATACAGCAGAAACTAACACACCATTGTAAAGCAACTATACTCCAATAAAGTTGTTAAAAAATAAAAAAAGAATGATACAGGCTTCCCACCCTAAGCAAGAATTCTCCCCACACCTTCAGGGACTATTAACTTTGAACTTGAACACCATGAGTGCTCACTACTTGCCAAGGCTTCCTAATTCATTGTTGGGCTAGAACAGATATGTTTCTTAAACTTTTTGATCCATCCTCTTTAATCTTTATCATTCTTCTTAAACCAGTCTCCTATAGAAACACACACAAAGATATCCACTAACCTGCACCCTCTTCTCCATTACACTATTAAATATTTTGAACACTTATTAGTCCCTATCAGCAGTTTTCTCTTCCTAATATAACATAGCCATTTTCTTTACCCATACTGTATCTTTCTAAATCTCTTGCCATTAGTCTTTTTTTTTTCTTAATTTGAAGGCACCACATTCTATTAGTCATCTAAGTTTAAAGCCTTATGGATTCTTAAAATTTCTGTTCTCAGCATTGACATAAATTATTCTCCAAATTATCTTAATTATGTCTACACACTCATCCTGTAGAACAGTGCTTGAGATTTCATATAAGTTCGCTCTGTTCTCACAAGTTTATGTTTTCTTGCCAGGTTACTATACCCATGCATTCTCTTTCTTGAATATTCTTCATTAATAGCTGACATAGGCTGTGCCCACCACTTCTATTAAGTGCACACAGTTGAATTATGGATACACAGGGAGAGATTATGAGAACCTTACTACTCTGGCATCATAGGGGGGTTTCTCTACTTGGTGACATTAGCCAAACCTTAATTTGAATATGCTAGGATGCTTTATATTTGTGGGAACAGAGATTAAGAATAGAGGAATAACATTTCCAAATTACCTCCTATGATGAGATACTAAAATGACATCCTTGTTCAACACTTAAAGATTTTTCTTTTAATATTTTAAGGATGCATAATCTGGGGTGTGACAGAAGGAGCAATGCACCCTGGGTCCCTTTGCTGGGTGAGAGAACCAGTAGGGCTAGTTCACCTTGACGTGATGCACCTCAGTCAAGTGGCTAGTCTAGTGAACAAGCCCACAGAGCAAAGAGAATTCAGTGCTATTTGATAAAGAATGGCTTTGTGAGCGCTTTTCTCTCCAAACAGCAGGATTACAGAAAATAACAGGCTGTGGTGTGTTTCTTTCCTAGAGGCACCAGAAATAGTTCTTTTGTCATCAGTCTTCCTGGAGCTAAAAAGTGAGTCCATAGAAATTAGAAGCAACTCAAAGCTTGTCTGGATTCTCCTGGCAGGGATGCTGTTGAGGGCAAATGAACTGTCTCTGCTGCTGATCATAAGCTACGTGCAAGATGGGGGAAGGAGGAATTTAGAATAACCCATTTCTTAGCAAAGACAAAAAGGGAAGAGCAAAGAAAAAGAAGAAATTGGAATAAAAGATAAAAGGCAACACTGGCTCTGCCCCCTCTTTCTTCCATCCTAAACACAAAGAGTGTCGCATTCCCCTCCAGGTTTGGTTTGCTTCCCACTTGCCCACATGTCAGAGGTAGAAGGAAAACAATTTAAACAATGTCCTCCAGCAGGCCGATCAATAGAATTAGCTAATTTTAAATGTTAATGCATTCCATTCCTGGCAACGGAAAGACATTCCAATGCTTCAATTTTTTTTTTTTATCCTCATCTTAGATGAACCAAAAGATGGAAAACCTGTCTAACATGGAAGGTATCCTCTGTATAGACTTAAAAATGAAAATAAGATATAAAAAGAAAAATTTGCTTATGAAGAAAACTCAATCTCGCTGGCTTTCAGTGCCAGCATTTTTTCCAGCAAACATATAAGGTTGTTGTCTCAGAGAATAAGAAGGGTGTGACCAGATGACACCAGCAGGAAGAAAAGCTCTAGATTTTTTATTCTGACACTGCATTTCTTATTTTCAGACATTCCTACACATTTTCATGCATTTCCTTTAAACGTCTCATAATTAAGGATTAAAGAGCCAAGGCCTCGCATGTGTGTTGGCTTCTTACTTCTCAGGAACCCAGACGGGTGGAAGTACCACCATCCAGCATCTCCCCAGCTGTACCCCCGTCTGCTATAGGAAGAGAGAAGCATGGGTTTTTCATGGTTTTACCCAGAAAGGAAGCACACACGCCCCACTTATATTTTATTGTCAGGACAAAACATATCGTATTAAAATTACTACTAGAGACAATATTAATGCTACCCTTGATCACTCCACATGGTTGAGGCTCCCTCAGTGAATGGTGGCCACATTCCAAGAGCAAGAATCCTGAGAGACAGAAAGAGATAGAGAGAGAGAGAGAGAGAGAGAGAGAGAGAGAGAGATGACTGTCCTCTAGGAGCTAGTTTCAGAAATCACTCAGTATCATCTCAATCTCATTCTTTTCATCCCTAAGACCATATTCAAGAAGAAAGGAATTAGATTCCATCTCTTGATGGAAAGATGATCAGAGTTGGCCGACATGTTTTTAATGCAGCACAGCAGAGGTGAAGAGTTGCTTGAAAGTGAGAACACTATCTCGCACTTAAATGTCATCACATGGACACCTCATGGTATTTTGGTTCACCCAAGGTTGATTCCTGGAATTTCTTAAGCAGTAGAATCATGACCATTTAAGACTTGGTATGATGAATATTTTCCATCCATTTTCAAACATTCCAGTTCTGATATATCTCAGTCAAAAGAACTGACCCAGGCAGCTGTTCTGAAAGCAAGGCTGTGAGTGGACAGATGGTGGTAGGGGTTCTGGGTGGGGGTGAGTGACAGTGGGCATCCTGCCTCCTATCTGAGCCCCAAGAAGGACAGTCAGCCAGAAATCAGGCCCACGGAAGATCTGGAACCACTCAATGATCATTTAAAATTTATAAAGAATTTTCCAAATTTGGATCCCGTACAACAAATCTGATGGAGGTACTGCATGTATTTCAAATACAGAAATTCAGAACTACAGATACCTATCCCTACCATGAATGCTTGGCCAAACTTTAAAAAAAAACCAAAAACAGACACAAACTGAATCTTTATTGGGAAGAAAAATCCCATAATTGTTCATTGATCTATAAACACAGAGCACTTCTCTGTACCCCTTCATTGGTATCTATGACTCAGGGAAATTATGCCACAACTATGTTAATTTAAAATTTCCCTACTACACGTCCAGCAATTTAAGCCATGTAAATATATATATAAAATATCTTCCACTGAATATTGCTAGCAATTTTTGTTATGTTAAATGAAAAATGTAAAGTAGTTGGATATTTTATCACAATGACCACAATTTTGCTTATGACAGCTAATAATAATTTTGAAACATTTGATGTCTGGAGAAAGACATGTAGAAGTAACATAAAAGTAATACTAGAAATTAGGATGTAGATCAGAAATTATTATCGGAGGTTTGAGCACCTAATATAAAAATTATCATGATTTATCCGTCCTGGAAGGTAAATTTAGTAGGTGTTTTAGGTAACATACCATAGTTTTGATTCAAATTTCAGTGAATGTATACAACTGCCCAGGGTTGCCAAACACAATGAAACTGTCAAAATGGAACAAAATGAAAACGTTAAAAAAATACATGTGATTCCAAAATGATGACATTAATATTCGTATTCATTAAACAGTTTCAAACTAAAGTGTGGGCCCTGGTACAACAGACTTTCTTCCCAGATTTCATAATCGAATATACACAACTTATTTTTACTTCTGGAAGTCTCTTGCTTTAAATGGAAATGCACGTGTGTTCTTGTGCCATTGTTTTAAGGAATGGGATTTCCCTGATCTTTATTTACTTTGGAAACATCAGCAGGAATACAAATGGGTATTTAGGAGTGGAGATACTAGTTCATATGAGTCATGGTTTACAGGTTAGCCATCCATAGTTTTAACTGTATTATCTACATCCTTAGCGTTGAAGACAACAACAAAATTCAATTGATTTTGTGCTACTGTGTACACATATTCACTCATTCAAGGTATACTTACTGAGCACCACTGGATGCCAAACCAGCAGTGTACAGTCCAGCAATGGAGACAAACAAATTGATCACTATATTCCTGTAGGAAATACTGATGCATACTGATAATACTATAATACTGATACATATAATACCATATGCTGGTGGTTGATAGAGGAGGCATGGTTTGTGGATCAGGGAAGATTTCAGAGAACATAATGTCTAAACTTAAAATGTTGACGACCAGACTGGAAAGGTACAGCTTACTCAAGGACTATCAGAGGACCACTGCAGTCCAGAATATTGCACCAAGTTTATGAAATATTCTAAGCCACTTGTACTCACTTCAACAATCCATCAAGTTCCCCATCATTTATGAGCGTGGTTCATGGCCCCCCAAACAATTACAAAACATCAAAGATCACCGATCACAGATGATCATAGCAAACATGATAATAATGAAAACTTTTGAAATATGGCTGGAATTACCGAAATGTGACACAGAGCCCCACAAAGGGAGCAGATGCTCTTGGAAAAAATGGTGCTGATAGACTTGCTGGATGCAGGGTTGCCTCCAACCTTCAATTTGTAAAAAATGCAATATCTGCAAAACAAAATAAAAGGTCTGCCTGTATTGTTCTTCATGCAGAAAATGCATACATTCTTTTTTTTGTAAGTTTTATTGAAGTATAGTTGATTTAATACAATGTTGTGTTAATTTCTGCTGTACAGCAAAGTGATTCAGTTATACATACATATATATATATTCTTTTTCATATTCTTTCCATTATGGTTTATCACAAGATATTGAATATAGTTCCCTGTGCTTTACTGTAGAACCTTGTTGTTTATCCATTCTATATATAATAGTTAGAAAATGCATGGATTGTGAAATGAAAGAGCCATGTGGGACTCATAAATTTCTTTGCCAAATAATTTTAGCCCTTAGAAAGTATTTGCTTTACTTAAATGCACAACACAGTTTCTATCTTCTATCTCATCAGACCATTTTCTTCCCACCCCCAGCCCGGACCTTTTTTTTTATTCTTTTACTTCCAGAGTAAGACTGACTGATAGAATTCTTAGGTTCCTACTCAAGCTGTCTTTTGAGTGTAACCACCATCTTTGAGTCATTTGAGTGGAACACAAATGAATAAGCAGCCCTGGGATTGAGTGACATTTAATAAAAAATACTGTTTGTTTAACCTGATTGCGATGTTGTCTGAATCATAAAAATACTGAGCTTCATGGTGGCTGCCAGGCGCTATTATCTGGTACTTGATTTTAAGTGACATCTGTGGGATTATTATGGATATTGATGTTTTCTTTTTCTTTCTTATATTAATACCACAAAAAGTAAAAAGGATTCAGACTGTTGACATCAATGAGTATTCTAGGAATGAAATATTAAATGATTTTAGGAGAAATGTGGCTTTTATGCTAGGAAGCATGACACATTATAGACCTCTCTATCACTGTAATCAGTCCCCTGACATGAAAATGATAAGGCTGCACATGCAATGTCTATTTCCATCTCAGGCATAATGCTTTAGGTGAAAACAGAAGGCAGAAGGTTCATCAGTGGAAAGAAAGTGCATTCTGGAAAGATGTTTGTTTTAATATTTGAATTTGCTTTGCAAGGCTATGCACCCCTTGGCTAATCTAGAGGGTGTTTTGGCAAGTCTGTCACCTGAAGTGTGTGACTAACCCCGATTCTGACTCAATAGATAGAGGAAGATCAACCTGTTCACAAAATATTCATTTCATGGGTGAGAAGCTCTCTGGATCACCATTCTCTTCTACTTTCTAACGTTCTGAATATACTGCACAATTCAAGAGCTCCATTTCAGCTTATGTTTTCATTTTATTTTCCATTTTTTTCCCTCTGATTTCCCAGGACCTCTGTGGTTCCTTGATTAAAACTGGAGTGATTGCTCCTCAGTATTTACTCAAAGGGATTGAAAACATGTTAATTCAAAAACCTGCACATGAAGGTTTATAGCAGCTTTATTCATCATTTCCAAAACTTGGAAACAACCAAGATGTCCTTCAGTAGGTGAGTGGATAAACTGTGGCACATCCAGACAATGGAATATTATTCACTGATAAAAAGAAATGAACTATCAAGCCATGAAAGACAGGGAGGAACCTTAAATGCCTATTGCTAAGTGAAAGAAGCCAATCTGAAAAGGCTACAGACTGTATGATTCTAACTCTGTGACATTCAGGAAAAGGCAAAACTACAGAGACAGTGAAAAGATCAGTGGTTGCCAGGGGTTGAGGGGGAAGGAAGGATGAATATCCTATCCAAAGAGGATTTTTAGGGCAGTGAAACTACTATTTCTGTGAACCTAAAACAACTCAAAAAATAACATCTTTCAAAAGAAATCCAGAGTAACTGGGAAAACTGAGTGTAACTTCTTATGTGATGTGAACATAGGCATTCTTTTAGGATTGAGAATGTAATGCAGTGCTTTGGGGTGTTCCAGTAAACATAGCTTCCCCCATTATCAATATAACTCACCAGAATAGTTTCTTTTCACCGAGGATGAACCTACATTGACACATCATTATCACCCAAAGTCCCTTGTTTACCTTAGCGTTCACTCTTGGTGTTGTACATTCTGTGGGTTTGTCTACCATTAAAGTATCATAGGATCTTTCCCATTATATGTTGTTATAAGATATTGAATATACTTCCCTGTGCTATACAATAGGTCCTTTTTGTTTATCTATTTTATATATAGTGATGTGTATATGTTAAGGTCAGTCCCAAACTCCTAATTTATCCCTCCTCCCTCTTCCCTTTTGGTAACCATAAGTTTGTTTTCTGTGTCTGTGAGTTTATTTCTGTTTTGTATATAAGCTCATTTGTAGCATTTTTTTTTTTAGATTCCACATATTAGTGATATCATATGATACTTGTCTTTCTCTCTCTGACTTACTTCACTTAGTCTGATAATCTCTAGGTCCATTCATGTTGCTGCAAATGGCATTATTTCACTATTTTGATGGCTGAGTAATATTCCATTGTATATATGTGTCACATCTTCTTTATCCATTCATCTGTTGATGGACTTATGTTGCTTCCATATCTTGGCTGCTATAAATAGTGCTGCTATGAATGTTGCAGTGCATGTGTCTTTTCAAATTAGTGTTTTTGGGTTTTGTTTTTTTGTTTTGTTTTGTTTTGTTTTGATACATGTCCAGGAGTGGGATTGCTGGATCATGTGGTAGCTCTATTTTTAGTTTTTAAGGAACCTCCATACTGTTCTCCATAGTCAGCCAGCTTTCACTACTTTATATGCCCAGAATCTATCCTCCTAACTTCTGTTGTCTAGTCTTCTGTTTCCATAATGATGCAGATTGGGAAACAAAATAATCTGCGGGGCATCACAGACTGAGGGTCTCTCATACCAGTAAAATAAGAAGCTCTGAGCTCGGTCTTTGTGATACAAAGGAGGCTGAATACTCCCTATATAGTGGAGGTTGCCGGGAAGAAATAAAAGTATTGCTCTCATCAGTTTTTATTTACTAATTTCCTTTTAGGAACTATGTAAAACTGTGGACCTAAAATTGAAGGTGAAGGGTACTTCATTAATAAAAAGTAAATAAAGAAAACAAGAAAGAAAGTTGCAGCTAGATAACTGAGAAATAACAGTGTTTCATTAACACCACTAGAAATTCTGTGGCTATGATGGTAGCTCATAGACACAATGGCATTGTAAAATCATACAAGACTCCTTTTAGCCACCAATTTGCTTCACAACCAATAATTAAAAGATGAGGAAATTCCATCTGTCGTCACTGTGTGATGCCTCAGGCCCCACCCTGAGGTTTTAGGCTCTGCACAACACTGAGGCGGCCACAGGATCCAGGATCCAGGGTCTGAACCTTCTACATGAATTTTAAGGTATTAAAGGACTTACCTACACTTTAATTGCAAGGACTTATTTTAAATTTAAATGGAATCTTAGAGCCATTGATAACATCATCTTTTTGCCCACTCTACTCAATGGATGCCTGGAAGAGCACAAGAAGTGTTCAAAGAGGAAGTAAGGGGCAGAGTCTTATGAATGATCTATGCAAAAGCTTTGGAATTACAGTGATAGCTTTTCAATCCTACCAAATTTGCTCCAGAAGGAGTATGAAACCAAAACTATAGACAATTGGGAGATATCAAAAGCTATTAAGTGGAAATGAGATCAGATCTGTATTTTTGGAAGACAGTGCCATCCTTAGGTGACTGGATTTTTTTTTTTTTCTTTTTTTCTTCTGCACTCAGCAGTGTGCACCTTCTTCCCTAACTACCTTCCTTATAGTCTCTAAATTTGACCACCTTGCTTAACTCCCAAGCTGGGACATTAATTTCATCTGGCCCCTTCATTCTGGCTCATATTTTTGTCCTGGAAATTATCTTTCTTCAGATCTTAATACTCCAGGAACTCTCCACTCTTCTCTGAGATTAGCTTTCACTCCAACACAAATGTATAATTAGAAAGCAACTTTATTTCTATTTAGATCGCTCCTGCCTCAACTGAAGATACCTAATATTTCAGGCACATCAGGCTATTTAGCACAAACAGCCATTTTCTTTTGTATAAATTTATTTCCTTTATTTCAGTTTTTTTGCTCTTAAAATATATTGCTCTGAGAAAATGTAAACAAAATTATACTAAATCCACTTCTCTCCATTGGCACATACATTTTAACTTAAATGAATAACACCAGACCCTCTTAGTGGCTCTGTTTAAATTGTTGGCAAGATCAAAACTACTTCAATAAACAATTTCAGGAAATACAAAAATCTAAGGATAATATAGTTTATAATTATCGAAAACTATACTCACCTATTCTGCCAATGGACATTCAGTTGATTTCCATTTTTTTCACTATTTTAACCCTTCTGCATCACTTTATTGACAGATAAAATTTACCTTCTGTGAATAGCTCTTCTTATCCTTCAACTTTTTTTCCATTTTTTGGTCTTTTTCTTAGAGATGTAGGAGAGCTTTAAATAGTTTGATTGCTAATATTTTATAGATTATTTGCACAGTCAATCTATTTATTCTTCCCATCTGTGGCTTGTTTGTTATTTTGGAACATTTGATCAAATATCTAATATATTAATTTTTGTTTATTGATAGATAAATTGATTGTATTCATGATTTTTTTCCTTAAATATTTGGTTTAAGTAATTCTTTTCTCCCTTGTGGACATAGATAGACAGCTTTACTTTTCTTCTACAGTTTTAACATTTTGCTTTTTACTTGTAGTTCCAAATAAAAGGTTTTTTTAGTACCATTTACTTTTCCACATGGATATCTGATTTCCAGTAACATTTATTGAATGAGAAGCAATTCTTTTTTTTTAATCCATTTTATACACATCAGCGTATACATGCCAATCCCAATCTCCCAATTCATCACACCACAACCCACACCCCCCACGACTTTCCCCCCTTGGTGTCCATATGTTTTTTCTCAACTTCTGTGTCTCAATTTCTGCTCTGCAAACCTGTCCATCTGTAGCATTTTCTAGGTTCACATATATGCGTTAATATACGATATTTGTTTTTCTCTTTCTGACTTAGTTCACTCTGTATGACAGTCTCTAGATGCATCCACGTCTCTACAAATGACCAAATTTCGTTGCTTTTTATGGCTGAGTAATATTCCATTGTATATATGTACCACATCTTCTTTATCCATTCATCTGTCGATGGTCATTTAGGTTGCTTCCAAGACCTGGCTATTGTAAATAGTGCTGCAATGAACATTGGGGTGCATGTGTCCTTTTGAATTATGGTTTTCCCTGGGTATATGCACAGTAGTGAGATTGCTGGGTCATATGGTAATTCTATTCTTAGTTCTTTAAGGAACCTCCATACCGTTCTCCATAGTAGCTGTACCAAGTTACATTCCCCCCAAAGTGCAAGACGGTTCCCTTTTCTCCACACCCTCTCCAGCATTTGTTGTTTGTAGATTTTCTGATGACGCCCATTCTAATTGGTGTGAGGTGATACCTCATTGTAGCTTTGATTTGCATTTCTCTAATAATTAGTGATGTTGAGCAGCTTTTCATGTGCTTCATGGCCATCTGTATGTCTTCTTTGGAGAAATGTCTATTTAGGTCTTCTGCCCATTTTTGGATTGGGTTGTTTGTTTTTTTAATATTCAGCTGCATAAGCTGTTTATATATTTTGGAGTTTCATCCTTTGTCCAATGATTCATTTGCAAATATTTCTCCCATTCTGAGGGTTATCTTTTCGTCGTGTTTATGGTTTCCTTTGCTGTGCAAAAGCTTTTAAGTTTCCCATTTGTTTATTTTTGTTTAGATCCCATTAGGTCCCATTTGTTTATTTTTGTTTTTATTTCCATTTCTCTAGGAGGTGGATCAAAAAATATCTTGCTGTGATTTATGTCAAACAGTGTTCTTCCTATGTTTTCCTCTAAGAGTTTCATAGTCCCCAGTCTTATATTTAGGTCTCTAATCCATTTTGAGTTTATTTTTGTGTATGGTGTTAGGGAGTGTTTTAATTTCATTCTTTTACATATAGCTGTCCACTTTTCCCAGCACCACTTATTGAAGAGACTGTATTTTCTCCATTGTATATCCTTGCCTCCTTTGTCATACATTAGTTGTCCATATGTGCGTGGGTTTATCTCTGGGCTTTCTATCCTGTTCCATTGATCTATATTTCTGTTTTTGTGCCAGTACCATATTTTCTTGATTACTGTAGCTTTGTAATATAGTCTGAAGCCAGGGAGTCTGATTCCTCCAGCTCCATTTTTTTCCCTCAAGATGGCTGTGGCTATTTGGGGTCTTTTGTGTCTCCATACAAATTTTAAGATATTTTGTTCGAGTTCTGTAAAAAATGCCATTGGTAATTTGATAGGGATTGCATTGAATCTGTAGATTGCTTTGGGTAGTATAGTCATTTTCAAAATATTGATTCTTCCAATCCAAGAACATTGTCTATCTCTCCATCTGTTGGTATCATCTTCAATGTCTTTCATCACTGTCTTATCGTTTTCTGCATAGAGGTCTTTTGTCTCCTTAGGTAGGTTTATTCCTAGGTATTTTATTCTTTTTGTTGCAACGGTAAATGGGAGTGTTTCCTTAATTTCTCTTTCAGATTTTTCATCATTCGTGTATAGGAATGCAAGAGATTTCTGTGCATTAATTTTGTATCCTGCAACTTTACGAAATTCATTGATTAGCTCTAGTAGTTTTCTGGTGGCAACTTTAGTATTCTGTATGTATAGTATCATGTCATCTGAGAACAGTGACAGTTTTACTTCTTCTTTTCCAATTTGTATTCCTTTTATTTCTTTTTCTTCCCTGATTGCCATGGCTAGGACTTCCAAAACTATCTAGAATAATAGTGGTGAGAGTGGACATCCTTGTCTTGTTCCTGATCTTAGAGGAAATGCTTTCAGTTTTTCACCATTGAGAATGATGTTTGCTGTGGGTTTGTCATATATGGCCTTTATTATTTTGAGGTAGGTTCCCTCTTTGCCCACTTTCTGGAGAGTTTTTATCATAAATGGGTGTTGAATTTTGTCAAAAGCTTTTTCTACATCTGTTGAGATAATTATATGCTTTTTATTCTTAACTTTGTTAATACGGTTTATCACATTGATTGATTTGCATATATTGAAGAATCCTTGCATCTCTGGGATAAATCCCACTCGATCATGGTGTATGATCCTTTTAATGTGTTGTTGGATTCTGTTTGCTAGTATGCTGTTGAGGATTTTTGCATCTATATTCGTCAGTGATATTATTCTGTAATTTTCTTTTTTGTAGTATCTTTGTCTGGTTTTGGTATCAGGGTGATGGTGGCCTCATAGAATGAGTTTGGGAGTGTTCTTTCCTCTGCAATTTTTTGCAAGACTTCGAGAGGATGCGTGTTAGCTCTTCTATAAATGTTTGATAGAATACACCTGTGAAGTCATCTGGTCCTGAACTTTTGTTTGTTGGAAGATTTTTCATCACAGTTTCAATTTCATTACTTGTGAATGTTCATATTTTCTGTTCATATTTTCTATTTCTTCCTGGTTCAGTCTTGGAAGGCTATACCTTTCTAAGAGTTTGTCCATTTCTTCCAGGTGGTCCATTTTATTGGCATAGAGTTTCTTGTAGTGGTCTCTTAGGATGCTTTGAATTTCTGCGGTGTCTGTTGTAACTTCTCCTCTTTCATTTCTAATTTTATTGATTTGAGTCCTCACCCTCTTTTTCTTGATGAGTCTGGCTAATGGTTTATCAATTTTGTTTATCCTCTCAAAGAACCAGCTTTGGGCTTCCCTGGTGGCACAGTGGTTGAGAGTCCGCCTACCGATGCAGGGGACACAGGTTCGTGCCCCGGTCTGGGAAGATCTCACATGCCGCAGAGCAGCTGGGCCTGTGAGCCATGGCCACTGAGCCTGCGCGTCCAGAGCCTGTGCTCCACAACGGGAGAGACCACAACAGTGAGAGGCCCGTGTACCGCACAAAAAAAAAAAAAAAAAAGAACCAGCTTTTAGTTTTATTGATCTTTCCTATTGTTTTCTTTGTTTCTATTTCATTTACTTCTGCTCTAATCGTTATGATTTCTTTCCTCTACTAACTTTGGTTTTTGTTTTTCTTCTTTCTCTAGTTCGTTTAGGTGTAGCATTAGATTGTTTATTTGAGATTTTTCTTGTTTCTTGACCTAGGCTTTTATAGCTCTAAACTTCCCTCTTAGAACTGCTTTTCCTGCATCCCATATGTTTTGGATTGTCGTGTTTTCATTGTCATTTTTCTCTGGGTATTTTTTGATTTCCTCTTTGATTTCTTCAGTTATCTCTTGGTTATTTAGTAACGTATTGTTTAGCCTCCATATGTTTGTGTTTTTTATGTTTTTTCCCCTGTAATTGATTTCTAATCTCATAGTGTTGTGGTCAGCAAAGATGCTTGATATGATTTCATTTTTCTTAAATTTACTGAGGCTTGATTTGTGACCCAAGATGTGATCTATCCTGGAGAATGTTCCATGCTCACTTGAAAAGAAAGTGTAATCTGCTGTTTTGGGGTGGAATGTCCTATAAATATCAATTAAATCTATCTGGTCTATTGTGTCATTTAAAGCTTGTGTTTCCTTATTAATTTTCTGTTTGGATGATCTCTCCATTGGTGTAATTGAGGTGTTAAAGTCCTCCACTATTATTATGTTACTGTCGATTTCCTCTTTTAGAGCTATTAGCAGTTGCCTTATATACTGAGGTGCTCCTATGTTGGGTGCATATATATTCATAACTGTTATATCTTCTTCTTGGATTGATCCCTTGATCATTGTGTAGTGTCCTTCCTTGTCTCTTGTAACATTCTTTATTTTAAAGTCTATTTTATCTGATATGAGTATTGCTACTCCAGCTTTCTTTTGATTTCCATTTGCATGGATTATCTTTTTACATCTCCTCACTTTCAGTCTCTATGTGTCCCTAGGTCTGAAGTGCGTCTCCTGTAGACAGCATATATATGGATCTTGTTTTTGTATCCATTCAGCAAGGCTGTGTCTTTTGGTTGGAGCATTTAATCCATTCACGTTTAAGGTAATTATTGATATGTATGTCCCTATGACCATTTTCTAAATTGTTTTGGGTTTGTTTTTGTAGGTCCTTTTCTTCTCTTGTGTTTCCCACTTAGAGAAGTTCTTTTAGCATTTGTTGTAGAGCAGTTTGGTGGTGCTGAATTCTCTTAGCTTTTGCTTGTCTGTAAAGCTTTTGATTTCTCCATTGCATCTGAATGAGATCCATGCTGGGTAGAGTAATCTTGGTTGTAGGTTCTTCCCTTTCATCACTTTAAGTATTTCATGACACTTCCTTCTGGCTTGTAGAGTTTCTGCTGAGAAATCAGCTGTTAACCTTATGGGAGTTCCCTTGTATGCTATTTGTCATTTTTCCCTTGGGGCTTTCAATAATTTTTCTTTGTCTTTAATTTTTGTGAATCTGATTACTATTTGTCTCAGCGTGTTTCTCCTTGGGTTTATCCTGCCTGGGACTCTCCACACTTCCTTGACTTGGGTGGCTATTTCCTTTCCCATGTTAGGGAAATTTTTGACTATAATCTCTTCAAATATTTTCTCGGGTCTTCCTCTCTCTTTTCTCCTTCTGGGACCCCTATCATGCAAATATTTTTGCGTTTAATGTTGTCCCAGACGTCTCTTAGGCTGTCTTCATTTCTTTTCATTCTTTTTTCTTTATTCTGTTCTGCAGCAGTGAATTCCACCATTCTGTCTTCCAGGTCACTTATCCATTCTTCTGCCTCAGTTATTCTGCTATTGATTCCTTCCAGTGTATTTTTCATTTCAGTTATTGTATTGTTCATCTCTGTTTGTTCTTTAATTCTTCTAGATCTTTGTTAAACATTTCTTGCATTTTCTCAATATTTGCCTCCATTCTTTTTCCGAGGTCCTGGATCATCTTCACTATCATTATTCTGAATTCTTTTTCTGGAAGATTGCTTATCTCCATTTCATTTAGTTGTTTTTCTGGGGTTTTATCTTGTTCCTTCATCTGGTACATAGCCCTCTGCCTTTTCATCTTGTCTATCTTTCTGTGAATGTGGTTTTTGTTCCACATGCTGCAGGATTGTAGTTCTTGATTCTGCTGTCTGCCGTCCGGTGGATGAGCCTATCTAAGAGGCTTGTCGAGAAGCTAATCTTTTTTAATCCACAAGAGTACCTAACAAATTCTCTGGCAGAACCTGATGTTAACTGAATTAAGTTGATTTTGATTAAATTAATTGGCCCGATGGTTATGGGGAGGACTTACAAGCCATTAATGGGCCCCAGGAGTACAAGACAGGTACTTTGAACTATAACCCTGGAACTAACTGCATTCCCAGCCTCACTCCAGGCCTGCAAATTCTCTAGGGTTTGTATGCTTGACTCAGTAATGCTCAAAATAAGGTTTTTCTTAGTACATAAAAGTTACGGAGAAAAACATCACTTTGTTGCCAAGAGTGGCATTTCAGGCAGAGGCCAGAAAGTTGGCAGAGTCTGCCTTGTGTAACATTTGTCCACGAATCAGATTATAGTAGGACCTCACAAAATATTTATTAAGAGAAAGAGTAAGCTTAGCTGATCTAATTTCTGACTGTTAGTCCTTGGCAGTCTGAAAGATTATTAGTTGAGCTTTCCAAGTTACCCAATAGAGAACAAAAAAGGTTGAAAAATATTCTAAGGAAATACTACAGAAAACATGTCTTCAGAAGGCTAGAATATCCAAGACAGAAACTTCTAAGGCAGAGCTTATAGACAATGGGATATGCTAAGACTCTGATGTTCTCGAGCTGGTTAAGGCTCTTTGCAGCAAATATAATAGAAACCAGGTTTGTAATGAACTCGTGCCTAGGTCTCTGTGACCTAGATGTGCTGGAAAAAATGGAAGGTACACCTTCTTTTTCCTTCATGTGGCCCACCATCAATACAGTATTGAATCTCTTTTGTAGAGTGCTTAAGCCTGGTGTATTTTGTAATGAACCTTACCTGTTCACCACCCAAACTCAGAAAAAGTATAATTTAAGTGAGAAAAGAAACAGAATATAATTGAGTATTTCAAGGCAATCTGCATTTTTGAAAACTGTATGTGTATGAATGAATATGATAGATACAATATGCCATAAACATAATATATACAATATAATTCCATATATTATTGCATGTGTTATATACATTTTATAATATAATTTTGTGTATATGCATATATATACACACAAAAATATACAGGTAACTAAGACAAAATATTATCAGAATATTTATTCCTTGATGATGGAAATCTCAGGGGTCATTTTTGGTTTTGTTTCTGTTGTTATACCTTACGTATTTTCCAAATATTGTTCAATGAATTTGTATAACCTTTACAATGATAAAAAGTTATTTGTTTCAAGGCTGGAAAGAGAACAGACAAGAAATCTTCACCTGAAAACTCTTAGTATCAGAGTTCCTGGCCCCAGGGAAGCAGAGCTGCCCAAAACAGAGAACTGTGGACACCTCTGCCCCCTGCTGTCCACCTTCAGTAAGTATCCTGTGATCCTCCACCTGCTGCTAGTAGGAATCTCCAGGGAGATTGGTGTTTATGAAATCACAAAATCCTGCTGCCCTCCTCAGAGATTCCCGGGCTGCGGACCCTCAGACTACACTGAGAAACGTGCACTTAGAATTAAGGAATATCCTGATCACAGCTAATGAGATAGACCAGGAAAAATATGGACATCATACCTAGGAACACACATAGAAAGAAACTAGGTTTCTTCCAGTTTTTTAAAAATATATTAGCATATATTATAGTGTATATTGAAAGAGTATATATTAATATAGAATATATTTTAAAATATAATAGTCTATATACTTAGTATGTAGTATTAATATTAATGCTAACACATTATATGATTTAATAATATTAATATACATGTACTTTCATAGTATATATGTACTTTAATATGCTTGTATATATCTTATATACTTTATAAGCTTTGTACATGTATTTTTACAGTACTATACTTTTTAAATGCATGTATATGTATTTATATACATGCAGTTTTATATATGCACAGTACACAGTATATAGTATGTATATATACTATATATGATGTATGTATGTAGAATATGTACAGTTTTCACACACACACATACTTTTACAAATGATTTTGCATTTGTCAGGATTTTATTTTAATGAAGAGCCTAAAGTGTGACTAACATCTGCATTTTAACTCTACAGCTGGTAAAAGCATTTCTTCCTTTTGAAGTTATTCGAAGTTCTAATTTGCTTTAGAAGTTGACACATCTGAGGGGATTTTTTGTTGTTATTATTTATGAAATTCAGCATTTCCTCAGAGCCAGTTTTGATATAATAAAGTCTTCAGATCTCCAGTCTCACAAGCAATTTATTTACAGTCAGTAAAAGACATTGAAGCCAAATGCCTTTCTTAGACATGCTTTCAGCAGTGCCCATAGAATTCAGTTACATGTGCTGGTCTGAAGGAAAAATGTGGACAATGTGGTAAACACAGTCTTGCCTTAACCATAACCAAATTAAAATAGCCGCCTCAACAGAGGTAGTTAGGGAACCAAATAGATTGAAAAGAAAACAAGAAAAAAAAAATCAGTTTGAAAGCAAACCAACTTATACCATATTTCCTGATGGCAGATTCTGACCCATGAGGCATGCAGAAATCAAGCATTAATACTTCAATGGTTGTTGCATTATTTTATGAGATTTCATCATTAAATATTGAACGTTAGTCCAGGCTTTTTTTATACCATATTCTTAAATCTGCTTTAAAAGCCTGGGATAATCACTTTAAAAATGAATCCATGCATATATTGATACTATATGATTCAGAAATATATTGGATTAGGGTTTGTGATACTTATAAATGAGAACTTGTCATTTTCAAGCATAAGCATTTTTCTTTTCCATGTAATACTTGCCTGGTATTTAACCTGTCTGTCCCTCCCAGAGTGTGTGGAGCCACTGTGAGAAGCCCCCTAAGTGTCCTTTAGGATGGATCAGTAAGTTATACTTGCCATGGATTGATGCTCTGTCTACTCATGGGACAATGTGAAGATCAAACGAGATAAATTATGTGAAAGATTATGATATGACTAAAGCCCTATATCAGGTGCTAAGAACTTCTCACTGCTGTTAAATTGAAGAAAGATATGTAGGTTTCAGCATCTTTTCCTCCCATGGCCAATTACATTTTGCACAGTTGTCTGATGAAAATGTTGATATTGTGTACATATTAACTAAGAAAGTTTTGCAAATTCTCCACTTGACTACCCCTGTATAGAGTGGACTTTACAGTAAATTTTGATCGAAAAAAAAGAAGATAATGTCCTTATTTGATGCATCTTCTTCAATGTATTATCTCACAGTCAGCCAACTTTTCTATCATGTCAATGGAAAAGAATAAATTTTATGAAACAAAAAAAGTGGGCTTTGTTTCTGAACAAAGGTAGTAGAATATTTACTTTTACTTGGAAAATAATTGATTTTTGTGACCTATGTACCATATAGTCAGGCAGTCTTGATCCTCTAGATAGGCATGTAACAAACAAACAAACAAACAAACAAAACAGATAAATGCAGGACGTAGACAGAGTTCTCAAAGTGTTTTACTGAAGAGAGTCCATAGAGGGACTCACTTTGTGGAAATAGGATCTGTTTATACCCTTTGTCTGTCAGTTGTTGCTCACCAGCTGCCCCCAAGAGGGAGCAGAAGGTAGAACCTCATGGGCCGGGGGTCCTGTAGGCTGTGGACCATTGTCTCCAGAAGGGGGCAATGGTAGACAACACGGCCACAGTTCCCAGCAGCGGGGAGCGTGGTGTCCCGGCTGCCAAGGGGTTCTGCGTGGGGCCCCAGTGCCCCCTTCTGCAGGTGGCAACATGACCAAGGACCAGCAGCTGTGGGAAGCCACTGCCACCCAGGACATTCCGGAGCCAGAGGAACTGCATCTCTAGGGAGATCAAAGCCAGTGCTGGAACGTGGTGCCAGAGGTCAGGAGGGAGTAAATACCCAGGCAACTCCCTCTTTCCACCTTCCCATCACCTACCCCTGCTTCCATGGCTAAAGCAACTCAACAGGAACAAGAGGCACGGGAGCCTGGGCAACACAGTCGGTGGAGACCAGCTTCCCTGACCACAAATCAAATGGGAGAGGATGGAGAATGAACCAGCGGTGTGAGAGGGTAGGTAACAGAAAATGAGCACACCCTCGATGGGTTTCCTGCAGCTGTTTAGAGCAGTCAGTAATAAATAGAGGTCTTGCAGATCCCACGATCCCATCCTCCATAGCCCTCTCCCCACACCCGTCTCCTCTGCTTCCTCTTCCTCTTCCCCCTTCCCTCCTCTCTTCCTTTTCTCTCTGTCTCCCCATCTTTCCTTCCTTCCCTCCTACCTCTTCCAGTCTCCCTGAATCATGGGTGACCACTGAGGATTAAGGTGCACGTGGCTAAACCGGACCTATTAACAGACAGGTATGACCTGGTAAGGGGTAAGCGTGGTGATTGCTGCAAACCAGCCTAGGAGCCAAACTGTGGTATTGATAAGGATAGAATAGGGTAATTAAATAGTCAGTTTAGAAATCCCACTAGGGAATTAAGGAGAGAAAGGGAATTTAACGGGAGTTTGGGAGACTGTGGTAAGCTCATGACCACTCAGGAAAAGAATCCAGTACCCTAGCAACAATCTACACTACCTTGATGGAGCACCAGGTGCATTGAAGCACCAGACACACACAAGCCACAAACCTTGATCGTTAAAACACAAGACAATAGATACAATGGGGTCTGAATCTTGTTACGTGGAGTCAGAAAGTTAATAGTCCTTGAAGAGTAGCATTTCTGCATGTAGCCAAGACAGAAATATAGGTGAAAGGGGACATTATAGTGAAACCTGCGGTGAATTACTATATTTTAGTATATGTCACCACCCTTTTGTTAATATACATATGATCTAAATAGCACCATGACAGTCCCAGTTAAACCATATAGGGCCAAAGGAGGAACTAATGATGTAAACCTTGACACCTGCCCAAGAATGAGGAAGACAGTGGTCTTCTCCCCTCCCCACTTTTTCTTTGGTTATAAAAATGTAGCCCTCTTTGTTTTCCGGGCATCACACCCTTGCCTGCCAGCCTGTATCACTCACAAGTGTCCTGTGCTAATAAATTCACCCTTTGTATATCACTTTGCCTCACTCTGAATTCTATCTGCGACAAGACAAAAGAACCTAAGCTTCAGTAAGTCCTGACACTAGATGAGCGGTTTTAATCAAAAGACAGTGGGTTAGAGGACTTCCCCGGTGGCGCAGTGGCTAAGAATCCACCTGCCAATGCAGGGGACACGGGTTCCAGCCCTGGTCTGGGAAGATCCCACATGCCGCAGAGCAACTAAGCCCGTGTGCCACAACTACTGAGCCTGCGCTCTAGAGCCTGCAAGCCACAACTACTGAGCCCGAGCGCCACAACTACTGAAGCCTGCGTGCCTAGAGCCCGTGCTCCACAACAAGAGAAGCCACCGCAATGAAAAGCCCGCGCACCACAACAAAGAGTAGCCCCCACTCACCACAACTAGAGAAAGCCCATTCGCAGCAACCAGGACCCAACGCAACCAAAACTAAATAAATTTATTTTAAAAAAAAAAAGACATGGGTTCGAGTCCCCTCCTAGTCAGGGATCGTGGGTTCAAGTCCCAATCTGAGTTTTGGCTGAGTTTGAGTCCCTCACAAAAAGGAGTGCAGTTTCAGTGTCAAATAGCAAAGAATACATGACCCGATGTACAAAAGTCATATGACAATGAAACAACTGCCCATGATGAAAAACAACCAGATTTTGTTGCTATTACTCTTGAGGTAACACAGGGTTTTGCAAAGTGGTCAAGAATTCAGTTGTGCACTATCTCTTCTTCCATGAATTAACTGCAGGTGTTTGCCAGGTGGACGTGGGTATAGAAAGTCACTTTATACACTATCTGGCAGCGATTATACAAATCATTGTAATTTTAACATGAACAGTGGTCAGTATGTTGATAAGCAGACCCAGCAAAGGAAGAGGGAAAGGGCAGACAGTGCTGTTGCTGTACTGGCTTGTTCCAATCTTTTTGTTTTTCCTTTTCTCTTATTTCTCAGGAAAAAAATTAGCCTTTGGCTGGCCTCGTGGAAGGACTGCCATGTGTGAGATCAGGAGATCGCATGGCACATGTAACAGGTTACCTCCCAGGGGCAGGTTCCTGGGCTCCTGTCCACATGCCACCTCCACAGGCTTGTACCCCTGCAGTCCTGGCAGCCTTGAAGGATGCTTACTGCTTCAACGGCCAACTAGATTACGCATCCCATGTTTTCTCTTAGCCCTGAACCCGTGGCTGTCTGACTGGGAACAATGCAACCTGCTAAATGTTCCTTCCCTTAATGTGGTTTCCAGCTCACTTTCCTCCAGTTCAGCCCCTGCTTGTGCCAAGGGTCCTATTTTCAGCTAAACAGCTCGATCCCTCTTATGTCTCTGGCTGACGTGGAGATTCTCTCTCATGTTCACTTTGTTTGCCAACATGCTTTAGCGTCTTTGAACGCTACCACATAAAGCAAACTGAACTGTGTACTACTCTGAGAATAGAGTTGATGAGGAGAGCACAGCTGTGCCAGGACCCAGTCTAGGTAAAGTCTTGAAATTTGAGTTACTGGGGAGCGATTTCGCACCCCATCCCCTTCCTTAACTCATTCTCAATTTCTCTCCGTGAATCCACGTGTGGACATACTGATGCACTCAAATAGATGCACGTTGTTCATGTGTGTAGTTTTCTATAACAACCCTTATGACTTTCAAAAACGTGTTATCCAGGCAAAATGTAGTTTAACAATAATAAAGTGCTAAAGTATGGAAAGTCTCATATTTTCACAGCAATATTTCCTGAGTTTTTCACACAAGAGTTTTAATAACTGAAAACTTCAAAAGGATAACCTGAGAAGCCAATCTGAAAAGGCTACATATGTGTGATTCCAACTCTGTGACATTCTGAAAAGGCAAAACTATGGAGACAGTAAAAGGATCAGGGGTTGGAGGGTAAGGAGGAATAGGTGGAGCACAGAGGATTTTTAGGGCAGTGAAACTACTCTGTATGACACTATAATGGTGGATATATGTCATTATACATTTGTCTAAACCTTTAGAATGTATAACACCAAGAGTGAGCCCTATGGATTCTGGGTAACGATGACATGTCAGTGTAGGTTCATCAGTTGTAACAGATGTACCAGCTAGAGGAGATGTTGATAGTGGGGAGGTTTGGGAGGCTACAGAGTGGTTATGGGAAATCTCTGTACCTTCCTCTCAATTTTTCTATGAACCTAAAACTGCTGTGAAAAAAAAATCTTAAAAAACAAAAAAGTTAACCTGAAGCAGTTCTTTTCAAAAAAAAAAAGCTTAGATAAAATCATTTGACTTCATTTGTAACACCTTCTGCTTAAGAATGGCACAAATAAACACAATTTTACTACAAGTATATTACCCTCCCCACATGCCATCCCAACTAGCCTGGCTTTTATTTCTTCCTCCTTCACATCTATGACTCCTATCTTTGTTTCCTGGATTATCACGTTCCCTGTAAAATCCTCAGACCAGCCCAGGGAAGCTGTTTGTGACTCTCCAAAGATCCTCATATTCAGGAAAAAGGGCAAATTCTTTGTCACATTTTATTCTCATTTTTGTTGTTGTTATTTTTTTTCAGTCCAAATCAAAATAACTCACCAGTGGCAGGGGCAAAGTAACCATGGTAAGTAAACACTTACTAGGCATTTCCCCTAGAGGCTGTTTGCAGATAGCTGCTGCGTGAGTCATGAGAACAGGTCTCCAGGGATCCTCCATCTCTGACCCAGGGTGGAGTGGGTTTTGGGGCCCTTCACACAGCTCAGCTCCCTGGATGATGTCAGCTGATCCAGTCGCAGCAAACAAACCCTGCATTCATTCAGTCTGCAGTCAGAGATTCCAATAACACAGCCAAGTAAGTCTAGGTGGCACAGAAAAAACGACCGATAATAGAAACTGCTGTGAGCCCTCTGTAGATATAGCTCCAGGATGAAATGGATTTCCCTGTCAATATCCTGTTTGTCACTGCAGGACAGGGTGTCATTTTGCTGGGCCAGGTTTCACCGGATGTTTTCAGTTTCCTTGTTGGTTTCTAAATGACTCTGTTAAGGAATCTGTGTGAGAAATAGACCTATTTTTATTCACAATGACTTCGCCATCTGCCTTGGTATTTTCTGTAAACAGATTCCTGTCCTGCCAGTTAATGTATTTCCATCTGTGAACCCTCCAGAGTCAAAATGTCTTTTTAAAGAGTAACATGATGATATGAACATTCTGTTTCACCGTGTAGAACTGATAACTACTGAAGGTTCTTCAAACCATTCAAAGAAGGATGGCTTTAAAAATAAAGCTGCAGGAATATTTCATTCAAGACAATGAAACTACATAGTGGCTTGTTTTTCTTAAGTCCGCAGGAAAAATTTTCTCACCAAATGTTTAAATTAGAGGACACTCTTCTTTGTGTGAGTTGAGAGAACTCACTTCCATGTGTTTGGAAATAATTTAAGGATGGGGATAAGGAGACTGGTGCTGACTCCATCATTGATTTATTATATCTTAAATACGACCCTTAAGTACTCTGTTCTCTTGAGTTCCTCATACATAAAATGAGACCAAAAGTGCCTGAGTCTAAATGAAAAGGTTGTCGAAAGTCTGAAATGAGGTGATATGAAAAGTATATCAAGAATTGCCCAGGGCTTCCCTGGTGGCGCAGTGGTTGAGAGTCCGCCTGCCTATGCAGGGGACGCGGGTTTGTGCCCCGATCCGGGGGGATCCCACGTGCCGCGGAGCAGCTGGGCCCGTGAGCCATGGCTGCTAAGCCTGCACGTCCGGAGCCTGTGCTCCGCAACGGGAGAGGCCATAGCAGTGAGAGGCCCGCGTACCGCAAAAAAAAAAGAATTACCCAAATATGTCACATCCTGTTATGATTAAGGCTTAGAGTCTTCCGGTGAGATTTCACGACTAATACATAAATAAATGGTTGTTAAAGGTACAGTGGCTTCACTTAAATCAGTATCTTTCAAACGATTATACAATAAATGCCACTGTGGGTTTTGTTACAAAATTAAGGTTGCTTAAAATATAGGAAATGAGTACTTGTACTGTTTCTATAAAAATAAATAAATAAATAAGGCTATGTCCAGATATGTCCATTTCCAGACATAAGCACTCTTTGTAAATATATATTTATGTAGTGATAAAGTCTGTTTCTCATGTCATGGCTATGTCTTCTTATACTTTTTTTTTAAGGTGAGATTAAAACATACCATGAAATTTACATTTTTAAAACGTACACTAGGGATTTCCCTGGTGGCGTAGTGGTTAAGAATCTGCCTGCCAATGCAGGGGACATGGGTTCGAGCCCTGGGCCAGGAAGATCCCACATGCCGCAGAGCACCTAAGCTCATGCACCACAGCTACTGAGCCTGCACTCTAGAGCCTGCGAGCCACAACTACTGAGCCCATGTGCCACAACTACTGAAGTCCGCACGCCTAGAGCCCGTGCTCTGCAACAAGAGAAGCCCACGCACCACAACAAAGAGTAGCCCCCACTCACTGCAACTAGAGAAAGTCCATGCGCAGCAGCGAAGACCCAATGCAGCCAAAAATTTAAATTTTTTTTTAAATTAATTAATTAATTTAAAAATTAAAATAAAATAAAATGTTCACTAGCAGTTTTCAGTATAGTCACAATCACCACTCTGTATTTCCCAAATATTTTCAAACCATAAAAGAAAAAAGAAAAAAAAAAATCCCATCCCCATTGGCACTAACTCTCCTTTCCCTCCTCCCCTTAGTCCCTGGCAAGCACTAATCTAGTTTCTCTCTCTGCAGATTTTCCTTTTCTGGACACTTTATATTAATGTTTCTGGTTTCTTTTTCTTAGCACTTTTGCAAGGTGCAGCCATGTTTTAAGATATTTCAGAGCTTCATTTATTTTTATGGCTGGAGAATACTCTAGCATACGGTTGTACAATGTTTTGTTTATCCATTCATTACTAGATGGACATTTTTCCCCCCCACTTTGGAGCTATTCTTTTAAAATGTTGCTATGAGCATTCATGTACAAGTTTTTTTTGGACATATGTTTTCATTTCTCTTGAGTATATGTCTAGGAGTGGAACTGTTGGATCAAATGGTAACTTGACATTAACAATTGGACCGACTGCCAGACTGTTTTCCAAAGTGGCTGCAACATTTTACATTGTCGTCAACAGCACGTGAGGTCTGATTTCCTCACCTTGGGAACAGTTTTTGCAAGTTCTTTTTACCATAGCCATCCTAATGTGTGTGCAGTGGTATCTCACTGAGATTTTGATAGAATTGTCCTAATGACGAATGACCTGGAGCATATTTATATGTATTTATTGACCATTTATATGTTTTCCATGAAGAAATGCTTATTAAAATCTTTTATCCATTTTTATTATTTGTTTTTTTATTGTTGAGTTGAAAGATCCACCTGAATCCTGAATAAAAGTCCTTATCAGATATATGACATCCAAACATTTTCTCACATTCTCTGGATTGTCTTTTCACTCTCTTGATAGTATCCTTTGATGCACAAACACGTTTAATTGTGATGAATTCCAATTTATCTAATTTTTCTTTTGCTGCTTGTGCTTTTGGTATTACATCTAAATATATATATATATATTGCATCAAAGTCATGATGATGTACACCTAATTTTTTTCTAAGAGTTTTATCATTGTAACATTTACATTTTGAGTTCGTTTTGTATATGGTGTGAACTAGGAGTCCCGCTTCATTCTTTTTGATGCTAATATCCATTTGTGCCATCCCTATTTGTTTAAAAGACTATTCTTTTCCCATTGAATTGCCTTTACCTTTATGAAAAATTGATTGAGCATATGTGTCAGGGTTTATTTCTAAACCCTCAATTCTATGTCATTAATTTCTATGTCTACTCTTATGCCAGTACCACACACTCTTGATTACTGTAGCTTTGAAAGTTTCAAAACTGAGGATAAGTGGTCTATTCTCCTCTTCAAGATTGTTTAGGCTCTTGTGGTTCCTTACATTTCCATGTGAATTTTAGTATCAGCATGTCAATTTTTGCAATGAAAGCCAAGAGGAATATTGATAGAGATTGCATTGAATATGTAGAACAATCTGGGTAGCAAAGCATCTTGTTATCAATATTAAGTCTTCCAATCCATGAGACTAGATGTCTTTCTTTGTCATGTGTGGCACTGAAGACTCTGCTTGGTTAGCTTAGTGGTCAGATAGTGTTCAAGAGAAATTTCCTTAAATGCCTGGAAGCAAGGTGTTCCAGTCCTTGCTGTTGGATTCTGTTATGGTGTTCAGGTGTGCCTTCAAGACTCAGCCAGGCATTTGGAAATTCTGCCTTATCCTTCACTTTTTTTTTCTTTTTTTTTTTTTTTTTTGCGTTACGCGGGCCTCTCACTGTTGTGGCCTCTCCCGTTGCGGAGCACAGGCTCCGGACGCGCAGGCCCAGCGGCCATGGCCCACGGGCCCAGCCGCTCCGCGGCATGTGGGATCCTCCCGGACCGGACCGGGGCACGAACCCGCGTCCCCTGCATCGGCAGGTGGACTCTCAACCACTGCGCCACCAGGGAAGCCCTATCCTTCACTTTTAACTGAGCAGAGTTTCAAGGTCAGCCAGAGGTGAGAGCTCACGGCTTATGGCTTAGGTCTTCCTGCTATGCATGAGCACAGCCCTGAACACGAGCACGGCTCCATGCATGCATGTGACTTTCTGGACTCCCAAATATGTCAGAGCTTTATAAATCTCCCTCAAGTTTTCTTTTCCTCCAGCTTTTCCTTTTCACCTTTTTGGTTTGCCTGTTGTTTTCCCTACTGATACTCACCACCTGGGGCCATTGGATTATTAAAATATTGCCACAGATTGTTTTCAGCAAATACCCTGCAAAAAGGCTGCTTTTCTGAGAGACTCTGAGTCAGGCCAAAGAAAGACAAGGTTGATAAGTGGGGTCTTCTGGGAACGGTAGACAAAATAATGACGGTTCTCTGGGAATTGGGCTTCTACCATCAGTGCCTGCCAGGCTGCTGGTTTTCCCTGAGACGCATGTTGTTTCCAAGGCTACCACAGAGTTGAGAGGGGAGGAAGAGAGATGGGAAAAGTTATGTTAAAACTCCCCCAAACTTGCTGTTCTTCCCAAGATTAAGCAGTTTTTCTTGAATAAACACTCCCCGGATTGTTGTCTTTGATTAATTTCTTGAGATCTGAGAAAGTCTATTTTGATCATCTTTGCCAATGTTCTCCTTGAACTTAGATGATTTTCAGAAGTCCTTACTCTGGCATTCCTCCTGACCACCTGTGGGCCGTGTCTTTTCAAATGGATAAAAAATTTCCTTATTTGAATTCATCAGCATCAGAGGAAACAGCCTTAAAATGTGAAGTCCTTAATTTGACTAGTTAGCACATGCATTATTCTGGAAATATACTAAAGCAAGCTCCATTCTTAACCTTGGGAAAGCTACATTTTTGGCAATCATCTCCATTACTCTATTGATTACAGGCAGAGCAAGCTACTCTTGGTTTCATTGTAAATGTATAATTTATCCCCCAGGATAAATTATTTACTGGGCAATTAAGAGTGGCCTATTCTCTCCTTCTTCCAGATATCACTTAAACCAAATGACTTGCATTTGTTACTTCTCACAGTAGAATTCTCTTTGTATCTTGGAATTCCTTGCTAGTGCATTTCACTATGATATTTCCGATTCATATTTTGTCTTTTGTTATGCTTATTGATCTTAAGAAACTGCACTGTTCATACAACCTTGTGCTTAAAATCCATTTAAAGTGGAATCAAATGTATTATAAAATTCCACGGTTTGCTTTGGAAAATATAATGTATTTAAAATTTGTAAACTGTGGATATAGGGAAGAGGGTAAAAAAAAGGCTTTGGTTTTGAAAATAATGATGACTACATCTTCTGATTATTTGAACTTCCATGAAATTTAAAATAGTTTAAGGGATTTCTCCAAGTTAGAGCATATAGATAATATTTTTCTAGTTGCTTTTTTAGATAACAGCCAGGGGCAAAATCATTGCTCTGCAGGCCACAGAATATAGTTCAATAAAGAATGCAATGTTATGGGCTTCCCTGGTGGCGCAGTGGTTGAGAGTCCGCCTGTCGATTCAGGGGATGCGGGTTCGTGCCCCGGTCCGGGAGGATCCCGCATGCTGCCGAGTGGCTAGGCCTGTGAGCCATGGCCGCTGAGCCTGCGCGTCCGGAGCCTGTGCTCCGCAACGGGAGGGGCCACAACAGCGAGAGGCCCGCATACCACAAAAAAAAAAAAAAAAAGAATGCAATGTTATTAGGAAAACATGAACCACAAATGAGTGTTAGAGTTTGTAAGCAGGTAATAGACTGATAGGCATTTTTATCAAAATATAGTCTGTTCACAATAAATGCCCAAACTGCTTATTCTTTTAATGTATTTCTTTTAGCCATTTTAATTACATGTTTGCATTTTCAAAAATAAAACTAAACCAGTAATAAAACTAATGTTCCAAACCACTAAAATTTTCTTGGAATGCTCTCAGCATTCAAGCATATGGCACTTAACACTCTCTCATGAGTCATTGTCTTAAATAACTTTCTTCTTAATGTTACAATACTTTCTTGTAGGGATTTTGATTTTTCAAACAAATTTATATCATTTGATGTTTTTCATTATTACATAAAAATTATATTTCAGTTCTTTTTAAACAAAATCAAAATAAGTAACAAATAATATGATTACTTTCCCATGATCTAAATAGTCAGAAAACACATTTGGTTGGCATCCTGGCTTATCCTTTCCTTTATCTCAGAAAGTGACTCATGCATAGGGTAGTGACTCTGACATTGTACATGTCCCATTATTTTTGCAAGATCCATAAACTCTGTGTGATTGAGGTTTGTCTTTCTATGGATCCAGAAACTTATTTGCTCTGGTATTCTCAGAAAATAGGTCATTGTATCCCTTTCTAAGTGGTTTCATCACACAGGGGCAACCTTTCCTGCTTCTTATCAAGATGTGTCTTATGTAAGGTAGTTACCTTGATAACTATTTTAAGAGTTTTCTATTACTTTCAGTCTTTAAATATTGCGAATATCTAGTAGGTGTAAGATAATTTCCTTGGTATGAAAAGAAAAAAAGTGTATTGTGGTTGGTGTTTTAACGCCCACGTGAGGAGAGAACAGAATAGTCAATGTCTTATCTTATACAAGATTGGGAACTTCAAATGGATACTTGCGAAATATTGTGACTCTTGAAAGAATACTATTTATAATAAGAGTTCTAGAAACATTCCCCCAAACAGGGCCAAAAATACTACAAGGGAACTAGCCATCTGCATGGGACTCTAATTTACTCAGAGTAAAAATACTTTTTGTAAGAAATTAAATCCTAGTTTGACCTTCACAGCTATATAGACCAAACTAATATTATCAAAGGGTGGTGGAGATCCCAAGTTGATAAATTAAGGGAAAATATATTTAGGGAAGATGAATTATTGGTGGCTCCAGCCAAAAAAAATGCGAAATCACTTTTTATGTGTTCCACTTCAGGCGTGGCCAGGGAAGCTCCTGCCAGACCAATTATTCCACAAAAAAAAGAAAAAAGAACAGTTAAATACTTGGATAATTTTTTTTAACTGCCTGGAGTTAGCACAGAGTGAACAAAAGCAGGAAGATTATAGCAGAGAATCTGTTTGGAAGACGGAATGGCATGAGGTGATTTTCCTGTTTTTTGATGACTTAAGCCTGAGAGCAGGCTGAAATCAGTACTGTCAAAGTAAAGCATTGATGGAAAATCCACACTTTTTCTGGTCTAAAGAACCAGAGGACAGAGTATGGATTAATCATTGCCACCATATATTGTTGAAAGCCTGTTTTCCAGTCCTTTGTACAGAGTTAAAAAGAAAAAAAAAGATTCTATTTATTAAACTTTCTGGAAAAAAATGTTGTGTGTGTAATCTTTTTATCCGTTAGTTTAAGACTTGTGCATGAAAAAATATATACATTCCAAAAGGAAGAGCAACAGAGAGGCAGAGCTTAGAATCCTATGTAAAGAATTTGCCAATTTACTAGCTGATTTTGAATTTGCCAACTAACTAGCTGATTTTGAACCATGCACATACAGGGCAAACACAAAATTTTGAAACTTTTTTTTTTTTTTGGCTGCGCTGTGAGGTATGTGGGATTTTAGTTCCACGACCAGGGATAGAACCCACGCCCCCTGCAGTGGAAGTGCGGAGTCTTAACCACTGGACAGCTTTTGAGCTGCACCAAGGAGACAATCTTTATGAGTCCAAGATAATTGCCTGTTAAAATTTAGAAAATCAGCACTCTATTTAGGAATACAACAGAATTCAGGGTCTCTACACCTTCAGAATATTCAGGAAACAATACAAATTCACCCAACAGGTGAAAAAATACCCATAATTTAACCCATTCTTAAGAGAAAAGACAATCAGTAGAAACCAATTCCCAAATGAATGTATACGGGAATAAGTAGACAGGATTTTATTTTAACTATATGTACTATTCTCAATGTCATAAAGAAAAATATGCTCTCAATAAATAAAAATATAGGAAGTTTCATCAAAAAAAATAGAAACTATGAAAATGTCCCAAAAGGAAATTCAAGAATAGAAAAATGCAGTGTATGAAATAAGTATGCACTGATTGGGCTTTTTAAAATATTTTTTAAAGCCAGGGAAAATATCTATATGCCAAAAATGATTCAAATATCTTCTGATTTCTCGTCAGAAATTTTGGAAGTCAGAAGAAAGTAGAACAACATAACAAAGTGCTGAAGAAAAAAAAAACTGTCAAACCACAATTCTACATCCAACAAACATATTCATCAAAAATGAAGCTGAAAAAAAAAATGAAGCTGAAATAAAGACAATCTCAGATAAAAGAAAACAAGGACTATGTGTCACTAATGACTTGCACTTAAGAAAGAAATCCTAAAGTAAATTCTTCGGGCTGAAGAAAAATGATACAAGGAGTAGACATTTAAATCATCAGGAAGGAATGAAGGAAAATGGGGAAAATGACATGAATGTTTATGCAAAGTATTCTAGGGAATCTATTAAACAACTACTAAAACTCAAAATTTAATTTAAAAAGATCACACATCAATTGTACTATTGTATACAATCAGCAAACAATGGAAAATGTAATCAAATAAAGCACTAAACAGATATAAGAATTAAAAAAATCAAATCGTATATTCTACAACACAAGATATATCAAACAACAAAAGCAACTGAAGTTGAACTTTAAAAAATTACAACATAGGAACAAACCACCACAAGGAAGAGGAAATAGAAACAACAGACAGGAACAGAGGTCTCAGATGGAAATAGAGAATATGTTATTGGACCCTGGAAGAAAGGCTACTTTGTTACAAAGTGGCAGAAAACTTGGCCATATTGTTTTCTACCAATGGGTGAAAAGTAGAACTTGTAATTAATGAACTTGGATATTTAGCTGATATTTCCAAGTGAGACTGGAAGATGTGAACTTGTTTCTCCTTTCTGTTTGTAGTAAAATGCTAGAAGAAAGACATCAATTGAGCAGAGAACTGTTAGGCAAAAAGGAACCAGCATTTGATGATTTGGAAAATTCTCACTCTTTCCAGATAATGTGCTCTGGAACCAGGGCCAAGGGTGTGACTAGAAAACCATTTGTTAAAGAGACTAGATGTGTGACTCATGGATTCAAACAACCTTCTCAGCAGAAGTCAGGAATAGAGATGGGTTATCCAGGGAGAATCAGTGTAGAATGCTCGTGTTTATAGGTGTGGATACCTTTGACATCAATAGGAGACTCACAAGGTTTTTGAGAACTTTATACCAGCAGAAACACAGCTAGCCTGGACTGAGAGGAACAGATATGGGATGAAATGAAGGATGAACCACTCCAAAGGCAGAGCTGTGGATCCAAAGTCTAGAGAAGGCAGAGCTGCTATCCTGGGAGGTCTCAGAGGACAGAGCATTGAGCCAAAGAGGATTAGTCTTAGCCTTATAACCTAATGGAACTTGTCTTGATGAGTTGAGAACTTGCTCTAAACCAGTAACCCCTTTATTTACTCCATTTTATCCCTTTAGAAATAGGAATATCTAGGGCTTCCCTGGTGGCGCAGTGGTTGAGAGTCTGCCTGCTGATGCAGGGGACATGGGTACGTGCCCCGGTCCGCGAAGATCCCACATGCCGCGGAGCAGCTAGGCCCATGAGTCATGGCCACTGAGCCTGCGCATCTGGAGCCTGTGCTCCGCAGCAGAGGCCACAACAGTGAGAGGCCCACGTACCGCAAAAAAAAAAAAAAGAAATAGGAATGTCTATCTTATGCCTGTCCCACCATTGTATTTTGGAAACAGATCATTTGTTTTCTAGTTTCACAGCTCTGTGGATGGAAAGAAGTTTTGACCCAGAATGGCTCATAGCAAATCTCACCCATACCTGATTTAGATAGTTTAGATAATGAAATTTGGAACTTTTTAGAGTGAATACTATTTAGATGAGGTTTTGGATTTAGAACTGAATGCTGGAATGATTTAAGACTTTGGGTGGGATGGAGTGAGTGTATTTTGCACATGGAGGACATGAATTTTGGGGTGCCAGGAAGTGGACTTTACTGGATTAAAGAGTATCCCCACCAAAAAAAAGAATGCCCATATAACAGAACTATAGTCTAGGTGGCTTAAACAACAAACATTTATTTCTTCACAGCTGTGAAGTCCAAGATCAAAGTGCCAGCTGATTCAGTTCTTATTGAGGGCCCCCTTCCTGGTTTGCAAGAGAGATGCCTTCTTCCTGTATCTTTACATGGTGGAGAGAGAGATCTCTGGTCCCTTCATCTCCTTAAAAGGGCACCAATCCCACCATGGGGGCTCTACCCTCATTTTCATCTAAATCCAATTACCTCCCAAAAGCCCCAACTCCAAATACCATTATATTGGGAATGAGGGCTTCAAGATGAATTTTGAGGCACAGAAACATTCAGTCTATAGCAAGCTCTCTGAAAAAAAAAAAAAAAAAAAAAATATATATATATATATATATATATACTATAATGAAGGAAAAAAGAGAAGACAAATAAATGATGTATTTTTATGACGTTTGCATCAAAATTCTTAAATGGATTTTCAAAGAATTTCACAAATGCACCTAAAAATTGTTCTAAAAGAGTAAAATCAGCCCAGAATTATTTGAAGAAGCTACCTACTCTAACTTGAACTCATTGTTCTTATGTGAAAGTCATAATTCATTTTTAAAATTTTTCTTATATTTTAGAACTAAAAGATAAATTGCAGATTGAAGGTCTTATGCTGATCATAATTTTGAATTCTAGCTTACCCCTTACCCACTCCCCCCTGTAAGTAAAGAAGGAGAAATCAGTAGAATCATATTTCATATTTAACACACCCTCCCCAAAACTTAATGCATGGAGTTTTCTTTCTAGTTAGGCTAGGCCATCTATATATATATATTTGTTTGTTTGTTTATATTTATATTTTTACCAAAAGATTTGTCCAATAAAAGAAAACTGTTGAATTCTAGTAACCATTAAATTACAATCTCTTATTTTTCTATTTCCTTATGTAAATATCATAAATACATGTAAATACCCACCCCAAGTTCCATTAAGTATGAAATATTTTAACAGTTCATATTTTGTTTAATCACCTGGAATTAAATGGCTTTATCACAAAAAGAAATAACAAATTTCGTTTCCTCTTCAATATTATCTTATTTAGTAAAAAATATGAATAAAAATGATGGAACTGGGGAAGGAGAGGGCTAAAAATTAAATTTAATGAAATTCAACATTTTGACTTATCACAAGGAAATTTTATGGATCTGGGCAATAAAAGTAAGGCAATGCATATATTTATATTTACCCGATATAAATCTTTCACTTAGCAGTGACATCACTGTCACCAAATATTAAAGAGCTCACTTACGAAGAAAAATATGTGGAGAAAGTTTGTAAGAGCAGTTAAGAGATCCGAAATGATAATTAAGCCAGAAAATCTGTTCTTGGTTTGGTCTTATTATTTAATTTTAATTTTTTTTTAGTATTTTCTGCCTACAATACAAAGCCTGACAACCAATGAATAGTTAAAATTGGGCAGCTGCTAGTGGATGGTGAAGTTACGGATTCTTGGAAAGTTCCTCTGAACAGGATACCTCCCCAACCCCTTGACACAAATGCATCATTAAAAATTAATCCTTGGGGTTAAAAGTTACCCCAAGGAAGACTGTATTCCCGACAGTCCTTTACCTCAATGTAAATTATTTTGCCTTATCTTTTCAGTATGACGACCAGCTGAGAAAGGAAATCAAAAGCCTTGAGGAGACTGGAGCTCAGGCTGAGTTGTAATGAACGAGGCATCAGACGTGATAAAATTGTCATACCCCTCCCAGCCTTGTGTCCTCATCTGTAAATTGAGGAGAATAAAAATACTTATACCCCACGATTGTAGGGAGGATTAAATTAGCTAGTACACCTGTGGCACCTATGACAATGACTGTCAGAAAATATGCCCTCATAAGTATCAAATACTCCCCACCCTCTCCTCCTTCCCAACTTCCCTTAATCCTACACCCACCCCATTACCACCACCACCACTGCTTCTTCCTTCAAAGCATATTGCTAACTGTGTCTTGAGGACATTCTAGAGGTTTACATAAAAATCAGATGCAAGGCTCTTTCATGTACCTGTAGCAAAAGAAGAAATAGCTTAAGCTACTTTGGTTCTCCCAAACGTTTTTATGAGATAAAGGCATCAAAAATATTATGTGAATTTTCACTTAATTTATGAAATTTTTCTCCCCTAAAATATCTGAACTAAAACATTTAGGAGTTCCTTATCTTCATTTCGAGTTTGATTTTTTTAAAGAGAAGCGAATATATGCTGTTAACTATTTCAAAACTCTTATGTTTTATATGGTTTTCCTTTAGAAATTTAATTCTCTCTATTTAAAGACTTATAGGTCACTTGCATTAATTTTTTAAACATTATCAGGATGTGCGTAGTGACCACTCATCACAATTATCAGAGGGATGATTAAGCCCATCTCTAGTGAGTAGGGTTTTGCCTTTAAGTAATTCATGTGGATAATGCAGTCTCTGGATTTCCAGGGGATTTCTGAGTTGGTATCTCAGGACCTGTCATAATTTACATCTTCTGACGAATCCCTTGTTTATGGACTCAACAGCAAGACTTTGAAGAATGTCATTATTAAGCTTCCTATTTGAATTTTATATTTGTTAACACATTCAGAGTAAAGTACATAGTTTTTATTAAAGAAAAAAGTTCTTAATATATATATTTATATATTTAGCATTTATTGACTATATGCTATGCTCTTTGTGATAGAAGGGTCCCAGCTGATCCAACATTGACCTTTTCTCAAGAAACGTGATAAAAATATGCCTGTAAAATTAACATCGTGATAAGGTAGAAAATAATGAACAGCATTGAACAGGGACATGGAATTTTGGCAGAAGTACAGAGATGAATACATGTGTTACTTCTGCACTTCATGTTCAGAATAAAAAAACAAAAATCAACAAGTATTTTAGAGATAAAGGTACTAAGAGTATTATGAGTCCTAAAAGAAATGGAAAACACCGTAGTAGATACATGGCTAATCCAGGCCAAAAATATGTCTTACCTATTTTTTTAATGTGATGGGTTAATTATGAGAAATGAACATCAGTTTGATTATGTCTCTCACTGTTTTTTCAGATCTGACAAGTTGATGCTGAGGATATGCATAACATGAGCAAGTTTGCAGCTGCTTCTAATTTTCCTGGTAAAATAAAATATCCCCTAAGCCACGTCGGCTGGTGTAAGGGAAGAAGAATAAAGTCTGAAATGCAATGCGCGTTCCTCCTACCTATCTCTACCCTCGGCATGTTGCCTTCACGTAGTCCCTACTACACATTATTGAAAAGCTGTTGTCATATGCACCCACAGAAATCACCCAAACAACAACAACAGCAACAAAACAAATACTTGACAGATGAGCTGCAGTTTCCCCTAGTGCCAGGCCATGTTACCATCATTGTAATTCCTATGTCCAGCACAGGACAGGTCATAAAGAAATAATTGGTGTGGATTAGGCTTGTTCAATGTCAGGCAGTGCTTAGGGGATAATTTCATTTTTAGTTATTTGGATCATGATTGTAATAAAGATTTCAGAAAGCTTTTTAAAATATTTGTTTTGGGGAGGGAAGGATGTAAGAACATTCAAGGGGGAATTGAGATAACTTTGGACTGATTCATGAAAGAAAATATCTGAGTATAAAGCATTGTTTGTTTTACAGCCACTTAAACAACGGTAAAGTGAAATGGCATTTTAATATGAGCAGTCAAACTTTATTAGAAGAGTTGGTGAATAATTACAGTTCAACAGCCAAACATTTATCTGTCTGTACCTTATGTGAATAAGTAAAATATTTTTAAAGCCAACAACAAACACAAATAATAAATTCCAACAGAAACTGCTTTTCTCTGATAACCACAAAAACACAGAAATAATAACATAAGTAATGGAAAACTTTAAAAGTCCTCAAAAGATAAAGGACAGACTGGTTCAACCAAGGCTTGCTTTGATATGTGTAGGAATAAATCTGACCTATCTACTCTAATGGACCATTAAACTTTTATCAGATCATCGTCAGAATGCATGAGGATTAAAAATCATTTTAGCTGAATAATGTGTGCTAAAATGTATATCGTCTGTGTTAAGGTAGTAATCATCATTTGGCTGATATACTTCAAAGGACTGGTGGGCATTAGCCCATTTTGAACTTAAGCGCTAATGCTTTGACAGCACAAGGAGAATGTTTTTATCACTTTGATAATGCAGTATGAGAATATAAATGTGGGTCATCTCAGCTTCTTTGTGAGTAAGGCATTAGAATTGCGCCATTCACCATTTAATATATTTGTTGAGTTGTTGTCCAAACTCGCTAGATGAGTCTGATGCAATGATTCTGAGTGTTTTTTCTTGAATGTTCTTTATTGTTATATTTTTAGATCCTTTATTACAAGCGATATCCTTCCCTCCAATAACCTGTGTCCTTATACTGAATCTTCCTTTTGTTAAAATTTTAATCAGCCCTTTAATTCACACTGAAACGTGAAGGGTACTTACATCATGGTGTCACAACTTCCTGGGGCATAGCTGAGGTAGAGGAATGCATTTTCAGTCTCACCTAGAGGACGTGGTAAAGATGAAGCACACTGGGGCTTTCTAGTGTCCCCACCCTCTCTTCCACCCCTTCCTGATTACCCTACTTATAATAAGAGTCTAGCTATACACTCACCTATAGAGTAAGCTTCCTATGCAGCGCCCTTTTTTTTTTAACATCTTTATTGGAGTATAATTGCTTTACAATGGTGTGTTAGTTTCTGCTTTATAACAAAATAAATCAGCCATACATATACATATATCCCCATATCCCCTCCCTCTTGCGTCTCCCTCCCTCCCACCCTCCCTATCCCACCCCTCTAGGTAGTCACAAAGCACTGAGCTGATCTCCCTGTGCTATGAAGCTGCTTCCCACTAGCTATCTATTTTACATTTGGTAGTGTATATATGTCAATGCTACTCTCTCACTTCGTCCCAGTTTACCCTTCCCCCTCCCTGTGTCCTCAAGTCCATTCTGTACACCTGCGTCTTTATTCCTGTCTTGCCCCTACATTCTTCAGAGCCATTTTTTTTTTAGATTCCATATATATGTGTTAGCAAACAGTATTTGTTTTTCTCTTTCTGACTTACTTCACTCTGTATGACAGTCTCTAGGTCCATCCACCTCACTACAAATAACTCAATTTTGTTTCTTTTTATGGCTGAGTAATATTCCATTGTATATATGTGCCACATCTTCTTTATCCATGCAGCTCCCTTTTTTGAAAATAAGAAGCCATGGATATTCTTTTTGAAAGCCTTAATCTCTTATTTATCCCATGTGGATTTGGCCTTAGCAGGGAAAACACTTATGTATTCTTATGTTTTTGTTTATTATTATTACACTTCAGTCTTGTAATCTTTCTCCCTTTTGGAAACTGAAGAGAGACTTTATATGATGCTTTTGAAGAAAGGAGAAAACACCAATGCATATAAGATATGGGGGGGGGGTGTTAATATCTTTAAGAATAACTGTTAGGAACACAATACCCTTCATTTATCTCAGGTTTTCAATGAGAAAATAATTCTTTGGTTCATAAAGAAAGATTACCACTATGGAGCTTAGGGATAAACTGTGTTTAGGATGGGACTCTTCTCATATGAAATTATTTTATTTGACAGTTTTCCAGAAGCCCCAATTTTCCTTCCCTAAAAATGGACCACTTGAGGCTCAGCACACTACTGTAGGATGTCCGTCTTAATGAGCATACCCACGGGGGTTCAACACAATCATCTTTGACCCTGACCCTAAGTGAAAGAGTTATTGGATTGCTTTGTGCCCTTAACACATGGCTGAAAGAAGGGTTCTGGGGGCCTTTGAAAAAGTGTAGGGCAATAATGTGCAGGGGAAAAAAAAGAAAAATTCCAAAGTTACAGTGAGGCAACATGAGAGAAGTCAGCTCTTGGTTGAGGGGTTCTCAAAAAGAGGAATTGAGGCAGACTTAATGTCGGCTGTGTCTCTGAACCTGTTCTGCCTGCATCGTTACAGGAAAGGAAAATTAGGACAGAGCGCCACCCACATTCAGACAATCACTCGCTTTATAATAGGGATTGCATCTCATCCATCTTTAAGCATCGGCACTTGTCATAGCACATGACTCATGTCAGAGACACGATAAATATTTGTGGAGTGAATGAATTAATAGAAGAATATAATTTTAATTTTAGGATTTCCTGGCATTCCATAAAGACATTTTATATTCTTTTAATGTAAGCACTAACATCTCTAGATGGGCTAGATTTTTACAGTTCCATAAAAAATGTAGGAAAACAAAAGACTGGGAATTGAGAGTCAGAACCAGCTGTGACTATTTAGAGGGTGCTGAGGAATAGTTCACAGAAATCCTTATCAAGTGATTTTTTTCATTGGAAGAATAACCTCTGATGGGTAAGCCAAATAAAGGGAAGGACTAAAAATGACACCACATGTAGAGAGACTTAGAAATTCTAGGGAAAATCAGTCTTGAAGAGCAGGGCAAATATTAAAAAATGGTTTTGTTCTTTTTTTTTGTTTGTTTTTTTTTGTGGTACGCGGGCCTCTCACTGCTGTGGCCTCTCCCGTTGCAGAGCACAGGCTCCGGACGCGCAGGCTTAGCAGCCATGGCTCACGGGCTCAGCCGCTCCGCGGCATGTGGGATCTTCCCGGACTGGGGATCGAACCCACGTCCCCTGCATCGGCAGGCGGACTCTCAACCACTGCGCCACCAGGGAAGCCCTAAAAAATGGTTTTTGATATCCATAGTAGATCGATCCAATTTAAAAATCATCTTCGTGGATTTAACAACATCAACAACAGAACCCTCTGTTGTAGAATATGATTTAATGTTCTTTCAGATTCATGGTTGAATTTAATGTAACAGCACTGAGAACAACACACACCCAGAACAAACCAGCTGAAGTTCTCAAAAGGTTCGATTTGCTGTACTTATCACAGATTTCAATTAAGCATCTCACCATGAGAAAAGCAAATGCCAAAAGCATCGTTTGCCTAGTTTTCTGATCTTGAGCATTTTTTTAAACGCTTTGGGAAAATACACACCACACCATGGATGTGTTTTAAGATTTCTACTTGCCTGCAGTTCATTCATTCAACAAATATTTTTGAGAGCCCGGGATGTGGCAGACAATGTGTATAAAGATCGTTGGAAACACAGAATGTCTGAACTCAAAGGCTTCATGAGCGTGAGAGGTAGAGGGGGTGAAGGAGGAATAAAGATATAAACATTGGATATAAAATGTACGGTCAGGTTTCAACAAGTGCAATGGAGGTAAACGAAGTGGGGAGAGATGACAGCAATTGAAGGCAGAGGAGCCATTTTCTGTTTTCTAGAGGGAGGTAGTGTTCTCTACGGAGGTCAAGTTTCTGCCAACCCTGAAAGAAGAAAGGGTGTGAGCACTGAACACGTCCAGGGGGAGAGGATTCGAGGCAGAGGCCACTGCCAGGCAGAGGCTGTGAGACTGGGCTGATTCAGAAGGGTTGAAGAAGAGCAGAGAGTCGAGGGTGGAGTAGAGACGGTGCAGAGGAAGTGGGGAGCAGAGGATGCTGAGACAGGGGTGTAGAGAGGGTCCAGTCCCAGAGACCCCCGAGCCGTGCTGAGGCTGCCCAGTAACATCCTACAGTAACTCCTCCCTCTTAGGTACGCTAATCAGCGTCGCCGGGCAGCTTTGTATTTACTGAAGGTTGGAAAATTCATTTTCCTACTAAAGGAAAACGTTCTCTACTCACAACACTTCTGTCACCAACTGTGTGGGATTTCCACGTCAAGCAGTTCTCCGATTCTCTGCAGACACCAATGGGGTGTCCTGCAATTTAATTCAATTCTGATACCAACTACCCAGAGTCAGTGCAGACCCCACAGGTTAGGGCTCAGTCCCAAAAAGTTGCCCCTACTTCAGATGCCAGTCTCAAGTAGTGGATCCCCAATGTACCCACAATTTTAAGTTGGCTACAAATTGGGGATCCCCCTAACCCCTTCCTCAAAGTCAATAATTTGGTTATAAATGCTCACAAAACCCATGGAAACAATTTACTTACATGTAGTGGTTTATTATATATATATTTTTCAGATTATTTTCCATTATAGGTTATTACAAGATATTGAATATAGTTCCCTGTGCTATACAGTAAATCCCTGTTGCTTATCTATTTTATGTCAGTCATTAATTTTGCATAAATTCACAGGGCCAAAACTTATGATATAGTTTCTAGAGTATGTAGTTTCTGTAGTACATAGCTTCCACAGTATATAACTTTGCTAGCTATTCAGAAATAGCAAAATATTTCCAGCTGAAAAAAAATTGTTATGGAAAAAAGATCTGGGCTTACGAGTAAGTAGTGCAGAAGATATATGTCACTCAGAGTAATGTTCTTTCAAACACCATGTTATTTGTCATTAAACATATTTAGACAACTTTGAAATTAGATTTCTTCCTCAAAATGTCCAAACCATGTATTAAACAGGAAACAAACGGAGAGGTGAGAAACCTCACATGCTCTTAAGGAGGACTTGAGTTGCTGTCATTATGACTTCTTTCCTTTAGTTCTCTAATTTTGCAGGTGACCCTGCCCTACCTGGCCACTGAGGCAAGAATGCTGACTCACTGTCAGATGGGCAGATGCCCTGTGGAATGTTGGGAAATACAGAGTCAGGAAGGCATCACAACTTTGCTGTCTGTTGCTGGGTCCCCCAAAGATAACAAGCAGCTTTGGATAAATATCATATTTATACATTTTGCCATATGCATATATAACATATACATGTACGCATATGTAAATGTACTTACATATGTGCTCATGTGTTTGTACTCACACGTGTTTATATTATTAGGTATGAAAACTGTATAAGTTTGTGACAACAAAATCGGATGATGCCATTGGGCTGTCGGCGTGTTCATTTGACATCTGGAAGATCCTTTCAGAGCTAGAAGTTTCTGTGTCTCTGTGTGCACACAGATAAGAGGCTGACACATGTCTTGGAATGTTATTTGTCTCTTCCTTGGGGGTCTGGGCTTGAAAGGATCAGGGACTGCTCTGGGAAAATGTTCATTTATTTGAAATACTCTTGGCTTACTTCTTCAGAGTTTGGGATAATGATCGTGTCTTCTGCAATCCGGTGGATTCGGTGACAAAGGGCTGGTTTGTCAGAGACCAAAGGCCAACTGCTTGATGTGCTATAGCCTCTGCCAGTCCACATAGTCAAAGGGTTAGCGCTGAAGGGTAGCAGTCATATGGGAAATTGGAAATTCTGTGCATGGAACTTCCAGACCTACTAGTGGGTCCATGCAGATAATACAAATCTATCTTTGCACAAATGGCAAGGCAGGAGGGAATCAGAGTTGGTGATCAGGAACTTGATTGAGCTCGTTCTTCCTTTAAGAGATGTTTCTGTAGGTATATGCATATTGCTGGAAAGTAATTTAGACAAGGAAAATAATCTATTTGCTAACAAGGGCAATTAATTTTAAGTTATGGGTGCAAATTTTAATAATTGCTTTATCTATGATGGCATTAAAGAGGTGAATCACCATATAGATTAATCTATCTATCTCTATGTATACACATACATAATACATACCTTTACATACACACATATATACATATAAATATATAGATTAACCTATATAAGCGTAGGTCAGGGTGAATATAAAAGCATCGAGTAGAGGAATGTAAGTACAAGCCAAATGGATAATTAATACAATTAACTTTCTTTCCTTTTAAAATGCTCCATCTTTACTATTTTCAGACGTATTTGCAGGGTTTTAGAATGATCAATAGAAAGAACAGTATTCTACTTGCTGGGGTCACTATTTACAAAGTCAAAGAACTCTCCAAGCACCTCAGTTTTCTCATCTATTAAATAAGATGGTTAGGGCTTCCCTGGTGGCGCAGTGGTTGAGAATCTGCCTGCCAATGCAGGGACACGGGTTCATGCCCCGGTCCGGGAAGATCCCGCATGCCGCGGAGCGGCTGGGCCCGTGAGCCATGGCCGCTGAGCCTGCGCGTGTGGAGCCTGTGCTCCGCAATGGGAGAGGCCACACTAGTGAGAGGTCCGCGTACCACAAAAAAAAAAAAAAAGATGGTTAGAAGGGAGTATTTCTCAAAATTATTTTGCTTCTAAAATTTCATCAAATGTATTTTGTCTGTCATCCTTTGCCTCTTTGACTCCCTTTGATTTGAGAAATCCTTCTCTGATCTAGGGCATCCAAGTTTACTCAACACAGGGTGGGTATAGCTCAGACTCATGATAAGTTTTCCCTTCCATGGTCCAGAGGTGAAAACATGAGTTTAGAAAACCAATATATTTGAGGTTTATTATGGACCCTGTACAGGAGAAAATTAGTCTCCATCTGAGACAGTGATTGTCAGGGTTTGGGTTGCATGGAGCGGCTGGGGAACATTTTTGCTGGGATGTGGAGCAGAGCCTACAGGGGAATAAAATGGACAAAGAAGAAGCTGATCAGGGACCATCCTGCTGTCAAGATGTCCAGATTTCATCCAACACATTGTCTTTGTTGTTCCAATGTTTGAGTAATGTCTCTGTGACTTGAATTTTAAAAACAATGGAAAAGAGCTTGATGCTTTTTTGTTGTTGTTACCATTACTACAAGAAAGCTGGTGAATTGTATAATGTCTTTAAGTTCAAGGAAAAATATAAGCCTGTTGATTTCAGTATTTACACTGTGGAACTTATTTTTGAAGCGAACACATTTTATGCTATGCGTGATGCCAAGAAGTCAAGACAGGGGAAGTCATAAAAGAAGTAAATGAGAGCAGTTGAGGAATCAATATTTATTTGATACATTTACTAAAATAGTGAATATTCATTATCTCTAAATATTCTACAACTTACAAGAAAATGTACTTTTTTTATAGTAGAGTAACCTAAACAGATCAAACAATGTATTATCTTTTGTATTCTTCTAACTACCAAGAAAAAGTAAGAAAAAAGTTTCTCTGTTTAAGGGAAAATTGGAATTTTTATAGCATCATCACTTTTTAAAGTTAGAGCTGAAGATATGAAATATAGCGGAAAACGTTATGATGTTTAAAACTCAGGCTGAACATATCACCACATGCCAACCAATTCATTGGATTTTTCACCATCACTAGAGGTTAGTTGGAATTCAGAAAAAATCACTAGCAGGAGCTTTCATGGAATTTAGGTTTGAGATGCACAGGAAAGAAAAATGAAGCAAGAAGTCATTTCAGTCTTTTAGAGAATTAAAATATATTATTCCATATTTTTCCTTATCTCAGAAGCAAACCAACTTGATCATTTACACATACTTCCTCCTTTCCCAATAATTCCTCCTACTCTGAGGACATGTCTGAAAGCTGTCATAATATTGATATTACTGGGATATGGATGAGTGATCAGATTACACATAGAATAAACATCAAAAATCAATTCTTTTCTGAACCAGTCCATTGTCTGTTCTTTTTATTTCAGCTTGGTCAACCATGTTGGATTTATCCTGTAGTGGAAAAGAATTAATGCTCCTTTTTTATCTTGGACTAAGTCTATTTTCTAGAGGGCTTAACCCACATCAGGTTGGTTAGCCCTGAAATAAATGATTCCAATGGGTAAAATTAATAGGCACCATAGGAAAAGGAAAAAGAAGTACTGTAATTTGTGGGAAATTACACTGTTATTAGTGTTAGATGTACTGTGGTGGGTGATTGAGACACACATACATACACACACATGTTTATTGGACCCTTACACTTGGTCTAGCCAAAAGGCTGAGATATGATTCATTAGCTCTGAGATGGAGGCAGCACCAGGGTGAATCTACATAAACAAAACTTATTAAATAAACCTCATCACCATTACTTTCCCCATATAGTTACCCTCCCACAATTTACTGCCTCTAGAGCCCAAATCCTCCTTTCTGGTCACTTTTCCACAATTTATTAGTCTTTGTTAAAATGGTATATAGGTCCCAGTCTAACTGCCTACTTGGATTTTCACTTATTTTCTGCAAAGGCCCTGTGCACATAAAAATGTTAAAGAGCAAAAAAATCCATATACCTAACCTTTTATTATTCTGGCTTTTGTTAGTTTAATTTGCAGCAGCTCATGAACAGAACCTAAGAAGGTAGAGGAATACATTTTCCTCTCCTACACTTCATCAAGGAAGGGATTTTTGAGCACAGATCTGAAGATGGTGAGAGAATTAGCCACAGAGGAATCAAGGGGAAGAGCATTCTAGGCGGAAGGAAAGGGTGGTGAAAATGCCCTAAAGAGGAAGCATCGGGTCAGACAGGACAGGAGTCGGGGGTAATGCAGAGATTCATAGAGACAATGGAGAGAGTATTGGCTTTTAGTCAGGTTAAAAAGACCAGGGAGCAAAAAAGGAGAAGACTCAAATCAATAGAATTAGAAATGAAAAAGGAGAAGTAACAATTGACACTGCAGAAATACAAAGAATCATGAGAGATTACTGCAAGCAACTATATGCCAATAAAATGGACAACCTGGAAGAAATGGACACATTCTTAGAAAAGCACAACCTTCCAAGACTGACCCAGGAAGAAATAGAAAATATAAACAGACCAAAAACAAGCACTGGAATTGAGACTGTGATTAAAAATCTTCCAACAAACAAAAGCCTGGGGCCAGATGGCTTCACAGTCGAATTCTATCAAACATTTAGAGAAGAGCTAACACCTATCCTTCTCAAACTCTTTCAAAATATAGCAGAGGGAGGAACACTCCCAAAATCATTCTACGAGACCACCATCACCCTGATACCAAAACCAGACAAAGATGTCACAAAGAAAGAAGACTACAGGCAATATCACTGATGAACACAGATGCAAAAATCCTCAACAAAATACTAGCAAACAGAATCCAACAGCACATTAAAAGGATCATACACCATGATCAAGTGGGGTTTATCCCAGAAATGCAAGGATTCTTCAATATACACAAATCAATCAATCTGATAAACCATATTAACAAATTGAAGGAGAAAAACCATATGATCATCTCAATAGATGCAGAAAAAGCTTTTGAAAAAATTCTATACTCATTTATGATAAAAACCCTGCAGAAAGTAGGCATAGAGGGAACTTACCTCAACATAATAAAGGCCATATATGACAAACCCACAACCAACATCATTCTCAATGGTGAAAAATTGAAACCATTTCCTCTAAGATCAGGAAGAAGACAAGGTTGTCCACTCTCACCACTCTTATTCACCATAGTTTTGGAAGTTTTAGCTAAAGCAATCAGAGAAGAAAAAGAAATAAAAGGAATCTAAATCAGAAAGGAAGTAAAGCTGTCACTGTTTGCAGATGACATGATACTATACACAGAGAATCCTAAAGATGCCACCAGAAAACTACTAGAGCTAATCAATGAATTTGGTAAAGTAGCAGGATATAAAGTTAATGCACAGAAATCTCTTGCATTCCTATACACTAATGATGAAATATCTGAAAGAGAAATTAAGGAAACACTCCCATTTACCACTGCAATAAAAAGAATAAAATACCTAGGAATAAACCTACCTAGGGAGACAAAAGACCTGTATGCAGAAAACTGTAAGACACTGATGAAAGAAATTAAAGATGATACAAACAGATGGAGAGATAGACCAAGTTCTTGCATTGGAAGAATCAACATTGTGAAAATGCCTATACTACCCAAAGCTATCTACAGATTCAATGAAATCCCTATTAAACTACCAATGACATTTTTCACAGACCTAGAACAAAAAATTTCACAATTTGTATGGAAACACAAAAGACCCTGAAGAGCCAAAGCAATCTTGAGAAAGAAAAACGGAGGTGGAGGAATCAGTCTCCCTGGCTTCACACTATACTACAAAGCTACAGTAATCAAGACAGTACGGTACTGGCACAAAAACAGAAATATAGATCAATGGAACAGGATAGAAAGCCCAGAGATACCCAAGCACATATGGTCACCTTATTTTGGATAAAGGAGGCAAGAATATACAATGGAGAAGACAGCCTCTACAATAAGTGGTGCTGGGAAAACTGGACAGCTATATGTAAAAGAATGAAATTAGAACACTCCCTAACACCATACACAAAAATAAACTCAAAATGGGTTAAAGAACTAAATGTAAGGCCAGACACTATAAAAACTCTTAGAGAAAAACATAGGCAGAACACTCTATGACCTAATTCACAGCAAGATCCTTTTTGACCCACCTCCTAGAGAAATGGAAATAAAAACACGAATAAACAAATGGGACCTAACGAAACTTCAAAGCTTTTGCACAGCTAAGGAAACCATAAACACGATGAAAAGACAACCCTCAGAATGGGAGAAAATATTTGCAAATGAAGCAACTGACAAAGGATTAATCTCCAAAATTTACAAGCAGCTCATGCAGCTCAATATCAAAAAAACAGACAATCCAATCCAAAAATGGGCAGAAGACCTAAATAGGCATTTCTCCAAAGAAGATATACAGATTGCCAACAAACACATGAAAGGATGCTCAACACCACTAATCATTAGAGAAATGCAAATCAAAACTACAATGAGGGATCACCTCACACCAGTCAGAATGGCCATCATCAAAAAATCTACAAACAATAAATGCTGGAGAGGGTGTGGAGAAAAGGGAAGCCTCTTGCACTGTTGGTGGGAATGTAAATTGATACAGCCACTATGGAGATCAGTATGGAGGTTCTTTAAAAAACTAAAAATAGAACTACCATATGACCCAGCAATCCCACTACTGGGCGCATACCCTGAGAAAACCATAATTCAGAAAGAGTCATGTACCACAATGTTCATTGCAGCTCTATTTACAATAGCCAGGAGATGGAAGCAACCTAAGTGTGCATTGACAGATGAATGGATAAAGAAGATGTGGCATATATATTCAATGGAATATTTCTCAGCCATAAAAAGAAATGAAGCTGAGTTATTTGTAGTGAGGTGGATGGACCTAGAGAGTGTCATACAGAGTGAAGTAAGTCAGAAAGAGAAAAACAAATACCGTATGCTAACACATATATATGGAATCTAAAAAAAAAAATGGTTCTGAAGAACCTATGGGCAGGACAGGAAGAAAGATGTAGACGTGGAGAATGGACTTGAGGACACAAGGAGGGGAGGGGTAAGCTGGGACAAAGTGAGAGAGTGGCATGGACTAATATACACTACCAAACGTAAAATAGATAGTTAGTGGGAAGCAGCCACATAGCACAGAGAAATCAGCTCGGTGCTTTGTGACCACCTAGAGGGGTGGGATAGGGAGGCTGGGAGGGAGACGCAAGAGGGAGGAAATATGGGGATATATGTATATATGCAGCTGATTCACTTTCTTATAAAGCAGAAACTAACACACCATTGTAAAGCAATTATACTCCAATAAAGATGTTTTAAAAAAAAGCATTCGCACTAAGAAAGAAAGAAAACAAAACAAATCAAAACAAAACAAAAAAAGACCAGGGAGTCATTGCAGAGTTTTAACATAGGAGAGAAAAATTACTTGGCTTATATTCCAGAAAAATCCTGAGTGATGTGTGAGAACAGCCTGTGAGAAAGCAAGAGTAGAAACAGTGAGACCAGCATTAGCAACTTTGCTATATCGTGGGAGATATCTTACACTTAGATTGACTAGAACCCATGAGGCTTTAACTCATATAAGGGGAGACCTGAGGATATATGTCCTGAAGGTATCCATATACCTAAAACAGACAAAACGTATACTTTACATTTTAAATTTTTTTATATAATTTGGGAATATAATGTATGTGTCATTGAACTTGTCCACTAATTATCCTGAAAAGTATCTCATTTATTATTTTATTTATTCCCATGCACTTGGTAAATAATTATATCTTTTGTTGATAGAGGCATGAGCATAGGCTTAAAATCATATTTCTTGCTTACATTTTAACAGTTAAATTATTTCTAATCCATGTGGTTTAAAATCAATTATATGGTTTAGGGATTACAAGTTGACATCTGGCATCCTATAACATGAGTCCAAATTCCAGTTTTACCTTTTGTTTTGTTTCATTTTGCACTTGGTGTTTTTACACTCATGTGTTTTCTAGTGGCAAGCAAGATTTGTAAAAAAAAAAACAAAAACAGAAACCTAATTGGAATCTGAAGTGAGCATTTAACGAATAGAGTGTGGGGACTAGAAAGTAGAGGCAAAGAAACTGAGCATAGTTATTCACATAGACAGTGAGCACTGGGTTTCTGAACACAAATAAAAACACAAATAAAATCCTGGTAAGAGACTGGAAAGTTACTGAACTTCAGACTATAAAGAAAAATTAGAGTTGAAAAGACCAAGATTTCATGGGAAAGACCAAAAGTCCTTGTGTTATTCTTATATTTACAAATATAAAAATAATTAACTAAACTAGAGCATATCCAACACACTTGACTCATTTTATTTACTTTTTTAAATAAATTTATTTGTTTATTTTTGGCTGTGTTGGGTCTTTGTTGCTGCGCACGGGCTTTCTCTAGTTGCGGCACACGGGGACCACTCTCTGTTGTGGTGTGCAGGCTCCTCACTGTGGTGGCTTCTCTTGTTGTGAAGCATGGGCTCTAGGCGCGTGGGCTTCAGTAGTTGTGGTGCGTGGGCTTAGTTGCTCCGAGGCATGTGGAATCTTCCCGGACCAGGGCTTAAACCCATGTCCCCTGCATTGGCAGGTGGATTCTTAACCACTGTGTCACCAGGGAAGTACACTTGACCCATTTTAAATGACATACAATTAATATCTCCTTATCATCTCTTGATGGAATATTCTCAGTCAGCTTCCTTCATAATGTAAATTTGTTTTTGCGTCATCACAGATCATAGTATGTAGGTGGTAAACCATTCAAGATAAGACTGAGGAGGTTAGCAGAGACCAGATCACAAAGGACCTGGTCACCAGTTTTACTCTTTTTGTATTTTAAAACTTTAACTGGGCTTCCCTGGTGGCGCAGTGGTTGAGAGTCCGCCTGCCGATTCAGGGGATATGGGTTCGTGCCCCGGTCCCGGAAGATCCCACATGACGCGGAGCGGCTGGGCCCGTGAGCCATGGCCGCTGAGCCTGTGCTCCGCAACGGGAGAGGCCACAACAGTGAGAGGCCCGCGTACGGCAAAAAAAAAAAAAAAAAAAAAAATTGAACTTCTATATACTAGCAATTAACAATTCTAAAATTTAATAAAATTACCCTATTTACAATAGTACTCAAAAGGATAAAATAATAAGAATAAATTTAATAAAATAATTATGACATATGCACTGAGAACTACACATATTTTTTAATGAAGGAAAGCATTAAATGGAAGCACATCCCATGGGCAGGTAGACTTAATACTGTTAAGAAGGCAAAAATCTCCAAATTGGTCTAGTGATTCAGTGAAAGCCCTATGGAAATCCCAGATGGCTTCTATACACAAATTAAAAAGTCGATCCGAAATTTCACATAAGAATGCAAAGGATGCAGAATAACCAAAACTATCTTTAAAAAGAAAAAATTCGGAAGACTCACACTTTCCAATTTCAAAATTTTCTGCAAGACTACAGTACCAAAGACAATGTGATATTGTCATGGCTGGACATATAGTTCAATGTAATAGAATTGAGAATCTAGAAATACACTTTTGCATTTATTGTAAATTGAATTTCTGCAAGGGTGATGAGGCAAAGAACAGTCTTTCAACAAATTGTGTGGGAAAAAAAAAATCCCACAACTAGCGAATGGATAAATGAACTATGTTTCCATACAACGGAATACTACTCAGCAACAAGACTGAACTACTGAGACATTGATCAGCCTGCATGGATCTGAAATTCATTATGTTAAAACAAAGAAGCAAGACCCAAAAGGCTACGTAAGATTCTATTTATGTCTCACTCACAATTATAGGGACAAGTGGGCAGAGGGTCTGACTAAAAATGTCACTACTAGGAGGTTTTTCTGGGGGATGAGGAACTCTTTTATAACTTGATTATGATGATGGTTACACAACTCTATACATTTGCCAAAAACTATAAAACTGTACACAAAAGAAGAGTGGATTTTACTGTCTATAAATTTTAAATTACATTAAAATGATGTAAAATACTAAAAAATCCACAAATCTATCATTTACCTAAAGTAATTCAAAAGAAATGTCTGACTTTCAATGCAATATAATTTAAAATTTTCTTTTCAAATATCATTTGCCACAATTCTCTTTTATGTGATTTCTTGGGGGAAAGGATTCATTCATTTTGAAAGTTTCTTTAAAGATAATATTTTTTTAAAAATCTGATTTAAATCAGTTCATGGCTGGGAAAATCTGACCAATGTGTGTATTTCATATATTGTATAATATTTTAATTTTACATATTCAGGTTTCCATTTTGGAGAATCTGAATCAGTAGAAGTTCAGAATGATAGCCCATTTAATTAAAACTTTGAATAAGTAACTAGTCATGGATTTTGAAGCACCTCCAAGGGAGGTCACTTGAATTGCCTGCTCTCAATGATCTCCAGAATCGAATCCATCTTCTCTTAATGGGCTTCATATTAATATTTCAGTTCCATAACAGCTTAAAATGAAAATTATTACTTTGTTGCTCAAATGTCTACGAAGTGCTTCCTGCCTTTAAATTGATACCAAGCCCACCAAATAGTTTATACCCGAGAGCTTGTGAGGTGTGGGAAGGATGGGAGGAGACAGGCTTTTATTCAGTAGCGTGGACACAACAGCCCACCTCTCAGACAAGCAGATTCTTCTCCATCTTACATACCTGAGTATGTTTGAGGAGTAACAGATGGATATTTTGTGGGTAAATCCCAAGCAGAGTTAAGGATAATGGTATTTGTCTGCTTCCTTGAATTTTTCTCTATTTATCTTTCTCATGAATTGCTTCAGTAACTTCCCTAATTTATATTTGCCAGTGGGTCTTGTTTGCTTGAATTTCAGGAGTATTTAGCCAACTGTTACGAACTCCCAAAGTCCATGGTGTATGAAGCACAACTTACCATAAGCTTACTTCCAGGTTAGCCTTGATTTCAAATTTTAATATTATCATCACCATCATCATCATCATTATTACAGGTATCTCTAGTGAAATCAGAAGATTTTAGGATTTTAGAATCTTAGGATTATTTATTTAAAAAAAAAGAAAAAGAGAAAGTCATTGCTGAGTGTTTTTACAGGAGCTCATCCAAACAGTTCCTGTTATTTCCTTATCCCTATTGAATCATATCCTGTGATTCAAGTACACACATAATAGTTTTGCACAGTTCCTTTCCATCTAGAACAACCATAAACTGTTGGTACAAAAGTGCTATAAACAGTCTGAAATGATACAGATATTTGCATGTGTCATAAGCAGAGGAATACATGTAAATGCTACCAAGCAGCCTGTAAATAGATTAAGGGTGTTTATTTTCAAGTGGAGGTTAATGTCTCAAAATCCAATTGGTAAGCATAGGGCAGGGGACTGGGAGGAAGCTGGGTTTATGCACAATTACACACATTGCTTCATGAACAAAATGTGAGGTTGAGTTGGCATGGTCTTCTGATGATAACCAACCCTCCTTCTCAAAGCTCACCTGTGGTCTGTGATCCGTCTGTATTGACCAAACTATTTCCTGTGAGTGTCGCTTGAACCACAGAGTGAAGATGATTAACGAAAGGAATGTTGTTTATATCGTAACCAATGATTGAAAAATCAGCCTACAGCCCTCATGTGTAAAAATGAAATGTTTAAAAACTTTTGAGACTACTGGGGTGATTGCCAACTGGATATTTGATGATACGAGGAATTATTATAAAATTTTAGGTGGGATAAAGGTGTTGAGGTTATATTGTGTAAAACTTCTTATCTTTAGAGGAAAGCATCGACTGCAGTTGCCTTGGCATCAGAAATTGCTTCAGAATATCTGGGGAAGAGAGAGTAGGGGTTTATATGAAGCAAAACTGGCCATGACTTGCTATCTCTGAAGTTGAGTGATAGATCCAGGAGGGTCCATGACATGAGGTATATCCTTGTACTATCCTTGTATTATCTTTGAAATGTTCCCCAATAACAAGTTAAATAAATCAATACTTTTTAGGAAGGAATTCTAGAACTTGTTTCGCAAATCTTTTGTTTTTAAAACTTATATAAGGATCAGCAACACAGACTCAACGTGGGATCCGGACAGCCAAGTTCACATTGTTTGTTTGTAGAGGAGATCTTTATTTTCTTTCCTTTGTTTTGGGGTAAGAGGGATATTTAATTAAGACTATCTAATTATTTAATAATGCTAAAGTTTCTTTGCCTCAAAATATTTGCCAGTTCTCTTTTTATTTCACCTTTTCTCTTCCTCTTTTCTGTTATCTGCTCTCCTTTTTTATTTCCTTTCTCCTTACCCTCTTCTACTCTGATGTTTTATCCAATATTTTTAGCTCTTTTCAGTGGCAGACTCAGCCCAGGGACCTAATCTGTCACCAGTGGATGCAGACATTTTCCTCAGCTGCTCTGTCCGTAAAGATCTCTTGTCCAATAACATTTCCAAGGCAGACGTGAGTATTGGAGAGGTTATGCCAGTGGCACATAAAGTAGAAAACTGTAAGTTTTCAGGAAGGGAAACATTACCATTTTCCTTACCCCTATTTAGAATCTCATTAAAAATCCAAATAATAAATTAGGGACAATACTTTGATAACCCATTTCCGAGGAGCTCAGAGATTTAAAATAAGTAAGAATGCTTATCTTTCCAGTCTCCTCTACTAAAGGGGTTTTTCTAAGTTTCTTAGTTGTCTTTTACTGTTCCATAGAGAACAGGGCTTTCAGGTAGGTTGAAAATAATGGGGGGGCGGGTGGCTCACTGGCAGCAAGGCTGGTCCAGCCTCGTGTCCTGGGAAGAATGAATTTAGAGTGAATGAAGTTTGAGTCACCACCTGCCTGCCATTTACTGATATACAATCTTGGGTCAATAGTTCAACATCTCTGAAGACTACTTCCTCAAAAGGAAATTGGGAACAGGTAATATCTTATTTATAAATTGTCTAGAGGATTAAATTGATCGAGAAACTGTAAAGAAAGTATAAATCTAGCGTTCTCCCTGAAATACTGTAGGAACCCGTTAATGTTAATTTCCCTCCATCTTTGTAACATTCCTAATTACATCCAGCACAGAACAGGATAATAAAAGAGTGAAATCAGATTGAATGTTTTATCTCCTGGATTCTGGAAGACAAGCTGGATATCTGGCCACCTTCTTGTTTCCTTCTTCTTCCCTAAATGAAAGTCTGGAGAATTTCACTCCCTACTTATAACGAAGATAAAAGGGAATTCCAGCATCCTGAAACACATCAGCCTGTGGAAAGAAGGAAATCAGGGTGAATAGAAAAAAGAACATTGACTCAGAATAACGGGTAGGTATGGTGATTCACTTACCATGTCTGAGACACAGTCAACTCCTGTATGAAATGGGTATAATCATGTCATTTCTGAGCACCACTAAGTGCTGCTGGGACAATCAAATTTCTTATTAAATGAACTCAGTTAGAAAAATCATAAAGCACTTTATAAGCGTAGAGTGTATAAGTTAAACTATGGTCCACAACACTAAAATATACTTAGACCTGTAAAGACAATAATACAAATAAATAAATGCATACATACATATGTAAACAAACAAACAAAACCTCAAACACTAGCTGACGTGACCCCAGGGGTGGAGGAGGAACAGCAAGTGTGATTTATCTATTGCTTTGGGAAAGGAAAGTGTTTATTGCCTTTTGCAGAGTTAGTTACTGATAAAATTTCACCCTTATCCATACACTACCAAACGTAAGGTAGATAGCTAGTGGGAAGCAGCCGCATAGCACAGGGAGATCAGCTCTCGGTGATTTGTGACCGCCTGGAGGGGTGGGATAGGGAGGGTGGGAGGGAGGGAGACGCAAGAGGGAAGAGATATGGGAACATATGTATATGTATAACTGATTCACTGTGTTATAAAGCAGAAACTAACACACCATTGTAAAGCAATTATACTCCAATAAAGATGTAAAAAAAAAAAAAAAAGTTCACCTTGTTCCTTGAGTTGCAACCTTTGCCCCACAGATTCAGGGAAAAGCCCTGAAAGCAATTCCCAAGTGGAGTCTGGACTACAAGTGAGACAACTGATTTAAAAAAATTATGTTCTGGGCAGAAGCCATTGTTTATTACTATTTGATAATGATGTAGTGCCTGTAACTTGAAAAAGTTATGTCTTTGGAACTTAGAATTTGGTCTATAATAATAGAATGAGTAGGTATTTATTATAGTAAGAGCCACTATGGAAGAGATTCTTCCTCAGTAAAATACCGCCATATGTTTAAGAGAGGAATCTCTTTTTCATTGATGGATGAATATCAATGAATAGGAATCACTCCAGAAGTGGCCATATGCAAAAAGTTGAGGATATTTTAAAAGTTAAAATAGCCTTGATTTTTATTATATTGATCTCATGATCTCATCATCCTCTGCGAGCCCATTAACAAAGTGTCTTGAATGGAACTTTTTTTTTTTTTGCGGTACCCGGGCCTCTCACTGTTGTGGCCTCTCCCGTTGCGGAGCACAGGCTCTGGACGCGCAGGCTCAGCGGCCATGGCTCACGGGTCCAGCCGCTCCACGGCATGTGGGATCTTCCTAGACTGGGGCACGAACCCGTATCCCCTGCATCGGCAGGCGGACTCTCAACCACTGCGCCACCAGGGAAGCCCTTGAACGGAATTTTTAAAAGCCTCACCGAACACCGGCCATCCACGCCCTGACCCTACAGGCTAAGCGTCTCTCCCTAGTCCTGACCAGGAGGACTGGAAGGATTCTAAGAGTTCACTGCATCAGGTCTGGACTTCCTTGTCCCACTGGGGACTCCATCCCCCAGAGGCTTGGAGAAGAATACTCAAGGGCACAGCTTCCCTGGTACCTGGTGTGTTTCCCGGGCTGGGAACCCAGGAAATTCACCTCCTGACTCCTCTGATTTTCACCTCATTTCCAGCTCTGCTTTCACTTCACACTAGGGCAGAATCCTGACCTGAACATCAGCCTGGCTAGAAACATTTTCGTACCTGAGTGAAAAAACCATACGTGGGATTTATATATTATTTCCCACTTTGCGCCCATAGCCAAGACAGGTGAAACAAAAGCAGAGCCACTGTGCCCCAGAGATTAAGGGGCTCGTTAATGGAAAGCAGTGCTGATGATTCGCCTGGACTGTCAGTCAGGAGCGGAAGCACCTGGTGAAAAGTTGTGGTCACAGGAGGAGGTGCAGGGGGTTATTGGGACATTAGCATGCCGGTAGGAGAGTGACAATCAGTTCATGTGAAAGACTAGAGGTGAGACTCAGGGGGACGCTAGTATCAGGATCAAACAGCCAAATTGAGTCTTGTAGAGGCAACCCCAGAGCACTGAGGAAGTCTGGCCAGAAAACGATGCAATAAAAGTGATGTTGGAAGAATGGATGGATGAAGAGTAGAAGGGTGATTAAAAGCAGGACCACGTGATCGTTTTCAATAACAATCCTTGGTTGGGCAGTTGTGTGCTAAAATAATCAAGGGCACAGCTGAGAGCATATATGACAACAGAGGATACACTGATTATGGTGAGGAAAGATCTTGGTTTTGAGGAGATGATGACTTTTATTTCTGAGCGTGATGCAGTTTCTCCACAGGAGGTAGTGGGCCAAGTTCAGACCTGCTGTAGGACCTCAGATCCTGTGAGCAGCAGAAGGTTGAAGGTTACAATGGTGGCTCTGGGTAGAGCCTTGAATTCTGCAAAGTCCCACCACCAGCCCAGTAGAGGGAAAAATGGAGTCGCCCCCTCCCACTCTCCTACTAACTGACCCGGAGGAAACAGGAAGCAAATGGAAATGCATTCCCTCAACCTGTCTCTTAGAATCTACCTTGTGTAGAACTTGCTCTGCATATATTTGGTAATAAACAAAGCTAGTCTCCAAACTTTGAATGCAAACCTGATTGTTGGCCTCTTCTTGTGTACTGCCATTCGAAAATTGGGAATATCCAAAATTGAAATATACACAGGAAATAGGAGGTTATAAAACTAGAGTGAGAAATCAGACCTAGCAAGTCTGAATTTATCTACGTAGAGGTGAACATTGAAATTCTATGAATGCTAAAAAGTGGGAAAGATAAGTGATATGGCCAAAAGTCATATAATAAATTAAAGGTCTGAGTTAAACTTTTAACACCAAAAGTTGTGGTATATAGAACCAAACAGGAGGCAAACCCCCAAATTTCTGTCTTAACCTCCAATTTGCTTTTACCATTTCCCTGGATTATTTGTATTCCTTACACATATCTCCTTAATATTACACTACCTCTGGGTGTGATTTTATTTGTGGAATGGGAGATAAGAGCAATTTTGAATGAAGTGTCAAAAAACATAAAATTCACATTGATAGCGTAAACCAAATTACCACCTAGTAGATAGATAAGGAAAACAACAACGATTTAAATATGATATACTGAAATTAAAAAACACATCGTTTTGTAAGCCTATCAGCATAGTATCTAACGATTGGATCAAGCAAATATTATTTTCCTTTGACATAGCTGAATAATTTGGAAACAAGAGACATGGGTCAAAATTGACCAGAATATTTAACTCAGTAAGCTTGATTTGAGAGATAGAAATAAAAACCTGTCAAATTGCAAACACATCCTTTCTCTTCTTGATCACTAACATGATGATCAGAACCTTGGAAAAATGTGCCTGAAATCATGATTTGCCAGCATTTGGTAATGAAACTTTTCAATCAAGTACCTTTTCATCAGTACTGCTGAGCAGTAGCCAATATCGTCTTTAATTTCACGGGCAAAGTAACCTAGGCACAGAATGACTTTCTGAAAGACGTAGAAGAAGTTGGTGTGATAACCCTTCAAAACTAATTCAATGGACCAAGTGAAGACCACTTGAGGGCAAAATGGAAGATGAAAAACGTTTAAAGGGTAGTTTGGAGGTTGTTAGTGTCTGGTCAGCCTTTTTCCCTAAAAACCTATTCTTAATGGGACTGTAGGAGCCTGACTGATAGAACTTTCTGGTTTCTTTACTTCTCCTCCATGCCCAACCTGATTGTGAAATTCAACAAAACAAAACAGGAAGGCCCATGAGAGACCAAACTATTACCCTTAATTGGGCTGATAGTGGGGTGAGTGGCTTGTCTTGGGGGTGAGAGGGCTCCCCGGTACTGACTTCAGAATCAGGCAAAGAGACCTTCACACCCAACCTCCCAGCCTCCAAGGCAGGGTCTCTCCAGTGGGGCGGTGCTCCTATAAACTGATATAGGCACTGTACGTGGCCTGCAAAAGATGTACAATGATATTTATTAAATTAATTGATGAATTGAATTAGAATAACTTTTCTCTGCATTGTTCAATACAAAGAAAAAAACTAAATTATTTGTTTCAGAATCATCTAATACCCAATAAAACATTTTTAACCTTTTTGGGGCATAATTTTATATTGTTCCACTTATCTAGGAACTAGTCTATGTAATGAAAACAATCATTATTGAATAGCAAGGAAAAAATACTTGGGTGCATACATCTGTCCTGGAAAGAATGCTTTTCCAGATTCATTATTCATATTGTAGCCTAAAATTCTTACAAATGCAAGACTTGTTCAGAAAAAAGCAACCCCACTTAAAGAAGACGAAAATAGTTTTCTTGGAACTGTCTCAGCTGCCCAGGAAAGTGAAACTTCTCTGTTGCACTAACCTTCATAAATATCGTTAAATCAAGTCTTTAAAGGAGAGAATAGATTTTTAAAAAGAAGACGTCTTCAAGGTAATCCTTGAAGATTACAGTGAAGTCCATCCAAGGTCAGAAGTGATATGCAAATGGTTCTAAAGTGTGAGGAGGGACTTCCCTGGTGGCACAGTGGTTAAGAATCTGCCTGCCAATGCAGGGAACACAGGTTAGAGCGCTGGTCTGGGAAGATCCCACCTGCCGCGGAACAACTAAGCCCCTGCGCTACAGCTACTGAGCCTGAGCTCTAGAACCCACAAGCCACAACTACTGAAGCCCGTGTGCCACAACTATTGAAGGCTGCGTGCCTAAACCCCGTGCTCTGCAACAAGAGAAGCCACCGCAACGCGAAGCCCGCGCACCGCAGCTAGAGAAAGCCCGCGCACAGCAATGAAGACCCAACACAGCCAAATAAATAAATAAATCTTTTTTAAAATGTTTAAAAAATAAAGTGTGAGGGAAGGCCTTGGGTTTCTTTTCTGACTTCCACGGCCCTACTTTGTGACTCGAAGAGTCTAGCTGATTCTATGCTACGTGAGGAAGTTGAAAGGAGATAGAATACAAGGTCTTTCCTGGAAATAACATGTACGTTATTTCCTAACTTTTGAAGACCTGCCTTTTTTGTTTTCTCCAGAATAAGGTGTAGTAATCCAGAGCAGTAGACAGCAAAATAAAAAATGAGGAGGGGCCCTTTTGAAAGACTTCTGGTGTTTCTCGATGAAGGGGGTGGGACTTAGGCAACGTCATTTTACGGTAATAACAGAAATGCTGGCTCCTACACATTTATGTTAAAATCTAAAGACACAGAACCGCAAGAAACACTATTTCTCATACGGGCTGCAAGGAAGCTCTAAAGATGTGGGCCCTTCAAATCACTGGATGTATTTTCTCTATTCTTTTATTGGGACTCGTGTTTATCATTAGTAGATCATTCAGATACTTTTTGTCTTAAGCAATACATATAACCAATTTTATACCAGGTCCTATGATACATGCTGGTAACAGAACTATTCATAGGAAAGGGCTTTTACCCTCCAATATCTCCTAGTCTGGTTGGAGGTACGCGATACCTGAGCTGAATTGGGGAGGCGTTAAAAATCTACATTTTAGAATCCTTCTTCGACCTTTTATCACTTTACTGCTATTGTAAAGACACCAGAGGCACTTGACAGTTTCTGTGAAATATTTCTACCAGGTAGTGTTAGGTGAATGCTCACAGGCCCCAAGAGAGCTGCAGCCAGCTGAGTCCCTGCAAACAATGGTGACAGTTGCCGTAGCCCATGCACCTTTACCCCAAGGGCAATTACACCACTCAGGTGACATCTGCTTCCTTGGAAACTTGGAGTCTTCAAAACATAAGGGAAAACCAAGTATTTTTGTTTATAAGATTAATAGTTTTTTTTAACATGCTTTGTGAAAATTGAAGAGAAATAGAGGAAGACAGAATATAGATCTATAGATATAAACATATATATATATATATATATATATCTTCAAGGTCAGAAGTGTTTGCTCTGTGTATTTATCTATCTAGAATATATATATATATATATATATATATATATATATATATACACACACACACATACATTTTTCAGTATGTTCCAGCTTCCTGAGCACTCTTGTATGTGATACGTGAGGTCTCAAGGAAAGAAAAATCAGAAAATGTCTTTTATTTTTACTAATATCCAGTGGAGTAAATCGAACGGATCTTTATGCAGTTAGGAAACTGATTTTTTAATTCCTTCCAATATGTTTATTCTTGCTCTTGGATTACTGTGGGATTTGAAGAAAATCAATGACCCTTTTATATCTATCTGTGCTTGAAACCAATGAAAAGACAGACACAGAAGTTTGGTAGATGGAAATCAAAACACATGCTAGGTGGGAAGGTGTGGCTGAGGAGTGAGGCACAAAGGCTTCTGAATGGTAAACTCAGCAACTAGGAAGACTTACCCTCCCAGACACACGCATTTCTGAGAGCTCAGGGCTCCCCTCCCAGAGGCTGGCTCTCATGCTAAGTGCACAAAAGCCAAAAGCCAACAAGAAACAGCCCAGAGACAATGAGGAGAGGAAAGATGGAGCCTGCACATCCAGCTCCTTCTCTCCTGAACTTACCACTCCGGTGATCACTTTTCCTCTCCAACTGGGGAAATAACAACATGCTGAGGGGCCAGGAGTCTGCCCTGGGAAGAGTTGCTTCATGGAAACGTAAGCTGAAGAGAGGGTCATCTTGGCCACTGCACATGCCTACAGTCCCTTGGTGGACCCTCACTCCTTAGAGGGGTTTTCTGACGTTGTATTCCTGAAGTGATATCACGCTCCCAATACATATAATGATTGCTAATACGCTCAGAATTATATGTTTATAAACAATGTAACAAAGGCTAATAGGCACTGGAATTCAGGTGAATATCACATTGATCAGAAAGCCAACATAAGGAAGGTTGACCCAAAAACAGGCACCTGCCATTTTCTTTTAAGTAAATAAGTATCAGCCTTAGCTATTACCTGAAATGTGACATGGGATGATGAGATTTCACTCAGGTTCCAGAGCCTTGGGTATATAGGGGACAAGCTTCACGAACCACAACTAATTCTATAAGACAGATTTCACAGAGTTTCACTGGGGAAGAAAAAATAAACAGCCTTTTAATAGCTCTTGTTGAAACAAAAACACGTTGAAGCAGAACTTATACCATACATCAAAATAAGCTCTGAGTAGGTTAAAGAGTGGAATATCAAAAAGCTAAAAATAGGTAAGAGGAGAAATAATGATGCCTCCGTATTTGGTGTGACAGAAACAAAGACTGACGTGTTTAAAAACTAAAGTGAATTTTAAAATTAAAAAGTAAAATTTACAGCTAAAATACATTAAAAATTTATTCTGTAAATTTAAAAACTAAAATAAATAACAAAATTAAAATAAAAGCATGCTGACAAACTAGGAAATATATTTGCATGGGTTATCACACATGCATTTTAACATTATCTTAATTTCAAATCAAAACTACCATGGCTCCAAAGGCCATATCTTTAAGGGAAATAAACAAATAACTCTCGCAGTGAAAATACTATAGAATACAAACATATGAAACATCTTTGATTTTGTAGGAAATATACATTGCAAATTAAAACAATTTAAGGTATGATTTTATAGGAACAAATTAGTAAAAGTTATTTTCATTAAAAATATTTTTCTGTAAATTATTAGCATTTATAACTGTTTTTTACTTTTAAAATTATAAATAAACCTATGAGTCTGCACAAAAAGATTGATTGCCATACCCTTTGGCTTGGTAATTGCATAATGAGAAATGTAGCCTCCAAAGCAAGTGAAGTACAGTGATTAAGAGCAGGAATTCTGGAGCCAGGCTGCCTGGGTTCAAATGTTAGTTCTGTTATTTATGAACTATAAATAGTAAAGAAGTAAATGTTTACTGGACAAGAACACATACAAATACAACTGGACAGTATGAAAGATTTCATAAATTAGAACATGACATTGTGCTCAAATAGGACCTAGCCAATCAAAAGGGCGATTTAAAAAGTTTGTCAAGAAAACTATAATAGTATAATTATAAATAAAAATGGTGTGTAGGGAAAGACCACATGTATGTACACTGTGAACACTACAATTTAGAATATGCATACATTCCTAAGGTATTATTTTAACCAGGCTGCATTTTGAGGTCCTTAGGACCTCTGGAAGAGTTTCTATGTACAGAATATGTTATAAAGATATATAGGTTGCAGACAAATCAGTCATTTGTTAACAACTATTGGATGCTTGCTTGTTCTCATACTGCTGGTTACTAGGGAAACAGAGGGGATCCTTGACCTCTGAACTTTCGTGGGCTGCCAGAATGGGCAAACAACACTGCTACAACATCATGGTCTTTAACAGGGATCTTGGGCAGGGAGGTGGTGTGAATCAGAAAATACTGAGAGATGGGTTCCTGGGTAGGGTTTAGTGAATGAAAACACCTAATTGGAGATGATGACTTTGAAATGAACATGGATCCAAAAGGCAATCGCAAATAAAGACATTAAGGAAAAGCTGGAATATATGGAGAGAGATAGAGACAGAGAAACAGAGAGACAGAGAAACAGAGAGACAGAGGTACAGAGAAAGAGAGGATAAAAGTTTTTGCAAAAAGTGTTTAATGATATTTGGGTGATTTTATTGTTCAAAATTAACTCAAGTTTTGTATCAAATTTTGAATACAGTATGTAGCGTTCCTAGTAAATGATGTGATCCACACGATACTGGGAGTGAAATGGTTAAACAGTAAAACCCTGGAGCTACTTCAAGCAGAGAAAGGACATTTCTTGTGGTTAGGCAGGGAGCTTACTGACACTCATATTTATATTCAGTAGGAGACTTAGTTTCATCTTGAATTCATAGAATAGGAAACAAAACTGGCTATGGGCCTAGAACATTCCAAAAAACAGATGCTAGAGGGCTACAATGCAAATGGAGAGACACATTATCTGTGTTAATTCATGACCAACAACTGTGCATTTAAGAGGAAACACTGGAAAAGTAATACTTTTGAAAAATAATTAATGAAGAACTTGCATTTAAAATCTGAACTTCCCACACTTCACAAATGTAGAAACAGAATTTTTTTTTTTAATTTTATGATCAGGGCCTTTGGACGAAGAAATACACACCAGGGATAGAAAAGAACTGTATAGACAAGAATTAGAGAGTACATAGAGAAGATAAAGGGAACAAGAAGAGAGAAATTAAGATCAAAACCATCAGAGACGGGCTTCCCTGGTAGCGCAGTGGTTGAGAGTCCGCCTGCCGATGCAGGGGACACGGGTTCGTGCCCCGGTCCAGGAAGATCCCACATGCCGTGGAGTGGCTGGGCCCGTGAGCCATGGCCGCTGAGCCTGCGCGTCCGGAGCCTGTGCTCCGCAACGGGAGAGGCCACGGGAGTGAGACGCCCGCGTACCACACACAAAAAAAAAAAAAAAAAAAAAAAAAAAAAAAAAACCCATCAGAGACTCCTTAAGCCAGCATTTATAGGAGTTGAAGTTCATCCACTCTGAGAATGTTAAAGCGTGCTGGGTTCAAAGAGCCAAGAGGTCAAGTAAATTGGGAAATTCTGCGTTAACTAAATAGGGTCACGTTTCTTTATGACTCTTCTTCTCAAAGCATTGATAGACTAATATACCTGGAGCCTAAGGGAGCAAAGAGTAAGAATTGAGAGTATTTCCCAGTTTATTTCAACACGTACCCCATTTCTTTCACAGAACAACTTGTAAGATTAATACTTCATGACATACTTTTGGGAGCATCTTCTCAAGATAAACTAAGAGTTTTTGCATATCTTCAGGGAGATGGAATTGAAAATTAATACTACAATTTTCTAATATTTAATTTGTTGTATGGTTCAGTTAACAAAGCACATAATAAAATTTTAAGGTATGTATTTTAGACAAAGCAATCCCTATTGGACCACTTCAGTCAATGCCCCATTGGCAAACCAGGGCAGCCTTGACACTCCTTTGCCTAAGGAGGAAGCTAAGACTTACCCTGTGTTCAGGTGCTTTGGCAATGAGTGGTAATATTGCATTAGAGATGTTTCAATAACATGGAAACATATTCTATGACAGGCAGAAGCATGAGTGAATGTGTGAAGCATGAGACCGTAGCTAACAACTCCACATCTTGGGTCCCTTTATCCAAACTGCAAATATAGTACCTGCAAAATCTATTGGTATCAAGCATGTTGAACACATAAACCGAACCTAGAACGTGACAACAATTTGCAGATAAGAGACCCAAATCGATATAAACAAAAAAAGCATTACAATGGAATATTATTCAGCCATAAAAAAGAATGAAATACGTCATTTGCAGCAACATGGATGGACCCGGAGATTAACATGCTGAGTGAAGTAAATCAGACAGAGAAAAACAGATACTGTATGATATCACTTATATGTGGAATCTAAAAAAATGATACAAATGAAGTTAATTACAAAACATAAATAGACTCACAGAAGTGGAGAACAAACTTGTGGTTACCAAAGGGAAAGTGGGGGGAGGGATAAATTAGGATTTGGAGATTAACATATACACACTACTATATATAAAATAGATAATGAACAAGAACCTATTGTATAGCACAGGAAACTATATTCAATATCTTGTACCTATAACGGAAAAGGATCTGAAAAAGAGTATATATATATATATATATATATATATATATATGAATCACTGCGCTGTATACCTGAAACTAACATAACATCGTAAATCAACTATACTTCAATTTAAAAATAATAAATTTTTTAAATTGAATAAATAAATAAAAAGCATAAATAAAATTAGGAAAGTATCTCAGGAATCAGTTGTTGGGGGGGCTTGATATGGCGCTAAATCAGCAATCCAAGAAAACCAACCAACCAAACACAAACTAGCAAGTAAACCTTCCCCACGTGTCATCAGGCTTGAGGCATAAGCCATCAGCGACGATATATCACTGTGCTGCTAGCAGCCACGGGGCAAACAGAACATGAGCTCCTTCAGTAAACAAGACTGACTGTAAATCCAGGTCTAAAGCTGAGGCTCCAGCACCTCTGAGTCACAAGTGTGCTTCCGAACGCTTCTCCAGGCAAAGCCAGTCACTGTCTCACATCCCCCAGCAGGTCACAAAGGAGGCTCTGAGTCTTATTTTTATCCAGTATCCCAGGGGCAAACATCTGCTAATTATTGTGTACAGGCACATCTCACTTGATACAATAGAAATGTGTTTGAAACATATCATGAACCACTTTCATCCTTCAAAACATATTTCCAATAGACTGTGAATAGTTCTATTTTAAGACGTTACCACAAATTATTTTTTAATGGGAAATAAACAGATTTTAAAGAAAATCAGCCCCCCAAAGGCCCCCTATTGTGTAAAGCAGGATGTACGTGTGTATCAGCAAGTGCGCTAGGATGCTGCAGCCCTTTAGTGCTCCTGTCAACATGACGCAAACCAACGTTATGGGAGAAGAACAGATTTAAGTGGGAGATGAATATGTGTGTTCCTTCTAGGCTGTAAAGCTGGAGAGGTAGTTATTATGTTTTATGTATTTTTGTATCTTTGTATCTGCCTGGCAGTGAACTCAGATGTTTATGGAGTGAATGAATGAATAAATGAATGAATAAGAAACAAAAGGAAACGGCCGTTACCCAGAAGACATGGTCAGTCTGGTGATTTGAACATTTCTTTTTATGGAGGGCAAATATCTTGTATATTTAGCCACCTTGATGTCTCAGGTCATCCACAGTTCCCCTGTACTTTCTCTGGATAAAACAGATGCGGGTTGGAGACAAATTGGCAAAAACGCCATTCAGAGTAGTCGCTTTTTTTTTTTTTTTTTGAATTTCATTTTATTTATTTTTATATACAGCAGGTCCTTATTAGTCATCAATTTTATACACATCAGTATATACATGTCAATCCCAATTGTCCAATTCATCACACCCCCACCCCCACCCCCCTGCCACTTTCCCCCCTTGGTGTCCATACGTTTGTTCTCTACATCTGTGTCTCAATTTCTGCCCTGCAAACTGGTTCATCTGTACCATTTTTCTAGGTTCCACATATATGAGTTAATATACGATATTTGTTTTTCTCTGACTTACTTCACTCTGTATGACAGACTCTAGGTCCATCCACCTCACTACAAATAACTCAATTTTGTTTCTTTTTATGGCTGAGTAATATTCCATTGTATATATGTGCTCCCTTTTTTTCTTGATGAGTCTGGCTAATGGTCTATCAATTTTGTTTATCTTCTCAAAGAACCAGCTTTTAGTTTTATTGATCTTTGCTATTGTTTCCTTCATTTCTTTTTCATTTATTTCTGATCTGATCTTTATGATTTCTTTCCTTCTGCTAACTTTGGGGGGTTTTTGTTCTTCTTTCTCTAACTGCTTTAGGTGTTAGGTTAGGTTGTTTTTTTGAGATGTTTCTTGTTTCTTGAGGTAGGATTGTATTGCTATAAACTTCTCTCTTAAAACTGCTTTTGCTGTATCCCATAGGTTTTGGATTGTCATGTTTACATTGTTATTTGTTTCCAGGTATTTTTTGATTTCCTCTTTGATTTCTTCAGGGATCTTTTGGTTATTTAGTAGTCTACTGTTTAGCCTCCATGTGTTTGTATTTTTTACAGGTTTTTTCCTGTAATTGGTATCTAGTCTTACCGCATTGTGGTCGGAAAAGATACTTGATACGATTTCAATTTTCTTAAATTTACCAAGGCTTGATTTGTGACCCAAGATATGATCTATCCTGGAGAATGTTCCATGAGCACTTGAGAAGAAAGGGTAATCTGTTTTTTTGGATGGAATATCCTATAAATATAAATTAAGTCCATCTTGTTTAATGTATCATTTAAAGCTTGTGTTTCCTTATTTATTTTCATTTTGGATGATCTGTCCATTGGTGAAAGTGGGGTGTTAAAGTCCCCTGCTATGATTGTGTTACTGTCGATTTCCCCTTTTATGGCTGTTAGCATTTGCCTTAAGTATTGAAAAGCTCATATGTTGGGTGCATAAATATTTACAATTTCTATATCTTCTTGGATTGATCCCTTGGTCATTATGCAGTGTCTTTCTTTGTCTCTTGTAATAGTCTTTATCTTAAAGTCTATTTTGTCTGATATGAGAATTGCTACTCCAGCTTTCTTTTGATTTCCATTTGCGTGGAATATCTTTTTCCATCCCCTCACTTTCAGTCTGTATGTGTCCCTAGGTCTGAAGTGGGTGTCTTGTAGACAGCATATATACAGGTCTTGTTTTTTTATCCAGCCAGTCTATGTCTTTGGTTGGAGCATTTAATCCACTTACATTTAAGGTAATTATCGATATGTATGTTCCTATTACCATTTTCTTAACTGTTTTGGGTTTGTTATTGTAGGTCTTTTCCTTCTCTTGTGTTTCCTGCCTAGAGAAGTTCCTTTAGCATTTGTTGTAAAGTTGGTTTGGTGGTGCTGAATTCTCTTAGCTTTTGTTTGTCTGTAAAGGTTTTAATTTCTCCATCAAATCTGAATGAGATTCTTGCTGGTTAGAGTAATCTTGGTTGTAGGTTTTTCCTTTTCATCACTTTAAATATGTCCTGCCACTCCCTTCTGGCTTGCAGGGTTTCTTCTGAAAGATCAGCTGTTAACCTGATGGGGATTCCCTTGTGTGTTATTTGTTGTTTTTCCCTTGCTGCTTTTAATATTTTTTCTTTGTATTTAAGTTTTGATAGTTTGATTAATATGTGTCTTGGTGTGTTTCTCCTTGGATTTATCCTGTATGGGACTCTCTGTGCTTCCTGGGCTTGATTAACTATTTCCTTTCCCATATTAGGGAAGTTTTCAACTATAATCTCTTCAAATATTTTCTCAGTCCCTTTCTCTTTCTCTTCTTCTTCTGGGACCCCTATAATTCTAATGTTGGTGTGTTTAATGTTGTCCCAGAGGTCTCTAAGACTGTCCTCAATGCTTTTCATTCTTTTTTCTTTATTCTGCTCTACAATAGTTATTTCCACTATTTTATCTTCCAGGTCACTTACCCGTTCTTCTGCCGCTGTTATTCTGCTATTGTTTCCTTCTAAAGAATTTTTAATTTCATTTATTTTGTTGTTCATCATTGTTTGTTTGCTCTTTAGTTCTTCTAGGTCCTTGTTAAACGTTTCTTGTATTTTCTCCATTCTATTTGCAAGATTTTGGATCATCTTTACTATCATTATTCTGAATTCTTTTTCAGGTAGACTGCCTATTTCCTCTTCATTTGTTAGGTTTGGTGGGTTTTTATCTTGCTCCTTCATCTGCTGTGTGTTTCTCTGTCTTCTCATTTTGCTTATCTTTCTGTGTTTGGGGTCTCCTTTTCACAGGCTGCAGGTTCGTAGTTCTTATTGTTTTTTGGTGTCTGCCCCCAGTGGGTAAGGTTGGTTCAGTGGGTTGTGTAGGCTTCCTGGTGGAGGGGACTAGTGCCTGTGTTGTGGTGGATGAGGCTGGATCTTGTCTTTCGGGTAGGCAGGACTACGTCCGGTGGTGTGTTTTACGGTGTCTGTGACCTTATTATGATTTTAGGCGACCTCTCTGCTAATGGGTGTGGTTGTGTTCCTGTCTCGCTAGTTGTTTGGCATAGGGTGTCCAGCACGGTGGTCTGCTGGTCGTTGAGTGGAGCTGGGTCTTAGCACTGAGATGGAGATCTCTGGGAGAGCTTTTTCCATTTGATACTACATGGAGCTGGGAGGTCTCTGGCGGCCCAATGTCCTGAACTCGGCTCTCCCACCTCAGAGGCACAGGCCTGACACCCTGCCGTAGCACCAAGACCCTGTCAGCCACACAGCTTGAGCATCAGGTTCCTCCTCCAGCTGACCTGGGAGTAGAGATTTTACTGCACAAGGCTCTGATTCCTAACCATACATTTTAATGCAATCCAAAAGTTGTTGAATTCAAGCACAGGCTATGGATCTTAAAGGTAAGAAATAATTTATAAGGATCATCTTTTACTAAAAATTCTTGGTGTTTCTTAACTGTTTAAAGTTAACATATTTTGTTGATTTTAAAAATATTGATATATTTTATTTAAGAACAACTATGATGTTAGCAATTTAAAAATACAGGTTTCAGCTCAAAATATTACTTTTATACTTAGGGTAGACATTCCAATATGTTTCTTTTTTCCTGAGCTATTTAACAAAAATATAAACATCATGTAAATTTTCAAATAGTGTGTCACAATCAGTTTCACTCCTAAGAAGTAGTGTGGTTGCATAAAACAGATAGTAGTGAGTATAGGTCGAAGGTATGTTTAACCCTTGAAACTGGAAGCATAATTTTAAGCCATAGAAATTTGGAATAAAAAATTCTATAAGAGTATTTGTGGAACTTCAAAAATACACAGTATTCTACTCATCTGAAAGACTATTTACAGGGAACACTTTGGTCAGTATTTTACTACATTTCCATTGCTGAATAAAGTCCAGTTTTTATTCAGGCTGGAAAATGCCATGTCAGGTTATCACATGAAAGGCGCTTAATTGTAAATCAACATCTTTGTTCCCAAGCATTTGCCCTTTTGATCATCAAAATAAAGCTTGTATACAAAGACACTATCAGAGGTCAAGGTTGACTTGTTCAAGACTCTCCCCTTCGATCTGGCATCTCAAAGAGAAGCCTGGCCTCCCACAGTCCCCTGCTGGTCGTGGGTTACAGCCCAGGGTCTAAGGCAGTAAATTCTGATCCACCCTAAAAGAATGCCATCAGGGCTGATGCCTTCCCAAACATGAACACTGATGGGCACTCCTCCTGCAAGTTTTCCATGTCATACAACCACAATAGCAATACTTCAACCCCAGCCCCCAAGTGCCTCCTCACCAGTCACACCAGGTGAGGGTCCTGGGCCCTCTCCACTCACTGAAGCTTAGCTGGCAGGCTTGGGCAGGAGTCAAGGCCTTGGGAGGTGTCTGTGCTTCTCCAACCACATTTTAAAGGCTCTGTAGCCCGAGGATGGAGATTATTGTCCAGTTTTTCCCAATGATGCTCCCTCAACAGGTCTGGTGGGGGCACTGCCTGTCCAGGTGTCAATGTGACAGCTTCTCTTCGTAGTCACAGTGCTGCTCCTGCTGAGTAAGGATTGCAGTCTCTCCTGATAAGTGGGCTCTGCAGGTCCACTTGGACCACAGATTGAGCTGCCCTGAGGGAGGATAAGGATATTCTACTTCTTTGAGGACCACCCCCTAGTTCTCTATTCAGGACTCCCCTAAGGAAATTCTAGCTATGGCATATAGTCCAACCCCCAAACCTCACCTTTCCAATGTGTGACAGTCCTTCATCAGTGTTACTTTTCTGGGATAGGACCCCATCTCTTTAAGCTCTCTCCCTGCATCCCTTTAAGAGTGGAATGTGGAAATCTCTGTTCGCCATATGGCCTATATTCTAAGACAGATCATTCCAAACATACTCTACATAGTTGGTGGAAATATGCCAATTTTTCAATGATTTGATTCCAAACAAACTAACATTTGTGAGCTTTACTGATTTCTCTTATCTTTTCTATTTGCTTTGTCCTTGGGGCTGGTTTTAAGAATACAAATGTAACACGGTCCCACAAGGCTCAGGTTCTAGAATCAGAAAACTTGAGTTAGGATCTTCTTTCTGTTTTACATCCTAGTCTATGTGAACTTGGGAGCATTCTTCTATCTGTTTATATAAAGCACACACATATGTTTTATTTATATTTCTATAACTAATATATATATATATTAAAATGTTTAAATAAATAAAATTTATTTTAGCTGTTAAAAAGTTATTTAAATAATAACAAAGCCTATCACCATTGACTAAGTTCTCTCCTCTCTTGTTTTCCTGGACTGAATAAGACATTTATAATGCAAAGGATGACAGGGAATCTTTAAAATGACAGAAAAAATGATAGCACTATAAATTTTATATAGGAAGAATCAAAATAGGGTGGGTTAATTATGACTGTTATTTAATTAAAGGGATTCTAAAAGGTCAGTCTTATACCAAATATTCCATATCCATATTGTGTCATAAATCTTCTGTACTATTATTAAAGCAGTATATCTGAGCAGGTCACTGTTAAATTATATGTTACCTGGAGGCAAAATGCCATCTGCATCTATTATTATATTCATACAAACAACTTCCTTGCATCAGTTGCCTGATTCACTTCTCAGAGCTGTGCTCAGATCATATGAGCTTTTCTTTATCGGATGGCATCAGGGAAGAGCCACAGAACAGAGTACTGTTAGAGCAGGCAGTTTTTGAATGGAGTATCTCAAGAGCATTGAATTCATGATGGATTTGCACGGGGGTTCAGTTTGAAAATGAAGTTGAAAAAGAGAAGTAAGATAGGCCAAAGAGAAGGAAAGTTATGAAGCAAAACAAAAAAGAACTCGGACCATTTTACAATTGCTAGAACTGCAAAGAAGTTTTGCTGGAGCCAAAAAAGCAATCTGGAAGGACAATGAAATGCAGATTTCCTAAAATCTTAGAGCTCATAACTTCTCGCAGATGGAGAAGAGGATTGGGGGAAAGAGAGAGAGAGAGAAGTCTTTTCTCTTTCCAGTTCTCCCATTTTATGGTTGATTTTCTATCTTTCCCAATCACTGAGTCATCACCAAAGTCTGGCTAGAATTCCGTCCTGTTGTCATGGAATATATTTTGATCTTTTGACTTAGACCATTAATTCCTTCAGTCACAGCACAGCAAAGTGGTCCTGATATTGAGGGGAAAGCAGGGCTAGATATTCCACAGGCATGGACCAATTCCAAGTAAGAAATGTATCATCCTCAGTTCAGAGATAAAATGATGTTTCAGTTCACCAGCAGTGTTGATTTTAGTTACCTTTATTATCATTTTTGGCAAAAAGAATTGCATTTTTGATGTCATATACATTTTGCAGATTTTTATATACAACCTACTTATTTGTCAATGTGTTTCCAGGTGGTCTTAAGTTATTCAAGTGCTTTATATTTTCTTTATATTTTTAAGCCAGCACCCTTCAAAGGAGGTTCCTAATTTTTATCAAAGAACAATCACTCTGAATGCCAAAATAAAGTAAATTAAAATGTACACTGTTTTTTATTATTTCCTTTTTATTGAAAAAAATAGATCTGAAAAAATTTAAGTTGCTTCAACAAATAGTTATTGCCAACAAATTTGGAAATTAATCCTGTTGAACAGATCAAAAAACTAAGTTAGCTGGCTAACACACTAATAGGATTTTTAAAAAATTAACTCCAGATGTTACTGACATGTTTTACAAGCAACCCTTTTACATGGATGTGTGGATTTTTGTTAATCCACACATTACACTTTTCAGTTGTCTATATCCATGTGCCCAATAGAAATAAAATGAAGGCACATAGGTAATTTTAAATTGTCTAGGAGCCACATTAAAAAAATAAAGACAGGCTATATTAACTTTACTATTTATTATTTAAACCAATATATTCGAGAAGTATCACTTCAATGTGCTATCAATATAAAAATAATGAATGAAATATGGCGCATTCTTTTATTCCTACTATGTCCTTGAAATCTGGGGTGTATTTTACATTTGAAGTGTATCTCAAATAGGATTAGCCACATTGTAAGTGCTCAGAGTCACAGGAAGCTAGTGGCTACCGTATTGGACGGCCAAAGTCTAAATCACAATCATTATTCAGTTCAAGTTCAGTATGACTCAGCGTCTGTCCTAAAAGCATTAAGATTTACTTCCTTACTTTCTGTATTTTTCGCATTGCTTATTGCTTATAAATGCTGATCCCACTAATCGATCTGTACAGGAATGAGAGGAATAATTGAGTCATTTGACCAATAGTGCCAGGAAATTACTTCAAGTGTACTGATTGTTAAAATTGCTTCTAATGGCATAACAAACTGATTATTGTTTCTCAGTTCTGTACTTCTTTAGGTGATTTAGAGATATTTCAGATTTTTCTTCAGTACTGGTTTGAAGTTTCCATTGTATATGCTATTACAAAGCTCATATGTCACAGGAATAGTGAAAATATTATTTATCAACTTAGAGAATTTAAAAAATATGATGTCTGCCTTCATGAAACTAACAGACCAATAGATCACAATATTAAGTGTCTTAAATGGATTGACCTTGACTGCATTTTTATAAACCATATGGATCAATATTGAAAATAGAAGTGATAAAATATCTGCAGTACAATATTATTGTAAAGACAGTGTAATTTTTGAACACTAAAATAATTTTGAGGGAATGCTTCCTTGTACCCATTAATAAGAATCAGTACTAAATGCAGATACAATTCAGGAGCTGCCCTGTACTGACAGTGGCAAATGGCATTGTTCAGGGCTAGACTTTCGTGACACAAAAACAGTATACTTAATAGACATAAATTTATTTGGTTGCCCCTGTATGTCAGTACCTTGCAAAGTTAATGGCACTTAGATGACAGCCAGTAAATATTTGCTTAAACAAATGGAAAAATAGTCGTTTGAAGGTGCTTATTATTTTCTCAGCCCTGTAAGTAACAGCACACATCTTCGGATACAAAATTACATGCTAAGGTTGTCCTGGAATGTTAGAAAGAAGAAAAACCTATTTCGTTTCTTTGCTATCTTTGGAGTAACAGTCTATATTTAAAAGCATTTTTGTTAAATAACCATAATTATAGACTAAATGTTATTACTAGATCAATACTGTTGTGGAGATATTTGATATCTTTTCAGGGATGTAGATTTCCAAATAGGGTATAGTTAGTGTATAACTGTGTAGTTGGTATACCTGTGTGGTTGGTATATAACAATATGAGAAAAAAAATTTTAAGTTTAGATTAATAGGTGGATGTTTTAAAAATTTTAATTAGAAGTGGTTTAGCAAGGGAAAAAAAATTAGTATCACGGCATGATACTCAGACTCTTAAAGTCTGCACATAAACAAACTTTTGCCATTTGGAAAGATAAAGAGAAAGAAAAAACAGTCATTTTTCATATATAACGAGTCTTCCAGATAATCATAAAGCAAAGTGAAAGAGTAAAACACGAGAAGTACTTCACATTTTAAACCCACATGAATTTTTTTATGTTTAAGGGAGAAATTGCAACAATTGTCTTGCCTTTGCTGTATATAATCATAAACTATTTAAATCTTTTTTCCAGTCACAATATTAGCAATCAGAGCATGACTACCACATCCTGGCACGAGTCAGCTTGTTGAGACTTCTCAGAGTTGCTGTGCTTTTTTAGAGTGATGTCAACATTTACGTATTGATGATATAAGTGAACAGTTTGTATTAAGTATTAGAAAGAAAACCACTTTTTTATTGAAATAAAACCATGTCCACATAATTAAAGGATTTTGGAAAATTTTATGCCAATCATCTTGAAGAATGATAGGCTTATCACACAAATATTTCAGATTTCTTTCATTTGGGTTGAAAAAAACTAAATAAGATATTCCAGAGTAAAAATGACAACACTGGGATTCACATATTATATTCTCACCAAAAAAGACTAATAGTGCCTCAGGACGGATTGAACCACTAAGTATATCATGAGGCCTATTGACCTCTATATTTTATAACAATGGTTCTAAAACTTAGATTCAGGATTCCTTTACAGTTTTATGAATTTTAGAGAATCCCAAAGACCTTTGGATTGTGTGGGTTATATCTATAAATTTTTAGCATACTCAAAATTAAAATTGATAAAAATTTTAGTATCTATCAATTCATTTAAAAATAATAATAATAAACCCATACTCTGTTGACATATTTTTGAAGAAGAGTAACTATACAGTTTAAAATGAAAAAAAAAAGTGAGAACAGAGACATTATTTTACCTTTTTGAAAATCTTTTTATTATCTGACAATAGATAATAAACTATTAGAGATATTAAACTAATAGATATAAATATTAGAGATGCCATAGTTGGAGTTTCTGAACTCTGAATATCTGAATGCCTGCTTTTGCATTCATTGTGTTGAAATATGTTTCATGGATAAAGTATACTAAAAAATTCAGCCTCATACAAAATACATACCTGGAAAAGGGAGGAATATTGCAATAGCCTTTTCAGGTCATTGTTACATTTTTTAATACCATACCAGAATTGGACAAATGGGAGTTTCTTATAAGTTTCTATGTGAAAACTGTAATGTGGAATCAGAAGTCTTATCAATAAGCTTTTTGTACTCTGTTACATTAATATCCATGAGTTTATCTTATACTTTTGAACAGATCTTTTACCTATGCATAATGTCATAACATCATGCAATTGTTATTTGGAAAATATCACTTGAGCTATTCAGTTCTTTCAAATATTGATATATCTCAATATATAATATCAAAAATTCACAATTATACTATCACCATGAGCTCATCAGGAAAGTATTAAATACTAGAAAGTTGCAAGATCACCATGACGGACACAAGTTTTCCAAATTCTATCATTTGAAAGCTGAAAATTTATTGGCAACAAATAGTGTCAGTTGGTTTCTTTAAAGTGATGAATCTGCTTATTTACTTTGAGAAAATGTCTCCTAGAAAACCAAGTCTGAATTACTAGAGATTTTCTGTCAGTCATTCTTGAGAGAAAAAAAAAACAAACAATTCTTCCATGAAAAAGTGGCTATTTGAGCCCACAACTCAATCAAACACATGCTTTTCCTCAAGATAATCATGACACTTTGGTATCCGGAAATGAATTAGGCATACTTCCCATTTCATTACACAGAACGTTTAAAAGATGTGTACTAAGGGTCAAGATTTCATAAAATTAATATGTTATACTGCTACAAGAAGGACCATCTTCAGCGAAGCCAACACTTGTTTTCTTTTATTATGCCAATGGCAAGAAAGACAATTGATGTCTAGTAGAGTTTTGTGCCACTGTTTTGATTCATGTTAAGCCATCAGCAGTTTTATCTACCATTGCTTTTGCACCATCAATGACAATGGCAGTGCAAAAGGCATTGATGTCTTTATGTAATTAGAAAAAATATTTTTGACCATGTGGAATCCTCAGAAGATCTCAGGGATACCAAACTATGAACCACTGCTCTATAACTCCACTAAGCAAGGATCCAGCTTCAGTTTGAACACTTTAAGCTGAAGCATCTCTGTTGAGGGCAGAAATGATGGTCTTCTTTAGATAAAGTTGAAATCCATCTCCCTATAACTTCCACCAGTAAATCCTACCTACTCCGACCTCTTGGGAAAGCCCAGAAGAAAGCCCTTTTCTCTATGACAGCCTTCCAAATTTTTGAAGACAGAATGTCTTCCCAAGTCTATGCTTCTCCAGATTCAACATTCTCATTTATCAACATTTTCTGCTTGGGATTAACTTTAACTTTCTTACACACCCTTCCTCTTCAGATAGCTGTATTTACACGTATCTTGTTACTGTTAATTTTCAACTTTAATTTCAAAGATATCTGATCCTCATCACAATCTAGTGGTTTTCCTTCCCAGTTCTAATTTCTCACACTTTTATATTTCTTAGGCATTACCTCCCCAAAAATCAAATAAGAAAAGGTTAATAAAATAGATGAAGTCCTAATATACACTATGGGACATTATTCATCCTTAAAAATAAAGGAAATTCTGTCATATGCTATAACATGGGTGAACCTTAAGGACACTATGCTAAGTGACATAAACCAGTCACAAAAAGAAAATATTGTGTGACTCCACTTATATGAGCTATAAAGAGTAGTGAAACTCATTGAGACAAAAGTAGTGTTAGTTGCCAGGGACTGTGGGGAGAAAGGACGGGAAGTTCTTGTTTAATGGTTACAGAGTTTCAGTTTTTCAGGATGAAAAATGTTTTGGAGGTGGATGGTGGTGATGGTAACACAGAAATATAGATGTACTTAATGCCATTAAACGGTGCACTTAAAAGTGGCTAAGATAGTAAATTTCATGTATTGATAAAATCTTAGCAACATTGATCTAGTAGTAATAACACAGAAAATATAAATTAAATATATAAGAATGATACAGGGCTTATCACTACAAATCTGACACATTTAAAAAGATAACTTTATGACAAATACTTGAAAAATACATGACTTTTATTTAAAAATAAAAATGTATCAAAATTGAGACTAGAAATAAAAACTTAAAATTATTCCTTGTCTATGAAATGAATTGATTCCTTAATTAATTAAATGTTATTGAAAACATTCCAGAAGAGAAAGCCCCAGACTTAAATACCTTCACTTAAAAAATAGATGATAACTATTCAATAAACTCACCCAGAGAATATTAAAAAAAGAGGGACACTTCCAAGCTTATTTTTTGCGGCCAACATACCTAAGGTAGATTGCACGGAGAGTCTTAATTTTTCTTACCTCCCTGTATCCATTCCTATGGTTAATTTCTTCCCACAGACTCTGGACCTGGCCATAGATTTGCTTTTGTCTGTGGACAGCAGCACATGTGCTGCAGGAAGAGGCTTGGAAAAGTGCATGTGTGTTTCACACTCTTTCTTGGAGCCCAGGCACTGCCGAGAGAATGTTCTGGACCAGCCCCTGGAGGATGGAACAGGTGCAGGAGAACTGAGTTGGCTCAGCTGAACCCACACTAGACCAGCCAGCTCCTAGCCCGTTCATCCATGGATGAAGGAGCCTGCCCAGCCGAGATCAGCTCACACTACTCGAGATCTGCAGAATTTCCAGCCAGCCCAGAAAATAATGTGTAAATAAACAAAGAGAGAGAGACACAAATATAAACTCAGTGGTCTTAGTGCGTGTCCCATCCCTAGCATCCTAACACAGTGGAGCCTTCCTATTGGAGACAGCTGGGCGACCTCTTCACTGTTGCAATCCCAGAAGGGTGCAGTGTACCGTTTAAACCAGCAGGCGGTGTTGATGCCGCCTCCATCACACCTGAACGGAACAGGTCTTGAAACCAAGGGAAGGATGGAGGTGGGAGAGGACCCCTTCCTGCTACGTGTACCTTATAAACCACTTGAAAAATGTTGCATCCCATTCCCATGATGCAGGGCTCAGTGGGTTTGGCGGTCCGAGTGACAGAGGGCACAACTCTTATCTAATGACCCTTTTCTACAGGAGCCTGTTTCTGGGCTGCAACAAACCACCATTAGGTCCGAGGGTGGTGATAACTTCCTGAGATTCTTAGCCTCTGCATGTTTCTACATCTCTTGTTTGCTTCCCTCAACTCTGCCTAGACCTTTGCAAGGTTTCCATTTACTGACAGCTTTTCAGTCACTTTGTGAGGGTGACGCCACATGATGCCAAGTACAGGTTGTAAGGATGATGATACTATTTAGAGAACAGGGAAAACAGTGCATTGTGTCTGCAGTGTTTCTGATATCTTTGAATGACATTTTACTTCTAAATAATGGAAAGTTACTGTTTCCAGATAGAATTATATTCTATCTATAGACTTTAAAAGGTTATTGTATTTCTGGATTTTTTTTTTTGCCACTGTCATAAATATTGTGGCTGTAAGTATTATGGACTTTCACCTAACATACTCTTGTTCACAGTATTAGTGCCAAATTTAAAACTTCTTTTACTTCCTTTCTTGACTCATTGATCATAAATATACTCTTTACTTCAGAAATCGCCTTGATGTTCTCTAAATTTCCATTCCTTTAGAAAATAACACCCAAGATAAAGACTATTTTATTAACTTCTGTGGCCCCAACCACCTAACTTTGTACCTAAAAACTATTCATATAAATAAACGGATTAATAAATGAAGTGACTCTCATAGCTGAAGTTCATGGCTTTAAATTTTAGCACAATCTGTGGGTCTCTGAGTCCTTTGGTCTGTTTGGACTTCCCTCTTTAATATCGCGCACGCACGCACACACACGCGCATACCTGCATCAACCTTAAAATAATATGGAAAATCCATATAGACTATCGTGAATATAGTCATGGTCATCTTTGTCTCCATTGATTTTTGCTGTTGTTGTTAATTTCTTATATTGTGGCCCATCGCACCTCTTTGTAACAAGTAAACCCAAACATAAGATACAGCAACTTTCTTATAATTTCCCACAAACCAAAAACATGAGGCTTTGCATGCTGCATAATTTTACTAAAATTTGTATCATACAACAGCTTACTCCATGACACAACTGTCAACTTAAACTTGTTTATTATTTGGCCCTGTACCTAAACTCTTCGGTCATTTCACAGCATTTCTTGCTGATGAACTTTCTTCCTCAGGAAGCAAAGCCTTTTCTCTATTTGGGGGCCCTTCACTCCTTACTATTCCTCAAATGTCATCTTTTCAACTTTTACACCCCTCCATCCCTTCTTCTGACGTGGCTACAGTAACTGAAAATTTTCTCTTGCTTTATTATTATTTAAAGTAATTTAGGAGGCAGGTAGTCTTATAAAATTCCAAAATCAAAAGTGGACAATTTTCCAACAAAAAGCCACCTTCCATATAGAAATTGTGACCTTACTCTGGTCATCAAAATCAGCTGAAATCAGTTTTTGTTCAAAATAACATTTTTTCCTGGGATACAAATAGTTTTGAACATCGTTTTGTATGGCATAATATCTTGAACTTCCTTCCTCTCCTCCATTTCTGCCAAGGACTGCGGTGGGGAAGACAAAGGATGCATTTGAATCATGGTCTCGGATCAGGAGCCGAGACAGAAGAGGGGATGTCCCGGGCTTGAACGTCTGCAGTGTGTCTGCAGGACGCGTGTGCATGTGTGTTGTATGTATGCATGTTAAATAAGAAAGATACTTCAAGTGGATAGTAGGGCATCTTCAAACAGTTGTGTCTCAGTCACATTAGTGAGAAAGTAACGAGTTGGTCAACACTTTATTTTATTTATTTATTTATTTATTTTTGGCTGCGTTGGGTCTTCGTTTGCTGTGCGGACTTTCTCTAGTTGCGGTGAGGGGGGCTACTCTTCGTTGCAGTGCGCGGCCTTCTCATTGCGGTAGCTTCTCTTGTTGCAGAGCACAGGCTCTAGGCGCGGGGGCTTCAGTAGTTGTGGCACGTGGGCTTCAGCAGTTGTGGCTCGCGGGCTCTAGAGCGCAGGCTCAGTAGCTGTAGTGCACGGGCTTAGTTGCTCCGCGGCATGAGGGATCTTCCCGGACTAGGGCTGGAACCCGTGTCCCCTGCATTGGCAGGCGGATTCTTAACCACTGCGCCACCAGGGAAGCCCCCAATGCTTTAAGATTGTTTTGTACAATGAGGATTACCAGTGAGAGAAATAAGATGGGAGGCAGGAAACAGCTTAGGAAGCTATTGAGAATTGCCCTGGATAATATAGTTTAAGTTGTTCTATAGCCATAAGGATTAATTTTCAGGTTTTTAAAATAATACTACGTATTTTCTTTACTTATTTTCTATTTTAAAATTTCAGGGAGAAGAGAAAATCCTAGCCACAGAGAAACTAGTTCTCATGGGAACTAGCTTATCATAAATGGGAGAAGGAAGTGGACATCGTTGCTGATAATATTTCCCAGAAAGGGAAAGTTAGCTTCATATTATATTCCCATTACAATGATTTCTACATGCTTTTGTAGGAAGTTTGTAAACATTCTATATGATAATTATACATGAGGCAAAATTAATAACATGATTTCTTCCCTTTTCTGCTTTATAAAAGTAGTAGTAGTAGTAGTAGTGGTAGTAACCATGGTCTTAAGTTATAACTTATTTGGTAAGAAAAATTAGGTTATATTTGAATTACAATAATAAAATTAAAAAGCAGACAATAAATAATTTTTTAACTAAAGCGTTTTATCAGAATTCTCGAATCAAATCACCTGCAAGACTTTTCCACCTCTGTCTCCTCTGTCTCGTACTCAAAGCTCTTGCACACCACAGGTGTCTCCTCATCTTGTCTAACCAACTCATCTTTCTATGGCATCTAATTTTTACTCAATGTTTTTGTCAGAGTAACAATCTCTAGATCCTCCCTCCATCAACAACATCTAAATGAACTTTACATTTTATATTCGGTCAAAGTCGAACAAGGTAAGTCTTTGTGAAAAAATCAGTGGATGTGTCAGAGTTCTTTCTTATTTCTCCCATATTTCACTGCTGGCCTTCTTCCTTTCACCATGTTAGCCAATCTGTTCCCAAAATGTAATGTCCTTAAATATTTGCTTTCTTCTCCTCCATCTTTCTCTGATTTATCTATGACCTTCCATTCAGAAAATGCTATTCACCGCTACTATCACCTTATAATCTTAAATTCAGTCAGGTTCACTACTGACAGTATTTCCTGGCTAAGCGAGCAGTAAAACCATGCATTGGGCTGTGATGCTTTCGGGATGAATTCTAACCAGTAACGTGAGATTGATACACCTCAGAAAATGATGTAAGCACATATAGATGCAGCTACTGTGTGTTTGCCAATTTTCTTTGCATAAAAGTTTTGCTTTTTCATGATCCGGTTTAACCTGTAACTAAAAATTGCTAGTTTGTATGAGCCACACACATATATATAATAGAGATTTGGAATGGCACCATGAAATCTGTTTTCTATAGGAAACTGAAAATAGCCACAACACCTGAGTTTTTGATTCAGTTCATGAAGATATTTATTTTGTTAGTGAATTGGTATAAGGACCTAGATCTGTGAATTGGAGAGAGTCATATCTCTATCTATGTGGAAAGGTCATTATAAGCATTAGTAAAAATACATGTGTATTATCAGTATATAACCTTATAATAAATATGGTTTCATACTACCTGACTATAATAATGATTAACTGTAATTGTCTCAACATATTAGTCATTCTGATATATGAATGAAGATATCTATAACCATTCAGTCAAGATAGAGTCAGTGTTGACCATGTGCTCCTGGGGTTTTTATTGCTTAAATTTGGTTTGAGTTTGAGTTTGAATTTCCCTTTTTGCCAGGACGTCTCACTGGTTTAAAACCTAAATTGCCTCCTGATAGGAATCTTGATACAACAGCCCTCCCGGCCTGTGTGCGTAACCAAGTCAGATTAAAGATCTTGTTTTATTTTAAGAGGATCTCATGACTCTCATTCAAATAAAGTGTTTGATTAGAAAAGATTAAATATGACTAATGAAATAAAAATTATTAACTATAATTTATAAACCAAAATAGGTCTTCACAATGATGCAAATATATACAAGTCATTCCAGATGTACTCTGTGTTTTTCTAAGAAAAATTTCCCTTGGAGCAAATTAAGAACTGCATGTGTGGCTTATTTTGCTGTTTGTTTCTTGTTGTTGTTGTTGTTTTTAATGAAATAAGAAAGCTTTCTGGGTCATATACAGATTATACAATTACTTCTTTTTTAATAGAATTTTAAGTTAAATTTAAATTAAAAATAAAATTGAGTTAAAATATTTACACACACAGGTCTTTATTTGCCTTTATTATTCCTCCCTCTGCCCTGCTTATCCTAAGACTGCCTACCTCCTAAATTTATTTCCAAGTAATCATCTTTATCTGGTTTTTTTGAACAAAGAAATATGTATATGATATTTCCAAGCTAAGTGTAGCATCACAGCCTTCTACTCTATTTTTAGATAAAGAGCAGTTGTTCTATAAGTAACATTTATTTTGCCCACATGTTCTTACCTCTTCCTTCTCAGTAATAACGAGCCCACTCATGGATTGAGCTCTGTAAAACGACTAGACTGACTCTTCATTCAGAAATATTTCAGTTTAAAACTCAACTTAGAGGAAAGCAAATTCCTCTCCTCTTTCTCTTCCTTTTTCTCACCCTCCTTCTCCTCAAAACTTCAATCATACTGACCTTTTCTCTCTTAACAATACATAACGAACAATTTTCCATAAATTCAATATTTTCTACAATCATATTTTCACTGGTATGTCATATTCTACTACATGAATGAATCCAATTTATTTAACTCTTTCCAATTTTTAAATCTGCCCTTCAGTTTTCAAAGATGATGAGGTTGAATTTATCTAGATGAATAGTGGAACTAAACATTAGACATTTTTCCCATAGTTGCTACATTTATGATATCCTTAGAGCTACCATGAGCTTGTTTCAAAATGTCTGCTTCCATTTGATATCACCATGAACTTCAGAAAAGCTTTGCACTAAAAGCCACACCATTTTTTGATTGATGTATTATGAATGTATATCTCTGCCGCTGTTCCATCAGCATCTCACAATTATGCTTTATGGCTACATAGACCTACTCAGTTATTCAAATGCAGTGATGGTTTCATCATTAGTCACACCCAAACTCATGCATATGCAAACACTATACACTGGTCTATGGATTTTCTTCTGCCTTCTAGTCTTACTATTCAGTCATCAAAATTTACAGAGTACTCGTATGACCAACACTGTACAAGGCATGACACCAAAGATTTGATATGAAGTCCCTGGAATTAAGGGCACCAATAACAATAACTATAAAATACTAATGATGATAGGGAACGTTATATAACACGCATATCAGAAACTGTCCTACACTTGGAAACAACCTAAACGTCCATCGACGGGAGAATGGATAAAGAAGATGTGGTGCATATATACAATGGAATACTACTCAGCCATTAAAAAGAATGAAATAATGCCATTTGCAGCAACATGGATAGACCTAGAGATGACCAAACTAAGTGAAGTAAGTCAGAAAGAGAAAGATAAATACCATGTGATATCACTTATATATAGAATCTAAAATGTGACACAAATGGACTTATCTATGAAACAGAAACAGACTCACAGACATGGAGAACAGACTTGTGGTTGCCAAGTGGGAAGGGGTGGGGGAGGGAAGGATTGGGAGTTTGGGATTAGCAGATGCAAACTATTATATATAGGATGGATAAACAACAAGGTCCTATTGTATAGCACAGGGAACTATGTTCAATATCTTATGATAAACCATAATGGAAAAGAAAATGAAGAAGAATGTATACATATGTATAACTGAATCACTTTTCTATACAGCAGAAATGAACATAACATTGTAAATCAACAATACTTGAATAAAAAAAAAAAGAAACTGCCCTACATATTTTTTGTACATTTATTATTTAATCCTCACAACAACCTATAAACTGTACTGTTTATCATTGTTCCCACTTTGCATGAAGGAAACTGAGGCACGAAAATGTCTAAGTGATTTTCCCAGGGTTACCAACACTTTTAAGTGAAAGACCCAAGATTGGATCTCAGGCAGTTTGGAATCTGGACTTAATCTTTATAATATGATTGGTGGGGATAAGCAGCATATTCAAGAAAAATTAGAGAACAAAATAGTTCATTATCAAGTGTTAAATTACTAGGTAAAAATAATTGGTACATTAGCTACCGTATAAAGAAGTGTTAATTGTATGGCATGGAAAAAGGAGCTTGAAAATGAGGTCTTCTTAGATAAGAGTGATTAAGGAATTCTCCACGGAGAGGCGGCAGGTATGTGAAGACAGACAAAGGCTTCCTCAGATTGGGGGTGGAGGAGAAGGACAAATCCATTCCTCCTGTCACCAAGGTCAGTCTTATATTTTTGCATTGCTAATGAGTAACCAGTTTGGGTGTTGATATTGTGTATTTGACAGGGGAAGAATGTGAAAAAAACAAAGTGTGGTATTTTGTATGTGATCATTTTAAATCAGTTTGTAAGAATGAGTTCTCATTGAAATTTGCTTTGCTTAAGACTTGCCAGTCATGGTGAAAATTTACATAAGAGTAAGTATTTCCAGGATGCTTGTTTTTCACTTGCACAATGTGCTATTTGGAAAACTTGAACAGGCCGAAGATTCCACTTTAGAAAAATCATTCTAGCTCATTATTTAGTACATTAGTAATTTATCACTAATTGTAGCAATTTAACAAGAAAAATGAACAACAAAATCTTATGTACTGTGTATCCAACCCTATGACCTTGAGTTATTTATGGCCATATCTACTAGTATAATTAATTTTTGGAAAGTGTTATAACTATAATTCATGTTTGCTAGAAAAAATGGAAAATCTTATATAGAGATGAATCTTTAGTAGTTTTGAATAGCTGTGATAAAACTATTTTTTTAAAGGCCTTGCTAAAGGCATCAGCATCCCTTTCAAAGCAAGGTCAGATGTGCACTTTCTAATAGAGAGTGAGGAAAGTTCATGTCTTCTGACCTTCCCAAATAAAACAACACATTCAAAGCTGGCCTTAGCAAAGGTAAGTTCTGACTGTATTCAATACATGCTCCCATCCCCCCTCCATTCTAAATAGAAACTCCTTAATGAATCCAGACCACATTTCAATTGGTTTATAGTAATATCTTCACTCAGTTAATGTAAGGGCTTGCTTTTTGAATTTTTGGAAACATCTACAATTGAATTCATTTCTATTTTGGTAAAACAGGTAAGGAGTAAATAGGACATATTTATCACTGTTAATTTATTAATTTCCCCTGTGCTTTGATGATCAGCTATCTAATTTCATTAACGCTTTCGTATTGGTCATATATACCACTGTTTTTGCCATGGGTTTGTTCTAAATGCTAATGTTTGTTTCTAGATCAGCTTGGGTAAGCTGGACACCTTCCATCCTTTCCTACAGAATGGAAGATGTCTCTCTTCCAGAGATGGATGGTACTTCTACAGACCTGTCAGATCCCACCCGTCTTTTCAGCTTTTCGTGCATGCATATAATGACTAGCTCTTAATTTAAGAACTTCATTATAATAATTAAGTATGAATCATTGCTCTTCCCATTATTCTGGATGCAATTCTTGTTATGCTTCTCTCTCAACAAGATAAAGCTGCTGATTTAAGTGTTGGCATACGAGTAAAACTCCTGCAATGATTCCAGCTGGAAGAGAAGAAGGAGGAAAAACATAATGTCTGTTTGGCTTTAATATTTGCACTTACAAAATGACAGAGCCAGGTGGACAGCAATATTGTAGCTTGAAATTGTAGGAAATCCATAAGGTCTGTAAATAGTCTAGTGATTATGTTTTAAGTGTTTAGTGCCACATATAACAGTTAATCAATGGAATTCTACGGTCCTGCCAATTTGTCAGTATGTCACTGCCCCTCTGCTAGCAGTGAGTGGATTTCCTGAAATGTGCAAAGGAATAAGTCCCAATCCACAAGGATGCTTCCTGCCAGGGAAGAAAGCCGTTCTTCCAGTAGGACCACAGAATGACTGGGAAGACACCCGAAGTCCTGATTCCAATTGTCCTGAAGAGGAATAGAATTATTTTTTGCTCCCCTTTCTTCTCTGCCTCTTACTTTATCCCTGACTATAATTCCATTCCATCCTTGCTTCTGGTGACTCCCCATTTCGTGGGAAGAAATTTATTTTTTCGCAGTCATTAAATATATATTCAGGGAATATCTCACGCAGTTATATTTACATTATAAAGGTCTCATCTGAAATGTCAGAGGCAATTGAAATATTTCATTTGAAACAAATATGAAAAATCATGGATTTTTATTCTGATAATAATTTCAGTGTAATTAAGGAGAACAGATTAGTACCACAAACGTACAAGCTTGAATATTAAGAAGGGCAGTAAGATTCCTGAAGCAACCTCATGTTTTGCCTACAGCTAAGGTATGTTTTTCTAAGCAGGTCAGTTATGAGGACCCTGGAAGCCAGCTTGTCTTGTTTCCATGAGCATCACTTGGATGCTTGGATACCTGAGAGTTACATTATGCAGGCTCTTGCGGATTTATCCACTGGACTGAGAGCTTCCCACTCCTGGAAAGCATATCTCAGTCATTCACGGTAGTCATCAGAGGGCGGCGGAGGAGAGCAGAAATCCTTCTGTCTCCTTTTCCTTCCGTGAGACCAACAGCAAGGAGATGTGAGTCTAAAGCTTGAGATGTGGGCCTCACCTGTCCCGATGAGGACATGTGGTTTGTGAGCAGAGAAGGACATTTGTAATCCCCACCTTTCTTTTTTTAGTTTACTATACTTCTTTCCAAGCTTATGCCAGCCCAAATTATCTCCTGCTTTTGTTTTTCTGGTGATGTTTCCTCTTCCATTGCTAATAATTCTTCTTTCACCATGGATGGGTGATCACCACAAAAGACTTGATTAGATTGACTGTCTCTAGAAAACAAGATAAGAAAGCATCACCGAATTTATAGTCAAATAAATTTAGTTTAGGGTCATCTAGTTTAGTGGAAATTTTTGCCTACTTAACACCCAGAAGAATTTTGAAAAACTATATATCCTTTCACACAATGTTAGGTGGCCACTAAAAAATTTTGTCATAAGTTGATATAGTTGTAAAGAGTTTAATTTCCAGATCAACAAATATTGGAGTTTTAAAAATAAGTCAACTAGAATTTAGATACATGTTTGTAAATTTACCTAATGAAATCTAAAAATTGTAATGATTTTATATCTTGGATCAGCCATGGAAAGGTACACATGAACAAGCTCAAGTAACAGTTGGCTATTTTACATGACTTTTCTTTCTTGAATGTAAATTTCACTCCATTTCTCCCTTTGAGTTTTGTTAGTGTAAATGTTTTTATTCCTGAAAAATGCTTGTTGATCATCATATTTTTTCACTCTGATAAAAATGTGGGCAAAAATTTCTGTGCCCATAAGACTCTAGAGGTTAAAAGTTTCTTCCAGATTGATTTTCATTATGATTATTCATTGATACAGAAAGAATCAAGCAACGTAAATTCATAAATACAGAATTTTTTATCAAACAATAGAAATACAAGTGCAGCATAAATACCAGAATTAATCAAACAGCAGAAATACTAATGTATAGGATCTCTGAACCTGGGGTCGTCTCCATGACCCTTCAGAGATGTCCCCCGTGGACACAGGGCTGCTTTATTTGGCCATAGGCAATTCCTGGAGACAGACTCGGCAGTGTTCCGTCAAAATCCATACTCCTGACAATCGTGTAAATGAGTGTCACAGTCCTAGAGGGAGAATTTGACAGTGGGGCACAGATTACTACATATAACAGTTCTTCAGTTAATGCATAAAAGCATTTAGGACAGTGCTCAACGGACCACATTTGATAAATTATTAAGAAATTATTATACCATTAATAAGCTCTGTGTTTTGATAAAATATTATTCACATTTCTAAACTAAATAGAATATTTGATTAAATTACAAGTAAGACCTCTAGCATTAGTAAAGTCTAAAGGTTAAAATATTGGACATAGGGAAAAAAGAACCTAAATATTTGCCGAATGCATTTGAATAGCCAAAATAATATTCTTCTGCTCTCGAAAAAATAAAAATCAATTTCCTAGGTTTCATTATTTGTTAATTATTTGAGTAATTGCACATTTTCTGTAAGAGAACATTTTTTTCAATTTGGGAGTAAAGTTAAGATCACTTCTCTTCCCGAGAGAGCACTTTTGTGTCTCTTACTAAGTGGTCCCTTCCTTCCAAGTTCTACATTCCCTCACTTTTATTCTGCTCCTCTCCAGAAACACAGATCCTATGAGTTTCAGTTTCATTTAAGCCAAAGCATATGAGAAAAGTCTTTCCAGATTCTACTTAACCATTCCTAATATTTATGTAAAAAGACATGAAAATGGCAAACATACTCTTTAGATGAGTACATATGAGTTGTTAAGGAAAGTATTTCATATTAAAATTTTTGTCTTTGAATTACATGGAATCTCTCTTGAAAATGAGTCAAAGATGTTGAAATCCACTATTGTTTGTTAAATGTGTTTGCATAAATCTGCCTTTTACTCTGAGAAGATAAATATAGGATTTGAATTATTGAACTGTTGCTTATATAAAGTAAACAGCATACCTTATTTTAAACACATTTTTAAACATATTTCAGAACTGCTGGCTTATACTATAAAAACTACCAGTAAAAAGAAAAAAATGTTATCTGAACTAAGAGGCATTTTTCAGCTAGCCGAAGAATAAGTCTTAGTCTAAGAAGATTATGTGGAAACAACAATAAATCTATCTCAGAATAATAATTACATAAAATTTCTTTTCTTAGAAGGGGAAGGTATAAATGCAAATGGAGATAGCTAATTTTTTAGAAATATTTAAGCATTAGTAAAATAGTCATACAATTTACTTCTAAACTTTACAGAATGGTTTAGAACTTTTATTTTCAGCAGTTGTAAAACTCAACTGGACTTGACATTTCTAACTTAAAATAAGCAGGATATAAAGAAATGGAGAGCATAAATTACTATTTTCTAAACACTTGAAAATCTAAGGTATGATTTCTGTATTTTAAGGAACAAAGCTAAATCTACTTCCCACATTTTATTATGTGCACATTTATTATATCAAGTTCATTTTGGTATTCTAATTTTGAAATAAATTTTAAAATAAACACCTTAAATAAAAATAAAATAGGGCTTCCCTGGTGGCGCAGTGGTTGAGAGTCCGCCTGCCAATGCAGGGGATACGGGTTCGTGCCCCAGTCCGGGAGGATCCCATGTGCCGCGGAGCAGCTGGGCCCGTGAGCCATGGCCGCTGAGCCTGCGGGTCCGGAGCCTGTGCTCCGCAACGGGAGACGCCACAGCAGTGAGAGGCCCGCATACCGCAAAAAAAAAAAAAAAAAAAAAAAAAATTAAAAAAAATTAAAATAAAATAAAGGCCTTAGTGTTTAAACTACAACTATCTTCCTTTTCAAAAATTTTTTAAATAAGAACCACTCCATACCCTCCTCTACCAAAATTATTCTAAGTCCTGAAAAAGGATTAAAAGAGTAAAACCAATCTTACTGATCTGTTCACAGATGTTCACATTTTAGTGTACTGGATCAGATTTCTCTGAATAATTAATGGAATTGGCATTAATTGATATTTCCCAAAGTCTTACATGGTCGGTTTTCAAGATGCCATTCCTTCCAGGTTTCAAGCTGTTCATCAAACAGCTGCATTGAAGAGAGACAACCCTGAGTTCTCTACCTTTCCAACAAAGAAACTAAGTGAAGAGGATTAATCACCTTGTAAGGGAGGAAGTATTATTTTCCTTTTGCAGATAAGGAAAGTGACGTTATGCTAGGAATCCTGCCCAAGATCACCATCTATGGAAGCATGAGCATCATGTCTTCCCAGCATCGCTCATCTGCAGGTGGGAGCCCCCCTACTCCCTCCTCTGATCACGAGATCAAAGCAACAGGAAGGAAGTACCCTTTGGGACCCTGCATGTATTTGAGGCCTGGGATAGAAGCCAAGGTGTAGGAATAACATTTTTGCTAGTGATTTCCTTGGAGCTGGAGGTGGTGAAGTTCACGCCCAAGGGTGAAGCAATGTTGGCCATTCCCCAGGGCATATTATTTATAAGATAGATCTTTTTAAGTTGGGGGTAAACACTTGCTTCAGCTCGCTGGCTCTCTTTTTTGGAGGGTCTCATAGACATTCCAACATAAGAGGCAATTTTGTGGTAAGAGTGATCTCCCTGGGCAGGTGTATATGATTTGCTGCTTATTGAAATCAGGAGCAGTAAAAAGAGCTGAATATAGCTGAGAGGGGAGTAACCCTGGTGGATATGAGAGGCTGTGTATATTTTGCAGAGTGGATAAACTGTTAGTGGTTCAATGCTTTTTGAAAACGACTTGCAAAGCTGCTGCAGGGGACAGATAAGTAAATGTTGATTGATTCATTGCAGGGTGCAGGCCCCTAGCTGCAGTCAATGACTGGAAATGTGCACTCTGGAGCGCCCTTTCTTGTTGCACACCTAATTTGCTGCTCCTGAGGCGAGCTCTTTCAATTCAACGTGGCTCCGATTCCTCCCTATATGGATTTCACCTCATTTTTCTTTAAATGCAGATTTGCAGACCCTGCTCAGCCCTATTGAATCAAATCTCTGGAAGGAGGGGCCTGGGCTTTGTTTCTTAATAAGTCTATCGGTTGATTCCCCGTCCTTCATATTGTTAAATGTTATTTGATACCTATAAATATTATATTATATATATATATGTATGTATGTAGTGATATGTCTTTTTAAAAATAAAGCACAATGAAGTGTACCTTCATGAACCTATCACCCAGCCCAAAAGCTGGATCATTAACAATAATTTATTTATTTTTATATTTATCTATGTGCTTCTCTCTATGCCTTCCCTCTGCCTCCCTACGAGAGGTAACATTTTACGTTTTGGATCTCACCTCATTTGTTAGTGAGGTTGAAGCTGGCTTGAAGCACAGCCTACACCAGAACAAGGTGATATTGGAAAGTGGGCGGACAATTTGATAAAAATTTCAAGTGAACAACAGCGATAAAGGCTGGAGCTGTGTCGCCTGAACTGCTCTGATTTGTAGATTCATAGCCATCGTTGCTCTCTGAAAGCCACATTCACGTTCACAGCCATGAAAGTCTGAGTGTCTGTGGGAAGACCTTCCTCTGGGATCAAGGTCCTTCTCACCCTGATGATCCATGAATAAACATTTTCACAGGGCAGCCTTCTACTTTTATTTTATTAGGAGAAGATCGCAAAGGTCAAGTTTTAGTATCCTGATCAGCAGAATCAAATTTCTTCTCACTAAAGCACCATATGCTTATCTGGGGTCTGAGTCAGATTTTCGATAGTTTATTCCTCTCTTACTCACTTTCTCAGGGTTCCTAAGTTGTCAGGGGAAGATATAACTTCAAAGGAAGTGAATAACCTGGACAATAGGATATGATAAACAACTTGAAGTGAAAATAGCAATGAAAAATTTATACTTAAGAATATATTTCATGAAATATATTCTACTTAGTCCTTTGAAATATAGACAGATTCTCTTTGCTAATATTTTATTTAGAGTTACTGCTTTTATCATAATAAGCCAAACTGGCTTGCAGTTTTGTATTTTGCTTCTATTTTTATCAAATCTGGGCATGAAAATTATGTTGACATCATTGAGGAGCTTTATATATATTTCAATGGCTTATCTTAAATAATATGGGAATTTTCTGTTCTTTAGGACCCAGGTAAAACTCAGCTGTGAAGCTATATGGTCCTGGTGTCTTTTTAAATGATAGATTCTTGACCGTCTTATGGATTATTGGGTAGCTGATTGATTAAAATTGTCTACTTCTTGTTTTTTTTAAACATGAATCCAAGAATAATAGAGTGCTTAATATCAGGAAATGTATCCATTTAATCCAGTATAGCAAAAATAGTGAAAGATAAAAGCCCAAGTTGATTAAAAGGCATTTGAAAAAAATTCAATAGTCAGTCCTAATTAAAAATAGCACTAGAAAGAAACTATTTAAATCAATAAAAATAATTTTCCAAAAACTAGCAGCAAATTCTAAAATCAGAACCAAAGATAACCCATTTCACGTTAATTTTAACACTGTTACAGGTATTATAGTAAATACTAAAAGAAAATGAAATAACTGGCAAAAAACATGGGAAAAAAGAAAAACTATTACTTTTGCTGATTACACGACTGTACACTAGTATACAAAGAAAACTCAAGACATTCTAATTTTTTTTTTTTTTTTTTGCGGTACGCGGGCCTCTCACTGTTGTGGCCTCTCCCGTTGCGGAGCACAGGCTCCGGACGCTCAGGCTCAGCGGCCATGGCTCACGGGCCCAGCCGCTCCGCGGCATGTGGGATCCTCCTGGACCGGGGCACGAACCCGTATCCCCTGCATCTGCAGGCGGACCCTCAACCACTGCACCACCAGGGAAGCCCCTCAAGACATTCTAGTACAAAAAATTCTAAAACTAATAAAATAATTTATTCTAATTTCTGGATAACTTATTCTAATTTCTAATTTCTGGAAGGAAATTCTGGCATAGGATAAAACATGAGTAAACCTGGAAGATCTTATGTTACGTGAAATAAGCCAGACACAAAAGGACAAATACTGTATGATTCCAAGTATGTGCGGTACTTTGAATAGTCAATTCATAGACTGAAAGTAGAATAGTGGTAACCAGGGGCTGGGGGACGAGGGAATGAGGAATTGTTGTTTAATGGGAGGATGAAAAGAGCTATGGAGATGGATGGTGGTGATGGTGTCACAACAATATGAATGTACTTAACGCCACTGAACTGGACACCCAAGAATGGTTAAAATGTTACATTTTGTGTTATGTCTATTTTACCACAACGATAAAAAATGAAAAGAAAATTTTATTTATTTCTTTATTTCAGACAATGTAAACTTCCTAAGACTACATATAAAGCAAAGATTCAACAACTGTATGGAGAAAACGCAAGTTAGGAAAGAAGTTTATAAAATTTTTTTAGGTATACTTATCCAAATTCTCGGTCCTGCCGCAAGGAAAATGTGAAACAAATTTTTACGTGAAAGTGACTTAACCGGAGCTTTATGTAAGCTTCAAGACATTTCTGCCCCTTCCTGACTTCGGTGAAGAAGAAAGGAGACAGAATGGCAGAGTGGTAGGACTTTCTACTGCCTCGCAGAGGTCATCCCCACACATGGGTTTTTCTGTGTGTTTTATCTAAAGTCACAAGAATTCATCCAGTATAAACAAAGTCATTTTCTTTCTTTTTTTTTTAAATTAATTTATTTATTTTTGGCTGCGTTGGGTCTTCGTTGCTGCACGCGAGCTTTCTCTATTTGCGGCAAGTGGGGGCTACTCCTCTTCGCTGTGCGCAGGCTTCTCATTTCAGTGGCTTCTCTTGTTGAGGAGCATGGGCTCTAGGTGTGCGGGCTTCAGTAGTTGTGGCGTGCGGGCTCAGTAGTTGTGGCTCACGGGCTCTAGAGCACAGGCTCAGTAGTTGTGGCTCACGGGCTCTAGGGCACAGGCTCAGTAGCTGTGGTGCACGGGCTTAGTTGCTCTGCGGCATGTGGGATCTTCCCGGACCAGGGCTCGAACCCATGTCCCCTGCATTGTCAGGTGGATTCTTAACCACTGCACCACCAGGAAAGTCCTAAACAAAGTCATTTTCAGTGTTCAGTATATTTGACTGCAGCGAGCAGTGGACGGTCACATTTGTTGAGAATCCTTTGGGGGGTATGTGTTGTATGCCCAATTTATCAGATTGTCCCTGCTGGTTCCTACAGACACTGAAAGTCAGAGATAACTCATTCCTGCTCTCAGGAACCAGGGAGTTCTAGAAGGTGAACATGCATGAATTTCCAAGGGCACAAACTCCTGAATGCCACTAGTTTTACAAAGTACATTAAAATCATACATTTTCCTAATGAAAATTAGGAGTCATCAACAAAGAGAAAAGAAAAAAAGGATGGTTTGGTATATTCAGACTGGAGGAGAAGTGAACAAAATAAGAGAGGTTGAGAAAAAGGAGAAAAAGAAAAGCAGTTCAAAGATGGGGATGTAGACATAGGGGCAGAGGCCAGAAGAGGCTCAGACATCGCGATCTCGGAGGGCGCTGTGGTTTGCAAGCTCTCCTGCAGCACGCATGCTAGCACTGCTTAGGATTTATGATGGTGGAAAACTTAGAACACATTGTTGAAGAAGGTGGTGGACCACAGAGGGCATAGACCAGGACAAGACTTTGCCACGTTGGATTAATGAACTATTTATTACCAGCAACCAGTGTAAGAAGAAAGTGATGATCCAAACAAAATTCCCTTTAAAAGTCCTTAGAGACATAAAAGTGTAAAACGTCCGTCCTCGGATGTGCATATTTAGACTAAAAGATTGGTAAATATTTAGTGATTCTCTACTTATCATTTAAAGAATCCTTTGAATGCAGAGGGTTGTCTGAGTTCAAAGCACCTTAAGATTTTATGAAGGTATCTTAAGATGAGATTAGGGGTGGAGCTGAAGTCTCCCGGTCCCCAAGGAAAGCTGAAGACCACACCCACCCACCCAACTAGCTGAAGAAGAAGAAGGAGAGAGTCTCAGACTTCCGTGTCTCTGCTGGATACTGTCACCCAAGCCTCCACCCTATCTGATCCTATAAAAGGCCAAATTCAACGGATGGGGTTGAGCAGAATTCTCAGTAAGGAAGAATGTGGAGCCACTGGAGCATTTCAGTGCCTTGTTGATGTCTCATCTACCTCTGAATGTATAGTAGGAATTAAAGTGTCACATGCCTGTGCTCCCAACCCCATAAGGGCCAAGGGGCTTTTCCCCATCAGGAAGAGCTCCAGGTAGAGAAGCACCACTGGGCTAAACTCCCCAGTCATTCGCTACCGGACAGTATGTATATCCTCTGAGCTGCTGTGGCCGTTCCAGCTCAGCTCCACACAAACAGAAGTTACGATGTTTGTGGTCACTGCTCAGTGGGCTGAACGCAAAGCCATTCTCATAGCTGTGTCTGAAACTCCTGTTGATGTGCCTTGTTAATCTCTTCTGCCTCTTGGGCTGCTGCCAGCGGTCCCACTGTTTGTCTCAGGTGAGGGAGGCCACTGTGCAGGGGGTATGGCCCCTGCTGCTCCCGGCAGATTGACTACACCCGATGCCAAAGCTCCTCTCAGGCTATCACTTGTGTCTCATCACACTTGACATTTCATCAGATGCAGTCCAATCAGCTGACTCCGGCCACACCACTGGGGCCTTGAACGTAATCTGGGCCATGTTTTCCATTTGCGATCTGACAGTGGTGCGCCTTCTACAGCAAAAACCACCCAACCATGGGCTGATAGTCAAGATGGCCCTTCCATGCTGCCTACCAACCACAGTCATTCGGTATCATTGAATGTTCGAACAGTCTCCTGAAAAAAAGGACTCAAAAATTTTCTAACTCTACCTCCCTCACCTCTTTCTGGTCTTCAGCCTTAGCAAGGTACTTTGGTCACTGAACACCACTGTTCCAAAAAGGGACCATCCCTTCTTGGCCATCTCCTGAGTAATGATCAGGATGAAAGGGGTGGCAAAGACCTAACCTGAATATCTAAGATTCTACTCTGAGAATTCCCGGCATGATGTGTCTTTCTCTCCCACACTGGACCAGTCTGGTTGGTACACCTTTGGGTGGTAGCCTGGACAAAAGGGGCCTGGGGAATTCAAACTTGCTTCCGGCTAGCCATCTGGATTCTCTGGATGGATTGGCATGTCCTATGGACCGCGGTCCTGTTGGTAGAAGCCTAAATTAAACATCGTGGGAGACAAGTTGAACAGACTTCGCTGCTGCTTCTGTTGGTCAGATTAATCATAGTGCCCAACAGAGTATGTACTCCTGGGAAATCTCACCATATTATTGAAAGATCATTCTCCATGTGTCTCTGGGATTCGGGTACATCTTTCCAGCTGAGGGAAATCTGAACAGCAAACAGTGTATTTGAATGGCAATCAGCATGGAAGATACAGTGTCTCCTTCTAGAACAAAGGGAAGACATTCTTACTGTTCTTAGATCAGGCTCTCCAAATTCAAGGCTCCTGTCCACTGCACACACACACCTCCCTGTGGGATTTGGGGGTGCAAACTCAGCAAACGTTTGCTCAAGCTGCCTGCTGCACCATGAGTCATAAAGTCCTTGTCTCTGACCCGGGAGTCTCATGTCTTCTGATTACCATCCATGAAATTGGCAACCTAACTTGTTGGTTCCAGGCTGGGTGAAATCTTAAGTGCTTCACAACTCTTGACAGTTCTGATAGGAAGCTACACTGTATCTGTGTCTTCAGAGCAGTCACATAGCTGGATATAAATCAAACTGAAATTAACCATGGGCTTTGGGAACCTCAGAGGAACATCTTTATAAAAATGTAAAATGATATTATGCATTTAGGTGCTGTGTATATTAGAAATGCTTCATTTTAAAAATCAGTTATCTACATGTTCTAAATGAAAAATCACCCTAATGACCCAAAAGCCACTTCAGGGAGTATTCAAAATATGGGAATAATATTCACATCATAATTGTGTTTTATTGTGATGTGTGATATGGATATTAATAATCCATGGATGGGAGAGAGAGGATATATATATTCTGAATAGAGAAAGTTGACAGCAGGGCAAGTGCAGGCCATTAACTTTAGTCACTGCAGAGATTTTCTTTCCTTTCAATAACCTCAAATGCAGTTATTCTTCCATTTAATATCATTATTTTGATTCTGAGAGGACTGTTCATCTTATAAATCAATTAGTTTGACTAATGGTTAATTTTCATAGTTAGTATTTGATTTTGTTCAAGTGACTCAGAAGTTCACGGGCCTCTCTCTCTGTTCAATCTTTCTATTCTTTCACCTTTCTTCCTATTCATCATTTTCTCAGTAACTTCCCTGAGACCTGCTAAGCAAATTATTTGCTTAACGTACTTCATTAGAGCAGAACTTTGCATGGAAAGGGAATGTTTTCTTTAAGATTTGAACTTTGTGCTTGTTCCTAGAGCCCAATTTGCTGTTTGACTGCAGCAAGAAAGTGAACGTTAGCTGCTTGACGAAATGAAAGGAACCTAACGCAGGAAGGCACCCCCAGCTGCAGAGCTAGAGAAAGCAGTGGGGACTTGAGAAGCCCCACCCTACGCAGCATGTCCTGATTCCAAAGCCGCTCCAATGAAGGAATAATCTGAGGAAAGCCCAGGAGTTTCCTATGCAAACGCAGCTTCGTTACAAGTCTCCTGGACTCTCCATCCATAAAGTTATCCCTTTAAATCTCTCCCTTCTAGAAATTCTGGAACTACCACTGGAACTCCCTCCTACTGAGGGACTGAATGGAGAAAAGGACAGCAGCTAGACTGTCTATGACAGCAGAACTCCGACCTACAACCACAGCAGCAGCCAGACCAGGAAGCCAAACCACAGCCCCTTGCAGCCATTGGCCCCCAATGGCCAGGACTAGGTCTGTAACCGCCACCTTCTCTCATGTTGGCCCCTGCCCTCCTTTCTAACACAGAACTGACCAGAGGAAGTCTCCTAGGAGCCCCATGGTAATGTTAGCCTGTCTACAGCTTTCCCCGAGCTGACAGCCTCCACCTGGGCACCCCTGAAGCCTTCCCTTTTGTCCATGATGAAGCTTTCCAACTCCCCTGACTGCCTTGGAGTCTCCTGCCAAAAGCAAGTGAGGATGGCTGACTGCCTTCGCTCCAGCAAGCTCAGAATAAATAGCCTTTGCCTGTTCTCATTTGGATGGTCTTCGTTTATCTCCAGGTAATGTAGTAGGAAGAGTCTGTGAAATGCCAGTGGTTCCATGGTAAAATCCTCCAATTCCTGAACTGCAAAATTAATAAAAGTTAGGGTTTGTTTGTTTCTTTTTCAGTTAGTTTTTATGTTTGTGTTGCCACCAAAAAAAAAAGCACAAAAGTAAAGATAGTGAAATTTATATGGAACCAAGGAAACAAATACTGATCGAAATGTCCCACCCTCACCCCAAGCACACGCCCTCCCAAGGGTGGAGACACGTGTCTCTCACATCTTATCTCTTCCCCTGCTGCTGCAGGAAGAGTTAGCACAAGCTTTGTGCTCTCTGTGTTTGTATTTAATTAGTAGGCTTCCCATGTGTCCAGGTTCACAATATCTTAACTGCAATTCAAAATCCAAAATGCAGTAAAAAAACAAACAAACAAACAAACTTCATAATTCCTCTAATCACAACAAGTGGGCTGAGTGGAGGAGAAGTTATTTACAGTCCCTACAGTGTTTACCTCCAGAATCCTTAATATGCTTGCTGTGTGGAGCTGCCCCAGAGCTTGATGGGGAGACTGTATAATGCACTGTATCCGCCATGTATTTCCTTTCTAAAATCCAAAAGGAGAAACCAAATCTGAATTTTGAATCACATCAGACCCAGGGTGTTTGGGGTAAGGCCCTGGGGACCTGCCCCACTGGCTGCTTGAACACTGGACTTGTCCACCATCCCTATGAGCCCCAGCAGGACCACTCTACATACATGCCCCATCTAGACCTGGGAAAAGAGCCCACCTCTTGTTCATCCCAACTCCTTCTGTGCTGAATGCGGAAACTAAGGCCCAAGGTGGTTCACACAACTAGCTTTCACATACGTTTATGTATCTCAATCCATAAATTTGAAAATTTTGGCAACATTTAGCAAGGGCCAGTACTAAAGGAAAAAAGATAATAATTAGAAAGCAATATTTTTTCATAGTTACTATAAGGTTCAAATTACTTTCTTGGTTCATATAATGAAAATCATCAGTAGATTTTCTACTTGTTAAGCTTGTATTCACTTAAAAAGAAAAAAGGCTGCTAAGTTAAACATTAACCTAAGGAAAACAGGTGATATGAAAAATAGTATAAATTTGTATATGAAGATATCCAGATTGTCAGACCTTTTAAATAATGCAGACCTTGCTCCCAAGAGAAGATTTTGCCAGCATTTAGTCCAGGATATTTTCTAATGAATAAGCATCGGGGAAGTCATGTCCTCAGAGGTCATCTCCAATTCAAATAGGTATTACAAATAGAATGTCTTTTACCAAATTTTCCCATAACATTGTCAACTTATTATACACAGCTGTTCATACAGAGCTCTCACAGTAAAATCAGGGCGGTCTCCTGGCTCCTTTATTTGGAATAAGATGGTAAAATCACCAAATGTTAAACCTTGGAAGTCTCCAGAACAACATCTGATTAGGCCATTTACTTTTATAAGTAAAAGGACATTCAGTTCGTTGCTAAAAAGCCTTCTGCTCAAAAGTAGCATACGCTGAAAATTGGATGGTCATTTTGCTGTATTGTAATGGAAATTTTTTAAATAATTGTAACAAGTTATTTGAGCCAGGCAAAGGGCAAAGTGCTTTATCTGCATTTACTCATTTAATCTTGCTTCTAAAATATACATTCCAATGGAGAACCTTTGTCAGATTGAAACTTAGTAAAATGTGTAATGATCTGGGCAATTTGATTTTCAGATACTTTCAAAAGGAAACCATATTTTTAAATAATATTTTGAAGAGTTCTGTAAAGCCTTCCAATCAGATATTTGATTGAAGTTTTAGTTACCTTGTATTGTCTATAACACATTGAAAATCATTTTATTGTTAAAGTACTATCACATTTTCAATGGTTGAGAGAAAGTATTACCTGTTGATAAAAATATATATATATATATATATATATGGACAGACCTTGTAGTATATCTTGGTTTTCCAAAAATTGTCTTTCCTCACCTTTTCAACAAAAGTTTCTAATATATAATTTTCAGCATCAATCATTTACAGTCCTTCAGACAGTTTTCAAGCCACTTGGCAATATGAACAAGAAGAAATAATGTAAATTGAAACATAAATTTTCAAAATATTAAAGTCCACAACTGTCATATCAATTTTCTGTCCTTTTCATTTTCAGGTCAAGTGATTATTTGGGGAGCATTGTGTTCTTTTTGAACTCAAGCTTTCATTACTCTCCTTCTTCTGTGAGTTAACAATGCAGCTTTCTGTCAACTTCCACTTTTTGAATAGCAGCATCATTTCCATGAGAATCCTGGCAACAGAACCGAAGCCAGGTCTCCTTATTCATTACTGTTACATGATATTTGTTGATGCTGTAGGAAGTATCTTCTCAGAATAAACCAAATGTGTGAAAAATCCCTTCCCTTCGATTGCAGAAAGGGCCAGAGGCTGGAAAGGCAGCATTTGGTAAAATGGTATTGCTGGGTCACAGCTGGAAACAGAGGTGCTTTAGAAAATGCTATAAAGGTGACAGAAGGATGGCAGGTTCTCCCTGAAAATGCCATTTCTCTGAATATATGAATGTTCTTACAAAAGAATTGAGAAGACTTTACAGATAAACATCAGCTGAAAAATATTCTTAACTTCAGTGATCCCATATCCCTCCCCACTCCCCCATCTGTGGTTATTGGGCTAAAAATGCTATTTGTCTGAGGAGCAGTGCTGCTGAATCAGAGTCCTGGACCCAGCGATGCGACCAGAATTCTCATCAAAACTCTCCCCTTGAATTTTAACTTCAAAATTAAGAACCTCGGGCTTCCCTGGTGGTGCAGTGGTTGGGAGTCCGCCTGCCAGTGCAGGGGACACGGGTTCGTGCACCGGTCTGGGAGGATCCCACATGCCGCGGAGCGGCTGGGCCCATGAGCCATGGCCGCTGGGCCTGCGCGTCCGGAGTCTGTGCTCTGCAGCCGGAGAGGCCACAACAGTGAGAGGCCCGAGTACCGCAAAAAAAAAAAAAAAAAAAAAAATTAAGAACCTCAGTCTCCCTGGCCTTAAACAGACAAATTGAACTCAAAAGGTCTAGGGTCCCTTTTAGTTCCAAAAGTCAGATATTATGTATAATAATCCTATCATTATTCTTATACAATTTTTACAGCTTCTGTGGTTTTAGTTCCAAATGTTATTGTCAATAAAGTCATTATAGGACTTCCCTAGTGGCGCAGTGGTTAAGAATCCTCCTGCCAATGCAGGGGACACGGGTTCCAGCCCTGGTCCGGGAAGACCCCACATGCCGCGGAGCAACTAAGCCCGTGCGCCACAACTACTGAGCCTGCGCTCTAGAGCCCACGAGCCACAACTACTGAGCCCGCGCGCCTGGAGCCCGTGCTCCACAACAAGAGAAGCCACCGCAATGAGAAGCCCGTGCACCGCAACAAAGAGTAGCACCCGCTCACGGCAGCTGGAGAAAGCCCACGCACAGCAACAAAGACCCAACGCAGCCCAAAATGTAAATAAATAAACAAATAAAGTCATTATATTTTTAGTACACTAAGAATTAATAAGCAAAGAGAGAAAATACCATTTTAGGTTGTTTTCTGATCACGAAATTCTTCCTACTGATTATAAAATAGGCTGTTGCGCCCTCTGCTGGTAGTTCTGAGGTTGCCTCTCAGGTGACTGCAATGCCTTTGCTGTTTTAAGGGTACCTGCCCTTTCTGCCCCTGTTGCCCCCAAAAGCCTTCAAAATTGTTTTCTGATTTTCACATAAGGTAAATAGAAATGCCAAGATAGTTATTATGGTCTGAAAGTAAAGTTGTGAGCAGTTAGCCGTACATTTTTACATGTTTCTCCAAAGAGGCACTGATATGTACATTTTTAAATGAGATGTCTAGATTGAATTTGCTGATATAAATAAGTGGAACATTTGAACTCTAACAACCTAGTGTTTTAAGTCAAATTCCCTCCTCATTTCTGGACTCCCCCCAGGAAGCTAAAGGTTGCAAAATAAAGTGGGCTCTGTGGCTACACAACCTAGCTCTGTTTCTTCCCACACGTAGAGTAAGAGGACTTTCCTAAAATGACACTTTGTGAGATGTCACACATATGCATGACCCCACTGTGCCCAGGAAAGTGAAATAGCACGGGCAGCTCTGGAAAGGGGTAATTGGATTCCAAGTTATGATGAATAACGATTTGTTAATGAACAAAGAACAAAGAAAATGTCTTCTTGGGGAAAAAATGCAATTTAGGTAGAATTATCAAAGGAATAAATAAAGGAATCCTTTATTATTCATCACTTGAAAGTTCCCGAAATTATATCTCTTTCAGCAACCTAGAGGGCCTTTGAAGATGTTCTAATTAAGTTTCTAGAGAGGGCGGAGTATTTGATCCTTTTAGCATAAACAAAAAGTAATATTGTTTCAGTGACTTTTCTATGGTTCTTGTATTCAGAAAATAAACTGTGTTCTTCCATCACCCTTCACATAAGGCAGGCTGGCAGAACCTCTTCTAGAAAAGTCTCCCATTTAGGTGGATTATAGAAACTACACAAGTGCTACCCCAGGACCTGTCAGTCCTGTCAGCACACACTGAAGGTGATAAGCGAGAAGGATTTGTTAAATCCTGAAATAACTCTTTGAATGGAGGACAGGATGGATTCCAAATTTTATAAATGTTGTATAATCATATTGTAGTGTTTGAAAGTGAGCAAGCAGCTAATTACTGGAATCACTGATAATTATGATTGTAGTAAGAGCACATGACGTGCAAAACAAGAGTGTTTTTAAATGGAATCCATGTTTAGTTTAGCTCATGAAGGGCTGGTAATATTGACGTCCGTGGCTGAGTTCTGCTGAAAGATTCAGGGGCCTCCACTAGAACACCAGCCTCACTGCCCTGAACTTTTCAAATCCGTGACAGTCTGTGATTTAATCACGACACAGGTGAGGTAGAATGTACTCAGGAAATGCAAGCTAATTTTTTCATGTGCCTGTAAAACATTATCAGTCCGGTTATGCAATTCAGATTGGCTACATCAAGGTTTTCTGTGATTTGCTTTATCTTTTCCTTCATTCCTTCCACCTCACCTCTGCCTGGGGACAGCGGGCAAACTCCAGCAAGGCTATGTCAACTGAAAAAAATAGGTACAACTAAAAGTTGAGAGAGATGTTTTTATTCGGTGAACAAAACTGAGGACTTGAGCCCGGGAGGCAGCCTCTCAGATAGCTCTGAGGGACTGCTCCAAAGAGGTAGGGAAGGAGCCAGGGTATATAGGAGTTTTTGCAACAAAGACCAGGTAGTTGGAACATCAAAAGATTACTGTTAATTAAAGAAAATCAGACATCTCAAGTTAAGGAATTTAGTGCTTTTCTGTGTAGGGGAAGATTCAAAAATCAGGGCCTCCTGAAATCATTCCTTTGATATGCACCTCAGCTATCTGAGGCCAGTATACTGTGTTTTCTCACCCTGAGTCTCCTCAGGGTGCATCGTTGGGGGTGGCTGCAGTGTGATGTCTTGATGGCTACAACATCCTTTGTTTACTGTTATGGCAGGCAACATTTTTTCACTGACAGCTATGGAACTAAGAGATAGATCAAGAAAAGAGAGAAATTCATCAAGGGCTCCCTTAGGCTCAAAGTGGCTTCCTTCCTAGAACTGCCTTCCATGCTTCCTGAATGAATAAAAGACACTTCTAGGACTTCCCTGGTGGTACAGTGGTTAAGAATCCGCCTGCCAGCGCAGGGGACATGGGTTCGAGCCCTGGTCCAGGAAGATCCCACATGCCGTGGAGCAACTAAGTCCGTGCGCCACAATTACTGAGGTCGCATGCCACAACTACTTAAGCCCACGTGCCTAGAGTCCATGCTCCACAACAAAAGAAGCCACCACAGTGAGAAGCCCACGCACTGCAACAAAGAGTAGCCCCCGCTCGCCACTACTAGAGAAAGCCCACGTGCAGCAACAAAGACCCAACGCAGCCAAAAATAAATAAAAAATAAAATAAATTTATTTTTTAAAAAAGACACTTCTATGACTGAACAATCAAATGAAATCTGCATTTCTTTGTCTCAATCTATAGTTGAGTCAGCAGATTTGAATGTGTCTTTCTTGATTGTTTTGGGGCTTTAATAAATTTTATGGGAGAATATTTGGTTGACTTAGATATAGCCAAGGCGGTGGGGTCCGGGGCAGGGGTAGGGGGAACAAATATTTAAATCTGATCCACACTGATGCTTTCAAAGGAAAATCATCCTGGTGCCAGACCTCATCTTGCCTGACCTATTAGGCCTGGGCAATCAAATGAATGAAAATGTCAGGAAGGGACATAATTGAATCCAACTAGTGACTGCACAAGCCAAGCCTTATTAAATAAGGTAACAGCCAAGAGGACCCTGGAAACCCATTACCCTAACTCAGTCAGTCCTTTTGCTCTCAGAAAGGCCTAAGCCAGGGGAGAATAGGAAACGACAGATTTGAGTGTGACCAATGAAAACACCTAGCCCGTAAGAAGGTATATTCAAATTATTTCCCCTTTTTTTAGAAATTATCTTTTTTTCAGCTTTATTGAAATGTAATTGACATATAACATTGTATAAGTCAAAGGTATACAATGTGATGATTTGGTATACTTGTAGATTGCAAAATGATTACTTCCCTCACATCACATAGTTACCATTGTGTGTGTATGTGTGTGTGTGTGTATGTGTGTGTGTTTGTGGTGAGAACATTTAAGATTTATTCTCTTAGCAACTTTCAAGTACACGATACAGTATGAGTAACTATCACCGCCATGCTGTACATTGGATCCCAGAACTTATCTTTTAACTGGAAATGTGTACCCTTTGACCAATATCTCCCCATTTCTTCCATCCCTGTGCCCCGCCCCCCCGCAAGTCTCTGGTATCCATTTTAAAACGTAAATATACTATTGCTATCTATGCAAAGATAATGTCTTCAACGATCTTTACAAATCTCTGTCAATTGGCATGCTTTCAGTGTTTTGGAATCCAGTCTAATACTTACGTGTTAAGAATGTTTCTGTAAACTGTATAGCACATAAAATAAACTTAAATTTCTCCATCCTATGGAATTTCAGTCCCATCCTCAAGACAGTGGGCTGACAGCATTCTCACAGGGAAAAACAGAACTAGAGTTGCTAGCAGTTTGTTTTTTTATAGAGAAAGCAACAACTCAAAGTTAACATCTTTTTAAATTAGTAAATCGTATACTTATTCATGCACAAGACTGAGTCAACAGACAAGACTTTATTGTCTCCACCATACAATTCTCTCTCACCATTAGGGAAATTGGCTTATTCCTGGATGTCTCAAAAGCTTCCTAAACACAGGGAATTTAGACAATTACAAAAGGTTTTTGTAATGGATTCCCTTTTGCAACTCAATATTAAATTGATATATAATCACATAGGAAGGGGGCACAGACCGGAAAGCTGTTTGTTTTAATGGAGTCTTAAGAAAAATGCATAAAGAAAGCATACGTCTTTCATATCCTCCTAATAAATCAAAACAAGGGATAGCTTGTATAACAGTAAATGTGACTTTGAGAAAATTATATTATTTTTTAAAGGAATAAACCTGGATGTTGTTTTGAGAATCACTAATTTCATAATTCACCTCTTTAGTATCAACATTTCTTTTCTTTAATCCTCTAAACTCTGCAAACTATAGCAAATGATACATCTGAATGCTCACCAATACATGAAACTGAGTATTCCAATATTTTGAGAATTATTTCTCAACTCACATATTAGTGAAATTAACCCAATCTGCAAATTCACGTATTAATCCCCCCAAAAGAAATATGTTTGATTATTGAAAATGTCATAGCTTTAGAGAATTAAAAGGTACAGAAGGGTGGTAAAGTTTCTAACATGCAGCTTAAAAACGTGGAGAATGAAATTTACCTTGCTATCAGCATCTTCCTGAAATTCAAAATAATTGCAATGTCTTAAGCTCAAGATAATATTTTAGGTTACAATTAAAATCGTTCGTTCATTTTTATTCTGCCTCTGACTTATCCTAGCTACAAATTTGGGAGCTACTAGGAAAGAATAGTAAAACATCTTAAAAACTTTTTGAAGGGTTCTTTTTTCTTATTTCAAAAAGTAAAATGTATTCAATGCACTGTTGGGTAAATTAAAAAGCATCTAAGATATAGGCAAATTCATTTAACCAAAATATTTCCTATATTTATATTTTAAACCCTTTAACTATTATTTGGCTTTTTCTTTTCCTTTTAAGGTATAAAGTTTCTCTTCCTGGTTTTGGAATTGATGAACAAATACAGTGCTATGAACTTGGTAGGGACACAATCAGATTCTTTTTTTTTTCTGTTTCCTTTTTTAAGTTTCCTGTTGGCCTGACACATTGTGTTCTCACATCCCTTAGAAACCATGTGGGGAAGTAATAAAGTGCATCTTTCTGTCCACAGGTACGCAATGTTTATTAACTGATTGAAAAAAATACTGAGAGGTCATTGCAACTTGTTATATATGATCATTCAATCACACAGAGCAAGGGATGAGACCAGTACACAGGAAACAGCCGTGGGAAAGGACAATGCATAATGGGCAGTTTAATTTTCCACAAAACACAGAAATCAACAATAGTAGCAACATGCTGCCATTACTATTTAAGACAAGCTCCCTGCAAAGACAAGGAAGCGGGCACAGGACTTGTGACTCAAAGAAGTGTTTTTTCTTTAGCACCAAATCTTGCACATTGTAGCACTACTTACAGTAAAAAGAACGAAGAGCCTTCAGACATTAATATTGTCTTTCAAAGATTTCCTTCCCAGAAACTTGGAAGATGTGCAAACACAGAACATATGCTTAAGGATTTAGCTCCATCTACAGGAAGCAGGAAGTGAAACCGATTCTTTGTAAACAAAGTTCTCTCTGCCCACACCGTAATATTGACAGTTTTTGCTTCTGATAACTGATGTTTTTCCACTGAGGACGTTCAAGAGAAGAAAGGAAAGTAAAAAAAAAAAAAAAGGTGTCAGTGGGGCTTCCCTGGTGGCGCAGTGGTTGAGAGTCCACCTGCCGATGCAGGGAACACGGGTTCGTGCCCCAGTCTGGGAAGATCCCACATGCCGCGAAGCAGCTGGGCCCGTGAGCCATGGCAGCTGGGCCTGCGCGTCCAGAGCCTGTGCCCCGCAACGGGAGAGGCCACAACAGTGAGAGGCCCGCATACCGCAAAAAAAAAACCCCAGAAAACAAAAAACCCCAAAAAAGGTGTCAGTGTTGGTTCATCCTTGGTTAAAAGAGAAAAAAAACAAAGGACCGTTCTGGTGGGGATGGTGATCGTGGGGGAAGCTATGCATTTGTGGAGCAGAGGGTTTATGGGAAATCTCTGTACCTTCTCAATTGAGTTGTAAACCTAAAACTGCTCTTAAAAAATAGAATCTTTTAAGACAAAAAAACCTCAGGTAGAGTCCACTCAGAGCTGGAAGTATCCATACTTACACCAGCCGTGGGAACATGCGGTTCTTTTCTATGTCCTCTCTCCTCTTTATGCTTGACCCTGACTATCCCCCTGCTCTCAATGTGGCAGGACATACACGGCTGCCTCTTCTTCCTAGATCTCCTCTCTCCCGGGTCCAATTGGCTCTGAGGCTCCCGGGGCTACAGCTAGGTAAGGACAGGCTCCTGACTTCACATGCAGACACACAGAGCCACCTTCTCAGTTCTCACACTCCAGGGAGACGGTGGCTGGTCTGGAAGGGTTCAGCCTTACCCCCATCCTGGAATCTGTTCTTTAGGTGGACAACCAAAGTCCAGGAGTGAGGACCAGAAAATTGAGCCAAACTTTCCCTTTCTAACAAGTGCCTCCTTCTTTCAAGGGCTGTCCCTGTGTCCTTTCCTCTAAGTCCCCCTCAGTTCCACCTCCCTGAGCTCAGCAGACACGATTTAGTATATTTGTGCTCCAAAGAAAATGTCTCTAAGCAAAAGGGGATCCAAGCTTTATGGGCTCTGGAGTTGACATAATATGGGGGAATCCTCGTTAAGAAAAAGAATCCAAAAATATGTATAAAATAGATGTTTGTTTGAAATGAGAATACACGTCCCCACAAATTACAAATTTTTGAAAAGCTAACAAATGTCACACACATCACGTTTAGAATGATTTTTTTAAATTAATTTGCTGCCCAGCATACCTTTCGACTTCTTCTCCCTGCATCTCTGACTCTTCTCTTGGAGCATCTCTCCATTTGGCAATGATTTTGTAATATAACTTTTTATATTAGAAAAACCAAAAATATAATTTAGTCAAGTATTCTTGTGCAGTGACTAATCATAAATGCTCTGAATTAACAGCACTTACTTTCTATCATAGGTAACATTTGAGAACTCTGAAAAACAGAAAAAGTAAAGAAAAAGAATTCAAAATTATGGTATCCACAAAAGCAAACCAGTTCTTCGCGGCCGGTCTCATGGCTGGAAGTCATGGTGGCCTCAGTCTGGTCCAAGCGAGGCCAGCAACCTCAGACCTTTGGCAGCGGCCTTTGGCATCTGCAGAGACGGTGAGAAGCTGACGCGCATGCTGAAGCTTAAACCTAACGAATGGAACCTTGAAATGAGTAAGAATGGATGCAGGCAAGACCTGGCTAGGCACCAGAAATGAGAAAGATTAAAGATGTTGGCTGTGGACTTGGAAAAAGTCACATGAAAACCATCATCCAAAGATATTGAGTGTAAGGATCTTCGTGATGAAATTTCTATAAATGGTACAGTCTCAGCCTCAGTTTGAGGCTGAAAAGGATGCTCCAGAACAAGACACTAACTAGCAGCCGTGCTGTTTCAGCTGCCCTGGACCCAAGGCGGAATTTCTCTCCTGTGTGTAATAGAGAAGACCTTTGGGACAGGCTTGGGCGGAGTATTCTTTTTGCTTCCCCTGTCCTGGTCTTTGAGTTGTGCTAAGTGTCAGGGAGACTTTGATATAGGTTTGTTTTCTTTGCTAGGTGTCTGCAGTGAGTGAGACAGAACTGAACTGCTTTGCCTGAAACGAGTGAAATGATGATTCCTCTCTTGTTGTTTGTAAGCTCGCTGTTTCCATCTTACATGTCCCGAGCCTACGATGGTTAGTTATCCCTGTCTGAAAATCTCCACTAAGGGAAGACAATCTGTTCTGAGGCTTAAGGGGCTGACCCTGTGCTCTTAAAAGAAGTTCAGTCTGTATAAGGGATCGAATTGAATGGACTCCAAAGGGGATTGTGCATACCCTGCCGAGACCCGAGTCCTAGTGCACCATCCCTCTGCAACTTGAAAACCAGTGGTCTGGCTGCCCCTATCACACTTTAGGCCCCTTGATTAATGGCTCTGAGGGCACAGGCTATAAGAGGTGGTAGAAATGGGCAAGTGGCCCAGATTTGGTTTATACTCTTATTGTGGAATGAAAGAGTGCTTGTCACATATTTCAAGAAAATGAATGTGCTCTTTGAAACAGACAGGAATGGCAGATGTATGCCAGCTGTGGCAGTCAGAACACTTCAGGACTATCTGACCTCTTGTCTTTGCGCCATATCCTGACATTCAGGAAAGAAGGGGTACAACGGCACTAGCAGAGCCATTTGGTTTCCAGGTGCTTTGTTAACACCAGGGAGCTCTCCTGGCATTAGCTCAGCTCTGTCTGAATGGCATGGCTGGCATGTGAGCAAGAGAGTAGCAAAGTGGCGCTGGGCTTTGTTCCCATTTAAATGCCAGGCTTGAAGTGGGCACAGATTGCCTTTCTTTTCTGTTGAAGTTGGGAGGTGTGTGCAGCTCTTTATATGTAAGGTCACATATTTGTTCGGTCACCGAGGAAGCTATATTTGGAATGAGATTTAAAGAGCCTGAAAACCGGTCCAAGCAGCTTATAGCTGGAAGTAAAACAAAGCGAAAGGATGTGTTAACAAGTGGGAAAGTCTACCTGCTGGGTTATAGTCGGCTTCTGAGTGGACTTGACTGTTCTGTGGGACCCAAGTGAACCTGTAGGTTTGTTTCTGTTTTTGTTTTTTTTAAGCTGCGCTGTACAGCTTGTGGAATCTTAGTTCCTCAACCAGGGATTGAACCCTGGCCCTTGGCAATGAGAGTGATGAGTCCTAACCACTGGACCACCAGGGAATTCCTGAACCTGCCGGTTTGACTCCAGAGGGGGGTTGAATATAAATGTCGCCGGCACCTCACGGCTGCTCTTTACTGGTACCGGCCACTTGCCAGATTCTGCTCCCTCAGAGCACTGTCTTCCAAAAAGGAGAGTCATCTGGGACCTACCAGGCTGCACTGAATCTATCTGGTTGTGCCTTACACACAACGCACACACACACGCACACACACACACACACACACAGGCATAATGATCGATTGCCTAGAATGAGTTCCTCTAGGATTACCTTTTTTTCTCTAAATTAGTTCTTTCTTTAAATTTAACCTTCAGTTTTGAGTCACTTAGTTGGCTGCTGCATCATATGATTCTTCGGTTTTATAGGTTCTCTCCCAGTGATGCCAGATGGGATCAGCACAGCCCCAGGTGCTCATATCTAATGCCTATAAAATACCACCTACGCCCCCCCCCCCAAAAGAGAATCACTAAGAATTCTTTGGACTTCATCTTCAAAAGTAGCCAAAGAATTCAAGTGACAGGTTATCGCAGAAAATCTTTTGCCGTTAGTGAAATTAGGGTATAACTAAGAACATTAAGTATACTACACACACAGTTTAGGTGATCTTGGTATAGTGGTGGGACAGCAGTGATTATAAAATGAAAGTAATTAACATGTACATACTCTGTTGGGGGAGACTAAAGGGAAAGAGGTGTTCAGCCTAGAAAAACATTTCTCAGTGGATTTCCTGTGAAGTCAATGTGTCTTGGGTTTAACTTTGAAACAAATTAAAAAATTTAAAAACTGAAAAAAAAAAAAGCAAACCAAATGTTATATTGAGGTGCGAATCATGTAATTGTGTAATCAGGCTGGTCTTGCATCCTCACAGTGTCACTGGGATGCTTGTTTTTATAGGACATTGTGCACACTGCTTAGTCTGTGCTGTGAACTGAATGTGTCTCTACAAGATTTATACGTTGAAGCCTAAATCCTCAATGTGCTGATGTCAGGAGGTGGGGCCTTTGGGGGTGATTAGTTCATGAGGGTGGTGCCCCCATGAATGGGATTAGTACCCTTATAAAAAGAGACATAAGGGAAGGTCTAAGGAGAAGATAACTCTCTGAGGACACCTTGATCTTGGACTCCCAGGCTCCAGAACTGTGAGAAATAAATGTCTGCTGTTTAATCCAGCCAGTCTGTGGTATCCATTATAGCAGCCCGAGCAAACGAATAAGGTTTGGAATTATGAGACTTTGTGATGACAAGATGCCTGATTGGACAGTTTGGGACTTAGCTGAAGCTGGACACTAGTTAAAGTGGCAAGGAAGATTCTAATCGGTAACGTACTATTGCAGGAGGGAAGAGGATCTGATGTAAACTGAGCTCAACTTCAATTAGTACAGAGGTGACTGGTTTAAAGGGAGGATGAGGGATTAGGGGACCTCTGTAGAGCCAGGGAAGTGAAAACTCAGAAAGGATTGACAAGGGTAAAGGCGATTGGGCCAGCTGTGTCTGCTGGCTGGTAATGAAAAAAAAAACTGTTAGGATTCTACCCTCCCACAGAGACGGGAGACAGAGTGCCCAACCCTCCTGATGATCATGTTTTAAAGAAATGGGTTTCAGATCTTTGAAAAAGACACTCCTAGCAGCCCTTTCCACATGGAAATGTTAGTAAGTGACTGTGAATTTCATAAATATCTCTCACTAAGCCCAAACTCAGTGAATCCTGACTCACCTTCCCCTTATATCCTCAACATTTCCGTGGTTTCTCCACCTACAGAGAGTGTGACGGGGGAAGGGGGGACATCAGAATGGTCTCTTACTTTTGCAAATTTTATAAGACATATTGCCTTGTGGGAGAGTGGGTATTGATGGAGCGTTTTGGATGGGTCTGTGCCAACAAGATTCCCTGAGTGCTAAAGTTGCAGGTAGTTATGTCTGTGGGTATGAATGAGTTTCAATCCTCTTCTTCCCAGTAAACATCAAATCCTCTGAATATTGCCCACCCCACATAACAGTGCTTCATGAGCTAGACCCTGATATGGGGAAAGAGGCTGGAGAATAACTGCTAATATCCTTTCTCAAAACAATGCCAGGAATCTAGGTATTGACTTTGTTCCCACAGAAGGTTAATTGACCGTGAAGATATTTCTTTACTTCAGAAGAGCAGAGGTATTCAGAGATGGTCTGTCCACCAGAAACCACAAATGAGATAGTCCACTTTCCCCAAAGTCATATTTTATTCATTCTTAAACACCCCCTTGAAGAACTAATAGTTTAGAGATGTTCTCAGCTAAATCAGATCCTTGTCATAGAATTTCCTCCGAAGAGCTTTGAGTAGAGGCAGTACTGACACGTCCTTCTTCCAGCTGAATGACCCTAGATTTCTGGAATCAAATGTCTAATTTTTCATCGTTGGGGAGTCTAACTCCAAAATTAGGTTTAAAATGTTCTAATCATACAGGGATACTGCCTTGTTTATATATCTAATTTCCATTGCTAAATGAAAGCACAGCAACTCAAAATGAAGAAACTGCATTTGGGCTAATCTCCTGTGCTAACAAAGATGATTAGGTACCAACCTCAATCCTGCATGAGTTTATACGGACATTATACCATGTATGTGAAATTAAACTCACCAAATCATTTTATCCCAGAGTAAGGAGAGGATTCACCACAAAGAGAAATACCAATCTCTACTCTGGGGATGATAAGCTTCTCAAATTCCATAAATTAGACATTTTTAAGCTTCAAACATTTTTCAGAGCTAACCTCCTTCAGGTTTCCATTACTTATGCATGAATGATAAAGTTGTAAAACATAGGTTCTGCTCTACTAAATAGTGCACTTTGTCTGTCATAGGACTTAGAAATAAGCTTGAGGCGACTTCCCTGGCAGTCCAGTGGTTTAGACTCCACGCTTCCACCTCAGAGGGTGTGGGTTCGATCCCTGGTCAGGGAACTAAAATCCCACACGCCATGTTGTTCAGCCAAAAAAAAAAAAAAAAAATAGAAATAAGTTTGATAACATGTCTAAGCAAATAAATTGCAGGAATTCTGGTTAAATATAATAGATTAAACACATGGTGGTCTAGGTCTTCTCCTTCTGGAAGTCCTACTAAAATGATAGAAAAGAAGTATAAACTCACAAGGTGAATGAAAGAAGAGGCATCAGTGGGCGAGAGACTAACAAATATTCGAAAGAGAGAAAGCAGAGGGACAGTGGACATGGACTTAGGACAGAGGAAGCTGAATCCTGAGTGGATGTTTCGCTAAGGAACCTGGGAAAAATGGAGAATCAGAAGCACAAAATACAGCAAGGAGAGTGAGTGAAGGGGGTTCCAAACTAGGAGGGGGCTGGCAGCTTGAACACAGAGTGATTAGGTGAGTGAGATTCCTTCTTCACTCTTTGCAGCCTAATGAGTCCACCTCTCCCATCCAGAAAGAAAGTGACCTCAGAGATCCCCCACTGGGGCAGGGAAAGCACAGTAGAGGGTGGCTGTTTGGTCATTAAAGTAAAACTAAGGAAATTAAGTTAAAGTTTATAAGCTCAATGGGGTGATCTTTCCCTTTTGCCCCTGCTCAACTCCTACAAAATTGGAAGTTAATCATATAGCCTGTGGGCAGAAGACAGGACATTTTGTCTCTGGAAAAAAATTCACCTCAGAGGAAAAATTAAAAAGACCTACAATTTTGCATATTTTAGGCTCCAGCAAGAAAATGAATGGATTCATATCCAATCACATGGCAACTCCACTGTGAGCACATAGCTCTTAATCAGCTTTTTAGGGACCCATTCTTAAACATCGACAGATAGTTAAAGATTGCCAGATAGATCCAGAAAACCTCTTAGAAGAAAGCAATGGGCACAAAAGATTTTCAAAATAAAGAAATTCAGTAAAGTAGATGAAAACTTCTAAAAAGTTTAATGAACATCTTCAAGAAAATAAGAGAACATAGTGAATCTTGTTATTAAACAAGAATCTTTAGGGAGGGTGGGAGGGAGGGAGACGCAAGAGGGAAGACATATGGGAACATATGTATATGTTTAGCTGATTCACTTTGTTACAAAGCAGAAACTAACACACCATTGTAAAGCAATTATACCCCAATAAAGATGTTAAAAAAAAAAAAGAATCTTGATATTAATTGCAAATAAGTTGGAACTTTAAAATATCAATATAAAATATTTTGTATGATATAATCAAAGAAATATTCATATCGACATACAGATTGAACCACATGGAATTGCCACTTTTGTAAATTTTAAAAAGTGATCACATATTTATAATTTCATATAATTCATTTTAAGAGGGAAAAAACATGAAAAAATTGGAGGGAAAATTAAGAATATCAGAGGGTCTCTCACAGAGGTCCAATATTCAACTAATAGTAGTTCCAGAAAGAGTAAAGAAACACACACGCACGTGCAGGAGAGATATTATTAAAGAAATAATATCAAAAAATCTCGGGGGAGGGGCAATATAAGGGTGGGGGAATAAAAGGTTATTATGGAATTATATGAAATCATGTGTGTGAAACTTTTCAAAATTGTAAAGCACTGCAGAATTTAAAGAATCTTCCATTCAAAAAAGAAATCTCGGAGAACTATATTGTAAGATTTTCTATCTTACAAGGGACTAGCCAGGGTTCAGTGTATTGACTGCAAAATGAGGCCATTTTGCAAAACATGCCGACATGAAGTCTCAAAACACCAGGTATACAAAGAAGACTCTAAAAGTTTCCAGAAAGATATAGACAAACATTGGCCACTACCAAAAACAATAACAAAAGCAGGAATTAGGATGACATCAGACACCTCAACATCTCAACAACGGCCTGTAGTATAGAAGAAAATGGCAGAATTGCCTAAAAAATCACTTTCCCGGGGCTTCCCTGGTGGCGCAGTGGTTGAGAATCTGCCTGCCAATGCAGGGGACACGGGTTCGAGCCCTGGTCTGGGAAGATCCCACATGCTGCGGAGCAACGAGGCCCGTGAGCCACAACTACTGAGCCTGCGAGTCTGGAGCTTGTGCTCCGCAACAAGAGAGGCCGCGACAGTGAGAGGCCCGCGCACCGCGATGAAGAGTGGCCCCCGCTCACCGCAACTAGAGAAAGCCCACGCACAGAAACGAACACCCAACACAGCCAAAAATAAATAAATAAAATTTAAAAAAAAAATCACTTTCCCCTTGATTCAATATTGGAGCAAATTAATGAGACATTCAAAACTACAGAAGTTCTCAAAAATGTTCCTATATGTACCCTTTCTCAGGTTGAGGACGGTGTTACTAAAATAACAGGGTAAAGAGGAAAGTCTGCAATCCCTAAAACAGAGGTTCCAGTAAAGGAGAGAGGGGGTGAAGACTCTGAGTGGGTGATGAACAGGACAAATGAGGGTGATGAATAAAGGAATAGCACAGCAGTTGTGGATGGGACAGGTAGAGGACAGTGTATCTGGAGCAGTTGGACGATGGCTGTAAAAGGGAGATTTCAATGAGGAGGAAAGAAATTGATTCATTTGACCACTGGAAATAGTTTTCCAATAAGAGGGATTTTACTACTTTATTGGAGTATTTTGAAGAATTATTTAGAGGTGTATAGAAAAAGAAAGCAGATGGCAAACAAAATCAAAATGAAAGAATAATTACAAATTCCAAGGAAAAATAAAAGTTGTCTAAGAAGAAAATGAAAGTGAAGCATCTTTTCTTTTCTTCTTCTTCATTTTTTTTTTTTTTTTTTTTTTTTTGGCTAAGCAGTTACATAGTCATAGCGCTGCAGACACTGAAAAATTATTTAGCACACAGTGGAGATATTACTAGGTAGAATTCATAGAGGAGAAGGGAGCTGGCTATGGAAAATAGGTAAAGTTGATAATTTGAATATTATTTGGAAATGTGGAGGTAACTAACAAGAATAAACACTGGGAGAATTATAAGCTGTTGCCTCTTAGTGAATGTGACCAGGACAGGAGGATGCAGGACAGATCACCAGTGTTTGCTATGAGTCTTGCTGTCTTAACCACAAGGTCTTATTTGATCTTTAAAAAATGTGTGTTTTACTTTGATGAGAATTTATTATAAGTTTCACTCTTTGAATTCGGAATACACAGACACAGTGAAGTTGCTTCATAACATTTTAAGTATCAAAAATACTTTCCTTACAAAATATAAACTTTTCAATGCAAAGATCAACAAATCCATGTTTGTTGATTAATCTTGTTTTGAGAAAATGTCACACTAATGATGAATACAAAGAAGGATCTCCAGAGGATTTCCATATGGAAAAATACAGTCTGAGACTTCCTTTGTCTTAGTAGGTCAGTAAAGAGTTGGCTTCATGTTTTTATGGACAAATTGAATCTGATGTGGGAAGAACAGCCAGGAAAATACCAGGACACATTAATTAAGCTATTTGATGACAAAAAAATTATACTTGCAGGTTTTAGTCAATCAATAATTAAACATAAGTGACGTTTCAGAAGGCCAAAGCAATGGCCTTAATCTTCTTATTCAAGAACCTCATTAATCCTTAAAAGAATGAGTACCAGGGCTTCCCTGGTGGTGCAGTGGTTAAGAATCCGCCTGCCAATGCAGGGAACATGGGTTCGAGCCCTGGGCCAGGAAGATCCCACATGCCATGGAGCAACTAAGCCCATGCACCACAACTACTGAGCCTGTGCTGTAGAGCCCACGAGCCACAACTACTGAGCCCATGTTCCACACCTACTGAAGCCTGCAGGCCTAGAGCCTGTGCTCCGCAACAAGAGAAGCCACCACAATGAGAAGCCCGCGCACCGCAACAAAGAGTAGCCTCCGCTCACAGCAACTAGAAAAAGCTCGCGTGCAGCAATGAAGACCCAACACAGCCAAAAATAAATAAATAAATAAACTTAACAAATAAATTTAAAAAAACAAAGAGTACCTATGAAGGCAGTTTAAGGGGTTAAAATAGTTATTGTTAGAAAAGAGCTCTGCAGTTAGACTTAATCACAGTTTTTAAGTATTAAGGAGACCAGGAGAAGTTAAAGTAGTTGTGTCTTGAAGTCATTTTCAAATATGAGAGTTTTGGTCTTTACTTATTCTTTTTATTGTACAGGCTTATGATCAACAGTGTTAAAATCTTATATCAACCTTTTACAGCTCTTTTGCAAATGGGTCCCTTTCTCTAAAAAATAATCTCCAGGGGCTAAATGGAGAAAATCATGAAAGAGTCCCAGAATGCCACGCTCAAGAATGTAAATTGGTACAGCCACCATGGAAGACAGGATGGAGGTTCCTCAAAAAACTAAAACTAGAACTACCATATGATCCAGCAATTCCACTCCTGGGTATATAACCCAAAAAAATGAAAAGACTAATTTGAAAAGTACACGCAACCCAGTGCTCATAACAGCATTATTTACAATAGCCAAGATATGGAAGCAACCTAAGTGTCCATCAACAGATGAATGGATAAAGAAGATGTGGTAAATAGGTACAATGGAATATTACTCAGCCATAAAAAAGGATGAAATTCTGCCATTTGCAAAAACATAGATGGATCTAGAGGGTATTATGCTAAGTGAAATGAGCCAAACAGAGGCAGACTAACACTCTATGTTATCACTTATATGTGGAATCTAAAAACTAAAACAAACAAATGTATATAACAAAATAGAAGCGGACTCACAGATATAGAGAACAAAATAGTGGTTACCAGTGGGGAGAGGGGAGGGAGGAGGGGCAAGATAGGGGTAGGGGATTAAGAGGTACAAACTACTGTGTATAAAATAAATAAGCTACAAGGATATATTGTACAGCACAGGGATATATAGTCAATATTTTATAATAACTTTAAATGGAGTATATTCTATAAAAATATTGAGTCTCTATGTTGTACACCTGAAAGTAACATAAAATTGTAAATCAACTATACTTCACGTTTTTAAAGAAGACTCTATGGAGGAAGGTTACCTGTGAAGCTGGGTGCTTGACACTTGCTTGGCAGAACACAGAAAATGCTCAGCTGCTTGACCTGATCAGGCATAGCACCCAGCTACAGACGCTGCCTCCTAAAACACAGTGTGCAGCAGGCAACCGCCAAGGGAAATAAATTCAGATGCCAGTGGCCATGGTGTAGGAATCCTATTAGACAGTCTTAAGACTGGAAAATGGGGACATTGTGTATCCAGAGAAAATATTCTGATTCTCCCAGTTTCCTCTTCAGGGGCATTTGACATCACTTTCTGATGTTTGATGGTTCACGTTCACTCCTTATACACACACTCCTGTCCTCAGGCCCTGCCAGACCCCTGTCAACAGAAAGTCTCAGCCATTTGTACGTGATTGTGTATCTGACAACCGACCCCCCCGACACACACACACACACACACACACACACACACACACACACACACACATAGTACTTGTATGTATAATCAGGAGTATAAAGTGAGCAGCCTCAACTCCCCAAGAATAAAGGGTTGGCTTCAGAAAACAGAGCAAACATTGAGGGAGAGAAGGAAAGATGCAGAAGGTGTTGGTAGTATCCCCAAAATCCCAGTTGAGCCCGTGTGTACACCAGCGCTGAACAGCACTGACTAAGTTTATCAACAAAGAAACTCTAACAGTGGCAGAGGAGTCAGAGGATTGTACACAATTTGACATGATGTATTAGCCAGAGCAGGAAAACTGCCTGTGTGTGCTTGACCTTTGACATTCTAAATAAACTTGTGAGAGCGATGTATTCTTTCGGTAATCTGTTTGGCACGTGATTTTAATCCATTTATTATACAAACCTACCTGATTGTGCTTTCACAAGGCTTCCTTTCAAATATGTGAGGACCGCTGGAATGTTCCAACCCACCCTTCAAGAGTTTTCTTTGCACCTGGATAAACATCCCAAGGCGCTTAAACCATTAGTCATGTAAAATACTGTGTCTCCATGGTCCTGAAATCACTCCTGTAGGCATTCGCTACTTGGTCATTGTTGCAGGCAAAACTGTCTTCTTTTTAAGGTAAAGGAGTTTTGGAGAAGATCAGTTTGGAGAAACTGATGCCTGACTTCTGGTTTCAGCTTTGACGTGTAAAGAGTTTAGAAGCTGTCACTCCCATTTTTACAACAAAAAATCTAGGCAAACTGAAAATAAATGACTTTCTCGGACCCATCAGAGAATTGAGGCTGTGGGGCAAGTTGCCACTCTGAAATCTGGAGACCAGTGAGTCCAGAAAAGACTTTACTGGCCTTACCTCAGCTGGGGGAGGGTCTTCCTTCCACTCCCTCTAATATTTATATCTCACTCAAGAGGATAAAACAAAAACACAACAGTAGTCAGGAGGTTAGAGCCTTAAGGAAATAGATAGGCAACTCTCTAGTCAAGAAGGGAGAGGTGGATGAGGGAAGAAAACTATACCATGGGAAAAACACTCGTGAAGGTCACAGCTCAGAGATGCAGGCCTGCAAGACACTGGGATTTAGTCCTGAGATTATAGAATGCTTGTCCTTCCCTGTGTGTTACCACCAAAACATAGGGTTCCTGTACAATAACATTGCATTATACCTGAAAGAGCTGGAAGACAGAGACTCTCTCTGGGGATTAATTAGGGAACCCCAAAATCACAATGGAGACAAAAACAGGGGCACTGGAGGACCTTGAGTCCTCAAGCACATTCTGCTACAGCTACCCTTAGCCGGATGACCATAAATCCTTCAACCAAAAGCCTATTTACTTCAGTACCTGTTAGTCAATGTGTGTCCGGCTTTCAACAAAAAATTAGAAAGCATAAAAGACAAGAAAAAATACAGTGTGAAGAGACAAAGTGAGCATCGGTATCAGACAGATGTGACACAGATGTTGGAATTAACAGTTAGAGAATTTAAAATAACTGTGATTAGTAGGTCAAGGGCTCTAATGGGAAAAGTTAACAGCATGTAAGTTTACACGGGTAATGTAAGCAGAGAGACAGAAGCTCTAAGAATCAAAAAGAAATGCTAGAAATAAAAAACATAGTAACAGACATGAAGAATGCCTTCAAAGAGATCATCAGTAGACCGGACACAGCTGAGGAAAGAGTCAGTGAGCTTGGATATATAAATAGAAACTTCCTAGACTGAAATTCAAGGAGAAAAGAAAAAGAGAAAGAGAAATAACAAGAACTGTGAGACAATTTAAAAGTATGTAACATATGTGTCATTGGAATATCCGGAGAATAAAGATAGGATGGAGGAAAAGAAATATTTGAAGAAATAATGGTCAAGAACTTTGCAAAATTAATGACTGACACTAAATCACAAATCTAGGAAGCTCATAGAACATCAGGAAGAATAAATATTTATTTTAAAAGTCACACTTTCATATGTTTTTATATTTTAAAATATTTATTTTAAATATCACAGACTATATTCAAACTACAGAAAACCAAGTTGGTGTGGTATTTGCAAAACAATAGACACATAGATCAATGAGCAGGATACAGAGCTCAAAATTAGACCCAAACAAAGTCAGCTGATTTTTGATAGGGGTTCAAGGGCAATTCAGTGGAGAAAGAATAGTCTTTTAAACAAATTGTGCCAGAATTGTATATATCCATATGCAAAAAAAAAAGTGTAGACACAGACCATACACTTTTTACAAAAATTAATTCAAAATGGGCCATAGACCCAAGTGTTAAATACTAAACTATAAAATTTCTAGAAGAAAATGTAGGAGAAAATCTATTTGACCTTCAGTTTGGTGATGAATTTTTACATACAGCACCAAAAACATGATCCATTTAAAAAATTGATAGGGTGAGCATTATTAAAATTAAAAGTGTATGTTTTGTGAAAGATGCTGTTAGCCTCGGAATGAGGGAAGACATTTGCAAAACACTTATCTGATAAAAGTCTTGTCTCTAAAAAATGCACTGGACCCTTCAGACTCAACAATAAGAAAGCAAAGGACCCAAGTAAGAAATGGTAAAAAGATCTGAATAGACGTCTCACCAAAAAGGAAAATTGTCACATGAAAAGATGCAGATGCTCAATGGTACATGTTTTCAGAGAAAGGCAAATTAAACCAGTGATGAAAACCATTATACACTTCACAGTATTCTTAACCGTAAAGACCCATAAACACCAAGCATGCTACAGGAACTCTCATTCATTGCTCACAGGAATGCAAAATGGTACAACCATTTTGGAAGACAGTTTAGCAGTTCCTTACAAAACTAAGCATAGTCTTTCAAATGATTTAGCAATCAGGCCCATAAGGTATTTACCCAACTGATTGGACAATGTACATTTACACAAAAACCTGCAAGCAAGTATTATAGTAGCTTTATTCATAATTGCCCAAACTGGAAGTAATCAATATATCCTTCAATATTTGAGTGAATAAACATACTGTGGTACATCCACACCTTAGACAAACGAAGGATTTGAATTTAGCTGGCTAACTCATATTTTGAGAAACTACAACTACTGGAATTACTTGCCTAGATACACCTTTATTTTCTAAAACTGGAATTATGCTTTCAAATGAAATTAAAATATTCTATTTGCATGTGTGTATTCTACACATTGCTTGTCAAAATGTGGTCCATGGATTCAGCACGACATGGGGCTCCACGAGAATGCAGGATCTCACTCCCTACCTGAGACGTATGGAATCGGAATCTGCAGTTAACAGGATTTCCAGGTGATAGGCATGCACGTTAAAGCTCTATATAACTACCAATAATAGGAACAATATTTTCACCAGAATGTGCTATATAAAATTCAAGTTAAAATTTACTTCTGAATTTGTTGCCACTGCTTTTGTTGTTCACTTGTTTCACATTCTTTTTCCAAAATATGAATATAATATTAATATAAGTGCTTAACAGATAAAAGCAACTGAGTCCTCCAAGGTGAAAGTTCATTCTTGCCTTTCATCTCCAAATAAAATAGCGTCAAATGAAGTAGCGCTCCCTCCATGCCATCCTAATCTTACAATCTACTTCCCCTACTAGCATTTCAAAGGTCAGCTTCTACTTATTGAGGTAACAGAAAGGGATTTGATCTCATATCTGCCCCTGAATGATTTCACATTACACACTGCAGGTTAATTCTTCTGGCTTTTACCAGTCTGGAGAGATGAGGTTATCCTTATGCTATGGTAACAAATAACTCCCAATCTGAAAGGCTTAAAATAGCAGGGTTTAGCTCTCATTCACCGTGTGTGTGTGTGTGTGTGTGTGTGTGTGTGTGTGTGTGTGTGTGTGTACAATGCTTTTGGTGCTATATGTAGAGATTCAAACTGAAGCTCAAATAGATTTTCTCCAAATTTATCATCTTATAGTTTTAGAAGTCAAAAAGTCCAAAATAGGTCTTCCTGAGCTAAAATCAGGTCAGCAGGCCTGTGTTCCTTCTGAAGGCTTTAGGAAGCCTCGGTATTCTCGCCTTTTCCAGCTTCTAGAGGCTGCCTGCATTCTTGGTTCACAGCACCTTTCTCCATCTTCCAATTTTTCTCTGACTCTGAATTTCTCTTTTGTCTCCCTCTTATACTTTAAAGGACCCTTGAAATTACATTGGGCCCAGTGGGATAATCTAGGAGATTCTCCTTATTTTAAGGTGAACTGATTAGCAATCTTACTTTCATCTACAAACTTAATTCTCCCTTGCCATGTAACATAACACATTACCAGGTTCTGGAGATTCAGATTCAGACATCTTTAGAGTGGTGGTGGGGGGGGGGCATATCCTGCTAACGACATCTTCATTATGGAAAAGAATGGATTGTCGTAGCAACTGAGAGTCAAGTTAAACCATGTCAATAGATCACAAAAGACACCAAGTGCTCAGTAACCTCAGAGATTAATTTTTCTAACATGGTTTCCAATATATATGAAAAATATGTGTGTTTACAATGCTCTTAGGATGTAGACCTTAATTAAAATGTATGTTTTAGACCAATATTTTTTCCAACTGAGGTAGTCATTAAAATATCTGAGGTGCTTGCTAAAAATATAGATTCTGAGGCGCCACATTCCACACCTCCAGATGAGAGATTTAGGAATCACTGTGTTTAACAAGTGCCCATGAAATTCTGCTGATGAGCCCAGTTGGGAAAAGACAGAACTCCAGAAAAGATGTGGAAAGTCCTCAAGATACATTGATGACAATTACAGAAGGAAGCATTGTACATACGGATTAAATTCTGCATCATTGGGTGGCAAGTAAAATACCTACCAGTTAGTCAAACATTACGACGTTTTTCAGGACGACCAATACTTTATCTTCAATTGGCTTTAACAGCATGTATGGGGAGCCCCAGGACCAAAGAAAGTTTTAAGGTAACAGCAAATACTCACTGAGCACTTATTCAGTCACCTTTCAGAGTGATTTGTGTATATTAACACCTTTAATCCCATGAGAACTAAACAAGGCAGGTATTATTATTATCTCAATTTTACATATGAAAATACTGAGGCATAGAGAGATTAAGTTACTTCCCCAAAGTCACAAAGCCTCTAAGGGCATAGAGACAGGATTTCAACCCAGGAAGTTTATTCCAGAGCCCATGACCTCAAACCCCACAGGATATTTTGACTCTCAGCAAAGGCCATATAATATTTCAGTGTTTCAAACTAAACCAAACATGTTTGATATAAAACTGTAGTCACAAATCTATTTTTTATGGAGTATTATTTATACCCTGATAGAGTTAAGGCCACCCAAGCATAATCGAGGCTACGAAACAGCTGCCAACTACTCCATTTAGAGATTCAATCATCGTAAGACTGAACTGATGACCCTCCAAGTAAGCCTCGTCATCAAGTATCAAATGCAATTTTGTCAGGAAGTATTATGGAAAATACAAGGCATTAATTTATGTAAATCAAAACATGAGCTTGCAAATGGTATAATAGTTATTATTAAAAACACAGCGACTTTGAAAGCATTGTACATTTCTCATCTATAAAGTCCATATTTAAACGATATTTTATTTAAAAAGCTATAAAGATACTGGAATACTGAAATGGAGGAAAATGGGTCTGAGAACAATTTTCAGTCTGCTTTTAATTGTGCCAGATACGCAGACAGTGATATGGCTGTTACAGTTACTGGAGCATTGCCAGGCTATCTTGCACACGTGGATGTGAAGTTTAGACGCCCTTGCCAGGAAACTGAGAAGCCTGAATTGTATGGTACTTAATGTTTCCTAGCACTTAATGTTCCCTCCCAGACCCATAGAGAATAGAATTGAGATTAGGAGGGAAAGGAAGATGTGACATTGAGAGAAAAAAATGTCTTATGTAAACTTCAGTTAAAATATGCCCCTTTGAGCTGGACTTAAATCACCCAGATCCTAGCTTCTGGGTGGTCCTTTAAGTATCCAGTCATCTATTAAATATTTCAAGATTATGGGATCTTGACTAGACCTTTGTCCTTTATTTTTGCCCAATCCCCAAATTACCATAGATATTATAAAATCTAGCTACCAGTCATATTTCTTCCTCCTTCCTTCCTTCATTAATTTTTTGTTGTTGTTGTTGTTTTCTCTTTGCACTTTAGTTTGGAAAGTTTCAGTTGATATACCTTCAAGCTCGGTGATTCTTTCCCTGCCTGTGTCTCATCTACTCATGAGCCCATCAGATAGTTTCCACCTCTCTGCTTCCATTATTCATCATTTGTTTTTTACATTCATCACATTGATTTATCTAGTTTTAATGACACCACTCAACATCCACGGTGGAAAATAAGATCATTTAGGAGCACATACAATTTTCTATCAGAGACCCAGTTGGCATCAAGAAACTCAAGCAGTCTGTTTGGTTGCCCTGAAGAAAGGAAGGGAAGGGATGGAGGCAGGGAATCCACAGGTGCTCTGTAGTTGTGTTGATAAAAAATCATATTCATCTCTTCTTGTGTGCTGTCTACCTTTTCCATTAGAGCTTAATCATAGTTATTTTAAAACATTCCAAAATCTGTGCCATATCTAAGTATCTTTCTGATGCTCATTTTGTCTTTCCACACTGTAATTTTCCTGCCTTTTAGCATGCCTTGTGATTTTTTACTGAAATCCAGACATGACATGCTGGCTAATAGGAACTGAGGTAAACAGACCTTTCATGTGCAGTTCAGGCTATGTTTAATGTTTGTGATAGTTGTACACGCCAGAGGCTTCAAATTCCTCTAGTTCCATTGGTTTCATCTCCCCTGACGTCTTTGGGGCTTCCCTACGAATCCTCCTCGGAGTCTGAATCCCGTACAGTCTGCTGTTATTATACAGGAGCCCTGCTGATGTAGTTGTGGGGTGGGGGAGAGGAGAAGTGCTCTTTTATCCTCTGATTAAACCCCAGTCTCTTGGTGGGCCTGTGCCCCTGAGCTGTGACCGTCACACATGCTACTTAGCTTCAGGAAGTCTAGAGGGGGCTGGAGTCAGGGCAGTGGTCTTCCCCCAGGTGGAATAAGGTGATGGTACAATCTGCTCCCCACAGAGTAGGATTCTGTTATGGAGAACACTTGGGTGTCTTTCTCAAAGATTACTCTCCTTCTCCCCTGCCAGAGCCACAAGGGGCTCTTCCTTGGCTCTTCACAGAATTCCTGGAGGTAAAGCCCTTTTCAGTGGTCTCCACCAACTTCTTACTCTCAAGCTAGACCATACTCTGCTTCCAGCAATTCAACTAAATTACCCTGTAAGTGTTGCTACCAGTTTGTGGCTGCAGTGGGTTCTGTTCCAGGAAAGCAGGTCTTGGCTCTGACTTTCCAGATTCACGTTTCTCTCCAGAATTTGGAGTGGTACCTAGACCTGAGACTTCATTGATTTTTTTTCAGTTAGTTCATCTTTTTTCCTGATGTAAGGATGGTAATGACAACTTCCAGGCTCTTCACATGTCTGAGTTGAAGCTGTAAGTCTCCACCTGTTTCCTGATGTGTCTTTCTGCAACCTCTCTGTACCTTGAGAGTTGCACCTACAGAGCTAGCAGGAATCTGCCCCTGTAATTGGCCTCTGATTTCTTCATGTGACATCCCAGCCCTGAGAGGCCACTGTTATTGAGGAAAGCTAGGAGGTAGAGAATTGTATCATTGATATCTGTATCATTTAAGTAAACAGTTAATAAATAATTTTCCGTGATAAAAAAAAAACCCAAACCATTATCCAACAACTCTGGCAAGATTTCCAAAACTTATTTTGTAGGTAAGTTAAAAGTATTCAAGGGTATAGAGAGTTTGAAACCACCAGATAAAAAGATCTGGAAAATCTTTTTATCTTTTTTAAAAATCACAATTTAAAAAAAACAAAGCAAAATAATTTGTATTTTGACATTGAGTTCCAATAAAGATTATGCATGTATATATGCATGTGCATTTTAGAAGCCCTTATTAAGATTTTAATTTGCTATCAAATTATGTCACATGAAGAAGAAATTATTTTATGATTCATTTGCCAAGTGTGACTGTGACAGCTGAGATTAATTTAACCTGGGCTTTTATACATTAGTATTCAAAAGGAATCTAACACAGAGAAAAGTGCTTGGTTTTGTTTTATTTTTATAATGAAGGAAATGTGTGTTCTCTGTTTTGCTTATTACAATGAGCGGGTGGATTAAATGGTTTTGTAGTTAAACACAAATACGAATTAGGAATGAAAGCTACTTCCAAGATGCATTTCCGCCCTTTAGACAAGCGCTTGAATGACACAGGGTCATGAAAAGCAGGGGCTGTAACATTTACTCTGGAAAATAAATGTTTACGTCAAGCAGCAATTGACATTTCTAGCTTATTACGTGAATGTCAAGCACTGTTTCAAATCACTTTCCCCACATCGGTCCCAGCTTTGGGCCCTAGGCCAATATCAGATCGGTGAACCTTGATTGGTGGCTTACCTTTACTTCCTAGAATTCATATTCGTGCCAGTAACATGACCTCCAAATTCATAACAAGCAAGACGTGTTCAGAGCTGAAATAAGTCCACAGGGAACCATGGAAACGAAGGAAGAGCTGCAGATGTGGGCGGCCCCGTTGCTCTGCACCCAATCAAGAGGGGTGTTCTGTGAGTTTCGACCCATCCCGCTGAGACCACAGGGCCTCCAGTACCACAAAGCGCTGATCAAAGTCTACATCTTCAACCCTAACCTCTGACCCCGACTGAGCACGTTATCACCACTATGCACGATGGTTACTGTTGCTATTGGTGAAGCAGCCACAGAGACATCCACTAACACAGAAGCCCCCGCGATTCCCATCAGTTGGTTCCTCTTTTCCTTTTTCTTTTTTTGCCAATCACACATAATCCACCACCATAGCAAGAAAAACCCCTGAATCCTCTCCTTTTCTTTCTATTTTAGTGGTGGGATTCTCATAATCTCTTGTCTTAATTGCTGCAACAATAGCACTAAAAAAATCTTCATTCTGATGTTTCTACCCATTCATGTTTCTTTCTCTCAGTGCAAGTCTATGGAGCCAAATTACACACACTCTCACAAACACACACTTTTTTTTTTTTACTACTCACTGTAATTATTATTACTGAAAGTTTATCATATGCCAAGCATATGAGCTTGGTGAACTTGGTGAACTTTTAATTTTAGTCAGCCCCAGCAACTCTCGATTAACTAGTCTGTGCCATAAATTTAACACGTCGATGATATTTCAGTATTATTATTGTATGTAAATACATACATTCTGACTCCTCAACTAAACTTAAGCCGCTTAAAGTTCGTGATTGTGTCTTGCTCTCTGTAACAGGCCCTCGCTAAATCAGAGCATCAAGGTTGTTTTGAGACTTTTTGTGAACAATGAGCTCATCCTACTCCACACGCTAAGTTTGAGATGTTTGGTTAAATGGGATAATTAAAGGCATTCATAGAACTTGCGCTGTGGCATGCTCCTAATAAGTGAACAGAATTCATAAATGTATTTAAACTCAAGTTTCCTACCTTATAGCTACTTTTGAGAAGCTAGGACTCTTGAAACTGGCTCGAAGGGAGTTAAAAATGTCAGAGGAAATGAAATATTCTGTCCAAAGCCCACTAAGAAATTTGAGAGAACATGCTATTTTTGGAGTAGATTGACCATTTCTTAGTATGTCAAAATTTTGGCAGGTGGTTGGTTAGCCATAAATACTATGGAGATATTATTTTAAGGAGGCCAAAGAGTCTATACATAAGGCACACATAGCTTAACATGGAAATATGTATCCAACATATATTTTTAATTAGAAAGAAAACTACAGTTGAGTATAGGACTATATATGTTTAGTGGATTCACATAAAACTGGAAAATACAGACATCTGCTATTTTTACTCAAAGTATACTGAGTGCCCATGACATAATTTGGCAAATACATGTATACCATAATTTTTTTTAATGTATTGGAATAAATGAGACTTGGTTATATCAGGAAGGGAATGTTTAAATACCCCAATAATCTAGATACCTCTTTGTAGAAAAGACAATTTTTTTCTTCTGCTGTAATACAATTTTAAAGAAAGCAATCTTTTGTTTCTTCAAAGACACAGATAAATAAATGATTGTTTACAGGAATTTTGTTCAGCATGCATTCCAGTTTTCTAAACCTAAAAATGCCTTATAATATGTGAAAGGGAAGCCACCTGTCTTGCATCTATAAGCAAACACAAAAACATATTATTTTGAATGCTGTCTGGCCTATGGCCTTTAAAATCTTTAAAGTTCAGTTGCTTTGGAAAGGATTTTCTAAATTGCAAAGTCACAATCCAAATTACAGCTGAAAACTGGGTGCATTCCTGTAATGAAGGGTTCATTCATACTATCTCCCAGGAGGTGTTTAACCCTTTGAAGGACTCCTGTGTACTTCTGTCTCTCTGCCAGAGGACTGGTTCCCCTCTAGCATCACTCAGCATTCTGTTGCTCCACGACCCAGCCACGTGAACATGACTTTCTGCATTTCCGAGGCTTTTGCTCCCAAACACAAACCTTCGTTTTGCTCTTCTCTTGGCCTCGAATGCTCTTCCCTGACTTCCACTTGCCTAAACCTTCCCTACCCTGCAGTCTGAAGACAGGTGTGGGTTCCCTGAGGATTCCTTTCTTGACCTGCAGAACTTACCTTCTGTCTGTGCTATAATTGTCTCTTTGCTAGACTCCCCTTCCTACCCAGACGGGGATGTGTGAGGGCAGAGCCTGGCTCTGCTCACCATTCCATCTCCAGGCATTAGCACAGGACTAAGTAAACACACAGGACTTGTTAAATTAATAAATCAGTGGGGGTGGTGTGGCAGCTAATTTGTATCTTTCTTTTCCTCTCTTTTCATTTTGTCTTTGCAGCTGTGTTCTGTGAAGTGGGCAGATGTCTTTCCAGGGCTAAAATGTATGCTAATCTCCTTCATGGTTTGTTCCTCACCTTTGGCTCTGGGCTCCAGAGAGGATGCTCCTGTATTCCCTCATTTCACAAAGTGTTCTCAACTGGCTTAGCTTGGCTACTTGCTTGGCTAATTTCACAGTATGTGGAAAACATAATGAAAATGCTCTGTGCTGGGAGAAGTGATTTCCGTGACAAAGAGAACTGATTTTTTAATCTTAACTATGTCATTATCCAAGTCTATTAAGTTGGACAATTTCAGTTATTTTTGCTGGCCTCAAGTTTTCTCCTTTATGAAATGAGGGGTTGAACTACATGATTTTAGAGGTGCCTATGGTGGGCAGTTCTCGGATTAAGTTGCCAGGGCGTTCCTTGCACATAGTTAGAGATACGTGATGCTAATGTATGGTTTGAATATCTCGTGCAATCTGTAAATTCAACCTCATGCATTGATTATATTAGCAAAGGTGACAACATAACAAAAATAATAACCCACAAGCCACAGATCAATTTAGCTAAGACTATAAAGGAAAGTTATGGACACATAACTGAAAGGTCAGAAGAATTTCAGGCTTCGAAAGCAGTTTCATCACAGCCCCCCTCCTGCTCTTCTCATCCTCTTGGATCCGCCCCCCATGCATGACTGGGCTTCAAATTCAGGCTGACTTGCCTTTTGGTTGCAATCTGCTTGCCGTTGTCCCAAGCCTGCTGCCCAGTTTCTTCCCCAGTCTTTAAAGTCCTGACATCATTCTGGTGGAGCCAAAGAGAAGCAATGGCCCAGATCCCTAAAACAGTCAATTTGACCAGGGCTGGGGTCAGGGCAAGGATTGCACTGCCGAGCTTAGGCCTGAGCCCAGGGTTGCAGGGCCATCTAGTTGCTCCTGGAACAAACCAATTTTGAAGGTTGCGGAAATACTGAAACAAAAATCTAAGTTATTGTACTAAGAAAGGGGGAAGGAGAGAGTAAGGAGGCCCAAACAATAGATTGTCACAGTAAGTAGGCTTTGGAAAGCTATTCCTTTAAAAAGAGAGGAATAATAAGTGTTCATTGAGGACACTCAAAACTACATCTTAATTTTTAACATCTATCTTCAAATTCACACACTAATCTGCAGGTGACTCTTATATGTAATGTGGCTGTCCCACTATTCCCTCAACCCAGCAAATCTACAAAAGAGCACACAAAACCTCTCCCGTCCACACCAGCCCACAGAACACTGTATTTCTCTCAGCTGCACTACTGTTCTCCAGGTAACTCAGGCTTGGACACATGGAATCTACTTGGATTATATTTAGGTCATATTTTGAAAAAACCTGAAGTGAACCCAAATGAATTCTCTTTATACAATACGATAAAACGATGATTAGAAGAAAGATAGTCAAATGCACGGATGACTAAAATATTAAAGAAAAATAAGCAAATGCACAGAAATGTATTCAAGGTACAAATTCTGGAACGATACACTTATCACCAAAGTATACAGAGGGCTGGTGCATGAACTGCCCTACAGCCAGGACTTAGTCTCTTGAGTTACCCAACCTCATGTCAGGGATATTACAATGCATTATTGCTGTTTTAATGCTTAATTAATAAAATGTCTACACCATTTAAAAATACATGGACTAAATTCCCACGTTATCAATGTGGTCTCCAAAACAAATATAAGGGGGTGGAGGGCTTGTATATTTATTTCCATTTACAGATAATGAAATCAAGTTTCAAACAAGGATGTATGACTTGGCCTTGATCATGAAGACTAGGACGTTTCAAAGCCTTAATTCCCACCGTTTTTGTTACTAAGCGTTGTGGGTTTGTCATAGTATTAGTAAGAACGTTGTCACACAACTAAGCTATCTGTCCTTTAGGTAAATAAAGCCCTGGGCATCATTCTGGCAGGGCCAGATAGCAGCAATTGCCCACAGAATTGGCTTCTGTGGCTGCGAATATTTTAATCCCCATCTACCTTTTGGTTTGTCTTTCTCTCATTTGATTCCAGATGCAGAAGAGGAACAGGGAAGCACGTATTGAGGGCGACCACCTGGAACAAGCATGTAGCTATTTGAACATAGGAACTCCAAGAAAAGAGCTAATACCTTAGGTATTACTTGAATGTCAACCCCCAAGTTACTCATATTTTATTGATTTATATAGATATATATTTATAAAGGTATTTTAGACTTTGTACTCTTTGGGGAGATACTTCTACAGCTTCTAAATACTTGTTTTGTTTAAATTTTATACCAACCCTTTAATGTTAGTAAGGAATTTGACTAATTTCACACAAGTTCAGGAAGAACCAGGATTAGACATTGTATTTTTCAAACATCCAGCACATTCAAGTTAACCCCTCCTGTCTCCTATTACTTACCAACCAGTTTTCTTCTGAGTTACATCATCAGTATATTTTCCTTAAACAACAGCATTCTGTGGCAGCTGGTTCACTTAGTGAGGGGGTGGGGCAGTTAAAATCCTTGTCTCCTTCCCATCTGGAAATCCTATTATTTGATTATGGATTCCACTGATTTGATTATTTCCCTATGTAATCAGTATTTATTGCTAATACAGTATATAATAGGTGGAAACAAGTTTTCACAGATTGTACAGACACATGAGCAGACAACTGTACAGATGCCCAGGGCTGCAGCAGCAGTGGTCCCTGGTGCGAGGGGGCATGTGGGCCCGTGGCTCAGACTTGGGATCAGGAAAGTCTGCCGGATGCAACATGCAGTTAACACAGAAGGAGGAGTAAGTGTTAGCCACGGGAAGGCAGAGGGTAGGCAGAATAGAGAAGTTCTTCAGACAGAACAGAGAAGTGAAAACCCAAAGGCAGGGGACAGCACGGTGCCTTAGAAAAATTACAAATTCAGGGTTTCCGTAGCAGAGAGGGCTAGAACTAGTGAAGCTGGTGAGAGAGGAGACCTAAGAATTCCCAGAGGCTGAATCAGGAAGGGCCTTGCACTCCATTTAAGGCATCCCTATTTTAACCAGAGAGTAATATGCAGCCTGTTAAGACTAAAAGCTAGGTGTGAGGGATGATCAGATTTGAATTTCAGAAGGATCCATCTGAACGCAGCAGGGAAGACTGTTTGGGAAAAATAAAAGACCAGAGTAGGGAGGGCAGGAGGCTGCTGCAGTAATTGATGAGCTGAGGGGTGATGAGAGCAAAGCAATGCCAAGGGTACACATTCTTCCTGGAGCTTGGATTTGGATTTCAGACACTAATCAGCATCCACAGGTGGCCAACTCAGGAGAACAGCCTGGGCAATTCTGACTCATGTACACCAAAATCAGAGCAATTGGTTTGCAAGGAAGGAACAGAACAAAGCAGAAAAAAAGAGACAGAGATGAGACACCCCCCTCTCACCTTGAGTCGTAACGGGTCTGCGGGCACAGCCCCGTGAGAACCAACCCCATTCCCACCCTGTGCCTTCCTGGAGATGCCCCAAATCTTTAAGATGGCCGGCAATGTTTTGCTTCTACTAGGGCAATAGGGCTTTGTTAATTGCAGCCAAAAAGGCTTGCCTAAGTATTTTAATTTCCATTTCATGGTGGGTGTTAATTAGTAGTTGTCAGATGAATTAATGTAAGAATAAATGAATACATAAATTAAGTCAATGGTTTCAGATGAATTTTGGAAATCTCATTAACAGCATAAGGCTATTATTTCTTCCAACTAATTATCTACATCTGTTTATTACATTTTCACTCCCAATTCTACTCCCTCCCCCCCAAAAGAGGCAGTTTGTCTTTCATGCACTAGTATGATTACCTTGCTCGAAATATTTGTTTTAAACGAAAAGACTTAATGTGTGTAGCATGGTGGAGGGGTGGGAGAGCAGGGAAGGGGTCCTTCCCTGTGTAAACTCCCAGTCCTTAACTAAAACTGTATTTTCTAATGTTAAAAATAACTAATTCTTATTCAGAGTTCTGGCTGTAAGTCTAAAAGGAAAGGCTATGATTTTTTAAAGCTATAAGAAGTATTGAGGGTTTCTCCATTATTACTGATTATTGGATTGTGTATTAAAATTGACAAATGCACTTCACAAAATTGTTTTTATTGTTAATAGTTTAATTCATTATTACATTAAAATCTTAAAATAGTCTAAGGGAATAAAATATACCACAAAGCTATTCTACTATAAATTTCATACTTTAGAGTTTGTGCATATTGTATGTCACATATTTCTTAATTTTCAGGTATTTAAATACATGAACATATGCATAATCTATCCCTGAACTAGAGTTTGATGTGAAAAATCCTGCACATTTTATTTTATTCTTCTTTGGTATTTATTTATAGCTAGATTTCTGCACTAATTTTATCGTACCTGAATTCCATCATCCGTATTTTAAATCATCCATGTTCCTAGTGCTAAAAAGATCTAGGCTTTTGTAGTTCTCTTTGCTGTTAAAAGAGAAAAAGAACAAACAGATGTTCCCTAACCACATGGATGGTGTTTTTTCTGATGTTTAGTACAGGATGGGGTAAAAAGACACAGTTCAGACACTAAGGCAACACCAAGTAACTCCAGCCCAGCAGGTGAGAGTGGGGGCTGTCAATCACGGAGCCATTCTTGCCGGGCTACAGTGTGTCAGACAACAGACTTCAGTGTCTCCATTGAACTGCTAATTATTTGAGGATTCTGTAGGGAAGAGTCCATGTAAAGTTGGCCTGTTCAATTCTCAAATAGCTTGCTCCTGCTAAATCGTGTGCACACACACACTCTCACACCACACACACAACAACAACAGTGGGTATGTAACCCACAGACATGACTTTCCCCCCTTTCTCTCTCTTACTTCCTGCGCTCAGGGTCTCAACCCTCCATATTTACAGCACGCAGACTTTCCCACATCTATAGTCTCTCTTGCAAGACGCTTTCAAAATCAGCATTCCATTGCTGGGCTCAAAAGCCCAGGTGACTTGTTACCTTCAAGTGAATGCACTGACTGAGAACTCAAAGCACTCTCTATGTGGCTTCAATCCACCTTTTCCATTCTTACATTCCACTTCCACTACATTATTCTTCTGTTACATGTTTATGGCTTCATCTGTCTCCTCCATAAATCTTTCTGGACTGGTCGGGACACTAGTTACCTCTCCCTCCTCTTCATGCATATATTGATATTGTCCTCACAAAGAAGGTCTGTGTAGTGCCAGCTACTTTGGTATCATCTTGTCTTATTCCTAGTTTTGGTTTTAAAAAAAGTATTTTAAAAAATTCACCTTTATATCTTGACTTCATATATATATAAATTCACTGAGTGCAAAAACCCTGTTTCACAGTGCTGTGCAGTTCTAACATAACCAGCACTGTGGTTTTGCTAGTAGATGACAATCCATGTAACTGTTATATGATTCCTTGAGGCCAACGTGATAAAATGGCAAATGAGATATACAGACATTACGTTCTCTTAAGATCTCAGAAGATTCGACTTTTGGCAAGGGGAATAACAAAGGAGAATCTAATAGAGGAAATGCAAGCCTTCATTAAGTTCTGAAGAAGAGTGATAATGTATATAATAGTTAGGCCAAGAGGGAATAGAAAACTCAAGATAAAAGAATAATTTGAACCTAAGCTAGACTCCAAAATGTCCACAAAAAGTCTGTGAGAGAGTGAATAAAACAGGTTGGCTAGAGTGAAGTGGGATGGTTAGCTTTTAGAGATGAAAACTAAGACTCTGTGACTTTTTTTTCAGTAAGAGGAAACTAACAGAAATTCTTGCATGTCCCTGAGGGTGAGGTAACAAGTGAAACAGCATGTTGAATCAGGTGGGGAAATACTCTGGTGTCTTCTATAGATGAGCACCCGGATCTGGAGTCAGATGTCTGAGACCCAAGCCCATCTCCATCATTCACGGGCTCTGTGACTTTGGGTAATTAACCTTGCCTCTCTGTGTGACTCAAATTGTCAGCTCCAAAAAAAGGAGGTTATAATCCTATCTCAGATGATTGTTCTCATAAATTATGAGTATTTTAAAGGGTATATGGGGAGAGGGGGAGGCTGAAGAGGAAGGGCTGTGTAGGTTTGCGGAAAAGGGCACCAGGAAAAGAAGGCTGGGGTAAAGGGTATTAGCAGCTATGGAGAGTCAGTCACCACCTAATCCTGTGCGGAAGCATACACAGCTCAGGGAACTTCTCCTGCGTTCATCTACAAATAGGTAGTGCAAAACAGCATCCTTCCATTGAGAGTAATAGTACATTAAACTGAATTTTAACAAAAGCAATAAACCTAAGCCTCTTTGGTGCATCACCAGAATGAGGGCATTGCTTGGTTAAGGGCTCACGTATAAACCACATTCACCGAAGTGGTGCTTTACCTGTAATTGAGAGTGATACTCAAAACCTTAGTGCAGCTTCTCAAATGTCATCTGGTACAACTTGGAAGGTTAATAAGAAAGGAGAAAACAGCATAACAGATAAACACGATGACAAATCACAGCTCTCTTTGGCCTGAGAATCTGCAATGGTTTTAAGAATGTGTCCTTCTTAGCCTAATGCCCTCTACATGCACCCATGTTTTCATTCTTTTCTTACATTTTTATAGATTTTTACTGAGATATAGAGATAAATACAAATTTTTAAAAATCAACTGTCATTTGACCTCAAAAGAATAGAGACGTAATGCCCAGTAGTCAGTATGTATATAAGGAGCCCTTGGAGGGGCTGCTCACTTCATGGTGAAAGGCATGGTCAGCGTCAGCTCAAATCCTCAACAGACCGGAAATGCAAGGCTTACTTTAAAAAGCATTATTTTGCCCAAAGAAAACCATTTGATATCATATTTGGTTTTCACGATTGTTTGGCTAAGCTTCTGACATAACCATGACTTGCTTGTACAGCTTTCTACATCATTCGGACTGAAGAAAAAGAGTCTTCGGACAGAGATAACCCCAAAATATGCAAGTGAAAATGTTGTTTTGCAGAGTCAGAAATACTTTTCCTGCTTAGAAAATGTTTTCTCTGTAACACAGATGTGCTTTTCAAAGCCTCAGAGTTTCCTCCTTTGAAAATATGTTGAGCCAACTGAATTTTTAAGGAAAATATTTATACCCTGAATTTAGCTCTGCTGAAAGAGCATGCAAGAATTGCAATCACGTTCTTTGTAAGTGTTTTAAAGTTTTCCTGGAGTTTATCACGTGAGGATGAACTGAAGGACTGAGGTCCCAGGATTAACATAGACCTTGATTTTTAAAAGAATGAGAAAGTGCATAGAGGTGAAAAAATGTGCCAATATGTTCACTATCATTAATCCTCATAATCTGAAAACCTCAGTTTGTAATATTCAACATCCTTACTGGTCATTATTTGTAAAATGTTTGCAGTTAAAAGATTTCTATTAAAATAAAGATTGAGAGTGGATAAGTATATGGCAATGGTAGGAATGTCCCTTTACTGTGTTTCAAGTTTGGGGGGATTACAAATACAGCCACTATAAACATTTCTTTTCCACAGCTGGCTACACCACTTGCCTTCCCAGCAGCAATGGATAAGAGTGCCATTTGCTCAGCATTTCTGCCAACACTTACACGGCCAGCCTTTTCTGTTGTTGTTATTTGTTTGTACTGTATCTCGCTGTGGTTTAATTTTAATTTCTCTAATTATTAAAGATGTTGAGCATCTTTTCATGTGCTTATTTGCTATTCATATATATCTTATTTAGTGAAGTGTCTGTCAAACATTTTGCCTGTTCTTTTCCTTGCTTTTTCATCATTGAATTTTGAAAATATACATTTTGGATGCTAATGACTTATTAAATATATGTTTTGATAAGAGTTTCTTTTAGTATACGGCTTGTTCTTTCCGTGTCTTAACAGTGTCTTTAAAAACTTAGAAGTTCTTAATTTCAGTTAATTCTATTTCTGCATTTAAGGGTAGTGTTTTGGGGTCTTCCCTGGTGGTGTAGTGGATAAGAAGATGCCTGCCAGTGCAGGGGATGCGGGTTCGAGCTCTGGTCCGGGAAGATCCCACATGCCACGGAGCAACTAAGCCCGTGCGCCACAACTACTGAGCCTGCGCTCTAGAGCACACGAGCCACAACTACTGAAGCCTGCGTGCCTAGAGCCCATGCTCCGCAACAAGAGAAGCCACTGCAATGAGAAACCCGCGCACCGCAAACAAAGAGTAGCCCCCGCTCACCGCAACTAGAGAAAGCCCACCTGCAGCAACGAAGACCCAACATAGCCATAAATTAATTAATTAAATTTTTTAAAAAGGGTAGTGTTTTTGATGTTACATCCAAGAAATCTTTGCTAAACTCACAGTTTTTCTCCTATGTTTACTTCTAGAAATTTGATACGTTTTAACATTTAGGTCTACAATGCATTTTGAGTTAATTTTTATTTACATTGTAAAGCAAGGGCCAAAGTTCAATATTTTTGCTTATGGTTGCCCCCAGCACCATTTGTTGAGAAGACTATTCTTGCTCCATGGAATTACCTTTGCAACTTTGTAGAAAATCAATTGACAATATTTAGCGGGTCCATCTGGGGACTCTTCTCAGCTCCCTTGATTCATGAGCCTGTCCTTTTGCTAAGACCACACTGTGTACCGCAGCTTTATAGGAAGCTTTGGCGTCTGGAAATGTGAGCCGTCCAACTTTGTTCTCCCTTTTCACAATGGTTTGGACTATTCTGTTCCTTTGAAGTGCCATTAAAATTTTAGAAATAGGGACTTCCCTGGTGGTGCAGTGGTTAAGAATCTGCCTGCCAATGCAGAGGACACGGGTTCAAGCCCTGGTCCGGGAAGATCCCACATGCCACGGAGCAACTAAGCCTGTGCGCCACAGCTACTGAGCCTGAGCTCTGGAGCCTGCAGGTCACAACTACTGAGGCCACGTGCCACAACTACTGAAGCCCGCACGCCTAGAGCCCGTGCTCTGCAACAAGAGAAGCCACCGCAATGAGAAGCCCGCGCACCACAAGCAAAGAGTAGCCCCCACTCACCGCAACTAGAGAAAGCCCACGTGCAGCAAAGAAGGCCCAACACAGCCAGAAATAAATAAATAAATAAATTTAACAACAACAAAAATTTAGAAATAGTTTGCCAATTCTTATGAAAAGCCTGTGTGATTTTGACTCAAGTTGTATTAAATCTCTATATTATTTTGGGGAGAATTGACATTATCACTTTCCTGTTCCTGAACAGATCAAACCTCTGTGTTTATGAAAGTGCCCTTTAATCAGTGTTTCATTCATAAGTGTTTTGTGGTTTGGGCATACAGATCATGCACATACTGTTTGATTAAGGATTTCAAGGTTTTTTGTGCTACTGAAAATGGTCTATTTTTAAATTTCAACAATTGTTCATTGCTGGCATGTAGACATGTAACTGATTTTTAAATATTGATTTGCTAACCTCATGTATCTGTTCTAATGGTTTATTTTGTACATTCCTTTGGATTTTCTACTTAGACAACTAAGTTGTCTGTAAGTAGAGGCAGTTTTGCTTTTTATTTGCAGGCTGTATGCCTTTTATTTCTTTGGTCTTCCTTTACTGAATCACTACCTAAAATGACTGATAGAAGGAGTTATAGGAGACATTTCTGCCCTGTTCCTGATTTTAAGAGAGCATTCGGTCTTTCACCAATAAATATATGTGAGCTGTAGGTATTTTATAGACCTACTTTATCAGGTTGAGGAAGACTTCTTTCAGTGAATGAATAAATAATGAACTATGTCAAATGTTTTTTTCTGCATCTAGTAGGAATACCTTATGCTTTTCCTTCTTTAATCTATTAATATGGCATATTACATTGATTTCTAAATATTAAACCAAGATTCCATTTCCAGAATAAATCCATTTTGCCATTTTTACATATTGCTGGGCTCAGTTTGCTCATTTTTTAAACAGTATTTGTGTTTATATTCAGATGGGTATTGGTCTATAGTTTAGTGGGGGGTTTGCCATGTCTTTGGTTTGGATTTTTCAGTACTGCTGGCCTCATAAAATGAGTTGGAAAGTATCCCCCAAACCTCTTTACTGTAGAAGAAATTCTATAAATTTTTAAATTATTTCTTCCTGAAATGTTTGGTAGATTTCACTAGTGAAACTTTCTGGGTCTGGAGTTTTCCTTGTTTGTAGAATTTTAACTACAAATTTAATTATGTACTTTAATAGATACAGTACTATTGTAGTTATCCATTTCTTCTTAAGTGAGCTGGTGGTTCCCTTAATGTCTTAGGAAAATTTCCTCCACAAACATTTTTAGGATAGTTCAAATCCTTTTAATCAGTGCCGTTATCTTTTGCCTGAAATACCTACAATGCTGCAGTATTAGTTACTTTCTCTAGTCTTATCCCCACTAGAACCCATCCTCACCATTATCATCTATCCAAAATATATTGTTCATGTCTCATTCTTTTTTAGCAGCCTTTTAAAGACCGATTTAAATTGTCAAGTATATAAATTTTAAAATATTTATTTATTTATTTGGCTGCACTGGGTCTTAGTTGCAGCATGCAGGATCTTTTGTTGCAGCACACGGGCTTCTCTCTAGTTGTGGCGTGCAGGTTTTTTGGGGGTTTTTTCCTCTCTCTAGTTGTGGCGTGTGGGCTCCAGAGCACGTGGGCTCTGTAGTTTGCAGCATGTGGGCTCTCTCATGGAGGTGCGTCAGCTCAGCAGTTGTGGCATGCAGGCTTAGTTGCCCTGCGACTGTGGGATCTTAGTTCCCTGACCAGGGATCGAACCCACATCCCCTGCATTGGAAGGTGGATTCTTTACCTCTGGACCACCAGGGAAGTCCCTTAAGTATATAAATTCTTTAGCATATTAAAAATGGGTCTCTACCATAGGCCTCCAGCTTCATCTCCTCTCACCTTTTCCAGGAAAATCATGGCCTACAAAAGCCAAACCGCTTGTATTTCTGTGAATCTACTGCATTGCTCCCCCTGTATCTTTTACTGTAATTTTTCACCATATTCATTATGAAGGTTTTTTTTTTTTTTGGCCACAACACTTGGCTTGTGGGATCTTAATTCCCTGACCAGGGACTGAACCCTGGCCCTCAGCAGTGAAAGCACAGAGTCCCAACCACTGGACCACCAGGGAATTCCCAATATTCTTAATCATCTTTTATGTCCTACTCACACAACCTGTCATTCAGAAACCCTCTTTGATTCTCTAGGGAGAGACAGCTTTCCCTCATTCATTCATGCTATGTTGTAATAGATAATTCAGATATTTACCATAGGTTATATCATACACGAATATATGAAAGTGAAATTATCTAAGCTTGCCTTCCTAACAAGACCAAGCTCCTAAAAGTTAAGGTAATAGTATATTTCTCTTTCTGTCCCTTACTCCTAGCCCAGTGTCTGCCCTACAGTAAGTACCCAATAATGTTTGTTTAACTATTCTGGGTTACATAGCACTGGAGTGGGTAGATTCTTGAGGTAAGATATGACCGCAATTTGCATTTCATTATCCAGCATCCTATCATTGAACTATGCACTGGCATTAGCCAAGAAGTAGATGGGGATCCTCTTCTACTTTAATTGTTCAAAATACCCTTTTGGCTCACAGGTCACCTTAAACATATGATCAGTGTAGAGAATGCTTTACCAAGTACACTTATCTATGCACATACACACCAGATTTTGTGTGAAATTCCAAGACGTTCATAGAACTCTTTATCTCCATCCACTTCCCAGTTTGTATACAGGCTGTCCATTCTGAGTTGTTCAGTAGGATTACACCACCATCCAATAGGACCAAGTGAACCAGGCTGGAATAAGAGAAGGAATAGAAGAGACCTGAAAGAAGGCTTAGAGTAGATCCAGAGGGTCCTTGTTCAATTTTTGGTGGAGATAGTTACAATATGGTAAAAGAAGAACTGAAAGGTTGCTTATTTGATTGTCTCCAACAGTGTTCGTCAGCGGCCTGGGTGCTCCAGATTATCATGAGACATTCAGAGACCCTCCACAGGTATCCACCACTGACCAGACTTAATGGTGCGATTTGGGTGGAGAATTAATAAGGGCAAAAGCCCTAAGCCTTTAAGGAAAAGACAGTGTTTTGAAGAGGAGTATTTAAGAGCTGTTACATGACAACCCTGTGGTGCAGATTAATCAGTGCCATTATCTTTTGTGCAGTTACTAGATGGACCCAAGTTGGGAGACAAAAATGACTAGAGAGAGACTCTAAACAACTCTATTCATATGACCGTTTAAGGGATGAGTACTAGAAACAGAAAATGTGTTTCATTTGTGCAGATTTCTGAGGACAGAAGGCCATCCTCTACCCCTGCTTTTGGAGCCATTCCTTTCTGCTTTCCTATTCCACTGATTAAATCCCCATCAAGTATCCCTCTCTTAGTGAATCTTTCCCCTCAGCATATAAATATACTCAGATACCCCACTAACAAACATGCCACAAGAAAGAAAAAAACAAAAACAATTAAAATAACAACAGCAAAATAATATAAACTCCAAAACAGACTATCTTGACTATGACCTTCCTTTCACCCTTTTAATTCCCAAAATTCTGTAAATAATAACATGAAGTGTAAACTCCCACACCTTAACCTTCTCACTCCCCATTCACCCCCAGATCTACTGCAATTTATCTTGCTTTCATATGAATTTCACTGAAACTGCTCATGTGAAAGTCACTGATGAACTTTCAGCTGACCTATTTTATCCCTGTTTAAGGTATTTTTCAGTTGGGTGTCTATGATGCCACTCTATAAAAACTGAGCTCTCTTTAGCTTTAAATTTCAGAAAACTCAAGTACAAATGAAGTAATCTATAAGAAAATTTTATTATTTCACAGAACTTAGTCACACCCCTTAAGAGGTCCCAATATATGGAATCTGCATAGTTGATTAATCATTGGTTCATAGATCACCAAGGGCACTCTTTTCTATTTTCAACTTTACCATGTTCAGACTTTATGCTAATCAAGGGTGTGTGTGTGTGTGTGTGTGTGTGTGTGTGTGTGTGTGTGTGTGTTTGGCAAGAGCAAAATCATATGCCAATGTCCATCCAAAGTAGGGAGAGTTTCTCCCCATGCATCTTTCTTTTAGTGGTCCCACCTATAAATGACTCAAAACCATGGGAGGAAGGACCCTCACTTTCCCATGGGTTCCTAAACATAAGATCCTCCTTGGCCTTAGGCCCCACGCCCACCTACAAATGAATCCATCTCATAGGGAAATAGACCACCGTGATAGGCCTTGACTAATCAGCATTTTCTAGACTCGTGTAGAAAAGGGATGGACAGAGCTATGCCACCAAGGAGGGAGGGAGCTACTCTGTTGGGTGGACAACCAATAATGACCACTGTGTACTTTTAACCGGATTTTCTGTTTCTAGTACTCATCCCTTAAACGGTCATATGAATAGAGTTGTTTAGGGTCTCTCTCCAGTCATTTTCTTCTCCCAACTTGGGTCCATCTAGCAACTGCACGCTCTTGACTTTGAAATCTATTTTTCTAAGAGATAATTTACCTGTTTGAACTGATATCTGCTTAAACAGACAAGACAACAAATCTAATCACTCCCCTGTAAACACACAAACACACACACACACCCTCACATATCCACAGGCATACACACTCACACAGACACACACACAATGACACATGCACAGACATATGGATTCGTTCCAAAGCTTTACTTCGTCTATTTCCGGTTTTTAGCGTCTAGTTGAATTGCTATCCACAGAGGTGCCGTCTTCATGCCGTCATACACAAAGATACTGCACGAGGTCCATGTTTAGCCCAGGCGCATTTCTTCTGAGGCTCATTTATACGTCTTCATGTGCCACAGCCCGTCATTTAAATAATGGATATTTTCGATCCCGATTCCTTTGTTGACTTTCTCGATTTCCTCTGCAGACATCTTCATGACTCCCACACACAGGGCGTGCTGTTTTCCTTCTGCCATGATTGCAACCACCGTGTCCACCGCGGCGGGGTAGAGCTTAGCTCCGGGAGAGGTCAGGCCTGGACACATGATATTGGCTCCACTGAGCACAAACTTGATGGCTCCTTTATCAACCTGCTGGCGGGGCAGGATGAAAGGGTATTTGTGAAGCAGCCTTAGCGTTGGATAAAAAGGCCCTTCTCTTTGTCTAAAAAATAGTAACTCCCCGTTTACAGTGAGGATTTCTATGTGTTCGTGGCATCGCACTATTTTGACCGGATCCTTCTTAGGCATAATTTGATTCAGCCACGGATCGATACCAGGAAACTGCTCTATCAACTGGTTCTTAATACCCTTAATAACGGAAGTTTTCAACTGGATGCAGTTGGACACATTTTCTTTTTCATCAAATTTCTTGAACATGATCCAAGGTGAAGAGGGCGACGACAAGGAAGCGCCCGGAATCGAAGAGAAAACTGAATTACAGAGAGCCCGGCGGAGGCGCTTACCGGAGAACTGCCGGCGTGGACGGTCGGTACGGCTGTTGTTAACCGGAAGAGAGAGGCGCTTTACGGCTTTCCGGGAAATCTACTTCCGCTCCTTGGAATGTGGCGTCGCACTTTCCGGCAGTATTTGGTCTTCCGATTACTCTTTGGGGCGGGACTGTAAAAGGGCGGGACTTGAAAAGGAAGGGTGGTAGAGCAATCGTTTTTGTTACAGGAAGAGAAGAACGGAGGGGGCCTGTCTTCTATTGTTTTTAATTGGGAAATGCCTCGCCATCTGTCCAATTACCCATGCCAGAAACCGGGGGACGAATGCTGAGCGATAAGACCTCCTGTTCCGCACGGTCACGGCAAGGAGTCGAGTCCTGTGCGTTATTCCTCCTCCACAATCTCTTATGCTCTCACAATCTCTCGCTGGTTTAGCGCAGCTCCGAATACTTGCAAACAGTCGCTGCCTGTCACCTTCCCAGTTCTCTCCACTTGCACCCGGAGAGGAGAGGCTTTGTGGCCAGGAGGAATGCGAATGTTGTACGATTTCAATCCTTTTAAACACACCCAAACTCGTTTTATGGGCCGGCATACGGTCTCTTTTGGTGAATGTAACGGTGCTTCTGAAAATAATGGGCTTTCTGCTTTGTTTGGGTGCAGCGCTTCTCTATTCTTACTGATTTTCTGTGTGCTCATTCTGTCCGTTACTGAGCAGCATATTGAAATCTCCATGGTTGTGGAGCTCTTTCCCTTTTCAGTTCTATCAGCTTTGGATTTATAGATTTTGAAGCTGCGTTATTAGGTCCATACCCATTTCAGATTAATGTGGAGGTCACCCTGTTAATTAGGATTTTATCCGCTTAGGTTTTAATTGTCATCCAAAGAAGTGTGAGGCCCGTGAGGACAGTAATTGTATATTTTATCTCTGTACTTTTTCACCCAGCACAAGATAGATCTGTTTCATACTACATACACAATAAGTGACTGATGAATAAATGAAAGAATGCTTCCTCTCCCCAAAGTTTTGGTCCGTTTCCCAGACAGTGCTTTGTGAAGAGAATAAGAGCAAATCCTTGCTCTGTGAGCACTTCTCTCCAATGACACATGCTTAATTTGGGAAGCCTGCACTGCAGCAGAATTGTAACAGGTGCTGAATGTATAGTGGAAAAATAACATACATTTCCTCATTTGGGGGAGCTTATAGCACATGAGGGTTTTATATATGTGTATTTTATACATATACATATATAATCATTATTATAAGGAATTGGCTCGCACGATTATGGAGGCTGAGGCTGAGGAGTTCCAAAATCAACAGTCAACAAGCCAGCCACTCAGAAGAGCCGATGGTGTAATTCAGTTTGAATCTAAAGGCCTGAGGACCAAGATGGTATAAATTCCAGTCTGAGTCCAAGTCTGAAGGTAGATGAAGACCATTGTCCCAGCTCAAAAGCCATCCGGCTGGAGGATGGCCTTTTCAGGGGAGAGTCAACCATTTTGTTTTATTCAGGCTTCCAAACTGATTGGATAAGGCCTGTCCACATTAGGGAAGACAATCTGCTTTACTTTACAATTAAATGTTAATCTCATCCAGAAACACCCAGAATAATATTTGATCAAATATCTGTGCACCCCGTGGACCAGTCAAGTTGACACATAAATGAACTGTCACAGGGGTAGACCATCTTAAATGAGGCAGTATAATGGGGTATTTATGTGTCTGACCCTAGAGCACAGAAATTACTCCTTCTCCATCAGTTACTAGATTGAAATCCTGGAAGTTACTTAACTTCATCTGTGCCTCAGTTTATTCATCATGAATGTGTGGTTAACAAGAATACCCATCTCCTTGGGGTTGGGGTGAGAATTGCTTGAATTAATACTTACAACAAATGGGTTTTAAATATTTGACATAGCTATTATTATTAAATTAACAGCAAAACTGTTACATAAATATTTTAAACACCCTTCACACAGGACACAGTACAACTAGCCCCCCATTTGTGCCTTCCTATTTATAGCTGAGTCTGTTCTGCTTCCCTAAAACTTCACTCCAGTCACTTTGATCCTGTGAAGTCGCACACATCCAGATGCACCTCTGGTTATTTTATAAGCCGCTAACCTAATTCATTATGTGTGGATTTTATGGGCTTAACTCTTCTTATAGGATGATCGTCTTTCTTTCGTTCTTAAGGATTGTCCCATTGTTCCGATCTGTGAAGTCATATGTATGAGCAGCATAAACGAGATGTAGAAACTCAGGGGAGGTAAAGTCATTACTGGCTAGAATGACTAGGGTGACCTGTCTAGATGCCAAATGGCTTAATCAGAAATGATCTGATCTAGACCTGGCTATCAGAGGCATGCGCAAGGGATTTTGTAGTGAAGCTATTTTAAGCAAAGGACTTAAAAATTTTTAGTCTGGAGTTCCATAGCAATGAAAAATCTTTTTGAAGTTAATTATCCTTATATGAAATCATACTCTTAATTCCATACCATGTAACTCTTCCCCAGGGTGCAACTTTCTTAGCCCACAAGCATCTCTTTGCTATCTACCATGAAAAGGGACACAAAGCTCTAGTTTTTGCTTTTAAATTCTTCAGTTAAAATAGAAAACCTCTTTTTAGACTTTCTAAAAACTCACCTTCTCTAAAATCATGGGGCCTGGTTCTTAAACTTTATAGAAAAACCTAGGTCTTTGAGGCTGGCATACATTAGCATATTAAAGAATGTGATACACAAATGTTGCTTTAAACATACTAATATGTTAAAACATGACCAACTTATTCTGGTTAAATAATTTTAAATCAATTCAAAATTAATTAACCATATGGATTTTTAGAAGAAAGAAAGTCGTGGCACAAAATTCAGTCTTTCGGGCCCGGGGTGTACCAGTTCCTCAGTCTTATCAGCCCCCCTCAGTATCACTTTATTTCCTCATGAAATCAGAATAATATAGCGTGTACTTCACAAAGTGTACGGGGTAGTTTTGAGGAATAAAAAATACAGTATATAACGGACTTACCTAATAGTAGGAAACAGTGTAAGTACATTTTAAAGTGTTTATTTAGGCGGCCTCTCCCGTTGCGGAGCGCGGGCTCCGGACGTGCAGGCTCAGCGGCCGTGGCTCGCGGACCCAGCCGCTCCGCGGCATGTGGGATCTTCTGGGACCGGGGCACGAGCCCGTGTCCGCTGCATCGACAGGCGGACTCTCAACCACTGCGCCACCAGGAAAGCCCCTCGAGTGTCTTTTGAGCTGGGAGGTGAGCGCGGGGGAGGCTCACCGCGGCGATTCCCACGCATTCTGTCCCCACGGGAACCTCAGTTGAGAAGTTATACCAAGATTGGAGTTAAGAGGACAGTGGAAGGAGGGCAAACCCATCCAGGAACTTTTTCTAATATCAGTTGTTATAGGAGAGGGATGAGAAAAACTCATCACATTTGTTTAAATTAAGTTTTAGCCTAAAATATTTTTGTTGATAGCCCAACCTTAACAAATCACAGTCATGTCCCTAAGCAAAAGACATCATCCAAAAAGAAGTTGGACCAGAACAGGAAAAAGCAGGATAAGGAAGAAACACTCATGTTTGGGGAAGAAATGAGACAGGTTAACAGAAAAGCTGGACTGAGCTGCAGTCCTATTCTAGTCTCCAGAGGGTGGACTGATATATGCTGGCCTGACCTCTGGGTCAACAACTAGTTTAACTCTACCTTGATCTGTAAGACTGGAAGCTGGTCCCTTGGTTCAAAGTGAGACCAAGACTTTGGCTTCATTTGAGTGAGCCTGCAGGCACTGTTAAGAGGTGCTTTAGCACAGATAAAGCAGGAAGAAACCACAATTTTGCACTTCATCCTCTATCCTCCAAAAAGATGTTCATCCCCAAAAGGGAACCCTGCCCACCCTGCAGAAAATGAATCTAGAAATATTGCTCAATAACCAACAATACAAAATAAACCAAAGGTAGAACAGAGAGGAGGAGCCAAAGGAAGAAAGTGAAAGTTTGAACATCTATGCTACAGCAAAATCTGTCCCCATTCATCCACCCCAAAGAAGTCTTCTTCCAGACAATATCTCTCCTTGTCATCACCCACTTCGTAAATCAAATGTGATTCTGTGTATAATACAACTGATATTATAAATGTACCAAGCTGCTTTCTGCTTACCTGCCACTACATTTAACTCATTCAGAACTGTTTTCTCCGAATCCCTCAGCTCTGCAACTTTCAATAAAAAAGAAGCAACAAAAAAAAAAATAAATAAAAAAAAAAAATAAAGTGTTTATTTACTTGCAAAACAACCTTTATGCAATAGCGATAAGATCTAAGATTATACCATATATGTAAAAAAATTACAGAAAATTAGCTTTGGATAATTTACTAAGTCAAATAGTCAAGAGATGCCAGAATTGAATTTTATATCAGTAATCTCAAGGGAATATGTAATCGACACATGGTGTTTATGTTGCAAAGATGAGGAAATCAAGTCAGAAAATTTCTCAGGTTCCTCTAATCTCCAAAATTCGGAACCTGATCCCCACACCTGGGTTGTATAATTTCAGGGGGTTCACCTAATACAAGTTTCTCTGCATTTTGATAAATGACCACTAGAGGGCAGGAGAACCAAACGAAGTCTTCATACCGTTCACCAAGATTGAAGTTCTGCATTAGAAGGAATACTAATAGGTAACTCAACTAATACGTAACTATTCTCAATTAAAAGGTAACTATTTTTTATCATACAGTTGTTTTTCCTCAGTTATATTTCCGAAATAAACAAACCCATCTCTAGAGAGTCACAAAACATTTCCCAAGTTCAGGTGAAGCACATTCTAAATAGTAATCTACTTAATTTACAGTTTGTGAATTTTTCTCTGCAACTATAGACAATCAGCAATAAAATAATTACTTCTAAAATGATGTCTTTTAAAACAAAAAATTAGCCCTACATTTTTTGCCTGTTGAAAGAAACATTAAAAGTGACTTTTCTCACATTGCTTCAATGTATAAACTATTTTTGAAAATTAAAAAAGCTATGTGTATTATAAAAATAATCTCACGACATCCAGAATGTTTTAAATTATGTCATCTACCTCATTGCTCCATTCCACAGGTAACACTGCTAAGTTTCTCATATACTGTACTACAAAAATGTACTCTGCATACCAAGCATCGTAGATGGATGGGGAGAAAACATGAGGTCGCACATGCGTCACACCTGTGCCCAAGTGGGGATGCACAGAGGAAAGGGCCCTACGTGGGAGAGGTGGGCAGGGGGTCCCTCAGGATCCTAGGGGCTCTCATTCCCAAAGCAAACCCTGGCCTCGGGATACTGAACCCTCCCTTCTCCTCTGGACTCGGCCCACCTCTCAGGCCCTGGGCCAGTCCCCAACTCTCCTGGTCTCAGATTCCCCCGATTGTCCCAGGAGGGGATGGACACGGAACTGTGGGGGCCTCACTCGGTGTGGACACGGCCTGGGCTCCTCGCCCCCAGGGCCCTGGATGGGTGCAGCAGGATGCGCTCAGGGGTGCAGGGGCCTCCCTCCCACGTGCAGACTCAGCGTGGGGCCGCTGGCCCCGCGTCCAAGTCCACCTCCCGGCTCACACGCAGACCCCGGGCAGCGCGGGCTACAAGACCCAACATGAGCATCAGCCGTTGGTGCACTGGGCGCATGAGCTCAGGGCACCAACGGCTCCCAGCCCAGCCGTTATCTCACGGCCCCAACGGCCGCTGCTCTGCGACCCCATGACCCCTGGGACCCCCAGGCCACCCTACTCCAGTCAGGCTGGCTGGAGACCTGGGAACGTGAAAGTCACGGAATACCCCCCATACACAACCTGCTGTCCTGGTCCCCAGACTCTTCCCCGAGGCCAGCTCGGTGCACGGCTGGGTCAGGGAGCCTAGAGGTAGTGTAGACACGGGCCTGGGCAGGAGAAGGGCAGGCCACCCCGCCACTCCTCCACACCCGCCTCTCCCTGCCTTCTCTAGCAGGACCCTGGGACACACACCAGGTACAGCCTGGCCCTGGCCGCGGCCCTGGCTGGTGTAGCAGGGACTGGAGGGAGCCCAGAGGAGGTGGCCCCACAGGGAGGGCCGAGTGAGTGTTGGGGGTAATTCCTGTTACTAGGGAGCCCCTCCTGGGCACTCAGTGCCAAATTTATAGATGAGCCATGGCATGGCATGGGTCACTCAGCTCTAAGTGACCAAGCCCAGCCAAACTGAGACTCTGAGAAGTCACCACGAAGATTGCCTGTCACGGGGCTGTGACTGGCCCCAGGTCAATCTCACCCCAAAGGCCATGCTGTGCCCAGGAGCCCAAGAGGTGGCCCCTGAGCCCAGGCTTGGAGGTGAGTCCATTGTGGATGGGGGAGTATGGGGAGGGGCAAGGGCGGTGGGGTCCATGGGTGAAGAAGGCTCTAGGGAGGCTGGAGGGAGGGAGGGTGACGGTGCACGCTGGGGAGGTCTTCTGGATATGAACACATAGGGCTCTGAGCTCCAAGCAAGGAGTCAGGGGACACTGCAGGTTGGGGGTGGGCAGGAGACACAATCCAGGTGGTCCAACCAGAGCCACAGCATCTTAGACCTGGAGCGAGCTTAATGAGCATGGATCCCCAGGAACCGCCCAGGGCTAAGGAGACCGCCTCTGTGTCCTCATGGTGCTTCGGAGCGCTGGCGTGCCCAGCCTGTTGGAGGGCATCGTGGCTGCAGCAGGAGAGTTTCAGGATGAATCAGGGCTCCAGGGGTGGCCTGGGCTGGCAGGTTTGGGGGAAGATGCCCACCTGGTCTGGGACTCTGTGGTGTGTAAACGCTTAGCTACCTGACTAGAAAGACCCTGGGGGACGTGGCCTTGTGCTGGTTGGCGCTGGGGACCGATTAGAAGGAGCCCTTGGCAATCTCGAGTCCCTAGCTCCAGGCCTGACCTGCGTCCCCAAGGTGAAAGTCCACGTCTTCGGGACAAAGTCCTGAAGGGCCCATGTTGTAGAACAGGTTGGCGTTGTCAGGGATCATTAGCTCTGGTCAGGGAAGGGCGGGGGAAAGGTCAGCTGTGCTCAGGAGGGGCGACGGGCCAGGGAGAAGAAATGCTTAGAAACAGGAGATGAGTGGAGGGCAGGGGGGTGGGAGGGACATGGGGATTGGGACCCTTCCTGGTGCCAGGTTCCCCACTCTGCACCCACAGAAAGAGCCAATATCCCTGGGTCGGGAACAGAGCTTCTGAGATCTCTCAGAGCTAGAAGCAGGCCTGGGTGCTGGCAGAATCCGGGCCTCTGCAGTACTGCACACAGGATTCCTGTTTTGTGTGATAAAAACATTCTAGAAATAGATCATGGGGATGGGTGCACAGCATATTGAATTTGCTTAATGCCATTGAATTGTATAATTTAAAATGATTAAAAGGTAAATTTTAAAACATAAAATCTAATAAGCCATTAAACTATATGAAATAGAAAACATTTGGAAAAAAAAAAAAGCTGTCATCACAAGGGAAGGGAAGAAGCTCTGGTACTGAAGCTGATGCTGACGGGGATGCCAGAGCCACTGCAGCAGCAGATGCTGGAGACGCACCTGGCTTGGGCTGGGCACCAGCACAGATCTGGTGCCAGAGCTGGTACAGGAGCTCTCACTCTGTGGCTGCCTCTCATTCCGGCCCCAGGACCACAGTGGGTGAGGAAACTGAGGATGAGCCTGGATCACTTTCAGCCTGGATCTAGAACTGGAGCTGCTGTAACTCCTAAGCTGGTCCAAGGGTTCAGGCTGGAGGCGTCTGTAGTTCTGTAGCTGGTCCTCAATCTCGCTGTGTAGCTGGGGCCAGACAGACACATCTTCCCAGCTATGCGAGATCTTGGGCTGGAAGCGGCTGTAGCTTTGTGTCTCCCACTGGCAAGCTGTGGGTTAGATGCTGTCCTGCCCGCTAGGCTGTGAGCTCTGAGGTCAGGAAGGTGTCCAGGGTTCACATTTATATTGCAGGTGCCTGCACACTACAAGAAGCAGTACACGTGAATATGTGAATGAGTCCATCCCCCAGCCCAGGGCTTCTTTGTGTGTCAGGCTTCACATCTGTAAAAGAACAGCACTACCTCCTGGGACCGTTGGGAGGATCACACTGACCGAATACATATGTAAGTGCCTTTTGTGTGCTGGGCACCGTCGCAGAGACCTGGGAGCAGAGCAAAGGAGCGCCACAGCCCGGGCTCACGCGGAGCTGACCAGACCAGGGCGTGAGTGAGGAGAGCGGGTCACAGGGGTGTGTCCCAGCCCAGCCGGGGCAGCTGCCAGGATCAGCGGGTGGAGCCCTGTCCTCGTCAGCCAGTGAAGACCAGTTTAGGTGGGGCTGGAGGGGACGTGGGCTCCTTGCTCTGAACGCTCATGCTACGTGGGATCCCTGTGCAACCATTCCCCTCACAAGTCCTCAGTTTTGCCATCTTTACAGTGGGCATCTGAGGAAATCCATTCCTAGCTTCCTCCTTGAAGTTTGTCTTGATCCTATGAGACAAAGAACTCCCTGTGACCTGTCTTCTCATTGGAAACCCCAGTGTGCTCCAAGGGAACTGCTGTGTCTTCCAGGAGACTGCTCAGGTCCCCATTCTGGTCAGTGTCTAAACTGGAGAACAGCGAGGATCAGTCCTGCGAGCATCAGGACCACGGAGGGAACTTGGCAAATCAGTAGACAGAGCTTCCTCCCCTCATGCTTGTCTTTTCCCACCATTTCATTCATTTTTCATCATTCATTTAACCAGGTCACTAATGGAGGAAACTGGGTTATTTCCAATCTTTTGCTCATATGAAGAAGGCTGCAATGAATAACTGTGTACATGTGCCAAGTGTAGAGGTGTTTCCGTGGGGTAAATTTCCTGAACTGTGACTGTTGAATCAAAGGGTAAATACATTTGTAATTGTGGATAGAGCGAGCTCCACTGCCTCTGTTAGAAGGCATTCCCATGTGCTATTTCTACAGCAGCTTCAGAGTATGCCTTCAATCTTCTGGATTTACGAATTTTGTCATAGGAGCCTCAGCGTATTTCATGTGTTTAAGGCTATATTTGGTTTTTTGTGGAATGTATGATAATGTCTTTTGCCCAATTTTATATTGTGGCTCTTTTCTTTCTTACCAGTTTCTAGGGTCTCTTTATTTATAGAGGCAGTTAGGCCCTTTGCCTGGGATATAAGTTGCAAATATTTCTTCCCAGCTTATCACTTTTTCCTTTTTAGGATACGGTGTCTTTTCCCTTGGTACAATGTTAAAATGTCAGTTCTCCCCCAATTTGACTTATAGATTCAGTACAATCTCTACAAAATGCCTCAGCAGAAATCTCTTTGTGGAAACTGATGAGCTAATTTCAAAATATATACAGAAATATAAAGGGCCAAGAATAGTCAAAATAATCTTGAAGAAGAAAGTTGGAGGACATACAGTACTAGATATCCAGACTTTTAATTCAGCAACAGTAAACAAGGTAGTGTGGTCGTGGTGCAGGACAGACACATGGAACGGTAGAAAGTACAGATTCCATCCAGAGGCCCACATGCAGACGCTCAGGACTGCTACAAGCACAGCGAGGTAGGACCTTCTAAGGATGGGTTAACATGCAAAAACCAATCAATGCAACACTGTAAGAGAACGAAGGGAAAAAACCGTGACATCGGGCTGGAGACCTGATACAGCCTGAGGCAGGACATGAATGAGTTCTGCTGGCCGGCTCTGATTCTGGTGGTCTTTCCTAGCAGGTATGGAGGAAGAGGCATTTCCCAGATCAATAGCTGCATGCCAGGTACCGAGGGATGTGTTATTCTGCTCAGGCAATGAAATCACACCGAGGAAGCAGCAACAGGAGTCAGTCACCGCCCGGCTGAGCTTACGATCATTCACTTTTCCAAGATACATCCCAGGCCTCCTGTGCTCCAGACACCACTGCTGAGATGTCCTTGGGCAAATCGCTGCTTTGCTTTTTCCCAGGGTCCCGTTCTTGGGGCACAGGGGACAGGCACCTTGACGCCTCTTGTCACATGTGAAGGACAGCTACAGTAGCTCACAGTGCACCCGCAGCCCCCGAGAATGTGCCTCCCACGGGGACGGGTGCTCTTTCCAGGTGGCCCTTTGTTGGGTCCTTGTCACTGAGCACATACGGGGGCCCCCAAGTGCAGTCGCGCTGAGCCTGTCTCCATATCACCTTAGAAGGCCACTGCTGGCCCCACTTCACAGACGAGCAAACTGTGGCTCGAATAGCAACACTTTCCCCGGTGATGGGGTCTGTCTGACCTCAGAGCCTGTGCCTCAACCACCAAGTGGCACTGCCCCAGCCACGCGGCCGTCACGCATCCCTGCTCTCTGCCCTCACCCGCTCACCATACGGTCAGGGTCTTCCCTCCCCTTCCTCCAGGGACAGCCTGGTGAATTCCCCCCTTGAGGACCAACGCTGTCTGCTTGGGGGTCTCCAAGTCTGGGCAGATAAGACACAAGTGGCTGTGGCTTCATCCGACAGCCTCAGACCATGTGGACCCCCCTGTCCCCAACCCACTTTGAGGCAGGTGAGGCTCTCCGACTCCTCCCTGCCAGGCAGAGCTGAGTGTGACTGAAGCTTGGGCTCGGGGTGGCAGCCCGCACTCCCGTGGAGCCTGAGATGCAGTCTGAGCAGTGCTCCGTCTCCAAAGCCCCCAGCCTGATGCTCTGACCTTCCAGCAGCTTCCCTGAGGCCCCCACCCACCCCTGTGCTCTGTGAAGGCCTCCTCTGCTCACAGGAGCTCAAGGGTCCTGCTGTTGCAGCTGAGAACATCCCCTGGATGGATGCCTGGAGGAGAGGGAGCGGGCAGGCCACGCCCTCCGGTGTCCTGGACAGCAGGGCTGGGTGCTCAGCTCAGAAGCTGCATTAAGATGCAGGAGGGGCGGGGGCGGGGATGGGGCCAGGACCAGGGCATGGCCTGCAATGGAGAGTCTGTGTAGGCCCTCATGAGCAGTCGTATCAATGGATGTTTGAAATATTGTGCAAGGATTTCTTTTGGATAAATTACCACTAGTAAAGGTATACACCTGTGGGACTTTGACAGGTCCTGAAAGCTCTTCTCCAGAGAGGAGTGTCCCTCCAGGGCAGCTGATGGGGCCTCTGCTCCCTCACACCATCACCAGAAATAAACACCCACCAGTGATGGTACCCAGTGCTCCTTGGCGGTGAGGACATTTGTGTGCGTCCAGAGCAGGGAGGCGAGCATCTCTGCTGCTTATGGCCACGTGCATCACTTCTCGTTTGAATTGCATGTGTTTGTTCTCTGTACCTTTTTTAAAACATTGACTTTTGAGAGTTTTTGGTACCACAGGGATGCTAACCTTCCTCTGGCTTTGGGTTCTGAGGAATGCTTTCCTAGGTTCAGTTGTCTTTCTACCAGTGACGTTTGCCTTGTTTTTGCTGGGCCTCTCTGGAGCTGGCCCTGGCACTGCAGTGATGCAGCTGGATCGAGGTCTTGAGATAGTACAGCAGCTGGCGCTGGAGCCAGCCTCACCGCGGGAGGGCAGTGGAGCTGCAAGAGGAGAAAAGGTCACCAGCGTGACTGCGCTCCCATGCGCCTTCCAAAGACCACACATCCCGGTGCTTTCCAGAGGAGCCAGAGCCCAAGAGCCCACAGGAGGAAGTCTTCCCAGGCTGAGGGGTGGTCCCAGGCCAGTCTTTGCTCCTGGTCGGACAGCGGCCCCTGGGGGCTTCGACCTGAGGGGCCCATAGGGACCCCTCCTCCTATGCTCATGTGCGCCCACCCCTGGCCTCCTCACCCTGGGCTCGGCTCTGCCTCCTGTGCTCCTGGTCCCCGGCTGGGTCAGAAGAAGGTAGGCCTGGGGCTCCAGGTCTGAGCCCAGCGTGCTGAGCTGCACGTAAGCCATAAACTGCTTTAGGCTGAGGGCTGACAAAAATCCTCCAGAAACTGGTCCAGTCAGGTGCCCAGGAAGGAGCAGGTGGTACTGGAGGTAGACGGCGTGCAGCAGAGTCAGAGGCCTGGCCTTTCCTTCCTTTCCACAGGCGCCCCTGTGGGCCCCGGTGCCAGCCCCTGCCCATCCAGAGGCCAGCCCCACCTCAGCCCGCCCCCACTTGACTGCCAAGCAGGGGCAGGCCTGGTAACAGGCAGGGGCTACAAACAGTGTCCATGCAGGACACTCTGACCACCCGCCCCCTCCCTCAGGGAAGCCAGGCGCAGCCCTCTGTCTGTCCCCGCCCCGCTGGAACATCCACCCCAGGGGGGCAGGGAGGGCTGCGCTGCTCTGGTCACTGCCCACTGTAGGTGCTCCGTTCGCAGCTGGGCTCGGAGGATGGGCGACAAGGCCGATGTGTGATCGGGATACCCGGCACATCTCTGTCCTAAGCCCTCAGATTGGGCAAGGGGCAAGCACGGCTGGGCTGTGGGTGCATGCATCTTCTCTGGGGACTGGCTCTGAGCTCTCAGCCTCCCCTCTGCTCCCTGGGGACCCGGGACCCCAGCCACAGCTCTCTGACTCCTTTCTTCCTGCAGGAAAAGCCCTCAGCTCTCAGCCCTCTAGCGGGAATCACAAGATGTGAGGGATCCAGGGTTCTGCCTGAACCCCCAACCTCAGCCCCCAAATGTCGCCCCGTGTGGAGACAGGAGTCCTCTCCCTGATGCCCACTCACTTCTTTAGCTGTTCCCGGGGTCCGTCCTCCTTCTGACAATGAGGGCAGAGGGACCCCTATCCAGAGGAGGCCAGGAGGGCATCACACGTGTCCACTACCTGCCTTGGTGTCCAGTGGGACTGGTGGACCCCGGACCAGAATGGAAGCCCGGGGGGCAGGGATTTTTGTCCACTCTGTTCACTGAACTCTGCTAAGTGCTTAGAAAAGGGCCTGTGCACAGTAGGTACTTTATGTACTGTTGACAGAATGAAACTTCTCGGATGTCTGAGTGTACCTGGGGCCCCCCAGCCAGCTGCCAGGGATCCCTGCTCTGGCTACACCCAGGACAGGAGACCCCGCCCAACAGACAGAACGTGAAACCTCCTTTACAAATGGGAGAGAGCCTGGCCCACGGTCACAGGATAAGTGAGGCTTGAAGCAGAAACCTTCCTCATGAAGGAGAGGAAAATCATAAATAAGAAGCACCACATCCTTTCCACAGGCCAGGCAGGGACTCAGCACTTCCCGTAGCTTGTCCCACTGAGTCCTGGCAGTAACCCTATGAGTTTGGTCCTTGTCATACCCCAGCTGTCACATGAGCAAACCCAGGAACAGAGAGGTGAAGTGACATTCCCAAAACACACAGCTGTGCTGTAGAGGGGAGAAGCACCCACCTTTTCACTGGCAGGCCGGGGACTTGCTGGGTGCCAATGACGTTTCAGCAGGTGGATGGGAGGTGGGACACAGGAGCTCTGCTCCGGTGGGCAGGAACCAGATTCTCCACGTTCAGGGCTGACTTGTTTTCATGCTGGGGTGGACAGAAGGGGGACACTTCAAATAATGTACGTAAACAGTAGGAAAATGCAAAAATACAGCCATAGCAAGAAGCCAAAGCAATATATAAAGAATTTTCTCAGATATCCCCCCAAATATATGAAAAGTAATTTTGCAACTGACCAAGGAGGGGGCTGACTGGTGGAGGTAGAGGAAGGGAGGAGCCCAGACTCCTTGGGACCCTGGCCACTCAGGTGCAAAGCCCCTGGGCCTGTAACCCCCAACACACACACAAACACACACACACTGGGCCTTCCAGTGGCGATCATTCTAGCATCTGCTTCCGGATGTCATCAGGCCTATAAGAGATAAGACCAATGAAACCCCAGGGGTGATATCACACGAGGCTAATGCACAAACTCAGAGATGGATGATTACAGAAAGGCGTGGGATGTAGCTAGAATACAACTCAAAACTGGCGTGGGTTCTGTTCCGCAATCTTCCCGCCTTTTGGCCTTATGCCCTAGTCTCTCCCATGGAGGGGTTAAAATGAAATTCAGATACTCCCCTTCTCTGGCATGAAACTTTCCAAGGACTTCCCACATTTAGAATCAGGCCCCCAAGTGCCTCATCTCGGCCTGTGTGTCCCTCTGTCCCCTGGTACACAGGCTTACGTGATCCCTGGTGTCCTTCCCTGCGCGAGTTGCTCCGTTAACCACAGTGGGCACAACTTCCCCCTGGTGGTCACCGGCAGCACTGCGGCACCAGACAGGAAACCAGAAATTAAAACAGACCTTTGTTTGGGGTCATCAAGGCAAGCCCCACTTTTGTGGGGCTCCCAGGCCCCAGGGGGCAAAGAAGCAGGACCTACGGGATCCAGGGGGGAGCAGAGGGACCTTGGATCCTCCATGTCTCCCAGTTTCCCTCCACTGTCCTGGGACATCCATGAGGACAGGAGGCCTCACCCCAGGCAATGACTCCGCCCCCTTCCACCTCAGGACTGGAGGCTCCTGCAGGGAGGGTCTGTTCCCTGGCCCCCGGAGGAGCGGTCCAGGGCTCTACCACGTTGTGCACTACCCAGGTCCCCAGGCTGTCCTCTGCTCCCAAGGGCCCCAGAAGGTAGAAAACATTTACAGGACTCAGCACAGCGGGTCGCCAACAGAGAACCAAGGCCAACACACTCTTCTATGAAATCGTGGAACCCTCGGGGTCCCGCCCAAGCACAATTTGTAGAGGATGAAGCAGGTCTTCCCTCCCGTATCCTGGTGTCCCCTGGCATGGGAGTGGGAGTCTTGGGAGCCTACCCTCGTCCCACGCGCTCAGAGCAGTGGACACAAGGCCTCAGACCCTGTCCTCTCCCCGCTGACCTGGGGATGGCCCTGCCCAGATGACCCTGGGAACCTCTGGATCCCCGCCCAGCAGCCCGGCATCTCTCCGCTCCGGATGCCTTGCGCCGCCAGCGTGTTGCTAGGAGACTGGGTGCTGGGCCTACTCCCTCCCGGACCGCAAAGCCCACCCGGCGCGTGCGCACATGCTCTCCCCAACGCCCTACCTTCCGTCTCCGCCCATGTGGGCGTGTCCACTGCCCGCAAGCGCTTCTGGCTAACCGGCCGCGTCGCTAGCCAATCAGGGTGTCCACCACCGGGGCCTCCAGCCAATCAGGTGTCTACCATCGGAGCCGCCGGCCAATCGAAGTGTCCACCGCCGTGCCGCCAGCGAATCCGGGCACCCACTACAGTGGCGTCCCTCGGAGCCGCGCGGTAGCTGTAGAGGTGACCTGAAGCATGGAGAAGATACCTGTCCTGGGCCTGGGCATCTGGAAGGTGAGGCGGCCCCGTGGTCGGGGAGGGGCGGCGCCTTTCCTCGGCGCTCCCTGACGTGGAGGGGCCACCTACCTGGACACCCGCGGGGACACCCCCGGGACACCTACCTCAGCCTCCGCAGGCCCAGCTGATCGCCCGCACCTGCCGCAGGGCTCCTCCTGTGTTTGAAAGATGGAATATTTAGATATCAGATTTTCTGAAAATGGAGGTTGTCCTTATTCATATTGAGTCCCAATCATAATTATTCAGAAATAACGTCCGGGAAAGCCCAGAAGAAAAGGTGGTCATGCTTGGATAAGGGCGGGAACATTGGCAGTCACCTCACAGATCAGAGCAGCAGCCAACCGGAAGATTGGGGAAATGTCTGTATCAAAGAGACAAAGAAATGCTGCCATTGCCAGTTTGGTTTTGAAAAGAAACATTGATTTTTATTTTTTTTTGTTTGTTTGTTTTTTTTTGCGGTACGCGGGCTTCTCACTGTTGTGGCCTCTCCGGTTGCGGAGCACAGGCTCCGGACGCGCAAGCCCAGCGGCCATGGCTCACGGGCCCGGCCGCTCTGTGGCATGTGGGATCTTCCCGGACCGGGGCACGAACCGGTATCGCCTAGTATCGTCAGACGGACTCTCAACCACTGCGCCACCAGGGAAGCCCTAAAAAGAAACACTGAAGCTTTGTCTTCTTCCCCGTGTAAAAACCTGATAGTGGAAGTACTTTGGACCTTTCTCTACTTCGGACTTTCTGTCAGTGATTTAGACATAGCACTAACTAAAAAGCTTTTCAAATTTGCTTTCTTTTAAAACTTAGTCTTTGGTAAAAAGATATCCATTTAAGAAGTCACATAGGGGGCTTCCCTGGTGGCGCAGTGGTTGAGAGTCCGCCTGCCGATGCAGAGGACGCGGGTTTGTGCCCCGGTCCGGGAAGATCCCACATGCCGCGGAGGGGCTGGGCCCGTGAGCTATGGCCGCCGAGCCTGCGCATCCGGAGCCTGTGCTCCGCAACGGGAGAGGCCACAACAGTGAGAGGCCCGCGTACCGCAAAAAAAAAAAAAAAAAAAAAGAAGTCACATAGGAAGTTATTGGATGAGTAGGAATTCGAATGATCCACCCTTGCTCATCAAAATATTATTTAAATTATTTCTTCTATCCAATTAACTCGTAGAGGCCAGGGATGTAGTTTAATTCATTGTGGTTTGGTAGAATGAGTTGGAATTATTTCCTCTTTACCTCTTGTCAGAAAGATTTTGTTTTAAAGTGGGGTGAATTCTGACTTGAAAATTTTGTAGAACTATGTGTGTGTTGTGTTTAATTGCTTCATTTTAAAAATAACTATAGGACAATTGAGCTTTATTTCTTCTTGAGTTAAGTTTTTCTAGGAATATTTCCATTTTATTTCATTTTTCCAAATTGTCGGCTTCTAGTCATTGATAATAGTTTCTTAGATTTTAAATCTCTATTTTTATCTATATGTACTGCTTTCCTCTCATGTCATTTTTTTAAAAATTGGTCTCCTCAGTCTTGTCAAAAGTTTGTCTACTTTAGGGAATTCCCTGGTGGCCCAGTGGTTAGGCCTCCACGCTCCCACTGCTGGGGGCCCGGGTTCGATCCCTGGTTGGGGAACTAAGATTCCACATGCTGTGCAGCGCAGCCAAAAAAAAAAAAAAGGACAACAACCAAAAAGTTTGTCTACTTTATTAAGATTTTTCAAAGAACTAACCACTGGCTTTGTTGATCTTCTTTATTGATATTTGATATTCATTCTTATTTTCGTAAGTGGTTCTTCTAACTTTGAGGTGGACACTTAGTTCATTAGCTCCCAGCCACTCTGAATGTGTTCTCGTTAAATGAAGATCATTATACTGATGCATCTCGTGGGGTGATGTCAAGTTCAAGTGAGAAAGCGCCTTGTGAGCTGTGAAGCCCTTTGGGAACATTGGGTTTAATGGTCCTGTGAGCCGTCCCGGGCCTCTTCCCCTGGTTCCAGGCCCCTCGCCTGCTAGAACAACCCCGTTCACAGTGAGCATTTTCTTTTCCGAACTTCCGCATTCCTGATAGAGTCCATCGCGTTCCTTTGGGTCTGGCAGATGCTCTGTGTGATGGATTATCTTTGTGTGCACATGTCTACCTTCACACTTGGACTGATGGTCTGTGGGTAGAGGGTGAGCCTGTACCTCCTTGCGGCTCACCTATCATCTTTATTCCTCCTAAATTTATTTATTCCTGTGTTCCATTCTGGAAACACGGCCTCTAGCTCAGTTATTTGCAAGCACTAAAAATACCTAAAGCGTTTTCCCCAAATAAGTAAAGGAATTTGAACTTAGATTAACTATAAATCCTTTCTGACTCTGACATTCCCTAATTTTAGGACAAAGGGATAGAAGTACCAATTCAGTAACTTCATTTTTTACGGATCATTGGCTGTGCATTCTAGAGTGCAAAGGGGGAATTAGGGTTGGCCCTGAATGTGGGTGGTTTACTTCTGTTCCTTGTTTTGCAGGCGGCCCCAGGGGAAGTGACAGAGCAGTAAAAGTTGCGATAGAAGTGGGCTTGTACCACAACGAGAATGAGGTTGGAGTGGGGATCCAGTGCAAGGTCAAGGAGGGCATGGTGAGGCGGAAGGACCTGTTTATTGTCAGCAAGGTGGGCCTTCCCTGGCAGAGAGAGCGGGCTGCAGACCGTTCAGCACTGGGCCACGAGATGGGGGGAGCAGCACAGGGAGGGTTCTCCGGTCTCCTCATGTGAGCTGATGACTCCACCTGTGCTTGAACCAGACGGGACAGGACTTCTGCAGCTTAGTGCAGATGCTGGGATTGGTGCGGTCAAGGGGTCGGGGACAGCAAGACAGGCAGAGGTGACCTCTTGAGCAAAGGCACAGGGTATGGGACAGCGCGGGGTACAGGGGCCCATAAGAAGCTTGACGTTCCTACATGGAAAAATGTTAGGCAGCAGAGATGCGAGGCTGGGGAAGCAGATGGGCCGATGGTGGAAGTCCGGATGCCATTTGAGGAGCTTATTCTTTTCCTCTTAGATAAAGGACCACAGCTGAAGGCTTTGAAGTAGGGAGCTTGTATTCTATGTAAGAGAGACTTGTGTTGTGTCGAGGTGATCGTAGCCGCTGAAAGAAGCACGTGTTTGAACAGGAGGCAGGAGACAGGCGACAGTAACAGCCATAGAGGCGGGGGTGATGACGGCCTGAACTAGGATGCAGGTCAGGACGGGACAGAGAAAGGATTACAGACATCCTGGAAAGGATTTCTCCTACATTAGGCTGAATGATCACTGCTTGGGCGTCTCCCATGAGAGCACCTTTTCTGAGAATCTCATGGTGTAAGCTGAGCTGTCGCTCATCTTTTTAGACTAAACAAGAAAAACTGCTTCATTCCTAGTGCAGCTCTACTTTAAGTCATTGTATTAGTTTCAGTAAAGGATGTAGCAACTGTGCATCAGTCACAGTAACAGAGAGCAGAAGATGCCTAGAAAGCGAAACAAGAGAGGATGATTCAGAAACGACTTATGTATGTTTGGAATCCAATGTTCAGAGAATAATACTTAAAATAACGATAATAGCTGTCTTGCACTTACTGTCAGCTAATAGTATGATTTTAATGATGTACCAGGCACTGTTTTACACTTACTTTCTCAGTTAATCCTCACAAGCCTGTAAGGTGGGGACTGTTGTTAACACCCCATTGTACAGGTGATGAAACTGAGGCACAGAAAGTCTTAGTAAGATTATCGGTCCCAGAAGCAGGTACTCAGGTCAGACCCTCTTACCCTGCCTGGGGAACTGCCTCATTTTCTAGGGGTCCCTGCAGTTGGCTGCCTAGGTGGTAGAAAAGTAAAAGGTCTCAGATCACTCAACAAATAGCAGAGTAGAATTCTATTTATGAGTAATTAAGAGCCAACAAAATAAAACAGAGGGCTTCCCTGGTGGCGCAGTGGTTGAGAGTCCGCCTGACGATGCAGGGGAAACGGGTTCGTGCCCCGGTCCGGGAAGATCCCACGTGCCGCGGAGCGGCTGGGCCTGTGAGCCATGGCCGCTGAGCCTGCGCATCCGGAGCCTGTGCTCCGCAACGGGAGAGGCCACAACAGTGAGAGGCCGCGTACAGAAAAAAAAAAAAAAAGAAAGAAAGGAATCCAAAAGGGAGGAGCAGGTGTGGAGCCGGTGACAATTTTCTAGTTGCTCATTTTACAGTAAACTTTTATTTTGTGAGAACTGTAAATTCACATGCTATTGAAAGAAATAATACAGAGAAATCTCGTGTCCCCTCTGCTCGGCTCCCCGCAACGTTACCATCTTGCAAGATGACAGCCCCATGTCATGACAAGGATATCGACAACGATACAACCCACTGAGCTTATTCAGATTTTCCCAAATTTGTGCTGGGCGTGCATTTAGTTCTGTGCAATTTTTTCACCTATGTGTTTCATGAATTGTGGCCACAGTTAGGACAGAGAACTTCTCCATCACCAATCCCTTTTCTAACTGTTCCCCCCTCTCTTTTGCCCCACTCCCTCCTTTAATTTTCCAGCTTTCTTGAGGTGTAATTGACAAATAAACTATGTATTTTAAGTGTGCAGTGTGATGATCTGACACACGTGCACATTGTGAAATGATTCCCACAATCAAGTTAACTCCTGTCACATCACATAGCTCCCTTTTTTGTGTGTGGTTAGAAGGCTTAAGATTTACTCTAACAGAGTAAGTAGTAGATACTAGTGCCATAAATATAAAAATCAATTTTTTAAATTAGAATAGTTATAAACTAAAAGTACTATCCTCATTGTCAATTCTATTGGTTGATTCCATGAAAGGACATTGGATGAGATTCATCACACTTTCTTTTTTTTTTTCCCCAGCTTTAATGTTGTATAATTGACAATTAAAATTATAGATAGTGATGATCTGATATTCATATACATGGTGAAATGATCCCCACATGCAGTCAAGGTAATTAACACATCCATCAACTGTCAGATTCCTTTTTTTGTTTTTGTTTTGGTGGGAACCCTTAAGATCTATTCTCTAAGCAAATTCAATTATACACTACAGTATTATTAACTACAGTCAGCATTCTGTACATGAGAACCTCAGAACTTACTCATCTCATAACTGAAATTTGGTACCCTTTGACAAACATCTCCCTATTTTCCCCACTCCGATCACATGCATGTTAGATCTTTTGTTATTATTCCACAGGTCCCCAAGGCCCTGTTCCTATTTTTTTTAAAAAACCTACTTTCTCTCTCTTGTTCCCACTGGGTAATTGATATCGCTCTATCTTCCAGCACACTGTTTATTTCCTTTGTTCCTTCAAATCTACTGAGGTTATCCACTGAGTTTTCAATTTTTATTATTATATTTTTCAGTTCTAAAATTACCATTAGGTTTTTCTTTATGTCTTCTATTTCTTTGCTAGGACACTATTTCCTTGTTGAAACTTTTTACTTTTTCATTTGTCCCCAGTATGTTTGTAATGGCTTGTTGAAACAGTTTCATGATGGCTGCTTTAAAATCTTGGTAAGATAATTCTAATATCTCAGTCATCTTGGTGTGGGTATCTGTAGCTTGTCTTTTTTAATTCAATTTGATGCCTTGTTTTAGGTATAATGAGTAATTTTTTATTGAAATCTGGACATTTGGGGTATTGTGTATTCATTAAGTTTTAGCTCCCTTTAAAAGGTCTCATAAAATTATATAGTGCAGCAAATTCACAGAACAAAAGGGGAAAAAACACACAAGAACTACAGACAGGTGAAAAGCCAGACTTCGAAAATTTGGAAAATATACTATGGTTAGCTTTTTCTGGGGGATCCATATCTCCTATGATCACTTCCAGGGCTGACAGCATTTCAACCTCAGTTATACAGGGAAACAAAACAAAACAGATAAACCAAAAAAGCCAAAGCAGCAGTAGGTTGGATTGTTTGAAATGTATCTTTATTTACTTCGGGGGAAAAAGACTGGGTTTAGAGATTTTTATTTCCTGCTCCAGGGACTCCAGCCTGATCAGGCTAAGTGACATGCAACAAAGCAGGCACGTTCTCATCCTTGAGATGTCCTCCAATCATCAACCCCAAACTGAGAACTCTGGAGCAACCACAGACACTGCTGTTAATATTCAACATGAAATGGATAATTTGGATGATGAGACAGTCTAAAAGATAAAGGGAGAGTCTTAGTCAAGTAACTGTTTCTGGGCTGGGTAAAGAGAGGTTTCTTTTAAACTGGCTTAAGCATGAGAATTAATGTAGTTTTCTTTTTTGGACAAGTACAAACCCAACAAGTTTTATAACAACCATATACAATTGTATTACAATGTAATGAACACACTGTAAAAATAAATATACTTACATGCACTTGGGCACACACACAAAAATAAACCAATATATTCCATTTTTTAGGTATATTATTCTACAACTTAAAGAGATAAACTATTTGCGTTGATATTATAAACTCCCAAGAGGGCAGAAATAAGTTCTTCCTCTTTTAAAACAGTGCCAATCTGGTTTAATACCTAAAGTTAACAAATATTTCAAGGTGATGATGTGGAAGGTGACAAGAATATCACTGTTGTTCAATTTCTTTCAAACACTCAGAAATAATTTACCTATGACTTTGTTGGGTGAAAAATTATATATTAGATCTAGAGATAGAGTGATTATAATATAAGCCACTTCAACAGGGGTTTCCATTTTTAGCAAAGGAAGTGAACTGTCTTTGTATATATAAAGTACAGTAAGTCCCCTATATGCGAACCTTCAAGTTGCAAACTTTCAAAGTTGTGAACGTGCGTTCCATCAACGTCAGGCATGAGTGAAATTACAGCTTGCCCGCTGTCTCCTACTACTGATGATCCTTCAGCTCTACCATCTCCCATCTCCTCTCCCTCCTGCAGGCAGTAACTCTTCTTGCCCGTTCACTCGATGCCAGCCCCTGGATGCCAGGTGTTGTACTGTACTACTGTACTTTTCAAGGTACTGTACTGTAAGATTAAAAATGTTTTCTTTATTTTTTGTGTTTATTTGTTATGTATGTTTGTGTGAGAAGTATTATAAACCTATTACAGTGCAGTACTGTATAGCCGATTGTGTTAATTGGGTACCTAGGCTAACCTTGTTGGACTTACAAATGCGCTCTCGGAAGGAGACTCATTCTTATGTAGGGGACTTACTGTAATCATTTTTTCAAGGTAGGCAATGCTAAACCACTGGATAATTATTGTTGATTAAAATGACTGATATTAATTGTTAAAAATTACTACCTGCTTCTTCACTGTCCCTTACTTTTCCCTGTCTATCATTTTCTTATATTATTCATTCAACAAACATTTACTAATTACTCAGAGAGGGGCAGTTTTTTAAAATTCCTTCCCTACGAATCTAACGTTCTGTGGTAAACAGAAAGTAAACAGAATAGGTTAGCAAACCACACGGTATGTTAATTAGGGAGGTGGGCCAAGAGAAAAAGGGAGCAGGATGGAGGGGAAGGAAGGGCTGTACAGGGCTGTATTTTTAGATAAAGTGACAGAGAAGGTGTCACAGAGGTGCCATCTGAGTTAAGACTGACAGTGGTGAAGGAGTGACCATCCAGGTATTTGGAGGAAGAGCGTTCTGGGCAGAGGGAACAGACAGTGCAAAGGCCCCAAGATGGGCCTGATGCATGTGGGGGACAGCAAGGAGGCCACTGGGCTGCACTGGAGTCAGAAGGGGCAGAACAGCAGGACTTAGAGGCAGAGGCATGGGGAGACCATATCCTGCTGGACTTTGTAGGTTTTGTGAGGACTCTGGCCTTTACTCTGAGTGAGAAGACAGGCCACCAGTTACCAACACAGGATTTCCCCACCAGACCTACTATTTTTTTTGTTTGTTTTTTGTGGGGTTTTTTTTCCAGAAAATAGTAGTGTTTTTATTTTTTATTTTTTTTGATTTAGTTTAATTTTTATTTTATATTGGAGTATAGTTTATTTACAATTTTGTGTTAGTTTCAGGTGTGCAGCAAAGTGATTTAGTTATACATATACATATATCCATTCTTCTTCAGATTCTCTTCCCATATAGGTTATTACAGAATATTGAATAGAGTTCCCTATACTATATATTTTATATGTAGTAGCGTGTATATGTTAAATAAGTCAGACAGAGAAAGATAAATATCATATGATATCACTTATATGTAGAATCTAAAAAGAATGATACAAATGAACTTATTTACAAAACAGAAACAGACTCACAGACATAGAAAACAAACTTACAGTTACCAAAGGGGAAAGGTGTTGGGGGAGGGATATTAGGAGTTTGGGATTAACATATACAGACCTACATTTTTACCTCATTCACTCTGGTGAGTACGGGCAGAGACAAAGTACAGAAGCAGAGAGAGCAAATAGCAGCCACTTAGTTGATCAGGAAGATTCTGATACAAGCATGTGAGGTATGTGGGGTTTGGGGGGGTGGGGTGGGTGCAGGTACCATCATGAGCTCAAGTGTAGACTTGATAAGTTTGAGTGGAGTAGAGCAAATGGATATACAAGTCTTGGTCCAGGGCCTAGGTCTGGGCTGGATATAATTTGGGGGAGTGTATATTTACCCAGTGTTTAGAGCACGGGACTAGATTAAGTACCAAGGATGAGGATGTGGATAGAAAAGAGAAGACGTCCAAGGATTGAGCCTTAGGTCACTCCAAAGTTAAGAGGTCAGGTTGATGAGGAGACACCTGCAAAGACCAGGAGAAGGAATGGCATGGGGCATAAGGGGAAACCAGATCTGCAGTGAAGAGAGCATAGCTGAGAAAGTGTTTCTAGGAGGAGTGACCCACTAGGTAAAATAAGATGGATGAGAATCACTGCTGGGTTAAGCAAAGAGGAGGTCATGGCTGACCTTGACAAGAGGAGCTTTGGCAGAGAGGAGGGCAAATGCCTGGTTTGTGTGGGTTCAGAAGAGAACGGGGAGAGAGACAAGAGAGGAAGAAAGCATGGACTTCTTCAAGAAGTTTTGCTGTAAAAGGAGAAACGGGGATGGTGGGGTGAGCTGCAGATGAAGTCAGTTTGAGACAGAGCTTCTTTGAAGATGAGGGAATGTTCCAATGCCTCTAGGAGTAATCTCATGGGGAGGGGAAATCTGATGAAGTAGAGGGAGAGAGAGCAGGATGTAACCAGGTTTTAGACCAATGAGTAAGACAAAGAAGAGAGAGGAGACTTGAAAATATGTGCAAAGGATGTCCTCGTATTGATTGATCCTGGAATTTAAGCAGAGGAAGGACAGAGGGGCATGGAGTAACAGGGGTATGAGGGCTTGAAGGAAAAATGTTTTCCATCCACTTCCCTAAAAGAAGAGGCAAGAGAAGACCCTGCCCTTTGTGGATTAGAATAAATGGAATTCCTTCATTACCCTGCTCCCCCAGCATCTACAATGGAACAGGGTACTTACGAATCTTCTTCAAAATAGCGCATGTTTCTGTTTAGGCCATCTAGACTTTGCATATCCTCTGGGGTCAACTGGAATTCAAAAACCTATCAGAAACGTGAGAAGATCAATTCAATTTCCTGGAGGCAATTACTGCAGCCCCTACATGCCCCCCACATGCAGATACACACACAAATTTATGTAGGAATTTATGTAGGTTTCATGAGACAGTTGTCATGAACTTGGGATTCATTCCCTGATAAAAGTCATGGGCATTTGTCCATTCAAAGAGTTGAGGTTAGCAATTCAGGTCACCCTCAGAGACTTGTATTGAATAGCTGTGGTGGTAGCCAAGGAATCCTTGAGATTTTTGAGCCCAGGTCTCACTTCAGCTAACTCCTTCATTTTTTTAGCTGAAGAAATCAAGGGATGATTTACTCAGGGCCATACTGCTGAGTGAAAACCAGGACTGAGACTCAAACCTGACGCTCTGTCGACTGTTCTTTACAACCACCAGGCCTACTCGCTTGTAGGATTTGGAGGACAGGACAGTTAACTATAGCACATATACGCATAGAATATACAGGGAGATAAGCTTTGCCCCAATACACATTGGGAGCCTCCCAAGTAACCCATCCCAGGGAAAACGATGTGCTTCTGTCAGCCCCCTGCTGCCCCAAACCCTAGCAGGTACCTGGAAGTTCTCCTTGAGCCTCTTCTCATTGAAGCTCTTGGCCAGAGCAGCCACCCCTCTCTGCAGCTGATAGCGCAGGGTGACCTGGGCTGGAGTTCGCCTGTGCTTTTCAGCAATGGTGTTGAGTACTGGATCCTGCAGGAGAACTGGATTGTCCTTTTTCACCCTGGGAGGGAGGCAGAGGTGCTATGTGTCTGAGGTTGTGTATCCATTCTACTTGGGGATAGTTCATTCAGGCTAGGGGTGGTTGATCCTCTAGAATCTTCCTCATTACCTTCTGGTTGTCTCAATATTTCTTTGGCTTCTTTTGGTAAATCCAAAGAAGGACAAGGGAAAGAAAGGGAAAATCGGGTAGTTTTTTCATCTTTTAAACATTTCTGAGAAACTTAGTAAAAGATTGAATAAGTCAAGAAGACAAAATTGTTGTCCACAGTAAGACCCAATGACCACCATCATAATAACCAAGAATTTTATAAGAATTTGCTATTGCAAAAAATGCTCTCAACTAATTGTCTCCATTTTGTCCTCAACTGTTAAAAGGTACACATCTATATTCCTCTTGAAGAGATAAAGAAACTAAAACTTACAGAAGTTGTAACTTGTCTCATATCCCTCAACTGCTAAGTGTCAGAATCATGGCTTGGAATTACCTTGTCACTCTTTAAATCCAAACCTTTTGAATTGGATGAACATTTTAATCAGTAATAATTACTTTATTATTCAATAATGTTTTATTGAGTCCTCACAATGTAGGCTAGGTAAAGGGTTTGCAAAGATGGATGATTTCTCTTGACTATACTTAATTTCCTCCAGACGTTGAGAGATGTCTCCAGAAGGCACAGCATCTAGGGTCGGAATACCTTTATAGAGATCATTACCATTTTTTCCTTAAGTCAGACCCCAAGGTAGCATATGCAACAAGGAGAATGTCCTTGGACTTGCAGAACTCCAGCAGTTTGCTCTGGTTGAGGTAAGGGTGACATTCCACCTGTAAATTGCCAAGCAGAAGTATTGGAGTGTAGGACCAGCAGGATTGCCAGCACCAAATTTACAAGGAACATACAGTGAATACAGATTCACGGCACCAGAAATACTTAGAAATACCAGGAACTTGGGCCAGCAAGTGACCGTCATCCACAGCTGTACCCATGGTGCACCAAACACAATAGTTTTAGTGCCTAAAAATGTCTTGTGCTTTACCTGTTCATCCCTCCTTCCCTCCCCATGAACCCTTTGCAACCACTGATCTTTTCTTTCTTCCCTTTTCTTCCTTCCTTCCTTCCTTTCCTTCTTCCTTCCTCTTTCTTTTTTTTTTTTTTGGAGCACTTTTGGTTTTACAGAAAAAATCGAACAAAAAGTACAGTTTCCATATTTCCCTTCATTCCCTCTCCAATTTCCCCTATTATTAGCCTCTTACATTAGTATGGTACATTTATTTAAATTGATGAGTCAATATTGGCAGATTATTATTAAGTAAAGCCCATAGTTTACATTAGGGTGCATTCTTTGTGATGTAAATTCTATGGGTTTTGACAAATGGATGATGTGTATCTTTCATTACAACATCCAACAGAATAATAGTTATACTGTCCTAAGATTTCCCCTGTGTACCACCTATTCATCCACCCTTCTGTCCCTTTGTACCCCTGGCAAGCACTGATCATTTTACTGTCTCCATAGTTTTGCCTCTTCCAGAATGTCATAGAGGTGGAATCATACAGTAGGCAGAATTTTCAGATTGGCTTCTTTCACTTAACAATATGCATTTAAGTTTCCTCCATGTCTTTTTCTCGCTTGATAGCTCACTTTTAAATTGCTAAATAATATTACATTGTAAGGCTGTCCCAGAGTTTGTTTATCCTTTCACCTCTGGAGGGATGGAGGGACATCTTGGTTGCTTCCAAGTTTGGGCAATTATGAATAAAACTGCTATAAAACTCTATGTTCAGGTTTGTGTGTTTTCAGCTCCTTTGGGTAAATACCAAGGACTACAATGCTGGATCATATGGTAAGAGTATGTTTAGTTTTGCAAGAAACTGCCAAACTGTCTTGCAGAGTGGCTGCACCATGTTGCACTTCCATCAGCCATGAATGAGCGTTCCTGTTGCTCCACATCCTCACCAGCATTTGGTGTTGTCAGTGTTCTGGATTTGGACACTTTTAACAGGTACATGGCAGGAGGGTGGCCCCACTCCATCTGTGGTTTTTCTCTCTGTGGTCTCAGCTACCCACAGTCAACCATGGTCTGAAAATATTAAATGGAAAATTCCAGAAATAAACAATTCATAAGTTTTACATTTCACACTGTTCTAAATGGTGTCATGAAGTCTTGTGCTGTCCTGCCCCATCCCACGCAAGACAGGAATCATGCCTTTGTTCAATGTACCCACACTCTATATGCTACCAGCTTGTTGCTCACTTAGCAGCCATCAGATCATCTGTTGTGGTATCGCAGTGCTGGTGTTCAAGTGACCCTTATTTTACTTAGTAATGTCCCCAAAACACAAAATTAGTGATGCTGGCCATTCAAATATTCTCTCTCTCTCTCTCTCTCTTTTTTTTATTGGAGTATAGTTGCTTTACAATGTTGTGTTAGTTTCTGCTGTAAAACAAAATGAATCAGCTATATGTATACATATATCTCCTCCCTCTTGGATCTCCCCGCCCCCCATCCCACCTATCTAGGTCATCACAGAGCATCGAGCTGAGCTCCCTGTACTATACAGCAGGTTCCCACTAGCTACCTATTTTACACATGGTAGTGTATCTATATCAATCCTAATCTCCCAGTTCATCCCACCATCCCCTTCCCCACCTGACATGTCCACATGTCTGTACTCTACGTCTGTGTCTCTATTCTTGCCCTGCAAATAGGTTCATCTGTACCATTTTTCTAGATTCCACATATGTGCATTAACATACAATGTTTGTTTTTCTCTTTCTGACTAACTTCACTCTGTATGATAAACTCTAGGTCCATCCACATCTCTACAAATGACCCAATTGTGTTCCTTTTTATGACTGAGTAATATTCCATTGTATATATGTACCACATCTTTATTCATTCATCTGTCGATGGACATTTAGGTTGTTTCCATGTCCTGGCTATTGTAAATAGTGCTGCAATGAATATTGGGGTGCATGTGTCTTTTTGAATTATGGTTTTATCAGGGTATATGCCCAGTAGTGGGATTACTGGTCATATGGTAGTTCTATTTTTAGTTTTTTAAGAAACCTCCATACTGTTCTCCATAGTGGCTGTATCAATTTACATTCCCACCAACAGTGCAAGAGGGTTCCCTTTTCTCCACACCCTCTCCAGCATTTATTGTTTGTAGATTTTTTGAGGATGGCTATTCTGACGGGTGTGAGATGATACCTCATTGTAGTTTTGATTTGCATTTCTCTAATAATTAGTGATGTTGAGCATTTTTCACATGCCTCTTGGCCATCTGTATGTCTTCTCTGGAGAAATGTCTATACAGGTCTCCAGCCCTTTTTTCTTTTTCCTGCCCATTTTTTGATTGGGTTGTTTGTTTTTTTGATATTGAGCTGCATGAGCTGTTTGTATATTTTGGAGATTAATCCTTTGTCAGTTGCTTTGTTTGCAAATATTTTCTCCCATTCTGAGGGATGTCTTTTCGTCTTGTTTATGGTTTCCTTTGCTGTGCAAAAGCTTTTAAGTTTCACTAGATCCCATTTGTTTATCTTTGTTTTTATTGTCATTACTCTAGGAAGTGGATCAAAAAAGATCTTGCTGTGATTTATATCAAACAGTGTTTTCCCTTTGTTTTCCTCTAAGAGTTTCATAGTGTCTGGTCTTATATTTACACTTTTCTGAGTACAGGTCTTTTGCCCCTTAGGAAAGTTTATTCCTAGGTATTTTATTCTTTTTGTTGTGATGGTAAATGGGATTGTTTCCTTAATTTCTCTTTCTAATCTCTCATTGTTAATGTATAGGAATGCAAGAGATTTCTGTGCATTAATTTTGTATCCTGCTACTTTACCAAATTCATTGATTAGCTCTAGTAATTTTCTGGTAGCATCTTTTAGATTTTCTATGTACAGTATATTGTCATCTGCAAACAGTGACAGTTTTACTTCTTCTTTTCCAATTTGTATTTCTTTTTCTTCTCTGATTGCCTTGGCTAGGACTTCCAAAACTATGCTGAATAATAGTGGCAAGAATGGACATCCTTGACTTGTTCCTGATCTTAGAGGAAATGCTTTCAGTTTTTCACCATTGAGAATAATGTTTGCTGTGGGTTTGTTGCATATGACCTTTATTATGTTGAGGTAGGTTCCCTCTATGCCCACTTTCTGGAGAGTTTGTTGAATTTTGTCAAAAGCTTTTTCTGCATCTACTGAGATGACCATATGGTTTGTACAAATTTCCAAGACTGAACCAAGAAGAATTAGAGAATATAATCAGACCAATCACAAGTAATGAAATTGAAACTGTAATTAGAAATCTTCCAGCAAACAAAAGTCCAGGACCAGATGGCTTCACAGGAGAATTATATCAAACATTTAGAGAAGAGCTAACACCTATCCTTCTCAAACTCTTCCAAAAAACTGCAGAGGAAAGAACACTCCCAGACTAGTTCTATGAGGCCACAATCACCCTAATACCAAAACCAGACAAAGATATCACAAAAAAAGAAAATTACAGACCAATATCACTGACGAACATAAATGCAAAAATCCTCAACAAAATTCTAACAAACGGAATCCAACAACACATTAAAAAGATCATACACCATGATCAAGTGGGATTTATCCCAAGGATTCAAGGATTCTTCAATATATGCGAATCAATCACTGTGATACACCATAATTAACAAATCAAATATTCTCTTACTGTGCTTAGTTCCCTGACCAGGGATCGAACCTGCACCCCCTGCATTGGAAGCACAGAGTCAACCACTGGACTTCCAGGGAAGTCCCATTACTGTACTTAATTAAAATTAAACTTTATCATAGGCATGTACATATAGGAAAAAATATAGTCTATATAGTGTTCAGTAATATCCATGGTATGGTTTGGGGCATCCACTGTGGTGGTGGTGGGTGGGGGGAGGTGTCTTATCCCACAGATTAGAGAGAACTATTGTATCTCACTTTTGTCTTAATTTGCAAATCTCTAATGATATGTGATGTTTAACAATTTTTCATATGCTTATTTGCTACCTGTTCAGGCAAACCTTGGAGATACTGCAGGTTCAGTTCCAAGCCATCACAATAAAGCAAATATTGCAATAAAGGAGCCACATATTTTTCAGTTTCCCAGTAAACATAAAAAGTGATGTTTACACTACACTGTGGTCTATTAAGTGTGCAATAGCATATGTCTAAAAACTACATACCTTAATTTAAAACGACTCAATTGTTAAAAAGTGCCAAAACAGTTACAATAGTAACATCAGCAGCTAGTGTCCAAAGGTACAGTACATGAGAGGGGAGCGCCATTGGTGACTTTGTTGAAGTGAGAAAAGAGTAAGATGATGATGAGGGACAACAGGTTGGGGGGCCAATTGGTGGGGTTCACCTGGTTGCAGACGGGCTTGTACTTGAGCCCTGGCTTGTTCAGGATCATCTCCAGCTGCTTGCAGTTAAAGTTGGACACCCCAATGGACTTAGCCAGTCCTGCATCCTTACACTTCTCCAGGGCCTGGGGAGGAAGAGGTGGTGAGGAGTAACTGGCTAGAGAAGCATAACAAATGGTAGCATGCTGTGGATGGGAGACAATACGTGATGCAGTTGTCAGTAAATAAGACAAGAATTGGCCAATAGGAGGAGAATGAGAAATAAAATAGTTTTTGAAATGGGTAAGGAGATAGAGTAAGAATGCAAGCAGCCAAGGCAGGGCTAAGAGATCCAGTGCGATCTTTAGCTAGCACCTAAAATAATATGATAGAACAATATCAGAACAAGCGCCAGGAGAATGGAGGTTGAGTCAGGTGCAGCCTGGGAAACAGGAAGTGGCCATGCCATCTCCCAGACCACCAGCTCCTTGTTTTCTCTTTGACCTCATTTCCTATTATTGACCACCAAATTCACTCTGTTCCAGCCACACATGCCCCTTTGCTGGTTTTTGAACATGGTAAGCTCTCTCCTATCTTAAAATCTTTGCCTTGATTTTCTTTATGCCTGCGTCACTCTTCCTCCAGATACCCACTTAATCTACTTAATCCATTAATCAATTAATCAATTTCATTATCCATTTAATCAATTTCCTGCAAGTCTTTGGTCAAATGCCACCTTCTCAAAGAGGCCTGCCCTGTCCATTCTGTTTTTAATTGCCTATCTGTGCCCCAAACCCAGCCTGGCACACTCAGTTCCCTTACTCTTTCTTATACCACTGCATCCTTCCCCCCCACCAGTAGCATCTACCACTCTATGGGGTCAGAGACCTTGGTTTTGTTCATGGATGTAGCTTGAGTACTTAGAAGTACTCAGTAATCATAAGCACTCAATAACCACTTATTGAATTACTAAATAGAAGAAATGTGAAACTGAGGTAGAGGGACGTTCAGGGACTTGCCCAAGTCTACACAGGGGGCAGAATTGGACTACATCCTCCTCTCCTCAATTCCTTTTCTGTCCTCTCCGCCCCAAGGTGCAGAGACATGGCCTCTTTGGAGCTGCACTCACCTCCCATGTGGTACAGAGATCCACTGTGTCAAAAATGATGTTTCCATGTGTGTCCTTTGGGAAAAAGTCCTCCCCAGGCTGGAACATAGGAAAGAAGAAGAGGTTGGATCAAGCTATGTCTGGCCTCAGCCAATATGTTTGGAGCCTTTAGACCTTGAGGCTAATGGAACCATCTATCCTTATTCTTGAAAGGAATGGTAGTACATTGAGAAAGTACAGTTCCTAGAAATGTTTTTAACCCCTAAAGGTTTAATAAATATTGTTTGTGTCAAGGACAACTTGAGATACCCAAGACCCCATCCTAGTGAGAGCCCAGAGTGGTACCATAGCTGAATGGGCTCCTTTGTCCCAGATCCTTGTGGGATAAAGCTCTTCCGTCCCTGCTTTCCACCTGGAGGTGGTCTTTTGAGAGAGGGACTTGTCACCATCTCAAGGGCTGAGTCTCATCCTCCTTAAATTTTCTGTGCCTTCACAGGTCTCTACACTGGCACGTTCCCCAGACACCAGTGGGCATGAGGTTGAAATTCAAGAGTACAGGGACTTGAAAATATACATAGTTGTCCACAAGATCAAGGCAAATACATTGGAACCAGTAAACCCATCAGTCTGGGGCTGGAATAATAAACTGGGATAGGGATAGTTGCAGAAAAAAGAAAAAACAAAAAGAGAGAATATTAAAGTATTATATATGATTCTTCTCATTTTCACAAACTATATCCTCTTTTTATTTAGCTACTAATGATGTTGATAACCAAAGTAAAATAACTTTCGCTAACCTTCATAGCTATTGGGAAATGAATAAGATAAAGATCCACGTAGCTCAGTTGAAGTTTCCTCAGTGAGCTTTCCAGGCAAGTTTGGACCAATTCTGGACGGAAAAAGGTGCTCCACAACTGCAGTGGTGGAAAGAGAAGTGGGGTGGGATTATTTAAGAATATTTAGGAGAGATTAATACAATGGCAAATAAACAACAACAACCAAAAACCCGCTCGTGGTCGTTGGGAAGTGACAAGTCATCCTGTGAAGCTCAGGATTCTTTATCATCAGAGCTTATTTTCACATGGAATTAAGAAAACATGGTAGAAAGTTAAAATATGGTCTTACACAGATGCTCTCAATACTGAAAATACAAAAAAGAATTATTTGGTTTGTTTGTGCAAGATATATCCCTGGGTTCTCCCTCAAACATCATAAATTTTAATATCTGGAGACTTTGCTGGGAAACTGCATTTTATTTTTTTAAGAATTTTTGATATGGACCATATTTAAAGTCTTTATCAATTTTGTTACAATATTGCTTCTGTTTTATGTTTTGATTTTTTGGCCCCAAGGCATGTGGGATCTTAGCTCCCTGACCAGGGATTGAACCCACACCCCCTGCATTGGAAGGGGAAGTCTTAATCACCTGACCACCAGGGAGGTCCCTGGGAAACTGCATTTGAAACAAGCACATCAAGTGATTGTGATTCAGGAAATTCTATCTTGGCTGCATTCAGTTGTTAGGTTTGCCAAAGAAAGCTAGGCCCTTTAGGAATTTGAGGGGGAGGGCATTTTAGTTACTTCATTTTAAGAAGTAATAATCTAAGGAAAATCCATCAAAATAACTACAGGTAAGGAAACAAACGGATCCCATGTAAAGAAGATTAAAGCTGAGAGTTAAGAGGGTAGTGCTCTAGCAATACCTCATCTAAACAAAGTGTGGAGAGATTCACATTCTGGAGCTAGAAGGAAGAAATATCCATTCATAGACCAGTATAGGGTTCACTATCATGGACACCAACTCCCTCCTCTTGGGCTACTTTACCTCAAATTCAAATGCTTTTTTTCTAGCAGTAGTCAGTTCAATGAACACGATGGGGAAAATTCCTCTTGTGTTCCATTTCCAATCCAACTTAAATACTAAGTTCTTTTATTTGTTTCAGATGTGATATCAGTGGATATAAATTATATTAGTAAAAGTGGCTTGAAAGTTTAAAAAATGCATTAGAAATACTTTTATAAACATGAATGTTATCCTTATATCAGTTCCGTGGTATTATATTATTTTTCCTACCTCATAGGAAAGAGAAATAAATGTCTATTGACAGCGCAATAGACTGAGATATAAAGACTAAGACTTAAAGAGGTTAAAAGACTTTTTTTGGTTAAGAAATTTCACAAAGTCAAATATATAGAATATTAAAAAACTAAAATTTGATTGTAAGTTTCCAAAAGCCTACACTTTCTGACTAAATTGCTTTACCTCACACTACAGCTAAGAAAGATTGTCGCTTCATCAAAACTTGAGTATAGGGCTTCCCTGGTGGCACAGTGGTTGAGAGTCCGCCTGCTGATGCAGGGGACATGGGTTCGTGCCCCGGTCCAGGAAGATCCCACATGCTGCGGAGCGGCTGGGCCCGTGAGCCATGGCCGCTAAGCCTGCACGTCCAGAGCCTGTGCTCCACAACTGGAGAGGCCACAACAGTGAGAGGCCCGCGTACCGCAAAAAAAAAAAAAAAACAACTTGAATATAACAGAGTTGGAAAAGCCAAATCCATCCCTGAGTTTGAAAACATATGATAATAATAACAGCTAGTATTTTTGAACATTTAAAATACATTAAATATTTTTAAAGATTTACATGTATTTTTTTGAAGTAATACTCATAAAAATCCTGTGAGACAAATATTGTTATCTTCATTTACAGCTTGGGAAACTAAGGGACAGACTTTAGTTTGTCCAAAGTAAGTGGCAGAACCTGGATTCAAATATAGGAAGTCTGACCACAGAACCCACATTCCTATCTAGCTGTTCCAAACCAGCCTTCTCATAGTTCAAGGTCTGAGAGTGAATGAGAATTAAACCAATGAGAAAAGACATATGCCAAGAAATGATTCAGCTAAGAGTGAGCTTCCACAGATACATATGCGACTATACACAATACCTTTGTGGTGTAGAATAAGTCACCCCTCTTCACAGTGCCATCTGCAATCTTCATCTGGATGGCTCTCCCAATTTCTTCTTCATTTTGGTACATATAAGCTGAATCAATATGGCGGTAGCCTATGTCGATTGCTCTCTTAATGGCCTTTTCTACCTCACTCTTAGCAACCTAGAAGAGCATGAAAAGATAAAGACCTACTTGATTCAGGAACAGATGACCAATTCCATAAGCAGAGCTAGTCAGCAGAACCCATTGTTTTTCTAAGGGTTAAGAGCTAGTGGTGACAAAGCTTAATGTTGACCTATGACCGGCAGTAAATATTTAACAACTGACTCTGAAGGAGTCCTGATTTGTAGTATTAGCCAGTTTCTATGGTGGAACTATTCCCACCATTGCTAATTTCACACAACCGATGCTGGGAAAAGACTCTTACAGTTGAATCTTTGAGCTCATGAGCTGGTCCCAGCACATCACATCATGAACTCTCTATTTCTGGACTTACACTATATACATGTATAGATTTACACAATATATAGATTTACCTTTCTAAATTAACTCACTCTGTAAGAGATCATTAAACTGGTTTCAACCCGGAAATCCAATGCCAAAAAATGATCAATGCGATGAAGATGTAACTTCAGAGAGAATAAATTTTTGCTTTACCTTTGTAAAATTGGAGAAACACTTCACACAACATTTGAGGAAGAACTAAAATGTAAAAAACAAAAACAAAAACAAAACCCTCTTTTTTTTCACTTAAAAATATCTTATAATTAGTTCCTTCTTTGGTTACTAAGTTCATCCTTAGCTAATATTCTCCTTCACAATTTTGTTATTCTTCTTAGCTGCCTATTGTTCTGCTGGACCACCAGGCTGGACTTCTGAAGTTACCTATCATTTTCACAGCTCCATTATCCCCTCTACTTCACTCAGTAATTAAAAGGTCTTTTGGGTATATTTTTTTAATTTGCAACTCCTGATGAATTGACCAGTCCCATGGGGATGAACTGACTGTCCACAGATGAAAGAGCCAAGTCAAAGTGAAAGCAACAGTCCATGCTAGTGTCCTTGTTACAGACCTCAACATCACACTCCACGTGGCTCTCCTGCTGGGAATCAAGCATGAAGTTCAGTCTTCCAAACAGAGAGAGAACTTCCAAGTGCCACATGCCTCTCCCTACAGCACAGTATTCACAGCCTGACCTGTAAGAGACTATTTTCACCTCAGACCACCAAAACTCCCTCTAAGTTGAATCTTGTCTCTCTTTCTCCAGGTCCTTTTGCCCCCGAGATTTCTCTGGATGCTCTACAATTGGAGGTGGTTGGGGACAACTTGGACATTAGAAATTACAGAGAAACTTCATCACAAGAAATTTGTGGCAACATCTCTGATACGTGGTAATCAAGACAACTGGGTTTCACTGATTCTAATCTACTGTGGAATGGCTACAACTGGACAGCAAATGAGAATAAAGGGAAAAGATGGACCCACCCCTGAATTGCTGAAAGATGAAGAACTTCTGTATCTCTTGCTATAGCATCAGAATCACTTGCCAGCTCGTTAGAAATGTGGATTTTTGAGACTCATCCCAGATCGAATGAATCAGAACCTTTGTGGGCAGAGCCCCAAAGTCTGCATTTTAAACAAGATCCTCAGGTATTTTCATGCCTATTAAAATTTGAAAAGCACTGACAATGCACAAAATAACCTAACCTGGAGAGAAGCGTACTACACATTAAGAAAGTGTGGTCCATCTGAATTTCCCAAATTCACACAGTGACTGGTCTTGATCAGGACCCAAGTCTGCTACTCCTCCATCTCCAATACCATTCTGATTACCTGAGGAGGGGCAGAAGTGCCCAATCCCAGCATAGGCATGAAGAATCCATCATTCATCTTTAAAGAAAAAAGTCTCGTTTGACTCATCTTCTCTCACTCTTCTGGCTAAACAAACACTAATTTTCCTCTTTATTAAGAGAAATCTGCTGAGGGAAGAAAATAGTATTCAATTAAATTGTTATTTTTTTAACAGCTTTAATGAGATAATATTCACATATCATAAAATCCCCCCCTTTAAGGAACTCTGCTCAATATTATGTAACAACTTAGATGGGTAAAGAACTTGAAAAAGAATAGATACATGTATATGTATAACTGAATCACTTTGCTGGACACCTAAAACTAACACAACATTGTTAATCAACTATACTCCAATGTAAAATAAAAAGCTTAAAAAAATCACCCCCTTTAAAGTATACAATTCAGTGGTTTTTAGTATATTCATAGAGTTGTTACCACTACACAACTTTAGAACATTTTCATCATCCCCAAAGAAACCCACAATCATTAGAAACAAGTCCCCACCCGTCCTTCCCTTCAACTCCTGGCAATTGCTTTCTGTCTCTATAGATCTGCCTATTCTAGACATCTGATATTAATGCTCTCATACAATATGTGGCATTTTCTGACTGCCTTCTTTCACTTAGCATAATGTTTTCAAGGCTTGTCCATGTTGAAACTTGTATCAGTACTTCAGTCCATTTTATGGCTAAATAACATCCCACTGTATGGATATGACACATTTTATTTATATATTCATCAGTTGATAAACATTTTGCTTTTTCTACCTTTTGGCTATTATGAGTAATTCTTTTTTTTTTTTTTTTTGCAGTACGCGGGCCTCTCACTGCTGTGGCCTCCCCCATTGCGGAGCACAGGCTCCGGACGCGCAGGCTCAGCGGCCATGGCTCACGGGCGCAGCCGTTCCGCGGCGTGTGGGATCCTCCCGGACCGGGGCACGAACCCGCGTCCCCTGAATCGGCAGGCGGACTCTCAACCACTGCACCACCAGGGAAGCCCAACCTCCTTGTCCTTTTACTCTGACCTCTGACGTTGGCCCCACTGCCTACAACTGCTTCTATCTCTGTCTTGCTGAGTATTTATTTATTTATTTATTTATTTATTTTTGGCCTCGCCGCATGGCAGGCGGGATCCTAGTTCCCTGACCAGGGATTGAACCTGCACTCCCTGCAGTGGAAGTGCCGAGTCTTTACCACTGTACCACCAGGGAAGTCCCCCTGTCTTCCTGAGTTTAGAAATTCTTCAGCAACCTTTAAGCTTTCACAAAGCCAGCTCAGCTACTGGTACCTTCCCTTTGTTCCACAGGTCACACCAAGGAACGTACAATTAGGGAATACCCTAATTTTGTGGACTTTGATACAGACCTCCTTGATTCAGCCTCTCTGCAGTTCTCCCCTCAGTACTTATTCTCAACATTCTTTAAACCTGAGTTCCTATTTGCCTGCTTATTCCTCCATTTTATTTTAATTTCCTTTAAACAACTCCTTCACGCTGTAAGAAACATAACATATTAAATTAGAAAAATTATATGAATTCATGCCTTTGAAATAATGTTTCCAGCTCCATTTCTCCTAAAAGATGCAAATAATATCCAGTAGCGCATGTGCAATACTAATGACCAGAGTCTATTTCCCTCTAAAAGAAATCTGTCTTCTTAGAGAGTGGTTATTTTTATCTTGCATCAGGAAAATTTAGGACAGGGCTGAATATTATGTTGTTGCCAAAAATCGGGGGTGGTTACCTTGGCGCCAGCAACAACTAGTAACAAATGGCATCTGCTGAGGGAATTCTGCTGGAAATTATGACAATTCGAAAATGAAAGCAATGTTATTAATATTGTTATTTGGAAAAAGTTGAGTCTATGGAAAGCCATGAATTCATAATTATACTGAAAAGAAAATTAAGATGAAGTTCAGGAAAAGGCAGTTGAAATACAAAAGAAGGATGAACAAAAAAATACATTTAATTTATCGCTGACTTTAATGTTAGGGAAGGGAAGTGTAGTAATTTCTCTTCATCTAAATGAGTAATTTCTCTTCTATACTAATGTCAGATTATAAAGTAGAGTTGTGTACTTTGTTTTCCTAAGCAGGAAATTGAAAGCAATCCAATCAGTACTAAAAGTGTGCCGAGTACAGGAACAATCAATCCCATCTGTAATTATTCACACGGAATGAAAGTTAAACACTTTAATGGCCAGTCACATTCTCCAAGTACCAGAAGAGTTCAACAGCATGGAAGAGAGGTAATTAAATATAAAGGGTTATATAACACTGATAAATGGAAACTCTAAAAGTCATGTCAATTCAGGAGATACCAGTATTGCAACAATACTAAAACCTGTGAGAAGGACAAAATGCATGGACATTTTAAAAAGCATATAGAAAGTGAAGCTTTACCATAAAAAGAGAAGTTCGTTTGATAATCAGTGGCTTGGATTTGAATCATTCTCAGAGAGTCAACCATACTAGGGCCCTACTAAGCATAAATCAATCATCCAAATTCAGCAATTTGGGCTAATTTTTTGCTCAAAAAAACCCTTCATGAATACTTAAAGTTGAAATTCACATAATTTTTTTTTTTTTTGCAGTACGCAGGCTTCTCACTGTGTGGCCTCTCCCGTTGTGGAGCACAGGCTCCAGACGCACAGGCTCAACGGCCATGGCTCACGGGCCCAGCCGCTCTGCGGCATATGGGATCTTCCCGGACCAGGGCACGAATCCATGTCCCCTGCATCGGCAGGTGGATTCTCAACCACTGCACCACCAGGGAAGCCCGAAATTCACGTAAGTTTATATGTCATGAAATATTATTTTTCTTTTGGATTTTTCAGCCGTTAGAAAAATGTATAAACCATTTTTACCTCATGGACTATTCAAAACCAGGCAGTGAGCTGTGCCTGCAGGTCATGGTTTGTGGATCTCTGCTCTACACAATTAGCTGACATTATTATAATATCTATAATTATCTTTCCGTAGATTATTATCTTTTAACTGTGATGAAATATACATAACATAATATTTTTCATTTTAACCATCCTTAAGTGTACAATCCAGTGGCATTAAATATATTCACAATGATGTAGAACCACCACCACTATCTATACCCAGAACCAACAAAAACAATATACCTGTTACAAATTTTCCTTTTGGCTTGTTCAGTGTTGATGTATAGAACCACAACTGATTGTGTGTTTATCTGTATTTACCTTGTACCCTACAACTCTGCTGAATTTATTAGCTCTAGTAGTTTTCTTGTGAACTCTTTGGGGTTTTCTGTATGTTGAATCATGTCATCTGTGATCAGAGATGGTTTAACCCTTTCTTTCCAATTTGGATGGCTTTTATTTTTTTTTCTTGTCTGATGGCTCTGGCTAGAATGTCCAGTATGATGCTGAATAGCTGAGGTAAAAATAGGCATCCTCTTTCATTCTCGATCTTAGGAGGAAAGCTTTCAGTCTTTCATCATACCATTGAGTATGATGTTACCTTGACTTTTTTCATATATGGCTTTGTTGAGAATTTGGCTAAACTACTCTGTAATATCACTGCGTTGTCATCTGTTTTGTACAGCTAAGTAGCCTACAGGGGCCATAAATCGACACTACCCCCTCCAGAAAGCTAATGCGTTAAACAAGTGTTTTCTGAATGCCCCCCAAAGCAGAAATGGCCTATTTAGATCCCTGGGAAGCCACTTCAGCTTGTGAGGTATAAAATAATGGCAGCAGCCTTGTTTGTACTTCATCAATCAGAGCAACAACCTACCGTCAGAACACAGAACACTGATATGTGGAAGACAAGCTCCTTATTTCCCACCCTGGATCCAGCAAATCACACCAGAACCTCGGTTTCCTTCCTCACAGCTGCCTGTCCCAGGTCTGGACGGTGGGCTGTGGGTAAACACCACCCTGAGGGCTGTAACTGACCGGTACTAACTGCAGTTTACCAGCCAAGCTTTGCTCTGGATGCAGCAAGACTTCAAATAGATTCTAGAGTTCTAAAATATTTACTTCAGACAGATTCTACCAATATAACTTTTGTCAGGGTAGAGAGATGGATTCCTGGTGCTTCCAATTCTGCCGTTTTTCCTGAGGACACTCTATAAATTCTTTGGGTTGATCTTTGAAAGTATTGTTTTACTCTAAGATCTGGTAAGATAGAAATAAAGTTAATTTTCAAAAAAATCCCCACTAATTTTTGTGTTGCAAAATACTAATATCATTTCATTAAAATCTGATAATGAAAAAGATGTTACTGCGGGGCTTCCCTGGTGGCGCAGCGGTTGAGAATCTGCCTGCTAATGCAGGGAACACGGGTTCGAGCCCTGGTCTGGGAGGATCCCACATGCCGCAGAGCAACTAGGCCCGTGAGCCACAGCTGCTGAGCCTGCGCGTGTGGAGCCTGTGCTCTGAAACAAGAGAGGCCGCGACAGTGAGAGGCCCGCGCACCGCGATGACGAGTGGCCCCCGCTTGCCACAACTAGAGAAAGCCCTCGCACAGAAACGAAGACCCAACACAGCAAAAATTAATTAATTAATTAATTAATAAGAAAAGCCCTGCTAATTTGAAAAAAAAAAAGATGTTACTGAAAATATACATAGTTTAGAATTGACTATAGTAAAAACATCTTGGAAGATGCAAATATATTAACAAATACAGAGATTCTAGTAAAAATAATTTACTAGAATGTACTAAAGACTTTTGTCATTGATGGAATAGAAGACAAATACACCGTATATATATAGTTAACCCTCCAACAATGCAGGGGTTAGGGGCGCCAACCCAAGCACTGTTGAAAATCCACATATAACTTTGCAGTCTCCCTTTTATATCTGCAGTTCTGCCTCTGTAGGTTCAACCAACCGTGGATCACTAGTGTGGTTTCCATGTGCTGAACACAGGATCTGGTTTTGTTAAAACATGACAAATAATTTCCATATGTTGTATATGTGTACGTATATACATACATATATGTTTGTGTATATAAATGTATATATAGGTATATATTATATAAGCCTGGAGAAAATATAGGAAGTGCATATTAAGCTGTTAACATTCATTATTGTGAAGTGTTGCTGAAACGAGTGAAGGGGGAAAAAGAGGGCATGGGGGACAAAAAGGGCAAAAAGAAAAAAATTCAACGAAAAAGCAAATATATGGGGCTTCCCTGGTGGCGCAGTGGTTGAGAGGGAGCGGCTGGGCCCGTAAGCCATGGCCGCTGAGCCTGCGCGTCCGGAGCCTGTGCTCCGCGACGGGAGAGGCCACAACAGTGAGAGGCCCGCGTACCGCAAAAAAAAAAAAAAAAGCAAATATATGATCATTTATGTATATATTTAAAATTATATACTTATCTTTTTTCTTTATGTATAAATAAAATAATTCAGTAAGCAATATCAAATTACAGAGACAGCAAAGGATAAACCAGTCAATATAATCACTTAAAAGACCAAGAGGTGACACGTACACACTACTATATATAAGATAGATAACTAGCAAGGACCTACTGTATAGCACAGAGAACTCTACTCAATACTCTGTTATAACCTATATGGGAAAATAATCAAAAAAAGAGCGGATATATGTATATGTATAACAGATTCACTTAGCAGTACACCTGAAACTGACACAATATTGTAAATGTTGTGAAATGTTGTAAACAAAAAACAAAAGAAGACCAAGAGTACAATTATATGTACTATAATTCACTGTGAGTTACTGGACATGGTTCCACACCAAGAAAGGGAGAATCCCTGACTTCAGAGAATTATTTCCTCTATGTAAAGATTTTGGTACTTACCTCTAAGTGGATATCTAGTATATATCCAACCTTGAATGTGAAAAAGCAGACGTAAACACTGAGACAGTTTCCCGGAGGACACTGGGAAGGTATTGTGGTGGGTGGGGTTACAGGGCTCTTGGATTCACCAAGACTCTGGGAAAATAAGTAGGGGACTCAGTTAATCAGCCCATGTTATATTTGCAAAAAGACCTTCTCCAAGGTTATCTTAAAACTGTCAGGGCTTCCCTGGTGGCGCAGTGGTTGGGAGTCCGCCTGCCGATGCAGGGGACACGGGTTCGTGCCCCGGTCCAGGAAGATCTCACATGCCGTGGAGCAGCTGGGCCCGTGAGCCATGGCCGCTGAGCCTGGGCATCCAGAGCCTGTGCTCTGCAACGGGAGAGGCCGCAGCAGTGAGAGGCCCGCGTACCGCAAAAAAAAAAAAAAAACCTGTCAAAAGTCAACAACAAAGAAAATGGCAGCCAGGGAACAAAGGATGGTAACCTACAAAGGAACCTCCATTAGGCTATCAGCAGATTTCTCAACAGAAACTTAATAGGCTGGGGGGAAGGGAGAAGGGTGGAATGACATTTTCAAAATACTGGAAGATAAAAACTGTCAGCCAAGAATACCCAGCAAAGTTCTCATTCAAATATGAAGGCAAAATAAAGATTTTCCCAGACAAACAAAAGTTGAGGACGTTCATCAAATTTTCCTGCTTTACAAGAAATGTCAAAAGGAGCTCTTGTACCAGAAACAAAAAGGCAAAACTTTGAGCAAGGTGATAGACAGAGTTAATCAGAAAGTTTAAACTCTATATCAGAATAGGTTTTTAAAAAATGCTTTATTATAGCATAAAGGTTAAAAGGGGGAAAAAGCAGAAAAAATAACTATAGCTACTTCAATTTGGTAACAAACTCACAACATAAAAGGGATAATTTGAGGCAAGAAAAACATAAAAGGGAAGTGGAAAAGAACAGAACTTGTATAGGCAAATGAAAATAGATGCTATCAGCAGGAAAAGGACTATTTTATCTATGAGATGTATGCAAACCTCGTGGTAACCACAAAACATAAACCCAGAGCAGAGACATGAAACATTTAAAAAAAAAAGAAAGAAACTGAAAAACACCATAGAAAACCACCAAACCAAAATGGGAGACAGAACACAAGAAAAAAGAAATAATGGAGATATAGAGCAATGAGAAAACAAAAGATAACATGGCATTACTAAGTCCTCATCTACCAATAATCACCCTAAATGTAAATGGATTGAATTCACCAATCAAAAGACACACAGTGGCTGGCTGGATTAAAAACCAGACCCATCTATATGCTACCTCCCGGAGACTCACCTCAGCTCTAAAAACAAACACAGGCTAAAAGTGAAGGGTTGGAAAATGATACTCCAAGCAAATAGCGGCCAAAAGAAAGCAGGTGTAGCCACACTCATATCAGAGGAAATAGACCTCAAGCTTAAAAAGGTAACAAGAGACAAAGACGGACATTATATAATGATAAAGGGAACAATTCATCACAAAGACATAACAGTGATTAATATATATGCACCCAACATAGGAGCAACAAAACACATAAATTATTAACAGACCTAAAGGGAGGAATTGATGGCAGCACAATAATAGCTAACACCTCACTTATGTCATTGAATAGGTCATCCAGACATAAAGTCAACAAGGAAACAGAGGCCTTAAATTAAACATAAGACCAGATGGATTTGATAAATTTGTACAGAACATTCCATCCAAATGCAGCAGAATACACATTCTTCTCAAGTGCACATGGGACTTTCTCAAAGACAGACCATATGTTGGGACACAAAATAAATTTCAATAAATTTAAGAAGATTGAAATCATATCAAACATCTTTTCTGATAACTATGGTCTGAAGCTAGAAATCAGCTACAACAAGAAAGCTAGAAAAATCACAAATATGTGGAGACTGAACAACATGCTAGTAAACAAGTTTTGATTTCTTCTTTTCAATGAAATCAAAAATTACCTGAAGACAAATGAAAATGAGAATACAGTGTACCAAAATCTATGGGATGCAGCAAAAGTGGTAACAGGAGGGAAGTTTATGGCAATACAGATCCACCTCAAGAAATGAGAAAAATCTCAAATAAACAAACTAAACTTATACCTAAAGGAACTAAAAAACTAGAACAAATGAAGCCCAAAGTCAGTAGAAGGAAGAAAATAAAAATCAGAGCTAAGTGAAATACAGACTAAAAAGACAATAGAAATATCAGTGACTAAGAGCTAGTTCTTTGGAAAGATAAACAAAATTGACAAGCTTTTAACTAGACTAAGAAAAAAAGAGAAGTCTCTGATAAATAAAATCAGAAAAAAAGAGGAGAAATAACAACAGATATCACAGAAATTCAATGGATTATAAGAGAATATTATGAGCAGTTATATGACAACATATTGGACAACCTAGAAGAAATGCACAAATTCTTAGAATCACGCAACCTTCTCAGACTGAATTATGATGAAATAGAAAATTTGAATAAACTGATCACTAGCAAAGAGATCGAAAGAGTAATCAAAAACCTCCCAAGAAACAAAAATCCAGGACCATACAGCTTCACAGGTGAATTCTACCAAACATTCAAAAATATTTAACTCCTATCCTTCTCACAATCTTAGAAAAAATTGGGAACACTTCCTAACTCATTTTATGAGGCCAACATTACCCTGATACCAGACCAGACAAGGACAACATAAAAAAAAGAAAATTACAGGCCAATATCTCTGATAAACATAGATACAAAAATCCTCAGAAAAATATTAGCAAACTGAATACAACGATACATTAAGAGGATCATACATCATGATCAAGTGGGATTTATTCCAGGGATGCAAGGATGATTCAATATTCACAAATAAAACAATGATTCACCATGTTAACAAAATGAAGGATGGAAACCATATGTTCATCTCAATAGATGCAGAAAATGCATCTAAGATTCAATACTCATTTATAGTAAAAACTGTCAAAAAAATGGGTATAAAAGGAATGTACCTGAACATAATAAAGGCCATATATGACAGACCCACAGCAAACATTATACTAAATGGTGAAAAAATGAAGACTGTCCCTCTAAGATCAGGAACAATGCAAGGATGCTCACTCTCACCACTCTTATTCAACATAGTATTGGAAGTCTTAACCCAGATCAGTTAGACAAGAAAAAGAAATAAAAGGCATCTAAACTGGAAAGGAAGATTCAAACAGACAAATTCATTGATTCACTCATTTCAGGTTTAGAATTTGTCTCTTCCAGATAAAGAGACATCAAATAGGCGTTAAAAACAATCACTCATTTAAATAAAAATTAACAGCTGCTGTGTCTAATCTGCTTCTTGCATCTATTGAAGGTTTCCTTTTTTCATTCAGATAATTTATTTTTCATAAGACTTCCAATTAGTTCTTTCTCCCATCTGTCTTTTTTTTTTTTTACTTACTTAGTTTTCTTCTCCTTTCATAAATGTTTGTCCCTTCTTAATTTCCTTTGAGAATGCCAAACCACATTATTTTTACATCATGCTCATATTACATTATTATTTTTATGTCTTCTTGTGTGATTTTTTTTCCTATTTGTTACATCTTTTGGTTCTGTTCTATGGTGGTAGATTCCCTCATTTGCATCGTTATTTTTCATTTGAGAAACAATCTTGTGCCTGCATGTCTTGGGGTTTTGTGGTAACTCTTGTGGTTCCAGGTCTTATGTTAAGATTTAGGATTATTGCAGTCCAAATGTCAGGTTTCCTAACATCAATTCCAAATAGGCCAATATTGGTATGACCTTTTAGTATTTTACTGGGAGTATCCTAGCTGAATCTCTTGAATGAATTCCATGATATCTCAAGCCCATAGTGTTTGGAATTGCAATTTCCCGAGGCTCTTGTTGGCAAAGACTGTTTTTGACAGCTTTGATTCCAAAGAATAAAATACAGATATTATCACCGAACTAGGAATTTTGTCCCAGTTGGCTCAGTTCTACAACCACTAAGCTATTCGTTCAGTCTGCCTTGGGCATGGGTGCCATTCATAAGCCATGCCATCTCAGGCTTTATCTTGAAACTTCCTATAGGTCCAGGGAATATCTGTTCTTTATCTTTGTGGTACTGCAAGTCAGCATGGAATGAAATAGTTACTTTGCTGTGCAGGTTATGAAAGAATTTTGACATCTCTAAATGCTGTGCAGGCAGGAAATGTCTGGACAAAGAGAGCTGCCACAAAAGAGCAGAGATAAGCAAGTAAATTCACAGAAATGGAAAGTTCCTTGAGGTCTGATTCCACTGTCCTTAGGAGGGAAATGCCCCTTTGAAAATGAGTTTCTCCAAAACTATTCCACACAGTCTCATGTGAATAAGCCTGGAAACCTTCTAACCTACTTTGCTAAGATGTAGATGATGACAAAAGAATGGCCTATTTCCCATTCCAGTTCACCTCCATAGACCTGAGAACTATTAGAAACACTGACAATTTGACTACAGGTGTATCAAATCCTTTAAGGGTGTTGTCATGAGATAATCACAAAATCTGACTCTTAGACTCTCAAAAAAGTTTCCTTTTTAATTAAGGGTAATAAACTGTTAGAAAGAATAAAAATTGGACAATACATTGTTTATTTTTAATAAGAGACTGTTTTTAGAGTAGTTTTAGAGTGACAAGGAAATTGTATACAAAGTACCGCAAGTTCTCATACCCCCCTCTCCCCGCCCCCCACTTTGCCCTGTTATTAGCATTTTGCATTACTGTGGGACATTTGTTACAACAGATGGAAGGTAACACCCCAACTGTACTGACCAGCTATTAGGAAATATGTTGGAGGAGAAGCAAGGTTAAAGCAGTACCCATGGAGTAAGAAGAGAATTGAAGCCAGTTAACTTGGTTGTACTTCTATCAGAGTGGTCTTAAGTAAAGTGTTACAAAATAATAAAGACATCATTAATTTTTTGCAAAATTTTAACTCATATTTTTAATGAGTAAATTTTAAATTCCTGTTACACTTACATTATTGTAAATTATTATAAGAGAATGTTGAACAATTATTAACCATATGCTGGACTAGAAACTTCCACATACCAATATCTTTCTTGTTTTTCCAATGATGAAGCTCCTTTTTTTTTTTTTTTTCGCTGTATGCGGGCCTCTCACTGTTGTGGCCTCTCCCGTTGCGGAGCACAGGCTCCGGACGCACAGGCTCAGCGGCCATAGCTCACGGGCCTAGCCGCTCTGCGGCATGTGGGATCTTCCCGGACCGGGGCACGAACCCATGTCCCCTGCATCGGCAGGCGGACTCTCAACCACTGCGCCACCAGGGAAGCCCGAAGCCCCTTGTTGACCAAACATCGTCTGAAACACTTAGCTATCTTACACTACTCTACACCACACATACACACATACACACACACAATTTAAAGGAATGATTAATGAGCGTTTTTCAAAATGTTAAACTTTAGTAAAGAAATAAAACTTCACAATGAAAGAAAATTTGCTTTTTTACCTTTTCAATCAGAAAAAAATTATTTCATTTCTTCTTCTTTGCTTTATAATAAGAATATCCAGTCCTGACAAGGGTGCAATCCTGAAAAGGGTAACAAAAAAAAAGACATGCTGGCAAGGTGCTTAGTGGAGGTTAATTATTGATAGTTTTTGCAGTATGCAAACAGACTGTTGGAGGGGTTATATCTTTCACCCAGTGTATAACTTTTAAAGAACTATCACAATGTAACTCCCCCCGAAAGATAAATATTTTATATAATTTATTATCTTGCTCAACATTAGCCATAAAGGAAAAACCTGTAAGCAAGTTAAATTATAATAAATTTGGGAGGAGTTAGGGAAATCATGAAACATTGATACAGTGGAATGTTATGAAGCCAAATAAAATTTAACATGTACAGTGATGTCAGCAAAATGCTAAGCTGCGATTTTGGAAATTGTGTGTCCGTTTTCATTTGTTTCAAGGGATTTCTTTATTTCCTCTTTGATTTCTTCAATGACCATTGGTTTTCTAGTAGCATATTGCTTAGTCTCCACTTATTGTTTGTTTGTTTAATTTTACTTTCTATAATTGATTTCTAATTTCATGTTGCAATCAGAAAAGCCTCTTGATACAATTTGCATCATCTTACATTTACTGAGACTTCTTCTGTGGCCTAGAATGTGATCTATCTTGGAGAATGTTCCATGTGCACTTGCAAAGAATTTGTTTCCTGCTGTTTTTGGATGGAATGTCCTTTAAATATCTGTTAAGTCCAACTGGTCTAATGTATCATTTAAGCCCAGTTTTTCCTTATTGATTTTCTGGCTAGATCATCTAACCTTCGATGTAAGTGGAGTGTTAAAGTCCCCTACTGATATTGTATTCCTGTCAATTTCTCTATTTAGTTCTGTTAATATTTGCTTTATATATGTAGGTACTTCTAAATTAAATGCATATTTGTTCACAAATGTTATAGACTCTTCTTCGATTGATGCCTTTATCATTATATAATACCCTTATTTGTTTTTTATTATGGACTTTGTTTTAAAGTCTACTTTGTCTGATATGGGTATTGCTAGAACAGGTTTTTGTTTTGTTTTTGCCTCCATTTGCATGGAGGATATTCTCCATCCCCTGACTTTCATTCTGTGCATGTCTTTAGCTCTGGAGTGAGGCTCTTGAAGGCAGCATGTATACTGTTCTTATTTCTTTATCCAATCAGCCACTCTATGTCTTTTGATTGGAGGATTGAGTCCATTGACACTTAAAGTGACTGATAGTACTGTACTTATTGCCATTTTGTTACTTGTTTTCTGGTTGTTTTTGTAGTTTTTCTTGTCTTTTTATTCTTCTTTTAGTCTGTTATCTTTTGATTTGATAACTTTATTTGTGTTATATTTGGGTTACTTTCTCTTTAATTTTTGTGTATCTACTGTAGGGTTTTTCTTGTGGTATTTTTGTTGTTGTTTTGGATTTTTTTTTGCAGTACGCGGGCCTCTCACTGTTGTGGCCTCTCCCATTGCGGAGAACAGGCTCCAGATGCGCAGGCTCAGCGGCCATGGCTCACGGGCCCAGCCGCTCCGCGGCATGTGGGATCCTCCCAGACCGGGGCACGAACCCATGTCCCCTGCATCGGCAGGTGGACTCTCAACCACTGTGCCACCAGGGAAGCCCTCTACTGTAGGTTTTGGATGTATTATTACCATGAAGTTTATATATGTCAACCTATACCTATATCTACTTGCTTTATACTAATATCATTTAAGCTCTAACACATTCCAGAAGATCTACATTTTACCTCTCCATCCTGACATTTTGTGTTTTTGATGTCATATTTTACATCTTCATGTCTATCCCTTTTTAATTTAGTCTTTTACATTTGTACTAGTTTATTTAAGTTTGTACTAGTTTATTTAAGTGGTTGATGCACCACCTTTACTATGCATTTGGCTTTACTAGTGGGATTTTCCCCATTTTATATTTTCTTATTTCTTGTTATAGCCTTTTCTTTTTCACTTAAGGGAGACACTAATATTTCTTGTAGGGTCAGTTTAGTGGTGATAAACTCAGTTTTTGCTTGTCTGGGAAACTCTTTAGCTCTCCTTCAATTCTGAATGATAATTTTGCTGAGTAGAGTGTCCTTGATCATAGGTTTTTTTTTTTTTTCCTTTCAGCACTTTAAATATATCATGCCACTCCCTTCTGGCCTGCAGTATTTCTACTGAGAAATCAGCTGATAGCCTGATGTGGTTTTCCTGGTATGTGACTCATTGTTTTTCTCTTGCTGCCTTTAGAATTCTCTATTTTTAACTTTTGCCATTTTAATTATGATATGTCTGGTTGTGGGCCTCTTTGGTTTCATCTTGTTTGAGACTCTCTGTGATTCCTGCACCTGGATATCTTTTGCCTTCTCAGATTTGGGAACTTTTCTGCCATAATTTCATCCAATATATTTTCTGCCTCTTTCTCTCTTTTCTTCTCTTTCTAGGACCCCTATAATGCAAGTGTTAGTGCACTTGATGCTACCCTAGAGGTCCCTTAAACTGTTCTTATGAAAAATAATTTATTCTTTATTGCTGCTCTGATTGAGTGATTTCCATTATTCTGTCTTCCAGGTTGTGAAAGCGTTCTTCTGTGTCACCTAACCTGTTGTTAATTCCTTCTGGTGTATTTTGTATTTCAGTTACTGTATCCTTCATCTCTGATTGGATCTTTTTAATATTTTCTAGTTCTTTGAGGTTCTCATTGTGTTCCTCTACTATCTTCCCACATTCAGTGAGCATTTTTATTACTATTGCTTTGACTTTTTTATCAGGTAAATTATTTATCTCGCTTTTGATAGGGTTTTTTTCCCTGAGGTTTTATCTTGTTATTTCATTTGGAACATGTGTGTTTTTCTTCTAATTTGTTTGGTCTTTTCTGTTCGTCTCTATGACATTAGGCAAACAGTTACCTATTCCAGAGTCTAAACGTGTGTCCTTGTGTGGGAGCATCTCTGTGTGGTCTGCCTGTGACCAGTGGCATTGGTGGGAGAGCTGTATCTAAAGTGAGCACAGCTCATGTCTTCTCCCTAGGTGAGCTGGCAGCTGCTGTTTTGTTGGGAGATCGGGCTGGAGTCAGAGGGACTAGAGCCAGAGTTAGGTGTGAGCTGAGGCTTCTTCTAGGCTCAATGGCAATTGGTGACCTGTTGGGGGTAGGGCTAGGGCCCAAGGGGCTGGAGACACACTTCTGAGTTGCCACCACTTTCTCCCTGTGCATGTGATGGCTGTCTCTGCCTTAGCAGGGACCAGTGCCAGAGCAGGAGGGGATGGAGCAGGAGGCTTTGGGCATGCACTGAGGTAGTCCTGGCAGACCGGCCAGAGCGTCAAGCAGAATCCAATCTGCTGTCTCTGTTGGGACTGAAAACAATCAAGTTTGTGTACACGCTCTTGAAGAACGGAGTCTTGGTTTCTTAGAGCCCTATGGGAAGCCCCACTGGTTTTCAAGCCAGCCAAGGGGGCTCGTCTTCCCAGTGCCAGTCCTCAGACCTGGGGTGCCTAATATGAGTCTTGTACCCCTCGCTCTTTAAAGAGAATCCCTGAGCCTGTTTATACTCCTCTGGGTCACCTGCTAGGGGTGTGGGTCCTGAATGCATTGCTTCTCCTGTCCACATACTAGGCTCTGTGAGGTTCTTTCTTGATAGCTTGGGTTGTAGAGAGCCATTCTGCTACTCTTCAAGTTGTTTGCAGTGAGAGTTACTCTATGTGTAGTGGTAGTTTTGATGTCTTCATGGAGGAAGGTGAGTTCAAGATCCTCCGACTCTGCCTTTTGATCCCCCTCCCGAGTATTCTTACTTTGAAATCTTTATTATTTCACACACACCAAAACATGCAAGAAGCTTTAAACTAGAGACACAGATTTTAATTAGCTCCAATGATTATAGCAATTCTCTCCACACCCCTAGAATCAATAAATTCTGATACAACCATGGTGGATCACTCATAATCAATATTCTTCAGAATATGGATAGTCAGGGTGATCAGAAATGCTGAAAGAGAAGGAGGGAGATTAATTTTATTAACTCTGTCTCACACTTGTCAAGGAGAGTGTTCCTCTGTGGAAGCAGTTAGGATGCTCTAAAACTCTAAATTTACAACCAACTCATTTACAACATACATATATGCAGGCTCCCGGTCCATATGTCAACTGCATCTTCATATCCAGTTCCCACATTCACATGCAACATAAAAGCCACAGTGATATCTACCTTGGTTGGAATTACAATTTCTAAGAAGGTCTAAGAACTATAGATGAAATGCTAAGGTCACTTCAGCCCCAGGTGGAACATTTGGCCCTGGATGATGGCAATAATCACAGTAAGAATCTTGCTGATCTTTTTCACACATCCATCCAACACATAAACATGGAGCACCCCCCAAAATAGAGGGTGCTCTGTTAAAAAAACTTCTAATCTCTTGAGATATCATGTACACATAAGTAACTATACCGATAAAAAGGGATTACTGTTTTCTTAATTTATAATGTATTAAAACACGGGTTATCAAGGAATTAGTATTACTGCTGTTTTCCTTTTTTTCCATGTTTTTACTTTTCTTTCTAAGTTTGTCTTTCTCCATTCAATTCATTAAAGAGTGCATTCTGAGCAAGTCCATGTGCTGGGAGCCATGCTGTTGACCTGAGTCCACAAATATGAGTAAGTCTAGGCATTCACAGCCTAATAAGGAGAACACAGAAGAATACTTCAAAGATTTGAGTACAGAAAAGTAACTTTGCACCTGTTTTTTCATGTATAATATCCTTTCTCTGAATCATGATATAGCTTTACAAACAAGAGAAAGCGTTTTGACATCTTTCATTTGAAACTGTATCTTTATCAATAATTTGTATTCCCTTCTCTCTAAACTCCCTTCCAAATTTCTCTGTTTGATTAGTCTTCTTTCTCTTCAGTCCTGATATCCTCCTGCAGTAATTGAACTTGGAATTCTATGTTTGTGAATTAAGTCAAAGTCGAAGAGGTAGGGGCTCCCCAGGGGGTGGACTCCTGATGGACAAGGGCAACACTGAGGTAAGTCTTAAATCAAGAAACCAGAGACATCCACACAATCTTATCTGGATGTATCCTGCTAAGCACACAGCAGTCACTTACTGGAGGGCCAGTTAAGTTCATGATCTAATTCTAATTCAGTTTGGTGAGATTACAAGGATGAGGAAATGGAGTTATAATAGGGAAAAAGGTCCAATGAAGAGAGAAATTTGGAAGAAATGGATGATGTCTTGGGAAAGAAATGCACGTTAGGGAGAAAAGCCACCAGACATTTAGGGGAGGGGGTGGAAGCATGCCCCACTGTGCCTTCGCAGCACCGACGCACATTGGCCTTTACGGCCTCCTCCTCCATACAAATATTAACATATTTTACAATTGTGTTAGGATAAAAATGAATGTATCCAGGCTGGATTCACTGTTACATAGTCATTACTAATACAAATCATTTTCCCCTGATTTAAAAAAAAAATAAAGGTGAAACATTTTCCTACGTCCCTAAAAGAATAGTGGGCTGTAGGCACTGTGCCTTCTGTATCTAATGGGTACGTCAGCCCTGAGAGGAAGTACACCAGGCACAGAGATGAGGGGTATAAGGTAGTGAATTCACCACAATGTGAACTTTGGTGATTTTACTTATGAGTTGTCCTGGGCCCTTCTCACATTTCTGTTAGATCAGAGACGGAGCCCTGGAAGAAACCTCTGGTCTGAGGTCTACAGGAAGCCCTGGTTTACTCCTACACTGGAAATCAGGCCTGCCTTCCTGGTTAGGGAAGCTCAGTTTCTCTGCTGACCTACATGCTACAGAAAACAATGTGTGTGGACCTCCCTCCCACCCCACCCCGCCATCTCACCCATCTAGGTCATCACAGAGTACCGAACTGAGCTCCCTGTGCTATACAGCAGGTTCCCATTAGCTATCTATTTTATACACGGTAGTGTATATATGTCAATCGAAATCTCCCAATTCATCCCACCCCTCCACCTCCAACCCCCGTGTCCACAAGTCCGTTCTCTACGTCTGCGTCTCTATTCCTACCCTGCAAACAGGTTCATCTGTAAGGGGATATATGTATACATATACCTGATTCACTTCTTTGTACAGCAGAAACTAACGCAACGTTGTGAAGCAATTATACTCCAATAAAAAAGAAAAGAGAAAATAACATGTGTGAAATATATACAAGTCACTTACAAGAGTAAATCATAATATCGTACATTACTGTTGAGACCATCAATTGCTTTCATGTCTTCTGGAGTTAATTCAAAATCGAGAACCTGGAAGGAAGGGAAGAATCACATTAACCTCTTCCCCAAGGAGTTGGCCTCCCCCTGGGAACTGGAGGACTTTCCAGCTGGATGGAGGCAAGAAGAGAGTACAGGGAAGACTCGCCTGTCCTCAGCTTCCAAGTGAACCAGCCTGGTAACACTTCTGCGGGGTTCTCCACCTCTCCTTCCCACTCCCTCTCCTTTTCTGCTCCATTTCACACACACACACACACACACACACACACACACACACACACACAGCTTGCAAGGCATCAATCCCAAATCTTTCTAAGTGAATTACTTGTGACAGAAAACAAACAAACAAAAATCTTTTTCCAGACAAAGGGGCAGTTGGACAACCTGGAGAAAATACTCGTACTTGACCAAACATTACACTGATTTTTCATTCCCAGCACCCCTAAGTATGACACAGCTTTGAGCTTAAGCAAGTATTGGAAGGAGAACCCCCTGCCGTGAAAACCTATCCAAGAAGCCCATATCAAACTTACTCATTCTCTATGAATAAATTGAACAAAAAAGATTATGTAAATGCCTTTGTAGAGAAAGTTATGAAATGTATTTAAAATATTAAAGAACACCTAAATAATTAGAAATTCATATCGTAGTCATGGAATGGAAATCTCAATCTTAAAAAGAAATCAGTTTTCTCTAAAGTGATCTAGTGTTTCAATGCAACATGAACCAAAGACTTAAAGATTTTTTTCTTTTGTAGAAGTTGGTAAAGTGATACTAAATTTTACATAAAAGAACAGCTAGTCAAGAGCAGCCAAGACATCCTTAAAGAAGAAAAATGTACCGTTCTTCAAAGCAAGACTTATTTTCCACTACAATAAGACAGTGCAGCAAAGTAAATAGCTAACTAGAAGAAAGAGGCCAGAAATGTACTTATGGACACTTGATACACGACAGAGTTGACAATGAAAATCTGTGGGAAAATATGGACATTATGTTTCTATTTAAGTATATGTATATATATCCATTTTCATGTCATATTAGAAAATCAGTTCCAGGTATATTACAGGGCTAAATTTGAATGGAAAGACAAAAACAAATTTTCAGGGTAATATTTCCCTGCCCCTTGAATTGGCCTGACCTGTAATTTGCACTGGAAAATGAAATTTGCCAGAAGAAGTGGCGAGTCAGTTCTGAGCCTAGACATGACAAGGATTTTTTTTCCCACTCATTGCCTTGGTATCATACCACTGTGCTGAGATGAAGACCAGGTTAGTGGCCACAGTCTAGCCGACTATACATGAAAAACCGTATGGAGAAGAGGGCTGGCTCCTCTGACAACATCCAAATCCACCTGCTAAAGCAGCACTGCCTAGCTGCTCTGCATTTGACTGCAAAGACAAGAGAGGGCCCAGCCAAGGAGAGAACAGCTTAACTGAATGAAGGCTAATTGTCGTACCACAGAATCATGAGATGCGTAAATGATTTCTGCATTAAACCCCTTAATGGGGGCGAGTTTGCTGTACAGCTATGGCTAACAGTATAATAATAGTCTCATACATATAAATCAAAAGACAACCTAATAAAAATGGACAAAGTCTTGAACAGGAACTTCACAAAGGCAGAAACTCAGGGAGATTAGAAGTATGAAAATGAAACTACGTTACTATTCAGAGGAATGCAAAATAAAACCATGATGACATGGAGGTTGAAGATCACTGCTGTAATCCGTGTGCTCCCCAAATTCATATGTTGGAAAACCCACTTCTACTGCAATGATATTAGAAAGTGGGACCTTGGAGTGGTGGTTAGGTCATGATGGTGAAGGCTTCATGAATTTGATTTAAATAATATCATATATCATATAAGAGACTCTGAGAGCTCCGTTGCCCCCCACTACATTAAGATACAAGGAGAAGCCTGTAACCTGGAAGAGGGCCCTCACATGACCACACAGGCACCCTGATCGCAGACCTCTAGCTTTCAGAACAGTGAGAAACAAATTTCAGTTGTTTCTAAACCACCCAATCTGTGGTATTTTGTTATAGCAGCCCAACTGTCTAAGAAAATCACAATTCAATTTCGTCAACTGAGAATAAAGAAAATAAGATATCACTTGCAGGGTGACAGAATAAATTGCAGATGTAATGCTGGAACTAAAATCTCCATTTTCTGTCCAATCTTAATCCTATCCAGCCATGCCACCTCTCCTGTTGCCACAGTAGGAGGAGAAAACCATTAGGAATATACATAAGGCATACGTGCACGATAAATAACAGATAAATCATCTTGGCCCAAAGATAGTCTTGAGAGCTGGACAAAGAATGACCCTCGTGAAGGATATTATTTAGAACCCCTGTGCCCACAGCCCCACTCATCACCTGCATGTTCTCTTTGATCCGCTTCTTATTGTAACTCTTGGCCAGGACCACAACCCCACGTTGCATCTGGTAGCGAAGGGCAATCAGTGCTGGGGTTTGCTTGTGCTTTTTTGCAATGGCACAAAGAACTGGGTCCTCCAAGAGAACTGGGTAGCTCGGGTTCACCCTGGAAGGAAATTCGGAAATGCTGAAGATCTGAGACTGAGTATTCAGTTTGTTAGGAGGCTTCCCAAACAGACCAAGTAGGTCCACTCTAGACCACTGCTTCTCAAAATGTGGTCCATGGACCAACAGCATCAGTATCACCTGGGACCTTGTTAGAAATGCAAATTCCATGGCTTAACTGCAGACAAACTGAATCAGAAACTCAATTGTGGCACCTGGCAATCTGTGTTTACAAAGCTCTCCAGGTCATTTGGATGCATGATTGAGTTGAGATCAATGCTTCCACAATCATGTTTTTTTTCTGTTTTACATCTCAGTGGCTGTTTTTATTCTCCAATCACAGCCCCAAAGTAAGTACAAGAGCATGAAAGGAGAAAGAGAAGGAAAAGACTGGGATATTTTTTAGTTTAATTTTCTCAGGTATTGATAAAAATTGAGTAGTCTCAAAATGAGAACTATTCATTTCATCATTACTTACAGTGTGCAATACTTCTACAGATGTTTACAAAAATGGTTCAAATTGTAATTTTTTGGATCATGGTAGACCTGGGAGTTATATGTTATTATCCTGATTTTATACATAAGGTAAGTGAAGCCTGGAGAGTCTATTACTAGTAATGTGTTCCTTAGGTAATAAATAAGTAAATCATGACTTAAGCTTATGTCTTAGGTCTCAGCTGGGGGATTATATATAGATTTTAATACAGACACGTGTTATTGATCAATCTACAACAGGACACATATAATATAAGAAAATTGGCTGGGTGATGGGAAGACAAAAGAGAAGGATTCCTTCCATCCCTCCCCTTTCTCCCCCAAGCAAGTTAAGAGTTATCTCCAGAGCACTGAGTACGGTATGACTAAAAATATTTCATCAAAAACTCAATTTTAGGTAAACTCTCCATTGTCTTCATTAGGGTTCATTACCAATCTTTTAATCGTTGGGATCCCAGAGCACCATAGGCAACAAGAACAATATCGTTTGACTTGCAGAAGTCCAACAGTTTGCTCTGATTGAGATAAGGATGACATTCCACCTGTAGAAGGCCAACATAGAAGAGTTTCAGATTATATGAAATGGTAATGTAAATATGACAGAGAGATGTTAGAAGTTAAAAAAATCTAAAGAAAAAAACTGTGTAACATTAAATTTAAACTGGAAGTATCAACATCAAATAATGATTTTTTTAAAAAAAATACATTTTATATCTCTGTCCCTGAAAAGGTAAAAAACAATGACATTCCTGAGAACAAGTAACTCTAGGGACCAGATCTCAATTACTAAACACACTACCAAGAGACACGCCTAATTCCAGATCTGAGACAGAAAAACACCTGTTTGAGTCTTGGACATCAAATTTTGCAAAGAATTTGCTCCAAGACTCATGAAGAAATGTCTGAAGCACTAAAAGAACCAGTTTGATGGGGATCCCACTGGAGACATTTGGGTAGATTTGAGCATCAAAAGGAATAATGAATAAAAGCAAATGTAACACTGAGAGTAAATAAAAATCCCTGAGTCCCAAGTGATGAAAGAGAGAAAGAACAAAAATATTTGCCTCCACTGATGGTGATTATTACAATAAATCCTTTCTCAGAAACTGAGAATTAAGGGGAAGGAGTTAAGTTTTTACCCTGTCTTATAGGAATAAGGTATTTTATGCTGACTTAGTGACAGAATTTTGTTTTTGCAATAAAATGTCAGGTAAGAAGATCAAAAAGAGTATTTAAGTTGAAAATATTGAAAAACATCCCAATGAAATAACTAATTCCGGTGAAAGTCATTGATGGATTCTCAACCATTATGTGAAAATTTGGGGAGAATCTAACTTCCCCAGATGACTAGGTAATTTCAACAGGGAAAATACACATTTCCAAACAAAAAATCTAGCTACCACTAGCTTTACCAGCAGAACAAAAGTGCCATCATTCACAGTGGGACAAGCTGTCATCACGTGCTTCCTACTGGGGTGCATTTGAAGGGCACAGCATGCAAAGGATGTGTTCTTGTCAAAATGTTTAACCTTAAGGTAGTAAGGAGTTCAGATCTATCTACTCATTTACAGGAATTGAGAATAGAGAAACAAATTAACTAACATCACAAGATGATAGTCTGATAAATCTATTATATTTGTCAAAAACCTGTCTGGATATCATGGTTAAAAAAATGATTGAGTGACCACCATGCTAGGTTAAAAGAGCTTGAGAAACATGTCTCAAAGTGATATGTGAATTACAATGAGATTCAAGTCAACAAAATATTACATACATAAATATATATACATATATATATATACATCTGGCAGTGTGGCAAAATGTGAAAAATTTTGCATACAAGAGGGAAAATGGATGTTCTCTATCATACCCTTAACTTTGCTAATATCTGAAAATTTTCACAATGAAAACTTGGAGGCAAAATTAGTGCTAAAATCACATTAATTTTTAAACTTTTATAATTGAAAATGTTGATGCTGTATATAGATATATATAAATCTTGAATTTTACAAGCTACTTTTTCTGTAGAAGACTCTTACTCCTTGACTTCAGGTTGTACTTGTGGACATTACATTATATGAAATACAACAGTCACAGAAAAACGAATATTAATATCTAAACTGGTCAAACTCATAGAATTAAAGAGTAGAGTGATGGTTGTCAGGGTCTGGGAGCAAGGAGAAATCGGAAGTTTCTAAACATGGGTGTGAAGTCTATTACTCAAGATGACTAAATTCTAGAGATATGCTGTACAGCATTGTCCCTGCAGTTAACAATATTGCATTACATTGTATCGTAATACTTAAAATTTAAGAGGATAAATCTCTTATTAAGTTTTCTCACCACAGAAAAGTAAAAATACAACAAAAAATATATGAGCAAAGGATCAAACAGAGAAAAAATGTGTTTAAACATTTAATTTTAAGGTAGAAATCAATGGGAGAACCATACCAAGACCAAGTAAATCACAAGATCTGCTCTAATTCCTGAGTGACTATTTCATCTACTGTTAGTATCACCATAAGACATTAACTTCACGCTCTAACCTGGATGAATTTCATAGTCTCCAGCAAATTTTTCTGTACTATGCCTCCCGTTGAAGATCTCTAAAAGCTGAGACACTAAGACTAAGGACTCAGGCATCTGAACCCCACACAAACTCTTAAAACCTCAATGAGATCTCATTTTCGCTCTTTATTTGCTTTTCATTCCATGTATTCATGGCCTTCCTACCTGTACACAGTTCCCTCCAAGGCACTTTCACCATCCAATTTCTGGTCATCCTTTACAGCTCAGGGAAATGCCACCTTCCTCTAAGGTCTGGGTAACTATTATAACCCTCCTTTATCTCCTTTACCTTCCCTAAATTCCTACCCACAATTTAGCAGGAAGCCCTCCCCATCTTTTCCACCAAGACTTTATCACACAGAGATACCATTCTGGGTTCTATTCACACCCTTCCAGACAGAGGCTCTGCTCTCTAGAATCTTCTGTCCCACAAAGGTAGGATGAATAGGAGGGGAAGACAAATAGACATCTGGCTCTACTACAGGAAGGAGGTTATGAAGAGCAGAAAGGAGAGAAGACGGAGGCTGCTCACCTGGTTGCAGACGGGCTTGTACTTGAGCCCCGGCTTGTTCAGGATCTTCTCCAGCTGTTTGCGGTTAAAGTTGGACACCCCGATGGACTTGGCTAGTCCTGCGTCCTTACACTTCTCCAGGGCCTGGGGGTGGGGGGTAAGGGGTGGTGAACATGATTTGCAATGGGCTATAGAGCAAGAATAAATGCTGAAAAAATGCTAACAGGGTCACCTGTCAAGAATTAGCATGGATTATCAAGAAGAAAAGAGGGGAAGAAGGTTGTGACACAAGAATAAGAATTACAGGACTTCCCTGGTGACACAGTGGTTAAGAATCCGCCTGCCAATGCAGAGTACACGGGTTTAAGCCCTGGTCCGGGAAGATCCCACATGCTGCGGAGCAACTAAGCCTGTGCGCCACAACTACTGAGCCTGCGCTCTACTGTGAGAGGCACAGAGCCTGCGAGCCACAACTACTGAAGCCCACATGTCTACAGCCCATGCTCCACAACAAGAGAAGCCACCGCAATGAGAAGCCTGCACACCACAGTGAAGACCAAACGCAGCCATAAATAAATAAATAAATTTATAAAAATAAAATAAAATAAGAATTACTGTCTCTTCCTTCGAAAATCCCAGAAGAAGATATATCACACTGAAGGAAAGAGATGCTTATCTTCACTGTCCCAAATTCTTCTCTGTTCCTCTCTGTGAACCTTTCAGCAATGATTTCGTCCACACCACCCCAGCATAACAGCCCTTTAAAGTTCATGAACTGCTGAATCTGATGATCCACAACCCATTCTCACAGGTGGAAGAAATGAAGGAGGTTCCCCCTCTCCTGGCTTCCTCCCCTGGGCTCTCTCCTCCACAGACTCACCTCCCAAGTGCGACAGAGATCCACTGTGTCAAATATCATTTTTCCATTTTCATCTTTGGGAAAAAGTTCCTCCCCTGGCTGGAATAGAATAGAAGCAGTCATTTTAAATATGTCACTAAATAATTTCCCCACACTTAACCAGGCTGCCAGGCACATCTAGGACCAGAACACTAAACATCCATGAGGTAGGTGTAGCAACATTCTAGATCTCTTACACTTACTATATGTTTTAATAAATAGAATTTTCCTAGGTCCCAAAGGGGACTCAGAGTGACTTATGTAAAGAATGGCAATAAGTTACATGGCTTTATTTCCAGAAAAAAAATGCAATCTTGACTTAAGCCTGACAATCCGATTTCCTTTTCCCTCTGAACATCTGATAGCCCTAGGGCAGGCACATGAATCAGCAAGGCTATTTTTAGGTTAATATGGAATGTGGAAGATCCAGACCTGCTCTCAAATGTTAATGACCATGAGCCTTGAACTGATCAAGGTTAATTTGCCACCGAAGGAAAATGTTGAGGTAAAAATAAAGCAAACCAAGAGTACTACAAAGTTAAGGGATAGAAAAAAAGGAGACATTTCTGAAGAGTACTGCAAATCCTTAAATCTATCCATGGCTGGGACTTCCCATCTACATAGTCCAATAAACTCTTTTGCATAGGGTAGTTTGAGTAGATTTCTGTAACTTCAGATCAAGAGTTCTACATAATGCAGTTCTTAATGGCTAAGTGCAGTCTGCAAAACTCATTGTGAAGACAGCCAATGGTGTAGGCAAGGTCTCCCAAGTCCCTATAAAGGCTGCTAGGTTTAGACCCACCCAGAGAGAGCACCACCAACTCCGGTCAATTTGAAAGGGTGAAAGAGGAGATAAACTTATCATGTTCAAGTGTAAGGTAGCTTCATTGCTCACCACTGCTGCACCAAACTGTGTGTTCATGAAATCCCCAAGAGGCCCGGGACCCTGTGTTGAACATGTCTATTTTTATTTCCTCAAGTTTTTGGGGCAGAGGATGTGAGATTGTTGAACTCTTTTCTCTTGGAGGCATGGAAAGAAAATTAAGGATTCAAAGAAACCCAATAAAAAGATAATCAGAAATTATGATTTTGGGAATTCTACTCTAGTGTAATCATCCCTACATCTTACTAAGAAAAATCTGAATTCAACCATCCATGCAAGTTGATAGATATTCTCACACAAGAAATAAAATAGACGTGATCATACAAATCGCAAACCTTCAGAGCCGCTGGAAAATGAATAATATAGAGATCAACATAATCCAGTTGAAGATTTTTCAGTGACTTTTCCAAGGCTGGTTGAACGAACTCTGGTCGAAGGAAAGTGGACCAAAGCTGCAGAGGTTAAAGAATGGGAGCTATGTTAAATTAATGCCTTAGGTAATTTTGTTTTTCTTCTTTCACCTAAAAATTAGACATTTTTCCTGATTAGAAACAGATGACCACAGAGGAAAACCACTCTGTTTCTTTTTCAGTTCCATTTTTGATCTAACCAACCCAAGTAAATTTTATTATTTGATTGATTTTATCATCAGTACATCATTCACAATAAAAAGAAATGATCCAAGAAATAAATGTATTATCAAATTACCATACTCATTATCTGAATTATGTTTGATAGAGTTTAAAAGCAGTTTACAGACTTAATCTAATTCTATCAAAGAATCAATCCTCTCAGGAATTAGTATCTGTTTGTTTACATAACTGTAGGAAAAGTGCTTTGAACATATTAATATGAGCAGAACATAATTCAAGACACTTTTGCTAGAGCTTGTGTAATATACAAACTGCCTCTCCTATTGCTCTCTCTCACTGATGGACGTAAGAACTGAGATTTAGAACTTGAAGAAATTTTAGAAAGTCCCCTAGATGATAAGGAAAGCTATAATCTGATCAATCAGTTCTGGCTGATTCATTAGCCCATATGAAATAACACAGCTCTGGTCTAGGCTCAGAGAAGTAAAGTGACTTTACTTTAAAATTAAAATTTGAACACAGCAATGATGAGAATGCCATCATCACTCTCATTTTCTTTTTGGATACCAGATTTAATATACAAATATGTGTGAAAAAAGTTATACCGATAAGCACAGTTCACCAGACAACTACTGGTCCTATTATATAATTGTCACCTGTGCACAATCACGTTGCACACATGTGCACACTCACACAACACACACAGCACCTTTGAAGTGTAGAATATGTCTTCTCTCTTCACAGTGCCATCTGCAATCTTGCTGCGAATGGCCTGTCCAACCTGCTCTTCATTTTGGTACAAATGAGCACAGTCAATATGGCGGAACCCAACATCAATAGCAAATTTGGTGACCTCCAGGGCTTCACTCTTAGGAACCTACATAAGCAACAAAGGTAGTAGTTGGATAGCCACAGAATTAAGAGATTGCTAAGACACAAGCTTTGATCTTCCCAAGAATCAACTTTTCTTCATGCCTTTGGTTAGTTCTGCATGTGTGGTGATGAACGCATAACAGTTTCTCTCAATGTTCCTGGTAAGTAATTAAAGTTGGACATCCAGGAAGTCCTTCAATCCCAGGCAATCACTGGTTCATCACTGACATTAGAGGTCCCCAAGACCACCTCCAGTTTCAGTGATTTTCTGGAGGAACTCATAAGACTGAGCATAAAGTTGTAGTCATGGATATGATTTATACAGTGAGATATTTTAAGCAAAGTCAACAAAGGTATAATGTTCATGGTACAAAGCATCAAGAAACAAGATGAATGCTTCTGAGAGTCCTCTGTCTACCAGTGTAGCCACACAGAACACACCAGATAAAAACCGTATCTATTCAAGTTGTACAAAGTGATGTTTTCATATAAGTATCTATTGTGAAATGATTTACCAAAATCAAGCTAGTTAACAGATCCATCACCTCACATAGCTAACTTTTGGTTGTGGTGAGAATACTTAAGATCTACTCTCTTAGCAAATCTCAAGAATATAACCCATTATTATTAACTATAGTCACCATGTTGTACATTAGGTCTCAAGAACTTATTCATCTTATAACTGAAGGTTTGTACCCTTTGACCAATATCTTTATATTTTTCCCAGCCACGGCCCCAGCTTCTGGTCACCATGCCTCTATGCTTCTATGAGTTTGATTTTTATGCTTCTATGAGTTTGATTTTTTAAGATTCTACCCATAAAGAGATCATGCAGTATTTGTCTTTCTATGTCTGGCTTATCTCACTTAGCTTAACGTTCTCTGGGTTCATCCATGTTGTTGCAAATGGCAGGATAACTTCTTTTATAAGGCTGAATAATATTCCATTTCTTTTTATGTGATTCAGAATCTTTTCTTTTTCAAGGAGGTAGAGACTTGGTTTAACTGCCCTTTGTTGGGTCTAGTCCTGGTTTTCCTTAAATGTACGGGCATTCGGAGATCTACCCAGGAATTAACCAGTGAGCTTCAGGAATAGCCTGGACCCTTCCCTCCCCTCATCCTACTTTATGCTGCAAATTAAACATGCCCTGGGGCTTCCCTCATGGCGCAGTTGTTAAGAATCTGCCCGCCAACGCAGGGGACACGGGTTGGAGCCCTGATCCGGGCAGTTCCCACATGCCACGGAGCAACTAAGCCTATGTACCACAACTACTGAGCCTGCACTTTAGAGCCCGTGGGCCACAACTACTGAAGCCCACATGCCACAACTAATGAAGCCGGCATGCCACAACTACTGCGGCCGGCACGCCTAGAGCCCGTGCTCTGCAACAAGAGAAGCCACCACTCGCCACAACTAGAGAAAGCCCACGTGAAGCAAAGAAGACCCAACGCAGCCAAAAATTAATTAATTAAATAAAAATAAATAAATAAGTAAACATGTCCTGTCTTCAATCTCCAAAGTGTCTCTGAATATTTCCTTCTGTTCTATAGATGAAAAAGGTGAGACTCAAAGTTTAAGGACCAGTTCTTTGTCATACAACTATGTACTCCAAAGACAAGATGGACAGCAAACTTTCTGGCTTCCAGTCTAGCAAATTGTCCATTTCGCCCCTCTTACACCCAAGCACTGAAGATTATAGTTTAATAAAAAATATATTACAAAAAATCAAGAATTGAAACCTTGCCCTATAAGACTGTAGCTTATCCCCTCAAGTGATATTATATATTCCATTAGAATAACTTTCCAAGCAGAAACAGAAAAACAAGACAAAACACAGGCGGAGCATTTCTCGTCTGGCACCTAGCAGGCACAACACAGTAGAAAAGCAATTCTCTCCCATTATTTATCATTCACCTCATCTTCAGGACCTTTTACCTCAAATACTTCTTTTCAGAAAGAGGAAAGAGTTCTTGAATGAACGAAACATACAGAGAAACCACACAATTGCAATCACCCTCAAAGCAAAGCAGCTGACAGTCAGTATTCTTGATGGCTGAGTTTCACCTCTTCTGCCAAGCTGGGAAAGAGACAGACACTGGAGGGAAACCCAGAGTCATCGGTAGGTGACCACAGCTTCAAACCCTGATGCCGAGGGAAGACTGAATGCTTCCTCCCCTTTCATAGGGGTTGGTTCTAGCCTGGTTAGTAGAACCAAGTGACCCTCCCAGAGTCGCACAGGAACTCAATAACTTGACAATCTAAGTCCACTTCCACTCACGTTACAACCATTTTCTTTTCTAACCTTAACCCCAACCCACAAATGTTACCTCCTCAGGGGCATAGGTTCCAAATCCCAGAATGGGAACGAAGTGGCCATCATTAAGTTCCAGACACTGGCATTTGGGGTCCATTGCCTGTTGCTCCTCTGACTAAGCAGACTCTGATTTTTTCTTCTGCCCTCACAGGCTGTGAATAACAGGAAGGTAACACCCCAACTGCACTGACCAATGTTAGCAGAAATATTGCAGGAGGAGCATGATTAAATCAGTAGCCATGGAGCAAGGAATATTTGAAGGCAATTAACTTGTTTGGATTTTTTATCAGAATAATATTAAGTATTGTATAATGATTAATAAATCACTAATTGCTTGGAAATATTTTACCTCATATTTTTAATAAGTAAATTTACAATTCTGGATCCACTTACATTACTGTAAATTATTGCATGGGATTTGCTGAACAATTATTGACCATATGTTAAGACTAGAAACCTCCACATACCAATCTTTTTGGTTTTTCTAATTATGAAGCCCAATCTTGACCAAACGTCAGTTGAAACAATTAACTATATTACAGCACACACACACATACACACACACACACACACACACAATCACACAACTTAAAGGAGTGACTAATAAGCATTTTTCAAAATGTCAGCACTTAATAAAGAATGAAAACATCAAATGAAAATAAATTTGCCTTTTGACATTTCCCACCAGCAAAATTATTTTGCTTACAGATGGGGGTGAAATTCTGAAAATGATACCAAAATCAGACATTCTAGCAAAGTGTTTATGGGAGGTTAATTATTAATAGTTTTTACAGTGTGCTGTATGCAAGCAGAATCTTTGTTCATACATTTTACCTAGTTAGAGAACTTCTGAAAATTGTCATGATGTAAATGATACTTTATATAATTTATTATCTTGCTCAACATTATCCATAAAAGAAAAATCTGTAAACAAGTTAAATTATAATAAAATTGGGAGGAGTTAGGGAAATCGTGAAACATTGATACAAGGGAATGTTGTGAAGCCAATTAAAATTTAACATGTAGATTAATGTCAGCTAAATGGTGAAGTAGGAAGTGCTGAATTCTCTCATGGAAACATAAGGAAAAAAACAGAATCTTGCTATAAAACCTCATAGACGTTCTGGAAAACAGTCAAACAAAAACCTAGAGCAACATAGTGAACACCCAATTAGGAAAAATCCAGAACAGAGTGGTAGGACATTTCATGGTGTTTTTACTCACCTGTACCCTCCTCCTGCCTGGTGCGTTGCAGTCTTGATCTGTAAAGAACAGCAGCTCAGCTCCCAGTCACATCCCTCAGACCAGAATGATCACAGAAAAGCTTGTTTGCAATGTCACAACCTATTTGGGGGCTGTCTAAAGACTGGTGTCTGTTTCACCTAACCCTAAGCTTAAACTGAAGGGCAGCTGGAATGGCTCATTACAGCTGCAGGGGGATTATATATGCACAGATGCCAGGGAAAAGGGATTAAGGGAGGAGACATAGCATAGACCACATAAAACCCTGAGTAGAACTGGGGTGTGGATTTGGGGGACAGTAAGGCATTCATGTATTCAGGAGAATCAAAAAGCCACACAGATACCAGGCAAGATGCAGAGTCAGAAAAGAACTGAGTAGCCCTTTAGCTTTCCTGTTGGGCTGATCCCAAGACTAGGAGCATGCCAAGCTAATTAGTGAAGGACAGTCATGGCATGGGACAAATCTGCAACGAGTGGATATTTGCTTGTTGTTTCAGGTGCCCAATTGTAAACACACACACAGAGACACACACACAGAGACACATACACACACACACACACACACACACACACACACACACACACGGCATACGAGAGAGAAAGGAAGGAAGGAAGGAAGGAAAGAAAGAAAAAGAAAAAGAAAGAAAGATAGAAAGGGGGAAACATGGTCCATGAAAGGAAGAAAATAAATTGGCAGAAACTGCACCTGAACAATCACAGGTATTAAACTTAGCACACAATGAGTTTTAAAACCACTGCTTGGGGAGGAGATCCAGATGGCTGAGCAAGAGGATGCTGAACTCACCTCCCCCATGAGCACATCAATATTACATCTACATATGGAGCGATTATCACTGAAAACACACTGGGGACCAGCAGGAAGGTTCTTACACAGCCAAGGCTGTAAAGAAACATCCACATAGAGTTGGGTGCGAAGGGAAGAGAAGCAATCAGATCAGGACTTGTGCCCTGAGGAGAGACACAGAAGAGGAGGGAGATTACAGGGATTCGGTCTCGGAGAGCCTCCCTGGAGAGTGAGCCATTGAAACCACATACTGGGCACCACAGCCCTGGGGCCCACCACCAGGAAGTGGAGTCCCTGTAGCTGGTGTGAAAACCAGTGGGACTAACAGGAGGGCTGTAAGAAACCTAGACTCTCCTCTTGAAAAAGACGCACACACTTGCTTGCTCCTGGGAACTAAGCAGAGGAAGCAGATTGAAACAGCCCAGGACTCTACCAGTTTACTGTGACAGCCCCAGGGTGCACCCTGGCCCAGGCCAATGCCCACGCCAATGCCCACTTCAGCACCTCTGGCTCCAGGTCAGCTCCTACTAAGGCAAGGGCTGCCAGTGCTGGGGACAGTGTGCAGTTGTGGAGGACAGAGCTGGCTCAGGCCAGCATGACATCTGAACAGGGCAAGGGTGGCCATTACTGCCATTGGTAAAGGTGGCAGATCAGAAGTGTTCTGGAGCTCTGACGGGTGTTCCAGGATTGCACCAGCATGCACGGCAGCCTACACCAGGTGCCTGCTCCAACCTGTCTTCCTCCAGCACTGCTCCCCTCTTAGGCAAAGGTACCAGTGCTGGTGGGGCGGGCAGGGAGAGGGTGCACACTTAAAGGGAATGTAACCAGTTTGGGCCCAGCCCTCAGGGCTTCTGCTCCAGCACCTTGGGACCTAGCCTGGCCCAATACGATGGTGCCAGCCACTGAGCATAGGAAAAACCCCGGCTCAGACTTGTCTCTGGCTTTAGCCTCCCCCTTCCCACCTCCCACCCAGGTGATAGCTGCCAGCACAACCTGGGGAAAGGCGTGACCCGTGCTCACTTCAGCTCCTCCCACCAAAGCCTCGAGGGTTGGGACTTCTCTGGTGGCTCAGTGGTTAAGAATCCTCCTGCCAATGCAGGGGACACGGGTTCGAGCCCTTGTCCAGGAAGATCCCACACGCCATGGAGCAACTAAGCCCGTGCACCACAACTACTGAGCCTGTGCTCTAGAGCCCACAAGCCATAACTACTGAACCTACATGCCACAACTACTGAAGCCCACGCACCTAGAGCCCCTGCTCCACAGCAAGAAAAGCCACCACAATGAGAGGCACGTGCATGCAAGGAAAAGTAGCTCCCTCTCACCGCAACTAGAGAAAGCCCACGTGCAGCAAAGAAGACCCAATGCAGCCAAAAATAAATAAATTAATTAATTTATTTATTTTGAAAAAAAAGCCTCTAGGGTTGCTTCCACACAAGCACACCCTTTCAAGACAGGGATAGGTAACTGTTTCACCTAATTTCATAGAGATGGAGAAAGTTAAGCAAAATGAGACGACAAAGGAATTTGTTTCAAATGAAAGAATAAGAAAAAAACACCTGAAAAAAAATAGCTAATGAAGCAGATAAATAACTTACCAAAATAATTTACCACAGTTCAAAGCATTAGTAATAAGAATGCTAACTGAACTAGGGAAAAGAGTAGATTAGCACAGTGAGAATGTTAACAAGTAACTAGAAAATATTTTAAAAAATAACCAGTCAGAACTGAAGAATACAATAACTAAGATGAAAAACACACTAGAAGGAATTAATAGCAGATTATGTGATATGGAAGAATTCATAAGTGATCTGGAAGATAGAATTATGGAAATTGTGCAATAAAAACAGCAAAAAGAAAAACAAATTTTAAAAAACAGATCAGTTTAAAGGACCTTTGGGACAACATCAGGTATACTAATATTCACATTGTAGGGGTCCCAAAAGTAGGAGAGAGAAAGTGGCAGAAAGTGTATTTGATGAAATTATGGCAAAAAATTTCCTGAACCTGAAAACGGGAAAAGCTACCCAGGTGCAGGAAGCACAGAGAGTCCCAAACAAGATAAAACCAATGAGGTCCACACCAAGACATATCATAATTAAAACGGCAAAACTTAAAGAGAGAATTCTAAAGACAGCAAGAGAAAAACGAGTCACATACAAGGAAAACCCTATCAGGCAATCAACTGATTTTTCTGTAGAAACTATGTAGGCAGAAGGGTATGGCATGATGTATTTAAAGTGCTGAAAGGGAAAACCCTACAACCTAGAATAATGGGGAATATACCCAATATTTTATAATAACTTTATATGGAGTATAATCTATAAAAATAACAAATCACTCTGTTGTACATCTGAAATAATATAATATAATAAGTCAACTATATTTCAATGAAAAAGATAAGGATGTTTGTTTCTCCTGATCATTAAAGTTATACAGGCAAATTACAGAAGTTTGGGGGAAAAAAAGGAAAGGATAGAGAATAAAGATGACCTGTAACTAGCCCATTACATTTAACGTTTGGTACATTTTCCTTCACGATTTTCCTTTACAAATGTGTGAGTTTCTATTTTATTTAAACATCAAAATAATCTTCAACATACAAATTGTATACTTTCCTTTGACCTAACAGAAGTATTTTCTGAAGCTATCAAATATTATTTTAAAAATCCAGTATTATACTTTGCTTGTTTTAAGTAGTGTATCATAATCATTATTTTAATTTCTTCATCATTTGTCTATTCTTTAGCATTTTGATTAGTTCTTGCATATTTTGCCATTCTTTCATTGATTCATTCAGCAAAATTTTATTGAAAATTTTTATGTGCCAGACATTGTTTTATCAATAAATAATGTAGACAGAAATAAATTATTGTTAAATGCCTTGAGTTTATAGTCTAGTGGAGGATGAAGGCTACTAATGAAATCAGGAGTCAGCTGTTAGAAGTGGGTAAGTGCCCCTTGGGAGATAACGTTGCACAGTTTTTCGCATTTCTGTACACCCAGTAAGCAGAGGCACTGACTACCCTTCATCCCACATTAATTTTTTCAAGACATTTGTACAGTGAACAGTCTTGCAACATAGAGATCGTGGCTCCATCCAGAGAAATGGAAGGTGTGTTTACTGTCCAGTAATATAAAGAAAATATCTCCCTCCAGAGAAAGGGCAGGGATGCTGAGTGCCCACTATACTTGATCCAGGGGCCCTAGACTCAAGCCTTTTCTCCTATAACTCAACTCACTGCATGTTCAGGTATCACCTGGCCCCTTCACTTCAACCTTTAGAAATAGGGGCTCAAGGAACTAGCACAACAAACTTTGTCGTAGTGAACATTTCCGCAATATATACGTACACCAAATCATCACATCGTAAACCTTAAGACTATACAATGTTATATGTCAATTATGTCTCAGCAAAGCTGGAAAACGATACTCTTATTTTGGTTACAGCAATTGTTGTGAGTAATAAACAGTCTTCCCTCTACCAGCGTCGTGAAACCAGGGCAAGCTGATTTGTTAGCTCACAAATTAGGTTGATATCTTATATTCTTCATGACTCTTGAAAGAATGCAATATGAATGAGCCAAAGATTAGAACAGGGCAAAGGTTAGAAAATAGCTCACTACATCAAGGATGTTAACCTCCTTATAAAGAGGGAATTGGTATTGCTATTAAATTGCTATCAGCAACACTGTAATTGCTGTTGAGTGTGTCTGGATATTAAAATTCCACAACATTCTGACTGGACACCTGCCATTTGAATGAGTGTCTTCAGTGGTGCAGAAGGCAGGGGAGCTGAATACTCAGAAGACTGACCAAGGAAGAAGAATCATCAGCTGAAATCCAAGTAACATCCACACTCAGAGAGCACACAAGGGAAGGTCAGGCTGTGGAATACCAACTAGTGTATTCTTGGGCCCACAACCATTTGTGATCTCTATAATTGAGCTCATGGGGCAAATTCTGACTGTCCTCAATGTGAGGTAGTCACTGGGGCCACCCAATTTTGGATAACTTCCTCACCAGACATGGAATGATCCTTAGAACATCTAATCTGGTGTCTCTCAATGGCGTCATTAAATGTTGGTGCAGGTGACCCGTTGGGAGAAGAATGGAACTACACCTAGCATGGCAGGATATGTGTGAAATACCAAACATATCTTGCTCACCTGCAGTGTGAATCCAGGTGTGCTACTGGAGCAGGTGGGCTTACCTTAACCATGGGGTGCCCTTGGGAAAAGTTGGAAAATCAGTTCTAGCAGTCTCCCTTCTTGCAATTAATTACCCATTTTCCATAAAGTACAAATGTAATGCAAGAAGATTTCTGCCAATGTTCCCCTTCCCCCCCAAAAAATTATCCACCTTACCCACCCTATTGTCAGATTAAGGGTGGAAGCAGGAAGTAGGAAAGGAGGGATAAATGTGCAAACATCTATATAAGACAGTGTCTCTTGAGGTTTATAAAAATGACAAAAATAATCACCTTCAATGTGGCCTTGGACAAATCAATAACCTCTGTGGTTTCTTTATCTGTAAAATGACTCAATAGTTGAGCTTACTTCATAGGATGTTTGATTCATTGAGAGTGCTTCCTGGTAAATAGTAATCACTCAAAATGTTGGGTAGTATAATTGATGCTGTTGCTCCTATCAATGCTACATTTCCCCTCGAGTATGTCAGCAATTAAAATTATTTTTATTTCTATTTTTTTCTCTACTTCACAGAACTAAGCCATGATCATTTTTCCATGCTTTGGGTTATTATTTGGTTGTTATTTTAATGAATTTCTGAAAAGATAGGAAATGAAAATTTCTTTTTCTCCTTATTTTCTGTAGAACATACAGTTTCTGTGGCAAATAAATTCTGGGGTACATAAAAATGGCATCTCTTTTTTATTATGTTGCATACATGTGACAGTAAATCTGGTGTTTGCTAGACAGTGAGTAAAGAAAGAGCTGTCTCACTTGGATCCCACTAGCATTGTTGTGTACATTAGACCGTATCCATGGGGTCAGGATTTTTCCCCATGAGGGAGAACAAAAGATGTTTTAATGATGAGGAACACAGACTTGATTGGAAGCAACTTCAAGAGTTTGTGACCAAATAATAGGATAAAGGACATTGAATTTCTGTATTTTTGAGCAATAGTCCTTGATATCTATCTGTTTCTGTTGTGAATGCCAGAATATTGCGTCATGTGAAACCTTTCAGACAACATCTGAAAGAAAATCTCTGTGGTCTGGAAAATAAGAAAAGAGTCTTCTGATGTAGCGTCTTTTCTCCCAGCACAGTTCCAAGCAAGTTCACCCACACACTCGTATAGGCAATTATGTTAAGACTTTTTCATTTCTTTCTCTCCCTCTTTTTTTTTTTTAATAAGGGGTTTTTGTTTTGTTTTGTTTTTTGGTTGCGTTGGGTCTTCGTTGGGGCGAGTGCGGGCTACTCTTGGTTGCGGTGTGTGGGCTTCTCACTGTAGTGGCTTCTTTTGTTGCGGAGCATGAACTCTAGGCACGCGGGCTCAGTAGTTGTGGAGCATGGGCTTAGTTGCTCCACGGCATGTGGGATCTTCCCAGACCAGGGCTCAAACCTGTGTCCCCTGCATTGGCAGGCAGATTCTTAACCACTGTGCCACCAGGGAAATCCTCCCTTCTTTCTCTTTTATATCAACATTTAGACGTTGAGACCTCAAAGCAGTAACCATCTCTTTTCTCTCTGGAGCTGGATTGATCATCATGCAGAGCAGCCAGACCTAAATGGACCAAAGGACCTGGGACAATAAGTGTCTTTGTGGATCCAGTCCCTGATGATCAGGGGGACCCCCGAGACTTGGTTCTGTATCTAAAATACAGTATGTTTTTCCGCTTCCATTTTCCAAAAAAGATCACTTCCAAGAAAAACAAAGAACTGTGTTTTCTTCTTACTCATCTGAATTTGTGGCCAGAAATCATGAACACGATTATGCAAGACTTTTCTAGTTATCAGATCAAGAACAATAGATGTACTTGCTCCAGGACATGAAGAAATTGTTCTCATTGAGGACAGATTGGATGAACACCTAGCAGATGTTGAAATGCATGTTACCTAAGAAGAATTCTTTGAATGCTTTTTTGAGAATCTGAGCATTTTCTTATACAAGAGTATCAACTCCTTCTATAATAAAGATGTTTATTGATGTAACACTTTGTTCCTGTTGTGATCTGATGCTTTCACTTATTCTGTGACTGTGATTGGCCTTCAAGTTCCCTCAAACTCTGAGATTCTGTAAGTGCAAAAATACAAAGATGAAGAAGAATAGGTAGTGCCTCTGAAATATAGAGGGGAGGGAACAGAAGAAGGAACTGGGGGAAGTGACCAAAACACCTTGGCCACCTTCAGATGGAACTAAGGGTCACCCTGTCCACACATTTACTTTGGTTTTGGATGCACTGTATAGAAAATTGGAGTCAAAGAAAAAAACAGAAGAGTAACAGAGATCACTTCTGAAGGGTGTGGAGAGAATACACCAAACTGCTCGATGTGATGTTTGTGAAACAATGTATTTCCATTCCTATGTGTAGGCTGTTCACATACAGATTGTGAAAAATTCAACCATGTCCAAGTCAACCAGTTGGAAGACACTAGGACTACTTCAAGGTGTAGGTCCAAATGCTCTTAGAAAACTCTTTGAATTCAGTAGGGAAGAGAAACGGTGGTAGTCAAGACAAACTCTGAAGGAAAAGGATATAAAAACCTTAAATTTTGCATCAGTAGGAAGGGATAATCAAAAGATTAATTATGGAAATATTAAGCATGAAAGAGTAAAGGTCACCAAGTAATGTCTGGGATAGTTGAGAAAAGGTGATTTGAGATAAAGTTTTATGGTATTTCCAAGAAGTTCCATTCTATTCAACTTTATCAGACACATGATTTGCAAAGATCTTTTTTCCCATTCTGTGGATTGACTTTTCACTCTTTTGGTAGTTTACCTTGACGCAAAAAAACATTTTGAATTTTGATGAATACTAATTTATGTATTTTTTCTTTTGTTGCCTGTACTTCTGGTGACATATCCAAATCCAATGTCATCAAGCTTTCCCTCTAGTTTTTCTTCTAAGCGTTTCATACATGTACCTTGTATGTTTAGGTCTTTGATGCATTGAGATTTGTGTGTGTGTGTGCCTGTGTGTGTGCGTGTGCATGTATGTGTGTGCGTGTACGTGTGTGTGTGTAAGGCAGAGGTCTAACTTCCTTCTTTTGCACGTTGATATGTAGTTTCCTCAGCATTGTTTGTTGAAAGGACTGCACTTTTCCCGTAAATGATCTTGGCAACCTTGTCAAACAACATTAGCTATATTTGAGTTTATTTTTGTATTCTGTTCTATTTCACTGGTCTTTATATCTGTCTTTACGCCATTACCCACACTATTTTGATGATAGTGGCTTTGTAGTAAGTTATGAAATCTGGAATTGTGAGAAACCCAAATCTGTTCTTTTTACTTTACTTTTTCTTTTCCAAGACTTGTTTCTTTCTTTTCAAGATTGCTTTGTCTATTCAGGGTCCCTCGAGATTCCGTATGAATTTTAGGGTGAGATTTTCTACTTCTGCAAAAAAATGATGTTGGGATATATATAAAGTTCAATGGAATGTGTAGATCACTTTGGTTCTTATTGTCATCCTAATATGGTCTTTCATTCACAAACATGGTTGTCTTTCCATATCTGTGTCTTTACTTTCTTCAAACAAATTTTTTAGTTATACATTTGTCAACTAAAAAATTATTCACAACCTAAAAGTTGAGAGTTATGTTTTATTCGGCAGAAATTTTTAGGACTTCAAGCCCGGGAGACAGCATCTCAAGTAACCCTGAGAGAACTGTTCCAAGGAAGCAGGGGGAAGCCAGGTTATATAGAAGTTTTGCAACAAAGGGCAGGTAGTCTGAATATCAAAGATAATTGTTAATTAACAAAAACCAGATTATCTCAAGTTAAGGAATTTAGCACTTTTCTATGTATGGGAAGATGCAAGAGTCTGGGCTCACTGAAATCACTCCTTTGCTATACACCTCAGCTTCTGGGACCAGTATCCTGTGTTTTCACATCCTGAGTTTCCTCAGGGCTCACCTTATGGAGTGGCTGCAGTCTGATGGCTGCTAGATGGCAGGTATTCTGTTTCCTCCCTGAGTTCCCTCAGGGCTCACCAGCTCACCATAGGCTGTGGCTACAATCACTGATGACTGTGACTTCCTTTGTTTACTGATATGGCAGGCAATATTCCATTTATCACATTTTTTTTTGCCTTTTTGGTTATTTCTAAGTATTTTTTTCGTAATATTTTAAATGGAATTGCTTTTTAAATTTTCTTCTCAGACGGTTCACCGTTAAGGTATAGAAATGTAACTGATTTTTCTGTGTTGATATTGTATCCTACACCTTTGCTGAAATTATTAGTCTAACATTTTTTGTTTTATCTCTACGGATTTCTACACACACGATCATGTCATCTCAGAACAGAGGTAATTTTACTTATTTTGATGTAGAGTATTTCTTTTTTGTTTGTTTTCTTATTTTAGCTGGAACTGCCAATTCTATGTTGACTAAGAGTGGCAAAAGCAGGTAAATTTTCGTATTATTTATCTTAACAAGAAATGTTTTCCAGAATGAAGAAGGGGACAAGAGGAAGGGAGGGAGAGAAGAGGACATCTTGAGTTATAAACCAGCATTCTCTTGTGCCACAAGTAAATAATTGCTTTTCTTTCTCCTCACTCATTTGTAAAAGAGACGTGCCCCTGTAGAGAGAACAGCAAATATTTGCTCACAAAAGGTCCACCCTTTCGGACCCTCAGTTATCTAAATACATCTTTATAGGCGGTGCACCCCTTCCCCATGCCATTTTCGGGGTAATGTTTGCTACTTCTAGGACTGCCACTTATTATTTGCCTTTATCTCATCTGGTTTCCATGCCAAATGCAGACACACCTTACGATAAGCCTTAAAAACATAAGTGCACCGAGAGACCCTTGGTCTGTGGCCTCACCTCCGCCTCCTGTGAAGCTGGACACCAGCCATGGAAACACTGGAAGAGAGCTGTAAGAAACAGAATGATTTTTAAAACTAAAAGCCCTCATTTCGTGAGCTTCCTTCCACCCAGTGGTACCAAAAGAGAGAAACTGCGAGGCTCAGAACCTGTGCAGGCAAAGCAGGGGATGTATTCTTAGCAGTCCTATATTGCTATATCAAACAGCTTTGTTCACTGTGAGTCAACAACATTTTTGAAAGAGGGAGGCTGGAGTTAATGGTATAGAAACATTTTTGGATGATCACTCTTGGTGAACATGAATGCTCTAATGAGAATTAGTGTAGAAGAGAAACGTCCTCGGGGAATGTGTTCATAGGAGCCTCTCTAAGCAATTTTAACATTTTATGTAAACATTACCTGTTGGTCAGATACAGTCTTCTTGTGTACTCCATGCAAATGGGACAGAACACTGGATTATGTAAGTGTAAGTATGTCCACTGAATGTGTAACTAGAGATGTTAAACTTGCTCCTGGGGAAATGGAAAAATTCTGTAGCACTAACACGATTTGGGCCACTTTTACTAAACGTTGGGATTGGCAAAGGTGGGGCTGCAGGAAGTGTTGTAACTAGAATTCAGTTCAGCAAATATTTACAGAGTCTCTCCTACATGAAAAACACTGTTCCTGATTTTTTTTTTTAAGTCATGCCTGTAAGAACAAGTTTAAGAGTTTTGAAATTTGCTTTTGCAGGACTATACCCTCAAATCTTGCCCTGGTTCTAAAATGACAACCTTCTTTGAAACAGGGACACAGGAGTAATTATTGCTGGATCTTGAAGCCCCTTGTCCAGAGGTAAACCTCTCAAATCATGACCTAGAAGACCAAGGATTACACATGGATTATGCCATGGAAAAATATCAGGGATTTGAGTGCAGTTGACTCTGTTATCTGTTGGTTATAACACACTTGGCCAAGGGAGCCCAACAGATTGAAAATCTGGCTTTTCTAACGTGCAGACTTTGGGCTGGTCTAGGAGCCCGCCTTCTTAACCCAGATCTTCCTAAGAATCCACATCAGGGAATTTGTACTAGTTGCTGGGGGATCAGTCCCAAATAAAGACACTCCAACTTCAGACAATGGAACTGCCCCTTTGACACCAAAAATCTAGCTGATTTCAGCATCCTGAGTTTGCTCCACCCCCCAGACCTTATACAATCCATGAACTGTGGAAAGAGCAGAGGTGCCCAGAGTCCAAAAAGCGTAATCAGGAGACACACTCAAGTCTTGAGGAGACCCTGGTCTTTGCTCCACCCCAAGAGCACCTATCCAGACTAAGAGCAGAGCCTGCAGGGCAGCTGCTTGCACCTATGGCCGTCACTGTTCCTGGTTTTCAGGCCCAGGAAGGTTAGATCAATCGTGGAATGAGAGAAATAGTAATAGCAATAGCTATATTTATCGATATTTTTCATCAGTTTTATTGAGGTATACTTTACATATCATGAAATTCACCATACATAAATGTACAGTCCAATGATTTTTAGTAAATTTATAGAGTTTTGCAATCACCACCACAATCCCATTTCAGAACGTATCCAACACCCCCAAAAGTTCCCCTGTGCCCGTTGGAAGCCAATTATTGCTCCCAAACCCCAGATCTAAGCAACCTCTAACCTCCTTTCTGTCTAAAGAGTGTTGCCTCTTCCACAAATTTCATATAAATGGAATCATACAATGTGTAATCTTTTATCTTCTTTTTTCATTTACCAAACTATTTTTGAGACTCATCCATGTCACTGCATGTACCAATATGTTCCTTTTCATTGTTGAAAAGTCTTAGTCCAAAGTTGGAATATTTGGAACTAAAAAGCATCAGTGTGATCCCATATTCCTCCAAGAGTGGTTCCTAGATAACCCCTTTCAGAATCTCAGGGTTGCCTGTTAAAAATGCAGATTTGGGGGTTCTAGCCCAAACTTCCTACATCAGCATTATGCAGTGATGCATAATGCAGTGTATTACTGGGGTAACTGTATTATATTCAATGTATCAGTGGAGGTGAGACCGGGAATCCATATACTTAATAAGCACCTCCAGGTAACTGGTACAGACCCCAAAGCTTGACAAAACCACCATCTAACCAGGCTTTTACAGGAAATTTACTAAGATATTTGAATATACCTACTCTGAGAAGTTTCTTCTCCTGGCAAAACAGCCACTGTTACTTTAGACATTCTTTATCCTAATGTTTAAAACTTTCATGATTCACATTGACTTTTTATAGGTTATGCTGCATTTCATCAGTTGCGCATTCTCTCACATAAAGTGAAATCAAGGTGCCTCTTAAACTTGACAGTAGGTCATCACTTAACTGGCAGAGTTCTTTCTTTCTTAGGTAGCACATAAAGTAATAGTGCATCTTACAACTGTCAACTTGTTAGATTTGAATAATGATGGTACTTGAGGCTGAGAACCACTAAAGTCTGCAACATCCAGGTTTGCAGGACACATATGGAAGTATTATCGGTCATGACTATAAATCCAACCTCATACATAAAAACACATATAAAAGTCTTCAGAGAAGACATAAGACAAGAGCTCCCTGCTGAAAAGCGAAGAGGTCTTAGGATGGATTGAATGGTGGCTCCCAAAAGGTATGTTCACCCTATAAACGAGATATTTGGGTAAAGGGTCTCTGCAGGTGTAATTACGTTAAGGATCTTGAGATGAGATCATCCTTCATTATCCAGGTGGGCCCCAAATCCAGGGATAAGTGTCCTTATAAGAGACAGAAAAGGGGAAGACATAGAGAGAAGAGGATGCAGGGTGAAGATGGGGGGCAGAGACGGGAGGGATGCAGCCCCAAGCCCAGGAACCCCTGGAACCAGCAGAAGCTGGAAGAGGCAGGAAGGAGTCTCCCCTGGAGCCTGCAGAGGGAAAGTGCCCTTCGTTCTCCACAGGTAAAGACAACAGGTATTTCCAAAACGTTGAGCTCCTCCAAGGATGTGAGTGGCTCTAAGTATTCCTCAGTGAGACACTGATCTATCTGTGCTCTACCTTGGATTCATGGTCAGAATCCTTATTAGCAAATTCTTATGCCACAGCCAAAGGCAGAACTCAGAGCATCCTGTGAGGAAAAAAGAGTTTGAACAAATTGAAATTTTTCATCCTGAAATAAACCGAGATGTAATATTGGCAATGAATCATTTTAAATATTTGAAGTTTTCTTATACGGTCCCCCAATCTGTTATTCATCCCCACTCGGGACAGGATCAGAAGAGCTTATTTCAGTCAGAAGGATTTCAGTTGGACTCCAGGGAAGTGATCGTGGCCCACTTTGCAAAGAGAACTTTGGCATCATCCCTCATAGGGTTGAAGGGTTGGTGGACACCACCCCCTCTGACTCATGTGCCCCTCTGGGTAGGTTAAGGGATCCTCCCGTCCAGACAAATAATGACATTATGCAACACTCATGCTCTGAGAGATAAACTGCATTCACTCTACCATGATCCTCGTCACCATTATTTGCTGAAACAAAGCAAAATCAACTTCCAAAGTAGAGTCAAACTGACGTGGGCTTCTCAACACAGTTTAGCCAATGCTTCCCTCTCGTGTGTGGCTGTGACATTGCATGAGCCCAGGATTGTGACCACAGACAGACAAGAGTTTGAGGAAAACCTAGAGATGAAACTCCCATCAACAAGCTTATTTCACAGACAAGGAAACCCAGAAGACCTAGGTTTCATGGCAGGTCCCTCAGCCATGGCTGGCAGAGGTGACGGGCCTGCAAGGTGCCCGTCTGCCAACTTTGCTGCCTCGTCCGGGCAAACCGTGCAAACAAAGGGCTCCATGCAGGCGGCCCGGCTCCCCGTGAAGCTTTTGGAATTTCCACAAACGGTAAAGCACAGTGCTCGCCCCCTAGGAATTTGTCATCAGAAACAGAGAAGAAGGTGATGACAAATCTCAAATAAAAAACAATACGAATCCATGCAAGTCCTTGTGCGAGAGAATTTGCCTATTAAACCAGCAAAACTGGAGAGTTAGCAGAGACCAAGTTACCACCAAGTAAACTAAGGGTTTCTAACTTCATCCTGGCAAGATGGGTGGCTATTGAAGGATCTTCAGCAGAGGAGAATTATGAACTCTTGTCCAATTTAGGAAGGCCATTCTGGCTAAACTGAAGGATGCTTGGAGACAAAAAGACCAGAAAGCCTTTGTTTGTGCGATACGGGGTATGCATGGTGAGGATTTAAAGACCCTCATTTTCTAGCTTAAAGAACTAAAGGGTCAACAGTACTATCAAGCGATATGGAGGACAGAGGAGAGGAGCAAGAAGGTTTGTGAGGTCAAGGAATAACCATTTCCATTTTGGACATACTGAGTTTAAAGGCCCTTTAGCATATCCAGGTGGAAGTATCTACTAGGTTAATAAAGAAGCAGGAGCTCAGGGGCAAAATGTAGATTTAGTTACAGATTTTGCACCAAGATCATAGCTGAGCCTTGGGGACAAGTGGGGCTGCCCGGGGGATCGTGATGGGAGAGCACCACCTTACAGGCTTGGAAAAATCCACATGGGTCACGGAGTAAAGTCTGAGCTGTCAGGATAACAGCAGGGCCTCACATCACAGAAGAGAGGAGAGCAGGTCCAAGACATGTTGTAAATACTGTCAAATGCTAACCCCCCAAAAGTAACTCCAGACCGTCCACAATACATCAAGGGGCGACTGGTGAAAGCCATCAACGGTCTTAGAACAACACAAGTTGCTCAAAGAAGAGAGGGAGGCCAAGACATGAAGAGAGGAAGAAGGAAGATAGGATGGTATCCCAATATGATAGGATCATCCTATGTCCTTGTGGTCACTGTCACATTCTTCACGGAGGGAAAAAGGAATTTTTCATCATATGAAATATTAGAGGTTCCAGTGCCCTAAGTGGAAATTCAGATTAACAACAGGGTCTGAATCACAACCTGGCTCTCAGATCTGGGGGTGGGGTGACGTGTTTGGGAAAGAAGATCTCGGTGTCCCGTGTTAAATGATGAACACGTGACACAAATGAGCAATTGAACATCATGCTGATGAGGACAGGGTAGAACAAGCCTCCCCTGTGTGCGGTGTGTGTGGGCTTCTCATTGCGGTGGCTTCTCTTGTTGGGAGCACAGGCTCTAGGCGCGTGGGCTCAGTAATTATGGCTCGTGGGCTCTAGAGCGCAGGCTCAGTAGTTGTGGCGCACGGGCTTAGTTGCTCCACATGACACTACTTTGGAGTTGAAAGTGTAATGATCTCTTTTTCAACCACATTCAAATCTGTACACCTGAGACAGTGCTTTAGCTCATTCAATTCCCACAAAAACCTGAGACACGGGTATCATAATGCCTATTTCATAAATGAGAAAGATGTAGAGTCTGGGATGTGAAAGGTTCTCCAAAGAGCTAAGAGGTGATGGCCTGGGGGTTTGAACTGGGTCTGTCTGACTCCAGAGACCAGCAGTGCATCATCAGCCTCCTTCCCTGGGTCACCTCCACTCCCAGCCGGCCGGTCCTGCAGCCCTACGTTCCCTTACCTCCCCTCCACCTCTGGAAAGACATCGCCTCAAGTTCTCCATGTCTTATGACGTGGACAAGCTATCAATCAGCTAATCTGAAAACCCGGCTCTGACTGACAGTCTAGTAGTCAGAGAAGATGAGGAGCTTCCACCACTAATGCCTTTTCTATGCCAGGAGTCAGGCGCTGGCCCCATCTCAGACTTTATCTACCTAAGCTCTCGTGTCCTGATGCTCACGTCCCTCTTGTAAAAAGTTCACCTCTTGGCTTCTTCAAGGTCCCTCAACGTGTGATCCTTGGTCCATGACTCTTCCCTCATCCCCTCCCATGTGTGCACTTCATGTGCGGCAGACTGAGTCGGGAAGTGTGAGAGGCATCAAGACAATAGGCTTTGGAACCAGGCAGACCCAGCTGGGAATCTCAGTTCCACCACCCACTGTTCACTGATTGAATTAGTAGCCTGTATGAGCCAGGAAATATTGCCCTTCCTGGGAGGCTGTAGAGATTAAAGGAGGCTACTTCCAGGCTCACGCCATGGTAGATGATCAGCGCGTTGGTTACGGTTACATACATCACATGATGATCACTTGCTCCCTCTAAGAAAAGCTGCTCTTAAATTACAGTTTCTCTATTAAGAATCGTATAACTCCATACTGGTGGGAACAACTCATGAATAGTACCTTGGTATGTTACCCATAAGATATTTACCTTTTACAAGGGAAAACAGGTTCTTAGGCCAAAACTATCGCTCCTTTCTGTTTGGGCCACAGGCCAACTGAGACAGATGTCACACTGCCGTCATCTGGCCACTCTGGTGGCTAAATCACATTCCACGGCCAACAAGCTGAAACTCTGTGACTCTCTTTGTTTGATTGTCCCTTAAAGGAAATTTTAAACACAGTACAAAGACTTAGGATGTCAGATGTTAACTAGTTAATTTTTTTTTTTTTTTTTTGCGTTATGTGGGCCTCTCACTGTCGTGGCCTCTCTCGTTGCGGAGCACAGGCTCCGGACGTGCTGGCTCAGCGGCTTATGGGCCTAGCCGCTCCGCGGCATGTGGGATCTTCCTGGACCAGGGCACGAACCCATGTCCCCTGCATCGGCAGGTGGACTCTCAACCACTGTGCCACCAGGGAAGCCCAACTAGTTAATATTATCCGACACCAGGAAGAAACTAAAATAGCAACAATCAACTGTCTTGCCCTTGGAGAGGCAGTTAAACGATATCAAGTTCCTTATTAATTCCCGTAGCTCATGAGAGAATAACACTTCTGAACCACCTTCTGATGCTGGCTGGAACCATAGAGTTTCTTTGCTGATTGGGGCACCCATACTTAAACATATTGCAAGAGTTGGCACCAGTAGCAAACCAGCTGTTCACCTCTTCCCTGAAAGGGAGTAGGCACTGAAGTTTTCTTTGTACCAGGAAACTATCCTTTCTCCCCAAATGCCACCGGTGTTCTATGTCAGGAATGGGAAGATGGGATTCCCTGGTGGCACGGTGGTTGAGAGTCCGCCTGCCGGTGCAGGGGACACAGGTTCGTGCCCCGGTCCGGGAAGATCCCACATGCTGCAGAGCGGTTGGGCCTGTGAGCCATGGCCACTGAGCCTGCGCGTCTGGAGCCTGTGCTCCACAACGGGAGAGGCCACAACAGTGAGAGGCCCGCGTACCGCAAAAAAAAAAAAAAAAAAAAAAAAAAAAAAAAAAAAAAATGGGAAGATGGGCTAGGAGAGGAAGATTTTAACTGATGGAGGGAAGAAGAAAGAGGGTTTCTAGAATCACCCAGCCAGTGTGAATCTTCAAGGTGACCCAAAGAAGCAGTCTTGTTTCACTAAGGCCCAGAAGAGCTGGGTGATTCTCCAGAGCTCACCCAGGAAGTCCAAAACAGAGCTGAGATTATAACCCAAGTGACCTAGGGCTCTTTGAAAACTGTCACACTATTCAGCAGAGCAGTCCCGTCTAGAGGTACCCCAGTGGGTGGCCTGTAGAGCCAGACAGCCAGGCTCAAATCCCAGCCCTGACTCATTGTGTTACCTTGGGCAGCTTCCTGAAACTTTACTTCATCTGCAGTAAACTGGACAAGCTACTTACCCTCCCTGGGCTGCATCTCCTAGGAGTGTTGGGATGTGTGTATAACCTAAGCCTTAGCTCATCATATCAGCAGCACTCAGTAAGTGTTAATTTGTTACTATTGCCTCTCCGGACATTCCAGTCCAAGTGTTGGACAACGATTGTATCTGGAAAGAGCCTGAGTGAAGGGAGAACAAAAAGTCTAGTAAAAAATCGAACTCCTGGGCTTCCCTGGTGGCACAGTGGTTGAGAGTCCACCTGCCGATGCAGGGGACGCGGGTTCGTGCCCCGGTCTGGGAAGATCCTACATGCCGCGGAGTGGCTGGGCCCGTGAGCCATGGCCACTGAGCCTGCGCATCCGGAGCCTGTGCTCTGCAATGGGAGAGGCCACGGCAGTGAGAGACCCGCGTACCGAAAAAAAAAAAAATCGAACTCCTTGTGACCATGGAAAAGGTCAACAAAAGTGGAAAAATCCCAGTAATAATGACTCTTTGCTGCAGGGCAAAGAAGAACAGCTAGGCCAGATTCCTGCCCTTGGGACTGTCCTGAGCTCACCGCAGACTGGATTCTTGAAGGACACGAACAGCCTCTTAGGGTGGCCTCAAGGTTGAGAGAAGAAAAGCCAAGTGCAAAGTCCCTGGATGGAAGCCTGGCAGCCAACAGACCCGCCTGGTGGGAGGGGTACAGAGGAGCCCACAGACCTGAGCCGGTGTTCAAGGCCGGTGTCAGCAGAGCTCAGGGCTGGGGCGGGAGGGGGGATGGATAAAGACACGGCTCAGCTGAGAACAGCCGTGACCTGCCTGTGGGTCCCTGAGAGAGAGTCAGCAAGGAGCTGAGAGCATCCGCACCCCTTCAGGTCATAGGCTGCCGGCCACTTCAAGTCCCACCACCCACCTGCCAAATCTGAAGGCGTTTTGCTGAAAAGATAACAAAAACGCCCACTGGGCAATATAGTAAAAGTTGTACCATCTCAACACACGCTCCCCAGGGTCACTTTCCATGCTCTCTCAGAAATTGCCTTAAAAGGGACTTTTTGTGAATTTTTCCTGTTTTTCACTTTGATATGCCTGAACATAATTCCAAACTTCTCCCATCTCATCCACCACACTTTGTTTTCATTCATTCATTCGTTCAATGAACACTGCGTGAGTGCTCTGGGTCAGACTCCACGTGAAGGAGGTGGAGACATGGGAGCCCCTGACCCCAAAGAAGGTGCTGGTACCCAGGCTGACGATGCGGTGTGTGTGTCCTCTGTGTGTCTGAAGTCAGGGTCCCCAGACAGACTCTGAGACAGAGAGCTATGTGCAGGTTTGGGTGAATGTTCTTGGAGACACACCTGTGAGGAGATGAGGACGGCAAGACTGGGCCAAGGGAGGAGCCGGCCGGCAAAGCAGTGGCAGCTGAGGCTCCGCTGGGCTGGGGAGCTTTGTGAGTTGTCTTGAGTTTAGGGGGGGGCCGGGGCTTTGTGTACGGGCACCAGCAATCAGCGGCAGTGAATCACCCCGGTAGGACATACAACCTTGGGTGAGGCAGTTTCTTGCTTCCGGGGTCAATTTCCAAGTCCACCGACAGAATGGATAAAGAAGACAAGATATATATATATATAAATATATACATACACGATGGAATATTACTCAGCCATAAAGAAGAACAATGTCCATCGACAGATGAATGGATAAAGAAGGTGTGGCACATATATACAATGCAATGTTACTCAGCCATAAAAAGAAACGAAACTGAGTTATTTGTAGTGAGGTGGATGGATCTAGAGTCTGTCATACAGAGTGAAGTAAGTCAGAAAGAGAAAGACAAATACCGTATGCTAACACATACATATGGAATCTAAAAAAAAAGAAAAAAGGTCATGAAGAACCTAGGGGCAGGACGCGTATAAAGACGCAGACCTACTAGAGGATGGACTTGAGGACACGGGGAGGGGGAAGGGTAAGCTGGGACGAAGTGAGAGAGTGGCATGGACATATATACACTACAAAATGTAAAATAGATAGCTAGTGGGAAGCAGCCGCATAGCACAGGGAGATCAGCTCGGTGCTTTGTGACCACCTAGAGGGGTGGGATAGGGAGGGTGGGAGGGAGACGCAAGAGGTAAGAGATCTGGGGATATATGTATATGTATAGCTGATTCACTTTGTTATAAAGCAGAAACTAACACACCATCGTAAAGCAATTATACTCCAATAAAGATGTTAAAAAAAAAAACTTAAAAAAAAAAAGAAGAACGAAATTTTGCCATTTGCAGCACCATGGATGGACTTGGAGGGTATTATGTTTAGTGAATTACGTCAGACAGAGAAAGACAAATACTGTATGATATCACTTATATGTGGTATCTAAAAAATACAACAAAGTAGTGAATATAACAAAAAAGAAGCAGACTCACAGATATAGAGAACAAACTAGTGGTTACCAGTGGGGAGAGTGGGGGAGGGGCAACAGGGGTTGGGGAGGGGAGGCACAAACTACTGGGTGTAAGACAGGATACAAGGATGTATTGTATAGCCCGGGGAATATAGTCAATATTCTGTAATAACTGTAAATGGAGTGTAACCTTTAAAATTGTATAAAAATATAAAAATTAAAAATGTTCCAGTGGGGGGTACAGATGTGAACCATCCTGCCCTCCAAGAATTTCTAGAACTTTAGACCAAATCATCAAGCCACAGTGGCCACACACACCCTCTTTTAAATGTCTGAAGAGGGTACATCGTGTCCCAGGTGAATGGAACAGACCTTCCCCCACGACCTTAGAAAATTCACGGGAGTAGGGTGGCCCACTAGCATTCCCTCCAGACAAATGAGGATGCAGACAGCCTGAGCTAATGCTTCACCTTCACTGAGCGTTTAATTACCCAGAAGAGCATCTATTGCCTCATTAACTCTCTAACTGTGACCATTACAGTTAGAAACGCAAACACAGCAGCCGGACAAGGCAAATACCACCCAGCCATTTGCAAGGTTGAAGATGGAGGCCTCGTGGTCGACAGGTGGTGGTTACGTGGGCAGCGAGTTGTCAGCTAATCCTCCCCGGGTGAGCAGGGCAGCAAGGCCCTCTGTGTCTTCAAGTGGGACTCCAGGAAAGGGGAAGCCAGTTCAGCCTCCCTGTGGCAGCCCCAGATGCTCCCCTTCTTTGTTCTGCTGAGGAGCAGCCTGGAAATCTTGAGTCCAAGCATCTTGGTCAGCAGCACCTGGTCATCACACACCTGCATGAGGGGTCAGGGGGCTACAGGTGCAGGCGGTTCGGAGGGGAAGTTTGGGGTGGGAGGCTGCAGAGAGAGAAAGGAGGGCTTTGCTATGTCCTACGTTGATGAGTAGAGTTGAGTCACTTGGAAGAATGGGCTGCCCTGTGAAAGAAGAGCAGAACTTGGCCACTCCCTCGTTTTATAGAAAAAGACACTAAAACCCAGAGAGGAGACACCACTTGCCCAAGGTTACACAGCTCGCTGGTGACAGAACTCGCGTTAAAACTCAGATTCCCTGATTTCCCCTCCAGGGCTCTATTCACCTCCCCAAAGAAAACGGAGGAAAACGAGAAATGTGGGTGACAAAGTAAGCAAAGCGACAAAACTAGTGAGGTGGGGGAGAGAAAAGCGTGAAAGATTCAACTGGGAAAGGAAAGGAAACAAACAAAGAACAATCATCAAAACGATGCTGATGCTAAAATTCCTGTGCACAGGAAGAGCCAAGAAAGTGTTGAAAAAGAACAAGATGTGGAGACAGCCCTCAGATTGCAAATATTCTGGAGCTATTGTGATTCAGCGTGTTAACAGAACAGTAATCAGCAAATACGTCAATGGAACGGAATATGCAGCCCAGACACAAAACAAAGTAGATGTGGAATTTAGTACATGTGTATAGACGTCATTTCAGGCAGTGGCCATAGGAAGGGGGAGGGTGGAGAAGCAGTCACTGATGGGTATTAGCACTAGTGGCTGTATAGTTGAGGGGGAATTAAGTTAAATCCCCACTTCACAACATTTCCTAAAAAAATGAGAGATGGATAACCTCAGTTAAAATGGCAATATTAGGCAATATTTGAAAAATATTACAAGAAAATATAGGGGAATCTCTCTAGGAGGGTGGGAGACCTTCATAATTAAGGCACAAGAAAGCAAAATCAAAGGGGAAAAGACTGATTAATTTGACTACATCAGAATTTAAAACTCCAGTTTCCTAATAGAGACCACAAGGAAAATTAAAATCAAGCGACAAACCAGGAGAAATATCATAAATATCCAGCAAAGGACTTAAAGCCATAAAGTATAAAGAATTCCTAAAATCAATACAAAAGGACTATAAAAATAGAAACCATGGGCAAAGGATATAAGCAAGCAACTCAAAGAAGAGGAAACAAAAATGTCCAATCAACATATGAGAAGCTGATCAGCTCGTGATCAGGGAAATGCCGATGAAAGCAAAGTGAGATATTCCTTCCTGCTCATCAGCCTAAAGAAAATGTGTGTGTTTGATGACACAGGGCATATAGAACTTGTACACTCATACCCAGCCGGCGGAATGAAAACTGGGTGTAACCACATTGAAGGGTAAATTAGTCAAACCTATTGAAGCTAAATCCCCCAATTTTCACTTTCGTGTTTAAGCAAATGAATACATTACTTGTCACTCTTGCAGTAAAGAGAATCACTTTGACCATAAATTAGAGACCAAATGTCAGGCAGGGATCCCAGTCAAGGAAGGATGTCTGCAGCATTCTGCATCTCAGCCCCCGGGTGGGATCGGGGCCCATCAGAGCCAGTACCTGAGCAGGAAAGTAGGAAGGGCAACCTGGGGATCAACATCTCCTCCCTCCTCCGTGGCCTTCAATGCTGCTGACTCCCCGGCTGTCCCAGGTGAAGGAGGCAGCTTCGCCATCAGGTTGTCTCATTTTCCAAACTCAGTAGTGAATCTGTTTCAGTTTGGCAAGTGAAGCAATTACATTTCTGAGTGGCAGGGGTCACTTAGGGCTAAGTGAAAAACTTGACTCTGCCAGGCAAGAGAGATGCACGTCATTAATCATGGCCTGTCCCCACACGTCCACGGCTGAGCTCCGCATCCCCTCCCTTCCTTGGACTGACTCATTCTCCATCTCCTTTCTCTGTGCAGAGCGTCCAGAGATGGTCCACTGGGGGCCCAGATGGGAAGGTAAGTCATTTAAGCGTTGGTCACCCAGGAAATCGAAAATCTACCATGATGGTACTAGGGCACAGAGGGTGAATTGATTTCCTGTAGCGTATGGACCCCAAAGTCTCTGGGGAATCACGTCAGAACCAGGTGGGGAACCAGAAAGGCTGAACAAGCAGGAGTTGAGAGCAAAGCAAGGCGTGGTGGAGGGCAGGTGGGGCACTCCATAAAGTCAGGTGTTCAAGGCCCTGGATCACCTGTGTCCCTTGAGAACCTGTCTCTACCTTTCTAGATTGTTCCAACTTTAAAACCCGAATCCCGGGTCTCCTGGTCATGCCTGGCTCTGCCTCTCGCTGTCCTTGGCTTGATGATCCTCGGTGTTTCCAAGCCCACTTCCCATTTCTGTCCTAGGAGTACCCACCCTGCTCCTGGTCCAGTAACAGTAATAATTTTCGTTCAGTCAGGACGAGGCACAATGCAAGCACTTTACGGGAGTTATCTATCAGCACTGGCTCTCTCACGTAGGTGGTAAATGACCCCAGACCCCAGAACCTGCGTCCTCTGGGCAGTGGTGGCTGGTGCTCCATCACCCCAAGGACCTTTGTCCAAACATACATGCCAGGACCCCACAAAATCTTCTGAAATGGAACCTGTAGGGGTGGAGCCTAGGAGTTCCCTGGATGGCCGGAACGGTGACTGCTGGGTCAGAGCTGCTGGCCTGGACACATCCTGGTTTGACTGATCCCACTACACCAGGAAGAAGCCAAACTCCTTCTTCTGCCATTAGACCCCTGCAGGAGCCCCCATCAGGGCACCTGGTGTATCTGGCTTCCTCCTGCAACCTTCTCCCACAGGCTGCATTCCAAAGATTTTATAAACATCACTGGGGGTTAAGCATTCGTTCAGATCATCTACATCTCTTTCTTAGACTGTGCCTGGAAACTCCTTTGGCAGAGACCCACAGATCCCTAAGAGAACTTTTGAGTATGCGACACCCGTCACTCACAAGGTCTTCAAAATAAAAATGCTGATGGCAACCAGAAATAGAATAGTTCTGCCCCCAGCTTTCATGGTAATAAGGAGAAGCCTGTGAATCAGCTACTCTAAAGGGCAGAGGGCGGGGATGTTTGAAGCAAAAAGGAGATCAGGATTATCACCTGATAACACCTCCCAACCCACCAGCCTCTTTATGCATTAAATAGGAAAGTAATTAAAAATAATAATCACATCTGGGCTATTGTGCTGGGAAGAATGCAGGGAAAATGAGGAGGCGGTGCCCTTGACCCCATGCACTGGGAGAATATGAAGGATGTTTGCTCCCTGAGCAAAGTGTAGAGGGGCGGCAGAGGATGGATGCAGGTCCCACTCTTGTCCAAGGCAGATGGAGGCCAAAGCTGGGATGGTAGAGCAGAGAGGTCAAGAGCAAATGAGGATTCAGAGACAGACAGGCCTGAACTCAGGTCCCAATCTCTCCACTTCCTACCTGGGAAAGACACAGTTTCATCATTCCATCCCTAGGTGGGAAGGATCCCTGTACCTACGTCCCAGGACAAATGTTGTATGTTAATAACCAGACAACTTAGCTTCAGAAGAAACTTTGATTAAAATATTATGTGTAACAGGGAACTATATTCAATATCTTGTAATAACCTGTAATAGAAAATAATCTGAAAAAAGTATATATATGTATAAGTGAATTGCCTTGCTGCACACCTGAAACTAACACAATATTGTAAATCAACCTTATGTCAATAAAAATAAATAAATATATAGTGTAAAACGTTTATCTCAGTGCCCAGCACTGAGTAAGAGTTCAACAGATGGCTGATAATCGCTATGATGACATAGATGTCCCCCCTGGATTTCCGCTTCTGATCCCTGATGAAGTCTAGGCAAGGACTTCATGACTCAGAGCCTTGTTTTCCCCACACGCACACACACACACGCACACACACACACACACACACACACACACACAAAGGGAGTAATTACCTCTGACCCCAATCCTACTTGAGTCTTTAGGTTTCCCAAAGAATTAAGACATGTAGGGCAGGACCCAGGACAAAGATATTATTGACCTTCAGCCTTAAAAAGGAGGAGCTCCTGCCCCTTGAGACAACATGGATGAATCTGGAGGACATTATGCTAAGTGAGATAAGCCAAAGACAAATACTGCATCATCTCACATGTACGTGGAATCTAATATAGGTGAACTCGTAGAAGCAGAGAGCAGAAGGGTGGTTGCCAGGGGGGCAGGGGCTGTGGAGGGATGGTGGTCAAGGGCTACAAAGTTCATGGTACAAGATGAATACTGGAGATCTAATGTGCAGCATGGTGACTATAAGTAAAAACTGTATTGCGTACTTAAATTTTCCTAAGAGGGTAGATCTTGATCCTGTGTTCCCTCCATACACACACAGACACACACACACACAGACACACACACACACACACACACACGCAGGCACACACACACAAAGGAAATGGTAACTGTGAGGTAATAGATATGTTAATTAGCTTGATTGTGGTGATTATTTCACAATGTACGTATATATCACATCATCAATTGTACACCTTAAATAGATCCAATTTTATTTGCCAGTTATACCTCAATTTTTAAAGAAAGATATTGACCTAGAATGAAAAGGTATCAGCATTCCTGCCTTTATGTTACTTCTAGCAACAAGATGTGACTCCCAGGGAGCGGACAGAACAAAAATCACAGCACGTCTGAAGGACCCACCAGCCAGAGAGGAAGAGCTGGTGAAACATTCAGAACGCAAACCCAATGAAACCTGCAGGGGGGAGAAAAATGAACACCTGCAGTAAAAGGTACTAAGAGCAGTCAAGAAAACTGAAGAAAAGCACAAAAAGACTTCCAGGGGCTTCCCCCAAAACATGCTTTGAGTTTTAAAATTTAGTAGATGAATTAAAGAAGAGGATGGTCGGTCACTATTGAGACCAAGTGTTAAGAAATGTGTCAAAGTACAAAAAGTAATAATAATAGGAGATGAAATCAGAGGGAAAGAGAAGATACAGAAGGGATAGCTCCAGGAGAGCTGATTTTTGATGAATAGCATTTCCAGAAAAAGAAAAAGAAACAGATTATGAGGAAATAACAGGGACCACCTCTGCCCTCCTGCCACAGGCGACTAGAAAGCCAAAATGTAGGAAAGGTGTTTCTAACATTGGATGACAGACAGTGCAGGACTGCCAGCTTCACAAGAGATTGTCCTTCACAAGATTACAGATAAGTCTCAGCCCTCTCAACACTAGACTGGGCATCTTTTTACTATCCTGTGTGACAAAATGGGAAGAACACAGTCACATCCACAGCACAATGGTTGTTTCAAGGAGAAACACTTGGGCAATTGTTTGAATCTCAGGCTGAACAAGTCACTTTTTCCATAGAGTGTTATTTTTACTTTGAAAGAACAACTGCCAGGGCTTCCCTGGTGGCGCAGTGGTTGAGAGTCCGCCTGCCGATGCAGGGGACACAGGTTCATGTGGGAGGATCCCACATGCCACAGAGCGGCTGGGCCCGTGAGCCATGGCCACTGAGCCTGTGCGTCCGGAGCCACAGCCACGGGAGAGCCCACAACAGTGAGAGGCCCGCGTACTGCAAAAAAAAAAAAGAACAACTGCCAGACAGACAAACTCCAGCTGGTTACTCAAACACAGGTAAATAGCAGACATTTTCTCCTTGCAAGGAAAACAACTAACAGTTTTTGTTGCCAAGAATAAAAATTGAGCTTTCAAGAAAAAATTATAGTTTGAGAAAACAATAGTTGAGAAAGCCACTATGAACTCCCTCAAGAAAAAAATAGTTAATAGGACTAGCCCTGTATTTTTTTTAATTTATTTATTTTATTATTATTATTATTTTTTGGCTGTGTTGGGTCTTTGTTGCTGTGCACGGGCTTTCTCTAGTTGCGGCGAGCAGGGGCTACTCTTCATCGCGGTGTGCGGGCTTCTCACTGCGGTGGCTTCTTTTGTTGCGGAGCACAAGCTCTAGGCACGCAGGCTCAGTAGTTGTGGCTCACAGGCTCTAGAGTGCAGGCTCAGTAGTTGTGGTACACGGGCTTAGTTGCTCCGTGGCATGTGGGATCTTCCCGGACCAGGGCTCGAACCCATGTTCCCTGCATTGGCAGGCAGATTCTTAACCACTGCAGCACCAGGGAAGCCCTAGCCCTGTATTTATTAATGAAATTGAATTTGTAATTAAAAATCTTATTACCCTGATACCAAAGCCACACAAAGATATCACCAAAAAAGGAAACTACAGGGTAATATTCCTCATAAACATAGATATAAAAATCATCAACAAAATAGCTAATTGAACCCAACAATATGTAAGGAGGATAATACATTTTGATCAAATGGTATTAGATCTCAGAAACGGATAGAGAAAAGACAAACATTTTTAAATACCATGATTCTCATTATTTATGGCAACGTTTGATAAAGTTGCTGTGAACGCTGAATTAGTGAATACTGAACCATCACTTCTTGGGGAAATACTGGATTATGTTCCTGCCAGCCTCTGGTCACAACATTCTCATCAATTAACCAGTACATAACCTTGCTTTACATGTGCTTCTATTTAAGGAAACCTCATTTAATTTAATATAAGTTGTTAAGTCATTAACATTGGACTCATGACCCACAGTGCTGTGTCATTACTGAATGAAATTTTAACTCATGTATTATCTCCACAAGACACGTGTCATCCTCTCGCACTTAGGAATACTAGGTAACACTTCAGCACTATGCCTGAGGCCATTTTGAACAGCAAAATCACCCAGAAAAAGCAGAAAACCTAAAAATGTGGCACAAAGTAGACTGTGAAAAGCACACGTGCAGGTAGTGTGAGAAGGCAGACTGTCATCTGGTCCAGCCTCAGCTGGGAAGGTGCGCTCGGGGCGACTCAGGATCTACCACCCAGCACACAAAAACTCCACAAGTATTGATTCTGGGGTTAGAAATAATGTTAGCATTTAGGAAAATTCACAAATACACACTCAGTAAATAATGAGGGTCAACTACAGTCATAGAAGGAAAATGTCCATGAGTTGAAGAAACACTTGGGTCTATGTTTTAATGGGCTCGCTGAATCCTAGTTTAGATTGATGAGAAAGGGTACATAAGTGAGCATGCCCTAATGAAGTTCTGGATTATCATGATCAAGGGAGAAATTTGCAAACATCCTGGGAAAAGAATCAGTTACCCATAAAGGGGACCAGGGCAGGGGGGGGAATCCAACTCATCTGGGACTTCTTGTCTGCTACATATTTACCTGGAACTTTGCTGCAGAAAGTGTGATCCACTGACTGGCAGCTGTTGTATCGACTGGGAGGGTCATAGAAATGCAGAGTCTCAGGCCCCAGCCCAGTCCTTCTGGATTCAGATCCACATCTTAATAAGACCCCTAGTGACTAGCAGGCACATTGGGGGAGAAGACAGTAAAGAACATCTACAGACCTTCTAGAAAGAGATTGCCACCCAAGAACCCTCCAAGCAGCCAACATACCATTTCCTATTGAGACAAAAGAAAGATATTTAATGATAGACTCAAACAGAGAGAATATTATCTCTGAGTCCTATGTAAAAAAAAAAAAAAAAAAAAAAAAAAAGCTAGCTAAACAATCCATGAACCAAAGAGAAAGATTTCGAAATGGGGGAAGATGGAGAGGAGAGAAAACAGGGCCAGCAAGCCTTACAATATACAATTAAATATTAATGGTGAGAATAGAGTCTCTGAGAATGTATAAATAAGAACCTTTGTACCAGAAGAGACAGATCATAAGGAAAATTCTAATAACATTAAATTATTTCATAAAACCTAGATGTTGGGATGAGATTTGGGGAGAGAAATTAAATTATTGCAGGGAACCAGTAGCTCCTTGCAAGGGGTGGGTGTAGGGGAGAGGAGAATAAAAGTGCTTTTACCTAAAGGTCTAAAGTGAGGCTCTGAATGGGTTATATTCTGCACCTCCATGCGTGGATGCTTTGTGAGGTTGCCCCATACCCTGCGGATGGACGGCTCTGAAATGGTAACACCCCCTTTTCCCCAGCAAGCTTAGAGATTGAGCCCTGGAGGAAAGCACCGTGTCTCTTGGTTATTCTGAGGGGAAGGAAGGATAGCTCCCACTTACCTACCATGCGTAAGTCACTCTATGTATACACACCCGCATTTAATCATCACCGAAATCCTGCCAAATACGACTGATACCGTTTTCTCCATCATAAAAATGGAGAAACAGAAGCTTAGAGAAGGTAACATGCCCAAGGCAAGCTAATAAATGAGAGAAATGGGATTTGAGCTCAGGTCTGTTTGCTTCTAAAATGTTTGCTTATTGGGTGAAGCAGTGAGATTCAGAGGCAACAACAAAAAGTAACCTCCTGAAAGCTTCACTTTGGAAGACTGCCTAGCAGTTTCTTACAAAACGAAACATACTCTTATGCAGTCACACTCCTTGGTATTGGCCCAAATGAACTGAAAACTTATGTCCACGCAAAAACCTACACTGATATTTATAGCAGCTTTATTCACAGCTGCCCAAACTGGAAGCAACCATGATGTCCTTCAGAGGGTGAATGGACAAATAAACTGTGGTCCATCCAGACAACGGAACGTTATTCATGACTAAAAAGAAATAAGCTATCAAGCGATGAAAGACATAGAGGAAGCTTAAATGCATGTTCCTAAGTAAAAGAGGTCAATCTGAAAAGGTTACAGACTGTGTGATTCCAATTATATAACATCCTGGAAAAGGTAAAACTATGGAGACAGTAAAACGTTTGGTGAGTGACAGGGGTTAGAGAAAGGAAGGGATGAACAGGTGGAGGAGAAGAATGTTAGAGCACTGAGACAAGAACGTTTGTTATCATAAGGATGGATAGATGTCATTATATATTTGTCCAAAACCACAGAATACACAACCCACAGAATACGAGTGACCCCTAATGTAAACTATGGATTTTAGGTGATGATGATGTGTCAACCTAGGTTCATTGATTGTAGCAATGTACCCTCTGGTGGAGGATGTTGATACTGGGGGAGTCTGTTCACATGGTGGGCAGGGGGTGAATGGGAAATCTCTGTACTTTCCCCTAACTTTGCTGGGAGCCTAAAGCTGCTCTTAAAACGGGTATTTTTTTTTGTTTTCAGGAGGAAAAAACACTGATTCTTAAAAAATTTTTAATTTCTAACCATTCCAAAAACCTGGTCATATCAAGTTAGGTAAATGATCAGATAAAACAACCAAGAACTTTATGTCTCTTCACTTTTTTTTTTTTTTTTTTTTTTTACGGTACGCGGGCCTCTCACTGTGTGGCCTCTCCCGTTGCGGAGCACAGGCTCCGGATGCGCAGGCCCAGCGGCCATCGCTCATGGGCCCAGCCGCTCTGCCGCATGTGGGATCCTCCCGGACCAGGGCGCGAACCCGTGTCCCCCGCATCAGCAGGCGGACTCTCAACCACTGCACCATCAGGGAAGCCCTCTTCCCTTTTTTATTTGACTGTAAACAAAAAAGACTATGGCCAGATTTTGAAAGGAGGTAACTGAATTTCAAGTCACTTTGGAGTCATATAACTCTCTCTTCTAAATAGAGATGAAGAATTAAAAAAAAAAAATGTGCTTAGTTTTTTTTTTTCTTAAAGAGCATTTCCTAACATTGATGAGTATAAAATTCTAAAATGGATGAAAGAAGGAGAATATGAATTGAACTTCTTTAGACACGTATGGGGTGTTTGCGACATATACTCATACAGAGAATGCTGGAGTTGGAAGGTCCCGCGGTTTTCATATTCCCAGAGGTGTCGGGATTCTGACACTATCTAAGCTGCCTTGTGGAGTTAATGAAGGGGAGGCCTGGTCCTATATATGTTTTACATATTAAAGTTCTAAGTAAATTAGCACTTGTTAAAATAGTCTCACTGCTTTAAACAAAAAACAATTTTTTAAAAAACAGGAAAGGGAGAAATTGAAAACCACTTACAATCTGATCACCTGTTCTTCTGAACCTGAAATACCAATTTCGTTTTTAAGAACAAAGCAAAGAAAGTGTTACTTTCCATGGTGGGCAGCCAGTCTTTGGAACTTGCTTCCCTTGGAGGTGTTACAGGCTGAAAAACACGACGGTTCACACATCTTGCTCACATATTTATTGGGTGTCTGTGCCAGGGTTACAGTGCCAATGAGACGGCCATGACTCCTACTGCATGAAGCTTACATATTCTTAATAGAGTTGAAAGAAAACCATGAAGAAAGACGTTCAAAATTAGCAAAGAAGGGAATTTCTTCTAAGTCTTAGCGTGTGAGCTTCCATAGACCGGAGACTCCAACAGCCTAGCAGCTTACTCTTCTTATTGCCCAAAACACCAACTTTAGAAGAAAATAATCCCGGCAGTGTTTGGAATTAGAGCTACTCCTGGACAAGGTTGTGAAGCTGATCTGGTTCGTCTTGAGTTGACTTTTAGCTCCTCTTCCTTCTCCCAAAAAGGCTTTGTCCCATCGCAAAGCGTCCCCCATCCCGCTCCCCGCTCCCCGCCCCCCACCCCACCCCACCGCACCGGTGACATTTGGAGGAAATACTCTTTTCACGGTATCTTCAAGCCTCAGAGCAGGAAATCTGTAATGGTTTGATTCCGGACACCACGATCGTCCCATGGGAGGGATAATTTTGAGCTCTGCTCCTAAAGTTATGCCAGCAGCGTGCCCTGACTGCTCTTGGGTCTCCTACGATGAGGACACAGAACAGAGACACGGGTCCTCACAGGGACTGAACACAGCATTGCTTGTGAACCTCGTGTGGGTGGGAAGACGTTGTCCCAGGACTGCATCCTCACTCTCTTTTAATCTCTTATAAATCCTTCCAACGGAGGTGTTGTCCCTTTTCCGGGTGCATGAAATCAGTACCACCTCCTTCCCCCACTGGAGGTGATGGAACTGCCCAGCACAGACCATGACTGATTCCTCAGTGATTAGATTTAACTCTGATTTGATTTCCAAATGTGGAGAACACAGATCAGTCATGGTGCTGGGCTTAATACAGTTGAGATCTTTGTCTGACAGGAGAGAAGGTAGGGAGTAGAGAAAACCTGAAATGTAAGTCTGTGCAGTCATCCCAGATGGAGAACGAGACCTGTGTCAGGACCTGCCCTCCTTCCTGCCTTGCTTCGGCACCACAGTCCCACCGGGAGCTTGATGCCTGCCTTCCCCAGACCCATGACGACGCTGAGATGGGTGGATTTTCAGTGAGCACAGCCTCTCAGCTCCCTGTGTGCAGTGGCCCCCCTTCTCCCCCAGCCCCATCAGCTCCAGCACATCTCCCAGCTCCTTTGGCTGAGGTTTCAGCCCCCAACCCTCTCGCCATCTCTCTCCTCTCCCTGACACTGATATCTTCCCAGTTTTGTTACCGAGTCCAAGCTTGCTCTGTTCGCCGTGCTACAGGCCAATGAATCGGAGACGAGGTGTTGAGGCAAAGAATATGACTTTATTCGGAAAGCCGGCAGACCGAGAAGATGGCAGACCAATGTCTCCAGAAAACCATCTTGTGGGGGTTTGGATGCCAGTTTCTTTTATAGAACAGAGAGGGGGAGGAGATGAGGAAGTAAAGTAAAAGGCCATGAGTTTTGCAAAAGTCCCCTGGAATGGCCAGCCCCGGGGAGGGGATGTGTTAATTTCTTCTTTCTTGCAGCCATCCACAGGTGGACAGGGGCGGGATGCTTCCCTGAATAAAGGCGCTTTGGTTTAACATTCAGGCAGAGGGGCAGGCTTCCCTGAGGCAGGCCATTGTGTATAGACAGTATCCTTTTAGTGAACAAAAGCAACAGCAAGCAAAGGTTAAAGTAAAAGGAACAGATCCAACATGTAGTCAGAGTTGGCTCTTCCCTGTTACAGTTTGACTGTTGAATCCCAGTTTTTCCCACCTCCCAATTCCTCCAACTCCAACTGTAGCTAACCGGTGAGATTCTGAACACTCTGTTGGCCATGGGACACTCCGAGTTCTTTCCTTTACACCTCAGGTGCTGTCTCCACCTCCCTCTGGCCACTTCCGTCACATTTTGGCCAAACTCCATGGCTCAGATAGGATATCACGTGAGGATATACTGGAAATTTAGGAGAGATATGTAGCTGTGAGCTAAGTGGCCCGGCCCACAGTCAGCTGACCTCCAGACCTGTACCTGAGCCCAGTTGGGACCAGAAGAACCACCAGCCTAAAGGGCTGATCCACAGCATTGTGAGCTGAATATGGTTATGATTTTAAGCCAACTGAGTTTTGGGGTGTTACATAACACTATTTGTGCAGTCAGTAACTGCTAATATTCAACAACATATGTCCAATGTTTGAATAAATTTCCTCCTATTTATATGTTCCTTGATATTTTTCTGTTTTTATTGCCAACTTCTGTGCATTTCATCCCCTTGGGAGCAGTTAAGCCACACCCCCCAAAGTCACACTCCCTTCCCTACTATCTGCTAATAATAATAATAAAGGAGCCTATTACAAGGTTTCGAAAGAATAACTCAAAGGTCTATTGGAAGAAATAGCTTGTAAGTAAAAACTACTTACTGAGGATCAGAAAGTATTTACTTTCAAAAGTGGGCCCAGTACTACTGACAGAAACAATCAGTGTATAGAAATATATAACTCACAACATTTGCTCTCAAAGTGGCTGAAATTGGAGGAGCTAAAAGTCTTAAAATTGAGGAGAATAAGACTAGTACAGGGCTTCCCTGGTGGCGCAGTAGTTAAGAATCTACCTGCCAATGCAGGGGACACAGGTTTGATCCCTGGTCTGGGAAGATCCCACATGCCTTGGAGCAACTAAGCCTGTGCACCACAACTACTGAGCCTGCGCTCTAGATCCCGTGAGCCACAACTACTGAAGCCTGTGCGCCTAGAGCCCGTGCTCCACAACAAGAGAAGCCACCGCAATGAGAAGCCCATGCACCACAATGAAGAGTAGCCCCCGCTCGATGCAACTAGAGAAAGCCCACGCACAGCAACGACGACCCAAGGCAGCCAAAAATAAATAAATAAATTTATTTATTAAAAAAAAAAGAAAAAAAACTAGTACATATAAGATCATTAGAAAAGAATGATGGGATGATTTGCATGACAAAGGCTAGATACACAATAGAGAACACTAGTGTGTTAGAATAAGGAGGAAGGCTGTTCATTTTTTTATGTTTATTTTATATTGGAGTGTAATTGATTTACAATGTTGTGTTAGTTTCAGACGTACAGCAAAGTGATTCAGTTATACATATACCTATATCTGTTCTTTTTCAGATTCTTTGAGCAGAGATGAGCAGCATGTCCATTGTTTGGGAAGTGTGGGCAGAACGGGGTGATCAAAGCCTTAGAAGCAGGAATACGTTTCAGGACAGTGAATGCGGCAGGAGTTGGGATCAATGGGGAGACTGTCCCACTAAAGTACAAAGCGCATGTTGGTGAATATGAGGAAAAAAACTCAGTCGTAAAGGTCAGATTTCCTTGGGGAGTTAGTGGTACACGCAGAATGTACATGCCACTGCAAGCATCAAAATGTTATACTTTGAGGGGCTTCCCTGGCGGCACAGTGGTTAAGAATCTGCCTGCCAATGCAGGGAACACAGGTTCCAGCCCTGGGTCAGGAAGATTCCACATGCCGTGGAGCAACTAAGCCCATACGCCACAACTACTGAGCCTGCGCTCTAGAGCTCGTGTGCCACTACTGAGCCCGCGTGCCACGAGTACTGAAGCCCGCGAGACTAGAGCCCGTGTTCTGCAACAAGAGAAGCCACTGCAATGAGAAGCCTGCGCACTGCAACAAAGAGTAGGCCCTGCTCGACAAAACTAGAGAAAGCCTGAATGCAGAAACAAAGACCCAACGCAGCCAAAAATAAAAATAAAAAAATAAGGGACTTCCCTGGTGGCGCAGTGGTTAATAATCCGCCTGCCAATGCAGGGGACATGGGTTCAAGCCCTGGTCCTGGAAGATACCACATGCCGCAGAGCAACTAAGCCTGTGCACCACAACTACTGAAGCCTGCATGCCTAGAGCTCGTGCTCGGCAACAAGAGAAGCCACGGCAATGAGATGCCCGTGCACCACAACAAAGAGTAGCCCCGCTCACCGCAACTAGAGAAAGTCCACGTGCAAAGCCCACATGCAGCAACGAAGATCCAACACAGCCAAAAATAAATAAATGAAATAAATAAATTTTTTAAAAAAATGTTATGCTTTGAACCACTAAAACCAATGTCGGGGATTTACTCCCAAGCCAATACTTCAAAAGCAGAAAGAAAAAAAAAAAAAAGCTATCAACATAAAGTTACTTTGTGCCAAGGCAGTCACAGGAGAGAAAAAAAATCTTTAAATACAAAAGGCCCACAAACTGAGGAGAGACAAAGTATAGCAACTTTAGGGAATATTCTACAGCCATTTAAAAAAAAAAAATCCATGAAGACAATAGATACACAACAAGGTGCTTACGATGTAATATTAATCAGAAGCAAACTAAGTTATATGTGTTCTAAAATTATAGCAGAAGTATTCACTCACGTGGGAATATATTAAAAGGATACCTAACTGAAAGTAGCTCTATGTGAGTTTGAGACAAATATTTAATCTTTTCAAATATTATCATGGTTTAAAGGTGATATAATAATAGCATTTTTTTTAATTTAAAATGAGTTATGCAGAAGAGTTGAAATAATGAAGGTGGAAAATTTTAGCCAAACTGGTCTGGACAGCTCTGTGTTCATATATTTGAACACTATATAATCATACTAGATTGTGACTCAACCTTCCCACCTCTGTGCCTTACCTTTTAATTACCTCTGTCACCTCTAATTGCTCCCATACACATCCCTAAAATATGCTGATTACACAGGGCACCCCAGAACTCTACCCCGGGGCTGCCATTCCTGCTGATGAGTTCGGAGGCACTGATCCCAAACTTCTACTGCTTCTTTTATCTTCTTGTAAGTTTATAGGGTTTGATTTAGGGCCTGTCCTCAATTTAGACCATTAGGATTCTCCTTGCCATTAAATGGACTTGTGTAAATCTACAATTTTGTGCCTACAATGTAAACCTATAAATGAAATGGCTAACAATAACAACTTCACTCAACAAATATATCTTAAATAGCAGGCACCATGAACTAGACCCTAACCCTCTCTTTCTCTCTTAACAAGGCTTTGATCCATGTAACTTACAGCCCATCTACTTAACCCATCCTTTCCACTGGCTTAGAATCCTGCTGCAAGGACCATGTTCTGGCTGTTCACACTCAAGGCTTCCTGCCTCACCATATCCTTGCGTAGAGGTGTTTGCCAATTACATGCAAACTGATATCTCTGTGTTATATCTAATTCATCTTTGATGTTTAAGATGATAATAACTGCTATCATTTGTCCCTCTGATCAGCCTTTGCATGTTATTTCAGGGAACCCTGAGGCCTCATGTCAGTCGATGAGAGCAGTAGAGCGAACCAAATGTCACGAAGTACTCAGAACGGGAGTCCTCCTGAGACAATCCCATTAAAGCTGAAGGGGTTTTTTTTCTTTTCTTTTTTTTTTGGTCATTATGATATGTGATTTATAAGAAGAAATATATATTTGGTTCTCCTCCAGTTCTTGGCACAGAGCTCTTAAAACCCCTGGAATGTCTTAAGTGATAAGAGCCATAAAGGTGAAAGGCATGCCTTTGGTTATTCGTAATAAGCCCTCATTGAGCCAAAGACCACACCTGAGTTTATGCTAATAAGGTGACTTTTGGAAAACCCCCGAAGCTGGGGGCTGGTTGCCAGGGGAACCAGCCCTGATTAGAGGGCTGGAACTTTCAGCCCAACCCCCCAACCTCTGGGGAGGAGAGAGGAGCTGGAGGTTGAGTTGACCACCAATGGCCAATGATTCAATCAATCGTGCCTATGTAATGCTGCCTCCATAAAAAACCTAAACTGAAGGGGTTCAGAGAGCTTCCAGGTTGGTGAACATGTGGAGGTGCTTGTGGGGTGGAGCATCAGAGAGGACCTGCCTCTTCCCCCTGTGCCGTACCCTGTGCATCTCTTCCGTCTGGCTGTTCCTGAGTTGTACCCTTTTATAATGATCTGCTAATCTAGTGAGTACACTGTTTTTCTCTCAGATCTGTGAAGTGTTATAGCAAATCATCAAACCTTCGGAGGGGGTTGTGGGAACCCAGATTTGTAGTCAGTTGGTCAGAAGCACAGGTGACAACCTGGACTTGGGATTGGCACCTGAACTGGGGGAGGGGTCAGTCTTGGCGGGGGCAGGCTCAGCACACTTGACTTACCTTCTTGGAACAGACTGGAATTTCTTTCCCACACTTACGTGAAACGGCCCCCCATCTTTTCAATGAACTCACGAAGCTTCTATCCCTTCACCTAAGGTGACTTTGATACATCTCTATACTAATCTCCTTCATTAATTCATTTGTTCATTTATTTGCCAGCTATTCATTGAAGACCTGCTGTGTTTGTGTCCACCCTGGGGCTAGGCTCTGGGGAGGTCATACAAATCCCACGGCCGTGCCCCTGATTTTAAAGAGAACGTTTCTAATATTTCTCCATTTAGGTTGATGATACTTATAGATTTTAATACCCTTTATCCAGTTAAAGAAATTCCTTTCTATTTTTAATTTAATGAAGAGGTTTTTTTAAATCAAAAAATATGTTAAGTATTATTAAGTGCTTTTCCTGTAGCTACTGAGATAATCATATCATTTTATTTTTTAATCTGTGCATGTGATGAATTATGTTGATAGTTTTTTTTTTTTTTAATTCCAAATGTATTTTAAAGACCAAGTCTACAGGATTTGCTGACAGCTCAGATGTGATACTGTTGCCAAATCTTGGCTCCCTGTGCATAAGGCGGAGACAGAGATTTGGAAGATAAGAAATAGAGGCTTTTTATTTTCTTTGCCAGGCAAAGGGAAGACACGGTAGGCTAGCGCCTCAAGAACTGTGCGCCTCCTTCCTGGGGAATTACAGGGATTCTTATAGGGAAAATCGCAGTCCAAAGTGAATGGTAAGGATCAAAATGGTGAAGGTCTTGCATTCTTCTTCTTGCATTATTTCAAAACAGTCACCACTGGAGTCCGGCAACCCGGTAATTGGGTCTGGCAGCCCGGTAATTGGGTCCGTTAGTGTCTCTGGGTTATCGGTCTGCGACCTCCTTTCTGAAATACAGCTACAAAGAGAGATTTGCTACAAGAAATTATAGGGAGAGTAAAGAGCAAATACCAGGTGCAGGAAGTAAATTACCTAAATTACACAGAATTAGGGATGACAGGTTAGCTTCGTGAAGGGCAAATCTAGTTACAGACACTACAGATTAGTAACAGTTCAAATAAAACTAGGGTTGATTAACTCAGGCCAATTTATGTTTCTTCTCTAGCCTGTTCACTGTTCCCTTTATTTTCCTTGTTCTCAGGAGAGGGAAAACTTCATTTCTATTTTTGCTGCAACAAACTCTGAGAGAAATAGAATAGTCAGGTATGATGCCAAAAGTTTTGTCCTAAGCAAGCGAGTAAATAAAATTGCCGTTAATCCAGACAGGGAAGGCTGCAGGGAGAAGGTTTGATTTTGGGCGGGGGGAGGGGGGCGGTTTACAAATCAGAGCTCAGTTTTGTACATGTGAAATGTGAGATGCAGAAAAGACTGAGAAGGACTGTATACAATTGAATTAGAAGACAGGTAGCACCCGAAGATATGAATATATAAGTGTGGGAGTCATCAGCACCGGAGGAAATTGAGCTGACAAAACATTCTTAAGAACGTACGTATACAAGAGTAAATAGATCTGAAAATTACATGCAAAATGCTTGTCCCTTCTCCAATATAGGACAAAGAGCGCATAGAGACAGATTATCTATCATGTTTATTATCCAGCAGGGGCTTTGCTCTGGGCTTGGGTGATACTCCTCACCAGGCATGCAAGTTTTTTCTGGCAGTAGTTATTTTGTCCTATAGGTTGCCTTCAAGTGTCTGTTCTGTAAAATATGATGGAAATTCTTCTATTTGGAGAGCAGAGCTGAAACATCTCTCTCTCTCTCTCTCTCAGACACACACACACACACACACACACACACACACACACGTGTCAATTCTACTGTATGTAAATTTATATAAAATATATATATTTTTGGGCTTCCCTGGTGGCGCAGTGGTTAAGAGTCCGCCTGCCGATGCAGGGGACACGGGTTCGTGCCCCGGTCCGGGAAGATCCCACATGCCGCGGAGCGGCTGGGCCTGTGAGCCATGGCCGCTGGGCCTGCGCATCCGGAGCCTGTGCTCCACAACGGGAGAGGCCACAACAGTGAGAGGCCTGCGTACCGCAAAAAAAAAAAAAAAATATATATATATATATAGATATATATATATATATATTTTAATGCCTGAGTCTCACAAATTCTGCCTTTGAAGTTTTCCAAAGGTACCAGTCAGCCTAAAGAGAAGGTATGACCTCTTCAGGTAAGATGGAAGGGCAGGTATTTATAAAGTAGGGTGGCTGTGACTGTGGGCTTCTCCTTATTACTCGTATGAAATTATTTGGAGTCTCATTGAGCCAAAGACAAAGTCCACTCATTCTATAGGTTCTTGGATCTCATTTTATAGCATCCAAACTGGAGGCTAGATGGGGCCCTCAAAGATGGCACGGTCCAGTCACCTAGTCATCCATCCATTGTGCCTCTAAGTAACAGACTAAACCACGCTGGACTGAAATGCCTAGGAATCACATAAGAGGGGCAGTGGTTAAGAACAGAATTAAGAGCTTTACAAGTGGAAAGCATTCTTTTTCTTCCCTTTCACTGTGAATCCAAACTTACCGATCATTTCTATAAGGAACCCAAGACGATAACGTTATCAAGAATTAACATATCAATACTTCTTTAACATTTAACAGCAAGATTCCTTTAACATATTTACCATTGCCCTGAAGTTTGGGCTTCAAGATCAGTTTGTTTCCACCATAAAAAGGAACGAAATTGGGTCATTTGTAGAGATGTGGCTGGATCTAGAGACTGTCATACAGAGTGAAGTGAGAAAGAGAAAAACAAATATCGTATATTAACGCGTATATGTGGAACCTAGAAAAATGGTACAGATGAACCGGTTTGCAGGGCAGAAATGGAGACAGATGTAGAGAACAAATGTATGGACACCAAGGGGGGTAAGTGGCCGCGGGGGTGGTGGTGTGATGAATTGGGAGATTGGGGTTGACATATATACACTGATATGTATAAAATGGATAACCAATAAGAACCTGCTGTATAAAAAAATAAATTAAATTAAATTAAAAACTTAAAAAAAAAAGATCTGTTTGTTTCCTTTCCAAAACCTGGCAAATTTATTGAATTCCTGATGAGATTACTCTCTGACTCTTACATTCTCCTTCTGCTCATCCCAGCCCTGACTAATATGTGACCTTTTTTGACAGAATTATTGAAATTCATTAAAGGTTTTATTGCCTCTGATTGCCGACATTTGTCACTGTTGCTGTGACATTTATCAAGCTCTCGTTAGCCCAGACAAGGGTCACTTCCAGCACTGATTGAACTTCCACAAACAAGTTTTCCTTAACTAGCATCAGTTCAGCTCCAACAGTCCTGGCTAATAAGCTACTAATGAGTTTGCCATGGAGTTTGTAACAAAAATAAATAGAATGAGTGAGTATTTAGCAAAGTTAAAAGATATTGAACTTTCAGAAAAGGATGTCATTTCTCTAGAGGACTGTTCTATCTAATGCCTTCCTATGGAAGGGTGATGGGATAGCAGGAAGTTGCTTTACCCTGGGGGTGGGGGGGTCCATACCCCCTTCCCTTAACCCAAACTACCTGATGTGTCTACATCTAAGATGACTTCTGATTATTCCAGAGCCCAGAAAAGAAAGGCACTTATGTCAATGTGAAAGAGCTGGGAAGTTGACTCACTCCTTGGAGGAAGCTCAAGTGATCTCTTTACTTTATTGCTCAAGTAGCTTCAGAGAGTTTGAGAAAAGAGTCTTGCCTTAGAAGTCATAAGATCTGCATTCTTACTAGCTGTTGGACCCTCTTAACCTTGGGTCCAATTACATCTTCAGTAAAATAAGGATCACAAAACTTTACCTGCTCCCAAGAACAAAATTTGGTCAGATGAATTCTGCCCAATATCTCCTCCCAGATTGAAAGGTGGGCACCCCACAGATTTTACTTGTTGCTGTCCTCACTCCAATACTCACCTCCTTCCTCATTTTCACACCAAGAAGGTCAAAAGCTTCCTTCCACTACGGCTGGAGGAGTTTGGCTGTAACACAGTGAAAAGCATAGTTTTCACGTTCAACCTGCCAAACCCCTCCGGTTTTGAAAGGGAAATGATCTCTGTGATAAAAACCAAACTGAAAACCCTCCAAGCTTTGAACAGAAGACTGGTGGATAGGAGAAGCTCTAGGCGACAGGAAGGAGAGGATGGGCTCAATGCGCGTGGGGTCTTGACACTTTCCCCCCACTGTCTGCCCTCCTCCACAAGGCTTCTCTCACTCTGATCCTGGTCTCTGATCAAAGTTGGTTCCCAAAGATGTTGTGTTCCTTCTAACATTCGCTCATCCTCATCCAGTTAACACTCATTGAGGGCTTCACCTCCTTACTGCTGGGCTTTGGGATAAATGTCCTGGGGTAAATAGGGCACAGTCCCTGCCCTTGGGAAGCTCACAAGATAATAGAGGAGTGAGCTGGGTAAAGAGACAATAACAGTGAAACGTGGTAAGTGGTCTCATGAGAGTACGTACAAGGTGATACGGGAGCATCAAGATAGAAAAGACCAGCCTCCAGAAAACTTTTGTAGAGGAAGTTACTTTTCCACCACATTTAGTTGACCTCTCAAAAGAAGGACCCCTGTATGACCTGGCATGGTCCCCTGTGATTAATTCCTTGAGTGACGTCAGCACCTGGAGGTACAGCATCGGCCCTGGTCTGCCTGCTGTAGCCTGTGAGCAAGGGGCTGAGCTACTGGCCTGTCACATGGGACTAAGGGCTGAGGGTTGATGTTACCACCTGTGCTTTGCCTTAAGCATCAGCAGATGGCTACTGGAGCTATTTGGAAGCAACGTTCCTTGGAAAGGATTAGCATATATAATTTCTAGATGAATTAGTAGAACCATATTATCCATTAAAGTATTTATACTCAGGGTTTACTTGCTGGAAATAGTCACAGTTTCTTCCTTGGGAGTCCTAAAACCAAATAGCCCACATGATGCTCATCTTAAAAATCATAATGGCGTCCACTCCCAAAGTCCCTGCCCTAGTTAAGACTCTTATTACCTTTAATGAAATTCTTGGGGCGCGGTCCTCACGGGTCTCACTGCTTCCTACATTCCTGGTCTCCAGTATTAATCCTAGCAGGGTCCTCCTCAAAGCACAGCTAAGACCACATCACAAAGTCTGCTACTCAGCCATTAATGTTCCCTACATTGCAGCTGCCATTCCCAAAAAAGGTCCCAACTTTCCAGCCTCATCTCTCACTGCACCCCAACACCTCCCAACCCACCAGCCACGCTGTTCCATGAACACCCTCGGCTTTTGCTCACATATTCCCTCCACCGAGAATACATCCCACGCCCCACACCCACAGTCTTTGTCTTTCAAAATTCTTCCCCAATGTCCAGGCCTTGCATAAACGCCCTCTAGGATAAAACTTTGGATATCCTCTTATTCGAATGTGATATTTCGTCCTCTGAGCCCCCACATCACTTTGTTTGGAATTCTCTTGTGATCCTTATCTTATTAGCTTCATGACCCCGGGAAAGTCACTTAACTGTAAGTTGAGAATAATACCTACCTTACACGTTGTTGAGAGGATTAAATGAGATTAAAAATAACTTGGAGTAGTGCGTGGCATATAGGAAGTACTCAATTTACAATAGCTTTTCTGGTAGCTATTTTTTGTCTGTAATCACACACACACACACACACACACACACACACACTGTAAGCCCTGGAGGACAGGTGCCAACCCTTTTCATCTTTGTGTCCCTTGCAGAACTTCTCACATGGTATGTCCTCAAAAACATTGATTGAATTGGAAATGGCAGCATCCCAATGGAAACAACAATTCAATTTTTTTATTGAAGTATAGTTGATTTACAAAGTAGTGCCAATCTCTGCTGTACATCAAAGTGACTCAGTTATACACCTATATACATTCTTTTTTTATATTCTTTTCCATTATATTTTATCACAGGATATTGAAAATAGTTCCCTGTGCTATAAATTAGGACCTTGTTGTTTATCTATTCTAAATGAAATAGTTTGCATCTGCTAATCTCAAACTCCCAGTCCATCCTTCTCCCTCCCCACCTCCCACTTGGCAACCACAAGTCTGTTCTTTATGTCTATGAGTCTGTTTCTGTTTTGAAGATAGGTTCATTTGTGCCATGTTTTAGATTCCACATATAAGTGATATTATATGGTATTTGTCTTTCTCTTTCTGACTTACTTCACTCAGTATGATAATCTCTAGTTGCATCCATGTTGCTGCAAATGGCATTATTTTGTTCTTTTTTATGGCTGAGTAGTATTCCATTGTATATATGTACCACATCTTCTCTATCCATTCATCTGTTGATGGATCTTTCAGTTGTTTCCATGTTTTAGCTATTGTGAACAGTGCTGCTATGAACATAGGGTTGCATGTAGTTTTTGAATTATAGTTTTGTCTGGGTATATTCCCAGGAGTGGGATTGCTGGACCAGATGATAATTCTATTTTTAGTTTTCTGAGGAACCTCTATACTGTTCTCCATAGTGGCTGTATCAGTTTACATTCCCATCAACAGTGCAAGAGGGTTCGCTTTTCTCCACACCCTCTCCAGCATTTGCTATTTATAGACTTTTTAATAATGGCCATTCTGACTGGTGTGAAGTGGTACCTCATTGTAGTCTTGATTTGCATTTCTCTAATAACTAGTGATGTTGAACATCTTTTCATACGCTTATTGCCCATCTGTATGTCTTCTTTGGAGAAACGTCTGTTAAGGTCTTCTGCCCACTTTTCAACTGGGTTGTTCGTGGGGATTTTTGTTGTTGAGTTGTACGAGCTCTTTGTATATTTTGGAGATTAAGCCCTTGTCTGTCACATCATTTGCAAATATTTTCTCCCATTCCATAGATTGTCTTTTTGGGGGTTTTTTATGGTTTCCTTTGCTGTGCAAAAGCTTGTAAGTTTGACTAGGTCCCATTTGTTTATTTTTGTTTTTATTTCTATTGCCTTGGGAGACTGACTTAAAACACTGGTACAATTTGTGTCAGAGAATGTTTTGCCTATGCTCTCTTCTAGGAGTTTTATGGTGTCATGTTTTATGTATAAGTCTTTAAGCCATTCTGAGTGTATTTGTGCATGAAGTGAGGGTGTGTTCTAACTTAATTGATTTACATGCAACTGTCCAACTTTCCCAGCACCACTTGCTGAAACAACAATTCTTAATGTCCAGAGAGGGAGAAACTTTGAGAAAAGGAATAACTCACCCACTTTGTCAATACACCTAGGCTTTGTAAGTATATTTCTTTCTCCTTCTTGAGTGGTTAGTTGGAGACGGAATAGGTATTGTCTTTCCTAATAAGGACACTGACATACACCCAACTCATATCATAATTGCTCAATTTTTATAACGTTTAAAAAAAATAATGGTATGTCTCATAGACTGAATTGTGTTATTTGTATTTTCTCCATTGGTGTGTGGGTCACGGAGGACAGTGGAGTGGCTCTGTCACCTCTGTTTTGGTATCTGTGGACCCATAAACAGAACCTGGTACAAAACTGTGTTCTAGAAAATGCATTCTGAATATTGTTGAACCAGATTCTCATTCACATTTCTTAGTGAAGCTACTAAGGAAGCAATAGATCAGTCTGTGCCCAGCTGAGCCTCAGCAATTCTCTCTCCCCTCAGTCTTGTCCTTACTTCATTACCCTCAGGGCAGCTTGCTCATGTTTCTTCCTGCACAGTCCAAACAGGGGCAAAGGTTTTTGAACGTTCTAAGGATGTCAGGGCTGTAATATGCTTTGGAGTTAAGACTTGAAGGAGCATATTTAGAAGCAGTCCTTTTACGTTGGTATTCACAAAATTCTTCTGCTCTCCATCAGTCTGTCGGAAGCTGATGCTAGGGGAGGATATTAAACAATCCATCAAAGGTCTTGCTTGAAGGAAACTCAGTCATAAAGAATGTATTTGTTAAAAGTGCTTTCTGGGCTTCTCTGGTGGCGCAGTGGTTGAGAGTCCTCCTGCCGATGCAGGGGACACGGGTTCGTGCCCCGGTCTGGGAGGATCCCTCATGCCGCGGAGCGGCTGGGCCCGTGAGCCATGACCGCTGAGCCTGCGCGTCCGGAGCCTGTGCTCCGCAACGGGAGAGGCCACAACAATGAGAGGCCCGCGCACCGCAAAAAAAAAAAAAAAAAAAGTGCTTTCTTTTTAGTTGCATGATCAAGGAAGCGGGGGAGAAAACAATCCCCCCAAGTACGCAGACAGACAGGAAATCTTATCTTCATCTGGGATTTGGAGAAAGTTACATTAGAGATTGAACAAGACAGCAACTTCTCTCAGAGTAAACGGGAACTTATTTCCTGTTGGAAATGGGTGATTCCTATTCATCCTTCAACTCTCATACTAAATGTGAGCTTTGACATCTAAGAACGTTTTGGTGGACCCCAAGACTGGATGAGGCCCCTCGGGATGTCCTCACAGAACCCTGGTCTTCCTCTCTTGTAGTAGTGGGTTATCCCACCGTCTGGCCACTGCCTCTTTACCCACCCTCAGCCCACTTCAGCCCACCTGGCAGGTGGTTCAGATTCAACAGACCTTAACTCGCATTCTCATATGTTGCTATTAAGACTGCAAATTGCTACAGTCATTATAGAGGACAACTGGCAATATTTTTCAAATATTATCGTATCTTTTAAAATTATAAAAGTACAGATTCTTTGATCTGGCAGTTCTTAGACATCTAACCTGACACTTAATCTTTGAAGTGAAGGATGAATAGGAATTATCCCTTCTCAACAGGAAATGAGTTCATCATTTGCTCTGAGAGATGCTGTTTTGAAGGCAAGAATCATGACTGTCCTGCTGCACCTTTAATCTCCCGAAGTCCAGACTGTCCCTCACGGCCATAGGCATTCAATAAATATTTAAGTGAACAAATGACTTTACCAAAAATTCAGATTTCCTTCATCATGTAAAATCTATTTTTACAAACCCAACATGTTCCTCTTCCAAATGGAACAATTAACTAGTCCTATAATTTTGAAATGGCGAAGCAGGGCATCTCTGAAGCACTTCCTTTGTTGAAAACTGAAACATATTTATTACTGATATTTAAGTGTTGCTCCCACCTGCTCCCCCTTTGCAAATATTTCTGAAGAAAATTCATTTCTGGACAGATTTCCCCTCATTTACAACTAATTCTCTTCAGATTACACTCAGTGGAGGGGTATTAGCAAAGGTTAGGGCATCAGAGACATGTGACAGCCAAAGAATCAAGTGAATGCAAAGCTTTAATGGACAATTAGTCAGAATGAAGAAAGAGACAAAGGAACCAGATGCCTGTCCTATCACTCAGCAAAGAACTATGCATTGTGACTGAGAGATGCAAAGAACACAGAAGACCTTTTTCCATTTTCTCTGAGTCATTGAATTTATGGGCATAGAGCTGTTTGTAATATTCATTACTATCCTGAAGGGTCAGCAATGATGTCCCTCTTGGATGCCTGATATCAGTAATTTGGGTCGTCTCTCTTTTTTCATGGTCAGCCTAGCTAGAGGTTTATCAGTTGTGTTGATCTTTAAAAATACCAGCTTTGGGGACTTCCCTGGTGCTGCAGTGGTTAAGAATCCGCCTGCCAATGCAGGGGACACGGGTTCGAGCCCTGGTCCAGGAAGATCCCACATGCTGCGGAACAACTAAGCCCATGCGCCACAACGACTGAGCCTGTGCTCTAGAGCCCATGAGCCACAACTACTGAGCCCACGTGCCACAACTACTGAAGCCTGCATGCCTAGAGCCCATGCTCCAAAACAAGAGAAACCACCATGATGAGAAGCCCGCTCACCGCAACTAGAGAAAGCCTACGCAGAGCAACCAGGACCCAATGCAGCCAAAACTAACTAACTAAATAAATAAGTAAATAATTTAAAATGCCAGCTTTTTAAAAAAAATTTATTTATTTATCTGGCTATGCCTAAAATACCAGCTTTTATTTTCATTGTTTCTCTCTTTTTCTAGTCTCAATTTCATTGATAGATACTCTTATCTTTACTGCTTAAGTTCCTTGCCTTGGACCTAATTTGCTTTTCGTTTTCTAGGACAGAGTTTAGATCTTTGATTTGAGACCTTTCTCTTTTTCCAATATAAGCATTTAATTCCTCTATGCACTGCTTTAAATACATGCCACAATTCTTAATACATTGGTTTTTTTGTTTTCATTTAATTATAAATATTTTTTATTTTCCTTGGGGCTTCCTCTTTGATCAATGGACTATTTAGCATTGTTTTTGTTCAATTTCCAAAAGTTAGGAGATTTTTCCAGATATCTCTGTGTCATTAATTTCCAGTTTAATTATTTTATAGTCTAATAACATACTTCGTAATATTTCCTTTTTTTAATTTATTAGGGCTTATTTTATGACACAGAATATGGTGTATTTGGTGATTCAGTCATGTACAGTTTTAATGAATGTGTATTCTGCTGTTAAGTGGAATGTTTTTTAAGTGTGAATTAGGTCAAATGGGTTGAGACCATTGTTCAAGTCACCAATTCGTAATGAGTTTCCTCTTTACTTATTCTATCAATTACTGACCTAAGGGTTAAAATCTCCAGCTGTAATTGTAGATTTATGTATTTTGCTTTTCAGTCCTATCGGTTTTGCTACATGTATTTTGAAGCTCTGTCGTTAGACACACACACATTTAGGATTATTCTAGCTTCCTGGTGATTTGACTCCTTTACCATTATGTAACCTCCGTCTTTATCTGTGGTAATATTTCTTCTTCTAAGTCTGCTTTCTCTGATATTAATCTATCTACTCCCACTTTCTTTTCATTAGTGTTTGCATAGTTGATCTCTTTCATCCTTTTCTTTTATCCATGACTTTACATTTAAGCTAGGTACTTTTCAGACGGAATGTAGTTGAGTCTTGCTTTTTTATCATACCTGACAAACTCTTCAAATGATGTGTTTATACTGATCATATGTAACATAATTATTGATATTGTCAGACTCAAATCTAATTTTTGCTAGCCATTTTCTATTTTTTCCATTTGTTCCTCATTTCTTTTAAACTATTTTTCTGCCTTCTTTTGAATTGACTATTTTTTATGACTTTATTTTATCTCCACTCTTACCTTATTATTTATCCTTTTAAAAAATGTTTTTGGTGGTTACCCTAGATTTTACAATATACGGTTTAGTTAATTATATTCTACCTTCAAATAGAATTTTGCCTGGATGTCAGGGATGGGATTGCTCAACAATCCTGCCTCCCCCATACTGGTAGGGGGCTTCCAATGATCTGGGCCCAGCATATATTCCCCTCTCCTGTGAGTAGAGAGCTTTTGTTCTGTGGGTGAGATGGACCAAAGCATCTGGACAGCACTTTGTATCTTTCCCAAGGTGGCTTCTTCTAAGTCTACACCATGAGACAGGCTTTCTCCATGTCTCACTCTGTCCAATCTTTCTCATGACCACCCAATGAGGTTTGAGGAGAACTTACAATCATCTCTCCTTGGAGGTTGCTATGGTCTGAATGTTTGTGTCCCCCAAAAATTCATATGTTGAAATCCTAACCCCCAAAGTTCATGGCACTAGCAGGTGGGGCCTTTGGTAAGTGCGTCAGTCATGAGGGTGGAGCCCCATGATGGGATTAGTGCCCTTATCAAAGAGACCCCAGAGAGCTCCTTGGCCCCTTCCACTGTGGGAAGACAAAGGTGCCAGCTATGAACCAGAAGGAGGACGCTCATGAGAGCATGACCATGCTGGCACCTTGATCTTGAATTTCCCAGACTCCAGAACTGTGAAAAATAAATGTTAGTTGTTTATAAGCCATGCAACCTGTGGTATCCTGTTATAGCAGCCCAAAGTAAGATAGGGGTACTTGTTTTTTCTTAGATTAAATTCCTATATCCTAACCAGAAACTGGAAGTTTCTCAATTCAATGTTAATTTGCATTTTTCTGATGATTGATATTGCTAACAATGTTGCCATCTGCACATTACCATTTTGATATCTTTTTTTGTGAAATGTCTGTTCAAGCTTTTGCCAATTTTTATTGGGTGTTGTCTTTATTATTGAGTCATAGGTGCTGTTTATGTATTCTTGGTACACATCATTTATCAAAATTTCTATTATCAGCTTTCTAATGTCTACAAAATGCTTTGTTGGGATTTTGATTGGGATGGCACTGAATCCATAGATCAACTTGGGAAGGCCTCATTATTTCTTAAAATACATTTCCTAGCTCTGCCTATAGAAAGGGCCTAGAAACAATGATACCCTTGTAGCAAGAAGCATCCCCACTAAATACCGTTTCTATATACCCTTCCCACTAAAAAGAACCAGGGTTCTTTGGAACAATGTTTGATCCCAGACAGCTGGATAGTGAAATTACAAGGTAAGCCTAGAACATCTTGCTTTACCAGAAAGTAAGGATATATTTTTTAAAAAACTAATAGGGACATGACAAAGGACATAGGAGCTTGAAGGCCCACCATGCGACAAATTTTGACTAATTTGAGAATTTTAAAAAATTATAGTGATGGATTTTAACACATGGAAGTTTTTTAACAAAGTATCTGTGTCTGTGGTGTTATTCAGAAACAAAACAGAAAAAGAGAGGGAGAGAAAGAAAGGGGAAAGTTGGGGGTGAGAAATTCTTCTCTGCAGAAGAATGTTAGCCAATAAACGTGAAGGATTATGGAATTAGAAAGTTAATGTTTGCAACCCCCAATGTTATAATTTATTCAATCAAATGTCAATAAATGCTAAAAACCATTGGGTGAAAGGGTATGGGGGAAAAAGGATATTCACATGCTCTCAAAACATCAACACAGATTATTTATTGACTACAAAGGAGAGATCTAGGAAAACCATCTTAACTACATGACAAAATTAACACTACCAGTAACACACACTCTTGATATGATTCAATAAAAAGTACATAACATCGTCAATGTGATATTCTTGCCCAAAGTGTTTAACCTGAATCTAAATATGAGGAAACAGACAAATCCAGAATGTGGGGCATTCCACAAGATACCTGGCCTGGATTCTTCATACACAAGACACACACACACACACACACACACACACGCGCAATCACAATGTTGACAATTGGCTGATTTAGATAAAGGGTATACCTGTGTTCATCACACTGTTATCTCTACGTTTCTAGAAAATTTTTGAAAAAAAGTTGGGGTCAAAAAAGAGTGCACAGAGGGTTATTTGGGCAACTCCCTTGTTTTACAACGGGGATAGTGGAGTTACCATCACGGCAGAGCACTGAGAAGCCAGCCATCTCTTCAATAACAAAGTTTGGATGTTTGAAAATAAGCCTAGGAGAGAAGGACTAGCTGGCTGGAATGAACAACAGATTATTGTTTGGGACGATCTCATTTTCACCTCTGAGCTGCCGCAGGGAGACTCCACAGAGCAGTGATGCTCTCGTTAGCAGCTCAAGTTCAACCCAGGCTTCTCTGCCTTCTGTACGGTACAACATTAGCGATAGTTTCTGCAAACCCTGGGACCTGAGAAGGTGCCTGCTGCTCACCAAGATGACTGTTCAGACCTCCCTTTCCCACAGGGGAACTGGAGCAACCCCAAAAGCCATCCACCTGGTACACAGAGTGTGAGATTGAGGGTAGGGAATGTATTGTCCCTGTGACACAGAGTGGGTGGGAAAGTAAGTCTCAGATGAGCAGAAAGAGAAGCAGATTTTTAAATGTTCAAAAATGCAGTGGGAGGGGGAGAAAGGGCAGAATATAAAATAACATCTATGCTATGGCTACAAATACATGTACCCACATTTTCTCAGGTTACAAGTCCAATTTCTCATGCCCTGGTCTGATGATATGGAACCTACTGTCCACACTGCCCCCAAGGCCCAATGAGCTATTTCTGGGGTGTCTTACTGAACAGTACTTTTAATTTCATCTACTTCCAGCCCCCCACCATGGTAACATGGTGTCCTTCCCAAAGCTACAGACCCTAATGGGAGCAAAGTGACACTATTCCCCTCGGCTTTCCCTGGGGTAAAGTCAAGCTGTGTCCCACAAAGGATTAAAAAGCTGATCATTTCTAGTCTTCTTGCAAGGCTCTCTTCTCATTCAATCACCTGATTCCTCAAACATGTCTACAAAAATATTCCTGTAATAAAGCTATTTGTGGGAATTCCCTGGTGGTCCTGCAAGCAGCCCGGCAAGGTCTAATTAATTAATTAATAAAAATAAAGCCATTTGTTAGTGCTTCCCATAGCTGCTCTTCTCCCCTGAGGCTCTTATTAAAAGGAAGAGTTTGATTCATTAGGTCTGGGATGAGATCGGAAATTCTGCATCTTTAACAAGCTCCCAGGGATGCTGAGCCTGGGGGTCCAAGGACCACACTTTGAGCAGCAGACTCCTGTAATACTTAGTACTTACTATAATACTTAGTACTAAGTACTTAGCACTTATATTCCTTGTCCTTAGTAGGTTTCCAATAAACCTGATTTGGAGGGATGATTGAATTTATTGAATGTTTCTACGTAGTAGAATAGAGGGGGAAAGCTTTAACAAGACAGCTGCCTTTCATCCTACTCATGATCCTCCTTTTACTTGGAGTAAGGAATCTGGGGCATTGTTGGGTGGAGGCAGAGTGGCAAAGTGGTATTTATTTTTTGACTTGTAGAACAAAACAAGAGAGAGCATCAATAGTGGAGGACCCTGCCCATTTGGCCAGTGATCTGGCATCATGGGATGAACCTGCTTATAGCAGCTTCTCTCCCTAACTTCCTAACAATTACTGGCCAAAATTGCAGATTTATCCATTGTTTATTCTCCCCCTACTTTCCCTGTCTTGTACACATATATATACACATAAGCGTACTCCTTGAAATTTGAATTACTCCTTCAGCTTCTATAATGGAAATTAATTGTATGACTTCACACTCTCAAAAGCCGACTATAGAGGTACCACTCCCTGCTAACGCAGCCTCGAGCTGTGGAGACCCACGCATACATTCTTCACCCTTCCTTGATTATTAGAGATAAAATGGAATCTCAATGCAGTCTGACTCCCTACAACTTGTCTTTTTGAATAAATCTCTAATAATCTCTAATTTTAATTTCATTACAATAATATGATCTTCAATTAGGGGCTCCATGTCCGAAACAATCCCTCACTCTCAAGGCCAAGTCCTGTTCCCTCCTCATGGTCAGAAATGCTGCCTCATCCAGCTTTGCAAAAGAAGATGACCCTCGAGAATGTTCGTGTTGGGGGCCTGAGCTATGAGGGTAACCTGTGTGTGACCTGAGCTAAGTGATTGAACTAGAGCATGACCTCTCTTTTAGGCCAAACACTCTATGATTCTAGAAAAGTTCATGGAAACAAAGGCATTTAAAATACCTAAAGAATATCTGTTCAGGTATATGTAATTGATTGCAATTGTGTGTGTGTGTGTGTGTATGTGTGTATGCAGCTACAGCTTTCCTTGTTGAGTCTCTACTAAACTTCAGATGTTGTGTTAGTTGTACATTTCCTGGCATAAATCTTAGTCTCAAGCTGCTTACAGACAAACAGAGACAGGCAGGAATGGACCACAGGCAACTTCAAAGCCTAGGCTTGACAAGGGAAATGGATTAAAATTCACAGCAGATAGGAACATACTGGCTTTATTTCTGATTGATTGATTGGTGGATTGATTGAGCGCAGTACCTGATTAACCTGCAGGCATGTAGACAGAGGTTCCAAAACACGTTTAGGGTTGGGGGTGGCAGAGGAGAGTTTATTGCCCTTGGAAGAATATGGGCTGCTTGGCCACCATGACTACTGACTCGGCCCCTGTGCAGAACCACGGGTGAGCTCGCCATCCTGGCCCCCCTGCCTAGGAGCACGCTGCCCAGTCTGCTGCTTTGTGGAGAAGTCACCTTGTCACTAGAGAAAACATATCCCCTAAGTGGATCTGTTGGTATTGATCACCTTGTCCACACGTCAGGTAATCAGAACGCTTTGATTGGGCCCACGTTTGGGAAGGCGACAACGGGACAGCCCTGCAAGGCTACCCAAGAAGGCAACGTCCCCCCTTCCCTGGAGGGAGACAGAGAGCTTTGATGCTCTGTTTCACGTGGCCCTGAGGAGGCAGCTGCCTCTTACCAGCGGCCCCCAGGAGCTTCGCTCTAGGAATCAATCAGCCACCAAAAGTCCATCAGAGAGGATCATAAAATGTCTGTGATTTGCCAGGACACCTGGACATGGAGACAGGCTGGAACTTTCCCCACCTGTTTCCACTGCTGCTGGTTGCAAGGTGGATGCAAAGTCCAATGAAACCGATTTCTGATAGGCCCATGGGAGAGAGCATTGGCGAACCCACATCAGAAAGGACTGAACGTGAGTGCAGTGTAATGGGTGCGGTATTATTGCAGAAGTACTAATATTAGTAATTAAACCAGTCCTGCCTGTTGGGAAAAATGTGAGTCAAGGCAAGGGTCTCCCCTACCCAACAGACCAGAATAATTTCAGCAGGTTAAAGGGAGCCCTGTTCATTTGTTGTGGGATATTGTGAAACAGTGCTTAGAGGAAAAATTGTAGCTTTAAATGCTTGTATTATAAAATAATAGAGGGAAAGATGAAATGAAGAATTAATCAATCTAGAAGAATACAGAAAAGGAAAAACAGGAATAAAGCAAAGGAAAAAAAAACCAGAGCAAATAGAAAGCACACTAAAACAGCAGAAAATAATCCAAATACATCAGTGATCACTATTAGTACAAATGTGTCAAATGCCTTGTTAATACAGAGATTGCTAGATTGGATTTTTAAAATTTCAGTATATGTCATCTACAAAAGAATTTTGACACAGAAAAAAAACTGGAAAAAATGCACCAAGCAAATGTTAACCAACAGAAAACTGGAATAGCAATTTTGATATCAGACAAAGCAGACTCCAAGGCAACCCTTGTTTGGCATGAAAGTGTTTATAGTAAAATGATAAAAGGGGCTATCTGTACGTACCCAACACTCCAAATACATAAAGCAAAAATGGACAGACTTACCAAAAGAAATCGACAAACCCACAAATACAATGGGAGATTAACACACACCCTCCGAAAACTGAGGAGTCAAGTAAACTAAAAATCAGTAAAAGGGAAATAAGGGGAGAATTGAAAAATAAGGATGAATAATACTCTGTGTCCACGTAAAACTTTATCAAGTTCTTACAAATACTATCTTGACACTGACCTTAGAAAAATAGGAAGATACACTAATCTACATTTTATGAAACAGGAGCAGAGAATGTAAGTGACCGTCCCAATCCAGTCACCAAGCTAGAAACTGAGGCAGAAGTGAAAACCCTTTCTCCTGACACCAAAGTAAAGCCTCTCTCCTATAAATCAAGCGTCCTTCCAATTCCCTAGTTCCTTTTTCTTATCTTTTTCTTTTACTGCCTAGCTCAGATGTTAAGAAAATAATTATGTTATTATGTGTAAGTGCTTTGGGAACTTTGGTGAAATGAGCTTTATAAGTAAGAGCCATTTCTATCTATATATGAAGCTGATCAGATTTTCTCCCCACCTGGGCCCTCCACATACTCTCTACCGAGTATTTACATCCCTCATTCATAGAGATGAATTCATGGAAGATACCGATACCGATACTGAGCAGGGCCCTGTGGGGCTCCTAGGCACAAAAGCCTTTCTGTGTCCCCCATTTCTTGATAACAGGAAATAGGCTTCATTCAGCCTCCACGACCTTCCCTGAGTTCCAAGGGGCAGGTTCAAACAGATGCTAATCTGGGAAGGGAGGGGACCGGGAGACAGGGGAGGAGCAGTCAAGAAACAATAGTGCAGCTCTGGGGCAGGGTCCTGGTTCCCCCTCAAGGGATACACATAACAATACCTTTGAGCTGTTTTGCAGACACTGAAACCCCCACCAGGTGGGAGAAGTTAACTGTGTGCTGCCCACAAGCACGTAGACCCCAGACCGGTTGGAACCAGAAGGTCGATGATGCTGACTCCCACTTACCTCACCACGAACCAATCAGAAGAATGTCCACAAGCTGGTCACGCCCTCTTTGAACCATTACTATAAAACTCCTCACTACCCCCTCCAGGTTGGGACACACAGTTTTGAGGGCATCAGCCCGCTGTGGCCCCCTTTGCCTGGCAAAACAATAAAGCTATTCTTTTCTACTTCACGCAAAACTCTGCTCTGAGAATTAATTCGGTGTCAGGGTACAGAGGCTGGATTCAGCTTCAATACCAATGGCTCACCAAGGCCAGAGAAATGGGCCAGCCTAGCAGAATGCTTCGTGTGCACTTCAGAGAAGGGTGGGAAGGGAAATCATCATTTATATGAACCAAAACGCTGGCGATTTTTGCTCACTAATCGTCCTCTTTCTTTCTTAGACTGTCCCCAATCCTCCCTCAGATGCAGCCGGAAGCACTTTACAAGCTATAAAGGAAACAGACTGCTTCTTGAAGTGTTCTTCTCTAAGAAAAGTACCTTTAGGACCCTCCCCCACTGCCCAGGTCTGTGAGCATCCCATCCGGAGCCTGCCTGCTCACACCCTCAGAGCTCCTGGGAGCCATCAGCCAATCCCAAAGATGACCTGGGATGGGCCAGTGGGAACACAAGAGCCCATCTGTGTCTGGACACGGGCTGGCAGGCTCAGCAGACAGCCACCAGCCCCTGACACAAAGATGGTTTGGTGCCATGGAGCTCCAGCGTCAAGTGGGGAGGTTTTCTAGGAAGTTGAGAGGAGTCAGAGCAGATCACAAAAAGAGAAGGCAACGTCCATTGTCTCTCCTCCTAAACCCCATACCTTAGGGCAGTGGTTCTCATGGCGTGGGAGAGGGGCAGGGAGCAATTTTGCCCCCAGGGGACATTTCTGGAGACATTTCTGGTCATCACAGCTGGGCAGGGGAGGGCTGATACTTCATCAAGTCGCTAGAGGGAAGCTGCCGAACATCAGGACAGCCCCTCCACATCACCTGGCCCCAAACGTCAGGAGGGCCAAGGCTGAGGATCCCCGCTCGAGGGGAGCAGCGTCTGGTATCCTCACAAGGCTGCCCTCCTGGCATGTCAGAGCTCAGAAAGGCAGACGAGGGAGTGAAACTCAGATTTCCATCTCTCTACCCCTCAACCTACACAAATTCCATGACTGCCTCAGGATCTGAAATGGAAAAAACAAACAAACAAAAACAACAACCTTCTCCCAAAGACCAGAATATACGAAAGAATGAATTTAGATTTCCTAGTTCCATGCTGCCACTAACCTCAGGAGGAGGCCAGCCAGAGAGACAGGCAGCTCCAAAAGAAGGAGCGCGAATGAGGTCCAATCCCCACGTAGCCACAGTGAAGGCTGAAGCTGCCAGAGCTTGGGGTCCTTCTGGGTAAGGGCTTTCCATGTGTTTCACACAGATACCTGTGAGCACTGAAGAGTTTTGATAATTCCAGAAGTCCACTCACCTCTTCATCATCATAGAGGAATTTCAAGATCTAAAAGTGCCCATCCAGGATGGGAGCTGTGGTCTGGCCTGGAGACCTGGAGAGAACGTGGTCTTGCACGGCCCTTCATGATGGTTAAGCCCGAGGTTCAAGGTGGTTGTGAAAAGAGATCTGGGCCCACCTGAGACCTGGATCCTCAGTCGCCAAGCGCCTGTGTAATCCCCACAAGTCACTTCTCTCACAGTCTCAGCTGTGAAATAAGGGGGTCACCTGCCTAAATCCCCTTACACCTACACCATCACATTTAGAGTAAAATTCAGCTCATAGTACCTCCCAGTGTGAGCCCGGCCTCTGCCACATGCAGCGCCCCTACCTCCTGCCCACCTGCCTCCTGCAGGTCCCTCTCTGCATTGCGTTCTCCATCCCAGGCGTCTTTTCTGTCTGCAGTCCCTCTGCTCTGCTCTGGTACATTACCTGTCTCGAGTCTCCAGGACAGGGATGCTCCCTTCCGTGCTATGGCATTTGCCACACAGAAATTATCCTGCTTTTACATATCTCTCTAAACTGCCGATGCCTTATAAGAACGGGGGTCTTAATTCACTTTGAATTCCTGAGGGTCCTGCAAGACCTGGCACACAGCAGGTGCTCTAAAGATATTGGATGAATAGATAAATAAAAATGGGTAAAGTTCCAGTGATTTCCCACCAAAAGCTCTAGGTAGGTGTCTACCCGCTCTGCGTGCCCTTTGATGAACGCAAACATCTAGAGCCTTGTAAGCAACCAGAGAGAACACTGCAAGTCAGAACCCACAAGAATCACAGGACAGCAGAGGACCTTTCTTCTCTACTTTCAAGCAGGTCTTGGTGCCAGGTTTCCAAAAGGAGGGGTAGAGAGACAGGGATGCGGGAAAGCTGAAGTTAATGAGAACTAAGGTGAGTAATAAAACTCTTCAAAGAAGCTGCTTCTCAGTTCAACAGAGTGTTTTTCCTTTTTATCAGTGAATCGAGTTGCTAGGGCAGGAAGGGCAGGGGGAAGTGATGGGAGGGCTGGGAGGGAAGGTGGATAGGAGGGGTCGAGGATGCCGGCAGCCTGTCATCTCCATGACGCGGACAGCTGCTTTGGTTGTATTTTAAACGGAATCGCATCCCAGTGTAGACACTGCGTCTGGATTTACGATCCACCCCGTGATCTGTCACTTTTATATACACACACACACGAGGGAGTGGAGTGGTTTCCATAGAGAGGAAATATCACGGCCCACTTACGAACAATACAAGAAAAGGAGTCAGCGACCCCAGCATAGACAGAAGTTCAGGGGGATGGTCCTGGGGCAGATCCCCCGGTCCTGAAGCTGCTGCACATCTCACTGCGCTTTTCCACTCCGGAGGGAAGTCAACTCACGGGTAAGGTTTTGGTTGGGGACTTCTTTATGAAGGATAAATTGATTTGCCCTAAATTAGGCAGGAGGTGCTGGGGACTGGATGGGGTAAGAGATGAGAGTTGCAAACGCCCCTGGGGGCACCGTGCTGAACGCCAAGGTCTGTGTTTTAAATAAGAAGTTGGCTCTAAAGGGACCATGGGGAAGTTTCTCAGGAGGGGCAAAATGATCCTCCCTTCGTTGGTAGAGAGACCTGCTTTGCAAAAGGTAATAGACTGGAGGCAGAATGTGTTCTTACAAATGTATTTTTCTGAACAGAGTCTAGTTGTGAATATGAAAATCGTGTTTACAAATGGAGTGGATGGGGGAAGGCATGGGGTAGAAACTTCAGGGTACAATGCCCTGCTGCCCGCCCGAGCCGGACGATGCTTGCATTTATTGGTTACCAAGGGCATCTCCTTTCTTTCTCTCGATGAACCTGTGAGGCAGGTAATGTCTCCTTTTTAGGATGCGACAACTGAGAGGTTAAGTGGTTGATGGAAGGCATTTGAGGGTAGGGGAGCTTCCCAGCCCAGGTCCTCTGCCCTCAAAGCCTAGAACCCTTTTCCCCTGGCTATACTGGGGACAGTGGAGGGAGGGGACAGATGTCTGTAATGATTAGGTGCCACCTGTGAAGGGGGGGACCATAAAGATGGATGTTTGCTGTCTCCATCTGATGTCCAAGTCTTCTGAGAAATCCTGTCTGCAATGTTCTCCTCTAACATAGCAATCCAGCAAACACACACCCATACACGCACACACACACACACACATGCACACCCCTCTTCTGAGAATGAATGAAGTAAGACCATGAATGCGAATGCTGCCAATGACAAGTGTTATCTGTAACATGTCAACTTTCTCCTGGCCACTCTTCCCTCTTGGGGGGAAGGGTCTTTCATGAGTGAACCCTCTCTGCTCACTTGAGGGTGAATTGCTTGGAAGTCTGTGTGTGTATATGTGACACATAAGTGCTTCCACGAGTCCACATCTCATTACTATAATACCTTTTGAAATGCTTTAATGCCCCCTAGGTTCAGCAGTTACGTTTTATAAAGTGTTTTCTAATTCAACATCTTATCAGTGTTTGCAGACGAGCTGGGTAACATGGGGACTATCTCCGCCTTCCTCGCTGCTAGAAAACGGGGCTGGCACTGGGCGAAGCCACAGAGTTGTACATTTGCCTTCTCGCTTCACTTTTTTCCTTCAAGCACTCTCTCCCTTGCAGGTGCTCTGAATTTCAGGCCAGCCCAGGCTCCTCAGTGCCTCTCATCCTAGGGCGTGACGTGGCTGTCACAGCTCTCAGAAGTAAGTGTGTATCTTCAGAGAAGCACTGCTTATAATAACCCCAAAGAATGGCTCAGTTTCAGGTATCCAAATGATAAAAATAAAGATGTAGAACTTTACCTCTTAAATCTAACTAGGTGGGGACCACTTGTTTTCAGAGCAGGTAGGAGGGAGATCTTAAACCTTTGTGTTGTTGCACTAGGGTAACGGCAAAAGAATCCAAAGAGCATAAGAGGAGAAACTTGCTTAGGAATCAGACTTTAGTGAGGAGAAAATGACGTTTCTGTCCTTTTATGCTGCAAATGCTAAACAAAACTAAACAAGGAGATAGAGAGAGAGGGAAGAGCCTGGAACTCAATCCCCTGATCTCAAAGGTGGAAATACGGGCACCCAGAGCATTTAATTGCTGAGCAAGTTAGTGGGAGGCCAGGGCTGAGTCTGGTCCGTGAAAGGAGCGGGGTACAAAGGGATAGAATGACAGAGAAAACAACTTCCCCACCCTGTGTTAACCCTTTCTTTGTCAATTAGTTTTTGGTTTTTTAAATCTTTTCAGCCTTAACAAGCCCTTTGAAAGTTCTTCCAGGCTTTAAGATGCCTCCAAGGTGTGAGGCAGCTAATTCTAAGCTAAGCCACATTTCATGCTACTATTATGCAAAACAACTAAGGAGCTCCTCGGTAAATGATAAAGCAGGAAGTCTGGTTATTGACACAATATTGACAGGGGAAAAAAGTCCACTTTTCCACAGTCAACACACATCCCTGTAAAATGTTCTCAGGGAATTGGACACACAATTCTAAGGAGCTCAGAGATGGATTGGAACACTGAGAAAGTGGTTCTCAAAGCGTGGTCCATGAACCCACAGCATCAGCATCGTCTAGGGATGTGTTAGAAATGCAGACTCTCAGGCCTCACCCCAAACCTACTGATTCAGAAATGCTTGGAATGGGGCCCAGCAGCTGGTGTTTGAACAATCCATTCACATGATTCTAAACACTCTGAAGCTTGAGAACTGCTGACTTAGAATGAGTTCAAGGCAAGGAGAGCCTGTCTGGGTTAGGATGGAGCAAATGGTGTATAGAAAAAACAGAAAAGCCAAAAACACAACCCAACAAAGATACTGGTCTGCAGGATCCAATTACCTGGCATATTTGTATATCTATATTTATATTATATTGATATAATTGGTATAATTTATATTTATATTATATTATTTATATAATTTATGGTATATTTATAGATATATAGATATAGACAGATCACTTCTGAGATGGCTGTGTGTGTACTGAATCTTATCCTAATAGGACCTGGAGATGATTTATATATAAATAGTTATGAACCAACCGTCTTCATTAAGTATTTCGTTAGACCAGGAGCTTTTCCATTTTAATTTAATCTTTCACTTAACCTTTATGAGGTAGTTATTATTATCCCCAATTATCAGATGAGGAAATTGACATTCTCAGAGGTTAACCAATCTGCCCACCGCCCTCAGGCAAATAAGGACCAAGTTGGAATTTGAGCCTACGCCTGACTAATTGCAGAGTCTGTGTTGCTTTCCCTGCATGCTACGCAGCTAGTTCATACATTTGGATTATTTAAAGCAAGGATCAGTCATCATCAGGCTTGTGAAAGTGCAGATTGCTGGCCCCAGAGTTTTTGATTGACTAGCTCTGGAGCAAGACCTGAGAATTCTTCGCATTTCTAACAAATTTCCACATGGTGCTGCTGGTCCAGAGACCACACTTTGACAACCAGTGAAGTTGAACATGAACAAAGCCCTACTGGATTTGATCCATTTCCTCCTGCGCCCTAAGCCCCCTTTCACACCCTCTTCCCACATTGCTCTTTTCTGCTACAGGGAGAGATGCTGATACCAGCGCACTTCCTGCTGCTACTGCTGCTGCTCCTAGGGGCCCCCAGCCCAGGCCTCTCCCAAAAGTTGTACAAAGCCGAGCCCATCTTCAGCTGCCTCAACAAGAAAAGCCAGCTGGAGGATGCGCCCCTGCTGAGCAAGAGAAGCTTCCCCTCCCTGCCCAGCCAAGACTCACTCTCAGGAGAAGACCAGGAGAAGGAGGAGGAGAAAGACAAGGAGAAAAGGACCTTCCCTGGCTCTGGGGGTGGCGGTGGGGCTAGAAGCACCCGGCACAAATACCCGTCCCAGGCGCAGCTCCGGCGGAGGCTGTACCAGGACAAGGCCAAGAGTGACCAACGCACCAAGTTCACGCTCTCCCTCGATGTCCCCACTAACATCATGAACATCCTCTTCAACATTGCCAAGGCCAAGAACCTACGAGCCAAGGCAGCTGCCAACGCCCACCTGATGGCCCAGATTGGGCGGAAGAAGTAGAAGCAGAGGCCAGCAGGAGGGCGGCCCATCTGGGACAGAGGTCAGGGTGGAGGGGAGGGTTGGTTCGTATTGGAAGAATCTGCCCTGTTTTCCAGGCTGCTTCACTGCTCAACCCCTCTGCTTCTTCCTGCCTCTGGCCCAGCTCCCTGCTCCTCTGTACATGCACACACCAATGCAGTATAGTCCCCGCTTCACAGATACCAGGCCATTGATGTCTCCACCTACATTCTGCATCTCCTCTCTCTTCCCCACGATGAGAGGCAACGGTCATGCGCTCCTGCCCTCCATGCTGCTCCCTCGTGACCCGATGCCTGAGAAGAGGGCGTGCAGAGCCCCTCTCCCCTCCACACACCCACCTTCCCCAGACAAGGCCAGAAGATGAGGGCACTCAGCATTCCCTCCCCTCCCCTCTCACCCCCATTAAAACCGATGGCTTCTTGAACCCCTGGCTGGTTTCAATTCCTCTTCCTTCAGCCGGCTGCTTTCAGGCCTCCGGGCTTGGAAAGGGGACAGCTAGTGAGGGAGGTTACATGTGAGTCCATTTCCAACTCTCCCAGGACAGGAATGGTTCCTGGAGGTTTTAGGGGGGCTGAAGAAGAGCTTGGGAAAGGCCAAGATGCAGGACTGTGCCGGTTGTCGTTCGATCAAGAGCCATCTACATGGCCTGGTCCCACCCAGGGACACAGCCTGGGATCTGCTACCGAGTGGGCCCCTGGGTTTAATGGGAGACATCCTCAGCTCCTCCATGCTTGCTAGGGATTGGGCTACCAATCTTTAATAGGTGCTTCTTGAACCCATGGTCACTGTCCAGCCCAGTGCTGGACCCAGCGGGGGATATTGATGTGGGAGGCAAGGCCTCTGCTCTCCATGCCTCAACAGTCTAAGTGAACAGACAAAAGCAAAATTTGAAAAGAAGCAGATACCACTGGGGAGTATATAAGTGATGAACGGCAACATGATAGCAATTAGTGTAAAAAAAAAAATGAGGAATTTAGAGCAAGATGAGAAGGTTTAATATGAGTATAAGTTCACTAGACATGGACATCAGCAAGAACTCTGATGGCCTCTGGCAGCAAAGCCTTCTGCATGGTGACAAGTCATGAATACATAAAAGGAACTTCCGCATGGTAAAATAAACCACATACACACACCAGCAACTAACCCCATCACCGCCAGCAGAAAGAGACAAATGAATGACAGATTTGAAAAATGTTTGCCACTCATGTAAAACACAGATGGCTTACTGATCAAATATATAAAGAGCTACTAAAAACTGAAAAGAACAATCCCCCCCCAAAATAAGCAAGGACATGAATAGATCATACACACACACACACACACACAAATACAAATTGATCCTTAAATGTATGAAAAGATGCTAAACTTCATTGCTAAGAAAACAAATTAAACCTGTACTCATATAGAATTTGTCACCCATCAAATAGGCAAATGTCCCTGTTTGACAATTGGCCCACACGGTGATTGATGAGGTGAAAAGCCACCCTCCTCCACTGCTGGCTGGCAGGAATATAAATTCTGAGAGGCAGTTTGGAAATACTTATTAAAATCACAAGTTCACTTTACCTTTAACTCAACAATCCTGCTTCTGGTGGACATTATTGGCAAAAGCGAAACTGTGCAGTTATTGAAATGTTAAGCTAAACTTGAAGTGAAAAATACCCCATCTCTTAACAGAACCAATGTTCAAAAAACCGAAATGCAACTGTTGTTTCCATCCTGGGAAAGAAACCCTCATGATAGAGCAGAAAGAATCCTGCCCGAGACTCAGAATACTTACCTTGAGTCTGGGTTCCTCTTCTTATGTGCCTCTGAGCAAACCCTTTAACTTGCCTCAGTGCTGATGTCCCATGAAATCTCTTTATGAATGTGACCTCATGGAGTTCTCATGAGTATATTTTAAAGTAACTATTTTTTTTTCCATTTTGTAGATTTCTTAAAATTTGCATTTAATATTTATTTTTGCTTTAATAGTGCATATTCTGTTCACGCCAAAGGTGCAAAGGACACGAAGCAGGAGATTAGCTTGGCTAAGGAAAAAATCAAGCAGGTGTGACATTTCCATGAACAACCGAAAACTAGGAGAACTTAAAAGTTGCAGCTGGTACCCCCAGGCACGCCCAAGTTCACAGCTGTCTCCTCAGGACCTTTGGCTAGGTGAGCAAAGCCTTGATAACAGCAGCCTCTAGCGGACTTTGATAAGCAGCTTTAAAAGGTTTTGTTTTGCTTTGTTTTGAATGACGGTACCTATATCACAAAAGCTCCAATCAAAAGGGTGATTAAAAAAAAAGAGGGCACAGATCATTGCAAATACCAGATTTTCTCTTGCTCTTTTTGCAAATACACCATCACGTATAAGCTAAAATGTATCTGAGGTGGTGAGGTTTACTGGCAGGGGAAGGGGAATGGCATATGTAACAGAATCCTAGAGGATTCAGCTTTGCATCTGAAGCAAGAGATTGGTGCCCAGAGAAGTGAGGGAACTGTCCAAGGTCTCCCGGCTGGTAAGTGACAGATCTCTCTGGCCACAAAGCCTCTGCTCATCCCTCCATGCAGAGCTGGCCCTTCACGTGTACAAAGGACATAAAAACATGAACCATGTTGTTGCCTTACAGGGCTAGCACGAGCCCCAGTGAACCACAAACGTGGAAGCAGCTGGGAAAGCCCCACACAGATACTAGGACTTATTATGTCTTCAGCAGGTGGGTCTGGTGTTTAGAATGCCCTCAGAGCCTTACAGGTGATTTAAATGTGAACAGAAGCATCTGCTTAATAAACTAAGGAATATTTGCCAAAGCTGGACCCACTAAGAACAGTGGGAAAGCACAGGTTTCCTGCCGGGGGCTCCTGCTGAGCCCAGCATTCTGCTGACCGAGCTCCAGTCCCCAGAATGGACCCCGTCACAGTCACATCAACATGTGAGAAGGGAGAAGGCCACATCCAGAGATCACTACCGCTGCCATCTGCCACCCTGGAGTTCACCTTGTAAAACCAAGATTCACTCTCGATTTCACTTTGTAAAATCATTTGCGGCGGGGGGCGGGGAAGGGGGAGAACTGTGTTGAGCTCTCTTGAAAAAATGGGTTTAAGCTCTCTTTTCAAAATAAAGTGAGGCTCAAACGCCAAGTGAACCTTCTCCAAGGAGACAAGTGCATGCATAACAGGATCTCCAAATGTTCTACCCAACAAGAAACCCCGCAAACAAATACCAACAGCTGACAACGGTGCTTGCTTCATGGCAGTGGAATAATTTTGGAAGCTGTAACCAAATAATCAGGGAAAGCCGAGTGATATCCAGAATTCAATCAGATATTTTATGTAATTCCAAGAACTGGGAGGTACATGAGCTCAAACGTATGTAGTATTAAACTAAAAGACATTGATTATATATTAAGAGCCAGAGAAAGACAAAACCTAATCAAATGGTGTAGCTAGCTACCTTAGTAAGAAACACAGACGGAATCAGACTTGAAAACTAACCTTAGTAAGGTTAGTTAGTTAGACTCAAATCTAAGGGTGCGTTATGGGACACTTCGTTCTTTTTTAAATGTATTTTTATTGAGGTGTAATCAACATACACCGTCATATTAGTTTCAGGCATAGGACACAATGATCCCACCTCATCCTTTAATTAATGAAGTTTCTGTAATGGACTGTTGCCTAGGGTTCAGCACGTCCATGAGAGCTGCCAAGATCCTGTCACAGCCTAGTCAGCATCACTTAGAAGCCTCGGCAAGCTGGGAAGGCAAAAGACAAAAAAGTTATCTTGGGAAGGTAACCCCAAGCCTATGGGATGACATGGTGTTTTCTTAAGGGGCGAGCATCTTTAACCCCAGGAGATAGTCCTGTCTCCTTCCTCCCTAAATCATCATCCCCCAGCTTGAACCTCATGTCTTAGGATCGAATCAGCCTAACCACCCTGTTGACACTGTTCTTTACCAGAACCTGGGTCAGCCTGCCTCAGTTCCTGATCATTTTAGCTCACCAACCTCTCTGACACCCCTCCTGCCCTGACGATTGGTGATTTTAACATGCATAAGATGACCTGCCCCACATCCCGGGTCTCAGGTCTACTCCCTGACCCCGTCCAACACCATCTCTCGGCCACGCGATCCCATGGCCACACCCCAGACTTCATCCTCACAGATCATACACCGTAGGACCGGCCCCTCCTGTCTCTCCAGCTCACTTTCTCTAGGACACCAACTCCAATGGTCTTTCAGTCCCACCGAGACCAGTGATCCGTTGATCCTGCTACCTTTTCACTGTCCCTCACCCTCTGCTCATAACATCTCTTCACGCTTTACCAGTTTAAACGCTGTGGTCAATCATTATCATTGTTTTTTGTAGACACCTGTCATTCTCTTGTTCCACCTTTGCTTTGCCTAATTCATTAAACACTGAGAAATTCAAACACTCCACCATACCGCCCCTGCACCTTGAAGCTGAACACAGCTTAATACACACACACATACACACACACACACACACACACACACCACTGATTGATCTCACTTCAAAATCCTGACAAGATGCCTCAAATGGGCTCTTAAAGCTGTTCAGCAATTAGGCCACATCTCTCTACACCATTCACTTGCCTACTGTCCTAGACTCTCCCTCCTCTTCTTTCCTCAAACCTCTCATAGATCCTCCCTATCCAGTCTCGGCTGGTGACCTTGCTTCCTACTCCACCAAGGAAATTGGATGCTTCAGAAGCAAAATTTCACAATCCCACCCCACATCTACCTACCTGGACTCACGCACTCTGCCCTTGTTTCTACACTAGAAACCCACACGCCCAGCCGCTCCTGGTGGAGGGCCACGCTGTGCTCTGCACCAGCTTCCCATCCCCTCTCGCCTGCTTATGATATTGAGCCAACAACTGGCCCTTCTTCCTCCCACGTCGTCAGTGTCACCCCACCCACTGCCTGGTTCGGCACAGAAACCTACACGACAGCCTGCAAGCCCTTGACCCCTTCCGGGAGGTGGCCATCCCTCTGCTCCCTTTGACAGCGCTCCCTTGGAAGTTCCCTCTACTTACCTCTCATTCTCGAAGTCAGACGTCCATCCCTATCCTTCCACTGAAACTGCTCACGAAGGTCAGCCAGAACCCCTACGTTGCTGAATTCAGTGGTCAAGCCTCCGCCCTCACGCCTCTTGATCTGTAAGCATCACTCGACCCATTGACCACCACCTGCCCCCCGCACACACTTTGTTTCCAGCCTGGCTTTCAGGACATCATACTCTGTTTCCCTCGTTCCTCAATAGCCCCTCCTTCTGAGTCTCCTTTGCAGGTTCCGTTTGCCAGGTATGTTCTTCCTCCAGGCATCTGCATTCTCCCTGTGTCACTTCCTCCAACTCCTTGTCAAATGCCTCTTTCTCACTGAGGCCTTTAGTAACCACCCTATTTCAAATTGCAACCTCCTTTCCCCTTACCAGGCTCTTTTATTTCCTTTGTGCACTATTGTACCCATCACCTTTTACATGCAATATAACTTACTTATTTAACATGTTTATTATCTTTCACCCCACCTTCACTACCATATAAACCATGAGGGCAGGGATTTTTTGAGGGGTGGGGCGGGAGGGCTTAATGTTTATCCCCGGTGGTCAGAATAATGAGGAACACATGACAGGCACTCAGTAAATAACTGGTGAATGAGTTAATTAAATAAGGATTATTAAAGTTCTTGTGACAAGGAATCTGTGCATAATTAGCATTTAAAGTGCAGTATGTATAATATTTAAGAGTATTTGTCCTAAAAGAATCATAGTCAGCCTGATAATTCCAATTTAAAATATGTAAATTGAGTAAATAATTTACACCTGTGATCTTAAATAAAAATCTTACTAGTTTATAGACAGTCTGGAACATATAGGAATACTAATCACCATATTTATAGTTTACTTTGTTCGATTTTAAAAGAATTAGATTTTTTTAACTTTTTATTTTATACTGGAGTATAGTTGATTAACAATGTTGTGATAGTTTCAGGTGTACAGCAAAGTGATTCAGTTAACATATACATGTATCTATTCTTTTTCAAATTCTAAAAGAATTAGAGTACTTGGGAAAGTTTGTCAGACAATTAAAATTCTTAAAATAAAATAAATTTATAAATACAACCTAAAATATTTGAGCATTTATCTAAGATTGCAAAGGGCACCAAAAATTCAAACATATTCCCTTTAAAAGTGATTATTTAACTTTGCTAAACTTAGAAATAATAAGATTTACAAGCTGAACTTAAAAATTTAAGAAATATTTAGGATTTTAATCTTAATTTTAGTAGTTTATTAATTTTTAAAAACAAAAGGAAACTTCTAAATGTTCTTTTTTGAGTTTTCTAAATGTCTTTTCACACATGTGCACACGCCCCCCCACACACACATATGCAAGTGCCCTCTAGAACACTAAAAAAAAAAAAAAAAAAAAAAACGAACGGCAATTATTTAAGCATTTCACTAGCGCCCTCCAGTGTCCAAAGAGAGGAATAACACATGTACATAAAAGAATATTTTTTCTTAGTAAAAGCCTACTAAACGTTCAGACTACTATGTAGGATATTCACATGAAAAAATATATTTCATCAATGAGAATTTACTACAGTATTTTCAATATAGTGAGAAACCTCATAGTGTATCTCCGCTCTCCCTATATTCCCAAGAGGCCACAGGCAACAGGTGACGTCTGATCTGGGTTTGAAGTCGGAATTACACCCCACGGTCACAGAAGGAAAGAAGAGAGAAAGTAGTGAGAAGGAGCAGAGGCAGAGGAGAGAGGAAGAAAAGAAAAAAAACGTGCTGGGAAGGGGTGAGCGGTGTAGCTTGAAAGGAATGCGTGTGAACATGGTGAAGAGTGTCTAAACAATACTTCCACCAAACTGCAGTCATTAGCCTCCGTGGTGACAGCAGTGTGAGTTGAAAATAAGCAAAGTGGTACATTGTTGGAATGAAGCTCTTAAAGGCCACATCTCAGCACAGTGATTTTGGTTTGTAAAAGCATCTACCAGGAAAGTGTTAAAGATGGAGCGGCAGTTCTCGGGTCCAGGTGGCACATGCAAAAAGAAGGTGGTAGCATTGCACTTTGATAAATCTCACAACAAGAACCACAACGTTAGGCCTCCAGCCAAGGCTTTAGAGCCTGTTACCTTCAGTTGTCCAGCCGGACCAAAAGCACAGACCACATGGAGACCAAGAGAGCATAACTGGAGGGCCCAGGCTGAAAGGTCAGCCCTGTAGATGAATGAGGCACCTGAAACCTACCTACAATCAGCTCGAGAGCAACACCTAAGCCCAAGCGAGCACCTTTGCAGTGTCTTATCTTACTTCCAACTAGTAAACTAAACATCATGGATCTTTAAAATCTAGCTAGTCGTTTTAATGCATTTATAGCTGTTTTGTCCATTTTAAATTATCACCTGTTTGAACATGAGTCAGTTTAATACCCAAAGTTAATTCCATGAAGTGGTTTTTGAACTTAAATCCTCAGATGACCCTCCCTCCAATTCCCAGGGCTTCTCATTTAGCAAGTCCATAACGAAGCTCAAGAATCTGCCATTTTTCTCAACATCTTAAATGGCTCCCATGCAGGGTTCTGCTGGCCATGCTTCCAAAACACGTCCTCAAGGACAGAGGAGCGGAAAGAAATCACTTTCACCTTCTGACCTGCAGGACACACAGATTCAAACTTCTGAAAAACCCAAGAATATTCTTGTTGTTTGTTTATTTGTTTGTCTGTATAAAAAGCAAACTGAGACCTTAAGGCCTTGGAAGAAGGAAAAGACTCATATTGAAAATATTCATTATTTAATCAATGTACAAAATATATATATGGGAAAATAACATTAATAATCATTACATGCTATTTTCCATCTCAGGAACAGGAAAGGAAGAGCATTCACTTTAGGGTTTCACAGTCACTTGGTTGAAAAAGCAAAGAAGAAAGCCAGGTTTCCATTCTGACAAGAAAAAAAAAAAGATGAGCCCCAGAAATTCAAAGGACTCCAAATCTTAGAAGGTTCACAGGGTGCAGTGCTGAGTGACACTAACAGACAAGGAAATGTGGGCTCATTATTAATATGGACCCATTTGATTGGAACTCGGGGTCTCGCTTGACTTAATTTCCTTTTTCTGCTCATCAAGGGAACTCTAGCCTTTAAGTGTAAAGCGTGACACTTAAGCTTAGCATTCATTGTCACCAGTCAGCTCTGCATCAGAAACTTCGCCCCACTTCCTCGTAATCCTTCTCCAAGACTGCCAAGTCTTCCCTGGCTTCTACAAACTCGCCTTCCTCCATGCCTTCCCTAATGTACCAGTGCAGAAACGCCTTCTTGGCATACATGAGGTCGAACTTGTGTCCCAGGCGGGCCCAGGCCTCCACGACCGCCGTGCTGTTGCTCAGCATACAGACAGCCCGCTGGACCTCGGCCAGGTCCCCTCCCGGCACTGCCCGGGGGGGATGACCATTGATGCCCACCTTGAATCCAGTTGGACACCAATCTACAAACTGGACAGAGTTCCTTGTCTTCATGGCTGCAATTGCCGTGTTCACGTCCTTGGGGACCACATCCCCTCTGTAGAGCAGGCAGCAGGCCACGTACTTCCCCAGGCGAGAGTCACACTTGACCAGCTGGTTGGAGGACTCGAAGCAAGCAGCTGTGATGTCTGACACAGAGGGCTCCTCGTGGTGGGCGTTGTCCGCAGAGATGATGGGGGCGAAGCTGGTCATGGGGAAGTGTATTCTAGGGTAAGGTACGAGGTTGGTCTGGAATTCAGTCAGGTCCACGTTCAGGGCCCCCTCAAACCGGAGGGAAGTAGTGATGGAAGATACTGCCTGACTCAGCAGCCTGTTGATGCTGGCATAAGAGGGGTGTTCAATGTCAAGTTTGCGATGGCATATGTCATAGATGGCCTCATTATCCACCAGGAAGGTGCAGTCCGCATGCTCTATGGTGGGATGGGTGGTGAGGATGGTGTTGTAAGGCTCCACTATAGCCGTGGAGATCCGGGGGGTTGGGTAGACAGAAAACTCCAGTTTAGCCTTCGTGCTGTAGTCTGTGGAGAGCTGCTCCATTAAGAGAGACGTAAATCCTGATCCAGTGCCGCCTCCAAAGCTTCGGAAAATCAAAAATCCCTGAAGACCACTGCACTGTTCCGCCTAGGGAAAGTAAAAGGGACATAAGAATTCAGCCAAATAAACCCAGAAGCAGTGGTAACCGTGGGACACAACTAGTACCCCAAAACAAACAGAAACTTTCAGAAAGAACTGGTTTACCATCACTAACTCATCACAAACATATTTACTTTGAAACATACTTGAGAAGTTACTTCTGGAGTGGGGGAAGTGCTTAGAGTTTTACTGTAAGCAAAGCATAAATATTCAACTGTCTTTTGCTACCCCTGATGAATTTATCTGTATGTGGTCTAAAGTAAGGTCTTTACCAATAACAAAGAAAATGACAAGCAAAATATTGAAGTAATATAATCCCCCCCCCCAGTAGATGAAGTACCTTTCATTTTCATACCCAATCTACTGTGCTGGTGTAAAAGGTACTGTATTCCCTAATGATTATGCCAAACATCAAAATTTTTACTAGACAAAGGATTCTCCAGACACAGGTCCTTAGGGAAGAATTAACTGTCAGTAAAGAGTAACTGATCTCCAGGTAGGATGTGCCTCCTGTTAACTTTACAGATCTTAGTAACTATTGGAAAATGACAAGTTTTAGAGTTCTTTGGAAGTCTCTGATAAAAAGATATGCCACGAGTCAGCAGAAGCAAGAGTAGATGGGGGCTAGTCACTAAAAAGAAGGAAACCCTGCTGTTTGTGACAACGTGGATGGACCTTGTGGGCAGTTAAGCAAAGTGAAATAAGTCAGACAGAGAAAGAAAAGTACTGCATCATCTCACTTATATGTGGAATCGAAAAAAGCCAAACTCATAGAAACAGAGAGTAGAATAGTAGTTGTGAGGAACTGGGGTCGGGTGGGAGATGCTGCTCAAAGCGTATAAACTTCCAGTTATAAGATGATTAAGTTATTGGGATCTAATGTACAGCATGGTGACTGTAGTTAACAGCACTGTGTTGTAAACTTGAAAGCTGCTAAGAGAACAGATCTTAAATGTTGTCGTCCCCACACACAAAAAGGTAATTATGTGAGGGATGGATGTATTAACTAACCTGATTGTGGTGATCATTTGGCAATATATTCCTGTGTCACATCACGATGATGTACACCTTAACTTTACACAATGTTATAGGTCAATTATACCTCAATAAAACGGGGGGAGATAAAATATTTCCTCATAAATATAAAAAGAAAAACAAAATAGTCGATGGGGGCTGTACAGTAAGTGCAAAGGCTTCTTTCCCCTGCCTAGTAAGGAAGGTAGTCAGTGCCCACATCAGGACCAGCCAGCCTTTGAGCATGCGCAGGAGGCTCCCAGGGGAGAGGTTGGGTGGTGATGGAGGCGTAGGTAGAAAGTGCTGCTTGGGCGGGTCCCGCAGGATCACAGGCACACAGGCACTGCCTGTGGAAGGAGAGAGGAGCCACTTGCCAGCTTTCGGAGCCTCTCCAGCACCAGATCGAGGATCTCTGGCCCCACAGAGTAGCGACCACGGGCGTAGTTATTTGCAGCATCCTCCTTTCCGCTGACGAGCTGCTCCGGGTGGAAGAGTGAGCGGTACCTGCCTGCACGGATCTCATCTGCCAAGAGGAAAGGAGGTCAGTGCAGTCCACTCCATCCCACCCCTAACTCTTGCACAGCCCTGTACCCTGACTCGCTTTCTCTCTTCTAATGTCCTATAAAGAAATGGATTTAAACTGCCCAACTGGCCCTTCTTAATTGAGGAAAAGGTATAATTATCCCCATATAAATTGAAAGCACGTTTTTCCTTCATACACCCTTTATTAGTTTCTCAGGCCTACTGTAACAAAGTACAACAAACTTGGTGGCTTAAAACAAGGGAGATTTATTGCCTCATAGTTCAGGAGGCTGTAAGTTCAATGTCCAGATGTCGACAGGGTTGGTTCCTTCTGGAGGCTCTGGTGGAGAAATGGCCGCATGCCTCTCTCCCAGCTTCTGGTGACTGCATACAAGTTCTTGGAGTTCTTGGCCGGCAGCTACATCACATCATCTCCGCCCCCATCACAATGCCCCCTTTTCCTGTCCGTGTGTTCTCTCTTCTCATAAGGTGTACTGAGGGGACCACCCTGCTCTTAGAAAATGAGTGCTTTTCCTCTTAGGCAGGAGCTTCTAAGTATCTGATGCCAAGTCCATTGGGGTACATCTGCATAAATACATGTCATCAAGCCAATTTTATCATTATTATTTATAATTGTTATATGGGCCATATATCATCCATATATCCAACCAGATCATTGGACATAGGGCCTCCCTAATCTGGTATGACCTCATTTTAACTATGTACATCTGCAAAGACCCCAGTTCCAAATAAACTCATATTCTAGGGTTCATATTCTAGGGTGCAGAGTTTTGGGGGGACAACATTCAACCCACCACACATGCGTGGTACTTTTGCATTTTAAGATAAAGAGCCAGCTGTGTGCTGGAAAAGCATACCAATCTATATGATTAGTTATATGCTTAAAAAGAGGCTTTCACAAGAAAAACGGAGCTGGAGGAATCAGGTTCCCGGACTTCAGACTATACTACAAAGCTACAGTAATCAAGATGGTATGGTACTGGCACAAAAACAGAAATATAGATCAATGGAACAGGATAGAAAGCCCGGAGGTAAACCCACACACATATGGTCACCTTATTTTTGATAAAGGAGGCAAGAATATACAATGGAGAAAAGACAGCCTCTTCAATAAGTGGTGCTGGGAAAACTGGACTGCTACATGTAAAAGAATGAAATTAGAACACTCCCTAACACCATACACAAAAATAAACTCAAAATGGATTAAAGACCTAAATGTAAGGCCAGACCCTATAAAACTCTTAGAGGAAAACAGGAAGAACACTCTACAACATAAATCACAGCAAGATCCTTTCTGACCCATCTCCTAGAGAAATGGAAATAAAAACAACAATAAACAAATGGGACCTAATGGAACTTAAAAGCTTTTGCACAGCAAAGGAAAACATAAACAAGATGAAAAGACAACCCTCAGAATGGGAGAAAATATTTGCAAATGAAGCAACTGACAAAGGATTAACCTCCAAAATTTACAAGCAGCTCATGCAGCTCAATATCAAAAAACAAACAACCCAATCCAAAAATGGGCAGAAGACCTAAAAAGACATTTCTCCAAAGAAGATATACAGATTGCCAACAAACACATGAAAGGATGCTCAACATCACTAATCATTAGAGAAATGCAAATCAAAACTACAATGAAGTATCACCTCACACCAGTCAGAATGGCCATCATCAAAAAATCTACAAACAATAAATGGTGGAGAGGGTGTGGAGAAAAGGGAAGCCTCTTGCACTGTTGGTGGGAATGTAAATTGATACAGCCACTATGGAGAATGGTATGGAGGTTCCTTAAAACACTAAAATAGAACTACCATATGACACAGCAATCCCACTACTGGTCATATACCCTGAGGAAACCATAATTCAAAAAGAGTCATGTACCACAATGTTCATTGCAGCTCTATTTACAATAGCCAGGATATGGAAACAACCTAAGTGTGCATTGACAGATGAATAGATAAAGAAGATGTGGCACATATATACAATGGAATATTACTCAGCCATAAAAAGGAACAAAACTGAGTTATTTGTAGTGAGGTGGATGGACCTAGAGTCTGTCATACGGAGTGAAGTAAGTCAGTAAGAGAAAAACAAATACCGTACGCTAACACATATACATGGAATCTAAAAAAAAACAAAAAACAGAAAAAAACCATGGTTCTGAAGAACATAAGAGCAGGATAGGAATAAAGATGCAGATGTAGAGAATGGACTTGACATGGGGAGGGGGAAGGGTAAGCTGGGACAAAGTGGGAGAGTGGCATGGACATATATACACTACCAAATGTAAAATAGATAGCTAGTGAGAAGCAGACTCATAGCACAGGGAGATCAGCTGGTGCTTTGTGACCACCTAGAGGGGTGGGATAGGGAGGGTGGGAGGGAGGTGCAAGAGGGAGGAGATATGGGGATATATGTATAGCTGATTCACTTTTTTATAAAGCAGAAACTAACACACCGTTGTAAAGCAATTATACTCCAATAAAGATATTAAAAAAAAAAAAAGAGAAGCATGCAAACTCAAATGCCCACACCACTTGGTGCAGTTAACACAAATGCCTGAAGCAGGGAAATAGCGTGAAGATGTCAGTATTCCATACAACCAAGCATAACCCTTGCTGGTTTCATTCCCTTTTAAACCAAGAAAACATCAAGACACAGCATGTCCAAGGGCCGGGTCACACTCACCTACCTTAGAATTATCCAAACAGCGTGATTCCTGAAGATCGACGCAGCGGCGTTTGAGGGCTAGGGAGGCTCTGGGAATGTTGCCCTGGTTATAGCGGGTGGGATACGCATTGCATAGCAGTTCAGAGCATGTGCTCAAGAATCAATTCCCTGGGTGCATGGCTGGCCTTCCTCACTTAGCTATAGAGCAGTTACCTAGTGTCTCTAAGCCCCAGTTATATCCTCTCACAAATAAGGATGATAGCAAGACCTACCCCAGTGAGTTATCATGAGGATTAAAGACCACAGAGCATGATGCATGGCCCATATAACAATTATAAATAATAATGATAATGGCTTCCTGTCATGTATTTATGCAGATGTACCTCGATAGCCTTGGCATCAGATACCCAGAAGCTCCTGCCTAAGAGGAAAAGCATTCATTTTCTAAGAGCGAGGTGGTCCCCTCAGTACACCTTGCTCTCCTGTGTATGACCATGTATATGACCACAATTTGGTACACCCCTAAATGTTTAAATTTAATAAAACTGAGTTGAAATTACTTTTAACTAACATATGCACACCAAAAAACCACCACCAAAGTTGGGATGTTTTAAAGATATATTTACAAACAAGTGGGCATATAATTCCAGGTAGATTACCTGCTTCTCACCTGAAGCAATAAGGCTGAGTTCAGTTTAAGTAGGGAATCTATGGAAGCCTGCTTCTTCAAGACAATGTCCAATTGAGTTCTTGAGGGTGGTTAGTTCCATAAATTCCTTCAGTAAAATCCACTTTCTGGGAGATCAGTGATATAGCACCACCATTCACAAGTATACAAATTTCTGCCATGTTTCCACCCTGCTCAGAGACCATGTACCTGGCCCAGCATCCTTAACCAGCATCCACAGGGACTTTGGTGGTTTTTAAACATGATTATTATTTGATGGTTCTTTGGCTTCCTTACCTCCATTCCAGGTTAAGCCTTCTAGGACTCCCCTATATCAATGTCCTCCTCATTTTCAAGCTGAAACAACACTCACGGGTGTCTGGATGTGTCTTTGCTCATGGTTTCCATCTCTCTCACCTGTGAACTATTAAAATCCTCCTGCCCAGTCTTCCAGACTCAGAGGAACTATCACTTGGTCCATAAGGTCTTTTCTGATCTTTTCCATAGAGGTAAAGCTCAGGCCTTACTTCCTTCAGATTCCTACACACCACCTCCTCAGTAAAGCTTTCCTTGACGTTCCTTTTGAAAAACAGCCCCCTCAGCTCACACGCAATATTCCCTTCCCCTATGGCCCTGCTTTGTTTTTCCCCATGCTCCGATCGCCACCAGACACACTATTTGGCTTTTATAGGTCTGCACCCCACTAGAATGTAAGCTCCAGGAAGACTGATACTATATATCTCTCCAATGTCAAGATAGTGTCTGGCCATATGAGGCATTTTTATTTGTTGAATAAAACAAGGAAAATCAGTGCCTCCTCTCTAAACCCTGGAGCTTATGGCGTTTTGTTTGGACCAGCTCAAGATCCTCAAAATTGCCCTCCCTCCAGGCTGAGTTCTAGAGGATTGGGGAATTTCTTCTGGTCTTTGCCTGCCGACTGTCTCTCCTCCAGCTTGCTTAGCTTCTGATCCTGGGTCCTCCTATTTGCCTAGGTCTTTGGATTAGCACAAGTTAAAATATCTGCTACAATATTCACAATGCTGGGGTGTGGGCTCTCACGTTGCTCCTTCAGCCACATTTACCAAGGTCCTCTGGGGACGTATTCTACCCTGCCCAGGATCATGGCACACCAGACTCCAGCTAAAGCTCACAGTTGCAAACTCCCGTTTGTTTGAAATGAAAATTCAGATATTCTCTTAGGGCACTTATAACTCAAGTCAGAATATGACGTGACTGCCTCTCTCAGGTTCCACACTAGTCTTGCCTGTTCTTGAAGCCATCAGTAGCTCCTTATTTTTAATTCTTTCACAACATTTAGCAGAGTAATACTGAATCAATATAAATCTTGGCCTTGACATTTCTTAACTTCCACCTATTAATTTAAAAAACCTTTCTATCCTTTCCCTCACGTTGACATCAACGTACTTTCTCCATCAGTTTGTTACTTGATTCAGACTTCGTTCTGATGAGGAAATGAACTCCAATCCAGATTGTATTTTCCAGAGAAGACTGTAATGATATTTCCTATCTCACTTGTGCTTCTAGAACCTCACTATTTCTGTATCAAGAGGTGAGGTCTATATCCCTTCCCAGGATGGATCTTTGTAACCGCTTCAACCCATGGAGGACAGCTGAAGTGACACAATGTGACTTCTGAGGCCAGGTTATAAAAATGGCATGGACTTCTGCCTTGTCCTCGTGGGATGCTTGTTCTTGGAACCCAGCTACCATGCCACAAGGACGCACGAGCAGCCCACAGAGACCCCACAGCCCTGGCTTAGCTCTCAGCCAACAGCCAGCACCAACTCGCCAGCCAAGCGAGTGAGCCACTTTCAAAGTGAATCTTCCGGCTCCCACTTGAGTCTACCTTCCTGACACCATATGGACCAGAGGAGCTGTCCTCTGAGCCCTGTCCAAACTGCAGATTCATGGAGAAAGTAATGGTTGTTGGTCTTTTAAACTGCTAAGTTTGGAGGCGATTTCTTACACAGCGGAAAATAATTGATACAGAGTACCAAACCCAAACCCACCCTCCTCTGTAGTCTTCTCTGAAGTCAGCAAGACCCTTTCTCTCCCCAGCATTTCGCCAGCTCCATTTCAAGTGTTTTTGCACGAGATACTACAACATTTGCTGTTAATAATCGTAAGTAATCATTTTATAATCATTAATCATCATTTCCCCACAATTAGAAGAGTTATTTAGCTCCTTCCTTCTTTGGAATCATGTTCAACTATTCTATTCTCTAAAAGCAGGTAATGCCAAATTTCAGATTCTTTGTCAGAAGCTTCTAGCAACTGGCTTTCAAACCCAGGAAAAGATTTAGTGTTCTGTTACAGTCGATTGTGTGGAGAAACTAACAAGGTTTTTGTTCTTTTCATCACACAGAGAAAGAAGGCTAAGCTAGTCCTCCCTTTGGGTTTGTTTGTCATGCTGATCACCCTAAGTGTCCACTGAGAGATGCTCTAAATTTGGAAAGGGCCATATGATCCTGTTCAGATAGATTCATGTAATCTGATGATACCACCCACTGATACTTGCTTGTTTGGGTTGTGGACCCGGTTAAACACACTAGAACGTAAAATGTACATTACCTACAACAGTTGGCTCCAGGTCCATGAAGAGTGCTCTGGGCACGTGCTTCCCAGCTCTGGTCTCACAAAAGAAGGAATCGAAAGATGCACCCATAGGCTCCGTTTTGGCATGTGCCTGCGGATACTGCCTGCCGTCGAGAACAACGCCATCTGGCTGGATTCCGTGTTCCAGGCAGTAGAGCTCCCAACAGGCATCCCCAATCTGGACGCCAGCTTGGCCAATGTGGACAGACAGGCACTCCCTCTGAAATGAGCCGTAGTATTTAAGTTACAGCTGTGCATCTTCCTAACATGATAATACGAGCTACATCACTCAGCAGGTCCAATCAGGGCTGAGAGAAAGCAGGCTAGCGTATGCCAGCAAGAGAACTTTGTGATAAAGCTAATGAAAACTGTCTCATGGAAACCAAAAACCAAGGTACAGGTAAGCTTCAGGAACAAGTAAACCAAGGACTCCAGTTCACACAACATAAATTGAGCATCTATTGTGTAATGGGCTAAGGATGAGTTAAGACATATCATATATGAATAAAATCAAGCTTTCTCACCCAGAAAAAAAATTAGTTATTGGAAAGGAATAAAACCAAAATCAATGTACAGCCTGATATATGTTAAAACCCACTGCAGTCAATCTCATATCTTGAGATTTTACATTTACTGTTCATATGTGCTCTAAATAAGGAAGGATGTTCTAAGCTTAAAAGTAGTGCAAAATTTACCAAGGAAACATGCTATAGATTTAATAACCCCAAAATGTAAAAACTCCATACTATAATAAACAAACAAAAATACTGATGTATATAAAAAAGGATTTATGGGCTTCCCTGGTGGCGCAGTGGTTGAGAGTCCGCCTGCCGATGCAGGGGACGCGGGTTCGTGCCCCGGTCTGGGAAGATCCCACATGCCGCGGAGCGGCTGGGCCCGTGAGCCATGGCCGCTGAGCCTGCGCGTCCAGAGCCTGTGCTCCGCAACGGGAGAGGCCACAGCAGTGGGAGGCCCGCGTACCGCAAAAAAAAAAAAAAAAAGGATTTATGTATAGCCCTTCATATATGAGCTATACATAAGGCAATTTTATATACATCAATTAAAAAATACTTGAGACATCTATTAGATAAATAGGAAAATGACATAAACAAATGAATTACAAAAGAAAGAAATGATCTAAAATGCAAAGATTTAGGCACAATGGCATTCACAGTATCATTATTTATAAGAGTAAAAACCAAGAACCAATCTACTTAACCATTTACCTATTGTTGGGCATTTAAAGGAAAGTACATCGATACAATGGCATGCTATGCAAACCTTCAACAGTTACCAAAAAATTGTATGACATGGGAAATACTTATGTTAAAATGTGACATGAAAGCGTATGTTATATAATTGTATATAAAGTATGATGTCAAATACATTTAAAAATAAGCTTACTCAGCCATAAAAAAGAATGAAGTAATGCCATTTGCAGCAACATAGATGGGCCTAGAGATTATCATACTAAGTGAAGTAAGTCAGAGGAGGACAAATATCATATGATATCACTTATATGTGGAATCTAAAAAATGATACAAACGAACTTCTTTACAAAACAGAAACAGACCCACAGACATAAAAAACAAACTTACAGTTACCAAAGGGGAAGAGGGGAGAAATAAATATAAATACATATAACATAGATAAACAACAAGGTCCTACTGAATGACACAGGGAATTGTATTCAACATTCTGTAATAAACCATAATAGAAAAGAATATGAAAAAGAATATATATATGTATAACTGAATCACTTTGCTGTACACAAGAAACTAACTCAACTTTGTAAATCAACTATACATCAATAAACAAATAAAATAAAATAAAAGTAAAAATAAGCACAGAAAAAAAGTCTTTAAAATGCATCAAAATATTAACTCTAGTTACATCTGGGTAGAATTTTTTTTCCTGTTTAAACTTACCTATTTTCTTCACCCTCATTAGCCTCCCCTCTCCTCTCCCACTTTTAAATTACCATTCACTTTTATTTTTTTTAAGGCAAATAACTTTTTTTTTTTGTAATTTAAATATCTACTCATCTAAGAGAGGGGAGAAAAAGTTAAATCCTAAAAATCTAAAGGGACAGCAATTGCTGGCTTTAATATCGTTGTGTTTTGATTGTCAATGGTCATGGAACAAGTCTGTGCAGAGGGTCTTACAGGGTGAGAAGTCTGTTTACTGCATCATCAGGACCCTTCAGGCTGTCTGCCTGATATGCTGATAGGCAACACTGCCCTCCTCTGTCTGTCCGTGGCTGCACTTTCCCAAGGTCTGAGATTCAACCACAAAAAGACCACCGATTGGAGGAGGGGAGGGAGGTCTCTGTGGCCAGTCACAGCCCTGCCATCTGACCCAGACTCTGCTCACTCTGCTTGTGCTCAGCCATAAAAACCCTGTACTTTGTCTCCTTGAGTCACGGGCATAACACAGAACTCTGTGCTTTACGAGGAATTCAAGTTCATTACCTGAGTAGAACTTCCCTTTGATTTCTTTTGTGTGCAACCATGTCTCTCACGACAAAGGAAGTGAACTCAATTTACAAAGCACTTCACTTAGTACCAACCAATTTTTCCAACCTCTATCTGGCACAGAAAAATCAAAACAACATATTCCATCATCAACAGCCTTCTAACACCTGAGTCTGTAAAGCACAGCTTCAATCCTCTCTCCTCCCAAAGGACTTAAGATGATCTCAGTACATTAGCTACTGTGATCAGATCAAAACTCACCCCAATTCCTAGATTTAGGTACAAACTTAAAAGTGGCGGAGGGGTGGGGGTGGAGGGGGTGGAGGGGGGCGGCGAATTCCTTGTTTCTGCGTCATTAAAACCACTTGCATGTAGATTTCTCTCACAACATCCTTCCACGGCTGTTTTCCACCCAGTCCAACAGGTCATGCACACAGGGTACTTGCTCTTAATATTCACAGTAAAAATAATCGCCAACATGAAAAACAATTGCTGATCTTCATGGGGACTGTTCTCCCAAGTGATACAGACATAGGAGGGAAACAGCTTTTTGAACTTGGCAGGAATACTTGGCCCAAGAAGGACCAATCTTGCCCATCCTGGTTTGAGAAGCAGCTGAGTTTATCTCATAACTGTGTCCCGGGGACAGAAGGCTATCTCCACCTTATTCTTAGCCTTTTCCTCCTTTCCAAACTATCTGTTAAAATATTAGTCACTATATAAAATAAAGACTGTCAAATGCCCACTGAATATCAGTAGTGATATCACAGCACATTCATAAATGCTGCTTTAAAGCTTATTGGGAATTACTAGGACAGCACAGTTTTTTAATTACCTTTTTATTTTGAGATAAATATGAATTGTAGATTCATGTGTGGTTATAAGAAATAATGCAGAAAGAGCTCATGGATCCCTTACCTGTTTTCCTCCAGTGGAAATATCTTGCAAGATCACACCCAGAATATCAAAACTGATACACTCAAGACAGAGCATTTCCATTACTGCAAGGATCCCTGATGTAGGAAGGCATAATTTTTAAGAGCAAAACAATATAAAATAAACATCCTTAAAATGTTGGAGAGAAAGTCCAATGGGGTGAGAAGATCAAAGATGAAAAAGCAATTCGAATGCTTGCTTTCATTTAAGAATTAAAAATTCTAAGACTAAAAATTACTGTGACTGGAACATAAGAGATAATAACACTGTTGGTGGAAACATAAATTGGTGCAGCCACTGTGGAAAACAGTTTGAAGGTTTCTCAAAAAACTAAAAAGAGAACTGTCATATGAAACAGCAATTCCACTCCTGGGTATATATTTGAGAAAAACAAAAACACTAATTCGAAAAGATACATGAACCCCAGTGTTCATAACAGCATTATTTACAATTGTCAAGACATGGAAGCCACCTGAGTGTCCATCAACAGATAAATGGATAAGAAGTGGTATACACACACACACACACACACACACACACACACACACACACAATGGAATATTGCTCAGCCATTAAAACAGAACAAATTTTTGCCATTTGCAGCAACATGGATGGACTTGAAAAATTGAAATAAGTCAGACAGAGACAAACATGTATGATATCACTTATATGTGGAATCTAAAACATACAAGAAACTAGTGAATATAATAAAAAGAAGCAGACTCACAGATATAGAGAAAAACTAGTGGTTAGCGGAGGGGAGAGTGAAGGGGGGAGGGCAATTTAGGGGTAGGGGACTAAATGGTACAAACTATTAGGTATAGAATAAGTGACAAGGATACATTGTACAACATGGGGAATAGAGCCAGTATTTTATAGTAATTACAAATGGAGTATGACCTTTGAAAATTGTGAATCACTATATAGCACACCTGTAACACATAATATTGTATAGCGACTCTACGTCAATTAAAAAAAGAAATAAAAAACCGAGAGTGAAAGGAAAGTGGATCATAAGAGGTGGTCCCCAAACAGAATTATTGTAAGTAACTGTATTAATTATTGTCCTCAAAGAACTAGACTCAAGAGAGGACAACATAGAGGTCCCTGCCCTTCACCCAGCCTCACATTTATGAGCTCAGCAACGGTGACCTGGGTCTGAAGTTCCCAGAAACTCTGAAAGCATTACTAAAAACGAAGCCACTGGTTTCTACAGAAAAACCAGCACACTCAGTCTAAAGCAAATGTAAAAACTAAAGGAAGGAGAGGATCTTGCCTCAGTGCTTCCATTAAAGGCAGTGAACCACTACAAATCAACAAAGCTTGTCCTAAAAGCAGCAGAATTATAGATGAATAGATGAGATTCAGAGCAGATTCAAATCTGATCCAAACACAGATATTTAAAGAAACAAATGCCTCTTTAAAAATTTCTTCTCTTGTGTCAGGAATCCATGAAGAATTGTTTGGTGGGGGAAAAGAGAGACACACATGATGAAAAAAATTTGCTACAACTGTTGACAGCAACACTGTCAGCAACATAGAAGCCACTTACCATGTTGATCTGCAGGTGCCCCACTGCCCAGTGGTACTGACAGGAGGAGCCGCCCAGGTAAGCTTTATCAAAGGGCAGGAAGTGACTCTACCTGAGGGCTGAGACACTTAAAGCAGCACAGCCTCTTTTCAGTTTTTCACTTCTCTGGTGTCAGAGGAGCTGTGATGGGCCTACCTGAACACCCTGTGATAAAGTCTGTGCACAACTACCGATGAATTCTCTAAAGCTTATCCAAATCTGCTTGCGACGTATACCTAGGTTGAAAATAACAAATGTCTTTAAGAAAGAATCCTCCTCTTGTATTAAGAATGTATGAGGGGCTTCCCTGGTGGCGCAGTGGTTGAGAGTCCGCCTGCCGATTCAGGGGACACGGGTTCGTGCCCCGGTCCGGGAAGATCCCACATGCCGCAGAGCGGCTGGGTCCGTGAGCCATGGCCGCTGAGCCTGCGCGTCCGGAGCCTGTGCTCCGCAACGGGAGAGGCCACAACAGTGAGAGGCCCGTGTATCGCAAAAAAAAAAAAAAAAAAAAAGACAGAATTTGAATTAACAGGAGAAAAGCAAACAGATTTTTACATGTACAGAGGATCCTCCATAGGAAAATAAAAACCCAAAGAAGGAGCAAAACCTTAGTGCTTATGTACGAGGTTGGACAATGAGAGGGAATTGTGGAAGAGTAAGTAAAATACACGGGGAGACCAAAGGAAGATAAGAGTTATTTAAACAATTTCTGTTTGTAGAGAATTCTGTCTCTGACTCCCCCCATCCTCCTGATATGGGGAGGGCCGCTATCACAGGGGAGATTTATCTCCTGCTTTCATGAAGAAGGGGGGAGGTCAGAAGGCCCTTCTTGCACCTGGTGTTCTTCAAGTGCCTGCAGCTAAAAATAATCCTCCTTCCAAAGCAGCATGTTTAAGGTGGCATATATTGCTACCCTTCAATGTATATACAATTTTATTTCTTAGGATAGATTCCCAGAAAGGGAATCAGAGTGTGAAAGGGGAGGTGATTTTTAAAGCCTTTGACATAAAGAAAGCAGTATTTTAAACCAAAGAATGTGCTATTTAACAATTTTCTTTTTTATTTGAGAAGGTCCTTTACGTGCTGTAGTGCCTTCTTATAATTAGAGGATGAAGGCACTTGGACTCTTCTGCTCTGGAGACAGGAGGTCTCATAATCAGATTTACTGGTTTCCTAGAGAGAGCCCTGAGAACACATTTTTCCAATACCTTTGGTGACCGGGGATTTATCTCACATGAATAATTCAGCGTGTGCAAACCTCATTTTACTTTCAACCTCTCCCCACATGCTAAGAAAGTTCTAAAATGCTTCCAATTTGCCTTGGCTTGTGGTGAAAGTCCTAATGAACTGTGAACTACTAATCGGGTCTTGGGGATTTAGGAATGGAGTCAGAACTAAATCCCAGGTCACGCGTTTTCAGCAGGGTGACCCCCTCGGCTGCCCTCCCCTTCTAGCTTCTATGAAGTTAAGCGCCTGGAGGTAGGAGGAGAGGGGCGGGACTCCACGTTTCCTAGCAACCGCACGCCGTCCCCTGATTGGCTGGTCGCCGCGCGGCCGCCATTTTCAAACCCCGGAAGATGGCGATGGCGGCGGCGGCGGTGGCGGCGCCCTCCTGACAGGAACCCTTCTCCGGGCCGAAGCGGCCGGGCGCCGTGCGGCTCCCAGCGGGCCTCCCGGGCACCCGGCCACCGCGCCGCCCCCTTCACGCCATGGAGCCCGAGCTGGCGGCCCAGGAGCAGAGCCGGCCGCGGAGGCGAAGCCGCCGGGCCTCGGGACTCAGCGCGGGCGGCGCCGCAGAGCCTTCGGCCGACACCCCCGGGCCGGGGCCAGATGGCAGGTGAGCGCTGGGGGCGGCGGCGCCTGGGGACCCCTAGCGTTGGGTCCGAGGTTGGGGAGGGGGTGGGAGGAGGGGAGGGGCAGGGGAGGGCCGGGCTGCCTACTCTCCTCCCCCTTCTCCCCCCTCCCTCTTCTCCCCCCTCCCTCTTCTCCCCCCCTTTCCTTCTCCTCCCTCTTCTTTTCCTTCCTCCTCCTCGTCCCCCTCCTCTCACCCTCCTACCCCTCTTCCTATCATCTTCTCCCTGGTCCTTTATTTCCTTTTCTCACTCCTCTCCTTCCTACCTCTCCCTTTCCCCCTCCCTCCAGTCTCCTTCCCCACCTCCCTCAGGTGGCCTTGGAGATCCTCTAAACATCCATCAGGTTTCGGGCCGGAATTGGGAAGGTTCCTAAATGCCCCCGGGGAACTGCGGGGTCGGGGGACGGGAATCGTCCCTGGAGCCAGAGGACTTCTACCAGACAGCAAACTTTTAGCCTAAAAACGAGCATTAATATGAAAAGTTTTGCCGAGGTCAGAGTCTCTCCTTTGGAGCCTTGGCCACGTCGGTGCTCAGCGCAGCTCACGGCCCCAGCCTCCTGGGTAAAGAGAGCAAAGAGGATGGTCGCCGACTTTTTAGCTGTTGACACATTTCACATTCTGTCCCGTGTGTCTACAAAGGAAGGACACTAGCCGAGGGTTTCAGAGGCTGTGTCTGCAAGAGGAGAGGGTGAAAAAGTGCTAAAGGCGTGGCTTTCCCCTCACGGTTTTGCAGGGGGTGGGTTTCCAGTGACTGGCGGTTGGACCTTACATCCCTGAAGTTGTGTCCTCATCTGTCAACTGGGATTATAATAGTACCCACTTCCTGTAAGTTGTGAAATTCAGTGAGGTCATGTGTGTAACCCCATACACAGAGAGCTCTCAACAAATGTTAACTGTTATTTGTTGATTTTTATCTATAATTCCACCTCTGCTCCATCTTTTCAGAAGCACTGTGGTCCACTTCACATTATTACTTGAGATAAACTACAGTTCCTTACATAATTTACATTCCAGTCATGCCTGCATGTGCCAATCCCTTTTTTTTTTAATTTATTTAATTAATTTATTTTTGGCTGCATTGGGTCTTGGTTGCTGCGTGCAGGCTTTCTCTAGTTGCAGCGAGCAGGGGTTACTCTTCATTGAGGTGCACGGACCTCTCACTGCGGTGGCTTCTCTTTGTGCGGAGCATGGGCCCTAGAGCGCGTAGCCTTCACTAGTTGCGGTGCATGGGCTCAGTAGTTGTGGCTCAGGGGCTCTAGAGCACAGGCTCAGTAGTTGTGGCACACAGGCTCTAGAGCACAGGCTCAGTAGTTGTGGCACACAGGCTTAGTTGCTCTGCGGCATGTGGGATCTTCCCGGACCAGGGATCGAACCTGTGTCCCCTGCACTGGCAGGCAGATTCCTAGCCACTGCACCACCAGGGAGGTCCGCCAATCCCTTTTTGAGAGAAAGGAAAACACCTTACTTTCATGGACAAGGCATTTATAAACTCATTGTAAGTTATCATGCAGAGAGAACAGTATCTTTCATTAGATACTGATTTTTATTTTGAAGTTTACGATAACCCTTGCCTGAAACTTTTATACTGATTACAGCCTAGTTTAAGAAGAAGTGAAAGAGCAGAGAGAGAGATGTCATCATCTCTGAGACTGAGAAATAGGAGAATCGGGAAAGAATCAGGAAAGCCTAGTTAAGGGAAAATGAACATAGAATTTCAAAAACATCAAGTGGGGCAGTGTTAAATTCATTGCACCTACCTAGTGCCAGACATTGTTGTAGATACTGGGAATTCTGGTGAACAGATGAACTCCCTGCTCTCCTGAAGCTTAAAGTCTGCTTGGGGAGGAAAGACAATAATGAAATAAATAATAAAATATCAGGTGGTCATTGCTGTGAAGAGGCATACTAAGGGGGATAGAGATAAGGAGAGGGTCATGTTGCTGTTTTTAAAACATCACAAGGAAAAGCCTCTCTGATGATAGCGATGATGTTTAAGCAGAGATCTGAAGAAATTAAGGAACAAAGCCATGTGAATATTTGGGGAGAAAGGCAGTAAGTGCAAGTAGAATCTATATGGTATGTTCAAGGACTGCAGAGAAGCCAGGGTCCCTAGAGTGGAGTGAAACAGAGGGCAGAAAGGTAGATGATGAGGTCGGAGAGATGACTAGGGCCAGATCGGGTAGTATATGGTTGACTGCCAAAAGGACTTTAAATTTGAATCCGTGGTTGGGAAGCAGTAGGAAATTATGTGATCTGTCTTTTAAGAGGATCACTTTGTTACGTGGCAAGGATAGAATCCGAGAGACCAGCTAAGAGGCCATTGCAGTTGAAACATCCGAGTGGTAGATGTGGTGGAAAATATTCATATTTGGGATGTGTTTTGAAAGTAGAGCTGACGGGATTTGCAGATGGATTAAATGTGGAGTTAAGAGAAATAGAGGAATGAAGAATGATTCCAAGGTTTTTGGTCTGAGCACCAGAAGAATGGGTTTCCATGTTCCTACAAAGGAAAGACCTGGGGAGTTTGCCTTGGGATATGTTATGAGACTCTTATTAAGGAGTTCATCACACCAGTTTCTTTTTTCCTTTTTCTTTTCTCTTTTTCTGCTTTTTTCTCTTTTTTTAAAAAAAATGCTTTATTGAAGTGTAACAGTCGAATGAAAGAGGGCATGAATCATAAATGTTTTTGGCTCAGTGAAATTTCATAAAGTGAATGCATCTGTGTAACCAGGTATAAATCGGGGGGTTGTCAGCAAGCAGACTTGAAATCACAGCATTGCGAAGTCATCTAGATAGTGAGTCTGAATAAAGAAGAGATTGGGGGGCTTCCCTGGTGGCACAGTGGTTAAGAATCCACCTGCCGGTGCAGGGGACACGGGTTCGAGCCCTGGTCCAGGAAGATCCCACATGCCGCGGAGCAACTAAGTCCGTGCACTACAATTACTAAGCCTGCGCTCTAGAGCCAGCGTGCCACAACTACTGAAGCCCGCGCGCCTAGTGCCCATGCTCCGCAACAAGAGAAGCCACCGCAATGAGAAGCCCACGCACTGCAAGGCAGACCCAACGTGGCCAAAAATAAATTAATAAATAAATTTATTTTTAAAAAATGAAGAGATTGGGGACTTAACCCTGAGGCACTCCCCACATTTAAAGGTCGGGGTAATGAGGATGCTCAGAGGAACAGCTGGTGAGGTAAGAAAGAGCCAAGTGAGCTCAGGATCCAGGACGCCAAATGTAAGAAAGGATTTTGAGAAAGGACATGGGAAACTATGTCAAATGTGACTTATAAGGAAGGACTGGAAAGTTTAGTTAGATAAGGAATGAAAAGACCATTAAATCTGCTAATGAGAAGAGCATATTGACCTCGGATAGTTTCCATGAAACAGTTAAAATATTGAATTTAGAATGTTTGTAGTGGGTTGAGAAGAGAATGCAGTGTGATTTGTTCCGGAAATATGTGAGCGTTAGACACTAGGAGTATGGAGATGGAAAAAACTGTCCTTATTCTGGAAGAACTTATAATGATATAGGGAAGAAAGTTAATAATTATAATAGTGTATGACAACAGTTACTATAGCTGTATATATATGATGCCATAGATGCAAATAAAAGGAGAACTTACCCTGACTGGAGAGGACAGGAGATGATTCCCTGTAGTAATCCCTGAGTCTTGGAGGACCAGTTTAGACCGTAGGTGTAAATGGGTGACATCATATGGGGGAAGGATGTTAAATGTTAAAAGGCCCTTAAGCAAATGAGCATGATGAGTTCTAGGTATCGTAACTAGTTCACTGTGGCTTGACGCTAGTTGTGTAGGAGAGAGGACTCAGACCCAGAGGAGGTAGTGATGAGAGATTATACTGAAGAAGTAAGAGTTGCATCATCAAGGGACCTTGTATGCCATGACAGTAAATCTTAGGAAAACTGTTCCCTAAAAAGTGCTCATATACATAAAATTTCAGATTTGTGGACCCTTGCAGCCCAACTATGGATACCAAGTTAAAAATCCCCAAGTGAAGATGATGAATTGGTGGGAACTCTATCTGCAGTAGCCTAGATGAGTGTTTGAATCTGATGGCTGGCAATGAGATAGGAGGACTTGACACACTAAGTGTGGGTTCCACTTTGAAGAACTCTCGCTGCAACTGGAGAGCAAGAAAGAATAATGGAGGCAACGCAAGCTTGTGGGGTAGAATCTTAAGAAGGGGTAAACTTGATATGGGGTGGGGGCGGTGGGGAATAAGCAAGTACAGGGAGAGGTTGAAGAGACAAGAGAGAAAAGATGATGAAACAAGTGACCAGCAAGGCAGAAAAGGGTGGAATCCAAATTAAGGGTAGAGAATCTAGCCTGGCTAAGAGCTAGGTAAGTTTGGGGGATGGGGTATGTTGTAAGCAGGAATTTGAGGGCTTTCCCACCAGGGTTCTATTTTTTGTGTGAGGTTGGAAATGGTGTCAGCTGAGAAAAGGGTGGTGGCAAAGGCAGCATGAGGAGAGTAATGAAGTTAGAAGAACCTTGGAGGGAGAGGATGTAAGATCATCTACAAGAAGATGTGAAGTTTGACAAGATAGTGTCAGTTAATAGTGGGGCAAGACAACTGTTTAAGCATAACATCAGATCCAGAAATCGTAATGAAAAAGATTGATGTATATGACAATGTAAATATTATAACTTTTTCTAGACAAACTCACTATACACTGATTTGAAAGACAAAAAACATACAGGATGGGCTTCCCTGGTGACGCAGTGGTTGAGAGTCCGCCTGCCCATGCAGGGTTCGTGCCCCAGTCCGGGAAGATCCCACATGCCATGGAGCGGCCGGTCCTGTGAGCCATGGCCGCTGAGCGTCTGGAGCCTGTGCTCCGCAACGGGAGAGGCCACAACAGTGAGAGGCCCGCGTAGCACAAAAAAAAAAAAAAAAAAAAAACCATACAGGAAAATATCACCTTTTTTAAAAACATTGTTCACATACTATAGTTTCACCCATTTGAGGTGTATAATTCATTGTTGTCCTATAGATTCACAGACGTGTGCAACCATCACCAGGCAATTTTAGAACATTTTCTTCACCTCAGAATGAAAACCCATACCCTTTAGTTATTCATCCCCCTCCCCAACACTCCTTTCTTGCTTTACCCCAACCTCTAATCTACTGTCTGTCTTTATGAATTTCCCTCTTCTGGACATTTCACATGAATAGAATCATGTGGCCAATTTTAGTGAGCCATCCTTTGCCCATTTTTAAAATTGGGTTATTTATATTTTTTATTATTAAGATATAAGAACTCTTTATTCTGGATACACGTCCCTTACCAGATACATTGTTTGCAGGTAGATATGTTCTCCTATTCTGTGGGTTGTCTTTTTTTTTTTAATTGAAGTATAGTTGATTTACAAGTTGTGTTAGTTTCTGGTGTACAGCAAAGTGATTCAGTTATACATATATATTCTTTTTCAGATTCTTTTCCATTATTGTTTATTGCAAAATATTGAATGTAGAGCCATGTTCTGCTCCTCCTCCAGCAGCAGCCATGGCGGCAGCTCGGGCATTGTGGCGAGGGGGACGGTGCCGGGCAGACTCTCCCTAGAGGTCTCCCTCCTCTGCCTCCTCCTGTCACCGCTCTGCTGCTCCATTATTTCTTCAAATATTTTTTTCTGCTCCTTTCTCTCCTTTCCTTCTGGTACTCTCACTGCATGTATATTGGAGCGAAATCTGGTAGATAAAACAACATTTTAATAAGGTGTATATTTAAACCAAGCAATTATAGGGATTTATCTTAAGAAAGCAGTTGCATAGCATATGTAGATGTATGTACAAGGAAGTATATCACAACACATTTTTATAATAAGTTTAGAAAAAACGAGAAAATTAAATACATTATACTTTTATACAATGAAATATCATTAGCTATAATAGTTTTTAAAATCTCTTTTCATAATTCAGATGGAGTTTATTTGGTATATTGTATACAGTATATTTGGTTTTTAGTTTCTTTTTTGTTGTTGTTTTTGGTACATTTCCTCTGTGTATCTGTGCAGGTTTTCTCTAGGGCAGCAGTTCTATAAGTTTGACATCACTGATAATCTAGCTTAACAGAGGAGGGCTGGATTCTTATATCGCCTTGTATATAATGTGTTGCAATGTATAAAGTTGAAGTATATAAAGAATGAAGTATATTAGTAGATAAAGAAAATCTGCCCTGACATAGATTTTCAGTTCAGTAAGGCATGGGTACTTTAATAGGCTTTTCAGGTAATTGAGGATATTCTTTGATAATATACCAGAGCTTGACAAGTGGTAGTTTCTTAACAGGTGGCTGGAATTTAGAATCTGAAACCATAGCAATGAATTTTTCATTCTCTGTTACATTAAAATCCATTGGTCTGTTAAAACTTTGAATAGATCTATTTTACCCATCCTTGATTTTGTGACATTATGCATTTGTCATTTGGAAAATATTGGCACAGGGAGTTAAGCAAATCTTCTAAAGGTTGATACATACTGTTACATGCTATCAGAAAATCACAATTATTAATAGTACCACCAATCTCATGTGAAAGCTTTTAAGTATTGGGAGGATGCCATGCTCATAGTGATGGGTACAGTTTTCAAAAAATTCTGATTTTCATTTGAAAGCTCAAATTTTTATCATTGGCAGCAGCAATACTTCATTATAGATAAATGTCCGCAAAATACTCAAGTCCAAATGACAGTTTATCTGTTAGTCATTCTCTCAAGTAAAAATATTGTTCTCTGCAAAGCTAATTTGGTTCACAACCTGATTGATCACACAATTGCTTTTCCTCAAGACAACCTTATTACACTGGCCATTTTCCCTTATTCAGAAGGGATATTCTCCTGGAATTTGTATCGTTACACTTGATTCATTTATATTTAATATCTAATTCTTATTCTTTGTCTCTGACTGCTTTTAAGAGTAGAGAAACAAGGATATGACCCAGTGTACAAGTGGAAGGCTTGGCCTTAAATAATAGAGCTTATCCACTATAACAAGAGAGAAGAAAAGGTCTATGGTTGGTAGACTGGACAGTGTAAATATGTAGGATATAATATAATAAGGTGCAGAGTCAAAGCTGTTAGTGAGGTGGGGTGGGGAAGGAGTATTGGAAGAGTAAAGAGAGAAAGGTTTGAAATAGTTATTTCAGAGGGTAGGCGAGGAAATGACAAGGGAAATCTAATAGCGTTGCTGAGCAGAACTGAGGATCACTTGAAATTTGTGGTCAGGAATTCATAGTGAAACTAGGCAGCGTGTGTGTGTGTGTGTGTGTGTGTGTGTGTGTATACACGTACATGTGTACACACATTTGCGTGTAAATAAATTTTTTTGAACATAATGTGTGTGATGACTACTACAGGATATGGCAGGGGCAAGATAATTAGGGAGAAAAGAGTGGAGACATCTGGAATCCACTGGGGTGTAAGCTTTCTGTGCAGCTGCCTCTTATGTGGCAGGCCTCTGGCTCCTTTTTCCTCTTCCGTCCCTCTCTTTTTGATTTTTTTTGTTTTTTAAAAATTTTATTTATTTATTATTTTTTTTCATTTAATTAATTAATTAGCACAGGGTCTTTGTTGCGGCAGGTGGGCTCCTTAGTTGTGGCATTCATGTGGGATCTAGTTCCCTGACCAGGGATCTAACCCAGGCCCCCTGCATTGGGAGCGTGGAGTCTTAACCCCTGCGCCACCGTCCCTCTCTTTTTGTTCTGGGTAGTAATAGGCCAGGGTCTTGTCCTCAGGCAGCCCTGGGCCCCACCACGCAGCCCATAGCTCAGAAGGCGGCTTGCTTTTCTGGCCCAGTTTTCCTGACACTGTGTTTGTTCTAGCCCCAGCTTTGACTCAGCTAATTATTTTCTCTGGGAATGTACACTCTTTGAGACTGTGACCCACAGCCAAATAAAACATTAGCGTTTAAAGAGTTTAGGCTTTACAGTCAGGCTCCTTGGGTTCAAACTCTTGCTCTTGAGGACTTAATCTCTTTTAAGTCTCACTTCATAGTGTCTAGCTCATTATTAGTATCTGTCTCATAAGTCTGTGATTAATCTCTTTAAATCTCACTTCATATGGTATCTGTCTCATAAGGTTGTGAAAATTATGGTAGGTAATTCAAGTAAAACATTAGAATAGTACCTAGACACAGCAAATACTCCAGAAATCTTGTGTCATTATTTTCGTTTTCTGCAGGAAGCACTAGAGCTATAACTTACTTACCCTCTATCAAGGAATATTTAGCAATTACCTCTGTTGTCAGTTTTTGTAGAGGTGGTACAGTATAGTTGGTAACAGCACAATGCTAGATCTTTGACTTTTGTTTTCCTAGTGAAACTGATGAATTTGTAGAATGGACATCCAGGGTTAAAGGTATATTCTTAAGCCAAGCTAGCTGTTCTGTTAACTTAGAGCTGAGGATTCCTGTTGCCTTTAAGGGAATTTAACTTTTTGGATGGACTATTTTTCAGAACATTTAAAAAACTAAATTAGGGCATATAAACACAAATTGAGCCAATCCTTGATAATCCTGGATTGTCATTATTATTACTATTTATATTACTAGTTGCTGAAAATAAAAGGATGCCCCCACCTAGCTCCTAAGGCTGTTTCCTCCCACATTGAAATGACTGTACTTTTTAACAGTTTTATTGAGATATAATTTACATGTCATAACATTCACCCATTGTAAATGTGCAGTTCAGTGATTATTAGTAAATTTATAGACACAGTTCACTGTTAGAACATTCATCATCCCAAATACTCCCTCAAGTTTGTTTGCAGTTTGTCCTTGCTCCTACCCCCAGACCTAGGCAGCCACTAATCTGCTTTCCATGTCTATAAATGTCTATTTCTGGACATCTCTTATAAATAGAATTATACAATATATAATCTTTTGCATTTGCATGTTTTGCAGTTTGTCCATATTATGACATGTATCAGTATTTCATTCCATTTTACTGCTAAATAGTATTCCATTATATGAAATGAATATTCCACATTTTGTTACTCCATTTACCAGTTGCTGGAGATTTGAATTGTTTCCAGTTTTCGCTATTATGGATAATGCTGCTGTGACCATTTACATACAAGTCTTTGTGTGGACATATGTTTTCATTTCTCTTGGGTAGATTCCTAGAACTGGAATTGCTGAGTCATATGGTAAGCTTATGTTTAACCTTTTAAGGAATTGCCAAACTGTTTTCCAAAGGCTACTAGATTTTTAACGAAGTAGCTTTTAGATATTTTTCTCTTCCCTCACTATTACTTGCTGCTGGCATTATCCCCTGTACCCTGTCTCCTGAATCTGATGCTGTGGGCAAGGCAACCTGATAAGTATATTAGAAATTCGTAACGCAAAGGCATTGAATGCTAGTCTTGAGTATTAGTGTAGGATGTTGTGATGTCTGGAATGTGTGTGCATGCTGGTTTCTAGATGCTCAGCTGTGTTCTGGACTAGAGATGTTCCAAGATGTATCTGTTACTTGGGACTCTCAGATACAGGTGAGAAAACCCCAGTGTGGTAGAGGAGATAGTCTACATGATTATCAGCTCCACCAGGCTCTTTCCGAAGTGGAGAGGAGACAATCCCTTAAGATGCTAAGCAGTCAAAGCAGTAGGAGATGTCTGCTTCCTCAGATATTAAACCCAGATAAGTGAATTTTGTCATTGTTTGTCTAATTTGCAAAGCACTTGAGACACTGAGTAGTTCAGCACCCTAAATACCAACAAATGTTATCTATAAAGAATAGTTTACACCATTCATTCTATAAGATTGATGCATTCATGGTACCTTTGGCATTTACAGATTACATTTTTAATTTAGCTATCTGTGAGTTACGTATAGTTGTTTGTAATCAGGCTGAGAAATGTGTTTGAGTTGCACCCAACAGCTGCATATCAGTAATACTGTGTTCTTGTTTTCACATAGGAAGTAATTTTTCTTAACAGATCTGGAGGCATCCAAAAACTTTTCAGTTATACTTTGTCATATTTCAAATGCCCCTATGCCTCAAGTCTTCTTTTTTGCTAATTTCAGTGACCTACTCTGCTATACTCCTATCATTAGCCCTTCTATTTAGCTTGCTTTTTAAAAAACATTACTTTGCTAACTCATTTTGGTTATTTTCATTGTAAAACCTTAAATACCTATCTTATTATAAGCCAGTATCTTTATATTTTTGTGGTTTATTTTCCTTTTTAATTAGAATAGTCACTTATATTGTCTGGTACACTTTATGAAAATGTTGCCATTTATAAATCTGCCATTATAAATCCAATTCAGCTCTTAATTACCTGCCATGATAGAGGAGGACAGTGACACAAGTCATAATCTCTGAAAATACAATTCGGTTTAAGAATGAAATAACAGGATGATTTTCTTTTGAACATCAACTTTGCCATTTTAATTACGCTTTGTTTAGACTAAATTTAGTTTAGTGTAAAAATAATAGTTTGAAAACACACCAAGTGATACAAAAGGAAATGTGTTAGAGGCCAAGGAATAATCACAATGGGGTTAGTAGGAAACACAATTAATATACCAAGCTAGTTCCTTTAGGTATTAGTTTATTTTATGCTTTAAATGTTATAATTATTTGGATATATGAAAAAAAGGATTGGACAAAAATTCTTGAAAAGATGAAGAACTGTCACTTCTTATTTCAGCCTTTGAGCTCCCTTTTAAATGGACTGTACTGGGTATCTTCTAGAAAGGCCATTTTTAATGTTTTATGAAATCAAAAATTTTTCCCACAAGGATTTAAAATAGCTGTATTACATTTTGAGTCTGACCCCTGTGAAAAAATGATTATATATCTTTCCAAGATTTTTGAAAGCCGGCACTGACTCCCATGCTTTCAGGGCACAATTTGTTTTTTGGGTTCCTGTTTTACATGAGTTTTCAAAATAAATAGGTACTTGTTACTGAAATAGGAAAAAATAGCATTACTGTAAAGCTGATTACAACTGGTGCTGGAAAGAATCTTGCCATCCAATTGGAAATATTTTTCCAGTTTGTTGACCTGTTTAAAATTCCGAACAGCTAATTCTTTCCAGCTTTCAAACATCAGATTCATTCTGAGGTCAGTATGGACAATTCTAGGGAATAAAGAAATGAATAGCTTTGGTTTTGTGTTCTCCTTAATACTTGTCTTATATCCAAAAGGAAGTGTTTATTGACTGTTTTAAGTGCCACTATGATTACTACTTTGTAATGAATATTTGTATTACATTAAAGATAATCTGGGAAATCATAATTGTTGCTTCTCAACCCAGTCCCTACTGGGGCTCTTTTTAACTGTGTAGTATATGATAGCACTTACCTAGAGGAGTGTTTTTAAAAAGTGTGCTCTGTGGACTCATAAGGTATGAAGGTCCTGTTTTCCCTGTAATCTTTTGGCATTTGCTTATAATATTATTGATATTATCTATGTATACTATAATACCATATCCATGTATTCTTTATTTTTTTTTTATTTGTTTATTTTTATTTTTGGCTGCGTTGGGTCTTCGTTGCTGTGTGCGGGCTCTTCTCTAGTTGCAGCGGGCGGGGGCTACTCTTCGTTGTAGTGCGCGGGCTTCTCATTGCGGTGGCTTCTCGTTGCGGAGCACGGGCTCTAGGCACGCAGGCTTCAGTAGTTGTGGCACGCGGGCTCTAGAGCGCACGCTCAGTAGTTGTGGCACACAGGCTTAGTTGCTCCGCGGCATGTGGTATCTTCCCGGACCAGGGCTCGAATCCGTGTCCCCTGCATTGGCAGGCGGATTCTCAGCTACTGCGCCACCAGGGAAGCCCCCCATGTATTCTTTAGTCATGTGAATTATAATTTATTGCTGATGTCTTAGTGTTTTATCAAAAATCATGCTATTTTCTTCATTGTTGCTTGACTTTTCTGCAATGGCAAGAAATCATCAGTTCCTTAGGTTATTCTGCTCCACTAAAGAGGCCCTCAAAAATTTTTTTGAGCTCCAAATAATTATTTAGGAAATGTTTGCTTTAAATATCTTAAGATCTGGGGGCTTCCCTGGTGGTGCAGGGGTTGAGAGTCCGTCTGCCGATGCAGGGGACACGGGTTCGTGCCCTGGTCTGGGAAGATCCCACATGCCGCGGAGCGGCTGGGCCCGTGAGCCATGGCTGCTGAGCCTGCATGTCCGGAGCCTGTGCTCCGCAACGGGAGAGGCCACAACAGTGAGAGGCCCACGTACCGCAAAAAAAAAAAAAAAAAACTTAAGATCTTTGTGCAACTGTTTCTAATTATTATTAGTGTCATCCTATTTCGCTATGTCAGGAACCTTAATAGTAACTGAACAGGCCTAGGGAGGAAAAGAATTCTCCATCCAGTTATGCCATTGAGCCCTCTCTCTGGTCTGCTTTTCCTCTCTAACCTTGCTGCTGCCCCTCTGCCCCTTACCATCTGTTGTAAGCAATATTGGAACTGCCTCTTAACTTGTCTTCCTGACCAGTGTGGCCTTCTTCCAATCCAGCCTTCTTCTTTCTTAGAACTCAATTGCTGACAGTTGCCGTACATATTCAAGATCAAGTCCATACTCTTTAAGGATTGTATGTGAGGCCTTTTATCATGATCTAGCCCTTTTTTATTTCTTTTGATACTCAAACATAAGGAACTACTTGCAGTTTCCTGAATATAATTCAGTTCACTCCCCCTTAACATGTACTATTCCCTTTCCCCACAGAGCCTTCCTGGCTCTTGTATGCTTTGCTAATTGCTATTTCTCTTTGATTCAGCTTTAGTATTACTTAAGTATTAATTCTTCTGTGAAGCCATTTTGCTATCCTCTTTCTCCTTGTAGCCATTTTCACTTGTGTTCCTTGTCAAATAAACTTCTGCTTTATATTTAGCTTAGAAAGCTATAAAAGTTTTTGTGTTTGATTTAAGCTTCTAAATATTTGTAGAAATAATGGCCATCTGTGGTTTTCTGTAACTTATAGACCCCTTATGAGGGTCAAGGGTGAGAGACAGAATATACAAGTGGACAATGGCCTGACAATGCAGGAAGCTAAGTGCAGTAATTTCTGTAATAATCAGCCCCAGATGGCCAGGACTTGATCAGTAGCTGCCAGCTTCCCTAATTTTTGTCCTTGCTTCCAACTTAAAACCAACTAGAGCAAATCAAATCTGCACCCAGTAAATCACATAGGATACCCTAGTCCTAGTTAGCCTGCCTACAGCTTCCCCCTGCCAGTCAGGGTACACCAGAAGCCTTCCCTTTTTTCCACTGTAAAGCTTTCTCATTGCTCAGCCTGCCTTTGAGTCTGCCTAAACGCAAGTGATGGTGGCCATCTCCCTTGCCGTAGCAAGCTCTGAATAAATAGCCTTTGCTTTTCTCATAAGTATAGTTTATAAAATTTATTTCATGTGCTAGCTATGTTTCGTGATTTTCTACATGTTTTATAAACATAGAGGTTTATATTTTATAAAGGTGAAGACAGGTTTATATTTTATAAAGGTGAAGACAGATTTTTGTCATTTTGTTTTATAAACATAGAGGTTTATATTTTATAAAGGTGAAGACAGATTTTTGTCATAAGGATTATTTTGTTTCTTTACATTGAATGACAAGATGACACAGAATAAAAATGTATCACTTAGTAGTAAAGGAAAAAATCCTAGTCAAATTTTAATCTTACTTGAGACCTTTGTCTCCTATATAGTTATTCAAAGCTTTTTATTTGGTTTATTAAATCATAATTTTTTTAAAAAAATCAGTACATGGAAGAGATTTAAACATGAAATACAGAATAAATGCATTTAGGTTTTATTATGTTAAGAGTATTCTTTTATTCTTATTTTTAAAATATTAAGCATGAATGCTGAATTTTATCAAGTAATTTTTGCATCATTTACTGGTTTTTATTTAACCTATTAGTGCAGTATATTGTATAAATATATTTCATATTATTGAGCCATGTGTATGTTCCTAGAATAAACTCTGCTTGTTTTGAATTATTTTCTTTAAATACTCTTAATCTGTTCACTAATTTTATAAAGCTCCTTTCATTTTTGTAAAGTTTCTGAAAATGACCAGAACCTATACCCTGATTTTTTACTTTTTGTGGTTTCTTTTTTACATACCCTTCCTCTTATTTCTACAATTGAATGACTAATAAGGCTACTTTGAACAGTTTTGAAACTATGAAAAAGATAGCTTTTTATCTGTCTAGTGCTTTATTTTACTGAAGTTACTCTCAGTGTATTTATTGTTTGAATTTTCTGTTAACAGATATTCCCTTCAGAGAGGTAGCTCCTTCACATTTTTAACACCTGGCCCCCATTGGGACTTCACTTTGGTGAGTAGACACCTAGGTTTTTTATTTCAAGACATTAGTTAATTCCTGGGTTGTGTTTCAGTCTGGTGTACAGCTCAGTTGTCTATACCTCTGAAAACCTTGAAGTACAGAGTTTCTATCACCATCTTTGGCAGCCTAATTTAATTCTTTTCTGCTAACAAACTGAAAGAAATTTTTATTTCAATTAAATATAAAATATATTTTGAAAAGTATCAGATCTATTCATCTTTAACTCTATGCAATTCTTTCTCTCATCCCTACCCGTGTTAAACTTAAGAGACTATATTAATGAAACGTGAGGCTATTTTTATGCACACACTCTAACAGCTTTTTTCTTGGTTGAAAAATATAAAAATGCTTGTAGATAATATATATAATGAATGAATCTTTTATTAGTCATCTTAGTATAGAGGGACTCCATTATTTTTAGAATGAGACTTTACAGAGGCATCTAATCTTGTGCAAAGTGACACCAGAAAATTGGGGGATTTTATAATTAAATACTCATTACTTCACAATACTCATATAAATAAAATATGTACAAATAGAACATGATTCTTATCTCTTCTTATTTGGGGGAAATAGCAAAAACGATTCTGCCTCTAGTTTGCCAAACTTTACGTATGTGCATGTATTGAGGATGTGCCATTTCATTTGTATTCTGTTCTGCTGTATTTAATTTGTTTTTCTGTTGGGGACTCCTGTTCGAGATTTCTGTGAATAATAGCATTTACATACATTAAGTGGTCAGTAAAGCATTCATGGTAAGAGTCTCCTGATTTTAATGCAGTTCCACATTTTCCTTTCAAACTTTTTTCATCTTGGTCCCTTTCCCTTACTAGTTGAAGAACCTAAACTTAAACAGAAAAACTAGTAGAGAAGTGTCTCCAAATTTGATTTTGCAAGACTATCAGCAAAAATATTTTGAGCATTACCCCTGATATATTTATTTATAATTTTTAGGTATGTAGCAACTTTATTAGCTAATATTTCAAAGCTCAGTACTCACTTAGGGTGAGATTAATGATCGTGGACATAAATGTATATTTCAAATAGTCGGGATAATTTCAGTTTGGGGCTGGCTTCTAAAATGGATTTGATAAGATTGCCATTATCTTTAACTCACATTTTTAAATGTGGTTGATGATGAGCTCATCATCTGTGTATTAAATTTTAGTAAAGCTTATTTTTTAAGGATTAAGAAATACATAAAAATGAAGTTCTAACATTTTCCTCCTGTATTCCAGGAAAGTTACCTTGCATATCGTCTGGGACAGATGCATCTCACTTGGGAAAACACTTGTGTAGAGGTCTCTGTGACAAAAGAAATATCTAACGGTTCATGTATTAAAACTTTTGGAATGTGATTGATTAAGGAATACTAAGAGGGAGATTTATAACTTTTTAAATACATAGTTTAAGAAGGGAAAAGAACAAAAATTAAGCACTCAAGAGGTGAGAAAAAGAACAATAGAGTAAATCAAAGAAAAGAGGAGAAGTAAGAGTGGAAAAAATAAAATCAACACCCAATCATGATAAAATTCTTGGCAAACCAGGGATAGAATAGAACTTCCTTAGCCTGAGACCTACCACAAACAACATACATAATGATAAAATGATAGTGACAGTCCCTTTAAATTTAGAAAAAAGCATGCTGTCATCATATTTATTCAGCATTGTACTAGCGCTCTTAGCCAACACAGTAGGACAGGAAAACAAGTGGTACACAAATTACAAAGGAAGAGACAGTCTGATTTCATTACTTAGAGACAATATGATTGTCTACATAGAATATCCAAGAGAATATTAATAGCAACTATTAGGACTAATAAGAGTTTGAGCAAGGCCATAAAAGTTATAAAAAGAAATCAATAGCACGTATGTATGTTAGTAACAAACAAATGTAATTTTTTAAAATTTATTTATTTATTTTTGGCTGTGTTGGGTCTTCGTTTCTGTGCGAGGGCTTTCTCTAGTTGCGGCAAGCGGGGGCCACTCTTCATAGCGGTGCGTGGGCCTCTTACTATCGCAGCCTCTCTTGTTGCGGAGCACAGGCTCCAGACGCGCAGGCTCAATAGTTGTGGCTCACGGGCCTAGTTGCTCCACGGCATGTGGGATCTTCCCATACCAGGGCTCAAACCCATGTCCCCTGCATTGGCAGGCAGATTCTCAACCACTGCACCACCAGGGAAGCCCAACAAATGTAATTTTTAAAGATGCTTTTATTGAAATAAAAAAATTTTAAACTAGGAATAAATCTATGAAAAGATGGGTGAGACTTTTATGGGAAAAACTGGAAAGCATTAGTAAAGAACATAGGACACCTAATGAAATGGACAGATATACCATTTCATGCAAGGAAAGGCTCAATAGCATAAAAATGTCCATTCTTCCCAAATTAATTCATAAAGGCAATGCTGTTCTGATAGAAATCTCATTAGAATGTAATAGATCCCAATTCATGCAGAGAAATAGAAGGCCCAGGACCGGGAAAGTAGTGTACCCATCAGGAAGCATTATGACTGAGCGTATAAGCTATTAAGATTCACTCCAAAGGTACAGAAATTACACAGCATTATATGGGTGCAAGTGTAGATAAATAGACGGTTGGAGTGAAATAGAGAACCCAGAAACCGACTTATGAGAACTTATTGTATCATAGGCGTTATGAAAGAATGGTGCTCTCAGCAAATGATGTTAGGGGTGGGGACAGTTGGCCAAATTACCTTATACCACATACATACAAAAATAAATTCTAGATGGGTTGAATATACAAATATGAAAAATGAAACTTTAAAATAGTTAAAAGAAAATACAGTAGAATGTTTTACAATCTGTTAAATTTCTTTATACATATGCCCACACATGTGTAGATTTTATATAAATACATAAGTATGATCCTGTACATGCTTTTTTTCCCTCAGTACAATCTTCTTTTTGCTTGGCAGTTTCTTCCCCCTTTCCTCTCTTCTCCCCATGTAAGTCCTTCCATTCCCCCAGTTCCACGCTAACCCATGTCACCAACACTGTATGTATCCCTCTATATTTTGCTCATATAATTATTCACAAATACACAGCCTCACAGATAAGATACACATAAGCAGGATTTTTGTTTAGTTTGCTTTTCAAAATTAGGATCATATTATTCATACTTTGCTGCATCTTCTGGATATAACCTTAGAATCAATAGAGATTTCTTGAGTTCTGTCACCTCATTTTTTAGTTTTTCCCAGTTCTGATTTATATTGTTCTTTCATGTCTTGTGTCATTTTCTTAATGTCTTTTTAGCTAAGTTCGAAATAGTATTTTATAGGTTTGCTCTGCATCTGTGAGCATTTCCTTTTGAGGTGACTTCATTCCCTGTAGGGATGTTATTCTGCCCCTTATTCTCTCTCTTTTTTCTTACAGTTATTTTGTGTAGAATTTGACTTGGGGAATTTTCTGTTCATTTTAATATGAATTTAGTTTTCCTGAACTTTTACAAAGAGGCTTGGTGCAGATAGCTTTTCTAACTTCATAGAGTTCCCTCTTTTGTTGTTTTCATGGGGCTTGCTTCTGAGACTTCCAGGCTCCATATATTTCCCCCACTTCTATCTGGACTTTATCTTTCCTTTTCTCAGTTGCCCCCATCCTGCTCTATGTTGATTCTGCTCTCAACAGTTTCTCCTCAGGGTGGGGCCAGGTCCTGGAAGGGAGCCCTGGCTTGTCAGTTTTGAGAGTTCACAAGAGCTAGGCTGTATCACAAGTAACCTGAAAAGTTATTTTGAGGTTTAAGGGAAGAAACGTTACTTAAGGATTCTTTTTCAGTATTGATTAAGGACCAGAACTTAAAGCTATATACACAGTTTTGTCACTACTGGCACCAGTAGGGCTGAATGAAGGTGATGAATGATAACTGGAAGGTACTCCCGGTACATGCATGTTCATTTTCCACCTGATAAATCCTGCTTCAGGCAACAAATCTTAATTACTTGGGCCATGAGAAAATGATATTTTTTTCCTAGTGAAATCAACCCCCCCATAGGATAAATAATATGTGTTCCTTTTTTAAGAAATTTGTTATCTTTATATATAAAACATATTTTACTTTTTCTCTAACAAGTATAGACTTGACTTACATAAGAGTTCTGTTCTGAAAAACTTTAGATAAGTAAGTTTTTTAATAGGGTGGAATCACTTCACAGCAAGGGATGATTTAGTCAGAGGGGACTTTTTAGAAAGTATATAGTATGTGCTGGCGATAATTTATGGGCAGCCCTCACAAAAATAATTTTCTTATGAATACAGCCTAAGACTTCACTTTTTAAAACTGATTTTTCTAGTTGTATGTGGTCTTTGTTTAATGGACTAACATGCATGCCTTCTATATAAGAATAAAATTTTTTCTTTTTTATAGAAAAGAAAACGAAGAGCAAAAGATGATGATGTCATAAGCCTTAGCAGCCTTGATCTGAAGGTAAGCCTTACTGCTCTGGCAAGGAAAAGCATTTAAGAGTATGCAGATAGCATTTTATTTCTGTGCTGTAAAAATAATGAATGCTGGGGTTTTTGCATTTTGCATTTTTTAAGTGCAAAACTGAATAATATTGGCTGTCACAGATCTCCTCCTTTTTCTGTTCTACTTCTTGGTTAAGAACAAGTAGAAAACCTCCCTCAGAATAATAGTGAACACAAACTCACATGCCTAAGGAGACCAGGCCTGTAGTCTATGCAGAGAAAGGAGTAGGTGGGGGACTGTGGTGAACTAGAAGGGCACCATGCCTCTCCTCAAGAGAGGTAGCTGCTCCTTTGCTCTAGCCCCCAAACCTAAAAAGCTATGCAAGCCAAACAACTTGTCTACAAGCCAGATGTAGCCCAGGGGTTTCCAATGTGTGATCTATGATAAACTAAAACCCAGTGCAAACTTAAAAATAATTATTTTTAATAATTGTAATAATTATTTTTAATTATTTAATTATGTAAATAATTATATTTAATAATGTATTGTAAATCAGTTATACTCAAATAAAAATTTTTAAAAAGAATAAGAAAAATGTAATAATATTTTTAAAAACTGCCCCCCCCCAAATAATCCTCTTCTGTAAAATTGTAGTTAAGTCCAAAACTCTGGCATCTTTGAAATTACTTATTTCATTTTTGTCAGTTGGCAAGTTTTACAGAACCATCTTGGTTTTAAGGAACCTTTTTAAAAAGATTGTTATGGAAAAGTTATACATTTTTAAAGTAAGATTTTAAAAAAATGTTTGACATCACGTTTAATGATGGCAGCTGCTGCTTTTTATTTTCTTTTTTAAAGGGTTGGAAAAAAATTTTTTTTTAAGATTTAATTTTTTATTTATTTTTGGCTGTGTTGGGTTTTCGTTGCTGCACACAGGCTTTCTCTAGTTGCGGTGAGCAGGGGGCTACTCTTCATTGTGGTGCACAGGCTTCTCCTTGCGGTGGCTTCTCTTGTTGCGGAGCACAGGTTCTAGGCGCACAGGCTTCAGTAGTCATGGCACGCAGGCTCAGTAGTTGTGGCGCACAGGCTTAGTTGCTCCATGGCATGTGGGATCTTCCCATACCGCGGATCGAACCTGGGTCCCCTGCATTGGCAGGCAGATTCTTATCCACTGCACCACCAGGGAAGTCCCTGCTTCTTTTTAAAGACAAGGTATTTTCTAAAAATTAAATTTTTATAGGTCTGCCCATCAACATTTTAGCAAATCTGGCAATCCAGATTTTGTGGGTATGTGTACATGTCTTTATAGAAGAATTATGTGTTTTAAGTGTTAGGCTGTTTGCAAAACAGTTTTAGTTACATTTTTTAAATCTTGTTTTCAAAGAAAGAAAAAGGTGTGAATGGCAACCCTGAGTATTTTTAGGTATGCTTCAAATGAAATCATATGCAGAAATAAGAGTTTGCCACAATAAAATCCATGGTCAGATCTACTTAAAGACAATCCTCCTTTTTTTCACCCCAGCTTCAGCAATAATTAATATACCATCAGATCAGTCTCATATCATCTATCCACTCACCTACCTTCCCCTGGATTATTTTGAAGCAAATCCTAGACATTGTATTATTTCATCTGTATCATCAGATTCAGTGTTCTCACTTTCCTTGATTGTCTTAAACATGTTTTGTTTTGTTTTTGTTCATTTTATCTGTTTGAATTGTAATTCATGTAAGGTCCATACAGGGGGATTGATTATATCTCTTTAGTATCTTTTGATATATAGGTTTCCTCTCTAGCTCTTTGTTTTCTTGCAAATTTTTGTTGTTGTTGAGGGAACCATGTCTTTTTTCCTGGGGAGCTTTCCACAGCCTGAAAAGTTGTGACTGCATCCCCATGGTATCATTTCCTGTGTTCCTCTTTTCTCTGTATTTCTGATAAATTGGTAGTTAGATCTAGAGAGTGTTTGGGGCTATTATGTACTTCCCTCAGAAGGTATGTAATGTCTTTTTGTGATGTTCCCAACATTAATTATCATTGCCTAGATCCATTTATTCATTGGAGGTTGCAAAGGGGTTATATTGTGCCTTTATCAGTCCTTTGTTTATTAACTGGAATACTTCTGTAAAGAGAAAATTCCCCTCATCAGCCTTGGTTACTCAAAGGTACTGATTTATAATAAAGGTAGGACAAGTGTTTGATTCCTTTCCTTTATCAGTTTTCAAAAATAATGAGTTTTATTCATTAAAATGCTCTAAAAGTAACTAATGATTTTTCTTTTTAATATTATTATGAACTTATGGATATGAACACATTTTTTGTGTTTTGATCCATTTTAGTTATTACTCTTACTATGCTCAAATTTTCCCATCTTCGGTCTCTGGGTGCTGCCTCAGGAGGGCTCCTATGTCCTTTTCCCCCAGCTTTATTAAGATATAATTGACATATAACATTGTATAAATTTAAGGTGTACAACGTTTTGATTACCTATGTCCTTTTGACATGACCCTCACCTTATATCTAGAGGCTAAATGGCCTCCTTTTCTTCCTGGATGACAGGTTATTCCAAGCCAACTTGTACATTTCTTTTTTTCCTGCTCCATACCTGGAATCGGTCATTTCTAAAAGCCCTGATTTTAGAGGCTAAAATCTGGGCATTTTGAACACTTGTTGCTACCAGTTGATCATTGTTTTTAGGCCTTTTTAATGGACAGAGCTAAAAATATATATATACTTTTTAAGATAAAATAAATTATGAGTTTATACTGATATTTTAAATTCAGTGCTAAAGGATCTTTTACTTAATCTCATTAATCTTACTGTCTAGATCTCTTTCACCTGCACCGAAAATCTGGTTTCTGTGGGACACTGACATAATTACTCACTTGATTTACCCTTGGTTCAAAGACAAATCTACATTATTACAAATTACTACCACATTACTACAAATGATAAAATTACTGAAAAAATTTTATGTTTCACATTTTTTGTTTTTTATATATAGGTTATAGTGAGGATATATAAATTTTATGTTTTAAAATTATTGAACTAGTTCTCTTCTATGTGTAGTTATGCCAACTCACTTTATTTGCAATTTTTAAGAATACTGCTTTTTAAATTTAATTTTTCTTATAACCATGTAACAATATTGTGTAGAATTTCAAAGTCAGTTCTACAAGATTCTTGTTTCTATCCCTGGCTCTTCTACCCTACTTCTTTCTTCTATACAAAATGTTTTTTTTTTCCTTTTATTAATTTCATGGTTTATCCTTCCACTTTTTAAAATTATAAGTAATTGCATATGTTGTATATCTCACTTTCTTGGATAAACAATAGCATGTTATCTTTCCTTATGTGTTCTGTTTTATTCTCTCCTTTTTGTTTTACTTGTATGTTTTAGCTTTGTTATATCTTTCAGTGTTTAGGAAGATTCATGTATTTGTTCTATTGGTTATCTTTCTATGATGCCTTCACTTCTCTCTTTTTGTCTATTGTAGATTTGTTCATTCCTGTGAGCATTGTTTTAATTAACTAGCACCTCTTCTCCCTCCTCTCCTCTCCTCTCCTCTGACTGAAGTAATCTCTCTTTATTCTAAGTTAATATATTTAAAGTAATAAGTGCTTATTTTACTTTTCATGTACACTCATCATTCTCCATTTTTAAAAAAATAGTTTTGCTGTTATCTCCAGGGTTAGCACATTCAGCCATTATAAACTATGCTGTGTACCCTGATAACCACCATTTAGACTTAGTTCTACAGGTAAGTATATATTTAATGATCAGCACCAGTCCTTATATCTATACCTTTTTAGGTTTTTGGTTTTCTGAAGCTCATTCTTTAGCACAAGGGTCAGCAAACTGTGGCCCAGAAGCCATATCTGACCTGCCCATTTATTTACATATTGTTTATGGCTGCTTTTAAAAACACTACAGTGGCAGAAGTTGAATAGTTGTGACAGAGACCATGTGACCTGCAAAGGCTAAAATATTTACTGTTTTTTTTTTACAGAAAAAGTTTGCTGACCCCTGCTCTAGAGTTGAGTAAATTCAGAGGAAGTGTTCATGGGAGCAGTATTCCCTGAGTTATTGAATGTTCATATCAGTTTGTTTGCAGCCTTTATACTTGAAGGTTAGTTTGGATGAATATGAAATCTAAGGCTCATATTTTCTTTCCTTGAATATATTAAATATTTTACTCCATTGTTTTCTGGTATAAAGTGCCACTGTTGAAAAGTTATAATAATATAGTTTCAAGTCATCTTTTGTTTTAGGAGCATTTTTTCTTGAATTATAGTTTTTGGTATTTTTTCTATTGTTTTTGCCTCTCTTCCCTGCCCTTTATACTTAGGTTGGGTCTTCTTTTTGTATCTTTTTATCACTTTCTTTCAAAACATTTTTTTGTCTTTTTTATTTTTAAATTCATCTTCCTTTTTTACCTTCTTTTTCTCTCAATGCATTAGTCATTGTTTTTTTTCATTCTGAAATAATTTTATTTTTAATTCTTTCCTTCTATCACTTCATTTCAAATCCTCCTTTCTCCACTTACCTAATTTCTGAACTTTATGTTCTTTCATAGCTTCTATAATTTTCATTTATTTTAGGCTATAAAGACATTATTCTACTCCACATTTTGTTTTCTTATAGTAGTTTTAAATGGGTTTCATGATTCTTTTATGAAGTACATTAAGTTTTCCTTTCCTGTATTTTTAGGTGAGAGGAGTGGGCCATGGTAGCCTGTTTTCAGCTTCATGACTCTAGAGCCCCTCTTGTGTTGTTTTCACAAGTGATTTTTAAAAGTATGGCCTCTTTGTCTTGTTTATGGTTTCCTTTGCTGTGCAAAAGCTTTTAAGTTTAATTAAGTCCCATTTGTTTGTTTTTATTTCTGTTACTCTAGGAAGTGGGTCAAAAAAGATCTTGCTGTGGTTTATGTCAAAGACCATTTTTCCTCTAAGAGTTTTACAGTTTCTGGTCTTACAGTTAAGTCTTTAATCCATTTGGAGTTTATTTTTGAATATGGTGTTAGGTAGTGTTCTAATTTCATTCTTGTACATGTAGCTGTCCAGTTTTCCCAGCACCACTTATTGAAGAGGCTGTCTTTTCTCCATTGTATGTTCTTGCCTCCTTTGTCCTTAGAAAACTAAAAATAGAACTACCATATGACAAGCAATCCCACTACTGAGAATATACCCTGAGAAAACCATAATTCAAAAAGAGACATGTACCACATGTTCATTGCAGCACTATTTACAATAGCCAGGACATGGAACCAACTTAAATGTCCATCGACAGATAAATGGATAAAGAAGATGTGGCACATATATACAGTGGAATATTACTCAGCCATAAAAAGAAACGAAATTGAGTTATTTGTAGTGAGGTGGATGGACTTGAGTCTGTCATACAGAGTGAAGTAAGTCAGAAAGAGAAAAACAAATACCGTATGCTAACGCATATATATGGAATCTAAAAAACAAAATGGTACTGATGAACCTAGTTGCAGGGCAGGAATAAAGAGGTAGACATAGAGAATGGACTTGAGGACATGGGGTGGGCGGGGGCAAAGCTGGAATGAAGTGAGGGTAGCATGGACATATATACACTACCGAATGTAAAATAGTTGGCTGGTGGGAAGCAGCAGCATTAGCACAGGGAGATCGGCTCCATGCTTTGCGATGACGTAGAGGGGTGGGATAGGGAGGATAGGAGGGAGGCTCAAGAGGGAGGGGATATGGGGACATGTATATGCATATGGCTGATTTGCTTTGTTGTGCAACAGAAACTAACACAGTATTGTGAAGCAACTATACTCCCATAAAGATCTATTAAAAAAAAAAGTATGGGGCTTTTCCCTGGTGGCGCAGTGGTTGAGAGTCCACCTGCCGATGCAGGAGACACGGGTTCATGCCCCAGTCCGGGAAGATCCCACATGCCACGGAGCGGCTGGGCCCGTGAGCCATGGCTGCTGAGCCAGCGCGTCTGAAGCCTGTGCTCTGCAACAGGAGAGGCCACAACAGTGAGAGGCCCGCATACCAAAAAAAAAAAAAAAAAGTATGGCCTCATGTTTTCTGAAATCGTTCGTTTCTGCTCCCTTTCTCTTTTATCTGGACTGTTTCTTGTCTTTGCTTCTGTTAACCTGTTCTGCTCAATTTGGATCCTACTCCTAGAAATTTTTCTCAGTGCAGTGTTAGTTTCAAGAGTTTCTGTGGCCCAGACTGCTCCAGCACCAATAAACCTTGTTACTTGGGAGTGCTCTTGCCCATGGCGTGAGGCTTTGGTCCTTGGAATCCTTCCCAGTTTAGACCACTGTTCGCAGTGCACCACTGTGGGGGTTCCCCTATTCTTGGGGCCATCAGACAAGCCCAGTTGCCTTCCCTTTGCTTCTCTGTGCACAAATGCTGAAACCATGTGGGTCTCATAGCTGTTCAGTTTGCCTCCATCTGACCAACAAAAGGTGTGGGGGGAAGCACTCTCATTTTTGGTGTTTATTGGGTTTTCTGTTTTGCTATGGTAGTCGCTCTATCTGCCTTTTCTTTTTCTTTAAAGAGTGAAGACCTGTCAAAGATTAGTGTATTAATGTATTGATGAGTAAGCCAACAGAATGGTAAAGCTGGTCAAAGAGCTATAGGAAACACTGAAGTATTCTAATAACTGAAATAAGGAATGGTGGAGTACAATTGCTAAATTTGATACAAAATAGATTAATAGCCTCATCTACATGTCTGCCTACCAAATATATTTACATTGCTATCAGTCCCTACAGAGTTAACATCTACCCTTACAGAGTTGTAACAAAAAAACCTTAATAGCAAATAGTGAATCAAGCAAAAGGTACATAGCCCTAGAAAATGAGATAATCTAATGAAAAAGCATTCGGGCATCCTTTTTGTCTGGTTTCAAGTTTTGGTATTTTCTGCCTCATTCTTTCCTTAATTTTATTGCCTTTCTAATTCTGATTTATGTCCCTTCATAGCTAATTTTGGAATATTATAGTTTTTGTGAGTATGTTTTTCTACCATGCCTTTATTTTTTTTTTTTTATTTTTTTTTTTGGCTGCGTTGTGTCTTCGTTGCTGTGCGTGGGCTTTCTCTAGTTGCAGTGAGCAGGGGCCACTCCTCGTTGCAACACATAGGCTTCTCACTGCGGTGGCTTCTCTTGTTGCGGAGCACAGGCTCTAGGCGCGCAGGCTTCAGTAGTTGTGGCACGCGGGCTTCAGTAGTTGTGGCTCACGGGCTCTAGAGCACAGGCTCAGTAGTTGTGGCACACTGGCTTAGTTGCTCTGCAGCATGTGGGATCTTCCTGGCCCAGGGCTCGAACCTGTGTCCCCTGCATTGGTAGGTGGATTCTTAACCACTGCGCCACCAGGGAAGCCCCAATGCCTTTATTTTTTGTAGGGATGTTTTTTCCCCTATATCTTTTTTTAATATAAAAACTTTGTATTGGATTTGATTATGATTCTTTTTCTTGGTCATTGTTATGTGAAAATAGTTTTAGAAAGAAGGAATGAGTCAGCAGAGCTTCATGACTCTAAAAATTCCTCTTCTGTTAGGACTCTGTGCTTTCACTGCCAAGGGCCCAGGTTCAATCCCTGGTTGGGGAACTGAGATCCCACGAGCTGCACTGTGTGGCTAAAAAAAAGAAAGAAATGATAAATATATAGATATACTTTCTGAGTTCTCCAGGACCTGTTTTTCTCCTCAACTTTTATCTGAACTTTTTCTTTCCTGTATCTGTCAGCTCTACTCTACTGTGTTTGTATTTGAAATCTTCCCAGAACCTGCTCCATGTGTAGGGCTTTGTCCTTTGAGTGAGCTTTGAAAGTCCATTACGCTCAGGTGTTCCAGTCACAAACTCCTTACTGTCACCCTTGAGTATATAAAACTCTTTCCAGTTGCAGTTGCTATTCTCAGAATGGCTTGCCTCACTCTGCAGTGAGGAGCTGTTAATAGTTTTGGGGATTCTTCTCTACTCAGATCTGGCAGATGTTTTGTTATTCTTCTCTGCTTTCTCATCCGATACCATATAGGTCTTAGAGTTGTTGTTAGTTTATCCATGTTAACGTGTATTTTTGGATTCATGGAGATGTATATCTTGTTACAGAGTGCTGTGCATATTGACTTTGGGTTTTGGTTTTGCTGTACTTGCTCTACATGTCCTTATGGAAGGATTTGGAAAAATTGTAAAACTGTACCACTGCCACCACCTTATTCCCAGAATTCTGCCTCATGTTATTTTGTTCCCAGTGTGGTGAAAGGCAAATTCAGCATTCTTCTAAACCTAATGTAATTTTAGCAGATTTTATTGACATTGAATTTACTGGAATTATTTGAATTACTATAATTTTTAGGGTAGATATTATATTATGAACTAATACTCACCAACTAGGCAAATGGGCTTTCTCTAGTTGCGGTGAGCAGGGGCTACTCTTCGTTGCAGTACGCAGGCTTCTTATTGCAGTGTCTTCTCTTGTTGCAGAGCACAGGCTTTAGGCACGTGGGCTTCAGTAGTTGCAGCATGCAGGCTCAGTAGTTGTGGCTCACGGGCTCTAGAGTGCAGGCTCAGTAGTTGTGGCGCAAGGGCTTAGTTGCTCCACGGCCTGTGGGATCTTCCCAGACCAGGGCTCGAACCCGTGTCCCCTGCATTGGCAGGTGGATTCTTAACCACTACACCTCCAGGGAAGCCCTCTTTTTTTTTCTTTTTAAATTCCACAAACATTCATGGAGCACCCACAATGTTCCAAGCACCATACTGGACCTTAGAGATAAGATTATATACAAACAGGAAACAAGAACCTCTGACAAAATCATGCCTGCATAGATTACAATAGACTGTGCAGAAGTACCAGTTGGTATTAGAAGGAGGAATGAGAGTAATAGAAGATATTTTGCAGGTCTTGGTTTGGAGTTGGGTTGTTATGAAAGCAAATGTGAACTTAGGAAGACCAACCCAGATAGAGAAGGGGCATCTACAAATACCAGGAATTAAAATCAGTTATATTAATATAATGATGAACAAATGATTTGGAAAGAGTCAAAGAAATATAGGAGAACGAAGAAATGAAGTACAGAAGGTTAATTGGCCACTTAGTTGAAAGCTATAAATGATAGGCTGAAGAATTTATTGATCTCACATGAAAATCAACAGAAACAACATTCTGGATTCTTGAAATGATTTTCTGAAGTATAGTCTTTCCATCTGTATAGAAAGTATGGGTTAGTAATGGTCTGGTATAGGTTAGTAATGGTCTGGTATAGTCTAGAGGCCTTGAATTGGAGTAATGGCTGTGGAAATGAAAACAGCATTCCTAAGGTTCCATCTTTATCAATCTTTTCTTCTTAGTTTCCTTCTCGGAGAACTCATTCAGTCAGTAGATGCTGCTGTCTAAAACTGATGACTCCTAGTCTGAATCCTTAAGCCAGATCACAGTCCTAATGTTCAGAACTTTTTATCCAATTGCTTCTAGGGGTTTGTAACTGGCCTCCCTGCCTATAGCCTCTTTATGGTGCCATATTGATCTTTCTTCACAACTTGGTCTTTTTAGTACCTTGCTTGAGTTCTTTCAGAAGCTGTTTATTGCTTTAAAGATAAAAATCAAATCTTTCACTTAACATATAAACCCCTTTATGATGAGTTTCCCTACTCCATCGCTCCAGAATTTTTCGTATCATACTTCCTATTCCCTTTCCTTTGCACATCCTCATTCCCTTTCTTTACCTGGCTTATGCCTCTTTATCCGCTATTCAGGCATTATCTCCAGGAGCCCTTCCCAGAGTCTTACCTCTCTTTGTGTATTTCATGCCCCCACCCGCCTAGGGTGGCTACTTCTCCTATATGCCCCTTGGTAGGGAGAATTGAATGGGGAAGGAGCAAGTTAGGATTCCATGAGGAGGAAAGAAGTTAGCAATGAAGTTCACAGTAGCATTAAGCTGTATATATACCTTGAAAATAATGACCGGCCAAAACAGAGTGCTCGACCCTGCCGGCAGGTCAGAGTCACCTGGGAGCTTTTAGGGGAAGAAATGTGCTGCTGGACCTTATCCCAGACTATGTGAAAGTGGGGTGATGGTGTAAGGAATGAGGGTGGATGACATTGGGACCTAGGAACATCTGGGGAGGAGGGAATTTGTTTGGTTTTTTTGTTTGTTTGTTTTTAAGATGTCCAGGTGATTCTTGCTTATAGCCAGGGTTGAAAACTACTGAGTTAGAGTATGGCATTCTTAAACTTATCCTTCCCCCAAAAATAGATACTATGTCGACTCCCCAACCCGTTTTTTGCGTGGGCTTTCATCTAAGTACAATAGTTAGTATGTAATAAGCTAAATGTAATCAGTTCGTATGATCATTTAATGCCTGTTGCTGAAAATCATTCACTTTATTTACCTCTATATTTCATAGCCATCTGTTTGATGAATGAACAGATAAGTAATATTGGTCAAATAAATGAAATAAGACCTTGGATTTGGGTAAGGATGTAACATGAGCATTGTGTTATGTATTTTGACTTAGGATATCTTATATGAAGAATTTAGTATTAATTGAATTATCATGTGATGCATCATTGGCTATGAAGCTGTGATTGCTTATCAAATTTGTCTCTAAGTAAAATTTCAGCACTAGCTTTTATCAGGTTGTCTTACTACTGTGGTATGTATAAGTTTATTCATTTAAAAAAAAAACACATTCCAAAGGTGTTTCTCAGGTCTGTTTCCTAGCAGCCATAACCTTGCCTTTTTCTTCTGATAGGAAGAGTCAGAAGTGACTGTTTACTTTGTTAATGTGAAATAATACTGGGATGAGTAATACTGAGTCATTTTTATGACTGAAGTTCTTTAACTCTGATAGTCAGTGATCAAAAAACAAACCAAAACACTTCAGAAGAAATCTTTTAAAATATATGAACGGTTCGTTCTTTTTCTCAACGTTCAGATTTGGGGATCTCATTTTCTTAAAAGTTAAATAGCCTATTGAAGTGTTATATTTTGAGTATTGCTGTACTGTGCAATTTTAGATTAAGCCTAATACTAAATTATGTATTTTATTCCTTAATAACTATGACAGGTAATTGGTTATTTTCCTGGGGCACAGATTTGAAAAGTTTGAAGCTAGCTGACACACAAAAGCTGGTGACTTAACTTATGAATAAGACTACCTTACCACCCTTCACTTGGCATTTTGATATAACTTGTTGAACAAGGCTACCTTACCGCCCTTCACTTTGCATTTTGATATAACTTGTGATCTCTACTGGTTGCCCTGTAAAATAATAAAACATTGTTTCTCTGTGACAAAAGTCCAGAAAATAAAGCCAACTGCTGGTACAGGTGATAAAAGTTAAGAGAAACCAAAGGTATATCAAAATGGTTCCTCTTAACTTAAAATATAAAAATTAAATATAAAACAATTATTCCTGATAATGCTCTAAAAAGCCATTAATCCAGAGCTATTTATCCTTAAACTTAATCATTCCTAGATAGCTATGAATCATTCCTAGACTGCTATGTGCATCTAAATACTTTTGTGTGCTTTTTAATTGTAAAAGTAACACACAAATGCATTGTCCTTGTACAAAAGTAAAGCAACTTTTTCAAGTCCTCTCTTATCACCTCCATCCTCTGAGGCAACCAGTTATTATTTTATGTGTTCCAGGTCCTTTTCTGTTTATTTACCTACTTTCACACAGGGTGTATAATGGTGACATATATATGATTATCCTGTACTTATGCTATAGCTTGCTTTTGCTATTTATATCTTATCACTACATATAGGGCTACCTCGTGCTTTTTTTTTTTTTAATAGTATTCCATATTATTAAAGTACCATAGTCTACTTAACCAGTCCTTTAAGTATGGCCCTTTAGTATATTTTTCTTTTCTTTCCACATTAAAAATAATGCTTAATGTACCTCTTGCTTGTGCACAAAGGAGGGACCATGCTTATGTCTCTAATACAGTTACCCAGAAGTGGAATTGCTGGGTTGCAAATTTCAGTTTTGATAATACTATTCATTTGCCTTCCAGAAAAATTTGATAGATTTTCACTTCTCCATCAGTCTATGATAATAAACATATCCCTATACTCTTGTTAGCCCTGGATTTTATTAATATGTAAAACCTTTTTCCAATTGTTGTGATAGACAACCAGACAGAAAATTAATAAGGAAATAGAGAACTTGAACACCACCATAAACCAATTGGACCTAACAGACAAATACAGAACATCTTACTGCAAAACAGAGGAATATATATTTTTCTCAGGTGCACATAGAGCATTCTCCAGGATAGACTATATTTTAGGCCACAAAACAAGTCTTAATAAATTTGAAAAGATAGAAATTATGCAAAGTACTATTCCAATCACAGTGGAATGAAACTAGAAATCAGTAACAGAAGGAAAACTGGAAAAATCACAAGTAAGTAAAAATTAAACAACATACTAGTAAACAGCTGATGGGTCAGAGATGAAATCACAGGGGAAATTAGAAAAGACCTTGAGACAAATGAAAATGAAAGCAAAATATACCAAAACTAATGGGATGTAGCAAAAGCAGTGCTAAGAGAGAAATATATAGCTCTGAATGCTCACATTAAAAAGAAAGAAAAAAAAAAAAAAGAAAGAGGGGCTTCTCTGGTGGCGCAGTGGTTGGGAGCCCGCCTGCCAATGCAGGGGACACGGGTTCGTGCCCCGGTCCGGGAAGATCCCACATGGCGCGGAGCGGCTGGGCCCGTGAGCCATGGCCACTGAGCCTGCGCGTCCGGAGCCGGTGCTTCGCAACGGGAGAGGCCACAACAGTGAGAGGCCCGTGTATCGCAAAAAAAAAAAAAAAAAAAAAAAAGAAAGATCTCAAATCAACAACCTAACTTCACACTTTAAGGAACCAGAAAAAGACAAACAAGCTAGACTCAAAGCTAGCAGAATGAAGGAAATAATAAAGATTAGAGTAGACTGAAATAAAATAGGGAATAGAACAGTCAAGAGAGAAATTGAGAAAAATCGATGAAACTAAAATATGTTTCTTTGAAAAGATCAGAGTTGACAAACCTTTAGGTAAAATGACTAAGGAAAAAAAAGACAAGACTCAAATTACTAAATTCTAGAAATGAAAGTGGAGATATTACTACCAATTTACAGGATTAAAAAGGATTACAAGAGTACTATGAACAATTGTACACTAATAGAATGGATAACCTAGATGAAGTGGACAAATTTCTAGAAACACACAACCTACCAACCTACCTAATCTAAAGATTAATATTTAATTCAGCATTGTGAAATTTTCTTGTTTTTTAGTTTATTTTCATCCTTTTATTCTCTGGTCTCTGCTTCTAAAACTCCTATTCAGAAGATTTTGGAATATCTGGAACATCTTGAATTACTTTATATGTTTATTACTCTCTTTTATTCTTCCATTTTTTCTTTCTTTTTTTTTTTTAATTCTTCCATCTCTTAGTCTTTTGTACTATTTTCTGGGAGAATTCCTTAATGTGCTAATTTCTCATTAGTGCCTGTTCTGCTATTTAGCCTAACTATTGACATTTTTATTTTGACAATTTCTTTTTAATTTCCACAATCTCTAGTTCTTTGTTTTGTTTTCTCATAATAGTCTTTTTTTTATTAATATACTTTCTCTGTTAGGTTTCTGGGGATATTAATTATATTTCTTTTAACATCTCCTATTTGCTCTACTAACTAATATAAAATAAGCCATAAATCAAATGAAATTATGCTACGGCCAGTGAAGCTTGTTTAGAAGTTATGAACTCTAACTTTTGGACTTAACAGTTGTGTGTTACTAGTTGTTTGACTGTATAACTTATATAGCCATTCTAAGCCTCTGTTATCTGTACTTAAAGATAAAATTTTAATCTCAAACTTCATTCGTAGCTCTTCTCCACTCCCCAGCATATTCGATCTTCATTCATTCATTCACTCACTCATTTCTATCAATATATTTTGGAGCTCCTACTATGTGCCAGACACAGAGAGCAAAACAGTCTTTGCCCTCATGAAGCTTACATCCTATTGGGGTCATAGATTATAGCTGTCTGCGACTCTAGAAATTTGTGGGGGAGACATGTATTCTAGTCTTTGAATACCTCTCTTCACCTCCTTAAGACCCAGTCTCCTCCAGGATGTTAGGCAGGGAGAAAGGACTGGAAATAAGATAGTCACCTTACTGGATGAGATTACAATCCTTTTCATTGTTGGCTGTAACTTCTGTTCTAAATTTCCCTCTATGGGATCAATGAGAATGAGTGATGGCTAATGAGGAATCCATTCTGGGAAACTCCCCTAGGTATTGGTAGTCTCTTGCAAGATTTAGCCACATCTTTTTGATGACCTTAGCAAGCATCATACCAACAGCCCTTCCAGTGCATGCTACCATCCCAGGGTAGGGTCTGCCTACCCTGATGCAACCATGCCAGTAAGACCAACTCCCCAGTCTCTTCTCTGTTCCTCATACTGGTAGAACCGGAAACTCATGTGGAGTCAGTGCCATATTGGCCCTCTCTGCTATTGAGAGTCCCTAAAGGATGGAGGGCTTGAGGAGGAGAGAGAATAATCTCTTTCCATGAAAAGTGCAGGGCCCCAAAGACCAACAGCTTTATTTCTCAGGCCTTTTCTTATTTTGCTGGGATAGTCCCAGGGAGAGACCTGCTGATATGCACAAGATAAATCATCCTGTTTAACTAATGCCTCCAGAATACTAGCACCTCTGTACTCTTGATAAGCATTAACATGAGACAGGGATTCTCCCACTTTGTGCACACTCCGAAGGTCCATCTGCATGCCTCTTCTCCAAAATATTTTGTCTCAATCTTTCTGATTTTGCTCCTTCCAAGTCCCTGACCAATCAGCCAGACCATTCACCACTTCTCAGGGGCCTGTATGGATCAGTACTTCATGCCCTTTCTCCCTTTGTATAAAGTGAACAGCCACATGTGCTGCCTACAGCTCTACCCACTGGGTAGAGCTTTACCATCCCTAAATGGGTCCGTAATCGTGCTCAAAACAACAGATGAAGCTATCCACCCGTGAACTAGGGCCAAGTTTTTCTCCTATGTTAGTTGATTATTGAGAACCCCACCCCACCCCCACCAACAGATGAGGAGTTGAAGGGGAAATTTCAGTGTAATGTACCGGGTAACATGGCAATCTGTTCAGTAATTTACTTATGCCCTTTGGACTGGCTCAGGCCTGATTCCAAATGACCATTTCCATGGTACCTGGCCAATCCTGTGACTCAGTTGGTATACTTGGCCTTGTTCATTTGGGGCGGCTCTAATTGCATTAGTCACATGATGTAACGTGGGCAGGTCCTCAGTCTTTACTATGGCTGCTAGCACACCAGGAGCTGCTGTTCAAACAGCAAGTGGTTTCCTGCCATGGAAAGCATACCTAGCTTCAGAACCCTAGGAATCTGCATTGAATTTCTCTTCCTGGCCTTGCCAAAGACGTCACACAGCATCTTTGTCTACCATAGACATCTCAAGCTTGATCAGATACACTGGCTCACATGGCCTGCAGGGCACCTGACACCCAGCCTGGACCTGCTACAGTGGCCTCTCTTGCTCTGGATCCTACTCAAAACTGTGAGCGTTTCAGATTACCTCATTAATGGGTCAGAGCAGAATTTCCATGTGCAGTATCTGCTCTCTTCAACCTAGTGCCATGCCTCTTTCTTAGTGCTGGGATGCAAGGTGCAACAATTTGACCTTTACCCAGGAGGGGAGATCCCAGAAAGCCTCAGGCCATTGGACCTATTAAAATTTTTCTAATATGGCAGCCCTTGAATTTTCTTGGCATGCATTTGACTTCCTAGACTGTCCAGAATACTTGTCATTTCCCATTCACCACATCCTGTTAGTATGGTGTCATCAGTATTCTAGACTAACATGATGCTCTATGGGATGTCAAGGTCCTTGTGGACTCTGTGACAGAGAACAAAAATGTTAACAGCCTCAGGACATGAAATGTAGAGTGCTGTCTTTACCACGTAAAAGATAACTACGTTTGCTCCTTACTAATGGTTATTGAAAAGAACACACAGGCTAGATTAATAGCTGTATACCAAATACTAGAGATGTGTTGATCTGTCCCAGTAAAGGTTCTACATCTTGCACAACAGTTGAGATTAAAGCTCCCACTTAAGTTTTCAGTGGTCCACTGTTAGCCATCACAGGCCATCTCGCTGCAGGAGGCACACAGATCAACTGAATGGAGATACAGTAGAGACTACCACTCCTACCTGCTGTAATTCTGATGGCCATCTCTGCGTTTTCTCTCGGTGTGCAATATTGCTTCGGTTTATTACCTTGGCCCAGGTGTAGGGGGTGAAATTTCAGGGGCTCCCACTTGGCCTTTCCCTCTGTAATGACTCTGAGAACTTGAAGGTTACCACCTACTTTTTCAGGCTTTTAAAGCAATTAACAAAAGCCAGCCAACTCTGCAATCCTTACAATTACTATTGCCCCCATGTTGTTCATTTGTCACCACTGCTATACATATGTCATTGCTTCACTGCTCCATCTGTACCCAATTCATATCTTGGTCCTTATCACCATTTTATCAATGAGTGACCAGTTCCAGAATCCCATCCGGTGTGTCTAATCTCTAGTGCCAGTCTCAGTGTCAGTGTCTTAGCCGGTGTTCCCTCCAGAAATCAGAGCCTGAGACGTGAGATAATTGACAGGTAGTCTCTTTTCAGGTGTGGTGCCAGGGAACAAGGAGGCAGCTCATGCACACATCTAATTATGGGACCTTCTAAAGAGCCATGTAAAATACACCACACAGTTGTCTTCTCAAGGGTCTGAAGAGGGGCTTTTATCCACTAGCTCCTGTGCTCCATTAGTCAATGGCTGTCCCATGGGGTGTTAATCCCTCACACTTCCAGGCTACACGTGTAAATGCCACACTCGGCATCCGAGAAGCCAAGGGTGGAAAGCAAGAGGGGCGCAGCTGAGGCCAGGACCTGTTGGAGGCGGGGCTGGTTGCTGCAGCAACAACTGGAGTAAGAAATGAGCTGAGAAAACAGGAGACCGGTGCGAGACAGTGTTGTTGGTCGTCAGGTTTTGACCTTAGCTGAGTTTCAGGGAAAAAAGGCAGAAAATCCCACTCAACATTTTGTTACATAAGTATAAGCGATCTTTACATGATACTGGAAGATCCCTGTGTACTTGAAATAAAAAGTCACCACTAACAGCACCAATACTCAGTTTTATTTGCTGCTTGTATTATCATTGCAAAAAGAACCATGGTTTTGATAACACCAAGCTTCTTAGTCTTTCTAATAGTATTAACTGATCTGAGTTGATCTTTTCCCAAAGTAAATTCTTAGTAAAGCTTGGACATACTGAAATTTTAATCCAAATGACTTTTAAGAACTCAAATCCACGTACAACTTCATTACTAACTTCTTTCATACTCATCTCATCCAAATGTAACTGCCTGTTTTAGTGTTGTTTTTAAACTTATTACTAGATATTTTAGAACTCTGATTCCTCAGAAGTTCCATCTTGTTAATATTTCAATCAGTGTTTCCTTTTTTAGTAAGATTTGAAATTCTGTTTTTAACTAACCTATTTTTAGTGAGATACATAGTAGTTATTTGTAATCTTGAACTCGAGAGTTTTAAAATGGAACATCGTTTTTTTATATTTAGAAAAAGTCCTTAAAATATTTCTTGTGAACTGTGGAATCTTTTTATACACTTGTACAATTTTAAAATATATGTTTAATTTATCAATATAAAACATGAGAGCTACATAGGGCTAAAGATAAAAATTTTACTATCAATATAAGCCCTTACAAACATAAAGTGGAAAAAAGTAGGTTGGCAATTGCATTTCACAATATCCCTTGTAGAGGGCAGCAGAGAGCTTAGATTTTTGTTTTTTCTTACCCATAATAAGGCTTTCCTAGCCTAAGTTCCAATTGCTTGTTATTGTTCCAGACAAAAGTAAATAAAAACAAATATCTGTACCAAAAAAAGTAATGATTATTCTTCAGCTTTAATTTATTTCTAAATTCCAGAATTCTAATTTCACATTAAAAGGAGAAAAACGGTAAGTAGGGTAATAGTCCTTTTTCTGTAGAGAAGGAAACATCTCTCTCTTTACCTTATTCAAATTTTAGGAAAGGAAGCATTGAAGGCTCCATACAAACAGAAGAACAGAGGCTATAACTAAACCTGGTTTTTGGAAAACAGTAATTTTATCAAAAACTTGATTTCTTAAACAAAGCTGCATTATTATTTTTAGATAACACAGTTATGTTTTTAAGTTTATAAACTCTAGATTTTCTACACAAAGAAAAGACACTCAACCAATCTGTGTTTCAATTGTAGAAAGTCATATAAATAATTGCTATTAATAACATGATCAGTAAAGTAAACCATTGATTGAAATAGGATCTCTTCTAAAACTTAAGCAGCTGGAACTATTTTGTTACTATCTTTTTATTTACCTGCCTATAATACAAGTAATCTCTCTACTGTGGTTTTATGCTTTCCTTCTCTATAAAATGTTGGCAGTTATTTAGCAAAACTAGCCTGGGACTAGGAGATTGGGTTTTAAACCCAGCTCTGCTCCTAACTCGTAGAATGACAACTAGCAGTGCCTGAGCACTGAGCTGTACAGACCGGTGCTGAAGGTGGTACACGGATTGTCTCACGGGGAAGAGACGTTGCAGCCACAGTTGAGCAGACCAGATTCAAACCTGTTCAGCCACTGATGACCCATGCAACTTGGGACAAGTTTCTTAAACTTTCTGAGTTTCCTCCATCTGTAAAATGAAGGTAATAATACATACTTCATAAAGTTGGTTGAATAAGATAATATGCATAAAGCTCCTGGCACAGAGTAAGGACTCACATTTCCTTTTTCTTTTTCCTCACTATCCAGTTTCCTCCTAAGAAAACTGAGGAGGATGAATTAATGATCACAAAGGACCTTTTCAGCCCTTGTATTTTATAGAGCATTGTTAGAGTCAAGATTCTCTCAGGCTCATGGCTCAGAGTGCTAACTGAACATTCCTTGTCCATTGTTGCTCTTATAGATGCTGTCTACAGTTGTCTGAATTATATTTAGACCACAAACCTGAACATCCAAAATGAAACTAAGATTTTAGGTTTGGTGAGCTGGGATTTTTCTACTGGGACTATTCCCTATTAGACCCTACTTGGTTTTTGCAGGCTATTTCTGCATTTAAGACTTCTACCTTTACCCTTCGGATCCTTACTGAAGGAGAGAAATGAAAGATATCCTTTCCCCTCGTTACCGTGGTCTTACCTCTATCAGAACTAAATAGAAAAACATAGTTTGGAGAAAGACATCAGGTAAGAGACCATGAGAATGCCCTAGCAACTTCTTTCCTCACTCCCACTCTGCATAAGTCCTTTATTCCCTTATGAAACTAAGTAGCCATAAAGTATTGGCCTTACTTGCAACCATCTTTTAACTGATGAAACTAACTGAACCAGACTACTGGGTTCTTATTAACTCTGAGGGCTTAAGCGGATCAGCGTTCTTACCTGTAAAATTACGGAACTGGATTCCATGATCTCTAAGGTGCTTCCACTTTAATGCTGTGGAACTACCTACCACAAACAGCCTCTCAAGGCCAACTGCATCACGCATGTTGCCCAGGTGTGACCTGGTAATAAAGAATAGTTGACGAAATATAACCAATCACCATTACTTTTTTCAAAAGTCTAAAAGCAGAAAGACAAATTAAGAACATCATCCCAAATGCAAAACACATTGATGTTTATGTAAGGGCAGCATTCTTTCTTCCTGCAAGAAGTAACACTGTCCTGCGAACCTTAGTAAATTGTTTTTTATAGATTATTTGTCATTATAGTCTATGTCCACTATTACTCTGCTCTATTCACTCTTCAAACCTTTGTGGTTTCTCTTTTGTCTTCTGCTGAACTAGCACACTTGAGGTCTTCATTAAACTTGTAATCACTAAATCCATGAATCTTTTCTTACCCATCTTAATCTTTTTGTCGTAACTAACACCTTTTCTTCCCTTGGCATCTCTCCAAAGTTAGATCCTTGGGCCTCTTTTCTTTTTGTCCAGATTTTCTCCCCCAGGCATCTCATTCACTTCAGAGCTTCAACTCTGATCCCTGTGTCTCCGACTCCCCAGTCTAAATCCACCCTCTGACCTCTTCAAGTCCTTGTCCAACATTTCCAGGTTCTAGCTCAATAGTTTTATTTGCATGTTTTTCCACCACCCAAGACTCAGTATATCTAAAATGAAACCCAGAATTTTCTTTCAAAGCTTATTCCTCTGTATTTCTTTATTTGCATTAACAGTTACCCTTCCTAACTTTACAGTTGTTGGCATCTTTGACTTCTTGCATATATCCTTTTCCTTTCCCACTGGTCCTACCTTAGGCAAAGTTCTTGATCCCTGACTGTGATTTTTGCATTATGGTTCCAGCCATCTTTCAAGCCATCTTAAACACCACCTTACAACATACCTCTCATTATCTCTCTCATGTGCTCAGTAAAGCCCTCTGCTCGTCTGTCTTTACCCACAGCCTGAGACGTCAGGCTGTGAGTTTGCTTTTCATGCTCCTTTGGGAAAGCCTTGCACTTTTCCCTTGCTCAGACCTTTGAAAAAAATAACATGACCTTCAAGGTACTGAAACAACATGTTACAGCCTCTTCCCTAGTGTCTTTGCCACCCTCATCTCATCTGCCAGAATTGGTTTCTTCTCCTGAACTCCTTGCTAGCTGTACAGCTTATTTTGGACTTGTCAAAAGCTGTCTTGCATTACTTATCTCTTCGTGTGGCCTAGCTTTACACAATGGTCTGTTAGCGCTTTAGGAGCGTATATGAAACCTATTTTTTTCTATCACCCATAGCATCTAGAATAGTGCCTTTTACATAGATTTCTCAGATTTCTCTGACCCTAATAAATCCTAATAGAAATGTTTTTGCAAATTATCAGCATCATATCATTCATAGTAGCATATGGTTAAGAGGAAATCCTACTTTTCGAAATAGAATACAGTACTTAAAGAAGAAACTCTGCTTTGTTGCAGGCCTACCAAACCAACAGAAGTAGGGTTGCTTCATAGATGCAAGGCTTTGGACTAGAAATTGCACTTACGTAATATAAAAGCAAGGCTCCTGGATAATTAGGCTTTTCTTTAGTATATACATTTTTTAACTCTGAATTACAATTTTCTTAAAGTTGTCAAGTTGTCCGTTCTAAATTATTTTCTAGGAAATAGGGTTTTATAGAAAAAGTATCCCTGTGTGCAGCTAAGTACTAAGAAAGGTAACCTAGATACGCAATTCATTTGTCTTTGGGAATGCTTTTTAAATCAGGAAAAGCCTTACAGTAACCCAGTTTCCTTTTCCCCTCTGGTCTCACTATAGAAATTCCAAACCTCTTGATAAAGAGCTTTCTCTGGCAGAGAAAGCGGAGAGGCCTAGGTGTGCCCCGCTGTCAGTTAAGGGCTGTCACGTGTCCCTCGGGTGCCCGCCCACTAGACCCGGCCCAGCCGGCCCCGCCCACAGAGCCTGGAGTGCTGCTGGCGTCTCGAGCGCCCGCAGAAGCCGCTACGCCGGAGACGCTGGGTGATGGCTGCGCGGGGCAGCTGAGCGCCCAGCCGAGCTGAGCCGAGCCGGGCCGAGCCGGGAACTTCCCTGCAGGCTGCCGACTCCGGGAGGACTTGGGCTGGGGGCGTGAGGTACTCGGAAAGCATGGTGGCGCACGATGAGGTCGGAGGTCTCCTACCTATTAAAAGGACTATACGAGTCCTCGATGTGAACAACCAGTCTTTCAGAGAGCAGGAGGTGAGACTTGAAAAGCCAAAGGAAGGTTTCTAACTCCACGGAACTTGAACGATGTTTAACAGTTTATTAACAGTATATTGTTAAACTTAACTTTTGATCTCACTGAGTATTAAAACGTATGACTTTGATTTACATGCAGGTTTGAAATGTGTTTAGGAACTATTTATGCATAGTGTAGCTTGAGTGTACACAAACTTTTATACAAAAGAAAAACATTTTAAATGTATATGCTGTTCAGTTTGGTTAAATTGGTCACATTTCTGATGCTTAATACAGTTTTCTGTTTGGTTGGGGTTTTTTGGTTTTGGGGGGGTTTTGACCTGCATTTATTTATATTACCTAGTAAGTCTTAAGAACTGCTTTGTGGAGTAGGAAAATAAGAATCTCTTCCTTGCAAGTTAGTGCTAGTGAACAAAATGCCATCTGACCTAGTGTTCATTTTTCTTTCCACGTCTAATAAGTTCATTGTGTGTGACTTTTGTTCTTAAGAAAGCAAAATGTGTTAAAATATTTCAGCCAACAAACCGTTATTTAGGTGCTTCTGCCCTCCTTGCTTTAATTACGTAAGTCGTACTTTTTTAAAGTCTTTATGAACATTTATCAAAATAAGTGATTTTTATGCCATTTTATTTAATTTTGATAGTTGCCTTAATTGTGGGCATTCTATTTATATAGCACACCACAATATATATACACTCCATGGTTATACTATATTATTATATTTCTTATCTTCATTGGGGTGATGGTTTTGTGGCTGTATACATATATCAAAATTATCTAATTATACATTTTAAATATGTGCAATGTGTTGTATATCTCAGTATAGCTGTGTATCATACATACGCACACCTTTTGGTAGTTAGAATAGCTGCCGTCTTTCAAAGGTATGCTTTTATTTGGTGTGATTTGGCTTTGTTTTTCTATTTGTTTGGTTTTGGCTTTTGTTTATATGTTTCTGATTTCTCAAAAGTGGTCATCAGTGTAAATACTAAAACTGAACTAGTCTTTTGAACTAGTCTTTTTGTTTGGTATCAGACACCAGCCATGTTCTGGCATACCTTTATTCCAAAGATTAAAAACACCAGGAATGTTGTCAGGTTTTTAGCAACACAGCCTTAAATAAATAACTAAATTTGACTATTTCTATTACTAAGAGGAAAGGGAAGACATCCTGTGAGATAACTCATCTTTATCTTTTTATAAATAACTTTTTCTTTTCATTCTTCTTAAAGTTCTTGCCAGGTAGAGGAGAAAATTATTTATCTAGTAACCCAAATGAGTAAACCCAGACACATGTTTTTTTGTGTGTCTTGATTTGGTTGACTCTAGAAGAGACCCTCCTGGAATATATTCTCTTATGTGACATCATTAGGAGAAAAAAAACGTTTTACAAAAAAACCGGGTTCACAACAGAATTTTTCCATGTTGTTGCTTTTATGTGCAAGGTACATTCCAGTAAAAGATTTGAAATTGATGTTAACAATTTTCTGTTTATAGATATCCAGAAAATATTTTAAGGCATAAAATCTGACTACAACTGGATTAGTAAAATAAATAGATTGATTAAAAACTCGTCTCAAGTCAGATTCCCTATAACAACGCATGTGATTGCCTGGCTAAACTAGATAGTGTGGTTAAAAGGTAACCTAAGTAAACAACATAAATGAATATTACAGTTCGTAAAGTGAACTCTAGCCCTGGTGAAAGGTTGCCTACAGTAGAAAAAGTTCCTTGAGTATGTACAACTTGTTGGTGTTCTTTATCTATTCCCGTAAGTTTTCAGATTGTCTTTTGAGGAGGGTGTGTAGTTTCAGTATCTGTACTCGTTCTTTAAGCTTCTTGTATTTACCATAATGCTGTTAACAATGCTCCAAAACAAAAATAAACAACCACGGCAGCAAAACCATTATGAAAGCCTTATTCTGGGTGATGGTAAGATAGGTAGAGTCCTACTCCTCTCTTCCTTCTTTACCTCCAGACCCTGTACCTGCATTGTGTCTGCAAAGGGGCAGAGGTGGGCGGAATCCCAGCTCTCAAAACACCAAACCAAAATAAAGTGGCTCGTCTAGACCTCTAAAGAAAAACTGCTTTTGGTTGTAGCTCACATGAACCAAATTCTAATCAATAAAGAGACAATTTTTTGTCCCTACCCTATAGGTGACCTGTGAATGCGTAGTTCATAACACTTTTCCACAAAAGCTGTCTGTATGATTTTTTTCAAATAATGTATTTATCCTGAAATTCGTGAGCCATATTCAGTATTATGCCTTTACATTTCAGTCACACTTTTTGAGTTATTTTATTCATTAAAATTCTTCATACTTTTGAAGTAAATATATATGCTAAAAGTTTGTGTTGTGTCTGCCAAACATTCATCACATATGAACTTTTAGTAAGGCAGGAAAGTTACTTTTGGATCTTAAAAGCCTGTGTGAAAAGTACAAGGTGTCCTCCCACCCCATCCCCTCCCCCATGTACTTCCTGATTCAGCACTACTTTGGTACAGAGAGATTTAAGAGTATCATGCTGTACTGACTGAGCTAGCCAGGCGCTCTTACCAGACGTTTTAGATTAGATACAGCCCTGAGACTAACATCTCTTTGTGAAGAAGTGAGATTATAGGTGGGTTTCTAAAGGACTGTGGAACATATTTAATAACAAAATACTGCTTATTAGCATTATATCCTGACACACTAAAGAGACAAAATCCACATTTCAGAGTTTTAGTTTCAGAAAGGTGCTTTAGATATGTTTACACTTAATTATCTAAATCTAAATTCTGTAGTTTTTATTTTAAATATCACAGTTTTAAATTACCAGGAAATTAATAGTTGTACTGATCCAAAGATAAGAATTTTTTGATTTTATGTATTAAATTAGATATCAAATATTCTTTTCCTTCCAGCTAAACTAACGTTTCCTTTCAAATTCACTGGGAAGAGCACCTTTCCAAACACTTTTAAATTGAAATTAAATATTTTATGATTTACTAGGAAGTCAAATGGGTTATGATCTAAACAAGGAAGAGGAATTAACCTCTTTCCAAACTATGGAACAGAACTTTCTGACAACTGCTTTGTTTCTAGTTGGCGTTGGCATATCTTACTTTGTGAGGTAATTATATCCCCATTCAAACAGAAGCGTCTTTGTCCTGTCTTTACTCAAGAGAAAGGAATGCCTTCTGCCGCCTTCTGCCCATGCATGTGTCGCTTCAGTCTCGCACAGATGGGTCTGGTAAAGGCATCCACACATGGCCTTGGCCACACAGTGTCATTTTACTACATATCCTGGAGCCTTCTTTTTCGGTTCATTTAACATTGGCACATTAGTGGCTTTATAGTCATAGTTTTACTTTGGAGTTAATTATTTTGGCGGGGGAGGGTTGGTCTACAGCACCACCTCTTAAGGACTCAGGGGCCTGAACTCTGTTGGTTGTCCACAAAGTCTTCTTACCTTAGTGGGTCACATTCCCTCCTCATATGTGTATATACCTTTAGGAGCTTTAATAAGTCTAACTGCTTCTTTGAATATTCAAATCATTTAAGTTTCTTTCCAGAGGATTTTAACCCTTTCTGCCACTTTACTTTTGAATTATTCTTAGGGAATTATTTTTACTCACTTTCCTCATCTCTTCTTTATGACCGATCAATTCTTTGATTGGTCACATCAAATAATTCTTAGGAAAAAAACTTTTTTATCTGTCATTTTTAAGTGGTAATTTTTATATAATTTTTTATCGTATATCCTTCTGAAGTCTCATTAAAATTATTTTGTCAAGTATGCCACAATTGTCAAAGGCACCAAATATAAACAAATAATTATGCTCCATAGACATCATAAAGGATAGGCCTGTTCTGTGATCTGGCCTTCTTTATCTCAATAGCTGTGTGAGTCACCTAATGGTATGCCTCCATTTTCCTAGCAGTAAAATTAGAGTAATAAAAAAATTTGTAAAATTTTGAGGTCTTTGAATGATAAATGATGTTTGCTATACTATTATTATTTTAAAAACAATACATGTAAAATAATATGTCCTCTGAATTTGTATATATTTTTCCTTGAAGTTAATTAAATGTATGAAAGAGGATCTAATTATTTATAAATACCAACATTTACATAGTAAGTGGAAATATTCCTAAGAAAGAATGTTAGTAATGGGTAAAACTTAGTATGCTCCAAGAACTGTTCTGAGCCCTTTAAACATACCTTAATCTTCATGACACCTTTATAAGAGAAGTTCTAATATTAACCCCATTTTACAGATGAGAAAACTGGGACCGAGGATGTTTCCTATCAAGTGTCCAAACCAGGATTTGGGCCCAGTCAGTCTGATTCCAGAGGCGGAGTGTCCTCTTAACCACTGTCCTAACTGTGCTAGAATACCTCCACAACAGGGACCTACCTCACTGCCTTTAGAGCTAGCTGACCCATTCCAATGTCAGATGTGTTCATTTAAAAGCTATTCTCTAACTGAAGTATTCAGGAGTAAAATGATAGAATGTCTGGCATTTGCTTTAAAATATTTCAGTAGAGGCAGAGATGAAACAAATTGTTATACTAAAAACTGCTGAAGCTGAGTGATTAAGTACATGAGGTCCATTATGCTGTTCTCCCCTTTTGTGTATGTTTGAAATTTTTCTAAATAAGGAGGTGTTTTTTAAAAGTTACTCTCTATATTAAGCTAAAAGCTTCTAAAGGTTTTTAGAATCTAATTGTTTGTTTTAATTTTGGGTTTTTTTCTGTTTAATGATAGTATGTTATGTTCTCAGAGTGATGTTCAGATATTTGACTGGCCTTTCTTATACCATTTATTATTTAATAAATTACTGTTATTCTTTAGTGTTCTTTGTATTTCAACAATGAAAAACAACATTCATTTTCAGAGTTCCATGTTTCTGCGTTTTATACTGTACAAATATCTGGTTTTTGAGAGGGCTTAACTTTGTCCAAACTTGTTTGAAATCATTACACCTAAACACACATTTAGTATAACTTGTTTTTGTTTTCACAGGAGCCAAGCAATAAAAGAGTTCGGCCTCTAGCTCGGGTCACATCCTTGGCAAATTTAATTTCTCCTGTAAGAAATGGAGCCGTCAGACGATTTGGTCAAACCATACAGGTAGGGACAAGTAATGTAGTGAGGGGACTTTTTATAGAAGCCTAAAATTTGCATTTTCTTTGAGTCATACAAACAGGTTTTTACTATTATACTTAAACATAACGTTCCTTTTTTGGAATGTGCTGGTAAGGCATATTGTTGCCAGAACAATATTTATATAACCTCATTATATTAGTTTGTATCTTATATCAAAGCAAGATCTTTGATAGTTTTTATTCCCAGAGAGAATTTTGACTGATAAATATTTAGAATACTGCTAGATAGAAGCTTGGATAAATGATTGTTTTATGCATAGAGAAATTCTCAGAACCTTGCTTTTAATTTGTCTTTCTATTTTTTTTTTAAAAAAAGTAATAATTCCTGTATCCTCCAAACCTTCTTCTCGTTCACCTCTTTCTTTTCTTTTCAGTCATTTACCCTTCGTGGTGACAACAGATCCCCCGCTTCTGCCCAGAAGTTATCCAGCAGATCTACAGTCCCGGTGCCCGCCAAAAGGAGAAGCAGTGCCCTGTGGTCGGAGATGTTAGACGTCAACATGAAGCAGTCTTTAACCTCCAGAGAGATCAAACGTCAGGAGGTGTGCCATGCTCAGTAGCAAGACCATGTGTACTGGCTTAAACTAAAAAAAAATAGACCCTGATTCTGTTTGTTTTTTGGTTTTTTTTTTGCGGTACGCGGGCCTCTCACTGTGTGGCTGCTCCCATTGCGGAGCACAGGCTCCGCGGCCATGGCTCACGGGCCCAGCCGCTCTGCGGCATGTGGGATCCTCCCGGACCGGGGCACGAACCCGTGTCCCCTGCATCGGCAGGCGGACTCTCAACCACTGCGCCACCAGGGAAGCCCCGACCCTGATTCTTAAACATATGTTTTGCCAGAAGAATAGCAAACTAATGCCTATGGCAAGATAAACTTGCATTTTTATACTTGAATGCCATTCATAACACATGCTGAGCAGCACCTGAGATGGGGGATGGTCATCCAGTTTAACAACTCGGATGGGGTAGAATTATGAAACCTACGGCATCCGCTAATTTGAGATTCCATTCTGAATTAGTTTTCAGACGGAATCACTTTAAAAAGCGCCGTTCAAAACGTCAGTTAAATGGTAAATACCAGTTGTATGTAATTTTTGTTTCTCAAAGGGAGGAGTGATCTATGATGTTTGCTGGATTTTTTTTTAGGCAATATATGAAATGTCCCGAGGTGAACAGGATTTAATTGAGGATCTCAAGCTTGCAAGAAAGGTCAGTAAATAACTTTCTATCATGTGCCATAGTTTTTAAAAATTACATTTCACAAATTCTAAAGGATGATTTTCTTACCTTTAGAAGTTGAAAAGTAGAGAATATCTACTGGTGAATACTTCTTTTAGATGAGGTTTATTAGATGCATCTCTTCAAATATGAATATCAGTAAGTCTATTTTGGGCTTAACATATACTTTAATTTCTTTTATGTATAAAATAGAATCCACACTAGTTTTACATAGTTCGTCATGCTTGCATTCAAGTACAGATCTCTCATCATGTTTTATTTGCTTGATCTCTTTGTGTGACACATTTCTCCCCTCTGACAGGCCTACCATGACCCCATGTTAAAGTTGTCTATTATGTCAGAAGAGGAACTCACACAGATATTTGGTGATTTGGACGCTTATATACCCCTGCATGAAGGTAAGATATGCTACCTAATTTTCATAGGATTCTGAACAGCAGTAACAAGTAATTTTAAATCTAAACTTCTAACTTAGTGCTGAATATTTTTTAAATTTTTATTGAAGTATAGTTAATTTAAATATTATATTAGTTTCAGGTGTACAGCATAGTGATTAAGATTTTTTATAGATTATACTCCATTTAAAGTTACTATAAAATATTGACTATATACCTTGTGCTGTACAATATATCCTTGTAGCTTATTTATATTATACACAGTAGTTTGTACCTCTTAATCCCCTGCCCCTATCTTGCTCCTCCCTGAATTATTTTTTAAATAAACCTATTGGCATTTCTGCTTCTTTACACTTCAGATTTGTTGGCAAGAATAGGAGAAGCAACCAAGCCTGGCGGAACAGTAGAGCAGATTGGTCACATTCTTGTGAACTGGGTATGTAGCAAGTTGTTGCCTTCAGATAGGTTTATACAGATGTGCCAGACTTGTCATTTATGATCAATATCACATTGATTTGATCCAGTTACTGGATTCTAAAATCAGATAAATAAGGCGTTAAAACTGAACAAATTTACATAGCTGTAGAAGTTATAGTCTCTGTTTAAAAAATATTTCATGAATGATGCAGTTTCATTTGTTTTAAGAATATGTTCCTCCTTAGACAGAATTCCCACATTATATACCATCAGTTATCTGTTTTATTCTCTCAGTTAACATTTGAGTGCCTGCCAGATGCCAGCCACTGTTCTAGGAGGGGTGACTAGAGATTCAGTGATAAAAGATGGTCTCTGCATTTATAGTCAAGTGAGAGAACAGGCAGTAAATAACCAGTCTCAAGGCTGTTGAAGAATGTGAGAGAGGAGGGCTCAGGTGTCCTGGGAATACAGGAGACCAGCATGTAACTGAGGCTGGGGAAGTAGGAGGCATGAGTCTTTGTTTGGATTTAGCCATATTAGGGAAATTGAAAAAGGGCATTCTCAGATTGGCCCGAAATACTATCCAACCCCCATTATCACCTGCAGGAGAATTTTCACAGCTTGTTAAAACTTTCAAGAATAGCTATAAGTATTCTATGGTAAATTATGTTGGTTTTTCAAATGTTAAACTGATTCTGAACTACTGTGATAAACCTCAAAGGATCATATAATAAGCTTGTGATTAAAAAAAAGAATAGCTATAAGTTTTCTGTTTTGTGTCCACAGTCTTACTAATGGACTAAATTGTAACAGGAACTCATTATACTTTGTTTTCTCTTATTACTCTTCAGTTGCCAGGCTTGAATGCCTACAAAGGCTACTGCAGTAACCAGCTGGCAGCCAAAGCTCTTCTTGATCAAAAGAAACAGGATCCAAGAGTCCAAGACTTCCTCCAGCGATGTCTTGAGTCTCCCTTCAGTCGAAAACTAGATCTTTGGAGCTTCCTAGATATTCCTCGAAGCCGCCTCGTTAAATACCCTTTACTGTTGAAAGAAATTCTTAGACACACTCCAAAAGACCACTCTGATGTTCAGCTTCTGGAGGAAGCTGTAAGTAGTCCAATAAGTGATTCTTACGTTTTTCAAGTTTACATATTAGCTTGCCTGAGAAAGATATACAATGATACTCTCACACTGTCTGCATGTTGAATCAGCACAGTGAAGTTTTCTGTAGTCGTTTTAAGTTCTCGTATGTTACTGCACTGTGCACTAATAAAGAGATGTGTAATACATAACACATTTTATATTTATATTTTAGTTAGAAGACCGGATTCTAATCTGATCTCTTCCATCAGCTAGCTGTGTGACTTTGGGCAAATCACCCATTTGGCTGAGACTGTAAAATGAAGGGACGGCTGAATTACCCGATTTCTAGAGTCCCTTCAAGCTTTAACATTTTATCATTTTAATGTGACATTTTAGTCCTGTAGGGAAACAGGATAAACTAATATGCTGAAAATGCTACATTGATTTTTTTTTATTATTTTTAGATATTGATAATACAAGGAGTTCTCTCTGATATCAACTTGAAGAAAGGTGAATCAGAATGCCAGTATTATATTGACAAGCTGGAGTATCTGGATGAAAAGCAGAAGGACCCTAGAATTGAAGCTAGCAAAGTATTGCTTTGCCATGGGGAACTGAAAAATAAAAATGGACATGTAAGTGCATTTGGACACTAACATATGAAGTGAGCAGTTACTGCCCTTTTCTCACTGTTTAATTTTTTTCCACATTGATTATGAAGCAGGTTTATAAAATAAACTCATCACATACTGAAAGAAGGTAACTGGATTTTATGTTACCAGCTTTGGTAAAGCAAACATTTGGTTTCTGTCATTACCGAATAAGTTAAATGTCTTGGTGGAGAATCAGTAATCATTTATTTTTTAGTTTTGAAGCATAAATCAACTTGTTTGGCTAGGGGTTCCTTTCTAAATAAATTATTAGTTTTATGATGTTTAATAAAAAAGCATATCCTTCAAAAAAATTTTTTGCAGAGTTTATAGTAATAGAAGTAGTTTTTAGCACTACTAAACAAATTTTTGTAGCAGATTGAATGAGAGCAAACTTATTTTTTAAATCTTAATTACAAAGTTACCTGCTAGAACTAAGTATAAGCATGGGATGGTATTTTTATTTCATTACGTGCTTTTCAGAAGCCCAATTTGTAAGTTGAGGTTCTTTTTTGGAAAAGAGTTAATCTTTCATCTCTGATTTCTATCATGAGGCCTCATTGTTCTATAAAAGCTTAAATTTATGTGGGACAAAACAGAACAATTAACATTTTTACCAGCTTACATTTTTAAATTCTCACCCTGTTAGAAGACTGTGGTGTATAGTCCTGGTGTTTCCAGTCACGTTACCACCGACAGTCAGGTCTTTGTGGTGCATAGCGTTTGCTCAGCTGCTGCTGAATCTAATGTTACACACGGATAAAAAAGTTGCATATAGTCTGTGATGACAAAAGCTCTCCGAGGAGAACATGCATAACTTTAAAATCACCATCGTTATGAAGTCATTTGTAAGGGGGATCTTAGTAAATCAATTTGATGAAATTAGTAAGATCAAATCAAATTGTTTTTACAATGGATTTCAGTCAACTTAAAGTCACAAAGTTCCATATTTAGGAAGCATTTTTTTTTTCTCATTTCTCCAGAAACTCTACATTTTCCTGTTTCAAGACATCTTGGTTTTGACTCGGCCTGTTACACGAAACGAGCGTCACTCCTACCAGGTTTACCGGCAGCCAATCCCAATCCAGGAGCTGGTCTTGGAAGACCTGCAGGATGGAGATGTGAGGATGGGAGGGTCCTTTCGAGGGGCTTTCAGCAATTCAGATAAAGGTAAAAATACACGCTTTAAAATAGTTTCAATAATCATAAACTCAGTTTTAATCTATAAGAATTCTGTCCCCACACAAAAAACTAAAAATGAAATGGGTTCCATCATCCTATACCTATTACACTCCTTGAGTTGGCAGGTGCTGTGCTGCTCTGACACCAGCACATGTACCTAATAAGTAACATCTAGGCACTATGTAATGTATCTGCCTAACATGTGCATGCTGTATAAATACCAGCACCCATATTCACTTTATCTAGAATAAACTTTTTAAGTCTGATTTCCATTTTTTAATTTTTCTTTTTCTAGCTAAAAATATCTTTCGAGTTCGCTTCCAAGACCCCTCTCCAGGCCAGTCCCACACTCTACAAGCCAATGATGTGTTCCACAAGCAGCAGTGGTTCAATTGTATCCGAGCTGCCATGGCCCCTTCCCGACAGGCCACCAGCCCCTCTGAGCTGCAGGGCTTGCCGGAGCCCCACGAGGAGTACGGAGAGAACTGCCCCCCTGCCAGCAATGCCAGGGCCCAGAGACGGGCGTCCACGGCATCCAGCGTGACTCAGGTGGAAGTTGATGGAGACGCTTCCGAAAGTGGCACCCCGGTGCACACAGCAGACAATGCTAAGGGCACAAAAGCGCCCCGAGCCCAGGCTGGCCTCCGAAAAGCCAGGGACAAAGCCCAGGTCGGTGGCAAGCGGAAAGAGACACTGGTGTAAAGGAAACTCTGTGGTAACCGGGGGAGAGACTTTATTTATAACTGTGTACAGTTGTTCTTTCTTGTAATGTGAGTATGGGAGCGTTGCAGGGTTACTTAATACCAGTCTTCACATTTTCTGTGTTTTTGGTTGGGTTTTGGTGGTGGTTTTTTATTTTTTAATTTTTTTTAATGGCAGCTAAAGATATATATGCAGATTACTGTTAAACTGCAGTGTTTTTTTTTTTCTCAGATCATCTAGAACATGTAAGTCTGGTATTTTTAATCAAATGAAATACTTATGAAATGGGTTTTCTCTTCATTCTGCATTCATCGTGACTTTTTTTTTCTTTTTCTTTTTTGCGTTATGCGGGCCTCTCACTGTTGTGGCCTCTCCCGTTGTGGAGCACAGGCTCCAGACGCACAGGCTCAGCGGCCATGGCTCACGGGCCCAGCCGTTCCGTGGCATGTGGGATCTTCCCGGACCAGGGCACGAACCCGTGTCCCCTGCATCGGCAGGCAGACTCTGAACCACTGCGCCACCAGGGAAGCCCCATCACTTTTTAATACCAATTGTGATGTTTATAATATTGGCCAAAGCTTAAAATTTTGCAAATACAAGGATTTTACCAGTGTTTATTTGATAAACTTTGCATGCAGAATTTGAAATTTTAACATCAGCATCTAAGATCTACTTGGAATATATGTTTGCAATATTTCAGAATTTATGTTGAAACATAAGTTCCTTGGAAAAACAAAACTTAATAGGTTTTCCATTTTACCAACTGGAATGCTTTTTATTAGTTTGTTTTTCACTGCACATTCCTCATTTTTCATTGATTTAACCTGCCAATTATTTAATTTTTTCATTGTAAAGTAGTTTTTAGTATTTGCTTTTATTTTTTTACTTTGATGCCTTTTCAAATTGGCATGTCTTTAAAGTGTTTTTCTTCCTTGATTAAAAATGTGTGTGTGTGTGTGTGTGTGTGTGTGTGTGTGTGTGTGTGTGTGTGTATTTTTTTAAATCATATTAACTTTACCAAGTGAAATCAAGCCATACTGTTTTTGAGCCAGTTAAGAAAATTGCAGTTTTTAAAGTGTAGTATTTCAGGGTTAGAACATACATGAAATGACTCAGTATATTCTGGACTACTGAAAGAAAACCACCTTAAGGATTTCATGGAAAGTTAATATTGTCTGAAAAGCAAGAGGGAAGGAAGTTGGCTGGTAATAAGTATTAAAAAAAAAAAAAAAAGAGGGAAAAAGAGTGTAGTTTTGTCTTAAAGTAAAAAATGTCTGGTTGTGTCAGACATTTATGAAAGATAGTAAAAGCTAAACTTGAGAGTGTGTAGTAAGTTGTAGAAGGCTTGAGGGAAGTGAACTGTATTTGCCTTGGTTTACAATACTTGCAAATAATGGGTTTGAAAAGAAAATGTGTTGAAAATTTGACCATATGAGATCAGTTTTGGCAGATGTATTCATAAGAGACTGGTGAATCTTTTACTATGAAATGTTTCTGTTCAAATGAGATCGTAGTCTTTAAGGCGGGGGTGCTAAAAGCCCTATGTCATGGCAGATTTGTAATGGTGATCAGCTCAAGTAAATGTTGACTATTATGTGAACTATATTTGGCCAGTGGAAATGAAAATTGAAAAAGACTGTAAATAGTTACATCCAAATGATTTCTCTGTATAAATGAATTATACAATTAAAAAAAGAAAGTCACACACATAATCACCCTTAAAGGTTTCTTGGCTGGTGGATGTTTGGGGGATGTTTGCCAGAATGCGTTGGTATAGCAAAGGGGGTGATGGCAAGCCTCACAAAGTTCTTTAAAAAGTCATAAATACTTACACCTTTGAAATTCATTGAAAAGTAAGAGAAAAAGATTCAATTAGGTCAAGTTTTTTGAATCTTATTAAATCATTTAGAACACATTATAATCAGAAATAGCAGTTGAATTGAAGACAGCTGAACATCTGGCCACTTTCTGGATACAATAGTAAAGCTATTAGCAAAGCATCCTCATTAATTTGATTAATTTCAGATTTTAACTTAGGTATCTCAGGTTTCTAACTCTGGAAATTCAAAGTCAGTAGTGTAGATTATATCAGTGGTTATGATCTGAAAAATCAGCAGATTTCTAATCATTTGTAGAGATGTTATAAGATACAGTCTCTTCCAGAATTACCTTGATCAGCCTCAAGTTGTAGAAACAATAGTAGTTCTAATATTGTTAATGAAATGATGTTTTACTGAAAACTCTAGCTTCCTTGGGTTCACTCAAGGGAAAAAATAAGACCCAGAAACTGAATAATTGTGTAGAATGGACACTCTTCATAAATTGCATCTATATTTGAGAACATCTGACGATTTAGCCTAGTAGTTCTCAAGCCTGTTTGGGCATCAGAGTCACGAGGGGTACTTTGAAAAAAATAAAGGTAACTGGGCCGCACCCCCTAGCTCCCCTCCCCCAATTCCTACACCTGTTTCACTGAGTCAGTGTCTGGGGGGTGGGAGTAGAGGGCTGATAATTTATATTTGTAAACACTCCCCTCTAGTGATTCTGATACAGTGCATTCCTTGGGTCAGCACCTAGTAATCACTGATCTAGCCAGTAGCCATTATGTAAATGCTATATAGTAAGTACTGACATATATCTATTAGCTTTTCAGTTTACCTTTAAACTCTTCAGAGTCTGAGTTGAGGTAAGTACAGTTTTTCTTTTAACTTCTTTCCATGAGCATGTTTGTATATTTTGAGCAAAGGGTAGTCTCTCTGAACTGAGGGCTCAACCTAGGATGTGTGCATACAGGTGGGAGGGGAAGCTCGGGTATCTGGATTAACTGTCAGCCAGTGGGACACCAGTGTCACTAAATCACCCTTGAATCTATTAAGACTGGCATTTTCTCAGCTGATCCGGGAGGCGACTCGCCACTCTTGTGCTGGCTTAGCTCTACTTTATGTTTAGTGCTTGAGTAAACATGCAGACCCAGCACAGTACTTGGTTTTCTACAGTATATGTATGGCTAATGCTAATGTTACTGAATTCATTTTACAGCCATCTGCCAATGCCTGGCTAAGGCTCCCATCTGTCAGTCTTGATGACTGAGATACAGACCAAAGGGGGCATCTCTCCAGTTCTCTTCCTTATTAGAACTCCTGCCTGTCCCTAAAGGGGAAACTGGTGGGTAGTATTGTCTGTTAGGGTTAGAAGTCCTGGGATTCAAAGTAGGTGATACCTCAACCTGCAAACTTGGGCTTTTCTTAATCAGCATTAGCGAACACCCTTGAAAGAATCGCATTCCTTTGTCCATTGAAGCTAATACCCATGAGAGGAATATCCTAGCAAAGTAAATCTCCCTCAGTCCTAGAGTCTAGAACTTCCTAGATCAGAGGAGTTTGGGGTTTTGCTTGCATATTTGAGCAACTCCAGAACCAACTGCAAGTCTGAGGAACTTACCAGATATGGTGGTTTCCTCAGGTCTGGTGGTACATAATCTTATTTAGCATGCACGCTTTGAGACAATGGGAGCATCCACTAGGGTAACAAATAAATGTTTAAATCCATAGCTTCAAAATGAGTCTGTAAGAAAAAGCACAACCTTTTAAATCGCCTTTGGAGTATCTCATGAAACCAACTTACTCCTTTGAGAACTGATTTTAAAAAAATCAAGCATTTATTCTGCCTTTTCCTCTACAAACTGTATCTCAGGGTAACTGAACAGCTGAGGAAGGGAAGATTTTCTTTATAGCAGTAGCCCAGCTAATCAATGAAGAAGGCATGATAGAATATCACCATTTTGTAAGCCCTGGTGGATTGATGGATCTAGATTTCAGCCATTAATAAAGACCACCAGCCATGGCATACCTCTTGACAGTGGTGCCCCCCACCACCTAAGCAGTCTTCCCAAGAAAATCAGCCTGAGTTGCATCTGCAGGAAATTAAGACAAATGACAGTTTCTTCAACAAAATAAAATTGAAAGAGAAAGATGGAGGTATCTATGACTTAAGAGACATGTCAAACCATTGCAATGTATGGACTTACTTGGATCCTAAATCAAATTGTTTTTAAATAAGACAATCTGAAATATCCAGGATAGACTGGATATTTAAAGTCCCCTAGATATGGGGGTTTATTTATATATAAATTTATTTATATTTGGCTGTGTTGGGTCTTCACTGCTGCACACAGGCTTTCTCTAGTTGCGGCGAGCGGGGGCTTCTTTTATCGCAGAGCACAGGCTCTAGGCGCGTGGGCTCAGTAGTTGTGGCTCGTGGGCTCTAGAGTGCAGGCTCAGTAGTTGTGGCACACAGGCTTAGTTGCTCTGCGGCATGTGGGATCTTCTGGACCAGGGCTCAAACCCGTGTCTCCTGCATGGGCAGGAGGATTCTTAGCCACTGTGCCAATAAAATTGTATGAGGTCTGAGATTTCCTTCAAAATTACAGGGCAGGAGCATGGTTAGGGATAAAAATGAAACCAGATTGGCCAGCAGTTCAGGATTGCTTAAACAGGATGAGAGATCATGAGAATTCATTATATTCTTTGCATATCTTTTTGAAGATAAGTGACATTTTTCACTAAAAAAGCAGAAGTTAAAAAAGAAAAAGAACTTAATGAAATTCCAGGATCCTAATGTTTCCAACTTCTCAGTCTCTTAACCCACTCTGAACCCCCAGTCTTCACTTTTCAAAATAAAGGCAGAATGTTTATCAAATATAGATGATTTGCTCTCTACCCTCTCACAGATACACAAACCTTTTGCCTAAATTCAACATTTGTGTCCTCTGTTACAATTTGGCGACAGGATCAGACTAATCTGGATTCTGGTTTAATCCACACAGCCTTTTCCTCCCTCTACTTTCCTTTCCCTGTATGTCTCCCTCTACCATCATCTGCTTCCTTCACCTGCCCGCTTTCCCAGGCACACGAACGTGTTTTCCACCCTGAGCTGAGGCAGTGAGAAAGATGTTCCCAGGTCCCCAGTGAAGTGACTCCATGCGGCCTGACCCTGAGAATTTCCAGCAAGGGCCAGTTGGTTAACTACATCTCTGCCCCTTAAGAGAGGAGACAGCATTACAATCTCTGGTAATGTTTGTGCTGCTGAGTAGCCCAGAAAGTGAGACAAAATCAGCTACCTTCGAAGAATTCAGCTGACCTTCCACGGAATTCAGATTCCTCTGTAGCTGCTGCTGGGGGCAGGGGTGGGGGTCTTGTTTCCCTCACTCTCTGGGCAGGGCCAGGAGAGACAAATCAATAAAGTCAGGCCTGGAACCTCACACAGAGTTTAGTCTGATCCCCTCTTCACCGGCTGAGGCATCTGAGATCTGGAAACATCACATGACTCGCCCAGGATAAGCCGGCGGGTGTGTAGCAGAGCTGAGGTTAAAGTCCTGTGCCGGCCTGTGTGTGTCCCCTGAAGATGCCGCCTCTGCTGCCAGCCCACGGAGGTTCAGAGGACCCGCCTTGGAGGACTCCCGCAGACCTTGGAAACGAGTGTGTTATGAGTAGTGACCACAGCAGAGGTTCGTGTCTGGTTCCAATAGGCAGCAGGTACAACCCCGGTCAGTTCACCTCTTCACACAGCTCTGCAGAAACTGGTTTCATTCTGTTCCCAGGAGCTGACACTGTTCTCAAATCGGAAACCAGAAACCAGAGCTCTCTCCAGCCTTGATGTCTTATACTTCTCAGACTGAGTGCCATCTTCTTTGTTATGCAGGTGCAGGCTCAGAGTCAAAGCATCTCCCGGGGCCTCATAGCTGGCAGGTGACAAAGATGGAGCTGGAAACTGGGCTCGGACTGCTGGTGCTGTTTACTCCACTCACTGTGTTCACAACTTGCCGTCCCAGGAGGTCTGGGGGTGGGGGGATGTTAAAGCTGGGGTGCAGGGAAGGGGTGGCAGAGGGTGGCCTGTCGGTGTCCCCCCACCCAGGTGGCCACAGGTGCTCTTTCAGTTTGAAAGGGAAGAGGGTGGTGCAGGGCTGGCAGAAGTGTTGGGAGTGAAGGGGAAGAAAAGACGTGACCCCGTTTCCCTGGTTTAGAAAATGGGGGGTGGGTTGACCTGGGCTCCACGGCCCTGGCCTCTAAGCTCTCTGCTTGTGCCGAGGCCTCAAGGCCTGTTGGTCCCAGCCTTCCAACCAGGGTGCTGCCCCCGCTAAACTAGGAAGCAGAGGTTTAACTGGACATTCTGTCTCCCTTTCTTTCCCCTCAAACACCGGCTTCTCTGTGCGTTTAGAGACCCGCACCCTCAGGTTTGACCAGTGCCTGGTGTCATCCGCTGTGTTACCCACAACCTATGTGATCAGGTGGCTCCCTCGTCCCTCTGAATACAGGCCCAACTTGCTGCCTGGTGCCCACCCAGCCTGCCTTCCCCCCAGCCTGCTCCCTCCAGGACACAAGCCGCTCCCGGTAGAGGGTGTCTCCAGCGCTTCCCCAACCCCACTCTGCCAAATCCCAAACACGGGCCCTGAGAGTCTTCGTTCTTGCTGTGCTCCCAGCACTCTGCAAAATCAGCCCCACGCCCCCGGCAGACCAGCGGGCACAGCTCGAGGACCATATGCGTCCGTCCCCATGGCTCCCACTGTCTGGGGTCCCCTCCTGGCAGGCCTCGTCCGCCCTTCACGCTGGCCCTGAGCACCTGGAGCTCGCACTGAGGCCCATGTGGCCCCGAGCAGCATGTGCCTTACCCCTCAGCTTCCTCTAAGAAGAGCCAACTTAAACCCATCATCCCTCCCGTCCCCGGTAGGCCTCGCCCTCTGGGTTAATTCTCCAGATTCGGTCCCTGGGAGCGGGCACCACCTTCCTTCCTGAAGGCCCTCGTCCTCCAGCTGCCGTGCCAGCACATTCCCCTAGTCCTCCCTCCCTCACATCTTCTCTCCTCTGGGCCCTTCTCTTCCAGACCTGAAATGGCAGAGAGCCACAGGGCTCGGTCCCCAGACCTCTTCTTCTATGCTCCTGGGAAACCTGATCCATTCCCATGACTTTACTGTCCCCAGTGCCTGACAATTCCCAAAGGACACCTCCAGCCCTCACCCCTCCCGTGAGCTCCAGCCTCGCCACCTGGCATGGCAGCCTCTCCCATGTGCCCACTTGGAAATCTAAGATCTCACATTTGACGTGACCCAAGAGGACCACTGCTTGTCCACCCCTAATCCTCTCCCCCGCCACCCTGAACCTTCCCCCATCTCAGTAGATGACACCACCGTCCATCCACCCTTGATTCCTCTAATTCACTCACATGCCATGACCACTCACTCTCTGAGCCGCGTCACCTTGACTTCACATCACATTCAGAATCCCACCCAGGGTGAGGGGCAGTAAACTCTGGTCCCTACGTTCCACTCCTCGCCACTCTCAATCCACCCTCCATACAGCAACCAGAATGATCTTTCTAAAGAATTAGATCATGATAAGTTATCAAATCTCTTGGTTTTGTGTACTCCACTTCATGGAAACAACAAGGCCATCATCCTAAACACAGTCTTTAAGGGAAACCTTTAAAACGCACCTTCAAAACATCTTAGCAACTTGCTAGAATGGTACCCGAAGAAAGGAAAATTGGAGATGGGCTGAACTGTAAATTTCCTACATAAGGCTCTCTTCTAAGTCTTATAATAAATGTAAAGGTCATGTTTCTACCCTAGATAACAGTAATAGTCTTCCTTAAGTAGGTCAGTGATAGTCTGTGCCAGCTGTATATCCTAGTCCTTACATTTGCTCTCCTGTTCGTTCCTGGTCTTCCTCTGGGTGGTTTTTATTTGTAAGGCACAAACATCCTCTTTTTTTTAACTCCTTGCTCTTGTTTTCACATTTAGTTTCAAGTGGCGTAGTCCTTATTTCAATCCAGAAGATTTAACTATTTCCTCTGAGAATTGATATTTGCTCTTCAAAATGTATATATATATATATATATATATATATATATCTCAAAGCAAAATGTTAGAGCTCTAAAAATAATTTTTTCTGTTGTTAAAAATCGTACAGTTTCAGATTTCCCTGGTGGTGCAGTGGTTAAGAATCCACCTGCCAGTGCAGGGGACACGGGTTCGAGCCCTGGTCCGGGAAGATCCCACATGCCATGGAGCAACTAAGCCCGTGCGCCACAACTACTGACCCTGCACTCTGGAGCCCATGAGCCACAACTACTGAAGCCCATGCGCCTAGAGCCCGTGCTCCGCAACAAAAGAAGCCACCGCAATGAGAAGCCCGCACACCGCAACGAAGAGCAGCCCCCGCTCGCCGCAACTAGAGAAAGCCCGAGCGCAGCAGCACAGCCCAAACTAAAATAAATAAAATCATACATGTTCATCATGGAAAATTTCGATAACTCAGGAAAGTATAAAAAAGAAATTGCCTCTAGAGAATGAGAATACCCTCATCTCAGACCCCACAGGCTCCACAGACTGGAGGAAAGTATTTGTAAAAGACACATCTGATAAAGGACTGTTACCCAAAAATACACCCAAAAAACAAACAAAAAAACTCTTAAAAAGAACCTCTTAAAACTCAGCAATAAGAAAATGAGCAAACCAGTTTAAAAAGACTTGAGTAGACAGCTCACCAAAGAACATACACGGGTGGCAAACATATGAAAAGATACTCAACATCATAATGGCCCAGATTCAAAACACTGACAACACCAAATGCTGGCGAGGCTGTGGAGCAACAGGAACCCTTCATTCATTGCTGGCAGGAAGGCAAAATTGTACAGCCACTTTGGAAGACAGTTTTGGCAGTCTAACCAAACTACAAAACCTACCACGTGATCTAGCAATCATGCTTTTAGGCATTCACCCAAAGAAGTTGAAAACTTATGTCTACACAAAAACTTGCACATGGATGCTTTTACAGCATCTTTATTCATGATTGCCAAAACTTGGAAACAACCAAGATGTGCTGCAGTAGATGAATGGATAAACTACAGTGCATCCAGACAGTGGAATATTATTCAACGCTAAAAATAAATGAGCTGTCAAGCCATGAAAAAGACAGGGAGGAAACTGAAAGGCTACATGCTGTATGATTCCAACTATACTGATGTTACGGGAAAGGCAAAACTATGCAAACAGTAAAAAGATCATTGATTTTGAGGGGTTAGTGGAGAGGGAGGGATAAATAGGTGAGGCACAGAGGGTTTTTAGGGCAGTGAAACTACCCTGAATGCTACTGTAATGATGGATACACGTCATTATACATTTGTCCAAACCCACAGAATATACAACACAAGAGTGAACCCTAATGTCAACAGTAGACTCTGGGTGAGGATGACGTGTCCATGCAGGTTCATCAGTTTTAACAAATGTGCCGTCTGATGGGGATGGGGATGGTGATGGGGGGGGAGGCCGCGGGTATGAGGGCCGAGGGATGCAAGAACTCTACACTTTCCACCTCATTTGGCCGTGAACCTAAAGCTGCTCTAAGAAAATTAAGTCTTTTTTTTTTTTAAGAGAAAGAAAAAACTTACCCAGTCCCAATGTGCCACTAGGAGCACACATCCTTCAAAGACTGTCTACAGAGATCAAAACTGGGGTGACAGAGCACACGTTCTACACGCATTGCCGGCGAGCACCTAGCACAGTGATTCAGACCCGTCTGCCTGAACGACCGGGCCAGGAGCCCTCGCTCTCAGCCCACGGCTGCTCGGGGACATTGTGCACCCAGAGGCCAGGTCTCAGGCTCTAATCGCAGGCCCCGCCCACCCAGGGCAGCCGCACCTCCAGCTCCTGAAGGGTCAGGATCTAAGGCAGGCATGTGCCCGGGGTGCCCGCAGTCTGGGTGAGCGGGGCTCCGAACTGCCGTTTGTCCACCCCTGTTGAGTCTGGGCTGGAGCTGCCTCTGTCCCAGCTGAGCAGGGGTGGACCAGCCCCGGGCAGAAGCCCTTGCCTCTTCTGTGTCTCCGCCTGGAGTCCGAGCGGGGCCTCTCTTCCGTGCCCCGTGGGCAGAGGCCCAGGGCTGCCAATCGCCCCCTCCCCGGCAGTGCTGGGGGACGGGATGAGGAAGGAGCAGGCTGCAGCCCTCTGGTTGAAGTAATTCTCTCCCCTCCAGCGGCTCGGGCTATAGCTGCCCGTTGAACGTGACTTGAGAGGCTGGCACCAGGCCCCCTTCCGCTCCTAGAAACTGCCCCAGGACTGGGAAAAGGCTGTTAGCTGACATCGCGCACCTTCGCCAACCGTGGAGCATCGAGTTCAAGCTGGTCCGCCTTCTCCCTACCAGGCACCCCCGCGGGCCCACCTGGATGTTCATCTCGGGCCATCTCCAGGTGTGATGCTCAGGGCTTGGCTCTTCACCCAATTGTCAGAGAAAACACGTGGAAGCTGTGATGACGGGGAAGAGAGGGAGGGGGAAGGGCAGGCAGTTCCCTGAGGTCGACGCTGCAGATACAGGCGAATGAGGTGTAGGGTGGAGCCCTCGCCCCCACTTTCTTCCTGCTCTTCTCCCGTTTCCAGGGCCTGTACTCAGTGCCCTCCAGGCAAGGGACGGGGGCGGGGGGCACCTTCGCACAGAGTCTCTGCCCCAAAGGAACATGTGGCCCAAGACAGCCAGCAGTGAAACCCACACGGGACAAACGTCACAAACCACAGGGATAGACAAATAGCAGGTGATGTTTCCGTAGCGTCAAAGGTACATGCTTCTTACAGGGCAGCAGAGGTAGCTGGAAACCCAGCACCGCCTTCACGCGGCCCGGGGACCGGCAGGCCTGAGTCAGGTGTGTTCCCTCAGACCTACGCGTGCCTGATCCCAGCGGGCAGCGCACTTGCCCAAAACAAAGGAAAATGACACACAGGCAAGTAAATACACACTCCCGCACCTCCCATCTGAGAGCAACTGGGCAGAGTCCCTGCAGCACAAAATGATGTTTGCCTGCACGGCAGGGGCGTGAATCTTTTCCACAAGAGGAAACTATTTCTGCAGTCATTCTCTGCTGCTCTAACTTACAGGCTAGGTCCTCTGGGGCTGGATCTCTGAGAACTGTGCAGTGAGTTTCTTTGTTGCAGTAACAAACAAGTGCAGCTGTTGGCATGTGCCTGCTGAACAGCATGGGTCCAAGGGATGCGAAATAAGGTGCCGAAATCAGAGCAGTGAAAAGTGACACCCTAACCCGGCAAATGCCGGCACCTTGAGCCTCCCTCCCCTGCAGCAGCCAGGCTGGCTCCCCAACCTGGGAAGCTGTTCCCCCCTCCCTCCCCCTCTTTCTCCTTCCCTCTGTCTAGTGACCTCCTACTCATCCTGAATCAGGCTTGTTTTGCCCCGTGTACAGCAACCCAAAATGCTGAGACGCCAATGTTTGCAGCAAAGAGAGGGATTATTCGCAAGGCAGCCAGGCGAGGCGATAGGAAAACAAATCTCCAATCCGGCTCCCCGAAGGCAAGCGGCCAGGGCACTTAAGGGATGAGGACTAAAGAAGCAGGGTGATCTGAGGCATGGGGAGCGTGGGGAGAGCTGATTGGGAAAAGGTGTGGTGATGGTCGTTCTGCCCAGGCGTAACTAAGCTACAGGCCTCTGCACGTTCAAAAGGTCACCCACCACGTGGACATGCACGCCTGCCCAGTTGAAGGGTCAGTGGTCCCACCCAGTCTTAACCAGCTCGGTTCAAACTGGACACAGCTGACTCTCGCTCAGCTGAACTAGACGCAGCTGACTCCAACTTTCTGGAAAAAAATGGAGCAAACATCTTATTGTTTAGGCTCCATGCGGCCTGGAGAACAAGCAAGTTTTTTGTAGCAACAATTAAAACAACCTTGATTAGTAAAGGCAGGTGCGATGGAGTTAGTTAATGATCACCCTCGGTTTTGATCCTTCAGACCCAGCTAGGCCTCCCCTGTTGCAGGCCTCTGACACCCCTGTAGACCCATCCCCCCGCTGCGTCCCCACCGCACTGGGGGTCTGTGGCTACCCCTGTGACATTTAACACTTTCCAGTGTGAGCATCACCTTCTCTACTCGTCTGTAAGATTACTGGTCTTTGTGTCCTACCCACCAGTTCTCCTGACGTAGAGAAAGTGCTCGGACGTGTTTGCTAAATGAACCAGGAAGGCTAAATTATCTCAGCTCTGCCTCAGCAAGAGTCAGTGTTACAGGAAACGATCTGGTTGAAGACTTCCAGCCCTGCGAGGGCCCTGTGGCAGCCAGGCCTCCGATGAGCCCCCATCCTGGAATTCAGACCTTCTCCAGCCCCTTCCCGCAATGCATCCGGGCTGGTCTGCATGACCAACAGAATAAGATGGACATGACAGCATGTGACTTTGAAGCCACTTCCGCCTTACTCGGTCCTGGAGGAAGCCAGACACTATGCTGTGAGGACACTCATGCTGGCCTGTGGAGAGGCCCCCGGGCGGAGGAACTGACGTGCCCACAGCCAACACCAGCTTGCCCACCGCGTGAGGGAGACACGGGGTGGGGGGCAGACCTCGCGCCCCAAGCCGAGCCTTTGGATGATGCAACCTCATCAAAGATGCTGGGCCAGAACCACTCTTTGATTTGCTCCTGGAGAAATTGTGAGATTGTGTGTGTTGATGAAGGTTTTGAAGCCGAGGGTGACGTCCAGTTAAGTCCATTGCACCTGTACCTGCCCTCACCTATGAAGCTCGCTTTCATTGCTGCCACGAAAGACTTGAACGTCCTCCACATGTCACGGAGCCCAAACAATAAGATGTTTGCCCTAGCTGTTTTCCAGGAACTTGGAGTCAGCTGTGTCTAGTTCAAGCCCCAGCCACTTAAGGCTTCTTAGGACCACTGATCCTCCAACTGGGCATGCACAAGCATCTGCTTAATGACCTTTTGTCATCAGGATCCCAAAACGCCACCTTCAGAACTGCTAACTCCTCCGTCTTCTGAACAAGCTCCCGTGGAAAAGCCTGCAGCTTAACACCTGCTCAGAACAACAATGAAACTCAACTTTTTCTTATTTCCAATCACCTTTCTGCCACGCCCCACGCCTCAGACTACGCTGCTTCCTTACCCCATAAATACCCCAGGCCCTCGCCTTCGGGGACGTAGATTTGCGGTTTGTTCTCCAGTCTACTCGTCCGGCTGCTTCTGCTCTTTCTCGGCTGCAAACCTCAGTGCCTCGGTGTCTGGCTGCTACGCAAACTGAGCCAGGTTTAGTAACAGTTTTTACGGAACTTCTTATCGTAGTGATAGGTAAGTACAGACCCTGATAGGTGAGCTGGGTTGGAGCTGTCGTGGGGAGACCTGGGGAGAGCCCGGTCCGAGGGGGCTCATAGGCCCTGGGATTTGGACCAAACCAGAGAGAGCAGGTTAGTGCAAACCTCAGGAAGAGAAACCAAGGCTCGTCTCCCGGGGCCCCAAACAGGGGAGTAGGTCATAAACATCAACCAGACGCAGCTGTGGTCTAAGGCCTGCTGCCCTCTGTCCCTGAATCCTGCATCCCACTGGACAAGGCAAACAAGCTGACCTTGAAAGCCCCGGTCTTACTCAATCTTTTGACTTTACAGCAGAGGACTGACTTGTCTGCTGGGTTGAGAGCTGCGCCCCGTTCCTCTGACTCCAGCCGAGCTGCTCCGGGCTGCACTGCCCCACGGACTGGCTTCAAGGCTGATCGCCTCCCTCACCCACGCATCACCTGCCCCCGCCTACTGGCCAGGACGGTAGTCACTCCCCCAAAGGCCTGTCCTTCATGCTTCTGGTGGCTCTTGCACTAATTGCGGCGGTAACTCAACATCCAGCCTGGGCGGTGTCTGCAATCTCCTCCAGGTTCTACCTGGTGTTCCCCAGGGGACCCCTTAAATTCAACTACACAGCTTCCCACCCACCCCCAGGCCCGGGCAGGACTCTCGCCACCCAGTCCCTGGAGACGTCCTTTCTTCAGTCTCCGGAGAGACCCTTTCCTCAGAAGCAGGGCTGTCTCCCAGCCTCTGCAGCCATGTCCCCAATGTGCTGGGAGGCCCAGCAGGAGAATGAGATGCAGAGGAGAGCCTGCAGGGCAGTCTCAGAAAGGCTCTCTTCTCTCTGCACCTCCTCACTACCCTTCCATCCAGACTTCTGTGTACACTAGAAGGTTCCAGCAGTGACTTGGCTAAGCCCCTGGCTTCAGAGCTTGGGCAGGTTTACCAGATGACCTGCCGACTGTCACCTATTCATTTGTATTGAGAATATTTTCTGGATGCCTTCCGAACTCCCTCCTGGAGTTACTTAACTGGCCCTTCATTCTCCACCTCCCCTGGACCCGAAGAACAAGCCCTCTCTCTTCTCTCCTCACTTCAGACCAAACAGTGACCATCCCCCTCCCACCCCCTGCTTCTCCGCCTCCCTTTGGGTTGGATGGAAACCTACAGGTCACGACGCAGGAAGTGGTCCCTGGTGCTCTTCTTGATGAGCAAAAACAAGTTCTGAGACCTCGGGGAGTTTTTGCAAACCTTTGGAAATGAATCAGAAGTTTTGAAAGCTGAATCTTTAAAAAGGTCCCCCCGTGGCTGCAGCCAGATTTTGGCCCCTGGCTTGAGTTCTGAGCTCCCTCTGGTCTTGAGAAAGGGTCAGGAAGTGCCTGTGCTGTGCCCCCTCCCCAGGGGGAGAGCCAAGGTAGGCAGGCTGGCTGCACCTGCAGGAGCTCGAGGCCCAGGGCTCCTCTGCCCCCACCTGCGCCTGCCCTGCCCCCGGCTCCCCCTGGAAGAGTCTATGTAGGTGAAGTTCTCTCCTGCATCCCTCACTGTCACTTATCCTCTGTCTTTCTCATTCTCCAAGGCACTCATCTTTTCCTCTTGGGACTCGCTCAAGCCCACCCCTTCCGTGGCCTCAGCCCATCCTCAGTATAATGGAAGGTTTGGAGCACATCCAGGCCCAGTCATTTAGAGCCACAGTCACAATTCTGCATTTTTTAACCATTCTCTACCCGCTATTCTTTAATCGACACATTCTGCGTTTAGTAAGTGTATTTAAAAGATGGTGATTATAAGTGGAAAACCAGCTTCCCTCGCTATAACCAGAAGGAAACAATAACAATCACCATCCTGAAAGCAACACGGTAAGTCCTGCCCGAGACACTCTTGCCTTGAAAGGGAGGTCACCTCTCTCCTTTGTTACCTTTGCCAGGTTAAGTCCTAAAATCATCTCAGGTACCATCAGGCCCCAAACTTTAGTCAACAACGGACTCCCTTTCAGATCTACCAGTTTAGGACTTCCCTGGTAGTCCCGTGGTTAAGACTCCACGCTTCCACTGCAGGGGGCATGGGTTTGATCCCTGGTCAGGGAACTAAGATTCCACGTGCCACGCAGCATGGCCAAAAAATTAGAAGAAAAAAAGTCTACAAGTTACTTTTCTGTTTCTTTCTCCCCTCTCTTCCGCCCCCACCCCGTAATAATCATAACATACATGCAAACACAATCCTCTGGTCTAAAAGTACGTATGCCAAAACAGCGTTTTTGTTTTTGTTCTTTTTTTGCTAGCACCAACCACGGAGCAAGACACCAGCATTGTCTGGGGAGCGATAACAGGCTGTGTTTCCAATATCTCTGCCCACTGGCCCTGACAGATACCGTGGTGGTTCCTGCCAGGAAATCCCCTCTGCCTCATGGAAAACCCAGAGGAGGAAGTGGAGTCGCGAGGACTGTTCAGGCTCCACCCCAAGATGTTGGAGTGAAACCAGCCCATCTTCTCGGGTCCGGAAGCCCATGGGCTCTGCACACGCTTGCAGGGACCCGGGAGCCTGCGACAAGACACACACACACCACCGAAGCCCCATGCGGTTGCCTCTGCACCGTGTTTTACCAGATCCGAGCTGGTTTGGAGTCCAACTACCACTTGATAAAGCCCGCAGAGGAAGAGCTGTTGCTACCTCCGTTTTGCAAACGAGCAAACCAGGGCCAAGAGCTCTGCCAGAGATCTAACAAGGTCAGCTTCGCTCCCGCACCCACAGTGGGCATGCGTAAGTCCTCACCAAATGTATTGCCCTTCCTTCCCGAACCCCGAGGCCACTTGTGTGTTCTGAGCAGCTGTAGGGGGAGAGCCTGGGTTGACCTCTGCCCTGGTGCCCCCAGCCCACCCCGCCATGCCCACAGACTTCCCTGGGCCTCCTCTCCTGGTGATGGGGCGCCCTGTCCTGCCTTCTCTCCCCTCAGGGACCATGACACCCGTCCTTGCCTGGGCCATAGCCCCAGGGAACAGCTGGGCCTCAGTTACAGGGTTGCATCCTCACGTCAAAGACCACCCGCCACCCAACCCCTCTGCCCGGGGTTAACGGGGCTCGGCCTCGGGAGTTGGGGGCTGGGGGGCTCGGCCTCGGGAGTTGGGGGGTGGGTGCCCCCCCAGCCCTTCTCAAACCCCTGGCTCTCACTTCCAGGGCCTGGCGTGTGGCTGCCCCACAGCCTAGGAGACCTCTGTCCCCCCGCCTGCTCTGGCCTTGCAGTGGAGGGTCTTCAAGAATCTCGCATCTGACGCCTCCCAACTTTTCTCCCACCCCGGACCCCTGCTATTCCCCAAACTGTGTTTTCACCCAACAAACCACAGTTGCTGCATCATTTGTTTTCCAGATGTGATCAAAGATGGGCGGAGCTGCTCAGACGTCGCTGAGCATCAGGAGAAACTCGCTGGCTCTGCTGGGCGATGCCCTGGAGAGCCAGGGAACTCCTTCCTCGACATGCATTTGTGAGCAAGTACTGGACACTTTTTACCCACTTATACTTGTCTCTTGTGGCTGCTGGAATGAGTGACCGCAAACCTGGTGGCTCTGTCCTCACAGATCTGGAGGCCAGGTGTCTGTGGGCAGGCGGGGCTGGTTCCCAACGGGAGGCTCCGGGGAGAGTCTCCTCCTCGCCTCTTGGGGTGCTGGTGGCTGTCTGCATCCTCGGCACACCTGGCTTGTAGAAGCAACCCTTCCATCCCTGGCCTTCCCCACTCTGTCCAGGGTCTGTTTCCCAGAGAAAACTTCACACATCGTTAGAGTTCAACACATAAATTTGGGGGGACACAAAATGCAGCCTGTAACACTCAGTATTTCCAATAAAACAAGGATCTTTAGACCCACCTTCTAAACGATTCCCAAACTACAGAACCATTGAACTTCAGAAACGGGAGGAACATCAACGTCCATCCAGCCCAGGACCCGCGGGATGGGTGAGACTCCTCCACAGTCCTTCCCAAATGTCTCCCGAGCATCTTAGGGAACTCCTCTGTCCCCCGTCTCCCGAGGCAGCCCCAGACCCCTCGGGTGGCCCTGCGGTCCGGGAGCGTCATCCTGCTGAGCTGCCGTCAGGCTCCCCACCCCACCTCACCCCCTGCCCCCAGCACACATGCCGGCCCTGAGGCCGCTTGGAGCAGGTCCGAACCCCTTTCCAGGGGCGGCTCTTCAGCTGTGCAGCAGCCACTGTTCGGGTCTTCCTGCTCTGGGCTGAACGCCCCCCCTGCAGTGTCTTCCTTGTCACCCTTCTCTGGGCAGGTTCCAGTCCATCTCTACCCTTCACCGAGAAGGTGAGGCGCCTGGAAATGAAAGCAATGGTCGTGTCTATGCTGTTCATCCATCCTATGAAATCAGCCCCGCCGCTGGGATAACAGCAACGCGCAGGACGCATGGAGTCCAGCGGTCCTGACACTCATGTTCTGGCGGGGGCGGGGGGAGGAATGGTGGACGCAGAGGAACAAGCAAGGGACAGAGCGGAGCCATGCTCCCTGGAGTGGAAGCACGACCGTCAATAGTGAGGCAGGCGCTCTGGGCTGAGATCCAATGACAAGGATAGCAGCTCAGGCAAAGTCCCTAAGGTAGCAGAGCCCCCCTCCTGCACACCCCCTTCCCAAAGGCCCCACCAGCTCCTTTCTCTCTCCAGACCTTAGGTGCCTCTGAAGCAGGGCCAGCCCAGGGGCAGCTCAGCCAGTGCAGGCCCACCCAAGGTCATCGCCCTGGGAAGGAGGCTCGTCCTTAAAGACAGAGATTCCAGAATTTCAGTGGCTTCGAGGAGAGAGGATTATGTAGCAGTTTAGGCAGCCCACACTTCTCTGGACAAGCACGGGGTCCGGGTGTTTGGTGCCTTCCCCAAAGGTATGAGGCTGCTTCTGACCAGGACGAACCACGAGCCTAAAGATGGGCACAGAGGGTGCTTAAAAGGCAGGCTCTGCAGTCCTGGCTCCAGTGAACCCCGAACTCTCCCTGGGCCTGAAATGCCCACTACCCACATGGTCTTAGAAGCCCTGGACACTGAGAGACCCGGCTGAAACGTCATGTCCAGCTGCCTCTGCCCCCGGCAGGGTGAGTCCCCATCCCAGGGGGTACCAGCTCTCCAGTGGGCACCCCCTCCCCAGCAGCGATCATCTGTGCTCACGTTAGTCCCCAATACAGGGAGCTTTCAAAGTGGAGGCTTTCTTGCATCACCAGCGCCTAACACTGTGTCAGGAAATAATGGTGAAGGAAGAAAAGAGAGAAGGAGGGGAAGATGCAAGGACAAAGGAGTCCCTGAGCTCCAGCAGGAGCCCGGCTCTCGGGGTGAGTGTCGGCTCCTGTTTGCACACTCGGGCGGCTCCCATCTCCCCCTGAGCCTGCTGTGACCTTCCCCCCATCCTCACAGGCCCACGGGGAGGCGTGGGGCTCAAGGAAACACTGTGGGAGGAATGAATGAGTGAGTGAATGTCACCGCCATCACCACCTCGCTGTCGTGACCACATGGGTCTGGATGCAGGAAAACTAGTACTCCTTGAGAGCACTGGCATCCCCTCCCCGAGAACTGACTTCCTTCTGGGCCAAAGGTCAGAAAGGTGGGGGCTCCATGTTGGCTCTCAGGGGGCAGAGCAGGTGGGGGGCCGTGGGTCACCCAGCAGAGCACTGTCTGTTCCCAAAGTGACTCAGACTGGACTTGGGTGACAGCAGCCTCCCAGTGTGGGCTGCAGAGCCTGTGCTCGCCACCCTGCTCCACCCCCCAGCACTGCGCCCCCTTCCTAGTGGGCCAGAGGAGGCTCAGGCCTGGGGCACTGGGCAGAACCATGGCTTCGGGGCAGGTAAGGGTTTCATACTCTTCTTGGCTTCTCAACCTTGGCCATACAAGCACCTGGGAGCATGAAGCAGGTGGCTTAGCCCGGGATCCCTGGACCAAGGAGAGGGTCATAACATCATGGAGGGGGAGGCCCACACGTGGCCTTTCTCAAAAGCTCTGCAGGTGCTTTAGTTGGCAACCAGGAGTGAGAATCACAGCTTATAGAGAAGGCTCGGGCTGGAAGGGCAGAGGTGATGCAGGAAGCTCGTGCCAGTGCCCTAGGGCGGGGTCATCTGAGTGGGAAAGAGACCCAAGCGCCCGAGATAGCCAACAGCGGCAGGTGAGCAAGACCGAGCTTGCAGAGGCACTCGGGCCCTTTCCCAAGTTGTGGTAATAACGGAGCAGAGCACACGAGGGGCAGGTGAGGTCACCTGTGCTGGGTAATGCCGGGGGAGGGGGGGAGGGGGGGAGGAGGGGGGAGGGGGGGAGGAGGGCCCTGGTTTCCCAGGAGTGGGCTGCTCCCTCTGGAGCGTGACCACCCAGCAGAGTCCTGGGTGAAGGGGAGGGGTAGGGCAGCCATATTCATGACCCTCAAACTCAGAACCTGAACAGGTTGACAGAAAATGGGGCTGGATAATTTATCTAGATTGTTCCTGAGAATCTAGGGCATAGCCTGAATCTATTGAGAACATACTCTTAACAACTTCTTTTTTGGGGGGGAGTGGGGTACTGTGAAGAGAGAAGCATTGATCTGAAATCTTATCAACTGGTACAGTGGCCTGACATCTAAATCGTTGTCTGTCCTACCAGTTACCTGCCCTGGAATCTATTTCCCTCCTACACCGAGAGGGAAAGAACTTTGTGATGGTTAACTTTAATGTGGCATCTTGGCTGGGCTAAATGGAGCTGGGGAAACAGTGTTAATGGGTGCGTGTGTGAGGGTGTGTCCAGCAGCCATGAGCATGTGACCGGGTTCAGCAGATTTCTCTCCCCATTGTGGGTAGGCATCACCCAATCCACTGAGGGTCCCAAACAGAACAAAAAGGGAGAGGAAGGGCAAGTTCACTCTCTGTTTTGAGCTGAGACATCCACCTTCTCCTGCCCTCGGACATGGGTCTGGTTTGAGCCTTCAGACTAAGATCGGGACTTACCCTGTCAGCTCCCGAGGCTCAGGCTTTGGTTTGGACTGAACTACGTCCGCAGGTCTCCTGGGTCTCCACCCACAGCAGGCAGGTCCTGGGGCTTCTCTGCCTCCTCCGTAATGCATGAGCTGATTCCTATAACAAACCTCCTCGTGTCTCTACAGACCCTACCGGTTCTGTGGCTCTGTTTCTCTGGAGAACCCGAATACAGAACAGCTGGGATGTTATGATCATATGCGGACTGTCTTCATGGTTCTTAGAAGCCGGGGCATAAGGTGCCCTCTCTCTCCAGTCACGCATCTTCCCGTCGAGTGTGAAGTTGTAGAGATTCCTTTTCACCCCATCGGCAGCACGGGAGCCACCTCCTCCCTGCAGAGGTCATGCCTCGTGTGGGAGGGAGCCAGCCAGGTCTCCGGGCATCTAGTGCAGATGGTGGGAGGGTTTGTACTAAACCAACCCCAATCCAGAAATCCACACGCCCTGAGCTCAGTGGGTTTACAATCTAGGGTAAACGTTGATGAGTTTTATTTTGTTATGTGGGGTCCTGAGGAAGGAGACTTGGCCTTGTTCGCAAGGAATTACAATACGAGATGCACTTTGAGAGACTCATACTAAGAGGGAGATGTTTAGTCATTCACTCCAAGGGTATATGTTAAGGATCCACAACATGCTAGGTCCTGTTCGGGAGGGCTTCCTGGAGGAGGAGGCATTTGATATGGACCTTAGCAGGCCTGTCAGGAATAGATATAAATTAAGATTTAAAAGATACAGTGAAGAAAATGTATTATTTAGTATATGGAATTTGAAACATCTGTTTTGACCACAGGTAGCATAATTCATTAAAATTAATGCCTGGAAGGATTTGGAGGAATTTTTGCTTTAGTTGAGATTAGTTTTGTTTTCACCAAAGTGGTTTCACCCCAACCAGTTCCCGTAAATGCATCAGTTCAGTTCTGCTTAGCCAAATGTCAGTTTTGTGTGTGATTCACATTCCAGGCGCTCGGGGTGAGTGTCGGCTCCTGTTTGCAGGACAGCAGCGAACAGGTCAGCTCCGCTCTGCGTCCACCCTGGCGATGAAATGCGACTGTTCATCTCTGTCAGGTTATCGTTCGATGTTTAGGTGAACTGACAGCAACTCAAACAATTTCCAAGCCACAGTCACACTAAAAACTGAAATATCAAACTAAACAAAACTTCAGAGAAATATTCAACAACGGCTAAGAACATCTTATCCAATGTGAATCCCTGTAATCCTGTGAAGTGTCTTTAGAAATAATTTTCTGGGAAATTGGGAAATACCAGCAAGCGGACCATTTGCAGAGCTAGTCTCAGCAAATGGATTTTCAGAGGTGGCTTTCGGAGCCCCCGGTTTCCTGATGTGACTTCGAGCCGCCTTGGCTCCTGGGAGGGTTCTAGCTCGCTCTCCTTATCCTCTTGGGGTCTAGATGGGGCAGGGAAGCTTCAGGACTAGGGGCTAGGTAACCTGGGCCACCCCCTCACCACCACCAAGGTCATCCAGGCCACCTGGAGCCAACGTGAAGCTCTTTTTCTGTCCCCTGCAGTGTCCGGTGTAAAGAGAAAGTCACTAAAACACAGGCCGGCAGATTTAAGAAGATGGTGAAGCCCTGGTCCCCACCAGACCCCTCCCCAGGGCTCCTTCCTCCAAGGGTGGGCCCACCGGGACGCCCCCTGGAAAGCAGCTGAGGTCCATCCAGGTCCTTCTCTCATCCGAGGCCTGAAGTAAGTCACTTCCTCTCCCAGACCCCCAGATTCCCGTTCTGTTCCCCAGGCAATAGATGAAGAGATATTTCTGCTGCTTTCTTCCTGCCCTGTGGCCCCATCGAACACTTTTCGGCAACAGCTCTGCAGGGATGAGCCTCAGGGGTCCCACCTCTCACCCCAGCCTGACCCCCACCTCCCTGGACTGCTGGTGGCTTTACCTCTCTCCTTCCCTCTGTAAGTTCTAACCGTCCATGAACTGCTTGCATTGTTCTCAGTAGAACGTATTTTACACACACAAGAATATGGAGAATAAAGTAACATCCCTGTATTAGCATCCTAGAACCAGGCAGCCTAGGAAGCAAAACCTGGAGGCATTGATCAAGAGCCTCCCGGATCCCTCCTCCTCCCCCTCCAGAGGAAGCACCAGTCCTGAACTTGGAGTTTACTGAGTAGTGTTTTTAAGGAAAGAAAACCAGTTTTATACTCCACAGACTTGAGCCACTGTCCTCAGAGCTTTGGGCCTCACGGGACAGTAAGATGTCAAAATTAATGTTGGGCACTTGTGGAATTCCCCACACTTCAGAGGAAGTACGTGAAAGAAAAAAAAACTCACAAAACTCACTTACCATCATAGTCACTTCATGAAAGAAAGGACATTTAACACAAACTATAGAAAGAGCATATTCTCAGAATTTAAGAAACTGAATACATTAGGTTCATCAAAACGTCTTTATTTTTCTTGTTTCCACACAGAGCCTGGAACACTTCCTCCTGGACCGGCCTGGCATTTAGGAACCTCTCATTTAGAAACTAACTTCTATGACCTGCGTCCCTAAGAGGATGGGGACTTTCTTGGGGGGGGGGAAGCACCCGGGGGAACCACCCCCATCCAGGATGGGTGCCTACTGCTGCCACCGTCCCCTCCTCTGATTGTGCCCCACTTCTTGTCTCCCGTCTTATCTCCTCCAGATGCTCCAGCCCCTCCCCCCCAGAACCCTCAGGGACAGGAGCCTCCTGCCTTTCTTCTCTGTCTCCCCACCCTCCAACCCAGGCCCGAGGAAAGGACTTCGGCCAGACCCTGAGTCAGGGCTAGGATGGATGGGGCAGCCCTCTGTGAGGTCACGGGAGGCTGAGTGACCCACTGAAAATGTCCCCAAATGGAAAAACTTCATCGATACCATAGCTGCACCTGGGTAGCATGATACCGCTCCCACTGCACTGGGACAGAGCTGTCACTCACCCGCCCACGTGCCGGAATGAGGGGGATGGTAAAGTGCCAGGCAGGTATTTTGCAATAACTCCTCAGGTAAGCGGGCTCTGCCTCTCCCCACCCTGCGCTGAGAACCTTTGCCTTGGCTCTGGCTAGGATGATTTTCGTTGCTGTTTTTTTTTTGGTTTGTGTTTTGTTTGGTTTTGTTTTTTTCTTTTAGCCGTGCTGCACAGCTTGAAGGATCTTAGTTCCCCGACCAAGTATCAAACCCACGCCCTGGGTAATGAAAGCGCAGAGTCCTAACCACCGGCCTGCCAGGGAATTCCCCGGCTAAGAGAGTTTTTTAAAAACACAGCAACAGCACAGAAGCCCAAGTTCAAATGGTACCTCAGCTTGACGCGGGGGGCGGTGCTGCAGGCAGACCCTCGTCTCCCATCTCCATGTTCTGGACTCCCCCCACCCCTCCATGGGCGCTCCCCAGCCTGGGAGCCACTTCAGAGCCCCCCACCACAGAAAGGCCCTGAGAGGCTGCAGCCAAGGGGTCTGGGGGGGCCCCTTCCTCCCTGAGCCGTGTCCTCCTCAGATCTGACTGGGAAACGCCCCCCCAAGTGCAGCCCTCTGCCCCTTACCCATCACAGCACCTCTCGTCCTTCCCATTCCCACCTGTCCTGCCCTCCTTCAGGTGGGGCAGGGCCGGTCCTCCGGGGCCACCACCTTCACTGTAGAAGATCCCATGTCTCAAAGGCAGGACAAGCACACGCGTGCGTGCACGCGCTCACATATGCACGCATGCACACATGCATCTTTTTCTTTTAGCTCAAGTGTGAAGAACAGTTGGCTACGTGCAAAGGATGATAAACTTCGTTTGTGGTGCAGGTATGTCCCAGCCCTTGGTCCAGGCTCCGGCCTCAGGTCCTGACCAGAAGCTTAGGCAGACCCTCCATCCCCCTCCATCCCCCTCCATCCCCCTCCATCCCCCTCCATCCCCCTCCATCCCCCTCCCACCCCGTGGTGCTCACCAGCCTCCTCGTCCACGGGCATCAGAAGGGGGTCTACTGGCCATGTCCCCCACTAGGGCCAAGTGAAAGAGGGAGAGGCTCAACAGAACCCCATCGTCTGGGGCCCTTGGACACCCCCCATTCAAGCGTAGCATCACCACCTCGAAGCTCAGGTCCCTTTTATTCCGATCACCACGTCACTTTGGGGTCCTCACAACAGCCCTGCGAGGTACGGAGCACCCCCGTCGTACGAGCACACGAGGTCTCGCCAGACAGAGAGCAGACCCCGGGCCCAGGAGAGGCCAGGGGTCCCCACGGGGAGGCCCCTCCCACCCACCACCTAGACTGTCCCTTGGCGTCCCCGGCTCAGAAGCCGGGCCGGACCCCGCAGCAGGCCCGGCGTCAGGCAGGAGGGGGCGGCGGTCGGGAGGCTTCACTTCAGCATGAGGACGCGCACGAACTCCTCGTAGCTCACCTGCCCATCCCGGTCCACGTCAGCTTCCCGGATCATGATGTCCAACTCCTCCTGGGACACCTCCAGCTGGGCCATGGCCTGCTTGAGCTCATCCATGCTGATGTGGCCGTCGCCATCCAGGTCGAAGGCGTGGAAGGCTGTCCTCAGGTCATCCGCTCTGACCCGGGCCTGAACCCCCTTGGCTATCACTGCCAGGAACTCCTGGGAGCTGATGACACCATCCCCGTCCGCATCGTCCCTGGCGATGAACCCCTTCAGCGCGGCCTCTGACGGGTTCAGGCCCCGCTCCTGCATCACGGTGCCCAGCTCCTGGGTGCTGATGGCACTGTCTTTGTCCTTGTCGAATCTGTGGAAGGTCTCCATGAACTCGGCTGCCTGCTCTTTGGACAGCTGCTCAGCCATGTCTCTCGCACCTTCTACAGAGCTTGCTGCCAACCCGCCCAAGGGGCTCACGTCAGAGCTGGGACAAGCGGCGGGACCGAGGCTCTGTCGGCGTGAGGACAGAGCTCCAGCGGCAGCCTTGCCACAGGATGGGAACCTCTCCTTTTCTGAAAATCCGAGCAAAGGGAGCAAGAAGACTCCCTCCCTACCCCACGTCCTAGGGTGAAATCCTCCTCCTAGGGAGGGACAGCTGAGAAATGCAGGAACTGGAGCGGCCGGTCTGCCCAGGAGAGGTGGCAGGCACCCCGGGCCTCACCTACTCCCGATGGCCAACCACGGCACCCCAGAGGCTTTTGCCCATGTGACTCTCACAGGGACCCTGGCCAAGCTGGGGAGGGGGGCTCAAGAGGGCTTTCCCAATTTTAGAGACGAGTGGGAAGGGGAGAGGAGCCTCCCTCAGTGGACATGGCAGACACTGGAGGAGTGGAAGGGCTGTGTCCAGCGTTCCTGTGCTCTCTCGGGGCTGCTGGCCAGCTCTCATCCCATGGGGCGGGGCTGGTGGAGGGCAGATGGTGGTAGAATTGAGTGGGATTCTCCCAGAATGGCACTGCGGGCGTCATCGCCCTCCAGCCCAGTGTGGCTGGCAGATCCTTAGGCGGGGATGCGGCTGCCTGCCTTTTTGCTTCGGGAAAGCGGGGAGCCAGTTGCACGCAGAGCCTGGTGCACAGGTGGTGCTGAGACTTGTTTATTAACTGAATGTTCAAAGTGTGATTTCAGAGCTGAGGAGAAGGCTTCCTGTCCCTGCAGAATACTCCTCCTTTAGCTCCCTAGTTTCTCTGATTCCGTTCTCTTAAGACCAGGGTTCTCTACAGAGACACCAGGAAGGAGGGGACCCTTCATTTACGATCTCAGAGGGGTCCTGCCTGGGAGCTGCGGGAAGACTGGAAAGCACTGGGCTGGAGTAGGCAGCCCCTGAAGATGCCAGGGGGTGGGAGGATGTAGAATCGGGTGGCTGAAGCTGTGAACTTGGCCTGGCTCGTGGGTTTACTAAGTCAGCCCCAAGCGCAGAAACCCGTTTAGGAAACTCCCTGGACCCACGGTCTTACCTGTTTCATCTCTGCCCACTGCTCTGTGTAGCAGAGTTTAGATCAAGAGCTCGGGCCGTGGGGACCCTGCAGGAAGAGGGGCATCCCCTTCCTGGAGGATGTTGAGTCCCCTGCAGCTGTGACAGGATGGGTGACCCCCTCCAGGGCGGCTGGGTGAGCCCTTGGGGCGGAAGAGGCTTCACGTGCAGTAGCCGTGTGTCTGTGTGAGAGTGACGTGTGTGCATGAGTGTGTGTTGGTGGGAGGTGTGCAGGCCTCCAGAGCCAGCGCGAGGGCAGGTGGCTTCAGCTTCCCAGGGCTCTGACCCGGGAATACACGCCAGTGCGTCCACTGCTGTTTGGGTTTTGTGGGTGAAATACCGAGGAACCTGCAGGACAGGTCTTGGAGGCTCCTCTGCCTCCCCCGACTTGCAGGGACCTGCCCGTCCCTCCCCCTGTGCCAGTCTCCCCGGGGACGGCCCTGCCCTGCCCTTGCCCAGGGAGATCCACCCCGGGAAGCGAGAGCGGACACCGTGTAGGAGTCGCTGTCGTCCCGGGAGACTAACCCTGGCTCCGCGCCCTTCTTCAGGCCAGTAGAGATGGCGGGTGATCGGGCTGCCCTCCCAGGAGCCCTGCTGGGCCCGCACCCTGAACACAGGGCTCCCACCGAGGCCACAGAGCAGGTGGTTCATCACTGCCTTTGGACCCAGGAAGCTGTGGGTACGGGGCTGGCTCCCCGCAAGGCTGGGGCAGGTAACTTCGCCTCCCCTGTGGTAGATGTCGGGTCCTGTTTCCCACCAGCCATCTCATGGTCCCCAAGCTCACCCACCCTTATTGTTATCCCGCGTCTGAGCACCACCGCCCTGGGTCCCTTGAGCATCTTGCTTCCAAAGCCTGTACATAAGCCACAGATACGTTTCCAGGTCTCTTCTTGGACAGATGTTTAATTATTAAAACCATCTACATATTTGCAGTGATTATCCATCACTGCAATTTTCCCAACGGCCGTGGTTCACGGTCTCACCAATCCAGACGCCCTTTACCTCTCACCCCTAACTCGAATCTCAGCCTTCTTTTTCCTCTGATGGGATTCACTCCTACACCCACCTCCTCTCGTAACTCTTTTAACTCTTTTACATTCTAAGAAGTGGCCCTGAGGCTTTTGTCTTATCTACACAGCTGGTGTGTCTCCTTTCCATCCTCCCTCATCATAAGACCCTAGGAGTCCTTTCTATGCCACCATAGCTGTGGTCTCTCTGCCACAATCCTGTCCAGCCAACCAAGTTTCCTAGAAACAGAATGTGTTTCTCATACTGCTTCTTTCTTTAGGGAAATTGCTCTGGAGCCTCGTATCAGCTTTAACTGGTCGACAGTGAGGAAGAGCTCTGTACACGATACAACACAGCCCCTGGTACTCTGCCACCCTCGGTGATGGGTTGATGAGGACCTTCTGCATCTGTGTTCAGTTATGTCAGTTGTCACCAGCTTTACCCTTTCCTTGGACATCCATCCCCGCCTGTCAACACCTCATTGCCTAACCTGGTAGAGCCACGCCTATGCCTCTGCCCCATTTATCTGGGGGAGAGGGTGACGTTCATATTCACACCTGAGCTCCTGTGTGCAAAGGGCTCTAAAGGGTGATCTCATCTTGTCCTCACTGTTTATTCCTATGTTCCAGATGAAGCAACTGAGGCTCAGAGAAGTCACAAAACAGGTTCATGGAAGAGCCGGGAATTTGCATCTGGGTTTGCCTGACTGCAGAGCCCAACCCCTTCTGTCCCGCATCACGCATCACGGCACAGCTCAGCTTCTGATAACCGACCTTCACACGCCAGCCGCTGAGGACAGCCAGGCCCTGCCCCCGCAGCCCTTGGAGCCCTGGTGAGAGCTGGCAGCCAGGCTCGACCACTCCATCAACACCTGACTGCATGAACCGTGGCAAAGCATGGGCACAGCTCTGCTCAGGGGCCTGGCTTTGCTCTGGCAGAAGGGCGGGGGCTGTGGATTGATGGTAAGACCACAGACGAGCCTGAAGGAGATGTGTTTCAATCCCCGCTCTCTGCCTCTCACCAAGTACCTGGCTGGGTGGCACAGCCCAGATGATGCTGGTTACCTGATTCGAGTCAGTTTTACAGTTTAAATTAGCTAACTGGGTCGATGGATTTGGTACACAGGCGGTTCTCAGGACTTCTCTATGAAGCCCTTGGAAACAATTTTACCGAGAACGCCGTCATTTTGCAATATCCTTTCAGCCTCACCTGCAGCCGTCAGTACTCATTAAGTCTACCACTGTTCTCCTATCTTCCGGAGCATTGTGTGACAAGCTGCCCTCTCATTCTAGCTTGACCTCCTATCTTGAGACCCTCGTCTCTGGCTCCGCCGATTCCTTTGAACTTGAGGTTTTTCCCCTAATTTTATTCCAATTTCTTCACCCGTGTTAGTAATGGCTGTGCTTGCTGAACAGGTGGAAACAATGCAGGTGTTTTGAAGAGCTCTAGCCTTTAACTCTCCTTTCATAGCTTTCTTCACTTTTTAAAAGCATGCCTGACCACTTTCTGGCATCTTGAAAAGAGAGCGGAGCTTTTTCTCCTTCCTTGGTCCTCCGTTTTATTATAATTTTAACATCCTTCTGTTCTGTCCTGGCCGGAGTTCTCCTTGTCCTGCTCTCCACGCCCTCCCCCAGATCCTGGCTTGACTCGCCTGCTTGATTCCACAGCGCGCAGGATCAGAAAAGGCAGGTGTTTGCTGTTACGTGATTCTCTTTTTCTTGTTCGTAGAGCCTGTCATTTATACTGGCCCATTTCCCTTGGAGTATATTCCAAGCTGTTATCATTTACAGTGAAAAGTGCTCTAAACCAGTTCTAAATATTGGGTTCACAGTTTTTTGTTTGTTTCCTCAAGCTACACCACTTTCCCCTGAGATGCATTTGCAATTCCTTCCTCCAAGTGGACTTTATTTGTATCTAGAAGCCACAGTTTTGGAATACCCTGTTTCATTTTTAGTAAGGTGTTGGGTGGATTGGGGCACAGCCTGGGGGGCCCTTTCTCTTACTGGCCACCATGAAGAGCTCCCTCCCAACCCAGAGCACCCTCCCCTTCCCCAGCACTTCACGTGTCATGCATCGTCCATGTCCTTTCTGGAATGAAAACAGTGCCCGCCCAGGGTCTTCTCTCCCAAGGCTTCCCTCCGAAAGGTTGCCTTGGCCTTCATGCCATCAGGTCTAGGGGTCAGGGGCTGCCAGGCCCGGGGATGCTCTCCAGAGCTGACCACAGAGCAGCCAGCTTTCCCAGGTGCCAGGAGGCCCGTCTCTCCTGCATCCAGTTGGTTACAGAGACCGCACAAATGTTGGTTCTGCTAGTGCCCCACTAGCGAAAATAGCGATTCCAGCTTTTAGTCCCTTCTCTCCCAAGAACTCAGATCAGGCACGAAGCCTGTGGTCTGGGTGAGGAAATGGAGGATGGAGGGGGTATTGGAGGGTGGGGTGCCAGGTCCCCAGACAGACCCTGCACTGAGCTCACCCCTCCTGTCTCAACGTCCCCAGGTGGGCACATGGAGGGCTTTCTGTTGGTGGCTCTCAGAGCCAGGACTGGACCTTGGTTCTCCCTGGGATGCTGCCACCACACAGTTGATGACACAGCGTCATAAGCCCTCTCGCCCCATCCTCCCCATCACACAGGCCACGTGTGGCACCAAGCCCCCCCCACCCCCACCTTCACCCAATTCCGGTCGGTCACTCGTCCCGGGAGACCTGAATTCTATCCCAGCACAGCCGTGTGACCTTGGTCAGAGCCTTTGTCATCCATTCAACAGATGTGCCGGAGCCAAGCTGGACCTCGAGAGCCTGCAGTGACCAGACACTCTCCCTTCCTCCAGGGAGACCAGGGCTGGAGAGAGATTCCCTCTGCAGCTGCAGATGCCCTCGGGTCCATTCCCCAAGGACAGCCGTCCTGGGCAGCACCAAGAGGACCTGCCTTGGAGCCAGGAGATCCTACTGCGAGGCCCATTTTTGTCCCTCGCTAAGCAGTAGTACAGACCTGGGTAACTGCTCACACTTGATGGGTTACAGTGTCTGGAAAATGAGGGTGTTGCACTGGATGGTAGCTTTCAGAATTTCATTAGCAATTGAGCCACGTTGCAAATGAAATCTTACTCGTATGACAGATAATCGTTAATATTCATTGGGCTCTTACTGTTCCAGCTACCCTCCTGAACCTTCCACGCATTGACACACCGTGCCCTGGGCCACACTGCGCCCAGTTTACAGGTGAGAACCATGAACCAGAGAGCTGCAATTTGCCCAACACAGATGAAGCAGTTAAAAGCAGACTTTCCTGCTTGGCGGTGGGGAAAGGAAGGAAATCGAGTTGCTCCGCTTCACCTTCTCCTGCTTCCTTGGCGTCTCTGGAAGGACCTCTGCAGAGTCCAAGGGTCTCCGAGACCAAGTTCAAGTCCACTGGATGAATGACCTCAAGGGGAGCTGGAACTGTGATTTTCCAAGCCACTTTGCTCCTTCTGATGGCTTGTCCAGGTGCCCAGCTCACGCCCCAAGCCTCCTGCTTCCTCCACACCTCACGGGCTCACCATTAGGTACACGCATTCACACATGAAGGCTTGAGCCTCGTGCATGTCCTCGCGCACGCGCGCGCACGCACACGCATCTTCCTGTATTAAACACAAAGGTTTTCATCACCACCGTAAACTTCAAAGGCTTGGAACTTGGAACCAACACCTTTCCAGCCTCTTAGTGAGTCCCAGATCCCTCGGGGGAGAGCAGCTTGTTCTCCTCAATGTAATTAGCACCACCGCCACCCAGCCACCCACCCCCTGGCGATGGGGACTTAGAGGAACAGACGGGCCTCCTTAACCACTTACCAAGTGCGTCTTGATATCAAAAGATTTGTAGCACGGAGTTCTAGCGCCTCCGCAATATCAGTCCCGGTAATCGTTTCGGTTTGTCAATTTTTTTCAAAACATCAGATACAAGTTTGAAAGGCGCGCGGGTCATACACGTGAGCCCTGGCCCCTCCAGCCTGCTCTCCTCTGGACTCTGCCCCGGGGCCAGCCCGGAACCCCTTCCCCTGCCCACGGACAGGGCAGGCAGTGAGTGACTGCAGGACGAGCTACTTGGGAAAGATTACTGAGCCCTCAGGAGTCACAAAACATCGTCCTTTTCCCAGGAAAGCAGACTTTGACTTGTTCGGCTACTTTTATTGTGAGATTTAGCACCGATGTGCTTTGGTTTTGGGTGATGGTTTAATCCTGAATTAACCAAAGTGGCTCTCAGCAGTTAAACACAGGCCACTTTATGTCCCTGTGTCGCCTTGGGCATGAAAGCACGATGAGGCCCCCAGAGACTGAGGGTGCAGGTGGAAGGATTAAAGGCAGGTGGGGCCCCGGGGTGTACCCTGGAGGCTGACTTGAAGACCAGACGCCTGGAGAAAGCAGCAGGACCTGCCAGGAGGACCCGCCAACCCAGGAAGACCCAGGAAACGCTCAGAACAATCCAGGCCTTTGGCTGCCTCCGCACTCGGCGGACTTCATTCCTCAGGTGAGGCCTCGAATCATAAACGCGAACCACCCGGCAGCGTGTGATCCCTGAGTAGGAGGCACAAGGCCGTGCCTGTGTCCTGGAAGATGACGTACCTGGTTATTTGTCAGACTTCAGTTCAACGATGCACAGCTCCGATCCCAGATCAGTGGTCTCCTCCCTGAACTGAAACTGCAGCCCAGCCCGGGACAGGCCTGGAGGAATCTTGATGATTCACACAAGACCAAGACTGAGCAAACGTCATTCTCAGAGCTGGCTCAGGCTCTGAGGCTGGAACGGCCTTCGGTGGGAGGTGAGAACGGGCCAGGACCCCTGGTTCCCACACAAGGAGCCCCCCCATCCCCCCAGCTGAGAAGACCCTCTCCTGGCAACGAGTGTGACTAAGAAAGTATTGCTTTTCCCGTGGTCAGTGGAAGTCGGAAAGTAGAGCAAAGCGTCGCCATCCCCTCCCGGCCTTGAAAAGTAAGAAGCAGTAGAGGAGCTGGTCAAGAATACGTGCGCGGTACAGAGGCCACCGCTGTCCCCAGGTGAGCCTGAACTCCACTGTCGGTGTCTCATCACCACGTCCCGTGTTTGTCTTTGTCAGTCTTGTTGCTTCTTAGACTGAACTGTAAAGATCCCAGAACAGCAATGCAAGCTGCATGCCCCCCACAAACCCAGGCATGTCTCATCATTTCTGGGAGATTTAGGGATGGAAAGTCAGAGGTAGGAACTTTACCTGCTGAGACCAAACACCCCAAAGACAGCCTGAGATGAGGGATAGCCCTGCACTCACCCTGGGAAGAGTGGGTTGGAATCGGGGAGACCCCAAGGAGCTATTGGGAGTTTCCAGATTGTCCCTAAAGCCACAGGGGAGAAGATGGAGGCCCTACCCCAGGTCCTTGGGCCACGCTCCGCTTCCCAGGACCCTCTACCACCTCTGTCCTGAGCCCTTCCTCCGCCTGGTCCCTCTAGATTCACGCCAGTCGGACATTCGGCTTTGAGGGGAGAAGTCCGCTCTCCGCTGGATCTGCCAGGCCTCATCACCCTGACTGTGCTCGGACCTCTCTAAGGAGCCGGGCCAGCATCCCATAATAAAGAGCAAGTCGGACAAAAGTGCTAGGTAGCAGACGGCTTGCAGGGAGTTGGGAGGTAAGTCCATCCTCCTGAGGCCCAGACAGCACGACTGTGTGCATGGGGGCGGGGTGCACCTTTCTAGTATCAGTGCAGGGCTGTGAAACTGGGGAGAAGCCACAGCTGGAGGTACAGAGGGTAAAGCATCAGCAGCTGCTCCCAGGGGTCAACACAGAGGCCACCCATCCCCACAGAGCCACTCGGCAAACCTGCGAACAGTAAGGGGAGATGACAGACCACACAGTGGATAAAGTGGCACCTGGGCAAGAGCATCTGAGGCACCCCATGGGGTTTGAACCACAGGGAAGGGCTTGAAGAGAGACACGGGTCCAATCCTCCTGCAGGTGGCGGCAAGGCGGACCCTCCTGTACTCTGTTCATTCAGCAAATATCTCCTGGGCGCGGGGGCCATCCTAACCGCAGAGGGCTTGGCAGGGGAAGAAATCAGAAGCAGCCTTGCCTCTTGTGAAAATTACATGGGAAGAAACAGAAAGGAAGCAGGTCCACAGGCAAGATCAATGTAGAAGTAAAAGTTATGAAGAAAATAAAGGAGAAGAATAAGATAGGAGAGGGATGAGGTGGAGGAGGGTGGTTAATTAGAAGTGGGCGGTTGGGGAAGGCTTGGCAATGAAGTGATATTTGACTTTTGACTAAAGTGACAAGAGGGAGCGGCCGCTTGAAGGTCAGGGACAGAGTGTCCAGGCAGGTGGAGCAGCTCGTGCAGAGATACCAAGGTGGAAATCAGGATGGGAGCGTTCAAGGAGCAGAAAGTAGGCCAGTGTGCTTGGAGCAGAGTGTTGTGGTGATGTGGCCAAGAGGGCCACCGTAGGGAGTCTGGATTCTACTGAAACCCAAAGAAAGCCCATTATAGCGTTTCAGCAGAAAATGACATCACTGAAGAATACCACAAAAGGGGAGACCCATTACGAGGCTGGGGCCGTGGTCCTGCCTGGAGATGACGCGGCCTGGCGCAGAGGATGTGTCGAGGTGAAGCTGAAAGATGGGGTATGAGGTGTGAGAGAAAGGGAGGAATGTGGCTCTGGGTTTGGTTCTGAACAACCGGACGGGTTTTTTTTAAGAGATGGGGAGATTGAGGGGAAGCAGGTTCAGATGAGGACCAACGGCTCCACTTCGTCATGTTAACTTTGAGGGTCTCTCCAAACATCAAATGCAGGGGCTCAGTTGGCAGGTGGATCCCCAAGGAGCTTGGCAGGAGGGCTCTGCACCAGCAGGTGTGTCCCAACATTTCCAGCAATGGAGAATACCTACTGCGTGTGAGTCCCCCGCCTCCCGAGTGGGTTTTCCAGGTGCCGAGTAAGAAGGTCTAAGACTGAGTTGGGGAGAACCGTGAAGAAAACAGCCACAGGCGGGGAGCTGTAGGAATTGGAAGGTCTAGTTCCTGAGTTTTCAGCCTGCTGGTCATCTGACCTTCAGGCATTTGCTAGTTCTCACATCCTTCATCTGTAACGTGGAGGCACGAGACAATAGGAATGAAAGTGCCTGATACACGCTTGCCACAGAGTAACTGCCCAATGAACAGGCAGTTGACCCATAAATATTCCACTGGGAAGGTGTACTATGCTCTGAGTGTTTGTGCCCCCGCCAAATTCATATGTGGAAATCCTAACCCCCAGGTGATGGTATTAGTCGGCAGGGCTTTTGGGAGGTGATGAGTTCCGGAGGGTGGATCCTCTATCAATGGGATTAGTGACCTTAAAGAGAGTCCAGAGAGAGCCCAGGTCCTTTCCATCCAGTGATGGAGGACACAAGAAGTCTGCAATCTGGAAGAGGGCCCCCCCCTCCCCGCCAGGCCTCCCCGGGCCTCAGACTTCCTGACTCCAGGACTGTGAGCAATAAGTTTCTGCTGTTAACAAGCCCCCCAGGGGGTGGCATGTTGTTATAGCAACATGATAACACTAAGACAAGGTGTTTGCATTTTGCTGGGGGGAAAGGAAGTAGATAAGTAAATGTTAGGGCTGGTGAGTGGCTGTATGGAAATGGGGGGGTGGGAGAAAAAGAGGGAGAGAGAGAAGGAGAGAGAGAGGCCCGTGGCCACACCCATTCTAGGAGGGCACAGGAATGGAGCTGGTTGAAAAGACTAAGCATCCCAATCTCTATCTTTCTCTGTAGCGCCCAGCAGGAGAGGCACAAATTCTGTTTAACAGAAGCTGTAGTAGCACCATTTCAGGGGGGAAGGCAGCACCTTGGGTCATCTGCTCTTCTAAGGAATAGCTGCAGCAGGCCCTCCCCTGTTGTGGGTCTGTTGAGGTCCTTATTAACACTATACTCTGTGAGGCCAACCCCGCTGTTCCCACCAGGATCCCAGCATCCTCGGTGCCTCTCACCTCCAGCCCAGGCAATTCTACGCCGGGTTCACTCCTGATTCTCAACTCTACCACTGTGGTCCTCCAAGTGTGTTCCATGAGTCCATTTGAGGGGAGGGTGTCCCCAATACCCTTTCAGGAAGCCTGGGTGGTCACAACTATTCTCGTAACACCAGACACGGTTTGCCACTTACACCGTGTCAGCTTTTTGCACTGAGCTCAGAGCACTGGTGGGTGAAATCACCAGCCCCTAAGCAAGAATCAAGGCTCCTGTACCAGCAGTCATTATAGCCTTCACCGCCACATGGTCTCAAGTTTTTAAAAAGCCAGCTTCATTTAAGGACATTCTTGCAGAAGTAGTAAAATTATTATTTCAACCCTTGCATGCACATCCTTAATACTCTGCGGCGTAGTCTAGTATGATTTGTTGTAAGAAAAGCACTTGTGTGCATACGTAAGTCACAAGGTAAGCTTTTTTCATGGAACACCAGTTTTTGGGAAAAAACAGCTGATAGACAAACTGCGGTTACTCAGACTTGGTATTTGGCATTTTCTCAAAAAGCGATGAAGTGAGCCTAGCACTTCAAGGAAAATAACTGACAGTATTTGTTGCAATAATAAAATTTCAGCATCCAAATGAAAATTAGAACTTTCTAGATTTTGTATTTGCCACTGTGAGCTTGAGACTTCCCAATACTTAAAGACTTTTCTAATGGGATTGGTGGTAATATTAATGAATGTGATTTTTTAAAATTATACATGCAATGATTCAACATGCAGAAGATCTGCAGAACTCAGGATTTTCCAAATGACCAATGCATAGCATCACAGAATCATGCATGAGTAAAAGATCCATTCAAAGCACAGGAGTGAGCGATGGATTTTAATGGAACAGGATGAAAAGTTCGTTGGCATGGTTTCAGAGTTCACACTACAACCAACCTTTAAGAAGCTACCGCCTGTCAAATTTTGATATGGTACCGACGAAGAATAACCACAGTTACCTGAAAGGGTCATTAAATGCTCTCTCCTTTGCCAGCTGTGCATAGCTGTGTGAAGCTGGATTATCATGCACTTCACATCAAAACATCTTCCCACAGATCAAGTGCGGAAGCAGACATGCTTTCATAAATCCGGGCATTAAAGAGATTTGCAAAATTATGTTTTTAGGTACCACTCTTATTTTTTATACAGTGTAATTAATTTTTTTATAAAACTACGTTATTTGTATTGACGTGTAATGGGTTTTTTAATTTGTTTTTTAAAAGTTATAAATACATAAAAATATATTTAAATATTTTAAAATTTTATTAGTTTTAATTTCAAACCCAGTAAATATTGACAGACATTTTAAAAAGCTCTTTAGAGTCCCCAGTAATTTTGAAATGTTTAAATAGGTCCTAAGACCACAAGTATATGCTGGAGGGAAAGGAATCAGTGCACTGAGAGGCCGCAGGGGGAGAATACAGAAGCCTAGCAAATTAAAAACATTCCCTCTGTCATAGTTTCCTAACCAGCGAGTTGCAACAATTTAGTTGTCACAGCCCTGTGCCTTGTGAGTCATGAGCAGCTCTGTTTAAAACCCTTACTGAGCTCCATTTCAACGTGTCTTTTTGAAGAACACAGGCCATGACCCAGAAACCTGCAGATACCTGTTGTCCACTTACCCTTCGTAGGTGAGGCAGGATGCAGTCCATCAGTGGGACAGTGTCAGGCACAAGTTTCATCGTGATGCTGGCCCTTGGTTCCCCAGGGCGCTGTCAGCTACACGCCGTTGTCCAGTGGTTCTCCTGCTCCTGCCCTTGCAGCATTTCATGAATACGTCCCCCCAGCATACAAATTTGAGGGGAGACACATTAGGACTAAAGCATTCAGTTTGTCATTTCTTTCTTTCACAGGTCATCATCTAAACCCAACCCAAACTCAAACTACAGACCATTTGTTGAAGGGACCGTCTTTGCTCCATTGTCGAAGCTCAGGTGACTCTCTTGATAGGGGTCCCTCTCTAGGTTCCCTATTTGGTTACACTGATCTACTTGTCTGCTCTCCAGCCAGCACCACACTGCCTGGATCGCTGCAGCTCGACAGTAAGTTTCGAAGTCGGGCAGCATCCGGCCTCGTTCCTCCCCTTCCGTCCTTCGCTGGCTCCTCTGGGTCTCACCACTTTGGATCTGCATGGATTCCCACAGGCAAAGCCACCTCTTCTCACTCCGTGGCTGGTCCTTCCCCGGGCTTCCTGGGAGTCGAGCTCCGAGCGTGTGTGCCTGGTGGGCATCCCACTTCACCTTCTCGAGAACCTCCTCTTAAAAACACCCCTTTCTTCAGCTCTGTCCATTCCCATTCCCGAAACCAGAAGCTCAGACTTTCAGCCATGGCCTTGCTAAAATGTGCAGGGGTTCCCATGCATTGGAGGATAAACGTGAATTCGTCTCGCCTCTGACAAATCTCGCTTGTCTTCCTTTCTTCATCTCCCGCTTTCTCCCCTTCACCCTGGGCTGCAGCTGCACCAGCCTCTTTTCTGTCCCTTGGCCACACCGAGCCTCTCCCACCTTTGGACCTGGAACCTGTTGGCCTCCGCCTGGAAGGCCCCTTCTCCCCCTCAGGTCACCCTTGTGTGCCACCTCTGCAGAGAAGACTTCCGCAACCATCGCTGCAGAAGTAACCTCCCCACCTGCTGTCCATCACCACCCTTTATTTCCTTGATAGCATTTATTGAAAGTATCTCATTATCTTGCTTGTTTCTGTTAGTTTCCTCGCTAACTAGCTGTGTTGTGGTTGGAATACATATGAGCCTCTGGAGGATCTGGGGACAGCCTGCTTCTATCTAAAGAAAAAATATTTTTCTTTTCTCCTCCTCTGAAAACCCTCTTGGGAACCCTAAGGTTTTCAGACTTCGGAAACCAAAGAAAAGGAAAGGGAGTTCTTTTCAGGCAAAGACAACCTCTGTTCTTCCTCCTGCCAAAACCCTCAGCTGCAGGCAGGGAAGAGCTCAGAGCCAGTGGTTTCACTGAGTGGAGGGTGTGAAGACTGGGGGGGCGGGGGGATTCCGGTAGGCAAACCCAGAACTCATCTCTCTAGAGGCTGTCTACCAGCCTCTCTGGAGGTGTCCCCACTGGTCCCGGGGACTCTGGGCGGTGGGGAGGAGAGCCCAGCCTTTCCCAGAGCTGCTGGCGTCAGTGCAACTAGCCGGCCGGCCCACTGCCTGGGCCTGGACTCCTGTTCCAACAGGACCTGGACTTCAGGCAACCGCAGGGCCGGGCGCGTGCACGGTGAGGGGCATCCCAGCTCCTTCTTCAGCGCCAGCAAGTCAAGCCGGGGCCAGAACACCAGCCGCCGGCCCTGCACCCGGCCACCTCCCGGCGCCCGGCCACGTCCGTGTGCAGGACCTCCTCCCCGCAACGGTCAGGGCCAAGCAGCTGACCGAGGAGCAGGTGGCCGAGTTCAAGGAGGCCCTCTCCCCTTTCGATGAGGACGGAGACGGCGCCATCAGCACGCGGGAGCTGGGCACCGTCCTGCGGTCGCCGGGCCAGAAACCCACTGAGGCCGAGCTCCAGGACCTGGTGGGCGAGCTGGACCGCGACGGCAGCAGCACCGTGGGCTTCCCCGAGCTCCTGGGCCTAATGGCCCGTAAGGTGAAGGGCAGGGACGCCAAGGACCAGATCCGGGAGGCCTTCTGCGTCTTCGACAAGGACGGCAACGGCCTGATGGGCACGGCCGAGCTGCGGCACGTGATGACCCGGCTGGGCGAGAAGCCGAGAGACCAGGAAGTGGACGAGATGATCCGGGCGGCGGACGTGGACGGGGACGAGCTGGTACGCTACGAGGTGTTCATGCGCTTGCTGGTTTCCAAGGGCGGCCACAGACCCACCTCCACCCCCACCCCCATCCCCACCCAGGGTGTCCGGGCTCTGCACGTGGCGCCGGAGGACCTGCCTCCGTTCCCCCGGCCCCTCCGGGCACTGCTCCTCCGCTGGTTGACCTGATCCAGCTGTCTGTCCCCCTTTCCTCTCCTCTCCTCGTTCCTGCCTACCTCCCCACCTTCTCCTTGCAGGATGACACAGGCCGCTCCCAAGCCCAGCAAACCCCAAATGTTCCATCCCTCGGGAGCAGAAGCTCAGGGATGTCCCTGTGCACCGACCAGGGCAGGAGGATGGTCACAGCCTCACTGGCCGCTCATGCCCCAGGGAGGGCGCGGTGTGCCCTCCGGGAGCCCTCCACGTGGGATCCCTAAAGCGCACCCGGTACCTCCATCCGCTGCGGACCAGGGCCCTGGGGCGAGGGGCACTCTTGGAGGCTGACAACCAGGGTCTGGCCTCCTGAGAAACACCACCTCCTTTCCCCGCCCCCGACTCCCCTGCGCTCTCTTGTTCCCTTCTGTCTCTGTGCCAAACCGCGGCGAGGTGATTTGTCTCTTAAAGCTGGGAGTCAGTTGTAACACGTTTGTATTCACCTTCTTGGAGGGAAATTTGAAAGGGAGAAAGAGGCCACAGGGGAATAAAGAAAACGTCTGTTTTTCTCTGGTTCCAGTGGAAATGATCCTTGTTAAGTTCAGGGTTTAAAAGAGGCAGGAATCTCTCTTTTTGTGCTTTTTGGAAGTGCGGTGAAATCTTGTATTGATGGGCGTAGCGAACAGAGAGGAGTCTAGGCAAGGTAAATCTTGAATATTTATTTCAAATAAAATGGAGAAGTTGGCAGCAAAGGGTGGTTAAAAATCCATGTAGAGCTTCTAAGATCTGAGTCGATTATGGTGGGGAAGGAACAGTGGTCTGTGTTCATGGATTTCTTACATTCATGATCGAGTTGTTGGGAAGTGCGGTTTGAAGAAAGTCAGGGCTGGAGAGGGCCCGTGTGGTGCAAAAGCAAGAGACAGTGCTTCCCGCGTTAAACCCTGGCTCCCAGAGGTGGCATCAGATAACCCCAAGGCCGAAGGGGCTTGTCAGAGATTATTTCAGTGTTTTCGTGGGGTGGACACTACACCTGGGGTTATCAGAGAGGGCTACCAGCCCTGGGACAGTCACAGAGCAGCTGGCCCATCTTGACAAGTCCTCTTTCCTGACACCCTCCCCACCATGCACATTTCCTCATATGTAAAGGGAAGAGCATGGGCTCTGGGGCCGGACAGACTGGGAATGTAGTTATTGCTGCCCTGCCGACTGGGCCCAAATCACTCGTCCTCCCCATGGTGACAGCTGACACTCTGGCGGCCCTTCCTGGGCGCCGGGCCCTGCTGTGAGCACACTGCCTGTGCAGTGACTCACTACCACCCTACAGGGGGCCACCCTCTGCAGCTTCCCCGTCTACAGATGAGGAAGCCGAAACACCGAGAGCTTAAGAAAGCAACCCGTCCCACAGCTGGTAAGGGGCAGAGCTGGAGTTGGATGCAGGTCTGTGCCCCTGATCTCACTCACAGCCTTCCTAGAGCTCCACGGCCTCCACCGTGACCCGATGATGAGAATCGCGCCTCCTCCAGCACTTGTGAGGATCAGAAATCATCTTAACATGCCTGGTATGCAGTAGGTGCTTAATAAATGACAGCTACCATTGCTATCATCCTTCCAGCACCAACACTCTGTATTTCCACCCGTCGGAACAGTCCAAGGGAAAAGCCGGGGTCTGGTTTGGGAACTGGCCCCGGCGGGGCAGCTGCAGAGCCCCCTTTGTGCAGGAAAAGAAACCAGTGCTCTGACCGTGGGGCCTTGCAGGCTCGGCCTCTTTGGGCTCATCCTTCCATAGCCTCAACAGTCGGGGGTGGCTGAACTCCTGCAGGTGCAGGCTTGGGAGCAAGCCCGTAAGAGTGGACGGAACGTCTAGGTGCCATGGACGTGGCTGCCCCGGTGCCATGAGCAGAGAACCAAGCCCGTTGTCATCTCAGAGGCTCAGATGTGCATCATGGTCCCATCTGCCAAAAGAAGCACTGACGTCATCCCCAGGGACCTCGTGTCTTTCATGGATCGTGTGCTCAGAGGTAAGGAAGGGGAGGTTCCAGGTCTCCCTGCACAGTGTCCACGGGTCTACAGTTGCCAGTGTGGGCCTGGCTGGGGAGCTGGCATTCAATCCCCTCTGTCCTGGTGGGTGCCCTGAAGTATGGGGACCTGTGTGCCTGCCAGCACTTAAGCTGGAAGGGGTGAGGTGTCTTTCTGCATCTCTGTCCGGCCTCCTGGCATCACACCGGAACCACCCTGCCTGCATTTAACTGGCTTTAGAACCTGTCATGAGAACCCCTGGGGCCAGGGCAGGAACGCAGCTGGTTTTGGAAAGACCTCCTGTCCCTCCCGTGGGTGTGCCGGTGACACCCAGAAACCAGGCTGCGGATGAGGGGTCTGAATAGACTGGAACCAAGATGACAGTTTCTCCCTCGTCCCCAGGGACAGCAGAGCCCCTCAGACCACCGCCTGCTGTTTCCAGTTTCCAGCTTGGCTCTCGTGACCCGGAGCACTGGGGGGAGTGCATCCCATGGGGGACTGGCACACACAGGTTAGTGATACACGGGCCTCCCTTCTGCGTGCAGATGGGAATCAGGCATCAAGGCTGAGGGGACCACAGAGCTGAATGTGCCCCCCTGGGTTTTACTTTCCTGACACAATTTTTTTTAATGTTTTCTGTTGTCCTTTCTCATTCAAGCAAGGCCATCAGCCAGCTCTGCCACGTGGCTGGACGCTCTCCCAAACTGCTAGGTTAGGGACAGGGATGCCAGCCAAGGGGCACACAGAGGGTGGCGCTCTCTGAATCTGGGGGTCCCCTGCCTTGGTCGGTGTGTCCAAACTGCAGTGGGTGCAAGTCCTTCACGATTGCTGACAGCCAGGCGAACCCTTCACAGTGCCCACCTCCATGCCGGGCACCGGCCACTCCCACTCCGGGTGTCCCGTCACACCTGGGCCTCGGCCAGGGACTCGGGCTCCTGGGCCACACCCGCGTCTGTCTTCAGCCTCCTCTCCACCCGCCACACTCCATCTTCTTTTCCTTCTCCCTCCCCACAGTGCCAGGACTTGTGCTGTCCCCAGACACCTAGATAGACGTTTTGTTGGTAAAGTGCGGTCACCGCAATTGCCAGGTGTAGGTCCTTGGCCTCGTTGAGTAGGACGGGGCAGTGGGGAGGGAGGAGGTTGGGAGTGGGGCCCTGAGGACCTGAGGGAGGAGTCCAGGCCTGCAGAGCAGCCCGCGTTTCCGGAACAGACTTGGAGCAGCCCCTCCATGCTCAAGTTCCCTTTTCCTTTCAGTCCACGAATAACTGGACTTAACCTCCCTTCATCCCCCAAAAAGGTGCTTTCTGACTGCAGCTCAGAACATTCCATCCATCCTTGGGGAAGGAATTTATAAATATTACCTCGGCTTCCATGTGCTTTCGGCAGGCCTGTCATAAATCAGTGCAGGGCTCCTGGACCTCCCAGGCTATATAAAGCCACTCTTCTGCCTCCTGTTTCCAATTTTAAATCAAATACAGCTCAGCCCCGCAGGCTCCTGCGGATTCCAGGGGCCGCTCAAAGTCTCCCCAAACCAGCCTGCTAAAAATGACTCCGTTGTTCCCCTGGAGAAATTTAAAATTAAAACTCACGTGTGGGGTGGAGGCTGCCCACGATGAATATGAATGAGGAATACAAGATGTGTTTCTCCACCAAAAAACAAAGCAAAAAAAAACCTGTCTGTGAAAAAGGTCTGGGCCCAACTCACCTGCCAACCTCCCCACCATCCTGCCTTTTGGGTGGTTGTTTCTATAGCAACCGGGTTCTCAGGTGCCTGGACACCCCGTCCCCCCACCCAGAGGGGAAGCAACCGGTTAAAGGCCTCCCCTAGCCCTCTGATCAGGTGTCAGGGGCTGGGGGGCTGGGGCACCTTCCGCCAAGCGTGGGGAACGGAAACGTCTTGGGGCTAGTCCTGGGAGACGCGCTTGAATTGACCTAGAAAGGATGGCGGGTTTCCATGCCCGGGGAGACAGTACCTGTGGAGACAGTCAGTGAAGGAATCTCACACTGTCCCCTAAGCACCTCCTCTACTCTTCCCACCTTTCTAATGGCCTCAGAATCTCCAGGGAGGGGAAGGAGCCAGGCCCTTGGTACAGAAGGAGGGGTGGCATCTGGAGTCTAGCGTCAGGTGGGCCCAGGATGTCCTGGCTGGTCACCTGGTGCTGCCCTGCAGGCCTGGGATAGCTGAGCATTGGTGGAGGGACCCCACCCTCCCCCACCCGCCACGGGGAAATGTACCTCGTGCAACACTGCCAGCCCGTGGGTAAAGCTCATCTCCCTGGACACCGACCTGGCCCATCTCTCATCCATCACGTGCCCTGCAGGCTGGTTTGGAGGGCTCCCAGGATAGATGTTCAGGTCTCACTGAAGGCAGGCTTCCATGCCGAGACCGGACAGTGTGAACTGCTCACCAGGCATTGCATTTTCAGCTCCTTAAATCCTCAAAACAAGCAAGTGTGGCAGCTGCTTTAATGAGCCCATTTTAGAGAAAATTGAGGCCTCAAGAGTCTAAATAGCTTCCCCCAAATCACGCATCTAGTAAATCAGAGTTTGAACCTGGGTCTGACCAGCTCCAGAGCCAGCATCCTTCCCACCATCACAGAGAAGCTTCTCGGAGCAAGCAGCCTGAGACTGACGGCAGCCTGACCTTGCAGAAGTCTTGAGGCTCCAGCAGAGCTGCAAAAGGCACGTCGATGGGAAAGGCCTGCAAGTGGGAACAGCTGCTGGGCAGGGTGTGGGCAGCCAGGACACATAGAGAAGACAGACATCAGCTGGTGTTGAGGGAGCCATGAGAGCCACTGTGCCAGCGCCTGGATGGCTGCAGAGGGAGTGTTGTGAAGCCTCCCACAGCCCTGGGCCCTGCATGGGGTCCTCACCGCGTGGCCCCCCACCCTTGCCCAGGCACTGGAGGGCAATGCAGTGTGGGGCACCTGCTGCCCCAAGGAACTGGAGGAGGCCGCCGTCACCAGGAGAGAGTTCTGCCCTGGCCCATGTCTTCGTGACAGTAGATGCCAATCAGTTCGCAGTGCTGAGCAGGCATCCCTCTGGCCAAAGCTGGGCCCAGGCCTTTGTCACTGGAGAGAGGAGCTCGGGAATGTCTGGGCCTCCAAGCTTCTGTTGTGGGAGAATGCTGCCTCCCCCCAGACTCACATCGTGGGGTGATGATGGGCAATCATAAGAGACTCATGTCCTCGTGGGTTGAATTATGTCCCCCCAAATTCACATATTGCAGTCTTGACCCCCAGAACCTCAGGGTGTGACCTTATTTGGGGATAGAGTCATTATGGAGGCAGTCAAGTTAGAGTGAGGCCATTAGGTTGGGTCCCAACACTGACGTCCTTCTAAGAAGGGGAAATTTGTGGAGGGTTTTTTCAGTTTTTATTTATTTCGTTATTATTTTTTTGACCATGCCACATGGCTTGTGGGATCTCAGTTCCCTGACCAGGGACTGAACCCAAACCAGGGCAGCAAGAGTGCAGAGTCCTAACCACTGGACTGCCAGGGAATTCCCAAGATGGGTAAATTTGGACACAGTTGGACGATCACGTGAGGACACCAGGAGAAGACGGCCGTCTAGTACCCAGGAGAGCAGCCTCAGGAGGAACCAGCCCTGCTGACTCCTTGATGTTGGACCTCCAGCCTCCAGGACTGGGAGAGAATAATTTCTGTTGTTTAAGCCCCACAATTTGTGGCTCTTGGTTACAGCTGCCCAACAAGTGCACAATACTCCCTGTATAAGGCGGGGTTAGGGGTATCACAGATTCTTGTCTTAGTCTGAGTCCCCGAACTGGTTTTCTCCTGGTCCAGTTCTGATTTCATGAGTCATACACACTAGACTCTGAGAGAATCCGAGGAGAAAAGAGATCTTGCCACATGGAAAAACACCTTCTGATGCACTCTGTTGCCGCTTCCCGGACTCTGGTACTGCAGACTCACCTCTCCCAATCTCAGCGCCTCTGAGAAGTAAAACAGTCACTGGAGTCGGCGTGACAACGCACAGTGCTTCAAAACCTGAGGGTGCGATCTCTCCATCCCCCCGACTGAATGCAACGTGACGTTCTTACCAGGGAGCCTGAGGTAGAGATAAAATTTTAGACTTGAAGAATCTTGGGTCTGTACACCGCCTTAGGAGTTATCTGGCCTGATTTCCCACCCAGGATGAAAGGCCTAAATATGACAGCGCCCCGGAGAGACGGCTGGTTTGCATCTCCTTGAAAGTGTCCATCAGAGAGTTCAAGGTCAATTGGCCAACAGTTGGATAATTCTTATCCTTAGAAAGTGTTTCCTTATGTGGGTCTGAAATGTGTCTTTCTTCCTTCTACCTACATCCTGGGTAGATTCCACAGCCCCAGAAAATATGATGAACGCCTTCTCTCTGTCAGTTCTTCAAACAGCTATAGAGACCATCAGGTCCTGCCCTACACTCTCTCCTCTGCAAAGTAGCTCTAATTCCCTCCAGAGTTTATGTGACACACGTTCAGGCCGCCTCACCTCTCGACATGCTTAAGCGTTTCAAAGTCTCTCTTGTCGATGTGTCACTGAGCCCTAGCCAGGTGTGACCAATGCCTGTGGCGGTGGGGCCACATCTCCCTGTGCTGAATACGGCACCTCTAAGAATGAAGCTCGTGGTCAAACCAGACTTGCGCGCAAGTGATATGCTGCTCATCTGACAAATATTGTTGAGCGTGTGTGTGCGTGTGTGTACGTGCTGGACTTCAAGGGACACAAAGATGATTAAGACTCAGGACCTCACCACAAATGGAGGGAAGATCAGTAAAGAAGTGGTTACAAGACAGTGCCGGGGGGTGGAGGAGAAAGTGGATGTGTGGAGGAGGAAATGCCTCGGCTGTCCAGCCAGTGGAGGGGCAGGGGAGGGCAGGGAAGGACTACACACAGGTGACTCACCAGCTGAGTCCTGATAGCAGCCAGGCAGTGTGATGGGGTGGGGGGGTAAGCAGGCCTGGATTTGCTCTTCCCAGGCTGAGTGTACAGCATGGGAGAAGGCACAGAGGCACAAAGGAGCGATCACCTCCTGTCCTTCCTTCTAATCCTGTTCAATCCTCCAGGAAGGCTGACTTTCCAATCCCTCCAGGTTGGGTCAGATCCCTTCGCTCTGTCCTCTGTGACACTTGCTGCAGACCTGTGACCTCTGCATTTACCTTGTGATATTGTCATGATCTGTGATCTCCCCACGGGGCTGTCACCTCTTTGAGTTCATCAACTTCATCTCCGAATGCCTCGCAGAGAACTGGCAGAGGGCCATTGTTCAAAGCAAGTGTGTGGATGGATAGATGGATGGATGGATGGAAGGAAGGATAGATGGATGGATGGATGCAAGGTTGGATGGAAGGAAGGAAGGAAGGAAGGATGAATGGATGGATGGGGACACCAAGTGTGTTCCAACCAGAGATACTGGAGCTCATTGTGGGGAGGCAGGATGGTGAGGTGTTGAAGACCTGCCCACCCTTCTCAGAGGTCTGGTCTTCACACCGCAGGCAGTGGGGAGGCAAGGGTTACTTTTACGCAGGGGATTGATTTGGGGGAGAAAACATGCTGGTGGCCATTTGAAGATGAAGATTAGAGGTGGAGTAAACAGAAGCAAGTCATGAAACCTGGGTGACAGCCCAAGCGAGAGAGGACAGGGTGTGACACGAGGCAGTGGCCACAGGGAGTGAATGGCAGAAAGAGGGAAATGGGTTAAGAAGATAACTAGACAGAGCTTGGTGGGATTCAGGAAAGGAAGAGGCCAGAAGGACTCGGGCACCTGGGCTGAAGGCATAATCCTTGTCTGAAAGTGAGAATTGAGAGAGAGAAGGATTTCCGTTTCATTTTGACGGCTGGAGGACACGGGAGAAGGGACAAGATAATAAACTCCTTTTTTTTTTTTTCCGTCTTGTTGATTTTTCAGGTAATGGGCCTTCCAAACTCATTCCAGAAGCATGAGTTTGGGGCCAGGCTGGGTGGAAGATCTGGGGGTCATCGGTGCCCCTAGAAAGCCGCAGGAATCGAGGCAGCTGGGAGAGGATGGAGTGTGGGGAGAAACAGGCTGGAGACAGAATCCAAGCTGTCAAGGCATCGCTCAGAGCCCACGCTCAGAAGAGCCCCGAGCTTAGTTCGATGCTATGCTGTCGCCACCCTTCTCAGAAATTCCTACCGATTTTTCAATTATTAAGAATCAGGGGCCACATTTTCGTTTTGCACTGGGCCCCCTGAACCACGTGCCCAGTCCTGCCCCCAACGCTGTCCTTCACTCCTAGGGCAGGGCTGCAACATGGTGGGCACCAGGTGCCCACGGAGACGGAAGCATGTGGTCGGATGGAAGAGGTGCCAGGAGCCAGCAGAGTGGCGGAAGCAGAGGAGAGGGTTTCAGAGGGGAGGTGCGTCCCTGGGTTCTTTGCCCTGGACCACAGTGAGGATGGGAGAGCATTGGCCCCCAGGCGTGCGGTCCTGCCAGTTGAGGCCAGTGCCCACCAGCGAGCGGAGTGGCTGCTATTCCCAGACTCTTTTTCCGCTCAGACCCCTCCATCCTTCCAAACTGAAGACAAAGCAGGGTCTCTGATGAGGGGCTGATGTTTGTTTCCACCCAGCCCGTTGACACAACTTCGGATTTTTCTTTGGGGAGCTTCTTTCTCCAGAAAGCGCTGCTGGTACTGATTACACCCTGATTGGGGGAAATGACCACCCTAAAGATATCAATCCCCATGGACTTCCTCGCCCCTGCAGGGGAGGTCTCCAGCCGGGCCAGCTCAGGCCCCATCCTCAGTACCCCTTCTGTAGCGGGCTGGAAGCCCCAGAACTTCTTCCTGAGCCATCGCAGCCAAGGCGACAGACCTGGTTGGAAAACAGGTGCTAACAGCCCAGAATGTGTCATCAGCCTGGGCTGAGATTGTAACTTCTCCCCACGGACCCCTCCCCCATCACCATCAGCACCACCAAAGGAGGGAAAGAAAATACTCCAGAGGGACTGGATTAAGGTCTTTCAGCTCAGAAAGAGGGGGATTAGGCAGAAGCTGGTAAAGAGATGGTCTTCTGGGAATTCCCTGGCGGTCCAGTGGTTAGGACTCTGCACTTCCACTGCAGGCCCGGGTTTGATCTCTGGTAGGGGAAGTAATATCCCACAAGCCGTGCAGCATGGCCAAAAACAAGATAGTCTTCCTTTCCAGGAAGAACTGAGCCACAGGAAATGGTCTTAAACATCCACAGGGAAGATTTTGATCAGGGGTGAAAAAGAGTTTCACAATAGCACAGATCTTGAGAGACCTACAGAGAACACCGAATGAGAAAATTGACCTGTGCAGGCGCATCGGCTACGTGGGGGGAGTCTCTGTATTCCACGAAGCCCCTCTCACAGGCTTTGCATAGGTGGTTGGTAAGTAAACGCCTGAAGTTATGCATGAAAGCTTTTCTAAGATATCCCAAGAGATACCAGCTGCATTTCCAAGAACCAGGCTCTCCAAACAAAAATCTGGGTCCTCTACGTAATTTTGAAAGTAAATTTTCAGTTCTTGGATCTGGAGGCTTTGTGGCCTCATCTAAGTCTCAGATTCTGCACAGTCACAATTTCAAAAAATAATACAGTGTTCCCAGCGGAGACGCTCCGGGACTGGAGGAGGACTCTTTGTAACCCAAAACCTGTGAGGAAACTCAGTTCTGGCGCCAAAGAGAGGTTTCCACTGAAAGGGAACAAAAACAGGCAAAGAGGTTTTGCAACAGGCAAGCGCTCTGTTTAAAAAAAATGCAGGGACGTCAGGAAACTCCAAAGAACTGGCTAAAAACAAGATTTCTTTAACCTAGAACATGGGGACTTCAACAAGGCGTAGGAAATTGGATGCTGGAATCCGGCCCCACCAACATTCTCAATTCTAACCTTCGTCGACCTGCTGGAAGGGAGGTGGTAGGTGAGGAAAAGGACATTTCCTTCATTTGGGATCGCATCTTCATCAGGACTGGTCTCTGCTGTTGTGCAGACAAAGCTCCATTCATGGTGCTTGGAGAAGGAACTATCAGATACTGATTCCAACGTGAGTTTCATTCATTCATTTATAAATCTTACAATTATTTGTTGACTGTCTGCTCCCTGCCAGGCACTAGGCTGTTTACTGGAGATGAGAAACACCTGCCTTCAGGTAGCTACTGTTCAGTGAAAGCACCAACAGGTGGGCTGCAGAACTGAAACATCTCCAGGACCGGAGATCCCAAGTCACCCAAGGATGTGGGGTGCATCACAACTGCCCAAGCTACCTCATTGTGTGTATTCCCAACACATGAAAACCTCAGTGTTGATTAGGCTTTGAGAGGAACCAAGTCCATCCCTTACTGTGTTACATCTGATGATTGCAAGATTTTTCCCCAGCCCAGCCTCAAGCTCCATAAATGTCGAGTCTCATTTCTCTTCGCCACCCCGTCCTCCCGTGCCCTGGAGTCATCGGATGTCTTCACGTGGCACTGAGACCACAGAGCGGTGGTGGGAGAAGCATCCCGGAGGCCGTTTCTCTACCAGAATGTGTGTGGATAACGTGACTGTACACGGAGTGACTGCAGCCTGCCTAAATCAGGGAGGAAAGTGAGGGCAGCCGTGACCGACGGCACCTACAAATTGTCTGCAAACACACCACGGGAGCACCTTGCAGGGACACTCCCGGGCTGTGGAGGGAGTCGCCCTACGAGGGTCCAGAAGCAGAAGCTTGAGTCTACTTTTCCTCAAGGTCAGTGCAGGTCTGGGGGAAGGTCTACATGTTCCGAGAAGTCATCTCGGCGGTCGAGATTCTCGGCCCCGCAGGTCACCTCGGGTCTGTGTCCAAGAGTCGCAAACATTTAAATCAGGCTCTTCCTAAATGCCAAGAAAAGATGTGGTGATGCCAATCCTGTACCCTGTTTTTAGATCTAACTTCCTCTCTCCCTCCATGCCCCCCCATCCCCTGATGTGTGGGCTTCTCTCTGCCACACCTCTCGTGCTGTCGGTTTTCTGTTTCTGATTCTCGATGTGTTTAACTCTCTTTCGAAGCCTTCTCATCGTTTTCTTTCCATTCTTCCCTCGTTTAGACCTGTATTGCCCTGTCTTCTCTCCTCCGTCTCTTTCTCTCTCTTCCTCTCCCCTGCTGTCACCAGCATCTCTCTACTTTAAGATCTGCCCCCTCCATCCCTCCTTCCTTTTACTCTAAGCTTTCCCTCAATTACTTCTGTCTCTGGTCTTCACATCCCACTCTGGACTCTCCCGCCCGCCCCCATCTTTCCCTGGAGCTTCCACTTCTTTCCAAATACAACCAACTTCCACTTCATCCTGACATATTTTTCCCCTCTATTCAGTAGTTGTTTAAGAACTTGCTCTCGGGACACAGCCTTATTGCAGTCTGTTTTTCCTTCCTGTGGCCTGAAAGCCCTGAGCAGCCTTTCCCTTCAGGCTGCAGGACGGGAGCAAGGCCAGGAACAGCAGGAGCTGGTCCAGGGCCCCTCGCCCCTGTGTTTGCAGGCACTGCCCTAGAGGGAAGGGTTTCTTGGGATGTCCTCTGTCTCAGACATGATGGAGAAGAACATATCGGTTAGTTGGAAATCCCTCTTAACTCTGTTTTTTTCTCTAATTCCCTCTAATTCTATCTGTTTCTGTCTGACTTTCTACGGAAACCTATACCTATATGTTCACCACTCCACTAACAGGTTCTACTAGAACACCCTCTATGAGCCATAAAGAGAAAACAAAGTCCCTGTCCTCAAGAAATGTACGGTCCAGGGTCTATGGACACAAAACTATCACCTATAAATAGTCATCTAAGTAATAAAATGTACAATGTTGAACATACGGGTGTAGGTCAGGGAAGGGAGAACCCAGCCTGAGCCTCAGGACTGGAGGTTCCCAAGGAGACAGTGAGAGACAGGGCAGCAAGTCCCCTGGGAGCCAGCTCGGGGCGGGGAGGGGGGGGGTTGGGAGTCACAGAGAGACGAGGAGAAGGACCTTTAAATTAAGTGGTAGTGGAGGGAACCCATTCACCCCCAGAGCTCTCGGTCCCTCCCTGACACACCTGCAGGTTCCACTCCCTTCCGGCCACTAGGAAATTGGGTTATAAAATCCAACTGATATCCTGATTCTTGGGAACTTCTTGATTACAGCCACCTGCTTTGGGGATTACGGACCCAGAAGGCAGGGGAAGAGTCCGGAGGAAGGTGTATGGCAGACATCCGGGGATTTGTCTTCCCCTTTCGGGTGAATCTTTGGATTTAATATCCATATTTTCCTCACCGGAAATGAAATTACATGGTGCGGTAAGTACTCTTACACTAAAAGAACAAATTGGAACTTTCCCAAAAAATCCAAATTAGTTACCTAATAATCCCAATTATATGCAAAGGCTTCCAGAAATACCTGAAGAAGAGCAGTTTTTGCAGAACCTTACCCACGGGCACAGCACACTTCAAACTCCTTTTAATGCCATTGTCCTTCTATTTGCTCTTCAGTGAGAGAATCACGGACGCTTAAAAGCAAATCATTGTAGTGACCCAAGAGATTAAAAAGCCCAGTTCCCTCATGAGGAGAAGAACATCACTGTAACATGTACACAGTTCTTAGCATTTGCCAAGGGCTTTAACAAATGCTGGCTCTGGCTTCTTTAATACAACAACTTGGATATTATTATTCCCATTTTATAGATGCTGAAAATGAAGCGCAGTAAGAATAACTGAGATGGCTGGATTGCTGTGTTAAGTAAATGATAGCCCAGTTTTTTGAACCTATATCCTATACACAAGCCACTGCTCTTTTTATTAAAAAAAAAAGTTTCTGATCATAAAAGCGAGATTTTTTTAAACTTTAATTCAGAAAAAGATAAGGAAGAAAATAAACAGCAGTCAACATTTGGTGTATAGCCTTCCAGGATTTTTCTCATGTAGATATGTGTATATTTAAAAATTAAAACTGGGATCACACTGTGCATACATTTTATAATTTATATATTTTATGTAACAGTACATCCATGCGCATTTTCTTATAGTCCAAGATATAGATACCAAGATAGATCATATTCTATGCCAGAAGACAAATCTCAACATGTTCAGAAAAATCTTAACAGAATATGTTATCCGGCCATATGGAATCAAATAACAAAAAGAAATCAATAACAAAAGGATAATAGGAAAACCTCAAATCACTAAATACACATCTAAACAATCCATGGGTCAAAGAGGAAGTCTCAAAGTCAATTTTAAAGAAACGCATTGAACTGGATGAAAATGAAAACACAATACTTTGAAACTTGTGGGACACTGCTAAGGCAGCACTGCAAGGAAATTTTATAGGACTAAATGAATATATTAGAAAAGAGGAAAAACCTCAAATTAATAACCTAAGCTCCCACCTCAAGAACCTAGAAAGAGAAGAGCAACATAAATCCAAGGAAAGCAGAAATAAGGAAATAACAATGAGAAAAGCCAAAATCAATTAAATTAAAAACAGAAAAATGGAGAAAATCAACAAAACAAAGGGCTAGTTTTTTGGTAAGATCAATAAAATTGACAAACCTCTAGCAAGACTGACAAAGATAAAAAGAGAAGACACAAATTACAAATAGGAACAAAATAAAATAAAATACCACCGCAGACCCTAGAGACATCAAAAAGATATTGATGGAATGCTACAAACAATTCTCCCACATAAATCTGACAACTGGACGAAATGGACCAATTCCTTGAAAAACACAAACTACGACAACTTACCCAAAATGAAATAGATCATTTGAATAGCCCTATAACTATCAAAGAAATTGAATTTGTAATTTTAAAACTCCCCCCAAAATAAATCTACAGATCCAGAAGATCTATACAATCTCTTACAGAGAAGAGAAGGAACATTTCCCAATTCATTCTATGGAACCAGCACTACCCTAACACCAAAAGCAGTGCACAAATAAAGAGGAAACTATAGACCAATATCCTCAATGACTACAGATGCAAAATCCATTTTAAAATAGTAGCAAATAGAATTCAACAATATCTAAAAAGAATTATACACTGTTACCAAGTGGGTTTATTCCAGAAATACAAGACTGGTTCAATGTTCAAAATCCATTGGTGGATATTAAAAAATTAATTAAATTAATTTTTTAAAAAAATTCATTGGTGCAATTCACCATATTAATAGGCAAAAGAAGAAAATTCACATGATCATATTAATTGATACAGAAAGAAAATTGACAAAATTCAACACTCATTTATAATTTTAAAACTATCAGAAAAAAAGGAGTAGAGAAGAACTTCTTCAACTTGATAAACAGCATCTGCAAAAGCCTACAGCTAACATTATACCTAACAGTGAAAGACTGAGTGCTTTTCCCTAAGGTCAGGAATGTCCACTCCAGACTGGGAGAAAATATTTGCAAACCACATATTTGACAAAGGACTAGTATCTAGAATCTGTAAAGAACCCTCAAAAGTCAACAGTAAAAAAAATCCAATCAGCAAATAATGGGCAAAGAACATGAGGAGACATTTCATCAAAGAGGATGCACAGGTGGCAAATAAGCACATGAAAAGATGCTTAATATTATTTATTAGGGAAATGCCAATTAAAACCACAATGAGACATCATTATGTATCTTCATGATTGAAATAAAAAAGTGACAACACCACATGGGCAATGATGCAGAGAAACTAGATCATATATGCATTGTAGGCAGGGATGTAAAATGGTACAGCCACTCTGGAGAACAGGTTGGCAGTTTCTTAAGAAAAAAACTAAAAACCGGGCTTCCCTGGTGGCACAGTGGTTGAGAGTCCGCCTGCCGATGCAGGGGACACGGGTTCGTGCCGCGGTCCGGGAAGATCCCACATGCCGCGGAGGGGCTGGGCCCGTGAGCTATGGCCGCCGAGCCTGCGCATCCGGAGCCTGTGCTCCGCAACGGGAGAGGCCACAACAGTGAGAGGCCCGCGTACTGCAAAAAATAAAAAATAAAAAAAACCTGAAAACCTAAACATGCAACTACCATACAACCCAAGTAGTTGCACACTTGGGCATTATCCCGGAGAAATAAAAACTTATATTTAAATTTTAAGTACACAAATGTTTATAGTAGCTTTGTCATGCTCTAAAACTGTAAACAGCCTGATGTCCTTCACTGGGTGAATGCGGTCCATCCACACCATGGACTATTACGTGGCACTAAAAAGGAATGAATGATTGATACATGTAACAACCTAGATGAATCTCCAGAGAATTATGCTGAGTGAAAAAAATTGAATCACTAAAGGTTGTATACTGTACAATTCCATTTATGTAACATTTTTGAAATGACAAAATTATAGATATGGAGAACAGATTAGGGATTGCCAGGAGTTAAGATGGGAATGGGGACAGAAAGCGGGCATAGCCCTTAGAGGGCATCCTGAGGGATCCTAGCAGCGATGGGAACGTTCTGTGCCTTATGTATTAATGTCAGTATCCGTTGTGGTGTTGTACTATTTATAGTTTTGCAAAACATTACCATTGGGGAAAATTGGTGAAGGGTACACAGGACCTCTCTGTATTATTTCTTAAAGCTGAGTGTGAACCTACAATTATCTCAAAATAAAACATTTAATTTTTTTTAATTAGATAAAACTGGGATCATGCTTTACATATGTTTTATATTTTATTTTTTATAATATATATATATTTGTTGACTGCTTATATTTCATCTATGGATATATTATAATTTTTTAATTATTTGTTTTTCCTAGGGATCTGGATTATTTTTAAATATTTTGCTATTATTATTTTAAAATGCTGAGAACAGCATCCTGGTGTCCATTTTTTTAAAAACAGCTCTAATGAGATACAAATAACATACCATACAAGTCACCTGTTTAGAGTGTACAGTTTAATGTTTTTTAGTATTTTCAGTGTTGTACAACCATCACCACAATCTAATTTTAGAATGTTTTTGTTCCCCCTAAAATAAGCCCTATACCCATAGCAGCCCATCTCTGTTCCTCCCCGCTCACCTGCCCCAGCCCTAACCAACCACTAATCTACTTTCCGTCTCTATCAACTTCCCTATAGAGACAGTTCTGGACATTTCATGTAGATGGAATCATACAGTGTATGGTCTTTTGTGAGAGGCTTCTTTCATTGAATGTTTTCCAGGGTCATCCGTGTTGTGGGAAGTGTCAGGGCTTCTTTCCCTTTATTGCTGAATAATATTCCCTTGTATGAATATGTCACATTTTATCCACTCAACAGCGGACGAACATTGGCTCGTTTTCATCTGAGTGGCAAATATAAACAGTGCTGCCATGAACATTCCCATATAACATTTTTTTTATGGACGTATGTTTTTATTTCCTAGGAGGGGAATTGCTGTGTCATATGGTAATCCTATGTCTAACTTTTTAACCTAGTGTCCATTTCTGATTATTGCTTTAAGGTACATTCTTAGCCATGAAAATAACTGGTCAAATCATAGCGCATCTTTCAAGTTTCTCATGCACAGTGCCAAATTATGCTCCTCAAAATTCTGCCCCGACCAGAGCAGGAGGACACTTTGACAGTACAAATCCGGGCTCCAGAGGTTCTTCCAGGATTGGTCCCACAGTTACCTGCTTGGAGCTGCAGCAACTGCCGAGGCAGCCCACTCCTTTCCGGGACAAGGCTTAGTAGAAGGAACCAGAAGACCCGCCTTCCTCTCCCAGGCCTGCTGCTTGCTGGCCATGCAACCTCCGGCAAGGTATTTATTTCCTCTTTTGCAAAAGGAAGTTAACGCTCGTCTGCCTACCCCACTCAACGTTGGCAGATCAACGTAGCAACTCGGTGTAGGAATGCTTTTCCAATGTGGACATACCCAGACACGAGTGAGTCTGGCCAAGGGATCACTTTTTGAGAAGAGCTGCTTAACTGGGTTGTCCACTGAGCCTTGATTTTGGGGTGGAACTCGGTAGTCAGGGGTCAGTGTTTGGTTGGCTCAAGATATATCTACTTTAACAGAACCTGAGGACAAAAAAGCTTCCTTTTTTTTTTACCATGAATGTGATTGCACAGCACACTTTTGATGTGTCATTAAGCTATACACACACACACACACACACACACACACACACACATCCCAGCAGTAGCTCAGTTAGGGAGGGACAGAGAGGGCTGAGATGCCAGGGAGTCCGTACCTCGATTGTAGGGTTTTCTTATTATTGATAGAAACTTCTTCCCACCATTGGGATAAAATGTGCCCTCCAGAAATTCTCACCATTAGTCCTTACTCTGCCCTCGGTCCTGCGGCCATGGCAAGGTTGCCTTTCTGAGACTCTTCCCACAAGGCCAGGGCCTTCGTCCGTGGCCCAGTAGACAGTGGGCCTGCACATGAGCCCGAGGAGAGCTCTGTTCATTTTAACAGATGAAGAAACGGAGCTTATAATGGAGAGGGAGGAGAGCTCATAAACTCACAGGGTTGCCTCTGAGTCAAGACAGAAACTACTGAATTCTTCCTTCTCTAGCTGCCTTGGGCCTGAGAGCTCTGCCCCATCAGAGCCCCCCAGAAACACTCTCCTATCTGCCCCCTAAGGATGGTTCCCCTGTCCACACACCCACCTCCCCCTAAGCCCAGCCTGGCTAAGAGCACAAGGGCCTCCCCAGCCAGGGTGTCTGGGACTGAGAAGCCCTTACTTCCTCGTTTCTTTCCACACGGCTGGGCCCAGTTATACTAGATTATGTGCATTAGGAGCTCCAGTCTCAGGAGCAAAGGCATAATTTCCCCCCAAGGGCATTGTTCCATGCATGCCAGAGGGATGAATTGACACTATTGGATTAACCCTGGAAGCAGGCCCGCCCTGTTCCCTCTCACAGGTTGTGCGCTGCACAACTTCAGGGGTGCCGGGCATACAGTGACCTGCCTAGAGGGATTTATGATTTCATGGGAACAAACAAACCTTAATATAGATCTCTCTTTACTGTAGACAGAAGGGTCGGGAACAAGCAGACTGTCCACATCAGTTCAGAAATGACAGTGGAGGATCCCAGGCTAAGCCCGAGCTGAGTCCCAAGTGACCTGCTTCCAGCCCCAGCTCAGCCGGGGACCAGCTGGTTAACCTGAGGCAGGAGCCTTAAGTTGCATCACTCCCAACAATACAAAACATGCACAAGTACTGCAGAGCTATATAATTTAATAAGTATCACGTATCATTGTTTGGAAAATTAAAATTCAGCTGGACTAAAGACCTCAGAAATCCCTGCTGGCTGCGTGGCTCTAGCGTTCTCTACGGCAGACGAAGAGGGTTAATTGGTAGAGGACTCGGGGTGGGAGATGGGGAGGGAAGCCAGGTGGTTTTACCTAAACACTAAAAGCAGAGAAACAAGCACACACCCTCTCCCAATTCTGTGATTTTTTTCACCCGTCTCAGCTGGAACAAAAAGCCTTTTGTGAGCTTAGTGGAGCCTGACTTCGCACACTTTTCTGTCTCCTTCTCCTTCTGTGTGGGAAAAAACAAGCCGTTCCATCCGGGTTTGCTAGGTTCCTTTGAAGGCCTTGCGGCTTTGGTTCAGGCAAACAGGAACCTGGCCGGGCCGCCTCCGCCCTGCTGAGGGAGCTTTTTGGCAGGACTTTCTCCCGGCCTCCTCGTGCAGAGATTGCAGAGGGGGAGGGGAAGGGGAGCACGGGATGGGCGTGGGGGGAGAGCAGGGCTGCAGGTGCTGTGCCAGGCGAGGGACCTGAGTGCTGAGCAAGCAGGGCGCTGGGCCCTTTCTTGTGTGATGGGAACCCACCGACATCCCCTCACTGAATCCTCTCCTGCGCCCAGGGAGGCGGGAACCACGGCCTGGTTCCACATCAGGAACCGAAGCTCGCAGGGCGGCCTGCCTTTGCCGGAGGCCACACGGACCAGGTGAGTCTCACCCCGTGGCCTTTACTCCTTCATGGGAGCCGTCCGCTCCCCAGAAAGTCCCGGCCTCCCTCATCCTTCGCAAACCCAGAACCGGGGCCTCCACGGAGGCAGCGGGATAGCGGAGCCTGAAATCACGTCTCAGTGACTTGAGACTGGGGTCAGTTCCCCAGCATCGGGGAGGAGAGCAGGTTCACGCTCAGACTCCAGGTGCTGTGAGCCCGGTGCACTCTGCTCACGCCCCCGCCCCGGGGCTGCTTCCACTCGGTGCCGGAGGGGGGTTGGCCCCGCGCGGCCTGCCTGTTGCACGCTCACACTCTTACGCTCACTCACACTCATATATTCACACTTATGTGCACTCGCACACAGCCGCTCACCCACAGTCACACACACACACCCCTCCCAGCGCACCACGGGGCGCTAACACCCAGGCACCTTCCAGGAGCGCGGAGCCTCTGTCTGCACGTGGGGTGCGTCGCGGCCGGTGCACAGCTCAGCAGTCACGCAGGCTGACTAATGCTGGGTCAACCCGGAGGATACACGGGGGCCTCGGGTTGGAGGGATGAAGTCAGTTTCACGCAGTATCCTCTCATCGGAGTGGAGTGCCTGAACTAAGGGGGAGGGAAGGAAGGTCTGTCAGGAGCCCACATTTGGGGCAGAGGTCTGTGAGGGGCCCTTGCGGGAAATCAGGACCGCACTGGGAGATTCAACGGCCTCATAGCGCCCATCCTTGTACACACGCACACATGCTCACACACACATGCACACTCACACAGCAGCCGCACGGCCTGGTCAGCTCCCCGAATGCTGCAGGGCTGAACAGACGAAAGAGCAGAGTTTCTGAATATCCTCATTATGACCAGCATTCGCTGAACCCTCAGTAAGTGCTCGGCTTTCTGCTGAGCTCTTTCCATGCAAAAAAGAAATTTCCAATTAATTCGCATGACAACCCAGTAAGGTAGGCACCGTTGTCCCCATTTTCCAGATGAGGCCACTGAGGCTTAGGGCTCTGGTGACTCCTCCAAGCTCCCACCGCTGATAAGGGGCCAGAGAGCCACTTGGTAACCAGCTCACTCATCCCTCCCCTGCGGGGCCTCTCGGGCACCGTGAAAGCCCCTGCCGGCTGAGCACCTGCACTCAGAGGGCAATGCCCAGAGCCTGACTTTAAGTCACTGCTTTTAGCCGTTCAGCATTTCTGTGCTACAGCGGATGGACTTGCAGAGCAGGACGAGACCTTTCTTCTCACTGGCCCCCCACTGTGGAGGCCTAGTGGGGACGATGTGGAAGCAGTGGCTGGGTGGGAGGCCGGGACACCTCCTATCTTTTGCTTCCCCAGCAGCCTCTGATGATTTGTAAGGAGGCATGAGTTAGGGAGCCGGAATGGAGAGGGGAGTGGGGCTGAACCACACCATACCTCCCCAAAGACTTCATGCTAATCCCCAGGACCAGGGACTCACAAGGCAACAGGGACTTTGCAGATATGACGAAACTAAAAGTCTTGAGCTGGGAGAATCCCTGGGTTATGCGGTTGGATTATAGCCAGTGTGACCACAGGGTCATCGCACATGGGCCTCCATCCTCCCTGCCCTCGGACAGCAGCTCCCCTGCTTCGGGTTTGGACTGAAACTACACCACCAGCTTTTCCTTCCAAGGGGCAGGCAGGAGGGTCAGGTCAGCAGCAGGAGCTCACAGATGGTGGAGTAGGTGAGGAAGGGGCCATGAGCCAGGGACTGCACAGCCTCTAGAAAAAGCCAAGGAAACGGACTCTCCTCGACACCTCCAGAAAGAACCAGCCCCTCAAAGCCTTGGTTCTAGACTTCTGATCGCCCGGACCATCGGAGAATGCATCTATGTTGTTTGAAGACACTGAGTTTGTGGTAATTTGTCACACGCAGGAAACTAATACAGAGGGAAACCAGCGCAAGGAGGATTCAAATCAGCTGGAGAAGATGCTGGGGACCGGTTTAGTCCACTCCGCTGCCATACCAGAGCACCACACGGGGGCTTAAACAACAGACAGTCACTGTCTCAGTCTGGAATCTGGGAGTCCGAGATCAAGGTGTCAGCACAGCTGGTCTCCTCGGAGGCCTCTCTCCTTGCTGTGTAGGCAGCCACCCTCTTCACGTGGCCATCCCTCTGGGCACACGCACTCCTGGCTTCTCCCTGTGTCCTAATCTTTTCTTATAGGGACACCAGCCAGATTATGGGCCTCATTTTAACAAATCATCTCTGTAAAGACCCTGTTTCCAAATAGTCACGTTCTGAGGTGCTGGGGGAGGGGTTAGGGCTTCAACATGGGAATTCGGGGGCACGTAACAGGGAGCCTCCAAGCCTGCCTCATTCCCACAAGGCCCTCACTTTTCTGGCAGCTTCCAGACCTCCCTAGGGCCCAGCTTGAGCCCAGGCAGCCTCAGCCTGTAGAACCAGTTAGAGCTGCCAAGAGAACAGGTCGGGGCAGTCCAGGGGGCGTGGGTTTGCAGAAGGGACCTGGAGTTCCCTGAGGACTGGTGGTCAGGACAGGACCCAGGCACCGGGCATGGAGGAACTCAATCTCTCCCAGGCCAGACCCCAGAGCCACTCTCCCAGTCCTAACAAGGGCCGCTGAAGGCACCGGGGAACAAGCGGCAGTGGCGGGTGGCAGGCAGTGGGATCGGGAGTTAGACCTGCTCTGGTGACTTGGCTCTTTGCAGGGACATTGACACAGAAGGGCCAGAAGAGGCAGTGAAGCATGCAACATGCAGCCCCCAATGCAGCCCAGGACTGAGAGGAGAGGTCTCCTGATTCCTCCCTCTCCCGACACCACCCAGGCCCCTGATCACACGTGGCCCCAGAGCCTCAGGCAGCAGGAGTGACGCAGACTGCCTTCCAGACTCCCTCCTCGCTGACCTGTATCCTCCAGCCTCCACTGGGCTCCCCTCCCCACTTCTCCAGGCCAGGATGGACTCGCTCACACCCACAAACTGCAAAGGTGCAGGGCGTGTTTCAGACAGAAGACAGCCCACGCCAGGTACGCGAATGGAGAAGATTCGATACGTATAGTTACATAAGGTATAAAATTGCTATGCTGGTGACTCAAAAGGTAAAGAGAACTTGACAGTATCATCCCCGAGGCTGAGGCAGCAAAGGGAACGGCTGGGATTATTAAAATGCGGAAACATGGGCCTGGGACCCCAACCTCGGAGGGAGGGGGTCTGGCAGATGCTGGCGTGTCTGAGGTGCCATGAAGTTGTTTTTACAAGCGTTGGAAAAGCCACGAAGGGATTCAGCTCCCCACCCCGATCCTCTGCCTCTGAGACGCTGAGTGTTTCTACAGCTTCTTCATAAAAACACAACTCACATCCACGCGGAGAGAATCACATCCTTCCCGAACTCTTTCCTCCTGCATCACCACCGGCCTGTCTCAGCCAAGGGTGAAAAGTCTTGGAATCTAACAGGGTGACCGTTGAACCCAACCCTGACCCTTTTTCTCTCTTGCTACTTCAGCTTGTGTGATGGTTGATTTTAGGTGTCAACCTCATGGGGCTGACTGATGCCCAGGTAGCTGGTAGAATATGATTTCTGCCTGTGGCTACGAGGGCGTTTCTAGAAGAGATTCACATTTGAATCGGTGGGTGAGGAAAGCTGACCCCCCTCCCCGAGGTGATGGACCACGTTCAATTCTTTGAGGGCCCACGTGGAACCAAAGGTGGAGGAAGGGGAATCCACTCTCTCTGTTGAGCTAGGACGTCCATATTCTCCTGCCCTCAGACGTCGGTGCTTGTGGTTTTCAGGCCTTTGGACTTGGATTGAATCACACCCCAGCTCTTCTGGGCCTCTCAGATGGTGGGACTTCTGACTTCTCCGCCTCCATAATCACGTGAGTCAATTCCTAGCATGAATCTCCTATATCTCTATATACCCTGTTGGAGAACCCTGGCTAATACGCCAGCAGTGTCTCTCTTTGCCTTGAAGACGTTCATTTTATTTTATTTTTTATTGAAGTAGAGTTGATTTACAATATTATATTAGTTTCAGGTATACAACACAGTGAGTCAATATGTTTATAGATTATACTCCATTTATAGTCATAAAATAATGGCTATATTCCCCGCGCTATGCAATATATCCTTGTAGCTTATTTATTTTAGACATTAATAGTTTGTATCTCTTAACCACCTACCCCATCTCACCCCTCCCTGCTTTCTTCTCCCCAATGGTAACCACTAGTGTGTTCTCTATATCAGTGAGTCTATTTCTGTTTTGTTATGTACATTCGTTGTTTTTTACATTCCACATATAAGTGGTAACAGAGTATTTGTCTTTCTGACTTATTTCACTAAGCATAATACCCTCTAGGTCCATCCGTGTTGTTGCAAATGGCAACACTTCATTCTTTTTTATGGCTGAGTAGTATTCCATTGTATATATATATACCACACTTTCTTTATCCATTCATCTGCTGTTGGACACTTGGGTTGCTTCCATTTCTTGGCTATTGTAAATAATGCTGCTATGAACATTGGGGTGCATGTCTCTTTTCAAATTAGTGGTTTTGGTTTGGTTTTTATTTTTGGATATATACCCAGGAGTGGAATTGCTGGGTCATATGGTAGTTCTATTTTTAGGTTTTTGAGGAACCTCCATACTGTTCTCCATAGTGGCTGCACCAATTTACATTCCCACCAACGTGTAAGAGGGTTCTGTTTTCTCCACATCCTCACCAATATTTGTTGTTTATAGACTTTTTGATGATAGCCATTTTGAAAGGTGTGAGGTGGTATATCATTGTGGTTTTGATTTGCATTTCTCTGATGACTAATGATGTTGAGCATTTTTTTTATGTGCCTGTTGGCCATCTGTATGTCTTGTTTGGGAAAATGTCTATTCAGGTCTTCTGCCCATTTTTAATCAGATTGTTTGGGTGTGTGTGTGTGTGTGTGTGTGTGTGTTGAGTTGTATGAACTGTTTATGTACTTTGAGTATTAACCTCTTATTGGTCATATCATTTGCAAATATTTTCTCCCATTCAGTAGATTGTCTTTTTTGCTTTGCTTGGTTTCCTTTGCTGTACAAAAGCTTTTAATTTTAATTAGGTCCCATTTTGTTTATTTTTGCTTTCATTTCTTTTGCCTTAGATGACAGGTTTTTTTTAAATGTTGCTTTGATTTATGTCAAAGAGTGTTCTGCCTATGTTTTCTTCTAGGAGTTTATGGTTTCAGGTCTTACAGTTAGGTCTTTAATCCATTTTGAGTTTATTTTTGTATATGATGTGAGGAAATGTTCTAATTTCATTCTTTTACATGTAGCTGTCCAGTTTTGCCAGCACCACTTATTGAAGAGACTGTGTTTCCTCCATTGATTATTCTTGCCTCCTTTGTCATAGATTAATTGACCATATAAGTGTGGGTTTATTTCTGGGCTCTCTATTCTGTTCCATTGATCTATGTGTCTGTTTTTGTGCCAGTACCATGCTGTTTTGCTTACTGTAGCTTTGTAGTATAATCTGAATTCAGGGCCTGTGACGCCTCCAGCTCTGTTTTTCTTATCAAGGTTGTTTTGGCAATTTGGGGTCTTTTTGGTTCCATATAAATTTTAGGATGATTTGTTCTAGTTCTGTGAAAAATGTCATGGGTATTTTGATAGGGATTGCATTAAGTCTGTAGATTTCTTTGGGTAATATGGGCATTTTAACAATATTAAATTCTTCCAACCCATGAACACAGGATATCTTTCCATTTCTTTGCATCATCTTCAATTTCCTTCATTATTGTTTCACAGTTTTCAGAGTGTGGGTCTTTCACCTCCTTGGTTAAGTTTATTCCTAGGTATTTTTTTAATGCGATTGTAAATGGGATTATTTTCTTGCTTTTCTTTCTTATAGTTCATTATTAGTGTATAGAAAAGCAACAGATTTCTGTATATTAATCTTGTGTCCTACAACTTTACTGAATTCATTTACTAGTTCTAATAGGGTTTTTTTGGAGACTTTAGGGTTTTCTATATATAGTATTGTGTCATGCAGCAGGGTCTCTCTGGTCTGGCATCCCCCTACCTGTGGCTGGGAGGCTGGGTACACATAGGACCATGGGAGGTTTTCAGTGTAATTATCCGGGCTGGGTCCCTAGGACAAATGATTTCCAGTTAGTCGCCTGCACTCGGTGAGGGATCCCAGGAGATAGGCTGGCAATCCTGTTCTCATCCACGCCCCTGTGAACCCAGTCATGTACCCACGTGTCCTACCCAGCACCAGTCCAGAGTGTGGGCCGTAATTCCATATAATACAGCGGCCCTGAGCCCCAGGATTTTTTTTAACTTTTCATCACTTGTTTGCTCTCCAGCACATGTGTTTGAGGAGCTTTGTTCTTAGAGCAAGACACTGTCAAACCTCACTTATAGGAAAGTCCAGAAAGGATGGTTTTCCTATTAGGATAATTTGAGGAGGGCATGATAAAGGGACTGGTTATGAAGGGTTAGAGGGTAGGTCCCTGGAGAAAATCTACCTTTCTGTAAACTATACCTCTTGGAAAATGGCATTGCTGCTCCAAGGTGACCCCAAGGGCTTTCACCTCAAAAGCCCTGATGGACACAGGACAGCCCAGAGTCCCAAGTGGAGTCCTAGGGAGACAAGGGTGGTTTTAGGGTCTGCGAATGATGTGGACCATTCTGTGGGTCCCTAGCGATCCAGACCTCGAGCTTGAGAACCAGTGGGTTTCCCTGGCGTTATCCCCTCTCTTTCCAGCACATTCTCTGTGGAACCTTGGGATTTCCATAGGCTGCTTTGATTTAAAGCCAAACCTGAGATGACCCGGTGGGACCATCCACCTACCTCGCTCTGTGTGGCTCGGTGACCCCCATGGATTTCCCTCTGAGGCTCCTGCCCTCCCCCACATCAAGAGCTGCCGTAGGGAACACGGGTCCCGTAATTGATGGGGGTCAGCTCCCCACAGGTCATTCTCCTGGAGTCACCTTCCTCTCCAGCTAGCAGTCCACACCCAGAGAGCAGCACCACTCACCCAGGAGGGACGAGTCTGTGTGGCACTGCCCCCCGGGGCCGACATTACCCAGCGTCCCTTTGCATGTCCCTCGAGACTCCTCAAGCGCACTCGGCACTGCCAGTCGAGGGCAAGCACAGGGCCACGTTTCAGCCTTCTCCGGGCTGGCATTCGGGCTGGAGCCCAACACCCATCGCTCAGTTCAAAACCAAAAACAGTCCTGCAGGAAAACTCATCAGGCTCGGCTCCAGGCCAGCCAGTTAAAAGTGGATGCTGGTCCCTCAGAGGCTCACACAGATCATTTCTGCTAATGAAACAAATATTTTTCCAGACCAGTCTCGGTTTCCGCTACCGCCGTTGGCCCCAGTTGCTGGCACGCCATTGGACCTGTGCCCTGAGGAACAGCACAGATCAGGGACAGACAGAGCTCTGGGGGCAACAGAAAAGACGTGTCTTCAGAGCAGAGGAGTCTGAGTCCAAACAGAAAGAAGGGTGAGGGAGGAAGCACGGATGCTCCAGCCCTGAGTCACAACCAGCTTACAAATCCCAGCTCATTCACACACACACACACACACACACACACACACACATACACACAGACACACACACACACACACAAATAAGCAGTCTAGGGCACAATAACGATTCCAAATTCCGAGGCATGAGGGTATTTTGTTTCCCCCCTGAAGGAAGCGCGAGGGCAGCTCAAGAAGTTACTTGGAGAAAGGAACTAGGAGATGAGGTTCAAGGTCTCCATGTAACCAACATCAGTAGGGGTTCTGAACCCCTCTGGGAGTGTAATTATCACAGTCAGCCCCCACTTCCCCTCACCTGACAGCCCCTGCATCCCAGAGAAATGTCCACACACATCACGTTTCTGCACAAGGTCAGGAAGTGCAGGACCCTGAGGCCGGCCAAGAGCAAACCACTGATGGCAGGTCCAGAATCCCAGTGCCAGAGCGGTTGGTCCCTGAATGGGAAATGATTTGTCCTCTTTCTGCCCCCCCAAGACCCTGACTGGAAGCGCTCAGCTCTCCGGAGCCTCCCACTGCCATGTCCCCACAAACCCTGAGCCACCCTTTACACTTGGGACCCCTGGCTTTTCTCAGAAAAGGCGGAGCTTCTCACTGTCCCATCCCCATGAAGACCTGCCAGGCCTGGCTGCACGGAAGGAGTGATGCCCGTGAACTTTTTCCTCTCTTGAACCAGGTCTGTAAAGCAGAGCAAAGCAGAGGTGCTCCGGTTGAAGAGGGGGGTGGGAGAAGACCCCCCCCCCGACTCCTAGGTCTCTGGGAAGCACAGTTAGAAAATGCTGGACTAGCAGATTCCTAAGTGCCCTGCAGCCCAGGAATGTTATGATCAGAGACCCTGGATCTAAAACACCCCCCCCACCATCCCACGACCAGTCACCCATAAAACCAACACTCGCTTGACTAGTTATGCATTCCTTCTTTCCAGATCATTCCATTGTAGTGAACTGATGAACTAGCCATGCTTCAGGGTTCAGGGGGTGTTATTAGGTTAATGACCCAGTCCAGCCCCTTAAGGGAGCTGCATAGTAATGGGAATCACTTTGCTGTAAGTGAGAAATGTTAAAATATATTTTTTGCATTTTTTAAAATGTTATAAGCAACTGCTGTACCATAGAATTACAGTGCAAGAGAGGTGAAAACTCCCCCTCTCCTCTCCCTCCAAATCCAAGGCCTGGGATAAAGCGGTACTTAAGTGATGAGCATCTTGGCAGGCCTGGTGATTCATGCTAGGAGAGCTGGGTCCCTCCACCCTCCTGGGGCTCTGGCCTGTGCACGTGCTGCTGACCAGGGTTCTTGGTCCCCTTAATCAATAGAAATTGATCAGAGGCCACACAAGAAATTCAGGCAAGCCTTTATTGGGGCCCCTGCTGCAGCAGGGAGGAGCGAGAACAAACAAGTTCCCTTGCTTGCTTCCCAAGGTGGGGCGCGAACCTGTTCCTTATATGGGTGAGGGTAGGGGTGTGTCCATGGGTCCGGCTGGAGGGGGGGCTTAGGTGTTCTGCCCACCCCTTTGGTGTTGTTGGGTGCAGGGGGCACGCACAGGACCCTGCTTTTGCTCCCGACGCCCTGTTTCGCTCCCTGGCTCTTCGGGGGTGGCAGTTGGGTTTTTTTGGTCTCTTTGTATCTTGTCCAGAATTTGCCCAAATTCGCGAGCAGGCAGGCATGCAGTTATTTTTAGTCCCTTATAGCTTCTTTGTATTTTGTTGCTCGAGGAGACGAGGAGAAGTGTGTCCAGAGGCAAGCATTGCAGCACTGCAGGAAAGGGTCCCAGGCCCCAGCCTGTCTTACAGGTGCTGCCATGACAGCCTTTCCTGGAGGCTCATAAAACATAGGGTTGTATGAATTCCAGCCCTCACTCCCTAAACAAGTGCAACTCTGAGCCTGTCACTTGCTCCTACTGCCTTCCTGAGATAAAGGGTTAACCTTTATCTGACCCCGCAGGGAGAAAACCAAACCATAAAAGCATCAGTCTCATGAAGACCAGACAATCAGGGCTGAATAATCATCAGCGCTTCCAAACCACCAGGGGTCTGAGGTCTCTACAGACCTATGCTTCCAGGAGCTTTGCATTTATCAGGACTGGCAAGAAGCATCGAGTCCAGCACGACACGTTGTCTTGTGCAGACTCTACTTGAACACTTCTGGTGACGGGGAGCTCTCCACCTTGCGTTGGGAGAAGGTCTTGATAATCAGGAAGCCCTCCCTCACAGGGAGCCCAGACCCTCTTTCCAGGTTGTGCACACCCCCTGGGGCATCTACTGGGCCTCGCACATATAGGAGCTCCCCGCACAGTACGCTGACACCTCACAAGATAAAAAATGCCCGTCTCACATCAAAGAAACTTCTCTGCATTATGAGTCACCCGGCATCTTTCAGGCTGGACATTTTCTCCCCTAATAACCAGACCTTCCCTGAGCTCAGCCAGGCCAAATGTTTCATCTCCATGCGTGTCCTGTTTGAGCACCAGGGGAAGTCGTCGTGGGTACATCTGATCTTAGAGCTGGGAGCAAACAATACATCAAAGGCAGCTCCTTTTGAAAGTAGCGACTGCCCTGTTACAATCCAGCGACAAATTCCACCTGGCATTCCAGGAGGAAATCCCAACTGACCTCTCCCTCCTCGAGATCCTCCAGAGCTTAACTTACGCCCGCACCGTCCATCAGACAGTTCATCACGTGCTCTTTCCAGGCGTCTTTTGTCCTGGAGAGAGTCTGAGTAGACAGAGCATTTCTCCTTCCCCAGCCCCACATTCTGATCACAAGCAAAGTGTGGGGCCGCAGAGAACTCACTGAGTTTTCTGGCTGAGGAGTTACACCCCAGAGACCCTCGTGGTGCCACTGCTGCACCACAGCGCTGGGGGGCGTGGCCTGGAAGAAGACTGAACTCAGCGCCTGCCTGGGGTGGGGGGTCTCCCCGCAGGACAAGGGGAGCCAGCTAGCACGTTCGGATGGCACTTGTGCATCGTGGCGTGGGAGGGTGGCACGAGCCTTCCCATGAGCTGAGCAGACGCGGCAGAAGGGACAGGCTAACCCGGAAGGAAGGCAGCTCCTGGGGTGCAGGAGCAGAGCTAAGGGAAGGAGACAGGAGCCCAGCTAGCGAGGGTGTCCCCCACATCGGGGAAAGCTGCTGTGCTAGGGACTCACCCCTGGAGAAGGCCAGCAACGGTGCCTGGCATGAAGAGACCACTCTGGACCACAGCACCACTGCCCCCTGCATCTCTCCTCTTCATCCCGACCCCGAGGAGCCCGGAACCGAGGCAGGAGGCTCCAGCCCGAACCTGGGAGGGCAGTGGCCAAGGCTGGACAGGACTGGACCTCGCTCCTACACTTCTGGGCACACATGCCCCAACGCTGACAGGAGCCCCGGGCCCCCTCCTGGCATGGGGAAGGACACTGTGCCCTCCAGCTGCCTACTTCAGAAGCGGGGTCCTGGGCAGAAAGGAGGGGCAAGGCGATGGTCTCCATCTGGACGCAGGAAGGAGGCACCATCCTAACCATCCCTCAACGACACCACCTGTTAGGGAAGGTTTCCCCTGGGCTCCTCCCAGGGGACTTGAAACTCGCTGTGTGTGGTATTGATCTCACCTTTGATTCCCAAATGCCCTGGAATGTCTGGCACAAAGAAAGTGCTTCCAAGATATTCACTGGATTGAGTTTAACAAGGAGCCCAGTGTCTGGAGACAGCTCTGGTGTTTTGAGCATCACAGAATCAGCCAGCTGTCTGGTTCTATCACCCTTTACAAGTGACAAAGGCATCCTGCCTGAAATCACTGTCTTGGAGGCGGGAGAGACTTTGGAGGAAGGAAGTGTAGTTCCAAGTCAAGATCGTTACATACTTCAGTGTATTGGGGCCCAGATAAATCATAGTTGATACAATCTGAAATTCTCTCCCAAGCGTCCTTATATGAGCGATTCATCCTACAGCCATAACTCAGTTTTACATAGATGCACTTTTTTTGGTAAGTGCACGAACTTTTTTATGGGTCTTCCCCTCCACAGAGGATGCCTCAGCAAAGTGCTTAATAAATTGAGAGAACCATGTCAGCACATATTTTAGAGTGTAGACCCTTGGTGCAGTTTTGCACTGACCATAGCCATGGGTGAACTTTTGATCTTTGATCAAGTGGGCTTTTTTTTTTTTTTAACTCTTCCCCAAGATCCACAATACCTCTGGGTAACCTGGACCATATAAATATTTAACCAAGTTGTTCCACGTGGGATTTTCAAGTATGAATGATGCAATCTCCCTCGTAAGAAAAATCTATGTTCCCCTGATTTGCAGTCACAACCCACCACCCCTGCAGACCCACCCCCACCCCTCGCACACTGCCTTTTTCTTACCACACACACACTGTCTGGAGAGAGAGCCAAGGGACCTCCGGGGAGGAAACTGCGAAGAAACGGAATGTCTAAATAAAGTCAAGTCTTCTCAGAGCACCTCGCGTTCATTATTCAAAGAATATTTCACACATACTCTCTCGCTCTGCACAAAGCACACCTTCCCCGGTGGCTCGGAAAACTCACAGGCAGCCAGGCGTAATCAGTAGACATGCACATCCATAAATATTTGGTCCTTCAAGCCAGCCTCTAATGTAACTGCAGCGTTGGGAGGAAAATGCAAAGAATATTTAAACTTTAAACAATGTGACATCACCAAAACTAACGGGCAAGGGCCAGTCGGGTTCTCATCTAAAATGAAATGTAGTGTTGTTTGCAGAATCTTTACTCAAGTCCCTTCAGATTCATCCCCGAAATAGATTTGAGTCTTTGCCTCTCGCTCTTGGCTTTGTCTCCAGACAGCTTGCACTGATGGCAAAAGGGGGCGTGGGTGCAGGGGGACGAGTCTTGACCATAAGGCTGGGGGTAATGGACTGATCCCATCCAAAGATGCTTTGGAAACAAGTTGGAAATGATCTTCTTAAGGATTTGGACACCTTAAGAGAAGCACATTCTATTCTATTTAAAACAGTCTTGCGAGGCAAGCAATCCATCCGCGGCTGGTTGTTGAGATTAGCAGGAACATGACCACCCAAGAGTGGCTCTCAAAGAGCCGGTGATACGGTTTCCGGAGGTGAAGAGCTGAGTTTATTGGTCCGAGGCTGGGGAGAGGTCAAGGTCCAGCCCTGCCATGTACTAGAGTTTGTGCCTTGCTGGACAAGTTATTCAAGGTCCGGTTCCTCATCTGTAAAATGGGGGTGAGCTTTGTTGGGGAGGTTAAGTGCAGAGGTACCCAGGGGCCTGGCACGTACCAGTTCCCTATAAAGGTAGGTTATTACCGTCACCCATAAATAATGCTCCGAGGTACCAGGTGACATAGCAAGTAAGTGGCACCGTCATTAAATTCATGGACGCTCAGTGGTGGAGAGATCGGGGCGACACAGAGAGGGAGGAAGGTGTCCACAGAGAAAACGTTGAGCCGTGACTACGATTTCAGAGATCTGGTCGCTAAACATCCCAACCATGACCCTCGCTCCTCCTTAGGCTTGGTTTATCCTACTCTTGGCCAGACGGGATGGCTATCTTGTAAAGGGTGGGATTTGGGACCGTCTGCTTCTGTTCTGCTGGCCTCTCCTCCCACCCTGGACACCACATCCCAGTGAGTGACTCGAGATGGAAGGGGGGCGGTCCTCAGGCTGCGCCCAGAGCGGGTCTGCAGAATGTCTTCCGTGGCCTTACTGTGAGATGACCACCAGCTTCCTTTCCCGCCCGTGAGGAGGACCCAGAAGGATGGGCGGGCAGAGTGGGGAGATCCTTCCACACCTGCAGTTAGAATCCATTTGACCCATGCATTCCCACCCTGTGACCAGCCTGGGAAAGGACCCAAGTGGACCCTGCATGTCGTATGAATCCCAGATGAAGGGCTGGCCGAGGGTCGTGGTGCACGGCCATTTGGGGAGGGTCTGGGAGAGTCTGCGTTGGGTTCATTCCCTTCTTTGTGCAACCTGCTTGTTGAGCATCTGCTGACAGGCCGTCCAGTTCTGTTAGGAGATGATGGGAAAGGTGAGTCAGAGCACATGGGGGCTCGAACAGGTGCCCAGGACGCTGGACATTACTCGGTGGACAATGTCCCTTCTGGCTTCTTACCACCGTCAGCATCCCATCAGTGATAATAGTAATGCAAATAACAACAGCAATACCTAGCATTGCCTGCAAGCTTAGCGTGAGGAGTTGTTTGAAGATTTTGCATGAATTAATCCTTCAGTCTTCAGTACACTCTATGGGGAGAGAGTTCCATTTTACAGATGAGGAAACCGAGGTGCAGGAAGGTTAATGACGCTTCCCAGAGGCAAAAGCTCCGAGTGGCAGAGCGAGGCTCCCGACTCTGCCTCTCCTGACAGTCCCCTCCCAAGTTCACATCACCTCCAAGGCCCCCTCCTTGCTCCCGATCGCGACCACCACCCCGTGCTCTCGTCCTAACCCTCCACCCAGGTTTATCTCTACATCCGGCCCGTCTTCCCCATAGCCGCTCTCAGGGCTGGAAAGCAGTCTGACGGCCCCACCCCTTTCACAAAAGGTGGAACATCTCTTAGAGGCATCTTGTATGCTCTTTAACTATTCATCTGCTCCCATCAGCGGCAGCGCCTGCCACCTCCTTGGTCCCCCAAAGTAAACTCAGAGGCCCAGGGCTGTGTTGCCTGGCCATAGAGAGCGGGGCTCAGCACAGGCCCTGATGAGTCCTGGTATAGAGCCCGTGCCAGTGCAGTGAGCCAGCCCCAAAATGGTTCCTCTTTCTCAGGGATGTGGACATTTTCTTCTTTGAAATCCTCGAGTGACAGCAGCCAGATTCCTCTGCTCTTCCTGTACCTCTGTCCCCAGAGTCGTGTCCTCACACTTCCTCCCCACCTGGTATGTCTCCATAAAGGAATGAGGAGGCCCTGAAGCGACAGCCCCCCAGCAGCAGAAAGGCCTGTCATCGCCACCTTCGTGACCCCAGCCACTGAGGCTTCATGACCCCACAGACCAAGGCTGACCCCGGGGAAGAGAGGACATGGACATTTCAATGAACACAACTGAAATCTCAATGAAATGAACACCAAAGGCAATAGCCCAGAGTTCCCCAAAGGGAAGGGACTTTGAAGTCGGGGAGATCTGTGTTTTTACTACGTATTCTTTTTGTGCCGTTTGTGTCATACATAAAGCGTGTATAATTCCTGCTGTATTCGTCCAAGGAAGTACCAGCTGCTGTAACAAGCAACGGCAAGCCTTGGTGACTAACTTCTGTCTCAGGCAAAGCAGAGTGATCGTGTGGTTCTCCAGGTGGCTCTGCTCTGCCCTGCGGCACATGCTCCTCCACCAGACCTGCTGCCTTAACCAGCTGACTGGGGGAGAGGGGAAGCTAGAGAGGAGGGGGCCTGGGTCCAGCCTGGAAGAGGCGTACATCGCTTCAGCCACGTCCCCCATCTGGAAGTAGGGGGAGGAGGGGCAGGAAACATGGAAAACGAAATGATTTGGAGAACGCCTGCACTGTCTGCTTCTGTCTCGTCTACCTGACAGAACTGTGTTTATCAGAACGACACAAAGAGGCGATGAACAGGGTCCTGGCCCGTGGTAGACGCCAAAATAATACATTTCCTTCTTTCTTTGCCTTTGGTGGTTGGTTGGGGCTGGACGGTTTCTAGAATGATGTCTGTGTGTAGATGAGCCCTAGGTCTTTTTTCGTTTTCTAAGGAGCTGCTAATGAGGCTTTTTGCTGCACTAGCCACTCATCAGAGGCCCAGGGGTGTCCGGGGGCGGGGGTTCACCCTGATTTTCCGGAACATTTGGAAAGCTGTGCGCTGCGGACCACGATGACGTGTGCTCCCACACCTCCATCCACCCCGTCAGCCACAGACACACGTCTGTCCTGCTCCGGAAGGAGACGGAGGCTCAGTTGACTGGATTCCGAATTTCCTCAGTGCAGATTAAAGAGGCTCGAGGAGTCTGTCTGTGCGGACGGGGCCAGGGAATGAGCTGTCTCTGGCTGAGAAAGTGTGACTCAGGGTAGAGTCAGCTGTTCCCTGCTGACTCTGGGAGGCTGGTGGGATGAGACACAGGGGAGGCGAGAGGCCCAGGCTCAGACTCTTCCCTCACCTCCCCTTTAATCCCTTCCTGCCCTCACCTGAGGCTTGTTGATGTAGTAGGGGAGGGGATGGAGGGGGCTGTTGGCCAAGGACCCGGTGTCTTGGTGGCAGAGACAAGGTGCTGGTGAGGATGGGTGGCCTACAGGGCTTCAGACCACCTCCAGGGAGCAAACGGAGCTCAGTATCGGCAGACAGTCGGCTGCACAGAAAAGGAAGAGAAGCAACTCAACACAGCTTGTGGGGGAGCCCATCCCCACCGTGGCCCATGGTTCGTTGTCTCTGAGAGTCTTCCTGCCAGGCTGAGGGAGCTTTCTGTGAGATTCACAGGTTACCGGCTTCCGGGAGGAGCCCCAGTACTTTCTCATCTTGGTTTGGGACATCCCGTTGCTATTGGTTGCAGCAGCATCCAACAGCAGCTGTCAGGTGTCCCTTCCATAACCGTGTGATAGGCCCTCCTCTAGGCCTTCAGACGCTCCCCCAGCCTTCCTTTCCCACTGTCTCCCAGATCCGCTCGCTCCCTCCTTTTAAGACTCATATTTCATCTTAAGCCAGATTTCTCTTTTCTCCATAATCGTGATGACTGGCCATCACCATGACAACCCTCCCGCCCCACCAGCCTCCTCTTAGGAATGGGCCCACAGGCAGGGGCTTGTCCTCGTCCTGTGTCAGTCAAAGTGAGTCACAGCTCAGCTTCCACCAGGATCAGCGCTGAGTGCACCTCCCATTTGTTTCCTCGTAGCTAGGATGACTCCAGCACTGGTGAGCTCTGGGTAGGGTAAGAAAATCCTTCCCTGGGAGCAGGAAATAGGTTATCTTCCTTTGGCGTTGGCTCATCCAGTGATAAAATGGGGCTGCTCTGGGTCCCTGCACAGCACAATTCCCACAATGCAAGATCATAAAGCATCTTAAAATATATACTTTTAAAACAAATACATATTTTAAATATATATTTAAATATAAAGATATATATTTTAAATATATATTTAAATATAAATATATACACATATACATACACACTATATATATAACAATAACTGTTTTGAAGACTTTTCTCACACACATGATCAGAAACTACTCTGACAGGTGATTTGGCTCAAAAATTAAGCTAGCCGTAAATGCACAAAAGACGGGCATGAATGGAAGTCATCTCACAAACCTTGCTGTATCTTGTGGGAAGCAAACATACTGCACACATTTGACTTCTCAAGATATTATGAAGATATTTGTGGGGCAAAAATACTCAGGTGTAGATTTAAATAAATTTTGTTAAAGTAACCATCTATAAATGTTTACCCAGTGCGAAGGGGGAATACTCCCTTGCTCAAAACTTGTATTCCTTAAGGAATCATTTTAAGAGAATCAGCTAATTAAATAATACCAGTATTTTTCATTGTGGTTGAAGGGAATAACTCTCCTTTTCCGATACCTGTGTGCATTTTGTTTGTTTTGTGAAAGGAATGATATCACATGTATTTTATTAATTTATGGCCATGTTACTGAACCTAAATAGAAAAGCCACACCTGGATGTGGGTGTAGTAGGTGCGGTCTCTCTGACAGGTGAGGTCATTCCTAATATCACTCACCAGGTAAGAGGAGGTAGGTGGCTCAGATCGAAAATGATAGGAGGATCAGAGATCATTAAACCTTGATCCAGTGCTGATTTCACAAGTGTATCCACGTGTAAAACTTCATCAACCTGTGCAGCTGTGTACACGGAACTGTATCACCTCACATCCCGTAGAAAAGTAGAATAAGTGATCAGAGGGCGTGCCGAAGGCGAACTTCAGAGAGCATCTCAGTTCTCTTGGCTTTGACCATAGAGGCGTCAAAATACCCCCCAAACTGAAGAGAGAGGCCGGAAGGGAGGAGAATGGGGCCCAGGCAACACACCTGTAAAGTGTTGCAACCTGTGAGGGCTGGGAGATGCCTATCTAAGGAAGCAGTACGATATGCTAGTTTCTCTTCTCTCGGACTTTGTTAGCTAATTTGTTTTATGTGTCTTGGATTCTCTCCATTTATTTCCTTTATTTCTCACTTAGTATTAGACAAAGTACGGTTGCTTACTCTTATTCACAGTAGTGATGTTCGTTAAAATAGCCACGAACACTGAATTAGCAGACACTAAACCATCGCTCCTGGACAGGGAGGAGAGACAGAATTAGGCTCCTGCAGCTGCTGGTTAACACGCAACCTTGTTTTGTGTGTTTCTGTGTAAAGACACCTTACTTAGTGGGTATTGTTAGGGCAGAAAGGCGGCAACAGTGCGGGCAGGTATCTTTCTCCCTCCTTCCTCCTCCCTCCTTTCTTCCTGGCATTCTCTCTCCCTCTCTCCCTTTCGTTTTTCTTTCTCACTCTTCCTCTTTCCGTTTATTTGTTTCTTTGGCTGCGCCGGGTCTTAGTTGCAGCATGCAGGATCTTTAGTTACGGCATGCGAGCTCTTGTTGCGGCATGTGGGATCGAGTTCCCTGACCAGGAATCAAACCCGGGATTGCATTCCCTGCATTGGGAGCAAGGAGTCTTAGCCACTGGACCACCAGGGAAGTCCCTTCCTCTTTCCTTTTTAATTACGTCTTTCCTGATTAAAGTAATTGTATCAGACACCTGGGCACATCTCACTCTGGGTAACAAGGACTTGACCTTCCGTTCTAGAAGCAGAGAGGCCCTCTGGGAGGCTACTAATGATCGACAGTGGAGATTGCAATAGGTGGTCATATTCATGACATATTTGGAAGGGAGAGCTGGCCGAATGTGCTGGAGGACTGAACGTAGGGAGAGGAAGAGCAAGGGATCAGGGTCTCTGAGTTTTCTGACCAGAACAACTGAAAGTTGGAGCTGTCAGTTACTGGGATGGGGAACACCGGTGTGAGGGAGGGTCAGGACTGCAGGGGGTGCCCAGGAGCTTGGCTTTTGATGTTAACTTTGACCTTCCTCATGGGTCTTTGGGTTCAGGTGGGATCCCAAGTAAGAACCAAATGTATTTGCTCCGCCTCTGTCTGCTCAGGCAGGCCCTCAGCCTGTGAGAAATGCCACCCACCCACCCCTCCACTGCTGAGAATTTCCAAAGGTCCACAGGGAAATGCCGAGACGAAGTCACAAAAGAGTGGGGCATGGCCACCAAATCCTGAAAGCCCTCAGGTGCCCAAGTGAGCACGTTTCCTATGCAGATGAGGGGGGAACACATACACGCCTCTCTCCTGCTGTAGTAAGATTATGGGAGGGGGTGATGACATCACCAGGATGGCAACTTTGCTCGCCATCATGAGATACTGTCCTGAAATGTCTGTCTTTCTTCTGTTTCCCCTGAGTCCCTTTGCACAAGATTCTCCACCGAGTCAGAGTTGCCCACTTTGCCTCAAAGCGTGTTCAAGTTTCATACAAGAAAGCAAAAAGGAAGAAGGGCCCCGGACCCATTTCTCACTTCCTGATAAGCCACCAGTGCCCATCCCGGAATCTTCAGCTAGGAGAGCCGGAACTTCGGATTCCAAGAGGAGGCTTGCCTCCAGAAGAGGCTCTTTGATGATCGGAGGGGGTGGCACACGAGGAAGTGGGTAGAGCTCACCCCTCACGACAGGCTGGGGAGACTCTAGAGGAAAGCCGGGGCCACTCACCTCCCGGGAGGACTGGATGACAGTCATGGTCTGAAGGATGGGGAGCGGGGTGGGCACATCCGAGGGACCTGAGATAAGGCATCGGATCTGGAGAATCACATCGGTTTCCGCCAGGCGACGGTCAGAGGCCAGGAAGCCTCATCAGGGCACCAGGCTGATGCCCACATGTCCCAGTCTGTTCATGCTGGTGAGCCTGCTTGATCCCCACCGAGAGGGACACTCATTGTCCCTGTGCCGCACGCTGCACCGCCCCGTGGGTTTCCCCCAGAAGGGACACAGCCGCTGCCTCGCTTTCCCAGGGACCCATCAAAAGTCCTGCCTGTGTCCCTTTCTGAACAGCTCAGAATGCCTTTCAGCTCGGAAACAGAAGGTCAAGTGTTTGTTACCCAGAGTGAGAAGATGTGCGCAGGTGGTGTCTGATACAATTCCTTTAATCAGAAAGGAAGTGATTAAAAAGGAAAGAGGAAAAGTGAGAAAGAAAGAAGAAAGAAAGAGAGATGAAGATAGAACGCCAGGAAGAAAGGAGGGAGAAGAAGGAGGGAGAGAGAGATACCTGCCTGCACTGTTCCCGCCTTTCTCTCCTCTCTTTCCCTTTTCTCTGGCTGAGTCAGATCAACACCTGCCAGCTAGCAGCTTAGAGCTCGGCTTGCCCAGGAAGGACACCCACTGCGGAAGTTTCGGGGCCTGAGCAGGAGAGAACGTGGCCCCCACCTGCCTGGGTGAGTCGCTCCAGGCTCCTAGAAGCAGGGTGATGAGCGAGACTTCGCTGGTGGCGCAGTGGTTAAGAATCCGCCTGCCAGTGCAGGGGACACGGATTCAAGCCCTGGTCCGGGAAGATCCCACGTACCGCAGAGCAGCTAAGCCCGTGCACCACAGCTACGGAACCTGTGCTCTAGAGCCCGTGAGCCGCAACTACTGAAGCCCGCACACCTCGAGCCCGTGCTCCGCAACAAGAGAAGCCACCGCAATGAGACACCTGTGCACCACAATGAAGAGTAGCCCCCGCTCGCCGCAACTAGAGAAAGCCCGCGAGCAGCAAAGACCCAACACAGCCAAAAATAAATACATAATTAATTAAAAAAAAAAAAAACAGGGTGTTGAGGACGATTCACAGCTGTGTAGCCCCTCATTTCATTTTGCTACTGAGTGTGAGGTAAGCAAGGAAGGCCTTTGACTCTGCCTTCTGCCGAGAAATGAAAACCCCAAGAGGGGAGGTGATTTGCTCAAGGTCCCACAGCTGGCAACTGTCCTCAAGTCCCAGCATGTGACCCCCAGAGCAGCTGTGCTTTTCTCTGCGGAGCCCTGTCGTCCAGAGATGTGCTTTGTAGCCTGACCACTGGCACGGACGGTGCCCACCTCCTTGTAAATTCTACACTCAGTTGGCAACAATCTGGTGGTAATAAGAGCTAACAGTTATCATATACCAGGTCTTTCTCTAAGCATTTTGTATTCAATCCACAGAACAATCCTACTGACAGGTGAGGAAACTGAGGCACAGAAAGTGAACAACCATCTTGTGTACCTAAACGTGGACCCCAGAGTCAGGTGTGACAGTGGGACTCCAAGTCTGTGACAATTACATTGTCAGGGGCCCCTTTAGAAAGGGCCCATTTAAGGTGCCTTAAAATGGAATCTTCAAAGAATCTCAACCAATCTGAACCGACTTCAAGTAGTGCTTGAGCACAGACACCCCATCCTGAGCTCCACACCCTAACAATAGCCCTGATTCCTATCCAGTCCCACCTGGGGTCTCACCTGCCCAGGTGTGATGTTGAGCTTTGCCTTGCAGATGTCTGTGCACACAGTGGGTATTCAATCAATGTTGGGTTGTTGTTGATCAGTTGGTTGGTTGAATGAAATAACAACTATTGTAATCTCAGAAGCCCACCTTCCCAAAGTCCCTTCTCCAGCAGCCTTAAGACCTGACATTTCCAACGTGAAGATCACCAGTTCAAAAGCTTGATGGCAACATAAGTATTTTAATGGGATCACAAATAATTTTGCCAGGGAAGATAGAACCTGTTAAGCTAATGGTTACCCAGCACTCATTTCTCCAGTCCATCTTCCCTTTCCTCCATGGCACCCATTACCAAGCACAGGCACCTGGTGGGTGTGCTTTGATGGAAAAGAGGGAAGAAGTCAGAAAAGGTCTGGAGCAGAGCCTCCGAATTAGCTCTAGAAAAACTGTTGTGAGGCCATCTGCCCCTCAAATGAGCTTGCTTATTCATCTTTAAAGGATGGTTATCTGCTGTAAAGGGACATCCACTCTTTAATGTGTTACCACGATCACAAATCTTCCCAAAAGACGGGAAGTCCTCAGTGTGAGCTGGGCTTCTGGAGGGGAAATGAGCATCTGCAAGCCCCCTCCCCTTTAGTCCAGGGTTAGATCGGTTCCGTGTGTCTGTGGAATTATTTGCCGTGATCACTAGGGGACAACCCTGTTCTGCAACCCCTCCTCTCCATGTGAACAGGGGAGCAGAGCCTGGACATTCTTGCCTCTGTCTGACCTGGGGAGGGGGCGTGGGGCATCGCAGTTCTACCAGTGGTCTGGACAGTAGGGCTGAGGCTCAGCAAGTGAAGGGCTTGCACGGAGCCCGTCACTCTGTGGATAAAGTTCTATTGACCAATAAGGACGCGGCTCACACCTCACGCGTTTATGCAGATGCGTGTTTGTGCTTGTGGGTGGGGTGCATGCCAGGTGGGAACGTGCACCCTCCCACGTGGACACTGCCAGGCCCAGGTCCCTCCAGTACAATGGCCCAGGGCCTTGTCGTGAGGGCCCTGTGCTCCTGAGTCACGGCCTCTGTTCTCAGGACCCCGGGGGACGTGGATCGTGTAGCTGCCACTCCTCAGGTGGCAGGGCTGGAGGGGAGAATTCTTGCAGCAGGAGTTGTTCAACAAGTATCTAGTAAGCACCTAATGTGTGCCATGCACGGGGGTTAGAACCTTCTTTAGGTGGATGGGGACAAGGTCAGGGAGCCAAAGTTATTGACACAAGATTTTTTTTTTATAAATTTGATATCTATTCACACAACATATGGAATGCTCACTGTGTCTGGGATTTTGAAAGCAGAGGAAGAGGAAATCTAGCCGTGACCATGATTGGGGCCAAGTTTCCACCAGCCCTGTGGGATCCAGGAGCAAAGGAGAAGGGCCGCTCCTGCCTGCACACCCGTGGAGGTGGGCACACCTGCTCATACCTCTTCCACACCTGGGGCCCAGGAGTGGGGTTCGGAAACTCTGCAGTTGGAGGAACGCAGCCTGGACAGTAGATTCTGGGTGGCGGACAGGGACAGGGGAGTGACCACAGAGCTGAAAGCAGTCCCATCTGTGTGTCCTCTTTCTCCTGCCTTGGGCCTTGGGCCTCGGGCCATGGACTTGGTAAGGACAGAGCTTGCGGTGGCCTCCCTGGTTGCAGGACTCACACCTGCTGAGTTGCTGCCCGGTGGCCTTGGCCTTGAGCTGGCGGGAGCTCCGAGTGTGTGCGGCGCCTCCAGGGCTCCCAGGCTCAAGGGGCCTTGTTAGCCCTCTCCCCGCCCTGTCATGGCCACCTTTGCACTTTGCAGGCCTCTGAACCGATAAACACACCTCCCTGGGTGAGCTGGGCCTCAGAAGGACCAGGATCCCAAAGCCACAAGCTCTTTGCAGCCCTGACACTGAAGAGGGTGGCTCTGGGCCTCCCTGCGGGGTTGGTTCCTTCTCCTCAGGGCACTCACAGGTTCCCCGGGCCTCCTCCTGGGTACATGCTCTCGGAGCCCTTATTCACGTGGCTTTCACACCCACAAACCCCGGACCTGGTCACCTTGACCACACCGCCTGCATTACAGCATGAGAAACCCAAAATTCAGGGAGATTAAACACATCGCCGAGGGCAAGCGGATGACTGACGTCTGAGTCATTCTGAGGCCTTGCAAACATGGTTTCAACAAGGACAGAGCCTGAGGCCAGGCGCCCCCCAACAGAAATGAGACGCAGGGAGAGAGAAACCCTGCGCCGGGCAAGTGGCTAGGTTAAAAGCCAAAGCATAAACTGAGATGCACAACACTGCCCTGGGCCCCTCCCTCATGAGGAACACACTCCATCTGAGACTGTTCCACACGTGATGGGTACTTTACAGAGGCCAGCCAGGGAGGGAAAGGGCTTGGAGGCCGGTGGACTACGTTGGTATATGTTTAAGTCAGCGTGGTTGGGTCTTCCGTTGGAAAGATGGGAAATTAATGAGTGTTCATTCGACCTGTCAGGACCTGTGCTAAGGGTTTTCTGTGCAGGAAATGCTCATAAGAGCCCTGGGAGATGGGTGTGGTTGAGGACCAGGGGCTCCTGGTGACTGGCTTTGGGTGGTACATCCGGGCCGTTCCATTGCTCCCAGCGGCACATCCAGCCTCCGCCAGGCCTCAGAGGCCCCCAACACCGTGCCCATCTCTTCCAGAACAACATCCCGCCTGCAGACTTACTGCAATGCCCAACCTGCCCCACTCAGCCCAGGCGGCTCCTCCTCCCAGAGCCGAGGCCAGCCTGCAGGAGGCTGGGGACAAAACGCAGCTGCTCCTTCTGGAGCAGGCCGCACACAGCGTTCCTGGGCCTGACAAATGTACTGGGACTTCATGATCTGACACTAACGTGCAAAACTCCTGGCTGCCCACGCCTGCTGCAGAGGAGGGGGCAGCGGGCAGGAGGCTGGGCCCGCCCGCTTGAGCAGATGCCCGGTTGAGGCCGCCAGGGAAGGCTGCTCTGGAGCAGTCCCAGCTCAGCATAAAGGACCGCGGGGACTTTGGAGAAGACTGGGGTGCTCAGAGGTTGTCGGGGGTGCCGTCCAGCCGGGCGAGAGTCAGAAACAAGCTGGAGTCCAGGATTCTGACCTTTGTAATGATAAGAGTGCCCAGCACTTAGAATGTTCCAGGGAACTAAGAACGACCAGGGGCTGGCGGGCCCAGCTGTTCACTCACCCACTCCCCTCAGTGGCCCTGCGAGGCCAGGCCTGCTGCCGTCCGTGTCACACACGAGGAGACGGAGGCAAAGGACGGGAGGCTGGCCCCAGGTCACACGGGCCTGGTTAGGCTCTTGCTGTCACATCCCCTGTGCCTCCCACTAGGAGGGCCGCCTGGTTAATGACTGACATGGTCTCAGGTCCAAAGTGTGCGGGCAGCGTGCCCAGCCACGAGCTCACCAGCACCTGCTGTTCTGTGGATGGTCGTAAACGTCCCGTGACCATAAAAACAATGCTTTGTAGACTCTCAAGGCACGTCCAGACACACAGCCAACAAGGTGGACGCTCAGACACTTCCTCCTGTTGCCAGGCGTCCCTCCACACCCCCCTGGCGGCAGGAGGCCGGCCCGCCATCAAGACAGACACCACGGGCATCCCCTTCCCACGCCTGCCTTCTGCACGACACCTGCCACCGCGGCCTCACTGGGATGACCCTGACTCTTGAAAAGCCTTCTCTGACCCTCCATTTCCACTTCTGCGTGATTCCTCTGATCAGGATATTTTGAGAAAGACAAAGTTAACCCAAAGAACTATTACAAAATCAAGGAATTAGAAACGAGCCTGCAGGGTGGTGGGAATGAAGCAGAGAGCACCTGAAGAAGTGAGCCCTGGTTTAAACCTGTGCTCAGGCGAAGGGGCTCCATAAGTACCTGGACCTACAGCATTTTCCTCTTCCAGAAGGTAAAGGAGCTGGGGCTGGACACGCATGAAGGCTGCCTCCCGAGATACGGCTGCTCGGGATGGGCCGGAGGGGCCCAGGGAGCGAAGGAAGGGCCACGTCTCTCAAGGTCTTCAAAGGGCAAAGCCCCTCTGATTCCCCAGGGAGGACACTATCGCGGGGTCCTCACGGGGGTGATCCCACCAATCGCTGGTTCCAACGTTGGTGGGACTGGCCCTTCGGAGGTCGAGGTGCTAAGGCTACAGGGTGAACCTGCCCAGGTGGCCACCATCCATCCCTCCCCAGGCCTTGTTTTCATCTGAATTTAAATTTATGTCTTACTGTTTCAGTCTTTCGATGCTCATGTTCTCATACCTGGGAAAGGAGGGAAAAAGGAGTCCCAACAGAGGAAGAGAGAAGGGGAGGATGGGACTGAAGACGGGCGGGTGGGAGGGAGGATGTGTACAAAAGGAAGGGCTCCGCAGGGCCAGGTGGACCCCTGATGTGGCAGATACTCAGGAACACCTGTCGGTGGGATGCAGCAGGGTGCTCGCTGCGGGGGGCGCTGGCCATCCTTAGCAGGCAGAGGGACCCTCGGTTGACATTTGGGACACTTGCTCCTAAACAGTGGACCTGGGCCCGACCCTTGGCCCTCCCCTCCACTCCTTGACCCCTGGAGGCCAGGCCAGAGCCTCTGCTCTTTTCTGCACCCCTGGTTGCTTTGGCAACGGCTGCCGCTGGCCCCTGGCCTTCCAAAGCCCCGGCTGTAATGTGAATCTCAGGCAGGCTTGTTCGCTCCCCTGGCTTTGAAGACAATACGGGAGGGAATGCAGCAGCTCTGGTTTCAGAACCTGTCCCCGAGGACACCCCCCAAGTGCAGGAACAGGATCTGGGAGGAAAGGTAAAGAGAGGGCCACAAAGCAGTGCAGCTGGGGGAGAAGACCCCGGGGTGGGGTGGCGGGGTGAGGACCTTTCTGAGAACACCCTTTGGATCAGTGAGCAGGAGGGTCCACAGGCGCCGGTCTGTAGTTGATGAAGTAACGGCAGCTGAAGAAAGTGTCTTGTCCCTAGCCTGTTCCTTTGCTGTTTCATCAGAGACCAGAATGAAATCATGCTGTTCAGATCCACAGAGAATACCAAGCTACAAGGCAGAGCTAATGGGCTTCAGAGGACTGAACTGGTAAAGGAGACTTCATTACCTTAGAATCATGGGCCCAAACCAATCATTTTAAGCAATACCTTATGGGGGAAGTTTGACTGCCCAGAAATCGTCTGGAGGGTTCTAGTCACTCACAAACCCCGTGTGAGCAGGTAGGAACAAGACATCTTGGAAAGCAGATGTGACCAGAACACACCTGTGTGCTGGCCCATCGCCTGCTCCCCTCCACTGTCTAGAAGCTGGGAATCCCTCAGGGAAGGTGTGTGGATCTTGGACGTTAAGGTGACCGATGTCGTTTGAATGCAGGTTCCAGTATTGCATTTAGAATGTAAGTGATTGTGTAACCCAGGAGCTGTTTAATGGTGTGGTTAAACTCACTGGGTTTGGACCTTAACTCTAGTATTTATAAGCTGTGTGTCCTTGAAAAAGTTATTCATCTCTCTGTGTGTCAGTTGCCTCATCTATACGATGGAGATAACGTTCCTAGGATTTCATCGTGCTTTGAGCCCGTCACTCCGGATAAAGCACTAGTAAATGTTTCTAAGTCGTTGCTACTGGTGTTAGTGACTCAGCTGCGTGCTTTTAAAAGGTTGATGAGTTGCTTTTGCCTGGAGGGCCCTAGACTCGGAACGGCTGGCCAGCCTCAATGTGTTTGGACAACTCAACTTCCGAACTCCTGGTCGCCCTGATACCATTACAATAATCATATATCCAGGTTCAAGGTCCACTGGAAGTCAAATCTTCTGCCGTCTTGGGCCTAATGGGGTCTGACCAGTTTATGTCATAACCTCACCGGCTGTGTCATTCTTTTGAAGGTCGTGCCCTGCCCCCTTCCCTCCTGTCTCATCGATACTGATTTCGGGAGCTGTCACCCACACTGGTGAGAGAAGTAAGTAAGTTATTTACACAGTGCCTTTCGACAGTGCAGGCCTCTGTCCCGGAGACTGGCTCCCCGGCAAGGAGGCCGTGTCTTTAACTGCTTGTCAAATTCTCTGTTTGGGAACCGCCTTCCTGCCTATGTGCCTTTCCCCAAACCCAAACCAGATGCGAAGCAACTGAAACTAAGCTGTGTCTTAAAACCGGAATACCGTCTCCCCCACTACAAACCCGTTCTACAAACCTGTTCGTCGTGGCCACCTGTGGCCCTTTACATAGTTGTAGGTTATTTACTTTGCCAACACTGTGAGTGTGTGATGCGGGTGCTCTTTTAAGGGCTTTGCAAACAGTGACCCCTTTAACCCTCATAACAGCTCCGTAAAGTAGACGCTTTGTCTTCATCCCCATGTGCTGGGGGCAGGGCTGGGGGGAACCTTGGCCTGGAGAAGTTCCATACGTGCCTCAGGTGCCTAACTCAGGTGCTGAGTTAGGATTCAAACTGGGGCAGCGAGCTCCAGGGTCCCTGGTCTTGTGCTGCCTCCCGTCCTGCCATGCTTTCTGAGTTGTCTGTAAGTAGCCTGGGATCTTCTAGAAGGCGGAGACAGTGTCTTCATAAAAAGATCTTATAGTGAAGGTGGTCAGAGATGACTTGTGATAATGCTGAAAGCTGTTGACCCAGAAAAGCCATTTACCCGCCCTGCCACCCATCCGCCGTTGAGCAACCGCGGCCCCAGGAAGCAGGAGAAGCAGCTCCTCCCTGCTGGAGCCGCTGCCCAAATGCCCTAAGGGGTGAGGGTCGGGCCCGGGTAGGGCAGTCTCGTGATGCCCGCTCCTCCAAGGGAGGCGGCTTCCCGGCAGCACTCACTTGACCCCTCGGAGACCTGTAGCCACCACACTCCGTCCAGCTTCCCCAGCGGAAGACGGCATCTTCTCTTCCATTGTTCTTGGAGGAAGTCTTGCAGCGAGCACAGACAGCCTTCCTTCCAGGCCCCCAGGCAGGCTTGTTGGAGCCTCACCGGGCAAGAGCCCCCAGATGCCCCTGGAGTCCCCGCCGGAGCTGCAGCTCAGGGAGGGCCCGGTCTCTCTCATTGGAGCTGGAGGCTGAGCTGGGAGGGACAAGGCTGGCTCCCAGTCACAACCCCAGCAGCTCGCATGGCCTGAGCCCTGGGGCTGGGCGGCTGCCGCTGCCACGCTGGGGGAGAACTCTCACGAGTGGCACCCGCCTGGTGTGAGCAGAGGCCACACCCGTACCTGCCCGCAGGTCTGTAGAAGAATGATGGCTCTCACCCGTGTCACATGGGGCAGGGGGCATGCCTCTCCCCAGCCCTGGTGAGGTTTACTCCCCTCCCCACTGCTGGGAGCCTCTGAGCACAAGGGGAGTTTTGCTCTGGGAAGCCTGGGGTTTACAGCACGAGGTCTGCACTGAAGAGCACACAGATCGGAGCCCACTCCTACGGTGGGTGCGAGGTCTCTTCCCACGTGCCAACAAGGTGGCAGGTGAGGACAGATGTGTGACCCAAGGGCAAGGCAGGAAGGGACGTTTGCCATCCAGTCGATCGGCTAGCAGGCTGCAGGGCGTTCCGAGTATCACCCCATCACACGTGAGGATATGTGATCCCAGCAACCCCGCAAAGCAGATGGGCTGGGGCTTCATTACATCCATTCTACAGATGAGAAAACTCAGGGCCAGAGAAGTGATCAGTGGAATGGCACCCCCAGCCCGTACTTCTCTCTTTACCCCTCTGCTGTGGAGCATGGTACCAGGCAGGGGGGAGGGAAATGAGGCGAGGGATTGCACAGACTTGAGACTGAGCTCCTCCTTGAATTAGGGGCAGGATGCCCTGCCTGCCTCCCCCGGGTCCCAGCCCTGCAGAAAGAACCCTGTGTCCTGGAAGTAAAGGCAGGCGTTGCGGCCAGGACCCAGTGATCACCAGCCCCCATTTTCCCCTTACCCTCTCCAAGGAGAGCCCACCCAGACTTAGCAAGCATTTCCTCTTTCCGGACACCGTCACCTGGTCACCCCCAGGATGCTCCTGGCCAGAGCCGCCTTTCCTTAAGAAAACCCAGGGATGGGCTTCCCTGGTGGCGCAGTGGTTGGGAGTCCACCTGCCGATGCAGGCGACACGGGTTTGTGCCCCGGTCCGGGAAGATCCCACATGCCGCGGAGCGGCTGGGCCCGTGAGCCATGGCCGCTGAGCCTGCGCGTCCGGAGCCTGTGCTCCGCAACAGGAGAGGCCACAGCGGTAGGAGGCCCGCATACCGCAAACAAACAAACAAACAAAAAACCCAGGGACATGCAGCCACTGGCAGCCAGAGGGTGGACCTGAGGGACCTGGGAGTGTGGGTGCTGGCATGCACTGGGAGCTGCCTAATAATAGACCTGCACTCCAGGATGTTGAGTGACAGCCCCTCCACGAGCACAACTGGGACCGGGTGATGGAGGACTGGGGGACTGGGAGCCAGGGAGACTGGGTGTCCCCAGTGGGCTTAGTGAAGCTATTTTGAAGCCAGTTTATTGGGCTGCTGGGAGGGCTCCCCCAAGATGGCGTGCTGACCCGGCGGCACTGTGCTGGGAAATGATGGGGATGATGGCTCAGGGAAGCTGGGTCAGCTGGCATGGGAGCAGAAGGAAGGGGGAGGGGCACTGGGAGGGAAGGGGGCATCCACGGGACTCCAGACTGCAGACAAGTCCCAGATGTCCCAAGTCAGTGGCCACCGCAAGTCTGTCCTGGAGGGCCGTCACCAGAGCTGCGGGTGGTTCCCATCCACGGGCTGAAGCCTGTGGCCGACCACACACGCAGCCCTGCTCTGGGTTCATGGAGGTCCCTAGACACAGTAGCCACAGAGAACAGTCCAGGGGTAGAGGGTCTTGTGCTGCAGCCCCCTACCCGCGACAACTCCTGCTGCCCCAGCACCCAGCCCCCCACCCTGAGATGCTTTGTGCTGATAATTCAGAGTCTACTGACTCGATTGAGAAACGATTACACAGATGTCCCGACGTTCAATCGTATGAGACATCCTTGACCAAATGGGGTTTTCATCTAGCTGGATAGAATATGTGAGTAAAAAGGTGAATGACATTACAACACAACCAGTGGTAAGAACCACAAAAGCCTCTCTACAATAAGAGTTCCAGACAGGGACGCCACAGTGCCCAAGGCTGGCCAGGCTTGAGGGGGATTTGAGGTTGAACTGAACTCAGACCCCCGTCGCGGCACGGGGGTGTGGGCAGCAGGCCAGGCGGGAAAGGAGGAACACACCTTGTGGGGGGTCGAGGTCTCCTCCCGGGGGTCTTTGGAGGATCAGGCAGATGAAGGAACCTGTCTGAAAGCTGAGGGTAAGGGGCTTAGTCCTAGTCCCGTGGCCGGTGGGCGACCGTCAAAGGTTTAAAAGGTGGGGGCCCAAGTGGGGTTCTCAGGTGATCAGTCTGGGTGTGTCCTGGCTGGACTGCAGGGAAGAAACAGCCTCGAGGGTCCTAAGCAGAGTGCAGGCCATGAGGCAGAGAGGCAGGGACCAGGGGAGGTGGGAGAGAGAGGCAAGAGGGGAAAATGATGACTCCACAGTCTCCAGGCTAGAAAATCCAATAAAGGGACGCTTGCTCACTGCCCTCTCGATGACTTAGCAGCCTAATTAAATGGCATCTTTGTAAGCGGTTCCATGAGGAGTGAGGCTGGTGCCCAGAATTCCAAACACAGGAGGAGTAGCGTTTGCGGGGAAATTGTCCGGCTCGCCACCCTCATTTGTGACTGACTGGGGCGCAGCCTGCTGGGCTGCAGAGACCAAGGATGAAGCCAGAAGGAGCCCTCCGGATGGAAGGAGAAAGCCCCCCACCCAGCGGGCAGACCCCAGCCCCGAATCCACCCTCCCATGCCCAGCTTTTGGGCCCCCCCGCCGTGTGCATCCATGGAAGGGGCCTGCTGACCCTCTGACGCAGACAACCCCAGTTTGCTGGGAAGCACACGTTTCGCTTCAAGTTTGACTGGCGCCGTACGGAGACTCACCACCCTTCTGTGCTTTCCATCATTGTGCTCATGATCTGGGGGCCCCCCCTTCCCCAGAACTTGTTCCCAAGTCTCCCACCTACTGTGACTCTGTTTCTCCTCATACTCACAGCTCCCCGCCACAAAAAAAGAGAAGGAAAAACAGTAATGAGGTAACAAAGAGGTGACGCGTGTCTGAGCCATCAGAGCAGGGCAAGGAGGCCTTCCCTCTCAAGGAGGCGGGCGGGAGCCATGGCTGCAGGAGGACAGAACTGTAACTGGGGCCGAGATTAGACCAAACTCCTCCCAGCCCACGCCGCCCCCAGGCTTGAGGTCCCCTCCCATCTGTCACCGCCCCTCCACCTCCCTCATTAGGGTCCTGACCTTCAGTCTTCCTTGTTGGTCCTCTGTCATATTTGGCAAAGTTATCCTGATGCCCTGAAGTCTTCATCTTATAGTCTCTCAGAATTCAGACAGGATGCTAGCAGTGTGGTTCAAATACAATTGCATTTTGCTTTTCTGTCTTGAGGTTTAATATATACAATAAAGTACCCAACTAAACCATTAGGAAGAACTTAAAAGGAAGACACACAATGACCACCCCCAAGTGGCCCGCTTGAAGATTTGGGGAGATGGGCAGACAGAGGGGACCTGAAACACCAGGCGCCCTGGGCCACCCTGCTGGTGACAGGGGCCCAGCCTGGAGGCGGAATGCACTCTCGGACCCGCAGCCATCAGGGCCTGCACCTGTCCCTGCCTTTCACCCCACCCCTCAAGAGGCCCCGGGACAACTTCCCAGGCCCAGACGTGGGGAACTTTCGAGGCTGGGTCTGGAACGAGGTCTTTCCGGGTCACAATCGTGCAGAGAGCTGGCCTCCCAGCTTGAGCCACTCTAAGCTGGAGGTCTGCACCAGGCGAGGGGGTGACAGGCGTAGCTAAAGGCTTCCCAGGACAATAGGCCGGGCCTGCTTTCACCTGTTGTTCTCAGCCGACAGCTGCAGGAGATGAATGAGCCAGAGATGGGCCAGCGGCGATGGGGAGGCCGTTCGGCCCCTGTGCGCCCTGTGCACGCACAGAGCACTGCAAACGTAGCCTCTGAAATGAGCCCGAGACTCAGACTGCATCCTCTCGGTGCAGGACTCACAGCCTCCAAGGCCCGATGTCACCACGGCCCGAAGCTGAGCTTGTCACAGGATTTTGGGCCAAGTTTCCCGCTGGGTGAACCTCGGGGAAGACACACGGCAGAGGCAGCAGGACCACGGCTGTGCTTTCCATCAGGGTCTGCTCTGGGAGCCCCTCCAGGCCACACCTGCCACAACTGCTCCTCAGCCACCCAGAAGGCAAATGCAGTGACCCGTGACCACTGAGGTTTCACGGCCTTTCCTTGCATGTTTCGCCTGCTCACGGTGTCACGCCCTGATGTTCAGAACTCATCCTCTTTCTCTGTTGCATTCGGCAAACTTCATCGGGATGCCTTGAAGTCCTTGACTTACAGATTCTCAGAATTCAGACAGGATGCTGTCAGTGTGGTTCAAACACAATTGCACTTTGCATTTATTTCTCGATGCTTATTAGATATGAAGCACCAGGCTAGGTCACTAGAAATAATGTAAGTGTTAAAATTGGAGCAATCCAGAGGCAATTAGCATGGCCCCTGAGCAAAGAGGACACACAAATTTGTGAGGCATTCCATGTTTTTGGATGTAACTGACCTTATTGTGGTAGTGATTTTGTTATACATGCATAAAAATCACTACTTTGTACACCATAAACTTACAAAATGTTATACGTCCATTTTAGCTCAACAAGCCAGAAAACAAAAGAAAGCAAGCAAGTAAACAAGAAAGAAAGAAAGAAAAGGAAGGAAGGAAGGAAAGGAGGGAGGGAGGAAATAAAGAGAAAGGAAGGAAGGAAAGGGAAAAAAGAGAGGAAGGGAGGAAGGGAGAGAGGGAGGGACAGAGGGAGGGAGGGAAGAAGAAAGAAAACTTAAGAGGGAGGTGACACAATTACCACTCTCAAGGGACCTGCTCGAAGATTTGGAGAGGTGAGCTCACAAATGGACCTGAAATACTGCAAGGACGGCATGAGAAAGAATAGAGTTCAGGGCCCACAGACTGATTCAGAAGTGAAATGCTATGAAAGGAGAGAGAATCCACCCAGGCCGTGGGTGTCCCACAGGACTGGCTGTTACAGAGGATGGAGTCCTGTGATCCTATGTGAGTTGCTGATATAAGGGGAGTGTGTAGACTTGCCCAAACCCCAACCAAGAAAGAGGAAGAGTGAAGTGGTTCTGTCCCTGGGGGCGGCAGGAAGCCCATTGCTCTGGGTGGGGGGGGGCAGGACCTCCCCATCATTCTTAAATTACTGATTAAATGGGATTGAGATTTTTTCTTGAAATACTTTATCTGTGTTTGTGGTTAAATATATAGAAAATACAAATGAACAAGCGGAAGAAAATGTAAATCACGTGTATCCTCACCCACGGTACCACTTTGTCCCACGCGTCTTTCTCTACATGAGCACGGTTTTGCTAAATCGCAACTTGCCAAAAAGAGCATAGATTTGGGGCACGTTTATCTTAGTCTGTGCTATTGTTGGATGTGTTCAAAAGGCGCCCACTGACAGTGATTCTTCTTTCGTGTGCAGAGGGTTGAAAAGAGTTCCCTTTTGGGAATAATGGCCGTTATTTGTCACCCATCGACCTGGACGTCTTTGGATCCATAAAGGCAAGCCCTCTACCTGCCAGGTAGGATGGCCTGTTACCACCGATTTCACCTTCGTTTTCCATGGTGCGTGCCTGTGACACGGTGTGGGGCGTGCGGTTTATTTCAAATTCTTCTAAGTAACGTCTCTGCCTCTCGCTTAACCTCTTTAGTTCAAGCGTATTGAACCCACAGGGGCAAGAAAAGGTAGAGAAATAGCCATGTATACCCAGACATGGCCCCTGACCTCCAGGAAGCAGCCACCTTGGGAGAGGCGGCATGCGGATTAAAAACACCCTGGTAATGCACAACAGAACACGCTCACAGGCTTGCACACTGTAAGGGCTGGAGAGGGACTGAGAAATAGCCTGGTCCCCCCACCCCAACTTTGACATTACAGATGAGAAAACTGGTTCCAGAAATGGACTTGTCCAAATGCCTCTTGCAGAGCCCCAAAATGTCTGTTTCTGAGCCCTCATGTAATTTCTTAGCAGTTTCTGTGCCTTCTGTTTGGGACACAAGCACGTCAGACACATTTTTGCTGAGTCTGTAGTAAATCACTGTGACTCACACCATCTTCCTCCAAAAGGCAAAATAGCCCAGAGCAAGTCCAGGGCCTTCCTTGGCCCCAGAGCGTTGAATGGGGGCCAGTGACGTAAGTGCTGATCCCACCGGTGCTGGGACAGAAAGAGAACTCGGGGGCTGTTCTTCTCCGAAAGCCCCTCCCAGTGGAGTCACTGGGGTTTTATAAACCAAATGTCTTTACAGCTAAAATGAATAACCATGACCTCAGCCATCACACATGCAGCCTCTGCTGCTATACATTTAGCATCGCGGGGTCTGGGTGGTGTCCTGTAAATAACCGACGTCTGGGGCACATGTGGGGGAGGAGCTGCCATCAGGAAGGGTTCTTGTTGGAGGCCAGAGACTGGAGCCCGTGAGCCCCACCGTCATCTGTTAGCAATTTCTCGTTCCCATTAAAGCCAGACGCTGGATCTGTTTGCGTCGTCCAGACCGTCACAGGGGATTCATTTTTACGTCTTGGACTCGGGTCTCCGAACCACATCAGTTACAGCCCTTGGTGTTGCCAGTGGGGGGGTGTGAGATGAAATGAGGACAGTCTTATTGGGAACAGTTCACAGATTGTGCGGAGATGAATCCTGCGTTCATGGTGAGAACAGAGGAGGGGAAAAAAATCGAGATTCTAGGCAAATCAACCCCCAAAATATGATGCCTAATCACGATCAGCAAATCATTGCATTGCGGAGTTTAGGCTGCATTCAAACCTAACTTTATGAAGGTCGGGCAACAGAGACTTAGGACCCAAATTTAAGGAGTAAATCCCAGAGTTACAGAAACAACATGCCATTATTATTAGTTGTATTAGTATTAATTACAGCATATGAAAATTGAGTTGTTATTAACTAGCCTCATGGAAACTATAAAGCACACAGTGGACCAGCCAGAGAAGAAACCTGGGGTTTGTCCTGGGTCTTCCATGAATTTCTCGGTGACCTTGAGTATGTCACAGGCATGGAGCCTCAGTTTCCTCTTCTGTCAGATGAAGGGTTTAGATGATCCAAATTTCCCTCCATCCCTAACTAGGACTCGGATTCTAAGCACCTTTAGGAGGTGTGGAAATAAATTGTCAGCAGAAAAAGTCATGCCTGACCTGAGAAATCATCGTACCTTAGCCACGGGCACTGCTGGGCTGAAAGACACCAGAGCCTCTTAGACAGAAAGCCCAGTGCCTTCCCAGAGTCCACAGTCTAAGACAGCCATGATCACAGGCACGGGAATTTGGGTCCACACCACAAAGCCCTCCGCCCTGGAAGCCATGAAAGAGCTATGAGACTGCAGGCTCTCCAGCCTCTTGGCAACCATGTCCTGCCTTCCAGGGAACACCCCTCCCCCAGGAGAAGAGCCAAGGTTATGCCCTGGCACAGGTACCCTGGAAAGTATATGGAGAACAGTCTTCAGGGAACCCCCACACCTCACTGAACAGGCCTGACTTGGTCAAAAAACAACCCAGCCCCACAGGAGGCTCATCACACGACAATTCCACCAAATCCTGGGAGAAAAGGGACGTTTGCAACCAAGAGTTTGTAGACTGTCTCCTCTCTTGCTCCTTCTGTTTCCTGAGGGTGACTGATGGTGCCCTGGCCAGGAAGGGCCGCCGGGGAAGTCATTTCCTCCTCAAAGGCGCTTGACTCACCTCTGATTCACCTCGAGTGAGTCTGCTCAGAACCAGACAACGCGGGCAATTTTCCTGAGCGCTGATCTGTTGTAGTTCTTGACTCGAGGCCCCCATCACCCCATGTCATGTCGCTTGTGCAGGAAGCTGGGGGCTGGGGCCTGTGGGGCTGAGTCCTAACCCTGTTTCTCTGCTCTGAACTTGGTATGGTTCAGAAGGCATCCTGCTCATCTCCAGCTTCTGGGCCAGGGGAACAGGAGGATAAGGCTGCCAGATTCACAGGGGCTTGGGGCCCAGCCACAGTCGGGACCAGGCCCCACTTGTCCTGAGCACACAGGAGACCAGGGGCACTTGGCAGTCACCAGCCTGGTCTTACCAAGGAGTCCGACAGCAGCTCTCACCAGGCTTGACATCCGCGGAGTTCACATCCTAAGAAAAAAGCAGAGGGTATTTTCCACTTAAAAAGTCTTAATTGTCCACCAACCACATTTCTTCCAGACTTACTCCCAAGGCTTTGTGGAGGGACCTGCAGCTGACAGCCTAGGAGAAAACAAGAAGACTCCATGCTGTGCCATTTTTCTGAGTGTTGTGTGCCTGGGGACACACACACATGTACATGTACAACTAGTAGGGACCATGCCTTAGCAGCCCCATCAGGATGGGCAAAGGCCTCAATGACCAGAATGGTTTTGGCCAAGATAGAGCTGCCCCATGGGCTCCAGCTGGTGAGAGAGGAAGTGGCAACTCCACCTGCATCCCGTAGAGGACGCTCTCAGCCTACACGGAGGTGACCTTCCTCTGCCCATTCACACCTGCCATTCCACCAATAATCACTGACTCTACAAGATGGACCCACATGGTTGACCTGCACCATGGCAACGGCCTGGGGCTGACCACCGTCTCCGTCAGACCATGGTGGGGGGCTTCCCAGGAGGCACTGAGCTCACAGCTGACGCCACTGAAAACAGGTGGGGTGGCAGGTGGTCACCTGAAGGAGGACAAACATGCTGGAGAGGAGCAGATGTCTCTGCAGATTTGCCCATTCCCGGGGGGCCTGAGCACAGGCAGGATGGGTGACCCAGGGGCTCTGCAGAAGCTTCCACAGACCCCGCTGATTCTCACAATCTGTGGATGATCCAGGAGCAGGCTTCTCCATGAACAAAATACATAGTGTGATCCGAGACAGGAGAGTGGCTATGGAGGAGAAGGGGGCTGGGGGACGGTCCTCATCCTCTGCTTGGGCATCAAGGGCAGCTGGTGAAGGGGAGGACACGGTGTCATCCTCACGGGACACGTGGAAATGTGAACCCTGGAGGGTTTCTCTTCCTGAATTTTCCCCTTTCGAATTCAAACTTTGTGCCTCAATGTCCCCTGAGTAAAGGCAGCAAGAATGAGAATAGGAACATCTATTGGCTACTCCGTGTGCACCAGGCACATTTATTATTAACTCTCTTAATTCCAAGGGAGGCAGGAGGCGGGCAGGAAGCAGAAATAGCCTGCACATTTCCCTGGCTTTTTGTGGTGGATGGGAGAGAGTCAGTGTCTTGAAGAAACTTACAGGGAGAAGAATCTGGCCTGCAAGGAAGGAACCAGGGGGGAGGAAGAAGGAATGAGAGAGAGGACTGCGGTTCCCAGGGGGGAGCCAGTGGGGCCCTGTACCCACACTCTTGGAGAGGGGCAGGTGGGAACACGAGCAAGACCCTCCTCCAGCCTCAAGCCTGATGTGGAGGTGTGGGGCCGACTGCTAAGCAGTGACTATTTCAACGGCTCCCGAGTAGACTGGGCGTCAGGCCACAGGACCGTCCCCCAGAGCTTTTGCTCTACTCAAGACCCTGGAATATGCCACAATCTTTGGATGGGGAAGCCCGGGAAGGATAGAGGTTAATTTTCCCAGCATCCTGGAGAAAGATGGGCGTGAGATCAGATAATTACATCGTTAATAGAAAGATAAAGTCGGCTGTTTCTTTTTGCACTCAGAGTCACATATGCTACATGGTCTTTAAATTCCCAGCTCAACACTCAGCAATTCTTCAATGAATGTTTATTAAATGACTGTATGAGCCAGAGTTAAAAAGAGGGTTAAAGATGGATAGATCACAGACCAGTTGTTCTCAAAGTGTGATACAGGGAACCCTGAGGGTGTCCAGGCTTTTTGTAACAATCCAAAGACAGTTGCTAGTTTCCCTCTCAGTCTTTCACTGTGGAGTTTCCCCAGGCTACATGACGTGTGATATTGCAAACAATTGAGTGTAGAAGCAGATATTACAATCCCATGGTCTTCTATGAAGCCAGGCATGAAAACCGTTTGCAAAATGGAGAATGATACCCCTCTTTTCACTAATTTTTTTTGTTTTGGAAAACATAGTTATTACTCATAAAATATGTTGTGTTAATGTGCAATGAGTTTATTAATGTATTTTAATGAATTAATACATAATATATATTTTTAATTTCTCAGCTTTAACTTTTAACATAGGCATCCATCGATAGCTATAACCCAAATAAGCAAAAGCTCTTGGGGTCTTCATTAATTTTTTTTTAATTAATTAATTTATTTATTTTTGGCTGTGTTGGGTCTTCGTTTCTGTGCGCAGGCTTTCTCTAGTTGCGGCAAGCGGGGGCTACTCTTCATCGCGGTGCACGGGCTTCTCATTGTCGCGGCTTCTATTGTTGTGGAGCACGGGCTCTAGACGCGCAGGCTCAGTAGTTGTGGCTCACGGGCTTAGTTGCTCCGCGGCATGTGGGATCTTCCCAGAGCAGGGCTCGAACCTGTGTCCCCTGCATTGGCAGGCAGATTCTTAACCACTGCACCACCAGAGAAGCCCCTCATTAATTTTTGAGAGTGAGGGTGGTCCCAAGAGCAGGTTCTTTGGGAACTGCTTTAACAGAACAGAGCAGGAGGGATGAGGTCGGGGCAGAGCTGGGGATCAGGAAGGCAGATTTGCAGCTGACTGTCGACCTCTCCAGGCTCACCCACCAAATGAAGATGCTGGACCCATAGTTTCCATCCTTAACAGTCTCTAATTTCACAGGCAGAGGCAGAGATGGAAGCTCAAAAAAGCCAACGGGGCCCTCCCCAAAATTCTGTCTCCCTCAAGTGCACCATGGAAATGCCACAGGGTGGGTTCGAGGCTAAAAATAATTGCCCCAAGACCTGGAGGTCAGAGGGCTCCTCCCAGAGCCAGAAGGGGGGATGATGTCAGTGCCCAGGAGCCAGCAGCATTCCTGGCCGCTCAGGTCTGTGGGTGACTGCTCAGGAATCCACCATCCTTTTTTGCCTCCAGAATCTCCGCCTGAGCCCTGTGTGTGTGTGTGTGTGTGTGTGTGTGTGTGTGTGTGTGAAGTAATCTGATTCAGGCTCTAACAACGTCCTTTCACGGAAGCCCTGGTGGAGGAACAAAGCTCAGAGCCTTGCTTTTCAGACAGCCATGACTGCCCCCACGTTGGGGCCCCAGTGAGCAGAAGTGCTAAGGAGAGAGCGGGTGGTGATTCCAGCAGCCATGACATCTTTTCCTTTCTACCCCGTCCCTCGCCAGGGCTGGAGCCCACACTCCTTTGCGGGGTTATTGGAGAAATGCTCTGAAACACTGTTAAAAATACCCACTAATAAATAAACACAAGTCATTTCTGAAATGTACCCAGGAATAGCCAACTGCCCAAATAACCAATGTTGTTCTTCAGATTCTGGGAAAAATAGAAATGTAGGCATGGTTTATTTTTCCATTGCCCAAAGCAGCAGCATTGTGCATATATGCTAATTTTAAGTTTCTGTTTCCATGCTTTTTTATCCTATCATCTTGTAGCTTGCAGCAAGAGAGAAGAAGGAGAGAAAGGGAGACAATGAGAGGAAATAAAAAACAGAAGTGGGAAGGAAGATTCTACTCTTCTCTTCCAACTCTTTTGATAACATTCAGAAAAACAACATAGTTTAGGTTTTCATGCTTCCTTCACCCTGGTAGACATGAATGATAAGACCCAAGATGGCGGGTGAGCCATAGAAGGATGTTATCAACTTCCAGATCCCAAAAGAATCAGAAGAAAAGAGAGAAATCTGGGAAAAAGAGAAAGGCCACGATAAAGACCGGGGTGACTTGAGGCATTAGAAAAGGAGTTTGAATGTAAGTAATATAAAATAACTAGTATTTATTAAGCACCTGTGATCTACCTGTCATTTGACATGCGTTGTCTCATTTAATCACCAAAAAGCCTTTTCTCGTGTACAGATGAGGTAACGGCTCAAAGAGGTGGACTCATCTCTGAGTTCTCAGTGGTCTGGCTGGTGTACGGAGCCCTCGGCTTGTCCGCTCACCGCCACACCTCAGTCGTCTGCCTTTCCCGTCTGTCCCCGCTGGGCGGCAGAGAACCCCGTGAGGAGGGGACCAGGTGGCGGTCAGCCTTGCAGCTCCAGCCCCCGCACGGCGCTGACACTGAGGCACCAGCACGACAGCAGATCCCAGCCAAGCGCTGCACTTGGCAACTAGGATGTGGTGCTGGAAACAAGAGAAGCCTGTGTCCTCACGTTGTCAGGGGGCTGAAGGGCCCAGCAGGGGGGCCGCCCCAAAGGGCAGAGGTGGCACAACCTGCCTACGACCACCCCGACCCCGGGGGAGAAGGAGGTCGGGGTACGGCCCTGTGTTGGGGGGCTACGGCCAGGGGCTTTTCTTCCCCAGCCCACGGGAGAGCGTGCTCCTCTCTGAGGCCAGGTGAGGCTCAACTGAGGCTCATTCAGGTGTCCTTCCTCCAGGCAGTGCCGGCTTCCCCTCCCAGCCGGTACCTGCTGAGCAGGGGCGGAGCATGTGGAAGTACCTAGGAGTACATGACACGGTCCCCCAGGTGTGGGGTATGCGTGAGGGCCAAGGTCTCTGGGGTAGCCAAATCAGCAGGGGCTTTAAGAGACCAGGGCCCTGGAAGGAAGGAGAGGACATCCTCCCAGTTCAACAAGGCTCTGGAAGGTCAGAAAGGCACTCGGAACCTCCCACGGCTCCCCCTGAGCAGAGGGGAAAGAGGGGAACCCGGAGCAGGGGCCCCCCCGCTCAGATGGGGAGTGTCTGCCCGAGGTGGGGCTGGGGGACACAGCAACTCCTTCCTCGGGGATCCTCCAGTCGCAAAAGGAGCCTGGGACCGCCACACACACACACACACATGGGCGCACACACACCCACATACAGGCACACACGTGCACACACATGCATGCACGCAGCAGACCCACCATCTACACAGGACCTGCCATGTCATGAGAGGCCCCAGCGCCCACGGAACCAGACTGACGTCGGGACCCTCCACCACCAAGCACAGCCTCACTCAGGTAAGCAAACTTCTTCCTATGCCACACCTCCCCCCGACCCCGTTTTAATTGAAGTGTAGTTGGTTTACAACGTTGTGTTAGCTTCTGGTGTACAGCAAAGTGATTCAGTTTTATATATATAGATATATACTCTTTTTCATATTCTTTTCCATTATTCATTATATACAAGATATTGAATATAGTTCCCTGTGCTGTACAGTAGAATCTTGTTGTTTATCTATTTTATATATAGTAGCGAATATCTGCTAATCCCAAACTCCTAATGTATCCCTCTCCCCTTCCCCTTTGTAACCCTAAATTTACTTTCTATGTCTGTGAGTGTTTCTGTTTTGTAAATAAGTTCATTTGTATCATATTTTAGATTCCACATATAAGCGATATCGTGTAATATTTGTCTTTCTCTTTCTGACTTACTTCACTTAGTATGATAATCTCTAGGTCCACCCATGTTCCTGCAAATGGCATTATTTCATTCTTTTTTATGGCTGAGTAATATTCCATTGTATATATGTACCACATCTTCTTTATCCATTCCTCTGCTGTTGGACGTTTAGTTTGCTTCCATGTCTTGGCTATTGTAAATAGTGCTGCAATGAACATTGGGGTGCATGTATCTTTTTGAATTATGGTTTTCTCCAGGTATATACCCAGGAGTGGGATTTCTGGATCATATGGTAGTTCTATTTTTAGGTTTTTGAGGAACCTCCATACTGTTCTCCAGAGTGACTGCACCAGTTTACATTCCCACCAACAGTGTAAGAGGGTTCCCTTTTCTCCACACGCTCTCCAGCATTTATTGTTTGTAGACTTTTTAATGATGGCCATTCTGACCAGTGTGAGGTGATACCTCATTCTAGTTTTGACTTCTATGCCCTCCTTTTTTTAACCTTGAAAAAATTGTGGCATATAACACACATAGAGAAAAGTGTGTAGAACAGAAATGTTTGTGAATTATTATGAAGCAACTGTGTAAGCACGTGTCTCTTCAGCTGCTGGAACAGAACAGCAGGCTGGGGCTTAAACAACAGAAACTTATTCCTCACAGTGCCAGAGGCTGGGAGTCCAAGAGCAGGGGTCCAGTGTGGTCGGGGTTCTGGGGAGAGCCCGCTGCAGACTGCCTTCCGTTGTGTCCCCACATGTCTGGGAGCAGAGAGGACGCCGGCTCTCTCGTGACTCTTACGGGGGCACAAACCCATCCCTGAGGCTCCACCCTCATGGCCTCATCTCATCCCAAGGCCCCACCTCCTAACACCATCACATGGGGCAGAGGGGTAGGGTTTCAACATGTGAGTTTTGGGAGGACACAAGCATCTAGTCTATAACACAAGCAGGCAGAAAGCAGAACATGGCCAGGCCCCCAGAATCCTCCTGCAGGTCCATCCCAATCTCCACCTTCCCCTCTCCCAACCCTCCCTGCTACCTGACTTCCAACTCTGCCCTGTAGCTTGGCCTGGCTTTAACTGAAACCATTTCTTCATTTTCCCTTCTCTTCCCCACCTTCACCTAGAGTTGCGTCATGGGTTGAAATATGTCTCCCCAAAATCCATATGTTGAAGTCCTCACCCCCAGTCCCTCAGAATGTAACCTTATTTGGAAATAGGGTCATTGCAGATGTAATGGGGTCATCCTAGAGCTGGGTGGGCCCTAATCCAACATGACGGTGTCCTTACAAATAGGGGAAAACACCATTGAACATGAAGGCAGAAATCGGGGTGATGCTTCTACAAGCCAGGGGACACCAAAGTTTTCCAACAAACCGCCAGAAGCAGGGAGAGAGGCCTGAACGGATCCTCCCTCAGAGCCTCAGAAGGAACCAGCCCTGCTGACACCTTGATCTTAGACTTCCGGCCCCCGGGACTGGGAGATGACCCATTTCTGTAGTTTCTGCTGCCCAGTGTGTGGTGCTTCGTAATGACAGCCCTAGAAAATGAATACAGTCCTTCCACAGCCTAGGAGAGGGTATGAAAAGGAGGTGCAGAGCTTTGAATTGGCTCATAAGTCATGGTTTCAAACTAGACAGACTAACTTTTAATATCAAGAGTGTGCAGAGAGCAGTGGAATCTGGTCCAGCTCCTGTTCAGGGAGAGGATTGGGGGTTGCAGGGGGGTGAGGTTGCCATCGGGTTGGTCGAGGAGAAACACTTCCTGCGTCAACACACAGGTCGCAGCTCTTCGTGGGGTGGCTGGAGGCTGAAGGGGCTCCTCAGGGTGTCTCTGTGTGGTGAGGTGTCTGGGGGGGGGCCCACCCTGGCGCCGGTGGGAGAGACGTGACCCACATCTGGCTCGGTCACCCTGGGGCTGATGCCACCCGTCGGTATGGCCTGTGCTCTCACCTCCAAGGGAGACTGAGTCTTCTGCCCAGCGTGACCTCGTTTCCTGTTCTGTTTCCCCCTCGTGCAATAGAAAACTCCCTCCTGCACTGGGGGCGTGAGGAGTGACAAAGGGAAATTAGTCCAAGGCTTTTGTGATATAGAAGTTGCTTTAGAAATGGTAAACAGCGAGACCGCGTCGTTCCCCTCAGGAGACATTTGTCTCTTCTCTAAATCACTGGGTCAAGACTTCGGTTAAACTTTAAAATTAAAAAGCAGCAGCAGCGGGCTTCCCAGGAGAGCGTGCATGTGTGTGATGCATGGTTTCGGCCCTGAAAAGCATTGCTCTTCAGTGGTTTTCTGGGTGGCGAGGACAGGGCATCCTTCCCTGGGTGTCGGGGCTCCTGGGCACTGCGGCAGCTGGTCAGCACGCCCAGCGTGACATGGTGGCCGTTGGGAGGCAGCACTTTGCACGGAGGTCTTGTTGGACCCACCCTGCCTTCCCCACATGGTCCTGTTGGGAAGCTGCCAGCTGGCTCCAATGTCCAGATGACACAACTTTGTCTGGGGCCCCTCGAGGGACGTGGAACAAAAACACGGATCAGAGGGAGCCAGACACAGAGAGTGCAGGTTGCCGGACCCTCCACGTGGGGCCCCAGAAGAGGCAGAACTGCCAAGCTGCTGACGTCCATGTGCCCCTGCCCTGGGCTTGGGGATCAGTGGAAGGGACAGCGACAGGGCCCCTGGGGGCTGACTCTGCTTTGTGTCTCCAGCTGGGGCTGACTTCACAGGTGGGCTCAGTTTATAAAATGTCAGCTAGCTGAACGCATACAGCTTGTGCATTTTTCTGTCGGTACATTCAGTGAAAAGTGAGACAGAGAGAGACAAAGAGAGACCGAGAGACATAGAGACAGAGACAGAGAGACAGTGACAGACAGAGAGACAGAGACAGAGAGAGACAAAGAGAGACAGAGAGACAGAGACAGACAGTGACAGACAGACAGACAGAGACAAAGAGAGACAGAGAGGAGAGAGGGCAACAGCACAACCAAAGTACCCTTCAAATGTTGGGGTTTCTGCAGATTTCAAGCTGTCTTGTCTTCTTCTACATGGGATGAGTTCCTTCTCGCCCTTTCCTAAAAGTGATACTGTCTAATGTCCCAAATGAGAAAGAGCCTGTTCTCCAGCCTCAGAAGGGAGAAGTTGGCCCACTTTCCTGCTCCCTACAGGAAACGGCCTCGTGAGGAACATGATGCTTGGGCTCCAGGACATCAGGCAGATGTGATGTAATTACTGATGCAGGACCTGGGGGCAGGCAGCCGCCCCAGGGGCTGCATGGACACAGGGACACCCTCCCCACCTGTCTCAGAATTAGGCTCCCTCCCACTGGCTCTGTCTTCAGTGGTCTCCACCTGCTTCACCCAGGATTCCTCTGGGGAAGACCTGAAGGTGAGGTGGAAACTGAGGCCTTGGGGGTGGGGGGCAGGGCTGCTGTGGGATCCACGCTCTGTTCCTGAGGCAGCGTCATTCCCAGAGCCCAGGTGAAAACAGCACATTAATTCGCAGAACAGGCATCGGCCAAACTGAGTTCCACTCCTCCTAAGACCTAATAAGTAATCTCTCTCTCCACCTAAAAATATAATCTGGCTTTAAATCCAGCCCACAGGGTTATATAAGGCGCGGGGAGCAGGGAAACAGCGAGGCTGAGCTCTCACTCTGAAAAACGAAAACAAAAATCGTGCCCACGAGCAGGCGTGGACCTTATGGGCAGAGGTCTTCTCGTGTGCCCTGATTTCCCCAGCGTCAGCCCTGATGACTTCATCAGAACATGCCTCACTGACTCAAGTTAAAACCTTCACATAGCTGCTTCTCTCACACTCTGTCACCTTAAAGCATCTTAAGGCCAGATTCCCCTAGGGCCACAGTGGAAAGGGACCATGATGTCCCCTCCTGTGACAATTACCTCCTGTCCACAGCACTCGAGCTCTGAGCTCTTTACCAGACAGTCCAATGAGTCAGGTCTCAGGATCCTGAAATCTGGACAGACCCTCCCCCTGCCCCCCTGCCCCTCGGCCATGGACACATGAGAATGCATCTCAACGTGATTGGAAGGCCAGGAACTGGAAGTGATAAGACTGCCCAGGTGGCTTTTACTTTTGCTTTTACCTCTTAAAAGAGCTAAGGGCGCACATTGTTCAAGCCATAAATTTTTTAAAAGGTTAAGTGGATCCAGTTACATGATGTATTTGTAGTAACAAGCCCAGAAGTGGAGATCAGGAGGCAACAGGCCCAAGAGTTCTAATTCCATCACTTTCCAGGGTTTAATTCGGGGGTAGATCTTGCCCCCTCCCTGGGCCTCCATCCCCTATATAAGCTCAAAGGAGGGCATCAGATGGTCACTAGGTCCCTTCTGGGTCTCCAGGGTCTGATTCAATTCCTCCTGGGTTTCCCACATCAGCGTTGGGCCTCCCGCAGCCATGGCGTCTCCTGGTGTTCAACAGTCAGGCCCACGGGGTCTAGCAGGTCCAACCGGTGGGTCTCACTGTTCTAAAACCCGGGGTCCACCAAAGCGAATGCCCCCGAATGGTTGTTGTGTGACCCCCAACTCAGCAGCTGCGCATGCACTGCCATCTACCTAAACGGACAGGCACAGAGTATGGGCAGGTGCCGGGGTAGCCCGGACATAGAACACAGGTGCCCCGGAGCCAAGGCAGCTCCCTCACCAAGAGCATCACACACTCTCCAGCCTAGAAATGCTGTTGCCTGGACACGAGCGAAGTGAGGTGTGCTGGCCGTTTCCTGCCTAAAGGGAGCACAGTGGAGAGGTCACAGGTCACCACAAACAGGCAGGCAGGGCCCTTCCTGGACTTAAACACCAATACCCAATTCCGGTTTGGCCATTGAGGTTCAGGCTGGTACCTAGAAGCCCGGCTCACAGTTTCCGCTGACTCATTTCCGCATCTTCCCTGGGGAGACTGAGGCCTGTAGGTGGTTTTCACCTCTTCCGTGACCACACCAAGTGGGGCTACAGTGTCACACAAAATGCTGGTTTCAAAGTGAGAAAGCAAGAGGGAGAAGTGTGCCCGGGTGAGTGATTCCAGCCCGAAGGGCAGACTCACTGATGGCTCCAGCCCAGCAGGCCCAGGACCGGCGTGCAGAGGTGCCCCTCACCCTGGACCCCGCTCCTTCCCTTCCGTAGACTAGATGTGTTCTCAGCAACCGTGCGTGGATGCAAGCCTGAGTCCAAGAGGAGAGCCTTCTAGAAGCACTGTTTCTCCTTTTCCAAAGAAGAAACGGTTCTTTCAGAGAAGCCCCCTCCCCGTCCCCAATTAGTTCTCAGGCACATCCCTCCTGCCAGGAGCAGCAGTCTCGTGCCCAGAAGGAGACGGGGCTTTAACGTCCCACACGCACACAAGATCCCATCAGCTGCCCTCACCCAAGCCGCCCCTGGACGTTATTCTTTTTTTTTTTTTATAAATTTATTTATTTACTTATTTATTTTTGGCTGTGTTGAGTCTTCATCGCTGCATGTGGACTCGTTGCGGTGCGCGGGCTTCTTATTGCAGTGGCTTCTCTGGGTGTGGAGCATGGGCTCTAGGCGCGTGGGCTTCAGTAGTTGTGGCATGCGGGCTCAGTAGCTGTGACTTGCAAACTCTAGCGCAAAGACTCGGTAGTTGTGGCACATGGGCTTAGGTGCTCCACGGCAATGTGGGATCTTCCCGGACCAGGTTTCGAACCCATGTCCCCTGCACTGGCAGGCGGATTCTTAACCACTGCACCACCAGGGAAGTCCTGGACATTATTCTTTCCTTTCTTTTTTTTTTTTTTAACATCTTTATTGGAGTATAATTGCTTTACAGTGGTGTGTTAGTTTCTGCTTTATAACAAAGTGAATCAGTTATACATATACATATGTTCCCATATCTCTTCCCGCTTGCTTGCGTCTCCCTCCCTCCCACCCTCCCTATCCCACCCCTCTAGGTGGTCACAAACCACCGAGCTGATCTCCCTGTGCTATGCAGCTGCTTCCCACTAGCTATCTATTTTACGTTTGGTAGTGTATATATGTCCATGCCACTCTCTCACTTTGTCACAGCTTACCCTTCCCCCTCCCCATATCCTCAAGTCCATTCTCTAGTAGGTCTGTGTCTTTATTCCCGTCTTACCCCTAGGTTCTTCATGACCTTTTTTTTTTCTCTTAGATTCCATATATATGTGTTAGCATAAGGTATTTGTTTTTCTCTTTCTGACTTACTTCACTCTGTATGACAGACTCTAGGTCCATCCACCTCACTACAAATAACTCAGTTTCGTTCCTTTCTATGGCTGAGTAATATTCCATTGTATATATGTGCCACATCTTCTTTATCCATTCATCTGTTGATGGACACTTAGGTTGCTTCCATGTCCTGGCTATTGTAAATAGAGCTGCAATGAACATTCTCCAAAGAAGATATACAGATTGCCAACAAACACATGAAAGAATGCTCAACATCATTAATCATTAGAGAAATGCAAATCAAAACTCCAGTGAGATATCATCTCACACCGGTCAGAATGGCCATCATCAAAAAATCTAGAAACAATAAATTCTGGAGAGGGTGTGGAGAAAAGGGAAGCCTCTTACACTGTTGGTGGGAATGTAAATTGATACAGCCACAATGGGGAACAGTATGGAAGTTCCTTATAAAACTACAAAGAGAACTACCATATGGCCCAGCAATCCCACTACTGGGCATATACCCTGAGAAAACCATAATTCACAGAGTCATGGACCACAGTGTTCACTGGACGTTATTCTTGATGCGTTTTCTCAGCCTTATGCTGCTGTGGACACCAGGGGCCGCCCTCCCCCCCCCCCCCCCCCCCCCCCCCCCCCCCCCCCGCCGACCCCACATCCATTGTTTGCAGAGAACTGACACAGCCCAAGCTCCAGGTGATTTTTCTCATCACAGGTGTGGTTCAGGGAAGAATGCAAAAACTCAGTCCGCGCATTCAGGGTGAAATGCAGGGTTTGTTCTCTCTTTGGGGGAAGAGGCGCTCCCTCCCTCCTCCTGGAGGCGAACAGGAGAGCACATGCCCCAGGAGGTGTGGCAGCCAGGCCATCACCGTGAGGGAAGCCAGCCTGAGGACAAACCTGCCCCATGGAGGAGGCGGGACTCAGAGAAGCACAGACAAATGGACTTCTAGTCCTGATGAGACAGAATTCCCAGAGCGAATCCCCCAGGATCTGGCCCTACCTCTGGACGTTTTCGTTATGTAAGCTGACAGGTGCCCTGCTGTTAACATCAGGTGGATATGTATTTTCTTTATTTTTATTATTTTCTTTATTTATTTTGGCCCCGCCGCATGGCTTGTGGGATCTTAGTTCCCTGGCCAGGGATTGAACCCGGGCCACCACTGTGAAAGCGCTGAGTCCTAACCACTGGACCGCCAGGGAATTCCCATGATGTGGATTTTCTTGACCCATGAAGCACTCTGGTAAAACCATCTTTAGAAACCTTTGCTATTTGCATGCATCTGTTATTACACAGGAAGTAAACATGTCATGCTTGCTATAGAGGTCACTCCAAGGCGAATCCTAATCCCTCCCTTCCAGCCAGTTGCCCCACCAAGTCCCGCTGTCCAGGCATTCAGGAGCCACGGAGCAGGAACCTCTCAGACGTCCCACTGTGACATCCCGACTTGTCCCTACAACATGCTGAGGTTATAGATCCTTGAGCAGAATGGGCAACGTGATGAGCGAGAGATTCTGGGAGGATTGTCTGGTGACGTGAAGAAGCAGAAGAGCCAGCGGGAGGCAGCAGCAGTGATGGGGGCAGGGAAGGGAGAAGTTTGAGAGACACGTCCAAGGAGGAAGGGCCGATGCACTCAGAGGGACCAGGGGCCAGCAGGGACCTGCAGCTGTGCAGTGCCCGGCAGAGGAGGACATGGTGGGGGTGGGGTCTGGGAAGATGAGCTTAGCGATTTGGCGACATAAACTGCGATGTCTGCAGGAGTGGTATCAGGAAGCACCTATTCTGGTCTTAGATCATTTATAATTTTGTTTCTGTTTTGCTTGGTGGGTGTGTGGGAGTTCGAGTGGTGAGTGAGAGGTTTATGGGAAAGAGAGCATGAGAAATCACTGTTCTGCTAAGAGAAGTAAAGACAGGGATGAAGGGAAACAATGCTTGTATTTCACTGTTAAAGCCTCATTGGCTGTGGGGCGAACATCACCAAGGCTGACATGCAGGAAATTCTGCTTGGTTCCTTAAAAGGTAAGTTCGGCTGAGAAGGTCCTTCCTTCTAGGAGATATTTTAGAATAAGTGGAGTAGATTGCCTCACACACACACAATGAGATAAACTCCTGTAAAGCGGCCGACGTTTGCTGGGTATCTAGAGTCAGAAAGTATCCCATGAAAACAATAACATTTTACAATGAGGAAACAGCCCAGACAGATGAGCGGTGGTGCTGGACTGCAATCAGGCCTCCCGGTCCCTGCACTAGAGTCTGGGGTCCATCCAAGTCCTGCATCATTACTGCGTTCCCCCTTTCACTCTGAAGAGGGCCTGATTTGGACCATCCATTATCTGGTCCGCTACCTATGGGGTGGAAGAGTCTGGATGCAGAGTCACCGAGTCCTTTTCTTGGTCGCTGTGAGAGCCTGGCGGGAGACTAGGATTGAGCGGAGGTGACTCTGGTGGGTTTGAGAACCTGAGTTTTCTGCCTGCTGCCTGGTGGGCTCTGCATGGGGGCTGGAAAAGGGGTCCCTCCTCTTCGGGGTGTGCAGTATGAACTTCTCTCTTTGAATCTGTAGTCGGTGAGTCACCTGAATGCCTGCCCATCCAGCTCTCTCCTCCGGCCAACCTCCTGGTTCACTTCTGAACGAGCTGGCCACCGAGGCGCCGTCGCTGCGGGGACCACGGGCCGCCGAGGGTGTCTGCGTCCCTCCGCACGGTCCACACGCCGCTCGTTTACGTTCTGAGCTCTCACAGCACAAGTTCAGCGGCCGCAATCTCCCGAGTCCTCAAGAGTTTCGGGGAACTGGCCTGGGCCAGGGGTGTCTGCTCGTGGTCACTGCTGTCTGCGCCTGGGGACGCATGGCCGAGGAGACGGGAAGAGGCGCTAGAAGGTTGTGTGGTTGACAGTCACAGGGATGCGGCCACAGACAGGGGACAGAGTCCCGTCGAGGCCTCGCTGTTCTTCCAGGCAGCTGGGCGGTCTGCTCACCTGTCCTCACATCCCCGTGGACTGGTGAGAGAAGGGCATGTAGCAAGGCAGGTGCACCCTTTCCAAAGAGCAGAAAACCAGCGATTCCTCCCCAGATGGTCCATCAGGCCCAGAGCTGAAGGTCAAGCTCGACATTCTGTGCCAGGACCTCCTCCACTGCCTGTCTCTGAAGAGGCAGCAAGACCTTGCCACAGTCTGTCCCTCTGCTCACCATCTGACTGACACTAATCTCGGCGTCCATGCCATGTGCCATCCCAGGCAGCCTCCCGACAGCAGGATGGGGCCCGGGTCTGCATTCAGAACCTGAGTTCTCCACACGTACCCCTGTGCCTGTGACCCCAGCCAGTGCAGACTGAGGGGTCTAACAGAAAATGGACAATCAACAATCTGACGGTGCCTCCCACTAACATGCGTGGGAGTTATCAGAAGCCACCATGAAAGCTGGGTGTCAGGCCCCGTTCCAGCCACTGATCAATTCTGATTTTACTCCCAATGTACAGCTGAGGAAATGGAGGCCCAGAGATGTTAGCTCTTTTGGCCCAGGTCACACAGTTAGGCAGAGGCAGAGGTAAGATTTGAACCAGGTACTTGGAACAGCAGTGATTCTCCACCGTTCACTGTACAGACACTACACCCTCTTAGACCTAAAGAGGCGTCTCCCTGTGACCTCCAAGAAGCCATCCGCCTCCAATGGCTCTAATGTAGGTAGCAGGGCTGGGGGAATTTTAATGTCACCCCTTTGTCTTAGCGAGCTCGGCTGCTGTAACACACCACCACAAACTGGGCGGCTTATAAATAGCAAACGTTTATTTCTCACAGTTTTGGAGGCTGGAAGTCCAAGATCAAGGTGTGGCCAGGGTTTGTGTCTGCTGAGGACCCGTTTCCTGTTTCACAGACAGCTGTGTCCTCAGCTGGAGGAAGGGGCGAAGGAGCTCTCTGGGCTCCTTAATCCCATCATGACACTAATCCCATCATGGGGGCCTCCACCCTCATGACCTCCCAAATCCCCACCTCCTGACACCATCCCCTTGGGTTAGTGCTTCAGTGTATGAATTTGGTGGAGGACAAACATTTACTCTGCAGCACCCTTGCTCTCCTTCCTGGGGCCTTTTGGTTTGGGTACATAGAAACATTATTTGTGGGAAAACTCAAAATGGACAAGCTTTGGGGAAATGCTGGGGTACTGATGTGGGCATGGAAGGAAGCTCACATCCTGAGGGCAGGCACCGCGCCTGCCTGCTCCCTGCCGTACCAGCGTACTCTGGTATTCTGTACTCTGGCCCAGGGCCTGGTGCAGAGTGGTGAGAGCTCACTGATCGTTTCCTCCGTGAGTGACTGGTGATTTTTAACAGGTATAACCTATGTGACTGCCAAGCAGATCCACTGGAGTCTCTACGTCCTCAGGCTTTGTTTGCAGTCTCGCCAGCATCCCACTAATTGAAATGTTTGTGGACTTACATATTCTTCGGGTCTGCTCATGACACAGGAGCCCCCAGGTGACCAGGGTCTTTATCCTGGTCACCTTAACATCAACAAAGAGAAGAAGCATCATGGAAAATCTCCTCTCCACCTGGTCCTACCCTTCCAGAGTCCCCAGGCTCTGCTGGACCAACGAGCTGGAGGAACTGTGGGTGGGCAAGGCTTGTCGTATCCGCTTGGTGCAGCCAGTCCATGCCCGTGGGTGCACACACTGCATGTGCGTATCTATGCGTGCGTGTCCAATACCATTTCCTGGAAGGCCACAGCTATGCCATGAAGAACGAGTGACTCACTGCCCCACGGAAGTCCTCGCCATCTCACAGGCCTGTCTGGAGCTGCCCAGGTCTCATGGTGAAGGATGCTCAGCTCACTGCGAGCCGGCGCCCCGGACCCCGCCCTCAACCATCTGTTTGGCTTTTGGCCACTGAGAAGAGAAACCTGCTAACTCTCCAGGTAATACCCTCTCTCTTTAGCTTCTTAAATATTCCAGAAGGGGAATCAGTCAGGTCTCAGACAACAGCAGAAGTCTGAGAGAAAACGGGTCCCGTATCTTCCCATCCAGATCACCAATCCACCATCTCCTCTGCATTTCCCCCACCTCTGGCTCTGCAGATAATCTCTCTGTCCTTCTCCTCCTGGCATTTCCTGACTGTTACTCATCGTTCACTCAACACTTTAGGAACCTACTACTGTGTTAGATTTTATGCTTGGCCCTGAGGATACAAGGAAGGATCAGGCAGCATCCCTGCCCTGAAAGTAAAAACTGAGATCAGCCAGGACAAAAAGCTTGCTCTGAGTCGAGTGTTGGCAGATGTTGTGAAGAGGAAAAGGAGAAGCTGAGTCCTGGACCACTTCTCCTTGCAGGGGAGCAGTTCAGAGAGGAAAGTCTTCACTGCTTTGGGTCATCCTTGGAAACCGGAAGGCAGGACTGGTATGGGTATCCACATTCCCAAACAGTTCTGCTAGGTTAACAGTATGTGGTGGCTCTTTTTCCTAACCACGCACCCCTGGTCCCCCGGAAGTACTCTCTTCAGCATAGAATCGAAGACATGGCCTGTGTGTGTTTGGTCCCGCACAACCAGACCCCCTAGAGATGGTGAAACCAGACCAGGATGGGACTGGAAAGATCTGACGCCTTTGCGCAGAAGCAGAAAGAACAAGGGAAGGTCTGGAGGCATCCTGAATCCAGTCTACCTTCGTCCTGACTCCTTTTTAAATTTCATGAGCCAAACCATTTCACGGGATGACCTGTACAGTTAGGAAGCAGGGAGAAGGCCTGTGTTCCCAATCCCCTTGAACCCACTGGCCAAGATAGAATTTCCTCCCAAGCAGGTCAGGTCTGGGCCGTCAGAAGGATCTGTCTGCTTGTGTGTTTTGTTTGTTCGATGGGAGGGGGAGGTGGGGCAGCCTGGAAACAATCAAGGTGACCGTTGACCTTTCACCAGTTAAGGTCCTACGGTCCCAACACCCAACGTGTGAACAGGCACTGGAGGGCCCAGTAAGCCAGACACATGCAGACCACCTCCCCACGGCCCCACTGATCAGGGAACAAATGCAGACAAACAGGCAATCCGTGACATCCTTGAAAAACATGTCTCCAGTCCCAGCAGAGAGATGGGGGGAGGCTGGGAGAGGCTTTAATCATTCACAGGCCCCCAACCAGGAAGGTGCCCCTTCAGTGTCCGTCCCCCCTACCCCCGAGACTGAACCTGAGATCCGTCTGGTTCTGTACTCCACCTCCCTCACCCCTGCAAGCAGGATGAACAAAAGAGGCAGGAACACAAGGTTGAAAGCTCTGGTCCAGGTGGTTAGGACCACAGGGTTTGCTCCATGCTAGAGCTCCAGGTGGACCCCCGGCTCTGAAAGGCTTTGTAGCTGGAGGGGATGAACCCACAGCTCCAGCCAGTCGGGACCTGGGGTGGCATCCCTGGGGATGCTGGAGACGGATGCTGGTCCAGTCTGTGCTGGGGTCACGAGGTGCCGGGCTCACCCAGCCCAAGGAGCTGCATGGGGCGGGGAAGGTGTACGGAAACCTCGGTGGTCTCTAGGGGGATCACAGGCGAATTCATCAACCTCAAAGCTGCTGCTTGTGATTATGGGGCAGAGGGCAGTGCATCATGGTTTTGGGATCACTTTGTGGAAGTTTTTCAGGAAATCAAGGTCTGCCGGGAGCCAGGAATCTGGGTGTGTTTAGCCCCGCGCCCTGCCCTTGACAGTCATGGAATAGTCCTGAAATCCACATGCCCGACCCGCCCTAAGCTCCCTGTTTTGGTTGGGTTTGTTTTGCCCTGTCTCATCACTAACCCTGTGGTTTTCGAATGCCTCCTCCCTGCCCCTGTTCCATGAGGTCCCTCTGTCCCCACAGGGGTCTGCTGCCAGGAGCCAGAATAAATAGTGGGAGCTGGAAAAGAGGAGGGTTGAAAGTCAGCGGCTCCCACGAGTCTCTCTGTAGGTCTACACCCCACCCAACCTGCGTTTCATCTGCACACCACGGCTGGCTCCGGCACTGCCCTGGCCCCAGCTGCTGGGACTCCTCGAGTTTCTTTAGGTTGGCAGCAAAGGGAACCGGATGCTGCTGCCCTGGAGGACGTCGTGTTCTTACATCTGCCTCAGACCACAGCCCTGTGACCACAGAGATGGAGAAATTGATTTCTTCCCTTTCCCCCAGCCGTCCCCAATGTGACTACCTCTGCCCCGCAGACACCCTGGTTGCCTTGGATGTGAGTCCTGCTTTCCCTTCATCCGCAGAGGATAAATGGCTGAGGTGTCACAGCTCGCAGATTTCATAGCCACGGCTCAGATGCAATCAATACCTTCCTATAACAACCCCACGCAAGATATGGGATCTTCGTTAAGTCAACAAATATTTTTCACAACTGACACTCAGATGGGAGCCTGATTAGCAATTGGTTTTCATTCTTCTTGGTTGTGGTATTTTAGCTATTTCCTTCTATCTTTCTTTTTTCCTTTTCCCCTTCCTTCCTTCCTCCTTTCCTTGCTTCCTTCCTTCCTTCCTTCCTTTCTTTTATTTGTTAGCTCTAATATCCTTATTCTTCAAAGTATTTAGGTAAAGAGAGTTCCAAAAAGCCTTTGGTCATTTATTCTAGTGTCTTTCCATGACCACGGTCAGCAAGTTCTAACTTCAATCATGTTGGCAGCTAAAATAAACAGGGCTGTTTTCTCTCAAAAACGAGAATGTCTACACTAAAAAGCCTTAGTTAGGTTCCTGTATGAGTCATTCTGTGTTAATGTGGGAAGATTCGGACGATTAGCCCGAAGTTTCAGGAAGACGTCGCATCAAAGGAGGGCTGATAAAACACAATCTCAGGAGGTGAAGCCTGACTCTAAGAGGCTGTCATACACCCAGGGCTCGAGTGAAGCTCATGAAATAACAGTAATTTATTGAACAATTACTCTAGGCCAGTCCTGTGCTGAGCAAGTTTATTTGTTATATTATTTAATCCTCCCAACCGCCCTCTGAAAGAAATATTGTTATTTCCATATTCCAGTCAATACCTTCAGAGTCCATGTTCTCCCCAGGGTCAGACACTCACAGGCAGAGCCTGGTCCAGGAGGGACTGTCCGGCTCTGAGGCTTGGGCTCTAACTGCCGGGACCCTGGGGGTCTGGGTCTTCTTCCCTTGTTCTTTTTTTTTTTTTTTAATTTCTTTATTTTTATTTATTTTTGGCTGCGTTGGGTCTTCCTGGCTGCTTGCGGGCTTTCTCTAGTTGCGGCGAGCGGGGGCTACTCTTCGTTGCGTTGCGCGAGCTTCTCATTGTGGTGGCTTCCCTTGTTGCAGAGCATGGGCTCTAGGCACACAGGCTTCAGTAGTTGTGGCATGCAGGCTCAGTAGTTGTGGCTTGCAGGCTCTAGAGTGCAGGCTCAGTAGCTGTGGCTCACGGGCTTAGTTGCTCCACAGCATGTGGGATCTTCCCGGACCAGGGCTCGAACCCATGTCACCTGCGTTGGCAGGCGGATTCTTAAACACTGCGCCACCAGGGAAGCCCATTCCCTTGTTCTCATTCTTGGCAACTAGTGACAAATTACTTTTCTTCGGTGGCTTCAGTCTCCTTACTTTGCAATGGCATTATTGGCATTATTGTCAACCATTCACTAAAGAACATCAATGGACAGTTCCTGGCACTGCTCTAAGGGCTGTGAATGGGAATTGCAGCTATACAGCCCCCAGGGTTGTTATGGAGATTATATTATGGGATGGTGTCTAGAGATCACTTAGCGCAGAGCTGGCACACAGCTGGTACCTGACAGACAAGGGCTGGCTCATAACGATGGCACACCACAAAGCCTTCCCAGAGTGCCCAGGGCCACCAAACTTCTCTTCTTCTGAGCTGACTCTGCTCCCACTGCCACACGGCCACCTGCTGATAAGGTCTCACTCTGGCTCATGTAACCTCCAGTGTCTAGCAAAGTGCTAATGGCATAGAAGAGGCTCAGAAACATCATTTAGCTGATGCCCCAAATGCTCTCTACGCACTGCACCAGGCACGCAAGTATTTCCATCCACACCACTGGTGTGATCGCTCATTTCATGTGTCACATTGGCTGAGCTAAGCGATGCCCAGTAAACATGATTTCCAGGTGTGGCTATGAGGGTATTTCTGGAAGAGATTAGCATTTGAATTGGTGGATTGAGGAAAGACCACCTTTGCCCACGCAGGTGGGCACCATCCAGTCCATCAAGCGCCCGAATAGAACAAAAAGATGGAGGAAGGGGGGAGTTTGCTCGCTCTGAGCTGAGACCTCCATCCCTTGGACATCGACAATTATTCCTGGTTCTTGGGCCTTCGAACTTGGACTCAATCACCCCCCACCCCCAGCTCACTTGGGCCTCCAGCTGGTAGATGGCAGACGGTGGGGCTTCTCAGCCTCCATGATCACACGAGCCAATTTCTATCACAAATCTCCTCTGTATGTCTATATATCCGATTGATTCTGTTCCTCTAGAGAACCCTGAGCAGAGTGGCTGGGTCCAAGGCCCGCTCTTACCAAAGCAAATAGACAGTCAACTCCCTTGGTACAGAATGAAACAGTTCTCCTTGAATAACTGTTTTTGTTACAGTCATTTTTGTCCTGAGAGATTTCAAGTGCTTTTAAGGGCCCTTGAAGCTTGAGGAGACTTCTGTCGAATCAGCTGTGAGGGGAGTTTTCTGGTCCCTCCGCTGTCAGTGAGGGAACGCCAGGTTCAGGCCTCTTTGGGAGAGTCGGCAGGTGGAGTCTTCTTTGAACTCAGGCCGGGGCAGAGACCCCTGACCCCGGGTTCCCCCAGAGGCCCTGGGGGGAGGGGCAATGAGATCATGTCTGCAGAGGTCCCCAGCCACTTGGAAGGCGATACCGCTGTAATTTCTTGGAAAAGCCTTCTCCTTCCCATGGTTTCTGCTCACACCAGCTCAGTTTTCCTCACCTAACCGCCGCTCACAGCAGCCTCCTGCTCTTGCCAGATTTCCATCTGCTTGCCCTCCCGGCCCCTCCTCTGAGCTCTCCCCTCAAGGCCAGGTGCCCATCTGTCCACAGGAGCCTGAGTTTAAAATCCTGTGGTCTCCACCAGCCATTTAATCCTCCGGATCACTCTAACAAAGGGTGTTTGGGGGTTGGGGCAACATGTTTCATTTTTATGCATTCTCTCACTCTGGGTACAGGAGTCTGGGGAAGGAGGAATCCGGGGAGTAGGTTTTCGTGGTAGGAGATGCTCACCTGTTGGAAGCACAGTCATATACGTTTGGGGGGGCGCTCTGCCAGTCCGCAGCTTGTGTGTGATGACCCCACCCCCAATGGGCTCCTTCTCAGTGCCTGGGGTAGAGTTGGGCGGGGAGACAATGTCCCTCCGTAAACAACTCCACCCAGGACACCTCGGATCTGGGTTCTGGTTCTGCTTCTTATGTTGATTTTCTTGGGGGTGGACGGAAAACCCCTCTCCATCCTGAGTTCTGACCGTCTTATCTGAGGGATGGCTGTCAGCATCCACAATTTTCCGTGAGAGCATGGGATGCTTAAGTGGAGACAGACACGTGAAGGAATTTACGGGTCAGACGGATGTGTGAGCCATGAGTGTGAGGAAGGGTACAGGTGCCACTGGGGAGGGGCGTCCAGGGAGACCCTAGAGCTGACTTCTCCACATGGGATGGAGCAGGTGGCAGGTGAGCAGGGCCTTGAATAGCACTCCAAGGAGAGTGGGCCTTGCCCTGAGGACCAAGTGTTCTTAGCAGGTGTGGGCGGAGCTTGGCAAGACCAGAGCCAGAAGATTCTGCCAACTCATCCCTCGGGCTGGGGCAGCAGGGCACCTCTCGGACGCACATAGTGAGTAGAAGGCCCCGTGGAACGCAGTGACTCCAAGTCCTAAAGGAGCCTTGAGATCTCTGGACAGACTCAAGCCAGAGGAAATTTTCTGAAAGCGGCAAGCATTGTGTGCTTCAGAGCAAGCTCCCTGCCCCACCGCTGGTTAGTCACTTTGCACACATCACCTCTTCATCCAAAAGCTGGAGGGTAGGGCTCCTCCAGCTCTGAAAGGAGATGCTAGGAGCTCTAAAAGCAGGGGAGGCTCTGGCTGACGCTTCCACACTGGAAGGTGGGACAGGGTGGTGATTACAAGTGTGGGTTCCCAGGTTGTACATTTCAAACTTCCACTATGTCATGTCCACTATACCATAATAAAGTCGGAAAACAAAGAGCAGGGGTTCTGGGCTACAACGCCCAGGCTGGAGTCTCACCTCCACCACCAATAGGTGTGTGACCTTGTGCACGTTCCCTAAGTCCTCTGGGCATCCGCTCTTCTTTAGCCAACTAGGGATCATGGTGATATCTACCCCACAGATGTAGTCTGAGGATGTCATGGGATAATTCGTGTGAACACTTGGACTGCACCTGACACATTAGAAGACTTCCATAAAATGAGCCTTTATGAGGACTGTTTCTCCAGCATTTTACTTTGAAACCATCCCGGGAAGATTGAATAATAAGGAGTCTTTTGGGATTCTTGGATGTAGGAACTACGAGGCTCCCCATGTTCCTAGTGAGGAAACTGAACCTCAGAAGGTTAAATACCATGCAGCATCGCACTGCTGAAAAAGGGGCAAAGCACAGTTGGGAGGCTGTCCTCACCTCTCATCACCCAGCCTGGCCGGGAGGAGGGACACGCCAGCCTGAGCTTCACAGAGCATCTAGTTCAGAGGCACAAAAAATTGGGGGCTGTCTGGCTTCCCTGGTGGCGCAGTGGTTAAGAATCCGCCTGCCAATGCAGGGGACACGGGTTCAATCCGTGGTCCGGGAAGATCCCACATGCCGCGGAGCAACTAAGCCCGTGTGCCACAACTACTGAGTCTGCGCTCTAGAGCCCGCGAGCCACAACTACTGAAGCCCGCGCGCCTAGAGCCCGCGCCCTGCAACAAGGGAAGCCACCACAATGAGAAGCCCGTGCACCGCAACGAAGAGTAGCCTCTGCTCGCCGCAACTAGAGAAATCTCGAGCGCAGCAATGAAGACCCAACGCAGACAAAAAAAAAATGTGGGCTGTCGTGTCCTGGAGGGCGTCTCCCAGACAGGGCTTGGGGTTGCGGGGGAAGTGCAGGATCAGAGGAGGCGGTGGTGGAGGCAGGACCCCAGCCGGCCACATCAACCACACAGGCCTGCACTGCTCCACGGGTCGAGGGAGGCACCCTCATCTCCTCTTCCAAGCAGGAAAGACACCTGACCCGAGGCGGCCGAGCTCTCCATGCCAGGTAATGGGTCCCAGCTGCGGCCGCTGGCCCGCCAGCCCAGGCTCAGGCCCCGGCTCCCTGTGGTTCTGCAGCCTGGCCGAGCTGTAACTCAGAGCCTGGGTCTCTCCAGCCCAACGTCTGGAACCGCCCGCCTGCGGGTCTACAGAGAGCAGAGTAGGTGCTCAGGGCTCACTGAACGTTGAGACGACGCATGCGCGGTGCGTGGGCGCGTGCATGAGCGCCTGGCGTTGTCGGTGACGCCCGCCCAGTGGCCCGGCTCCCGCCCTTAGCAGCGCGGTGCTGAGAAGAGGGGCCTGCGGGGCGGGAGGACCTGGCCCCTGGAGCCTCACGGAGCACAACAGCAACAGCAGCAGCAGGCTGACCCCCCGGAGCTGTCTTCCGAGTGACCGCTGGCGCTTCCCTTGCGCGCCCCACGCCCGGACTCAGAGGCCCCGAGGCCCCACGCAGGGCTGGCTGCTGCCTCCGGGAAGAGGTGAGCAGAGAAGGGAGGCGAGGGCCCGGGGGCTTGGGGCTGTGCCCCCTCCTAGGGAGGGACGAAGGGGCTGAACTGCACAGGCCTGGGGCAGGAACGCTTGGAAGAGTTAACGGGAAACCCACCAGCCAGACTCTCCTTTCTGCTCTCCAAGAGGATGGGGGTCGCTGGGGCGCCGAGGAGGGGGCGCGATGAGAGAGCAGGTCTGACCACAACCCGCTTCTTCCAGACGCCCATTTCCGAGGCGGGGCGGGGGGGGGATCCCCCCGAGGCAAAGCCCTCAGCCCAGACGCGGGAGCCTTGTCACTTGGCTGTTTTATGTGGTTTGGAAGTGAATCGGGTTCTGGGTTTTGAGGCCAAGATACCCTTTTTTATTTAACTCCCCCCCCTTTCCTCTTTGGTGAGCTTGTTATGACTGGTTTTGGAGCCTGGCTTACGGAGCGGGGAGAGTGTGCAGGCTGTGTGGGTGTCGGGGCCCTGACAGGGGGAGGCAGCCCGGAGGGGGCCTGCGGAGGCCCGGCACCCCTGCAGGGGGTGGGGGCTGCCTCCCCAAGGGCAGGAGGAGGGGCGGTGGCGTCGTCCCACCTGGCCGGGGTTGGGGTTTAGGAGGTGGGGAGGTAGTACCCTCAGGTGCAGGTACTTTGCGTCTGTGAGTTAGATTGTTCTCTGGTGCAGACATCATTTATCCGCTCAACTGTTTCTCCTGTGCGGGGTCAATCGAGGCCCACCAGGACGAGAGACGCTTCAGGCGTGCCCTCGGCCAGCCCCAGGAGGCGGCTGGTGGTGGCCCAGCTGCCCTGGGCAGGCGCGGGGGGCTGAGCGCCAGGGGTTTCAGGGGCGCCCGGCGTGCACTGCCACCAGCATTCCACAGTGACCACAGCCCCGGAGAGGCTGAGGACGCGGTCCCAGACTAAACATGAGATGGGAAAGCCTGACTCTGAAAAATGGCTATTTTTACATCCCTCTTCCCCAAATTCCAAGGTGCTGAGATACGATTTAAAACAAAAAGAAACCAAAAAAAAAAAAAAAAAAAGGATAGGGGGAAAAAACCCCACCCACTAATGAAAGTTATTCGTTCTTTCAACATTTCTGTGGGGTGTTTTTACCCAGCAGCCCGTTGAAAGAATGCTGATTTTCGGGGGCCCACTCAGAGCTACAAAATCCATCACAGGCACAGGCCTGGAACTCTGTATTTTTAACTGGCATCCAGCTGACTCTTGTGCAGCACGTCTGCTCATTGTGGGGCCTGCTGCCAGCCACTGGGCCAGGCACTGGAGACACCGGGTATTCAAATCCCAGGGAATTCACAGCCACGTGGAGACACTTACCACAAAAAGCAACCATTTAATATCCCTCATCCCAGTGGGATCCAGGCAGAGCCAGTGAAAGCTCTTGTTGGAGGATCTGCGGTTGGTTTTGCAGCCCCAGAACCGGGAGTTCCTCTGGGCCTTGGAGGCAGAAGACAGAAGGTTCTGGTTTCCAGGTGTGGGGTTGCCCCCAGCAGCCTGCGTCCAGCCCCCTTTCTCTGCAATGGCCCAGCCCCCAGCCCTTTCTCAGCAGGAGAAGTCAGGGGTCACCGGGGACACTCCAGACAAGCTGGTGGCCCACTGAAAGGCCTCTTTCTTACAGCAAGTGAGTGCAAACCAGAGAGGGAAAGTGACTTAGCCCAGGTCGCCCAGCCAGGGTAACTGCAGCAGAAGCGAAACCGGCCTTGGGGCCCACAGCTGTGCTTTGGCCCAGCTGTATTTCCTGCAGAATTGAATTTTGAGAGCAGAAGTGACCTCAGAGATCTTTACGGTCCACCTTGAGTGTCTCAGTAAGGAGCCTGAGGCCAGGGAGGTGACACTCCTGCCCCAGGGCCACACAGCTCAGCTGTACATGGCAGCCCTGTAGCCCTGGGCCAGAAAGGGGGGGCAGCCAGGCTGACAGGGCTGAGATCAGGCGGGTAGGGCCAGGCCTGGGTGCCAGGCAGCAGGCCGGACCATCGGTGCCCCCTTGTGGCCAAACACCAGAATGCCAGGCTTTCCCCCATGGCACCTTTCACCCCACAGGTCATCAGCCAGTGAGGCTAAGGGGGTCTGTGTGTATGGCGACTCCTCAAGTGGCTGGCCAGAATATTGGGGTGAACCCTTAGTTCATCCATGAGAGCTGCAGACACACGGAGGACCCCAAGCTTAAGGGAGGTTCCTGCTGAGGTTAAAAAGCTTAAGTCGGGGATCTCTCCTGGCTCAGGCTTCAGTAGTTACAGAGCCCAGGTGCCACTTCCCCCAGAGCAGCCCCTCGGCAGCCCAGTGGCTAAATCCCTGGCCTGCTCGTTATCAGGCTGACTTTTCCAGGCAGGGGTGCTGCAGTGCTTGGTCCGTGGTGCTTCTAAGAGTCCGTGAAAACATTTCAACTTGAAGTTCTTCCAAAATAAAGAAGGAAGAAAATGAATATAATAATGATGAATATATAATAATCCAGCCTGTAATATGTAATAATCCTACAAACACAATCATGAAATATAATTCGTGTGTGTGTGTGTGTGTGTTTTAATGGGGCAGGAGACCATGAACACATGACATGCGTGACTCGGGCCCACGACAGTCACAATGCGGCCTGGAGCTCTTATGAAGGCAAAAAAATACATTTCCAGAGAAGGAACAAGATTAGGCCATCCTCGTTTGTTTACACAGAGTGGACTGTCTCATCTGTTCTCTGAGACATGCAGACAATCTTGAATAAATGGTGTAACCTCTCAGAACCTTCCCTCATCTGAAAAACAGAGAAGAAAGGAATATGTCCCCAATACAGCTCCTGTGATATACAGTAGAGTCTCAAGAAATGGGAGCTTAATAATAATATCACAGACTGGTAGCTTATGTCCCCCCAGATTCCTGTGTTGACGCCCTAACCCACACTGTGATGGTACGTGGAGGCGGGGCCTTGGGAGGTGATTAGGGGTAGATGAAGTCATGAGGGTCATGGGATTCGTTTTCTTACAAGAAGGGAGAGACCAGAGTTCCCTCCCTCCACCCTGTGAGGACACGTGGAGAAGACCGTTGTCTGCAAGCTGGGAAGTAGGCTCTCACCTGGGCCTGGCAGTGCCCAGGACAGTGAGAAACGAATGTGTGTTGTTTCAGCCCCTGGCCTGTGCTGTTGTGTTGCGTTGTGACAGCCCGAGATGAGAAGAATAACCTCCATCGTTATTCTTTGCAGGACTGACTGCCAGGCGGGAGGAAAAGCAGACTCATTTGCTTCGATTCCAAGGAGAGAATGAAGGCCAGTAAGTAAGAGCTTCACCGTCATCTCAGAGCAAAGCCTGAGGTGTGCAAAGAGGGGACAGACGCCGTCTAGAAGTGGCCAGTCCCGCGTGGCCAGGCGGGTGGGTGGTTAGAGCCTCCACTAAGGGTCGGGCCCAGGCCCATGTGCCGCCGTGGGAGGTACGGTGTGTGTGTGGGGAAGGAGGACATCTCCCTCTGCAGGGGAGAGAGGACCAGGCTTCGGGGGAGTCACAGAGGGCCCGGAGGGTCTACTCTGTGTCCCTCTGGGTGGCAGTCTGTCGCCGACCACCAGCATGGCGGGGCTGATTGCTGAAGTGGAAGTTGCCCTGATTTATCTCTGGTTTTCGCTGACTCTCTGGCTTGAGGATAGGGTGCTGTGGCCTCTTTCACCCTCCAGGCACTGTGGACGGGTCGTGAGACTGGGTCGCTTTGCCAGGACACCCTGATCACTGTTGGTTCAAAGGTCAGAAACCCCAAAGGGCAGCTGAACTTGTGGCAACTGTGGAGACAAGCTGTTGTGGTCTGCGAGCTTAGGAACCTTCTGCAGCACAGGACCATCTTAACCATTTCCCGACCGTTCCTCCCTGGCATTCTCTCTTTTCAATCTTCCGTGGAACCAGGGGTTGGCAGACTGTGGCCCATGAGCCAATTCTGGCCCACCACCTATTTTTGTAAATACAGTTTTATTGGAACACAGCCATGAAATTCACCTGTGGTTGACTTTGCCCTGTAATGACAAAGTAGAGTAGTTGCAACATATGTTCCAAAAAACTGAAAATGTTCACTAGCTGGTTCTTTACAGAAAAAGTTTGTCAACCTCTGCTCTAAACCACAGGCAGTACCTAGCTACCCCCAGACTTATTATGTAAAAATAATGAATCCTCCTTTGTGTAAGACAAGAGGTCAGCTTTCTGTTATTCACAGCCTGATTGATATAATAATACTTACACTTGAGGTACATAGAGTTTACACAGCTATGGGAGCATAGCAGAGCAACTTAGGGGAAATTAAGAAAAAAGCACACCCCAAATTCTCTTCATTGGAAGAAGGAGCATGGTCATCCAACTGGACATAGTCCTACATAACTCCAGGAGGCTCTATTCACACGGTAGTCTGGGTGGAGTTGTGAAGTACACAGCCTGGGCAGCTGTACATGGCAGCCCTGTAGCCCTGCCTTCATCCATTCATTCAACCAGTATGTGTGGATTATCTCTGTGCCAGATACTGGGGAAGGTGAATATAACATGGTCCCCAAAACAGCTATACTCCAGTAAAAATTAATTTTAAAAAAATGGTCTCAGGGCTTCCCTGGTGGCGCAGTGGTTGAGAGTCCGCCTGCCGATGCAGGGGACACGGGTTCGTGCCCCGGTCCGGGAAGATCCCACATGCCGTGGAGCGGCTGGGCCCGTGAGCCATGGCCGCTGAGCCTGCGCGTCCGGAGCCTGTGCTCCGCAACGGGAGAGGCCACAACAGTGAGAGGCCCGCGTACCGCAAAAAAAAAAAAAAAAAAAAAAAAAGGGTCTCAGATCTTTAGAATCTTACAGTACAGAGGAAGTAAACCAAATATTGCTATGTTAGGGACAGAACTACATCCCCCTTACCCCCAGTTCACGTTGAATCTATAACTCCCAACGTGACTGCATTTGGAGATGGGGTCTTTAACCAAGCTTTGGGGTAAGTGTCCTTGAAGGCAAACATAATTCAGCACGTAGCTTAGCTCTGAGCCTGTGGGACAAGGACATGCTGGTCTGCCAGTCTACATTCGGACGGTGAGCCATGGCTGGCACCTTCCCTAAGTTCAGGCGGGTGCACCCAACCCTGAGATTTTCCTTGACTGATGTGCTGTTTGAGAAGCAGGAACAGACCTGGGAGATGTGAATTCAGTTGCCTGGATTTCTTTCTTTCTTTTTTTAATATTTTTTTTTAATATTTATTGATTTTTATTTTTGGCTGTGTCAGGTCTTACTTCATTGCAGTGCACAGGCTTCTCTCTAGTTGTGATGTGCAGGTTCTAGAGCATGTGGGCTCTGTAGCTTGCAGCACATGGGCTCTTAGTTGTGGCTCGAGCGCTCAGTAGTTGTGGCACGTGGGCTTAGTTGCCCCCGCAGCATGTGGGATCTTAGTTCTCTGACCAGGGATCGAACCTGCATCCCCTGCATTGCAAGGCAGATTCTTAGCCACTGGCCCAGCAGGGAAGTCCCAGTTGCCCGGATTTCTTCTCTCTGGTCTAAATCAAAAGGCCCTCTTCTATCTGGGGGAGTAAAATGCTGACAGGCCCTGATGGGTCTCCGGGCTCACTTAGGCCGTGTACCTGACCTGTTCCAGGTGAAGTGTGTTGGACTTTAAGCTTCCGTCTCCCTTTGAATGCTTGATTTCCTGAGAATATGCTATTTTGGAAAATAGTGTTTTCTTTCCCTCAGCTCAGATGGGAACTCTTTCTGCTGCCCCTCCTGTCTCCCCGCTCCTTAAATGTTGGCGTGAGGCCGTGTCAGAGAAAATGTGGCCTCTGCTCTGCCCAGCGGCCGGTCCTCCTACAAGTCCAGTGTCCTGCAGGGCCAGAACTGAGTCAGGTTAGGTTGTCCCAAAGGAGGACAAGAGAGCAAGGACATGACATCTGGCTCCAAGGGGGACACAGACATGCCTCGGCCCTCATGGCAGAAAGGTCCTTCTCCTCCCTCCTGTATTACGTGCACAGCAGGTGCCCAGGGAGGCTGGTCCAAGCCTTAGGTGAGGACGCATCTTCTTGGCCAGCAGAGCTGGGGCAAAGTCTAGAAGGAGGTTGCATTTTGCACACCTTATCCCCAAACCTGCACAGGGTCTTGCTGACGTTTCAGCCTGGTCTTGAGGGAATGCTACAGGTGGAACCGGGGTCCTAAGCTGAGTGAAGGGGGTGGTCAACCAGCTCCATGTCTTGATCCCTTTACTGTGTGTGTGTGTGTGTGTGTGTGTGTGTGTGTGTGTGTGTGTGTGTGTGTGTGTGAGAGAGAGAGAGAGAGAGAGAGAGAGAGAGAGAGAGAGAGAGAGAGAGAGAGAGAGAGACTGACTGCCATTTTCCCAGGAACTCAGGCTTAAATTCACGAGACCACCATCCAGACTTAATGCAGTCATTCTGTCAGTCCAGTTGCTTTACATCTGAGCTGGAGGGCACAACCTTCCTCACTGTTGTCCCTCACTGCCACCTCTCCTTCCCCCTCCCCCCACTCCTCAAAGAAACTTTAACGGGCCTCGCATCTCGTGCCTCCAGCCTCTGCATCTGTTTGTCTGTCTCCCAGCTCCTGTTATTCCCTAAAATCCCTCAGAAGGTCCCCTCCGCCTCCAGAATAAATCTCCCTGCCCTCCTTCCTTTCCACTGTATTTCCTGATGCCACGTCACACATGTCCTAGGCCACAGTAGGTGGCCTTTACTGTGTTCCCTGGCGGTCCCTTTGTGGGCCCCCAACACCCATTTCACCCCAGTGATTAGTCTAAGCAAATCTCCATCACTTCATTGCCAGCAATTGGTTCAGGAATGAACATTAGTCCACATCTGCCCAATGTCTGCTGAGTGGGCGGTGGGGCAGGGCTGGGGGGAGCTGCAGAAAGATGAGGGATGTCTGTTAGGGAGATTTAGGGAAAGTTTCCCCCATCCTAAAAGAGAACCCCAGAAAAGAGATGATATCACTTAGGTCCTGGAGGGGACCTAAGAGCTTTGCTTTCCCCTCCCAACACCCAGCTCAGAACCGTGTATTGGACATGTAATACATTTCTACTAGATAAGGCATAGACAGATAAATGATAGACATAGATAGATGGATGACAGATAGATACATAGACACACAGACGTGATGGATGGATGCATGGATGGCTAGGTGGAAGGAAGGGAGGGAGGGAAGAAGGAGGGGAGATGCGGGGGAAGGAGGGAACATCAATAACATGGACAGCTGTTATCTCTGGCCTTGTGGAATGCTATTGGAGCCAGGTTAAAGGTCCTGGCTAGATAAGGGATGAAGATGGTGGAGCAGAAGGACGTGCGCTCACTCCCTCTTGTGAGAACGCCAGAGTCACGGCTAGCTGCTGGACAGTCATCGACAGGAGGACACTGGAGCTCACCAGAAAGGGTACCCCACATCCAAAGACAAAGGAGAAGCCACAATGAGACAGTAGGAGGGGTGCAGTCACAGTAAAATCAAATCCCATAACTGCTGGGTGGGTGACTCACAGACTGGAGAACACTTACACCACAGAAGTCCAACTACTGGAGTGAAGGTTCTGAGCACCACATCAGGCTTCCCAACCTGGGGTTCCGGCAACGGGAGGAGGAATTCCTAGAGAATCAAACTTTGAAGCCTAGTGGGATTTGATTGCAAGACTTTGACAGGACTGGGGGAAACAGAGACTCCACTCTTGGAGGGCACACACAAAGTCATGTGCGCATCGGGACCCAGGGGAAGGAGTAGTGACCCCAGGGGAGACTGAGCCAGACCTATCTGCTAGTGTTGGAGGGTCTCTTGCAGAGGTGGGGGGTGGCTGTGGCTCACCGTGGGGTCGAGGACACTGGTGGTGGAGGTTCTGGGAAGTACTCCTTGGCATGAGCCCTCCCTGAGTCTGTAATTGGCCCCACCAAAGAGTCCAGGTAGGCTCCAGTGTTGGGTCGCCTCAGGCCAAACAACCAACAGGGAGGGAACCCAGCCACACCCATCAGCAGTCAAGCAGATTAAAGTTTTACTGAGCTCTGCCCACCAGAGAAACAGTCAGCTATACCCACCACCAGTCCCTCCCATCAGGAGACTTACACAAGCCTCTTAGATAGTCTCATCCACCAGAGGGCAGACAACAGAAGCAAGAAGAACTACAGTCCTGCAGCCTGTGGAACAAAAACTACGTTCACAGAAAGATAGACAAGATGAAAAGGCAGAGGGCTATGTACCACATGAAGGAACATGATAAAACCCCGGAAAAACAACTAAATGAAGTGGAGATAGGCAACCTTCCAGAAAAAGAATTCAGAATAATGATAGTGAAGATGATCCAGGACCTCAGAAGAAGAACGGAGGCAAAGATCGAGAAGATTCAAGAAGTGTTTAACAAAGACCTAGATTTAAAGAACAAACAAACAGAAATGAACAATACAATAACTGAAATGAAAACTACACTAGAAGGAATCAATAGCAGAATAACTGAGGCAGAATAACGGATAAGTGACCTGGAAGACAGAATGGTGGAATTCACTGTTGCGGAACAGAATAAAGAAAAAAGAATGAAAAGAAATGAAGACAGCCTAAGAGACCTCTGGGACAACATTAAACGCAACAACATTCACATTATCGAGGTCTCAGAAGGAGAAGAGAGAGAGAAAGGACCTGAGAAAATAGTTGAAGAGATTATAGTCAAAAACTTCCCTAACATGGGAAAGGAAATAGCCACCCAAGTCCAGGAAGCGCAGCGAGTCCCAGACAGGATAAACCCAAGGAGAAACATGCCGAGACACATAGTAATCATATTGGCAAAAATTAAAGACAAAGAAAAATTCTTGAAAGCAGCAAGGGAAAAATGACAAATAACATACAAGGGAACGCCCATAAGGTTAACAGCTGATTTCTCAGCAGGAACTCTACAAGCCAGAAGGGAGTGGCATGATATACTTAAAGTGATGAAAGGGAAGAACCTACAACCAAGATTACTCTACCCAGCAAGGATCTCATTCAGATTCGATGGAGAAATCAAAAGCTTTACAGACAAGCAAAAGCTAAGAGAATTCAGCACCAGCAAACCAGCTCTACAACAAATGCTAAAGGAACTTCTCTAAATGGGAAACACAAGAGAAGAAAAGCACCTACGAAAACAAACCCAAAACAATTAAGAAAATGGTCATAGGAACATACATAGCAATAATTACCTTAAGCGTGAATGGATTAAATGCTCCAACCAAAAGACACAGGCTTGCTGAATGGATACAAAAACAAGACCCATACATATGCTGTCCACAAGAGACCCACTTCAGACCTAGGGACACATACAGACTGAAAGTGAGGGGATGGAAAAAGATATTCCATGAAATGGAAATCAAAAGAAAGCTGGAGTAACAATACTCATATCAGATAAAATAGACTTTAAAATAAAGAAAGTTACAAGAGACAAGGAAGGACGCTACATAATATAAAGGGATCAATCCAAGAAGAAGATATAACAATTATAAATATATATGCACCCAACATAGGAGCACCTCAATACATAAGGCAACTGTTAATAGCTATAAAAGAGGAAATCGACAGTAAGACAATAATAGTGAGGGACTTTAACACCTCACACCAATGGACAGATCATCCCAAATGAAAATAAATAAGGAAACAGAAGCTTTAAATGACACAATAGACCAGATAGACTTAATTGATATTTATAGGACATTCCATCCAAAAACAGATTACACTTTCTTCTCAAGTGCGCATGGAACATTCTCCAGGAGAGATCACATCTTGGGTCACAAATCAAGCCTCAGTAAATTTAGGAAAATTGAAATCATATCAAGCACCTTTTCTGACCACAGTGCTATGAGATTAGAAATGAATTACAGGGAAAAAATGTAAAAAACACAAACATATGGAGGCTAAACAATACGTTACTAAATAACTAAGAGATCACTGAAGAAATCAAAGAGGAAATAAAAAAATACCTAGAGACAAATGACAATGAAAACACAACGATCCAAAATGTATGGGATGCAGCAAAAGCAGTTCTAAGAGGGAAGTTTATAGCTCTACAAGCCTACCTCAAGAAACAAGAAAAATCTCAAATAAACAATCTAACCTTACACCTAAAGGAACTAGAGAAAGAAGAACAAACAAAACCCAAAGTTAGCAGAAGGAAAGAAATCATAAAGATCAGATCAGAAATAAATGAAATAGAAACAAAGAAAACAATAACAAAGATCAATAAAACTAAAAGCTGGTTCTTTGAGAGAATAAACAAAATTAATAAACCATTAGCCAGACTCATCAAGAAAAAGAGGGAGAGGACTCAAATCAATAAAATTAGAAATGAAAAAGGAGAAGTTACAACAGACAGTGCAGAAATACAAAGCATCCTAAGAGACTACTACAAGCAACTCTATGCCAATAAAATGGACAACCTGGAAGAAATGGACAAATTCTTCGAAAGGTATAAACTTCCAAGACTGAACCAGGAAGAAATAGAAAATATGAACGGACCAATCACAAGTAATGAAATTGAAACTGTGATTAAAAATCTTCCAACAAACGGAAGTCCGGGCCCGGTTGGCTTCATAGGTGAATTCTGTCAAACATTTAGAGAATAGCTAACACCCATCCTTCTCAAACTCTTCCAAAAAATTTTAGAGGAAGGAACACTCCCAAACTCATTCTGTGAGGCCACCATCACCCTGATACCAAAACCAGACTAAGATACTACAAAAAAAGAAAATTACAGACCAATATCACTGATGAATATAGATGCAAAAATTCTCAACAGAATACTAGCAAACAGAATCCAACAACACATTAAAAGGATCATACACCACAGTCAAGTGGGATTTATCCCAGGGACGCAAGGATTCTTCAATATACACAAATCAATCAATACGATACACCATATTAACAAATTGAAGAATAAAAGCCATATCATCATCTCAATAGATGCAGAAAAAGCTTTTGACAAAATTCAACACCCATTTATGATAAAAACTCTCCAGAAAGTGGGCATAGAGGGAACCTACCTCAACATAATAAAGGCCATATACCACAAACCCACAGCAAACATCATTCTCAATGGTGAAAGACTGAAAGCATTTCCTCTAAGATCAGGAACAAGACAAGGATGTCCACTCTCACCACTATTATTCAACATAGCTTTGGAAGTCCTAGCCATGGTAATCAGAGAAGAAAAAGAAATAAAAGGAATACAAATTGGAAAAGAAGAAGTAAATCTGTCACTGTTTGCAGATGACATGATACTATACTTGGAGAATCCTAAAAATGCCACCAGAAAACTACTAGAGCTAATCAATGAATTTGGTAAAGTTGCAGGATACAAAATTAATGCACAGAAATCTCTTGCATTCCTATACACTAATGATGAAAAATCTGAAAGAGAAATTAAGGAAACACTCCCATTTACCATTGCAACAAAAAGAATAAAATACCTAGGAATAAACCTACCTAGGGAAACAAAAGACCTGTATGCAGAAAACTATAAGACACTGATGAAAGAAATTAAAGATAATACCAACAGATGGAGAGATATGCCATGTTCTTGGATTGGAAGAATCAATATGTGAAAATGACTATGCTACCCAAAACAATCTACAGATTCAATGCAATCCCTATCAGATTACCAATGGAATTTTTTACAGAGCTAGAACAAAAAATCTTAAAATTTGTATGGAGCCACAGAAGACCCCGAATAGCCAAAGCAGTCTTCAGGGAAAAAAATGGAGCTGGAGGAATCAGACTCCCTGACTTCAGACTATACTACAAAGCTACAGTAATCAAGACAATATGGTACTGGCACAAAAACAGAAACATAGATCAATGGAACAGGATAGGAAGCCCAGAGATTAAACCCACACACCTATGGTCAACTAATCTATGACAAAGGAGGCAAGGGTATATAATGGAGAAAAGACAGTCTCTTCAATAAGTGGTGCTGGGAAAACTGGACAGCTACATGTTAAAGAAGGAAATTAGAACACTCCCTCACACCAAACACAGAAATAAACTCAAAATGGATTAGAGACCTAAATGTAAGACCGGACACTATAAAACTCTTAGAGGAAAACATAGGAAGAACACTCTGTGACATAAATCACAGCAAGATCTTTTTTGATCCATCTCCTAGAATAATGGAAATAAAAACAAAAATAAACAAATGGGACCTAATGAAACTTCAGAGCTTTTGCACAGCAAAGGAAACCATAAACAAGATGAAAATACAACCCTCAGAATGGGAGAAAATATTTGCAAACGAATCATCAGACAAATGATTAATCTCCAAAATACATAAACAGCTCATGCAGCTCAATATTAAAGAAACAAACAACCCAATCCCAAAATGGGCAGAAGACCTAAATAGACATTTCTCCAAAGAAGACATACAGATGGCCAAGAAGCACATGAAAAGCTGCTCAACATCACTAATTATTAGAGAAGTGCAAATCAAAACTACAATGAGGTATCACCTCACACCAGTTAGAACGTGCATCATCAGAAAATCTACAAACAACAAATGCTGGAGAGGGTGTGGAGAAAAGGGAACCCTCTCGCACTGTTGATGGGAATGTAAATTGATACAGCCACTATGGAGAGCGGTATGGAGGTTCCTTAAAAAACTAAAACTAGAATTACCATATGATCCAGCAATCCCACTACTGGGCATATGCCCAGAGAAAACCATAATTCAAAAAGACACGTGCACCCCAATGTTCACTGCAGCACTATTTACAATAGCCAGGTCACGGAAGCAACCTAAATGCCCATTGACAGACGAATGGATAAAGAAGGTGTGGTACATATATACAATGGAACATTACTCAGCCATTAAAAGGAACAAAATTGGGTCATTTGTTGAGACGTGGATGGACCTAGAGACTGTCATACAGAGTGAAGTAAGTCAGAGAGAAAAACAAATATCGTATATTAACGCATGTATGTGGAACCTAGAAAAATGGTACAGATGAACCGGTTTGCAGGGCAGAAGTTGAGACACAGATATAGAGAACAAACGTATGGACACCAAGGGAGGAAAGCCGCGGGGGAGTGGGGGTGGGGGTGTGATGAATTGGGCAATTGGGATTGACATGTATACACTGATGTGTATAAAATTGATGACTAGGTCTTCCCTGGTGGCGCAGTGGTTGAGAGTCCGCCTGCCGATGCAGGGGACACGGGTTCGTGCCCCGGTCCAGGAAGATTCCCACATGCCGTGGAGCGGCTGGGCCCGTGAGCCATGGCCGCTGAGCCTGCGCGTCCGAAGCCTGTGTTCCGCAATGGGAGAGGCTGCTGCAGTGAGAGGCCCGCATACCGCAAAAAAAAAAAAAAAAAAAAAAATTGATGACTAATAACTGTAATAAGTACTGTATAAAAATGTAAATAAAACAAAATTAGAAAGAAAACAAAACTAGTACTAAACTTTCTTTGGGTTATTTGTATGGAAATATGTGAATATAAATGTTTCAGACGTTACATGAAATTCCTAAAAATCTTATATGTTCTGGTATAATGTTATAAGTCATAGTTCTAGTTATTATTTTAAAATGTATATCTCAGAAATAACTAAATTTCCTTGTCAATTGCATTATTATGAACTTTCATCAAATCTTTAACCGTGGTCATTTTTAAGTCTTTTGTCAATTACAGACAGTTCTGGGTGTACTCTGATGCTTTTGCAAAAATGTTCCTATAAAAGGGTTTCATCTTCAAGGAATTCATGGAAAAGACTCTGACAAGTACAGGTTTCTGGTAACTGACTATACTGCTGAACTGAATGAATAAGCATTTTCAGAACTCTAATGGAAAACTGATGAATTCATAAAAGTGCTAACAAAAGATCAAGATGAAAAAAAATTAATTACATGGGACTGAGTGAACTGATGAGGATGATTATAATTTTTGTGACTTTCTGTTTGAATAAAAAAAAAAAAACTATAACAGAAAAAAAAAAGTCCTGCCTGCACTGGGCAGGGGCTGGGTCCCCACTCTGGCTGTAGCTTCCTGAGCACCATGAGAAATACTCCTGACCCCGGGTACCTGCCTTCCTCAGTGTCCCCCCCAGGAACCAGCCCAGGTGGGCATTCTGATCTCCTAAGAGGACCAGATGTCCCAGTTTGGGCAAAAGGACCTCCTGAGGAAATAAGGTGCAGCTGAGGGTTCAGTCTGGCAAATCCCCAGAAGGGAGAGAAGCATCCCCATCCTGCCATGCACTCGGATGCAGCCGCTCCCCAAGTTACAGTTTTATTCTGCTGTTTTCAGTGCAGAAAATGGCAGCACGCCCTCTCCTTTACTTTATGAAGCTGCTCAAGGGCCAGGCTTTACCAGGGGCCTGGATTCACTTGGAAATATAAAAAACACCAGAGGAAACTCAATCCACGGTGGCCTGCCCTTGTTCACTGGTAAGACAGAGATTTATGCAACGTCTCTGGATCTCTTCCAGTCATCTGTCACTTCCTTCAGCCATTGGAAGGAACATCCTGAGGGAAATAATGATTCACACCGGGACTGTGATCAGAGCCATCTGTCTGCAGCAAGTCCATACACTTACAGTGTATTCCTGAGGTTCAGACGCTTGGCTGCATCTGGAAGTCGACACAGACGGCAGCAGAGAGAAAGTGTTATTCTTTGTAGCCAGGAGCCGGGAATCAACGTTCCAAGGACTCCAGCCTCAGAAGCCTGGCTCTCTGCGATTCCTCCAGAAAGCACGGAGCACGGTCCACGACAGCAAATGGCCTCAGCTGTGCCTGGCATCGCGAGGCTGCATACATCTCCCTAAAGTACTAGACGTCAAGGACATTTCACTAAACAGGGCCTAGAAGCTAAAATCCAAGAGCCTGGTGAAGAGGAAACCGCAGCAGGCAGAGCAGTGGTCCCCAAAGTGTGGGTCTTCCCGACACCCCTCCAGCAGCAGCCGCGTTCCCCTGGAACCTACTGGAAATGCAGATTTTTGGACCTCACCCCAGACCGACTGAATCAGGTTCTCTGGGGTTGGGGGCCCAGCAGTCTGTTTTAACAAACCTCCCAGGTGACTCAGATCCATGCAAAAGTTTGGGAACCACTGGAACAGAAGCTGAGGAAAGCCCATGATCACCTCTATCTCCTTCCTGGCAGATCAGGGTGTGGGACTGGATATTTTAGGTCCGTTTGACCCCAACCCTGGAAATGCCAGCCTAGCTGCTTTCAGGCATTACTCCCTGACGGAAGACAGTGCTTAGTAGGTAGCAGACTATGCTACATATTTTAATAAATGCCGATTTTTAAGCCACATTTTTGCTTGGCAAATGGTGTGTCCTAAGTTTATGTTCAATAGACACCACCATGTTGAATCACGACCATCAGATTTGCAAAATACTCCTTTCTTGTGTTAGTCAAGGTTCTCCCCGGAAACAGAACCAATGGGATATGCATATCCATGCAGACAGAGAGCAGGGGACTTATCACACAGAGCTCACTCGATTATGGAGGCAGAAAGTCCCACCATCTGTCTGCAAGCTGGAGACCCAGGGAGCTGGTGGTGTATTTCAGTCCAAACCTGGAGGCCTGGGGACCAGAGACACCAATAGTGTAAGTCTCAGTCAGAGGGCAGGAGAAAGCCCACGTCTAGCTCAGCAGTCAGGCAGAGAGTAGATGTCCCCTCCTCCCCGTCTTTGTTCTCTCCCGGCCATCGAAGGATTGGATGGTGCCCACACATTGAGGATAGTCATCTTCTTTACTCGACAGTGGTCTTCTTACTCTACTGATTCAAATGCTCATCTCTTGCAAAGAGAACCTCACAGACACCCCAGAATAATGTTGAACCTGCTACCTGGCATCCCTTGGCCCAGTCAAGGTGACCCATAAAATTAACCATCACATTCTTCATAGAATCCCTTCCTCCCAATCCACCCCGAGGCCTCCCACCCGTGAGTGTCACTCCAGGTAGTAACCAAACTCTGCTGGGACAAGTTTTCAACATCTCTTTCACCCCTAACTTGTTTCTTTCTCATCCAACTTTTGCCCAATAACTTAGACATTTATTTTCCTCTCTCTCATTATTCGTTTTCTCTCTCCCACTCTTCTCCCATTTGGGGCACCAAACTGGACTTGCAGGTGACTCACAGGAGTCCTGGAGGCATACCTGTGACAAAAGGCACCACCTCCGTTTAAAGTCACATAGGTGGGACAACCCATGTTACAAACTTCTAAAACAAGAAGTGCCTTGGGCATCTCAGTAAAGGTTTCCTCCTCCTGCTTTCTCTCAAGTTCAATATAAACCAAATGCCTGTCTTTGAAATTGTTTTGTTTAGTCTCGAGTGCATTCGGTCCTCATCCTTCACCATCCAGCCTTTGGACTCCGTCATGCTTCCATTTGTGGGTGACGGCCCCTCCCCGAGCAGTGTCCCCACAGCCCTGAGCAGAGCCCTCGAGTTTGCAGTCAGCTGGCTGCCTTGCTTTGGGTTTTATTCTTCTGTGACCAGGGCAGACCCTAGCAGGATGCTCTAACCATCACAGGCAATCAGTTAAACCGATTACATGTTTCTAAAACACAAAGGAACACGTTGTTGCAGGCTGGGCTGGGAGCTTGTCATATTTGTTTCTGTAAAGCAATGTGTTCAACTAAGAACCAAAGTCCCCCGTCTGGTTCCTCGTGATTAGTTTCCTTGTGATTAGAAATGTCATTCGGTTTGATCAGGTCTCCGCGATTGTGCGGCCCTTGTTTTAGAGGCATGTGGAGTTGATCCTGGGGCTGCCTTTCAGGTGTGGCTCCCTGGCTTACAGGTGTGGAGGTTGATGTCCTCAAGCCTTGCAGGTAATATTGCTCTAATCGGTGCCCTATATGTCAGAAACAGCACCCTACTGTCAGCCTGTTCTGAGAGCTTTGGCCAGTCTTCTCTTGTGAGATGCCAAGGGCAGTTGGTAGAACTGGTAATCCCGACAAGCAGGACCCGGTGCCCCACCCATCTTCCACTAGCTCTCTCTCCTTTTCCCCTCCTCCGTGCCTCCACCTTCCACCCTCTCGCTGTGCTACCCTTATCCCCTTTCAGGTGGTTATTAAGTAGAACTAACTCCTATTTTTGCTGTACACTCTTTGCTTTTTTAAAAGAAGCAAGGGACCCCTCTGACTCTCCAGAATAAAAAGGGGGAAAAAAAAGTAATGATTAGATTCTTTGAAGGTAGCTTGTGATGATTTTTTTTTCCTACAGCTCAATTAATTTCAGTTTTTTTAATCATCTGTCCGTGTTCTGCATGGTATAGATCCCCAGAGGCTCATAGGCAAAATCTCTTGCTCCCTGCGTGGCCCAATCTGGCCCTTTGTAAAAGTCTCCTCCAGGTCTTTGGAAACAGTAAGCATAAGAAGGGATTAGAGTAAACACTTCACACGTGTAAAATTAAACTTCAGTCTCTTGTTTCTGCGTTTGGGAGAAAAGTATGAAACAAGAGAAACTGCATCAATGAGTCTTTTGCATCTTCACACTCACTCCTGCCAATAATTCAAGTCCTTATAAAGCTTTGTAAACTATACAACACCATGGATATAAAAATGAATGCAATCGTATTTATTAACCCCAGACCTGAGAAACAGAAGCAAGGTCATCTCTCTCTTTCCCTCCTAAGAGTAGAGTTGGAGCTTCCTTCCTGTTTGGGGCTCATGACCCTCACCTGCCCTGTTTCCAGTTGCAGTTCCTGTGTCTGCTCCCTGAGAAGTGATCTCAGATCCTTCAGGGCCAGGATTTGTGTTTGTTTGGGATGTTGCTTTTGGGTTTTGGTGGGTTTTTTTGGTATCCTCAGTGCCCAGCAGAGAACTGAAAATAGAATAACTGGTTAAAACAAGAAAGAAAAAAAGGATAGATGTATGGATGTGGGAAGGAAGGATGGATGAATGGATGGAAAGTTGGATGGAAGGGAGGGAGGGAGGGGTAAGTGGACCAAGGGGCTGAGAGAATGTTCTGCTTCTCATCTCATCCAGTGCCCTGCCTCTACCACAGCAGAATGAGCCTCGGGATTTGGTGAACAACGAGAAGCAGTGGGAGTGTTCTCTGTAGATCATGCAGAAAGCAGAGAGCTAAGCCACTTGCACACCCAGCTCAGAGTTCAGCTGCCAATTCTCATCTCTGAGGTCTGTGGTTCCTGAGAACTACACACCTAGAGACCAGCTGTTGGGAAGTCAAATTCTATACGGGGAAGGAACTGTGTGTGAGAGAGAGACTTGTCACGAACCTCTCCTCCCTTTATTTGTGGTTTTGAGACATTAGGCTTTTAGGAGGCACCCTGTTTAGATGGGGCCAACTTAGGACATATTTGCATTCAAACTGCCAGAGATCACCAGACTTCGACTCCAACATAACATGGGCTTAGCTGTCGATGCATATGGTACTCACACTGAGGAAAGAGGAAGCAAAGTCTCCGGGATCTGGAAGTCTTTTCCAGGCCATTACAGGGAGAACAGTCAATGCTGCGGGGCCGCCGAGGGTGGGAAAGCAATCAGCCTGCTAGCACTCCCCTGGGACAGCATAGCTGTTCACAACGTGAGCTGGTGAGCTTCGTGCCGGGAGCCAGGTTTAGGCTCATTTTCCCGAATAAAGGAACTCAAATGCTTAAACGTGAGGGGTGTTACCCCCGGAAGGAAAGCAGCCCAGGAGAGGAAATGGGCTTGCAAAGGCATCCTTTGTGTCTGCAAGAACTTGTTAAAAGATAAACTGAGGAATATTAAAAATTGTAAGAGTTTATTTGAGGAAACTGAGTCAAGTCTAGCAGCGTCCGTCTAGCTGTACAAAATGAGAGACTTTGATAGGCCAGGGGGAGCCAGGTTAAGGAAGTTATTTTAGGCAAAAAAAGCGGCTTGGTTACTGCAAGGTCACTTTTCTTTAGGGAGTGCAGGGGTCTGTCAGGCAGATTGTGTAACTAGTGCTGGTCAGGTGGTTCCTGATTGACTGCTCTGGGTTCAGTTCTGGGAGGCTGGAAACTGTAATTATGTCTCGGTTTGGTGACGTGGGGCTTAGCATAAGTGGCTTTATTGGGGTCTGTTGTCTTGCTTTTAACAAATGCCAAAGCTCCTCTAGGAGTATCGATGGGTCACCCCATGTAGTATCGCTGTGCAGGCATCAGTGAGGGCAGGAGGGAGGGAGGAGACTTCACCTCCTTTGAGGGAGATGGGGACACAGGCAGCCAGGAGACCCACTCTTTCCTGCCCCTCCCCTTGTTTCCACCTGCAGAGGTTGGGCAGTGCCCAGGAACCTGAGGCCAGTCTTCCTGCTGTAAAATGGTTCCTCCAGTTATAGGAACACACTTTGATCTCTCCAACGGCTGGGATTTGGAAGCTGGGGACTTTGGAAGGTTCACAGTCATCCAGGGAGTAAGTCACACCAAAGCAGGAGAGGCCAAGCAATGGAAGGGATCTTACCTGACGTTTTCCTTCCGATGAGATGCAGGCCAGCCCTGGGAGCCACACAGCACACAGCACGCTCAGGGCCTTTAAAGCCTAGTTTATCTAAGGAAGTAGCCGCAGCCTGTTTCCTCGTCCATGAACGAGGTGGGTCAAAAAGAAGTGTTAGGGGCTTCCCTGGTGGCACAGTGGTTAAGAATCCGCCTGCCAATGCAGGGGACACGGGTTCAAGCCCTGGTCCAGGAAGATCCCACGTGCCACGGAGCAACTAAGCCCGTGCGCCACAACTACTGAGCCTGTGCTCTAGAGCCCGCGAGCCACAACTGCTGAGCCCGTGTGCCACAACTACTGAAGCCCACGCACCCTAGAGCCCGTGCTCTGAGACAAGAGAAGCCACTGCAATGAGAAGGCTGCGCACCGCAACAAAGAGTAGCCCCCGCTCGCCGCAACTAGAGAAAGCCTGCGCACAGCAATGAAGACCCAACACAGCCAAAAATAATTAATTTTTTTAAAAAAGTGTCAGCACATATTGTGGAATGAATACAAGATCTTAGAACCCAAAACACGACCTCATCGCCAATAGGAAGCTGAGAGGGATTCTTAAACAGAATCCACTTAATAACAGTCACACAGATCTCTTTTTTTTAAGATAATTCTACCCTTTGTCCCTCCTCTGCATTAAATTTTTGTTATGAATAAAAATGCTGAAACACATGGAGAATAACACCCGTGTGTTATTACATGTATATTAATGCCACATACATATTCACCACCCAACATGAACAAATTGCAGCATTCTGTCATATTTGCTTCATGTCTTTTTTTTAAAACAAATGAAACCTCAGAGTTGAAGTTCCCTTTGTTCCCATCCCCAAGTCACATGTCCCTTCCTCACAAAGAGGTAACCACTGCGTGACACTGGCGTGTGGGTTCCATGATGTGTGTTCACTACACACGGGTATTCTTAGATAGACTGTTTTGTATTTCAATTTATACAAATGGATTCATACTACATGTAAATAAGGTTGGCAACATTTTTTCGTTTGCCATTATAATTTTTAGATCCATTAGTGGTAAGACATGTAACTCTTAATTCATCTTAACTGTCACGGAGTGTAAGCATTATGTGAATACATGAATATCTTGTACAACTTCTCCCCTACTGATGGGGTCTTTCACTATGACAAACACTGCGGCACTAAACATCCCCACTCATCTCCTTTTGATACATCTGAGCGTTTCTTTAAGGTACATTCGCTAAAGTAGAAATACCAGGGGGAATTGGATGAAAGCGGTCAAAAGGTACAAACTTCCAGTTACAAGTTAAATAAGTACTAGGAATGTAACGTACAACGTGATAGAGATAATTAATTGCTGTACATTGTATGAAAGTCGTTAAGAGAGTAAATCCTGAGTTTTCATCACAAGGAAAAACATTTTTTCTCTATTTCTTTTTTTTGTTTGTTTACATCTTTATTGGAGTATAATTGCTTTACAATGGTGTGTCAGTTTCTGCTTTATAACAAAGTGAATCAGTTATACATATACATATGTTCCCATATCTCTTCCCTCTTGCGTCTCCCTCCCTCCCACCCTCCCTATCCCAACCCTCCAGGCGGTCACAAAGCACCGAGCTGATCTCCCTGTGCTATGCAGCTGCTTCCCACTAGCTATCTACCTTACGTTTGGTAGTGTATATATGTCCATGCCACTCTCTCGCTTTGTCACAGCTCACCCTTCCCCCTCCCCATATCCTCAAGTCCATTCTCTAGTAGGTCTGTGTCTTGATTCCTGTCTTACCCCTAGGTTCTTCATGACATTTTTTTTCCCTTAAATTCCATATATATGTGTTAACATACGGTATTTGTCTTTCTCTTTCTGACTTACTTCACTCTGTATGACAGACTCTAGGTCCATCCACCTCATTACAAATAGCTCAATTTCATTTCTTTTTATGGCTGAGTAATATTCCATTGTATATATGTGCCACATCTTCTTTATCCATTCATCCGATGATGGACACTTAGGTTGTTTCCATCTCCGGGCTATTGTAAATAGAGCTGCAATGAACATTTTGGTACATGACTCTTTTTGAATTATGGTTTTCTCAGGGTATATGCCCAGTAGTGGGATTGTTGGGTCATATGGTAGTTCTATTTGTAGTTTTTTAAGGAACCTCCATACTGTTCTCCATAGTGGCTGTGCCAATTCACATTCCCACCAGCAGTGCAAGAGTGTTCCCTTTTCTCTGCACCCTCTCCAGCATTTATTGTTTCTAGATTTTTTGATGATGGCCATTCTGACTGGTGTGAGATGATATCTCATTGTAGTTTTGATTTGCATTTCTCTAATGATTAATGATGTTGAGCATTCTTTCATGTGTTTGTTGGCAGTCTGTGTATCTTCTTTGGAGAAATGTCTATTTAGGTCTTCTGCCCATTTTTGGATTGGGTTGTTTGTTTTTTTGTTATTGAGCTGCATGAGCCGCTTATAAATTTTGGAGATTAATCCTTTGTCAGTTGCCTCATTTGCAAATATTTTCTCCTATTCTGAGGGTTCTATTTCTTTAATGTAACTGTATGAGATGATGGATATTCGCTAAATCTAAGGTTGTCATCATTTCACGATGTACACCTTAAACTTATACAGTGCCGTAAGTCAACTATATCTCAACAAAACTGGAAGGGAAAAAAAAATTCCCCAACAAATAGAAATGCTGTGCACATGTGGTATAAGCACTTTTAACAGTACCATTTAATAGCTCTCCAAAACACAAGTACCAGTTTATATCCCCATTGGCAGTCTGTGAGTTCCCATTTACCCATACGATCTATCAACATTAAGTAACTGTCAGACCTTTTCATTTTCGTCAAGATATTGGTATATAACAGTATCATTTTGTTGAACTGTGTATTCACTAATTTGCATTTCTCTCTTCATTAGTGACCATCCTTTCCTGTCATGGGACATTTGAGGTTTCCGCTTTTGTAAATTTCTTGTTCATCGTCTTTGCCTGTTTTTTTTACTGGGTTGTTAATCTTTTTCTGAATGATTTATAAAACATCCTTATATATTTCGATCACCATTTATATCAGTGTTGCAAATGTCTTCTCCAAATCTGTTAGCTGCATGTTGAATTTTTTTTTAATTTTGTCGAAGTATAGTTGATTTACAGTGTTGTGTTAATTTCTGCTGTTCAGCAAAGTGACTCATTTATACACATATATATATTCTTTTTCATATTCTTTTCCATTATGGTTTATCACAGGATATTAAATATAGTTCCCTATGTGCACATTGAGTTTTAAAATGTAAACTGCGAGGACTTCTGAATCGATTACTCCTGAAATAGGTGGTCCTATCCCAAAGTCAGAAGAGAATCATTTACATGGCTGTAAGATCTACACACATCAGCAAAGCCACAGTACAGTCATACATACAACTTTTACATTTGAGGAGCACGTCTCAGTTTTCAAGGCATCTTCTAATCACCTAATTTCGGCCTCACAAAAACATCTGAGCCTAACAGGGCCTCATTTTCTCACTGCTAAGATTCAGTGGTTGATCATCAACATCCTTTCAATGATCAAAGTCTGACCTTTGATCCCTCTCCTGCAGCTGGGAAGACCCAGGCTCAGAGGGCTGGAGAGATGTCTTCAGCCTCACCCTACGGATGGGTCTAGACTGAAGAATCTTATGTCAATTACATCTCAGTAAAGATGGGGAGGGGTAGGTACTGGAGGCCCTAGAATCTTAGTCATCTGATCCCTTGGGCAGGGTCTCTCCGCATGTGGGTGGCATTGAGACCAGCATCAGGGACAGAGAGGTGGGAAGATGGGAATGTGAGACAGACATCACTTGACCATCTAAAACCCAGAGGAGATGACAGTGGCCCCTCTGACTCCCATAGGATGAAGCTCACACACACACACACCCAAGTAAGAAAAGGGCCATGTGAACACAAGGATGGACTCTCTCCAACAACCTTTATTGAGCAGTGAGTATGGGGACCGGATTCTGCCCTGAGCACTCCGCGTGTGGAAATGTTAGCAACTGTCATGGCTAGAGGCAAGTTCCTGTTACAAAGATGAAAGGGCAGAACCCAACGCTCTTTTTAATTTTATTAGTACACGCAGATACACTGATTTACCCAGAACATGCATGTACACCTGCAGCCGAATGGGAGGGGCTCTTATCTCCACATACGATGAAGCACCATCGTAACAACAGCCAGAACCGAGGAGCTGGAAAATACCCACGGCTGCCAGCATGGAACTTTCCACCAGATCTGGGCCCCACCCAAGTAGACCTGCCAAGAGGTGCCTCTGGTTGTGGGCACAGCTGGCGTGACCTTGGCCCATCCCCGCTCACTCTGCTCCCCACACTCCTGGGGGAATCTGGTGAGGTCACATTTTTGGGGACGATGGCTTCAGGCTTGACCCTCAAGAGGGTTCACAAGCGGTACCTTCTCCATTTCCCCTGAAACCAAATAGACCTCAACTACTTATACAGAAGTCCTCTAGTTTAACTCCCGGGTTTTGGGTTCGTTTTTTAAACTATGATATAGAATCTTAAGCAGACAGATGCAGTCTAAACATACTATGTCATGTTACCTCATGGTTTATCATGTAGAATTACTTGTTTCTATTACTAAAGAAACAGATTGTGAAACCGTTTCTTTCCCTGCCTTGATGGTGAGTCACATTCTTAGCCAGTTCAAAACACTGAGCCAGTGCCTGAAGCGTAACAGATGTTCCTTAGGTATCCACAAAATGCACAAGTCCACGGTTGACAGTACCCACCAGGTGCCAGCGACCTCTCCTGCCAATTGCAATTGCAGAGCTTCAAGGAATGAGCAAAACTTAGGGTGGCAATAGGATTCATTTGGCAGCTGTAGAGAGATGAAAAACAATCTCTGAAGAGCTTCCTAACAGTGCTTCACATTGGATCACTAGCCCTGGGAAGATGTGCTGAGATGCCTTCCTTTTACCCGTTGCTTTAGAGACTTGTTAACGAAACCTAAGTGTTACAGCGTATGTGTCTAAAAGTTTTTGCTTTATACACTTTTTAAAAGAATTAAGACCTCAAAGAAAAACTTCCTAAGAAACACTGAGCTTATTGTGGGGAATAAGAAGCCTGAGGCTTCCCCCACTAAGACCCGTATAAAGCCCCCTGAGCGATGGGTACACCTGGGCGCAGGTGGGTCTCGGAAAGTGCCAACTGTGGCTTCAGAAAACAGCACCCAAGTGGCAGGCTGTCCCCAAAGTGGCGTCCAGGCCGCAGTCAGGACCCCCCTCCCAGGGCCCCACCCCTCTTCAGCACAGGTCCTCCTCTTGAACACCCAGGGCCACCTGGTGATGAAGGAATCATTCCCGGGCATGTGGAATCAGCATCAGGGCCCTGGACCCCCAGCCCCGCCGGGCTCCCTTGTGCTCCTGGGAGAGTCTTTCCTGACGATCCCTCCAAGGGATCTGTGAAGAGAGACAACTGCATGGCCGGGAGGATGCCAGAGTTAGACTGAAGTCCCAGGAGGGCCAGCCCAGGGCCTTCCCAGGGCCTCAGAAACACCTGCCAAGGGTCTGCAGAGAAGACGAAACAGGACGGCCCGGAGAGACTCCAGTTCTCTACAGCAACAGCATGGCTTCAGGCACCCAGGGCAGAGCGACCCTGTGGCCCAACGCTGGGCTCAGCAAGGCCAGCAGCCCGGTGTCACCAGCCCACCCTGACCCCGTGTCTGCAGCTCAGTTGTAGGAAAGGTAGTCAATGAGCCGGGCAGGGATGTTCAACCTGGCAATTTTCTCCAGCCCCCTGACGCCAGCCGCCCTCCTCAGGCTCACCCTGCAGAGCTGGGACAGGCTCAGAGGTGTCTCTGGAAAAAGGGGACAAGACGCACGTGAGGTTAGCTTAACTTAAGGAAGAAGCACAGCATCCTTCAACTTAACAAGTACCAACATGGAACTGAAAACACCTCCCTTTTCCTGAAAAGAGGCTGAACCCTGAGTACCTTCTCTGGAAGGCGACCAGGAAGGACAAATAGGGACCAAGGATGGAAGATCAGGAAATGGAATTCAGGTCATGGCCACTGGGATTTCACTTTGTGAGCTTCTGGCTTTTGGGGTTTTGTGATTTTTTTTTTCCCCCATAACGTTATAACTCAGCACACATATTTGCCAGCAAAGCACTAATCTACAGCTAGTAGGCTTGTTTGTCAAACTTCCAGACAAATGAGGGCTGGGGGAGGGTTCGGGCGGGCAGTGCTGGCTCTGCTCTGCTCCTGATCGCTGCAGGCCACAGGGACCCACGGAGAACTGACCCACAGGGGCAGACAGTCCACAAATGCACATCCTGGTGGCAGAGGGTCAGGGCCACAGGCCTGAAGATGAAGCCTGGAGCTACAGCTCACGAGGGATGGACACCAGGGCCAAAGAAGGAAAGTGCCTGGAGGTCCCTGGCAGCTGGGCCACGGGAATGTGTACAGAGCAGAGCCTGGCCTCGAAGGCTGCCTTTAGGATCATCTGTGTTTGATCAAAGTATAAATCAACCAAAGAAAGTATTCTCAACTTATGAAACATTATGAAAGACAAAGCTCCCTGAAAGAAAAATAAACAGAATTACTAGTGACATTCATTTTCCCATTTACTTCCTCCCCCAAATTATTTGAATGCAGGAAAAGAAACACCTTCTAGGAAATGTTTCCCCAGTAGACGTGGATGGTATTTGCCTCTAAACTCATGATGGATTTTGGTTGGGTAAGGTTGGCAAAATGTGGAATAAATGGGCTCTTTTTCAATTGATAAGTGTTTGAAAGCCTCTTGTGACTGTAATTCTATGTAAACTCATTTAAAAATGTGTCCCAGAGAGGAGGTCTTGTCTTAGCCAGATGGTTTGTCCTTTGTTTCCTGAAGAGTGAGGGCTGCATCTGTATCATCGGCCTCATAGGGACCCAGTCTGAGTCAAGAAACGACTGACTCAGAGATGAACTGATACGTGATCAGAACAAAGCCCTCCTGCACGAGGTTCCCCTGCAGACCTTAGTGCAGGCGTCACACAAACGACACACACTCACTCTCATAGTGCTCCAGGCACTTGGCGGAGGCACTGCTGCTCCATGTGTAGTCGGATGGCTTCCGCCCCCGGTTGTCCCGGGCATAGATGTTGCCTCCAAACTGGATGAGCATCTCGATGAGGTCCACGTTCTTCACCTTGGCTGCATGGTGCAGTGCCGTCTCGTGGAGCTTTGCCGCGTTCACGTTGGCCCCTGCAGGTCCGGAGCAGGAACAAACGTCACCAAGGAGCACAGGACACAAAAGCGGCAACCCCTCCCCGGGAACAAAATCAAGACTCTGCTGCAGCCTTTTCAAAACCTTCTTCAAAATCCAGAAGCACTGATTCCTTTTATTTTTCCTTAGGAAAAGAGAGCTAAAAAAGAAGTATAACTGGAAACAACCAAAAAGAAGAAAAACAAGACAGAAACCTTCCCTGTGAGTTCAGAGGCTGCTCTAATGCCCTATGCTGTCTGTCCCCAGGTCCTGAGGCTCTGGAAGCTCAGGTGAGTTGCTCAAGCTCTCCTGCCGTCCTCCACGTGTACACACACACACACCATGGACACACACACACAGGCACACACACGTGCACACAGGTACACAGTTGCACACACCTCAGATACAGACATGCACTCAGGCACACACATCACGTGCACGCACACACCACGTACACAGGACAGTGGCTCTAAAAATGTGTGTTGTATGAATGAATGAACATTAAATATAAGAAATCTTTTACAAAAGGGAAGCTCAAAGGGAAAATAGGGAGTGTTCCCCCCAAATTCCCTGAAGTTCAGATAGAGAGGAAGTATAGTAACTGTGAATTCAGCTCTGCCATCCACCTCGCTCTCGGGATGACAGCAGACATTCAGAAAGATGCAAACAAGTAATAGCTAAACACAGCATTTTTAGACGCTTTTTAAAAATAAGAGATTTTGATAAAAATATGATTTGTGTAAAACACCATTCTTAGGGCACGACCATCACCATTCTATACAGTGGGATCCCCTGGAGCCTCAGAATTTTTTTTAAGAAAATACCAACTTCTTTGAGGTCTGCTCCCAAGTGGATAAGGAGGTTACAAGAGAAAGGAGATGGGAGAAAAGTATTTTCAAGAAGCCAGCAAAGAGCCCAGGATCAGTGAAGATATTCCCTCCAATAACAGATTCAAATCACAATCATAAAATATTATCAAGGTGAGGCTTAAAAAAAGTCAGATCACCAGTATGTCACTGTGTAATAAGAAATTCTGAGGGTCAGAACAAGAGGAAATGAGGGGGTATAAGGCTAGTAGATGTTCTAGTCCCACAGCTCAAAAATACTTGAAAACTTCTGCTTTCTGACTTAAAATCATTTTAATCCCCTAGTAGAATATAAGAACTGTGTTCCTAAAGCGGCCTGTGTGATGCTAAGAAGATAGCAAGCATGCAAGCACACAACACACGTGACGAAAAGCTCCCATACTTCCCAGAGTCAAAACTCAGACGGCAGTTCAGGAAAAAGAATCCGTCAGTTAGGAAGCAGGATAAATTACCTAATTGTTTAACTTAGCAGATACGTATTACAAAAATAATAGTAAAAATCAACCCATGAAATAAAAGAAGCATTTTCCCCACAATCTAACCAATCTACCACATCAGGGGTTTCTTCCAATATTGCTGATACAAATAAGTAATGTTACAGTGTTGCAGTCATAATGCAAATATGAATTTGAACATTAAACTTGTAATGAAAAATAAGCTGCAAAGTCTGCAGAATCTAAAGTCCCTGTGGCTTCCTCTCAGGTCATTAATGCTCTCAATATTCTTGCCAATCGGGGAGGAAAGAGGCTGTCTCTATTTGAGGGATGGAGAAGGGTGGGTGGGGAAGCAGAGTCACTCTCAAGGTCAAGGAGAACCAGCACTGAACAGCTCTTCCCTCCCGCCCACTGTGGGTTCTCGGTACACAAGGCTTGGCGGGGTGACTGTTCCAAGGGACAAATGGGATCTGTGTAAAATGTGCCTTGGTATCACTGGATTGGGCGCAGAGAGAGGGCTGGTGATTAAGAGGGGCAGCTGGCATCTCCGCAGAAGCTGGAAACAACGGACCAGAGCTTCCTGGAGCAACACGGGTGGGTCTCGAAAATTCAGGAATGGGTGAGCAAACAGGAAGGAGAGTCAAATCTATAACAACACCATTTACCGCGATGAAAAGTTCATGTCTCAACCAATAACACACAGATACTCATTAGAACAGTGGGATGGGGAGGGGGGCAGAGGAAAGAAGGGACAGAGAAGCCAGGGAGAAAGTGGCTTTATGGGACTAACGATGACATTGCCTGGAACTGAGGACAAAAGCCAGAGCCAGCAAAACACCTGACGCCACCTAGGCCTTAAAAATTCTCCATTCACGCGTCAGAGAGAAGGGATCAATGTTTGCTCGTGATCAAAAGCCTGATTTCAAAGCAAAACAGGATTAGAGTGGATTCAGTAAAACCTCCGGGAACAAGGACAGGGGCTGTCACATGCCCACCAAGAACCCAGCACGACACTATGGAGAACAGTATGGAGGTTCCTCAAAAAACTAAAAATAGAGCTACCATATGACCCAGCAATCCCACTCCTGGGCATATAGCCAGACAAAACTCTAATTCAAAAAGATACATGCACCCCTATGTTCATTGTAACACTATTTACAATAGCCAAGACATGGAAGCAACCTAAATGTCCATTGACAGATGAATGGATAAAGAAGATGTGGCACATATATACAATGGAATACTACGCAGCCATGAGAAAGAATGAAATAATGCCATTTGCAGCAACATAGATGGACCTAGAGATTGTCATATTGAGTGAAGTAAGTCAGAGAGACAAATATATGATATCGCATATATGTAGAATCTAAAAAAAAACGATACAAATGAACTTACTTACAAAAACAGAAATAGAGTCACAGATGTAGAAAACAAACTTACAATTACCGGGGGAAAGGAAGTGGGGAGGGATAAGTTGGAAGATTGGGACTGACACATACACAATACTATATATAAAATAGATAACTAATAAGGACCTACTGTATAGCACAGGGAACTCTACTCAATACTCTGTAATGGCCTATATGGGAAAAGAATCTAAAAAAGAATGGATATATGTATACGTATAACTGATTCACTTTGCTGTACACCTGAAACTAACATAACATTGTAAATCAACTATACTCCAATAAAAAAAATTTTAATATACATATATATAAAAATAGAACCCAGCGCAATGCCCAGGACGGGGTGGCAAGCACAGGGTCTTGGGATTCGCTCACTGAGACAACAGCAGAGACGTGAGGGACCAGCACTGCTGGGAGGGTGGACGCCCCTTCTGAACGCTCCCAGCACGGTTAAATATTTACTGCCGGGGACCAGATTAAAAGTTACCTCACCAGAAATAACTGGACTTTCACCCCCTTGGCCGCAATCCTCTGCAAAAATAATCCACAGCTTGGCAGCTTGACCTCGCTGCCAACAGAAAGCCTCTGAGTCCACCCCGGGGGGCACCACGTGGCCCCGACGGCTCTGCTCCTCCTGCGGGGCCAGGGCCCTCTCCAAAATCGCGTGCAAAAGCACCTGCACGTGTATTTTTCTAGAGATGTGGTCCATAGCTTTCATTAGATGTTCCAGCAAAAAGTGACAAATCACTACTCTAAAAATAAAGCATATGCTGTCCTCTTCTCTCTACTTTTCCGTATGTTTGAGATTTTCCATAGTTAACAAGTAGTTTTCTTTAAGAAGAAAAAAGAATGCATGTGATCTAGGAAGGGGTGTCAAGGAGACCATCTGAGATTACAGCAGAATCAGGGATGAAATCTGGAGCTGGTGGTAGACACTGACACCTCAGGATCCTGCCCCAGGGGAAGTCTCCTCAGCCCTCACTCCCAGGGGATGGAAACCCCCTTTGTAACCACCGGATCCCCTGCTTAAGGCCGTCATGGACATCATGGCTGCCTCCCACCCAGGAGCTGCACCCTGCGGTGTGGGGCAGGGGTCCCGGGGCAGAGGTCTTAGGGCAGGGCTGGGCCCTGATTGGGTGAATCCCTCTCCTCAACCCAGACCCCAGCCGCTCAGAATGTGGCACAATTCAGCCAAAGGGATGGGATAAGGTTTGGACACGAACCCATTTCAGGCCGATGGGACATGGAGGAGGTGTGAGGGGGGAGTTTCGCTCTTCTGAGGGGAGGAAGCCATCAGAAGCCTCAGGAGTCAAGAATCTGCATTTTAGCCAAACTCTGCTGCTGCAGCCATTTCTCCCCTACTAGGGACGCCAGGCGTGGGATAAAGGGAACGGTGAGGAAGGCAGAGATGTAAGATTCAGACGAGGTGAGTTCTTGCTGACACTGCTGAGCCCCCCGCGTCAGAGAGACCCTGAAATCTGCTCTACTTCTGATCCTTTCGGTTACTGAACCAGGAAACTCCATCACCCAGGGGTCGAGGGGAGCTGGTTTCCTACTTCTTACAAAGGAGTCATCACTTACACAGGGTCCTCAGGACACGGAAAGGACAGTGGGTTACACCACTCGCTTGATCCTCTCCCCTCCAACCACGAGAAAGGAACCAGAGAGAAAACAGATGAAGGTGTACTGCACACGTGCACGCCAGGCGCCCCGCAGAGGGTGGCTGTGCTATGAAATTTTTATTTTAATAAGCTCAACAGGGCTTCCCCAGTGGCGCAGTGGTTGAGAGTCCGCCTGCCGATGCAGGGGACACGGGTTCGTGCCCCGGTCCGGGAAGATCCCACATGCCACGGAGCGGCTGGGCCCGTGAGCCATGGCCACTGAGCCTGCGCGTCCGGAGCCTGTGCTCTGCAATGGGAGAGGCCACAACAGTGAGAGGCCCGCGTACCGCAAAAAAAAAAAAAAAAAAAAAAATCTCAACAGGAACAATAGGTAGATGCCGTTGGTAAAAATGGGATCCAACCATCCCATGAGCAACTCGGCTGGAAGACCCACTGTTTCTAATCTAGATATTTAATCTTTGCGTAAAAAACAAAAACTACCCCAGTGACTAACCTTACACAAAATGAAGCGTGTTCACTGAAAAGACTTAAGGGTGGCATGCTAAAGTGAATAAGACTCAGTAGTAGAAAACTGTATATAACTGATGCTCAAAAGACCGTCATCCGGAAAGAATTCATCCTCTATTTCTGAACCATTTTGGTTTTTCCCTAGGTTGCCCCCAGAATGGACAAGATGGCTGAGCTAAAATGTTCCCTCAACAAAACATTTAAGTTGGGGGCTTCCCTGGTGGCACAGTGGTTAAGAATCCGCCTGCCAGTGCAGGAGACACGGGTTGAAGCCCTGGTCCCAGAAGATCCCACGTGCCGCAGAGCAACTAAGCCCATGCGCCACAACTACTGAGCCTGTGCTCTAGATCCCGCGAGCCACAACTACTGAAGCCCACACGCCTAGAGCCCGTGCTCTGCAACAAGAGAAGCCACCGCAATGAGAAGCCCGCTCACCGCAATGAAGAGTAGCCCCCGCTCACCACAACTAAAGAAAGCCCACGTGCAGCAACGAAGACCCAATGCAGCCAAAAGTAAGTAAATTAATTAAAGAAAAAAAGAATGCATTAGATGTGACCCTACTTTATAAAGAAAATCTTGAAAAAAAAGAAATTTAAGTTGGGTTCATAATAACTCCTTGCCCATAGCCGCTTTGGCTACATTTTAAAACTTCTGTGGTCGACAGGTCCTGACTCTAGCTTCAGTTGGGCAGGTTGTTTGTTTGTTTTTAATAAATTAATTAATTTATTATTGGCTGCGTTGAGTCTTCGTTGCTGTGTGCGGGCTTTCTCTAGTTGTGGCGAGCGGAGGCTACTCTTTGTTGTGGTGCGCGGGCTTCATTGTGCGGGCTTCTCTTATCGCACAGCCCGGGCTCTAGGTGCATGGGCTCAGTAGTTGTGGCTTGCAGGCTCTAGAGCGCAGGCTCAGTAGTTATGGTGAACGGGCTTAGTTGCTCCGTGGCATGTGGGATCTTCCCAGAACAGGGATTGCACCCGTGTCCCCTGCATTGGCAGGTGGATTCTTAACCACTGCGCCACGAGGGAAGTCTCTTGGTGGGTTCTTTTTATTTCGTTTTTGTTTTTCACCATGGGAACCTCTCTATCCTTAGGACACCTGACAGCCTCCTGGATCCTGATGCAACTGACCCGCTTCCCCTGGACCCCATCTCCTGATTCAGACCAGGCAGGCCTTGGGGACAATCCCCTGCGGCTGCCAAACATAATCATTCATGTTCGTTGAGCACCTACTGTTCAGCAAGTACTGTGGAAATGTTATCACGAATCCTCCCAACAGTCCTGCAAAATAAGTTTTATTTGTCTGGTTTTATAGATGCAGAAACTGAGGCCCAAGGACTCAGCTGACAAGTGGGAGAACCAGCTGCAAACCTGGGCTGCCTGACCGCACCAGTCAGCTCTCTGCCAGCTTGCAGCACAGGTGAACACCACGCACCTGCAGTGAGCCGGGCAGGTATAAACATGACGCACCTGCATTGAGCAGCATTTTGACGCAGTCCAGATGCTCCCGGGCGCAGGCCACGTGCAGAGGGGTCCCAAAGTGGCAGTCGTGCGCTTCCAGGTTGGCCCCAACATCAATAAGAAGCCTCACACACTCAGAACTTCCTTAAAAGAAATGGAGACGGAGGAAAGGCATCGTATCACATATATTTGAAATAACAGGCTTGGCAGACACGCGGCTGCTGAAGCAGGTGAGCCCCGAGCTTGGCGGCAGCAGGAGGGAAGGGAAGTGGGCCTGCATCCTGACCAGGAGCAGTGGGTCCTGGACACGGCGTGGGTGTCCTTCCCCCGGGAGCTCAGTGGCCCCCCGAGCTCACCAGGCAGTGGGAGAAAGGGAGGGAGGGCACGGCTGGCGCCCGTGCTGGGAGAACACAAAATTGGGCTCACCAGCTGTGGACGCAGAGAAGGCTCCTCACTGCTCTCGAGCCCTCGGGGGAAAAGGAAGGGGCTCCCCACCTCCAGCTGTCCCCCAAGCTGTGTCAGGAACGCCAAGCCGCCTGGATGAACTTCCCTAGACTTCCCCACTGCTTGGGTTCCCTGCCCCCTCTCAGCAGACACCTTTCTGGCCCCTTTCCCGGCTCCTCTCTGGCGTCTTTAACTCTGGTTTGGGGTCAGGCTTCATCCCGTCCCAGACTCCATCCTCTCTCACCCCTTGATCATGCTTGGCTGTTGGCACCGACTCTCCACCTCCAGCCCTGAAACCCAGCCCCACCTCCACCACCAGGCGCTGGCCCTTCACCGGGGGACATGCCCCCCACGACGAGGTCCTCCCCCCACTCCCCAGCCAGCCTCCTCCTCACCCTGAGTCGGTCTTGACGCCGTGCTCTCCTCTCCCTCACGTCAAATCCCATTGATTCTTCCCTCAAAGCTCTGCACATGAATCCATCCCACCTGGGCTCCAAGAGCTTTGCACTTGGGTCACTGCGATGGCCCCCAGCTCATCTCTTCATTTCCAGGATATCGCCCCCCCCATTTCATATTGAAGGGCAGCAGAATATGCCACCCCAAAATATGCCACTTTGGCATAAGGACTGTTTGGAGCTGAAGACAAGTAAGAAGCAGCAGATACAAGAAAAGCTCTCTTGTCTTCCCCCATTTGCCTAAAAGCAGGACATAAATGTATAAAGGTGTCCCCTCCCGTCTCTACTAGGAAGGACAGAAGTGAACCACCAGGGACAACTCTAGACCCTGATCAGCCCAGAGCCGGCACCAGAGGAGTCCACACCGCAAATCTTACTAACTGGCCTTTGTCTCCCAGGAGTTCCCCACTGTATTTGCCTTCATATAACTTATCATCCCTAGAAGCTCATAGTCCTTTTCGTTGGTCTTGTGTCTGCTCGACAGAATTACTGCTCTTTGTTAAAATGCTACATAAACCCCAATTCTAACCACCCTTTGCCTGAGCTCTCCCGTGCGTATGTGCAATGCACACGCTAACTTCCACTTGTTTTTCTCTTGTTAATTGGTCCCTTGTCAGTCTCATCGGCAGGGCCCCGGCCAATGAACCAAAGATAGGTGAAGGAAGAAAAATAAGCTTCCCTCCCCTACGCTGCACATGGATGGCCACTAAACGAACCTTTCAAAAATGTGTTCTTATCATTCAGCATCTGCTCAAAAACCTTCAGAGCCGTCTGTAGCAATTCCCAGTGCCTGTGGGCGACCAAGGTGACCTAACTGTGGGATTCGGGGTGAGGGCAGCAAAGACTGGCCCTGTGTGCAGCCGTGGAAGAGCCCACACCCCGCACCCTAACAAATGCAGCGAAGACGAACACCGTGCCGACCAAAGCACAAGACACAAGTGTGCAAACCTTGCTCAAAACAGTCGAACCCGAACTCCCTGGTCTGTCATCTGAAACACTGCCCATCAGCTGGCCTCACCCCAAACTTCCAGGTCTGCCTGTTGTAGCTCCTCTGCTGGGCACGTCTGACCCAGCGAGGCTGGAGCAGCCATATCCTCCCACCGTCTGAAATCCACCTATTCTCAGAGGGCAACCCTGAGCCTTGAGGACCAGCTCTCGGCTCCTCTGAGAGTTCCTGCCTGGGGGTGCGTCTGGGCCTCATCTCCCCACAAGATCAGGGGCCTGCAGGCCAGAACGACAGCAGCCACTAAGTGAGCGGCTGCCGAGGGCATCCGTTTCCAGGGTTAGCATCTGAAAGGCACCGAATGAGCTAGAAATAGAACCCTACCTTCAGCCCCCAGCCCTGGGTGAGGACTGTATCTCCAGGAGGAAAAGCGTCAGATTCCACGGCTGACGGACCAAGAGCCAGACCCAGCCCAGGAGCCCGGCTTCACCAGCGGATGGCTTCCCCTCCTGGCTATCACCGCTACCCGACTCACCGCTCATGCAGGCCTCGTGCAGCGGGGATGCCGTGTACAGGGGCGGGTTGACCTTGGCCCCGTGGGAGAGCAGGAGCTTCACGCACTCGATGCTGCCCGAGGCACAGGCGTCACAGAGCGGGGTGCTGCCATCGATGTTGCGGGCGTCCACCTTGAGGGGGGGAGGAAACGAGCATCAGAGGGCAAGGTGCAGGCCACTCGCCTTCTCATCCTGATGCACGCTCATCTTTGAAACACCACGTAGTTTTTCGAAGTTCCTAGGTTTTCTATTACGTGCTGAGGTGCCGTGCCAGGCAAGGGGGTTCAGAGATAGAAAGTAGGGCGTGTCTACTGGCCGCCTGAGTACAGCGGGCGTGCAACTGGGGGCTTTTTTTTAGCTTAGCCTCACTCCGGCCACCACCCCAACACCTACTAAGCACAGGCGGCGTGTGAAAACGGGCTTTAACTCCAGCCTCAGCTAGGAGGTGTGCCTGAAACTGTTTAACATGCCTCCTCTAGTTGGAAAATCATGAGGCAGGAAAAGGCAACTCCCCAAACTGGCAGATTCTGCTTAGAATTTGTCCAAATTCAGCTGTTTACTTGGGTTCACGCTGAAGCCTGTTCCATTTCCTCTGGAACCGCCTTCATAGCTGAGTTCTGGGAAGAGTGAGCAGAACACAGCCTTCCCTTCTTCCTCACCCCCCACCGCTGTCCCAGGGCAGCTCCTACCAGCTCGCCCAGCCAACTGGTAAATACCCAGCAATTCTACCAGCCGGATACCAGATACCATATGCTGGGGACTCCACGTGGGCTGTGGTGTGAGTACGTAAACTAGGGGAAAGCAGCGAATCAGAATCTTGTTCTTGTTCCTTTTACCTGTCCTTCCAGAGCTAGATTGCCAGCATCCCACTTAGTCATCCTGCTCTCTGAGCCCAAAAGGCTCCTGCCGTCAAGGCCCCGCCAGCCCGGTAGGCAGCCCGCCTCTGTGTCCACAGCCTGCCTGCCCACGTGCAGAGCAGAGCATGCCATCACTTTGCTAACCCGGACTTCTCTTCCACCACCAGTGACCTCCCAACAGCCAGGTCCACGAGCACCCTCACCGGTCCTCTCAGGGTGTGGTTGCCATGGAGACCAGCCCTCCCTCCTCCTTCAGCCTCCACTACAGCCCACTCTGGTTTCCTCCTTCCTCTCCTTCTCAGCCTCCTGCAGTGGTTTCCTTTCTTCCCATGTGTTGCATAACACAGAACGCTCTTCCCAAGCCTCTTTTTCTCTGGAGCTGGTCCCATCAGTCTGGGGACCATGCTGCAGGTGGCTTACCTGGGCCCCGGCGGCCAGCAGCAGCTGCACGCACTGCGCCTGGCCCTGCAGGCTGGCCGCGTGCAGGGGCGTGATGGAGTCCACCATGACCTGGTTGACGCAGGCCCCGCTCTCGATCAGCTGCTGCAGCTGCCGTGTCTCCCCCCGCTGGGCTGCCTCGTGCACGGGGGTGCGCTCCACCCAGAAACCTGGAAAGAAAAACATGCAGTGCTAAGAGCACGCCACTTCTGTCCAGGTCAGATGAACCCCAGGACCCTTTACGAAACCCAAGCCATTGTATATACAGTGGTGTAATTGGTCCAAACACCCCTACTCAAAACCCTTGAGTGATTCCCACTGCCCAGGGGTGGAGTCCAAGACTTTGGTGAGGCCTGCAAGGTCCTTCATGATCTGGAGCTTGCTCACCTCCTTGACCCATCTGCCACCACTGCCCTACACAAGCCCCCTCTCTCCAGACACACAGCTGGCTCAATGTGGCCCCCTGCCCTTGCACACCTGCATCTCTGCATATATTCTCTCTGCCTGAGAAGCCCACCTTTGCCCCCACCCCGATCATCCATTCTGCATCTCCTGTTTAGATGTTATGTCACCCACGTGGACCCATTTGAAATAGCTCCTTCTCCGGAAGACACGTCTCCCACAACCCTGACATCTACATGCTTATAATGCAGCAATTATACTGTCCCCACTCCTGGCCTGGGAGAGCCTTCAAAGTAGGGACTTGATTTAATTATTCAATTTTAGCAGAAATCTCAGGATTTCCTACATACAAAATCATGTCATATGCATTTAGATAGAGGTAGCTGTGCTTCTTCCTTTCTAATCTGAATGCCTTTTCTTTTTCTTGCCTAACTGCCTTGGTTTGAACGTCTAGCCCCACGTTGACCAAAATGCCGAGAGGCACCTCCTGCCATGTTCCTGGTCCTGGAGCTTTGTCCTTCACCACAAACCATCATGTGAGCTGTGGGTTTTCATAAATGCCCTTTATCAGGTCAAGGAAGTTCTCTTCTATTTCTAGTTTGTTGAGTCTTTTTATCATGAGAGGGTGTTGCAGTTTGTCAAGTACTTTATCTGCATCTATTGCAAAGATCAGGCTGGCTTTTTTCCCTTAATTCTGTCAAAATGCTGTATTACATGGATTGATTTTCAGATGTTAAACCAACCATGCATCCCTGGGATAAATTCCACTTGGTCATGGTGTATAATCTTTTTTATACATTGCTCAATTTGGTTGGTGCATATTTTGAGAATTTGGGGGTCTACATTCATAAGTGTCATTTTTCTTGTGATTGATGTATTTGTCTGGTTTTGGCATCAAAGTAATACTGGACTCAGAGAATGAGTTGGGAAGTATTCTCTCTTTTAATTTTTGGAAGAGTTTATGAAGAATTGGTATTCAATCTTTAAATATTTGGTCAAATTCATCTGTGAAGACATCTGGGCCTGAGCTTTCATTTATTTAAGTTTTTTTTAATAATTCAATCTCTTCATTTGTTATAAATCTATTCCTTTTTTTTTTGAGTCCACTTTGGTAGTTTATCTTTTTTAGGAATTTGTCCACTTAATGTACATTATCTAATTTGTTGGCATACAATTTGTTATGGACTGAACTGTGCCCCCTGTCACAAAATCCATATGTTGAAGCCCTAACCCCTAATACCTCAGAATGTGACTGTATTTGGAGATGTAACTCCAAATAAAGTGAGGCCATTAGTGTGGGCCCTAATCCAATCTGACTGGTGCCCTTATAAGAAGAGGAGATTAGGACACACAGACACCAGGGATGAGTATGAACAGAGGAAAGACCATGTGAGGACATGCAAGAAGGCGCTGTCTGCAAGCATAGGAGAGAAGCCTCAGGAGAAATCAAGCCTGCTGGCACCTTGATCTTGGACGTCCAGCCTCCAGAACCTCAGAAATAAACGTGTTGTTTAAGCCTCCAGTCTGTGGTGTTCTGGTATGGCAGCCCAAGCAGACTAACAAACAATTGCTCATAGTATTCCCTTATAATCATTTTATGTCTGTAATGTCCATAATAACATCCCCTCTTTCATTGCTGATTTTGTCATTTGCATCTTTCCCCCCCACACACCCTTGGTCAGTTTAACTAAAGACTTGTCAATTTTGTTGATCTTTTCAAAGAACCAACTTCTGTTTTGTTGATATTCTGCATTGTTTCTCTATTCTATTTCATTAATTTCCTCTCTAATCTTTATTATTTCTTTGCTTCTGCTGTCTTTAGGTTTAGTTTGCTTTTTTATTTCCAATGTCTTAAGATGAAAGGTTATTAGGTTATTGATTTGAGCTCTTTCTTCTTTTTTTTAATGTAAACGTTTACAGCTATAAATCTTCTCTAAGTATGGCATGAGTTGCAGCTTATAAGTTTGGTATGTTATCTCTTCATTTTCATTCATCTCAAACTATAATTATTTATTTTTGCATTCCAACCTCGTAAAATACATATTCAACAACAATGTGTTGATTAAGAAATAAACAAAGGCACGACTCCTCTCCCAAAAAGGAGTAAAATTCTCTAACATCCCCCCTTTCTTCCACAATGCCTTACCTCTCCCCCTCCCCTGCCCTCATCTCTAGAGAACCAGGTGCACGAGATGCAGCACGCTGACCTCCCATGTTTTAGCCAAGGGTTCTCAAACTGGAGCTTCCATCAGCATCGCCTGGAGGGCTTGTGAAATCGAAGGCTGCTGAGCCCCACCCCCAGAGCTGAGTGGGTCTTGGTGGGACCTGGGAATCTAAGTTTCTAAAACGTGCCCAGACGATGCTGATGTAGCTGGTCTGGAGACCACACTTAAGAACCGACACCACTTCTCCCCCTTCTCTCCCCACCTCTAGCCTCTCTATCTCACCTTCCACCCCTCCCTGTTCATCCTAGATAACGCCTGCTTGTTCCTTTCCTGACTGAAGTGCAGTGGTCAGGTTTGCAGGAGGCCTTGCCCAGCCTCAGCCTCATCCGTGCTGGGTGAGGCCCTCGTCTGTGCCTCCACCAGGGCTTACTGTGCTGCGGTCCCCACCTGGCTGCCTGCCGTGCAGCAGCAGTAGACCAGTAGTGCCGTGTATCCATCCCACCCAGACAAGCGGTCTAAGTTAACCACAGGATTCCCATTTCCCGTAGGACGTCTGACCCAACTCCAGTGAACGACACATGAGGGAGAGGCTGCTGACAGCGTTCACAGTTTCAACACACCCCTCGCCCCCGATGTTGCCTAGACGCGAGCTGGGAAGTGCCGTGGCCGTCGGACCACCTGCCTAACGTCGGCTCTGAGGATGGGAAGCACCAGGTGAGTCACTGGTCACGTGGGGCCTGCAGCCCTGACAGCCAGGCTTCCTGTGGTGTGAGGGTGATGTTTCTTTACGGTTTAAGCCAGGTGCAGACAAACGCATGCAAACTCAGAGTGTAAACTCCCCAGATGCAGAAACTACAGGACGTTTTCTCAACACCCGTCAGAGCACCTGGGATACAGGGCAGTCTTCTAGACACTCTTTTAAAACGTCATAAATGACAACAGTGCTGGATTATGCTGACACATCCTTACTGTCAAGCCCCAACTTCGGCAGATGACCACATTACACACCTCTTCATAATAAGCAGTTTCCTTTTATTATAACTACATTTTATTATCACATCTCCCTAGAAAACCTTCTGATCAACCACATGGTTCCCAAGTCTTATCAGAAGCACTTTCACGAACCATATCTGGGGTGAATGTGTTTCCTTGGCAGGTGGATAACCCCCTGGGTTATGTGTTGATGACTGTCCCCTCTTGGAGATCCCCTCATTTCCGCCGACCTACAGCCCTACCCCACCCCCGCAGTGGAGCCGCATGATGCGTGGCTCAGGGTTCTCCAGAGCCAAACGGCTCAGGGCTAAAACTCAGCGCGGCCGTTTATTAGCTTGTGCGAGAAATAGCTTCCCTGACTGTCAGTTTTGTCACCTGTAAATTGGGATAATAATATAGTTCATTCATCGGTGGGTTATGAAAATTAAATGAATGAAAGTAAAAGCACTTAGCGTTGGGCCCAGCACAGAGTAAGTGCTCCATAAATGGAGTCTATTTGTGGTATTTTAACCCCCTCATTGTACCTAACTGTGCGACCCCACAGGGGTCATGGGGGCCAGGGAAGTGAAGGGAGGACTGGAATGCAGAGGAAGATCTGATCCCCACAAACGTAAAAGCCAGGCTTGGGGAACTTCTTACTTACTGTCCCAGGAGTAAGTAAGTAAGCCAAGCTTGGGGACCCCAGTATGTCTCCCAGTCGTGATGAATGGCCGCCCGTATGCCTGTCTTGTGGGGTGGGTAGTGGAAAGCAGCTGTGGATCACTCTCAAGTCAGTCTGGAGGGAGCAGAACCCCAAGGGCAGACTGAGTAAAAAGAGGAGAGCAGGGCGAGTCCTGGGTCCTGCAGGAAGGAGGAAAGTGCAGCTCAGGAAGGCGGTGCAGGGAAGGCCTGAGCATCCCTCAGCAGCCTGTGCAGGTAGATGCAGCCTCTCCCATCGCGTTGCACAGAGACGGATGGACATGGCAATCAGCAGGTCACGGTCACGGGCTGGGGAGGGTGGGGAAACAATTCAAAACAACAGGACAGGACGACTGCGACAGTGGTGGAACAGGTCACGCTACGGGAACTTAGAAGCAAGACAGCCCATCAGGAAAGCATCACCGAGGAGGCGGGGCTGCAGTGAGCCTGCTGGGCATCACTGGCTTGGCTCTATTCCCAGCACCTGGCACAGTGTGAGGCCCAAAAAAGATGCTCACGTCACTTGCTTGTTGAGTGCGTAAGGGACGAATGAATGGAAGGAATTACTAATGTGAATGATAAAGTATGGACATAAAATTTTTTAAAGAAAATCTAATTCTATCTCCTTATGACCAGTCTATAGAGGAAGTGCAACTTACTGGGAACCATATTTTCTAGTGAATAAACATCACCTGCAGTTGTCTTAGCAGCAACTGAGGGCAGAGATCAGAAGCAGCAGGTGTGATAACACAGGAGAGCATTGTGTGCATCAAAGAGCACAGTCAACAGTGAAAAGGCACCTATAGGATAGGGAGGAATATTTGTAAACCATGTATATCAGAATATATAAAGAATGCCTACAACTCAATAACATAAATAACCCAATTAAAAAATTAACAAAGGACTTAAATAGGTATTTCCCTAAAAAAGATATACAAATGGTCAACAGGCACAAGAAAAGATATTCAACATCACCAGTTATCAGAGGAATGCAAATTAAAACCACAGCAAGATACCACCTCACACCAATTAGGATGGCTACTATCAAAAAACAAAAAATAAATGTTGCCAAAGATGTGGAGAAACTGGAACGCTTGTGCATTGTTGATGGGAATGTAAAGTGGTGCAAGGACTTTGGACAAGAGTATTCTGGTTCCTCAAAAATTCAAACAGAACTACCATACGATCCAGCAGTTTTTATCCTAAGAAAATGCAAACACTAACTCGATAAGATATGTGCACCCCTATTCACTGCTGTATTACTTACAATAGGCGTGACATGGAAACAACCTAAGTGTCCATGAAGGGAAGAATGGATAAAGAAGATGTGATATATACACACAATGGAATATTTATTACTCAGCCTTAAAAACGAAAGAGATTCTGTCACAGGCTACAACGTAAATGAACCTTGAGGACATGATGCTCAGTAAAATAAGCAAGTCACAAAAGACAAATACTGTACAATTCCACTTATATGAGGTTCCTAGAATCAAAGTCGTAGAGACAGAAAATGGAATAGTGGCTGCCGGGGGTGGGGAAGGGGAGAAATGGGAAGGTGAACAGGTGCAGAGTTTCCTGTGTTATAAGATGAAAAAATTCTGGAGCTCTGTTGTACCAAAATGTGCATGTAGTTAATATTGCTGAACTGCACACTTAAAATTTACCATCTTAACCATTTCTATGTTTTTAGCCACAATTAAAACTTTAAAAATTATGTTTTTTAAATGTCACTTTTAAAATTTTTATTTATTTTTGGCTGCGTTGGGTCTTCGATGCTACACGTGGGTTTTCTCTAGTTGTGGCGAGTGGGGGCTACTCTTCATTGCAGTGCGCGGGCTTCTCATTGCAGTGGCTTCTCTTGTTGCAGAGCACAGGCTCTAGGCGCGTGGGCTCCTGTAGTTGTGGCACGCGGGCTCAGTAGCTGTGGCTCACGGGCTCTAGAGCACAGGCTCAGTAGTTGTGGCGCATGGGCTTAGTTGCTCTGCAGCATGTGGGATCTTCCCGGACCAGGGTTCAAACCCATGTCCCCTGCATTGGCAGGTGGATTCTTAACCACTGCACCACCAGGGAAGTCTGGAGCACGGGCTTTAGGCACGCGGGCTTCAGTAGCTGTGGCTCGCAGGCTCTAGAGCACAGGCTCAGTAGTTGTGGCGCATGGGCTTAGTTGCTCCGCAGCCTGTGGGATCTTCCCAGACCAGGGCTCGAACCCGTGTTCCCTGCATTGGCAGGCAGATTCTTAACCACTGCGCCACCAGGGAAGCCCTAAAAATTATTTTTTAAAGAAGTAACAAAGATGGAGGAGGCCCCGGAGATGAGGGAGGTTGTCACCCACAGCTGGTACCAACCACAGGATGTCATTGGGGGGACACCTTTACAGTGGGAGGTGGGGGTAAGGGGGAGGTGGTAGCCTCAATGGCCTCTGGAGACCCCAAGAAGCACAGGGGGAGGGGAGAGCCACCCCAGAGATAAAGAACACGGGGTGCCTGGTGGCCCACGGGGCTGCAGCTGCATGAAGGAGCGCTGGTCCTCAGTGGGAAGCTCAGAGGCATCCACCCCCGACCCCTCCCACGACCCCCCACCAGAGAGAAGACGGGGGACGGCTGACACGTACTTATCAACTTTAAAGCAAAAAGACGTCTGTTAGCAGGGAAGAGAGGCAGGAAAACGCTGTACGTTGGTCAACCCACTGACCTCAGGCTTTGTTTCTGGCCCTGTGCCTGGACCCCACTTGTGACCAGATGCCCCCACCCCTGTACCATCACCCTGGGAGAGGGGCCGCCCTGGAAACCTGAGACCCTCCCTCTGGCAAGTTCCCTCGGGGATGAGCCTTCCCCTAAATCCCAGCCCTGCCACATAAGTGGACTCCTAGCACCCCCTTCCCGTCACCCTCCCTCCCTTCATCCCGTCAACAGCCCCCTCTGGTGCTCCCCTGCCCCAGCAGCCCCTCCCCTCGCCCCCTCCCTAATGCAGCTAGGTCATCAGCAGGTCATGGGGGGCCTGCTCAGGACCCTTAGATTGCTCCTGATTCCAGAAAAGCATCCACACTCCTTCGCAAGCCAGGCAAACTGACCCTCCAGGATGGAGTCCCAGCCCCATTTTCCAGTCTCCCCCCACACCCTCCCATCACCACCCTCACACACACATCCTTGTCTCCAATTACACTGAGCTTCATGTAGCTGACATAGGGTCGGGTGGTCCAGGGCCTGTGCCTTTGGGGGTGCTGTGCCCCACTCAGCCCCCCACTCTCCATCCTCCCCACCGAGACCGAGTCTTAGCGCCTTCAGGAAGCCTTCCAGCGTGCAGCCTGCCCACCCAGGCCCTCCTGTAAGCCACCTCTCTACACACAGCTGCACCTGATTTCACGCCTCTTCCATCCTTCCACGAGCATCTTTAGGACAGGACCGCAGCCGCCGACCTCCTGTTCCAGCACAGCGCCTGACACACAGGTATCAAATAAATAGACTCTCCAGAAGCCTGTTCTACTTGCCGGAAAACTTCTACTGCAGTTGGGTCTGCCCCCGCCAGAGTACACCCCACTACCGGCCCCTTACAGGCCTGCCCAGCCCTGACACTGACCTGGGCCACACCTTGGCCTTGCCCACTCCGGCCGTGCCAGGGGCCAGGGCATCAATTAAACAGGAGTTTGTTGTAGCAGAGCCCAGGCTGCAGTCCCCAGAAGACAGAGCACCAGGGCGCTGGTGCTGCAGGGCAGACAGCAGCGCCCAGGCCCCTCCTGCCTCCTGCCCGTGCTTCGGTTCAAGGTCACGGAGATACCTGTGTCACTCCTTCTGCTGAGTGGCTGCTGGCAAGCCAGGCTCACGAAGGACTAAGTGAAAACCGTCATCTGCAAAACTAGAGTCTCACCAACACCACCTACAGGATCTTCTACCAGACAAGTGCAAGGTCACACCGAGAAGGAATGACAGACGCTTAAGAACATTTCTGCCACTTTTCTGCACCCCTGCCTGACCTCACTGATCCAGCCTGGACACCAGATGTGCACCTGCTGACTCCCAACCTGACACCCCTGTGTACCTTGGCCGGGCCCTGACACTCTCACATCTGAGGGCTGGCCCTGCCTGGCCCAGGCCCAGCCTTCGGGAATCAAGAAACCCCAGCTGAACACTTCAAGTGGTTCAGCGTCAGCCTTCCCTTGGGAGCGGGATACATGGTGAGGAGCCTCAGGGACCACCCAGCTCATGAGTCCAACGCCTGTCTGTCCTTTAGCCCTGTGACCTGGGGCACGTCACTTATCCTCTCAAAGCCTCAGTTTTCAATTACACATCAATTTTTTTTAAGCCTCAGCTTTCTCTCATATAAAATGGCGATGTTTTTGCCTACTCCCCTGGGGTGGCTGTAATGACAGTGAAATCCTGCTGGGCGTGACCGGCACGGTGGCAGGCAAGTGTACGACGACAGCACACACTATGACCATGATGGGATTGTTAGCATCATTCTATTTCTGCTGGTCCTGCTTGGGTCCCAGCCTCCAGTTCTACTGCCTGTCATGTTCCAAAGCCCCACCTGGGACTCCGGCTCCAGCATCTGGATCCCGCATGAGTCCCCTGCATGGAGTCCCAGCCCCTTGGCCCTGGCACCCGCCTTCTCTACGCGTGTCCAGCAGTGGGTGTTCCAGACCAGCTCCCCTGGCCGACTGTTCAATATTCAGCAAGTCCGCCAGGCGGAAACCCCTGGGAGCTGAAATCAGCGTGAGGGTGAGTATTTACACCAGGGAAAGCAGAAAATCAGATCAGGTTTCCTTTTTTTTTTTTTTTTTTTTTCCTTTTTTCTCCAGAGAGCCAATTTACCAACATCCTGCTTAGTCATCCAGAGCCCAGAATCCTGCTCTTTGAGCCCAAACCGCAGCTCTCAGCCAGGGCCCCACCGGCCCTCCTCGAGAGCCTGGCCTTGCGACGTGCAGGGCCTGCCGGGCTCCCGTTCCACATGCAGAGCGGAGCACTCATCGGCCCTACCCACCTGTGCAGAGTCTAGAACCCGACCCCTGTGCAGACCCTGACCCTGACCGCTCCTCCCTCAGCCAGGGGCCCCTCCACACAGCAGCCCCGCTCAAACAAAGTGTTTTCCAAACGCCACAGAGAACACCTACACCACAAGCGGATCCAACGTGCTCAGTATCCACCAGGCACCCTTCAATGCTGCTTGGGCCAGGAATCTTGCTCCAGGTATGTCATGAAGGGGGGCCCAGGGCCCTCGCTGCAGACATGTCCTTCTCGGCCACAGCTGCAGCTCTGAAATAAGCCCTTCTCCCCAAATACCCCAGCAGATAAATATTCTTGAAATGATGATGGATAGCCTCCCCATACCCCATCCATGCCCGTGGGGCACCTGTGTGCAGATGTAGCCGCCGGGAGCGGCTGCTGAAGCCACAGTGGAGCTGGTGTTTTGAGGACCGCTCTCAGCGGGCTAAACTCAGCTTTCGGGAAAGTCAGGGGTCCCGAGTGACTTGTCCCCCAAGGTCCCAGAAGGCCAAGGATTTGTGTGTACAAAGCAAAAACAAATTGAAGAGCTAAAAGGACCTAGAAATCATGGCAAAGTACACCCATCCATCTGACAGTAAAGAGTGAAAAAACAAAATAGGGGCAAAACCCCACAAGCACAAAGAAACCAGCACCTGAGAACGACAGACCTGCTCCAGAGGATGCTGCAAAGACCAAAGACACCATACATGCAAAGTGCCTGGCACAGGTGGTGCTTAATAAATGCTTTGTGGCGACCACCCATCTTTAACATGCTGTCCGAATTAAAGTTCAGTGAGCTTGATATTACCAGTCACCTTGATTCTCAGGGAAAATGGAACTCATTTTTATATGTAGAAACACTTATTTAGAAACTGGGGCTGAGAATTTTGTTACTCTTGAGGAGATTTTTCAACAAGTTCTATTTCAGTGTTTTAATTATGAATACCCCAAATACTGTTTGTCAGTAAACTTGAGGTTGGCATACGTGGTTTTAAGATCTGTTAAATGTGATAAAAATTAAAGAGAAAAGGTTTACTTTCCTACAGGGACAAGACAGTCAAAGCTCAGTTAGGAGAGGCAAAAGGAAAGTGAAAGAGAACAAGTGAAAGCAAAAGAGAAAAGCGGGAAGAGGTTACCGAAGCAGCAGACAGCCAGGGAAAAGGAAAGAAAGATCTTCCTAAACATGCTTAAGGAGAAACGCCCGAATCCAACTTTCGCCCTCACTCAGCAGCCCCTACTAATCACTTATCCAATTCTCTGCCACCCAACCCCTCCCCTTGCCTCCCTCCCACCCCACGGTGCTGATGACCAGGGCAGGAGGGTTATACCAAAAAAATCAAAACTCACTTGTACTGCTATAGTCGGCAGCCACTCCTGGCCGCAGTGACTACCCGGAATCCCAGCTGGTGTTAACATCAGCCTAATTTCCTTCAAACGTTGTTATTAGCAGTGTAATATAGTGCCCAGAGGCTTCTCCACTAAAGGACACATCTAGACACTTCTAGAATGCAGCTTTCGCTAAGGCAGAAACAGAAGCACGATTTGAGAAGATTTTAAGGAAGTTGACCTCCCAGCCAGGGCACTGATTATCTAGATCTCTCAAAGTACTTTCCATACAATTCTATGTTTAAAAAATCAAATTCCGGAATTCCGTGGCAGTCCAGTGGATAGGACTCCTTGCTCTCACTGCCAGGGCCCCAGGTTCCATCCCTGGTCGGGGAACTAGGATCCCGCAAGCCACACAGCGCAGCAAAAAAAAAAAAATCCAATTCCACAGACTCAACAAAAGGATGAACTTGGATACAGGTTCCCGGGCCCGGGGACTCAGATCAGTCTACCATCCTGATTGTGGACCCCTGGAGGCAAAGACATTTCTCAGAGCCCGAAAGGTGCTATAGTACAGAGATGATGGCTGGTAGCGGTGCTCCCCAGTCCCCTGAGAACCCCCAGCGGACATGGCTCATCCATCCCAGTCACAAAACCAGCTCAGCCTCCAGGCAGTCCTACAGATTGATTACAGATGAACCTATCTGATAGGAAGAACAAAAGGATCTTTAACATAAAACAAGCAAAGCAAAAAGAAAGGAAACAAAAAAGAACCACCTGTGTTAAAACCTCAGCTTTGTGACTTCCTAGCTGTGCGAACTCAGTTTCACCTCTAAGTTAATCGATAATGATGACTGTCCTGCAACTGTCACAGGGCTCGTGGCCAGCGCCTGGCCCACAGCAAAGCAGCTCAGTGGCTCTCATCACGGTCCCAGGGGCTGCCTCTCCTTTTCTCTCTCCATCCCATCTTCCCAACACCCCAGAGGCCAATGAACTGGTTAGACTTCTCGGCTGAGGATAACTGAAGAACACCAGCAGCTCACCTTGCTTAGAGCCCAGATCCCTAAGGCAGCCTTTCATCTTCTGCCAACCTCTTGCTTCCAAGTCAGAAGCCCTTGAGCACAGATGCTGAATACGAGAGTCACGTTTTCAACTTTACAAATAGACACAACCTAGGGTCAATAATGATATGAATTACATTTGCTAAGTAACAAACACTGATTCACTTTAGGATGTGACTTGCCCTAAATTCTTGGTTCTTATTGATAAGGCCATATTATAAGACTGCAACCTTTACCTCTGTGAGGTGTTACATTAAAAATAAAGCTACAGGGCTTCCCTGGTGGCGCAGTGGTTAAGAATCCGCCTGCCAGTGCAGGGGACACGGGTTCGAGCCCTGGTCCGGGAAGATCCCACATGGCGCGGACCACCTAAGCCCATGCACCACAACTACTGAGCCTGCGCTCTAGAGCCCACGAGCCACAACTACTGAAGCCTGTGCACCTAAAGCCCGTACTCCGCGACAAGAGAAGCCACCGCAGTGAGAAGCCCACGTACCACAACGAAGAGTAGCCCCCGCTTCCTGCAACTAGAGAAAGCCCGCACGCAGCAACGAAGACCCAACGCAGCCAAAAAAATTAAATAAATAAATTCATTAAAAAATAATAATAAAACTACGGAGAACCTACTGTATAGCACAGGGAACTCTACTCAGTGTTCTGTGGTGACCAAATTGGAAGGAAATCCAAAAAAGGGGATATATGTATACGTATAGCTGATTCACTTTTGCTGTACAGTAGAAACTAACACAACATTGTAAAGCACCTATACTCCAATAAAAAAATTTTTTAATTTAAAAAAATAAAAATAAAGCTACACGGTTTGGTTAGAGTATACCACATGTATAGAATTTGAGATCAGAATGATAAAATGCGTTAAAGTTCCTATGATGGGCCTCTACTTCTGCTGGGATTACTTCTGCTGGGATAGCAGTGTCGCTCTGGATTCAACACATTGAGTTTATTCATTAGTGTTGAGAATAAAACTGTCAGCAGGATGTATTTTGAGAGAAATATATGAAATTAAACAATGACAATGTCAAAAGTAGCCACAAACCCCAGAAACGGTGCATCTATTAGTTTAGAATATGTTTTTCTTCTAAAGATACATTCCTTAAACTATACAAAAAACATACTCGGAAGTGATGCTATGCTATTGAAACTTACACATGAACAAAAATATTAAAACGTGTTTAAAAAGCTTCCACGGTGAACCAACCAAACACAGCACCCACTGGCAGGGTCAAAGCCCTGTGCCTGCCTGGGGTGGAATGCCAAGTAAAAACAGAGATGCTTATTAAATGCCTTTGATCCTGTGGCAGGTGGCTGTTTTGCAAAATCAACTAAAATAGCTTTGCGAGGACTGCACTTCGTCTTAAGCTAAATTAACCCATAAGACTTCTCACTTTCATTCGCACTACATTTTTTTTATCAGTGTAAAAATACTTTATAGATTATTTTTTTCTTTGCAGTCTTTGGAAGTGTTTTCACTGCTCATTTGCCCTAGAATTACTCCGTAGGCGGGAAAGTTTGCTTCCCCAAAGAATGGCCTTTTGCCCTCGAATCCATTTTATTCTCGGGTTGCCCAAACGGTAAAGAAGGTTCCGTTAAGAACCGAGGTCGCATGTCTCACACAGTGCGACAAGGGCACATGCTCATTCTGGATTGGATTCCTGGGTGTATCCGTTGCATGCGAACGACCCTGCGCACGACCTTCCCACAGGGCGCCTGGAAGACGGTCCAGCTCCCACCCCGGGCCCGTGCCAGGGCTGCCCTACGAGTGGTCCCGCGTGGGCATTTCCTAGGTTCCCCTCGGAACCTGGCAATGACCACGTACAGTCCCGCATCCTCCCCAGGGTGCGCAACGCTCCGGTGGGTCTCCGGTTCTGAAGTCACAAGGATGACCCGGCCGGCAGGGGACCAGGAGCCGGACGCAGAAACCGCGTCTGAGCTGCATGGGACCCCCGGACCTGCTCCTTTAAAGACACGGCCCTCCGACCCGGACCCAGCCAGACGCCCCTGACGACCCCTCGGAGCGGGTTCGTCCCTGCCCGGGGCGAATGTAAGCAGATGCACCTCTCGGTCCACGAAGGCGGCCCCGCGCTCCCGGCAACCCGCACGTACCCAAGTCGCCCAGGAAGCTGCCGTCTGCGGCACGGGTCTCCATGCCACCGGCTCCCCGCGTCCCGGCTCTGCGGCCCCGCCACTAGCACCGCCCGCTGGGCGGGGCCAATCGGCGTCGCCGCGCGTCCAGGAGAGGCGGCCGCGCGCGCTGGGAGTTGTAGTTCCAGGCCCGGCCGGCGCGCCTCCCCCAGCTCAGGGCCTTCGCCAAGCCGCAGACACCTGCGTCTGACTCCGCGCTCGCCGCTGGTGTTTGCTAGGCAAACGTGTTCACGTGCAAAATATTCTTGTGCAAACCGTGCCGTGTGTCCATGTGCAGAGGGTGTCAGTGTGCAAAACGTGTCCATACGTCCCTCTGCAAAACACGTGTCCAGGTGCAAAATATGTCCACATGCAAAACGTGCCCGTATGTCCATGTGCACAGCGCGTCCGTGTCAGTGTGCAAAACGTGTCTAAGTGCAGAACAAGTGTCCGTGTGCAAAACATTTCTACATGTCCAAGTATCCACGGGCAAAATCAGCGTCCGTGTGCAAAATATGTATGTGCATGCAAATTGCGCCCATGTGTCCACGTGTATAACATGTCCTGTGTCCGTGTGTAAAACGTGTCCACGTGTCTAAGTGTCCGTGTGCAAAAGTGTCCAGCTGCTACAACTCACTACCTTCCTTTGTATTGAATCGACCTCAGCAAAGCTCCAGAGCCTCCCCGCCCCTCCCCCCATACTTTCATTTTAAAGACACACTTCCTACCCGAGTTGGCATACCCCTGTTTCTTTCATCTTTCCAGAGAAATCATAAATTCCAAATTGTTCAGTTTCGTTAAAACGCACGCATACACCACGCCTTTTGAAGTCTCATGACAGAAAGGAAGACTCTGTTTACAAATGATTCCTAGTGGGCGATTGCGTAATCGATTGCAGCCACATCACGGGACCTGTACTGAGCCTAAATGCAGAAGTTAGTTTGAGCTGAAAAGTAAAAATAGCAGGAATGATCCCATCTGGAAACACATAAGGACTAGCAGAGAGCAGACCCAGGAGAGGTCTCCCCTAAGACTGAGTCTTTACCACCAGTCCGGCGCTGTACCCACAAGGGTTTGAACCCCGTCTATCCGAATCCCAAGCGCGGGGAAATTCATAGCCCCAGGCCTGGAAGTGACATTTCAAGCCTATTAGCAATATGTGTTTATAACCTTTTTGCCACTTGTCTACCAAAATTAGGCTCTTGCATTTTTCTTGCAAGTTTCTTGCATTTTTTACTAAGTGCAGTACATTTTTTAATGAATATATTTGCCCAGGGGATGTTATGTTTTTCCCTATGACAATGCCGTGTGTTTGTATGTTTGTATTTTCTTCAATATTTCTTCCTTAACAAAGGATCATCTAGATCTGAGTATAGACTATATTTTAAAATTTATATTTATATATGTATATACCATATATTTATATACTTATGTATAGATGTATTTATATCTGTATCTGTATGCATATATACACACATATATGTGTATGCAAGTATTTACTAAATATATTAGAAAGCAAACATTTCCTTATTATTAGCTTACTATGTTATAATTTTTCTCCACTCTGTTGCTTGATTTCAACATTTTCTTGTAGAAAAGATTTTTTAAGTTTTTATATATTCAGAAATATATTCTCTTAGAGTATTTCTTTTATCTTCAATATTCTGAATGTATTTACCCACCAAGAGCCAGAATATGTATATTATTCTGTTTTGTTCTGTTCTGTTAAGTCTTTAACCCATCTGGAATTTGTTGCTATGTGTAGAATCTAAGGTAATTTTTTTCTGAACTTAAAAAGAATTGTTCCCAAAATACTTATTATGTAGTAATTCATTTATCTATTTTTTTGTTAATCTCTAAGGCTACTATTTTTTTTGCTAACCTACTAAGGCAAGGCTTTCAGGGGTTTCTCTTGAATGCCCCAGGTGTTCAGCAAGGTCTTTCTTTCCTCTCTGGTAGGTCAGAACTCAAATGTCTTCCAAGCCTGTGTGAGCTCTGGTACTTGGTAATTCTACAGCTCCCCAGGAGTCTTTTTCTGGGAGTTCTTTTCCTGACCTCTTGGAGTCTCTTGCTATACATGTGAAACTTAGTATTCAGTCAGACTTTAGTGAACCCCTATGCAAATTTCTGGAGTTCTTCACATATCTTTCTCCTCCTTGTGTACTGTCCCAAAAATTCAAACCACCTTAGTTTCTTGAAACGCAAATTTCTGTTTCCTTAGCTCAACAATACCATCATTCTATGTGGGGTTCTCCCTTCCCACCCATGGTGCAATACATGCATCCAGTCAGAAAGCTTGTTGGTTCACTTTCTTTCAGTTCAGGGATCAAAGTGCTGGGCTATCTCTTGTTCAAAGTCTGAAAATAGTTGTTGTAAATGTTTTTCCCAGTTTTCCAGAAATTTATAGTGAAAAGCTAAAATGACACCAGTTACTTCATCATGGCCAGAAAGCAAAATGCTGTTTTGGTGTTTTTAGTTTTAACAACTATTAATGCGTGATTAAACTTGTTTTGCCTAAAATTTCCCAATTCTCCATGCCAATGGTTACTGTCTAGGAGCATCCTGAAGGAAATGTGAATGCCATGGTGGGTCCAGTGGGCTGGCTGCTGGAGTCCGTGACTCAACTACACTTCCACAGCAGGTGCTCTTGAACGAGTTCACCTCCAGTGCCATCACAGTCAATCCTTTGCACCACACAGATCCATTTCTCCACACACATTTGGGGAGCAGTTCCTCCGTGGTTCCCAAGGCCCTCTCAAGGGGGAACTTAGGAAAAGAAGGTTTACTTGTTGATCTTATTATTCTATCCATTATTGAAAGTGAGTATTGACGTCTCCAACTATGTTGTTTAATTGCCTATTTCTCTCTTCATTTCTGCAGTTTTTTCTTCATGTGTTTCGGAGTTCTGTTATTAGGTGCATATCTATTTATAACTGGTATCTCTTCCTTATGAATTGATACTTATATAAATTTCCCTCCTTATCTCTAGGAATATCTTTTTTTGTTTCAAAGTATGTTTTGTCTTATATTAGTATAGCCATTTCAGCTTTCTTATGGGTGAATATACTCCCATCCTTTTACTTTCAATATATTTATATCTTTGGATCTAGAGTGTCTCTCCTGCAAACAGACTATAGTTATATCATCTTTTAATCCATTCTGCTGAACTCTCTACTAATTCTCCTTTTGATTTGTTGTTTAATCCATTCACATTTAATTATATTTATATAGTTGGATTAATGTCTTGCCATTTTATTTTTTGTTTTCTATATGTCTCATGTCTTATTTGTTTCTCTGTTCCTCCGTTACTGCTTTCATTTGCATTAAGTAATATTTTCTATTGTAGCATTTTCATTTCTTTAATTTTGTTTGTTTATTTTAGTTTTTCTCTAGGGTTTGCTATATACATCTTATCGGAATCAGTTTCAGATTTATACTAGCTTAATTCAGTGATATATAAAAATGCTACACCTATTTAGATCTAATCCATTTTTTCCTTTTGCATTATTATTGTCATACATATTACACATACAAATGTTACAAACCCAAGAATACATTCTTATAATTATTACCTTACCATCTGTTGTCATTTCCTTAGCCAAATGCAGCTTTGCCCCCACTTACCTCCTTTGTGCTTTTATTGGCAACTGTACTGTACATATATTTCATTTCTACATGTTATAAGCCCCAATAAGCCCAATATTACATTATGTACATATTATTTCATGGCTTTTAAAATTAGTTATGAGAATGAAGAAGAAAAATATGCATTTATACTGTTTTTTATCTTTATGTAATAAATTTTACCAGAGTTCTTTGCTTTTTCATGCAGATTCAGATTACCATTTGTGGTCACTTGGTTTCAACCTGAAGAACTTCTTTAGTATTTGTTGCAATGCAGATCTGCTAGCAAAAAATTCTTTCAGTTTTTGTTTATTTGGGACAGTCTTTTATTCACTTTCACTTTTGAAACATAAAGTTGCTGGATATAGGATCCTTGGTTGACAGTTTTTTTTCTTTGAGTACTTTAAATATGTCATCTCACTGTCTTCTAGATTCCACTGTTTCTGCTGAGAAGTCGACTGTTAATCTTATCAGGGGTCTATTATAAGCAACAAGTTATTTTTTTGTTGCTGCTTTCAAGATTTTGTCCTTGTCTTTGACTTTGAGCATTTTTTTCCTATGATGTGTTTGTTTGTGACTCTCTGAATTTATACCACTTGGAGTTCATTGAGCTTCCTGGATGTCTATATTATTATTTTTCCATCAATTTGGGGAGTTTTTAGCTATTATTTCTCCAAATATATTTTCTTCTCTGTTCTCTCTCCTCTCCTGCTACTCCCATTATACATAGGTTAATGTACTCTGAGTAGTATTCCATTGTATGTATGTACCATATCTTATTTATCCATTCATCTGTCGATGGACACTTAGGTTGCTTCCATGTCCTGGCTATTATAAATAGAGCTGCAATGAACATTGTGTTACATGACTCTTCTTGAATTATGATTTTCTCAGGGTATATGCCCAGTAGTGGGATTGCTGGGCCTTATGGTAGTTCTATTTTTAGTTTTTTAAGGAACCTCCATACTGTTCTCCATAGTGGCTGCACCAATTTACATTCCCACCAAAAGTGCAAGAGGGTTCCCTTTTCTCCACACCCTCTCCAGCATTTATTGTGTGTGGATTTTTTTGATGATGGCCATTCTGACTGGTGTGAGATGATATCTCAATGTAGTTTTGATTTGCATTTCTCTAATGATTAATGATGTTGAGCATTCTTTCATGTGTTTCTTGGCAATCTGTATATCTTCTTTGGAGAAATGTCTGTTTAGGTCTTCTGCCCATTTTTGGATTGGGTTGTTTGTTTTTTTGGATACTGAGCTGCATGAGCTGCTTGTAAATTTTGGAGATTAATCCTTTGTCAGTTGCTTCATTTGCAAATATTTTCTCCCATTCTGAGGGTTGTCTTTTCATCTTGTTTGTGTTTTCCTTTGCTGTGTAAAAGCTTTTAAGTTTCATCAGGTCCCATCTGTTTATTTTTGTTTTTATTTCCATTACTCTAGGAGGTGGGTCAAAAAGGATCTTGCTGTGATGTATGTCATAGAGTGTTCTGCCTATGTTTTCCTCTAAGAGTTTTATAGTATCTGCCCTTACATTTAGGTCTTTAATCCATTTTGAGTTTATTTTTGTGTATGTTGTTAGGGAGTGTTCTAATTTCACTCTTTACATTTAGCTGTCCAGTTTTCCCAGCACCACTTATTGAAGAGGCTGTCTTTTCTCCATTGTATATTCTTGCCTACTTTATCAAAGATAAGGTGACCATATGTGTGTGGGTTTATCTCTGGTCATTCTATCCTGTTCCACTATCTATTTCTGTTTTTGTGCCAGTACCATTCTGTCTTGATTACTGTAGCTTTGTAGTATAGTCGGAAGACAGGGAGCCTGATTCTTCCAGCTCCGTTTTTCTTTCTCAAGATTGCTTTGGCTCTTCAGGGTCTTTTGTGTTTCCATACAAATTGTGAAATTTTTTGTTCTAGTTCTGTGAAAAATGCCAGTGGTAGTTTGATAGGGATTGCATTGAATCTGTAGATTGCTTTGGGTAGTATAGTCATTTTCACAATATTGATTCTTCCAATCCAAGAACATGGTATATCTCTCCATCTATTTGTATCATCTTTGATTTCTTTCATCAGTGTCTTATAATTTGCTGCATACAGGACTTTTGTGTCCTTAGGTAGGTTTATTCCTAGGTATTTTATTCTTTTTGTTGCAGTGGTAAATGGGAGTGTTTCCTTAATTTCTCTTTCAGATTTTTTTATCATTAGTGTATAGGAATGCAAGAGACTTCTGTGCATAAATTTTGTATCCTGCTACTTTACCAAATTCATTGATTAGCTCTAGTAGTTTTCTGGTAGCATCTTTAGTATTCTCTATGTATAGTTTCATGTCATCTGCAAACAGTGACAGCTTTACTTCTTACCCGATTTGGATTCCTTTTATTTCTTTTTCTTCTCTGATTGCTGTGGCTAAAAGTTCCAAAACTATAAAACTATGTTGAATAATAGTGGTGAGAGTGGGCAACCTTGTCTTGCTCCTGATCTTAGTGGAAGTGGTTTCAGTTTTTCACCATTGAGACCAATGTTGGCTGTGGGTTTGTCATATATGACCTTTATTATGTTGAGGTAACTTCCCTCTCTGCCTACTTCCTCAAGGGTTTTTATCATAAATGGGTTGAATTTTGTCAAAAGCTTTCTCTGCATCTATTGAGATGATCATATGGTTTTTCTCTTTCAGTTTATTAATATGGTGTATCACATTGATTGATTTGCGTATACTGAAGAATCCTTGCATTTCTGGGATAAACCCCACTTGATCATTGTGTATGATCCATTTAATGTGCTCTTGGATTCTGTTTGCTAGTATTTTATTTAGGATTTTTGCATCTATGTTCATCAGTGATATTGGCCTGTAGTTTTCTTTCTTTGTGGCTTCTTTGTCTGATTTTGGTATCAGGATGATGGTGGCCTCATAGAATGAGTTTGGGAGTGTTCCTACCTCTGCTATATTTTGGAAGAGTTTGAGAAGGATAGGTGTTAGCTCTTCTCTAAATGTTTGATAGAATTTGCCTGTGCAGCCATCTGGTCTTGGGCTTTTGTTTGTTGGAAGATTTTTAATCACAGTTTCAATTTCAGTGCTTGTGATTGGTCTGTTCATATTTTCTATTTCTTCCTGGTTCAGTCTTGGAAGGTTGTGCATTTCTAAGAAATTGTCCATTTCTTCCAGGTTGTTCATTTTATTAGCTTATATTTGCTTGTAGTAATCTCTCATGATCCTTTCTATTGCTGCAGTGTCAGTTATTACTTCTCCTTTTTCATTTCTAATTCTATTGATTTGAGTCTTCTCCCTTTTTTTTTCTTGATGAGTCTGGCTAATGGTTTATCAGTTCTGTTTATCTTCTCAAAGAACCAGCTTTTAGTTTTATTGACCTTTGCTATCGTTTCCTTCATTTCTTTTTCATTTATTTATGATCTGATCTTTATGATTCTTTCCTTCTGCTAGTTTTGGGGTTTTTTGGTTCTTCTTTCTCTAATTCCTTTAAGTGTAAGGTTAGGTTGTTTATTTGAGATTTTTCTTGTTTGTTAAGATAGGACTGCATTGCTATAAACTTCCCTCTTAGAACTGCTTTTGCTGCTTCCCATAAGTTTTGGGTCGTCGTGTTTTCATTGTCATTTGTTTCTAGGTATTTTTTGATTTCCTCTTTGATTTCTTCAGTGATATTTTGCTTATTAAGTAGTGTATTTTTAGCCTCCAAGTGTTTGTATTTTTTACAGGTTTTTTCCTGTAATTGATATGTAGTCTCATAGCACTGTGGTCAGAAAAGATACTTGATACCATTTCAGTTTTCTTAAATTTCCCAAGGCTTGATTTGTGACCCAAGATATGATCTATCCTAGAGAATGTTCCATGAGAACTTGAAAAGAAAGTGTATTCTGTTGTTTTTGGATGGAATGTCCTATAAATATCAATTAAGTCTATCTTGTTTAATGTAGCATTTAAAGCTTGTGTTTCCTTATTTATTTTCATTTTGGATGATTTGTCCATTGGTGAAAGTGGGGTGTTAAAGTCCCCTTCTATGATTGTGTTACTGTTGATTTCCCCTTTTATGGCTGTTAGTTTTTGCCTTATGTATTGAGGTGCTCCTATGTTGGGTGCATAAATATTTAGAATTGTTATATTTCTTCTTGGATTGATCCCTTGATCATTATGTAGTGTCCTTCTTTGTCTCTTGTAATAATAGTCTTTGTTTTAAAGTCTATTTTGTCTGATATGAGAATTGCTATTCCAGCTTTCTTTCAATTTCCATTTGCATGGAATATCCTTTTCCATCCCCTCACTTTCAGTCTGTATGTGTCCCTAGGTCTGAAGTGGGTCTCTTGTAGACAGCATATATACGGGTCTTGTTTTTGTATCCCTTCAGCCAGTCTATGTCTTTTGGTTGGATCATTTAATCCATTTACATTTAAGGTAATTATCGATATGTATGTTCCTATTACCATTTTTTAAATTGTTTTGGGTTTGTTATTGTAGGTGTTTTCCTTCTCTTGTGTTTCCTGCCTAGAGAAGTTCCTTTAGCATTTGTTGTAAAGCTGGTTTGGTGGTGCTGAATTCTCTTAGCTTTTGCTTGTCTGCAAAGGTTTTAATTTCTCCATCGAATCTGAATGAGATCCTTGCTGGGCAGAGTAATCTTGGTTGTAGGTTTTTTCCCTTTCATCAATTTAAATATGTCTTGCCACTCCTTCCTGGCTTGCAGTTTCTGCTGAAAGATCAGCTGTTTACCATATGGGGATTCCCTTGTATGTTATTTGTTGTTTTCCTTTGCTGCTTTTAATATTTTTTCTTTGTATTTAAGTTTTGGTAGTTTGATTAATATGTGTCTTGGCGTGTTTCTCTTTGGATTTATCCTGTATGGGACTCTCTGTGCTTCCTGGACTTGATTGACTATTTCTTTTCCCATGTTAGGGAAGTTTTCAACTATAATCTCTTCAAATATTTTCTCAGTCCCTTTCTTTTTCTCTTCTTCTTCTGGGACCCCTATAATTTGAATGTTGCTGTCTTTAATGTTGTCTCAGAGGTCTCTGAGACTGTCCTTAATTCTTTTGATTCTTTTTTCTTTATTCTGCTCTGCAGTAGTTATTTCCACTATTTTATCTTCCAGGTCACTTATCTGTTCTTCCGCCTCAGTTATTCTGCTATTGATCCCTTCTAGAGAATTTTTAATTTCATTTATTGTGTTGTTCATCATTGTTTGCTTGCTCTTTAGTTCTTCTAGGTCTTTGTTAAATGTTTCTTGTATTTCTCTGTTCTATTTCCAAGATTTTGGATCATCTTTACTATCATTCTGAATTCTTTTTCAGGTAGACTGCCTATTTCCTCTTCATTTGTTAGGTCTGGTGGGTTTTTACCTTGCTCCTTCATCTGCTATGTGTTTCTCTGTCTTCTCATTTTGTTTACCTTACTGTGTTTGGGGTCTGCTTTTCACAGACTGCAGGTTAGTAATTCCCATTGTTTTTGGTGTGTGCCCCCAGTGGCTATGGTTGGTTCAGTGGGTTGTGTAGGCTTCCTGGTGGAGGGGACTAGTGCCTGTGTTCTGGTGGATGAGGCTGGATCTTGTCTTTCAGGTGGGCAGGTCCACATCTGGTGGTGTGTTTTGGGGTGTCTGTGATCTTATTATGCTTGTAGGCAGCCTCTCTGCTAATGGGTGGGGTTGTGGTCCTGTCCTGCTAGTTGTTTGACACAGGGTGTCCAGCACTGTAGCTTGCTGGTCATTGACTGGAGCTGGGTCTTGGCATTGAGATGGAGATCTCTGGGAGATTTTTGCCATTTGATATTACGTGGAGCTGGGACGTCTCTGGTGGACCGATGTCCTGAACTTGGCTCTCCCACCTCAGAGGCACTGCCCTGATGCCTGGCCAGAGCACCATGAGCCTGTCATCCACACGGCTCAGAAAAAAAGGGAGAAAAAAAGAAAGAAAGAAAAAAAAAAGAAAATAACGTTATTTAAAATAAAAAAATATTAAGAAAAAATTTTAAAAGTAATAAAAAAAAGAAAGAAGAGAGCAACCAAACCAAATAACAAATGCACCAATGATAACAGGCACTAAAAACTATACTAAAAAAAAGAAGGAAAAAAACCGGACAGACAGAACCCTAGGACAAATGGTAAAAGCAAAGCTACACAGACAGAATCACACACAGAAGCATACACACACACATTAACAAAAAAAGAAAAAGGGGAAAAAAATATATATCATTGCTCCCAACATCCACCTCCTCAAGTTATGATGATTTGTTGTCTATTCAGGTATTCCACAGAGGCAGGGTACATCAAGTTGATTTTGGAGATTTAATCCGCTGCTCCTGAGGCCGCTGGGAGAGATTTCCCTTTCTCCTCTTTGTTCGCACAGCTCCTGGGATTCAGCTTTGGATTTGGCCCTCTGCCTGTGCGTGTAGGTCGCCTAAGGGCGTCTGTTCTTCGCTCTGACAGGACGGGGTTAAAGGAGCAGCTGATTCGGGGTCTCTGGCTCTCTCAGGCTGGGGAGAGGAGGGGTACGGGTGTGGGGTGAGCCTGCAGCGGCAGCGGCTGGTGTGACGCTGCACCAGCCTCAGGCGCGCCGTGCATTCTCCCGGGGAAGTTGTCCCTGGATCACGGGACCCTGGCAGTGGCGGGCCGCACAGGCTCCTGGGAGGGGAGGTGTGGAGAGTGACCTGTGCTTGCACACAGGCTTCTTGGTGGCTGCAGCAGCAGCCTTAGCGTCTCATGCCCATCTCTGGGGTCTGCGCTGTTAGCCGCGGCTCGCGCCCGTCTCTGGAGCTCCTTTAAGCGGAGCTCTGAATCCCCTCTCCTCGCACACCGCGAAACAAAGAGGCAAGAAGAAGTCTCTTGCCTTTTCGGCAGCTCCAGACTTTTTCCCGGACTCCCTCCTCGCTAGCTGTGGCGCACTAGTCCCTTCAGGCTGTGTTCACGCAGCCAACCCCAGTCCTCTGCCTGGGATCCAACCTCCGAAGCCCGAGCCTCAGCTCCCAGCCACAGCCCGCCCCAGCGGGTGAGCAGACAAGCCTCTCGGGCTGGTGAGTGCCGGTCGGCACTGGTCCTCTGTGCGGGAATCTCTCCACTTTGCCCTGTGCACCCCTTTTACTGCGCTCTCCTTCGCGGCTCTGAAGCTTCCCCCCTAAGCAACCCGCAGTCTCCGCCAGTGAAGGGGCTTCCTAGTGTGTGGAAACCTATCCTCCTTCACAGCTCCCTCCCAGTGGTGCAGGTCCCGTCCCTATTCTTTTGTCTCTGTTTTTTCTTTTTTTTTTTTTTGCCCTACCCAGGTACGTGGGGACTTTCTTGCCATTTGGGAGGTCTGAGGTCTTCTGCCAGCGTCCAGTAGGTGTTCTGTAGGAGTTGTTCCAGATGTAGATGTATTTCTGATGTATTTGTGGGGAGGAAGGTGATCTCCACGTCTTACTCTTCTGCCATCTTGAAGCCTCTTTTTCCTTTTTCTTTATTGTTTATGCTGTTTTTCAGCTTGATCAATAATCTCTATTGATCTATATTCAAGCTTGCTAATTCTTTCTTCTTCCAGTTCTAATCACTGTTGAGTCCCTCTAGGTGTTTTTATTTCAATTATTTTACTTTTCAACTCCACACTTTCCATTTGGCTCTTTTTTGTAATTTCTCTTTGTTTTTTTTAGAATTGGTTTCATAATTTCGCTTTATTGATATTCTTCATTTGATGTGATATTGTCAACATATCTTTCCTTACTTCTTTTATCACACTTTCCTTTAGTCTGTTGAACATGTTTATAATGGCTACTTTGAAGTCTTTCTTTCTTAAATACAATTTTAGTCACTCTCACAAGAGTTTCTGTTGCTTGCTTTTTTCAGTGCATGGTCATACTTTTCTGTTTTCTTTTCATGACTCATAATTTTTGGTTGGAAGCTGAACATTTATGTAATAAATTGCCACAACTCTGTGTGCTGTTCTCCCCTCACCCCTTGGGGCCTTGTTACTGTTATTTGCTTATTTATTTGCTCAGTGACTCACTGGATTATTTTGGTGGTATCTATTTCCTCAAACACACAGTGTTAAGCTTCTGCTGTTTCTCCTTGGGGCTTTGGGAGAAAGCCCACAGTCACCCTGCTGTGACAGTGGTATTGGTAGAGCTCTATTCCTCTAAAATAGATATTCTTAATAACTCTATATCTATTAATGAAATAAAATTTGTACTTAAAAAAACTCCCTATAAAGAAAATACAGGTCCCTAATGACTTCACTGATTAATTCTATTAAACATTTTTGGAAGAAATAATACCTATTTTAATCAGAGTATTTTGGAAATTAAAAGATGAGGGAATACTTACCAACTCATTCTGTGAAGCTAGAGTTACCCTCATACCAAAACTAAGATATCACAAGAAAAGTAAACTGTGGACCAATATCTCTCATGAACATACATGCCAAAATCCTTAACAAAATATAGCAATTCATGTCCAGTAATATAGAGAAAGGATAATGCATCCTAAGTAAATTTGGTTCATCCCAGGAATTCAAGGTTGGATGAACATTTGAAAATAATGTAATTCATCATACTAGTAGATTAAAAAAAACTATATAATCCTCTCAATAGATGCAGACAAAATTCAACATTCATTTATGATAAAAGCTCTCAAAAACTAGGAATAAAAGGGCAAATCCTCAACCTAAAAAAGGACAGAAAACACCAAAGGTAACATTATACTTAATGGTGAAATATTGAATGCTTTCCCCATAGATCAATAATAAGATGTTTGCTCTCACCTCTTATATTCAATATTGCATTTGAGGACTTAACCAATGCAATAGGAAAAAAAATACAGATTGGAAACAAAGAAAAGTATTTTTATTTGCAATCAACATGTTTGTCTTAGAAAAATCTTAAGGAATACACACACATACACACACACAAATAGCTATTAGATCTAATTAGTGAGTTTAGCAAGTTGCAGGATATAAGGTTGCTATGGGAACATCATTTGTATTTCTATATACTAGCAATAAGCCATTATAAATTAAAATTTCAAAATACCATAAAAATATGAAGAGATAAATATAACAAAATGTGCACAAGACCTGAACACTGGAAAATATAGATGTTGCCTAGAGAAAATATGAGAGACCTAAATAAATAGAGATATCATGTTCATGAATTCAAAGGTAGAATATTGAGATGTTAATTCTCTCCAAATTGATCTATGTATTAAACACAATCCCAGGCAATATCCTAGAAGCTGTGGGTTGTTTGTTTTTTTTTGATTTGTTTGTTTTTGTGTGTGTATGTGTGTTTTGAGGTAGAAAATAAACTGATTCTAAAATTTATACAGAAATTCAAATGACTTAGAATAGCCAAAACTATTCAAATATTGGAAAAAGAACAAAGTTGGAGGCAATGCAGATTCAAACCATATGACACCCTTCAGAGTAACTAAAGTTAAAAAATATTGACCAAGATGTAGAGAAACTAGAATTCTCATAGATTTCTTGTGGAAATATAACTTTGTAAAACCAATTTGCAAGAAGTTTGACTTTATCTATTAAAGCTGAACATATGCCTTCTTTATTGCCACAATAATGCTGTATAATAGACCACCCCAGGCTCAGTGACTTAGGACAACAGCATTAATTCTCATACTCACCAATCTTTGGGATGTCTAAGTTTATGCTAATCTAAGATTGGTTTGGCCTGCAGGTTGGATTCACATCTGCTCCATATGTGCTTATTCTGAGGGCCCAGACTGAAGGGGCAACAGCTACATGAGACTATGGACTCCTCGTGTGCATCACCTGCACTCAGGAGCCAAATCAAACTATGCAAGCACACAAGACTCCTGCATATATCATGTCTGCTAATATTCTATCAGCCAAAAGCATTCATATGACCAAGGACAATATCAATGGGGTAGAAAAGCAAACCTGACCAACAGTAAAAGAGGGAAGGGAATAAATATTTGCTGAAGCAAAAAGTCCAAATCATCATGTCCAGCACGTCCAGCATGTAATACACCCAACATAAATGATGCCCAGGTGTACAGAGATGTGAATAAGGAAGTTCAGGGCTTCCCTGGTGGCGCAGTGGTTGAGAGTCCACCTGCCGATGCAGGGGACATGGGTTCGTGCCCTGGTCCGGGAAGATCCCACATGCTGCGGAGCGGCTAGGCCCATAAGCCATGGCCGCTGAGCCTGCGCGTCCGGAGCCTGTGCTCCACAGTATTATTCATCATAGCCAAGAACTGGAAATAATGCAAATGTCTATCAACAGTAAAATAGATAAAGAAAATGTACTACACCCACCCCTATATATATAGCAATGAAAATGAAAGAATTGTGTACACAAAAACATGAGTCTCACAGTGTTACTCCAAAGAAACCAGGCACAAACCCATTCAGTTTATATAAAGTTCAAACCACAAGCAAAACTAAATGATAAAGTTTAGGGATGCATATTTAGGCAGCAAACCTACTGAGAAAGGAAAGGAAGAGATTACCATGGAAGTTAGATTCATTGTTAGGTTTGATGGTAGGTAAGGGGAGTGGGTATTGATCCATAGGTGGCGCAAGAAGGAACTCCTGGGTTTTTGGCAATGTTCTATTTCCTGACCAGGGTGGTGGTTTCATGAATATTTGCTTTGTGATAAACCAGGGAGTTGTACATACTGGTTTTATGTACTTTGAAAACATCGGCTGTACCTCAGTCTCTGCTTCTACAGCCAACCTTCCTCAGTTCTTGAACACAATTTCATGTCTAGGACTTTTGTACTTACTTTGTCTTCTGCTTGGAAAGTTCTTCCTCCTCATCTTCCAAGAACTAATTTGGTCTGTTTTTATCACTGAGGTTTGACCTCAAATGTCCCTTATTCAGTGAGACGTTGTAGCTCTGCCTCTTCTGCTCCGGCCTCCAGCCTCCAACCCCATCCTCAGCATTTCTGGCTTGTTTTCACTGCAGTATTATTAAGTTCTGTTCTGGTGGTGGTGGTGGTGTTACTTGTTACTGTTTGTCATCCACCTCTAGAATAAGCTCCACTCTGTGCAGGTCCTTATCTGGCTTATTCATGACTGTAATCTTAGTGCCTAATTCAGCACCTGGCCACAGTAAACAATAAAAGATGCTACTGAATGAGTAAATTATTCTATTCCCATAGTGTGGCCCAGTGTCTGGCTCACGGTTAAGTGCATCACCTAGTATCTCTGATTGGTATAAGTAATGCTATTTGTGGTAACAGCATTGCTATAGTAATGCTATTCCCTTAACTCTGCATGGAATAGAAACTTCTAGTGGTGTTTTCCTAGGGAACCCACCACATAAACAAATGTTACATGGATCAACGTTTATTAAATTACTACAAAGGCGTGATTTCGTAAACGTCGCTTTTGGGCAAGACAAGACAAGCAACGCTGCGGCAGCTGTAGCAGGAGACTCAAGGAGGTATATACTCCCAACGGTGAGGCGAAAGACGCCCGCAAACACATTCAAGGCCGTCATGGCCGCGCCTCCGCGGTTCCCCTTGCGCGCCTTCCGCTTCCGGTAACGCGTCAGCCCCGCGAGACGCCCCGCTCCGCCCGCCGGGCAACCGCGCCCGCCAGAATCCTTTGTCCAATCCCGGGCCGCGCCGCGGGCTCGCGCCTGCGTAGAGGAGAGAGGTGAGCGCCGCGTGGACGACGGCCGCAGCTCGCGCCTGCGCGTTGGCTTCTCCCCAGCGATTGGCTCCTGCCTCCTAGGGACGCCACAGTTCAGTTTTCACTTTCTCTCCCCCCATCTCCGCTTCCTGTGGGCGTGGGGTTTTACTTCCGGGTTCCAGCGTCAGTCACTGAGAAAGTCGACTTGTTACCTCAGGTGGTGGGGAGTTTCAGCGTTCGTGCCTTCCTATGACCCTCTGGGGCAGGAGCAGCGTTTGGCTGACGAGCGCGGCGAGGTCTGCAGGCTCCGAGCCTGGACTCCGGTCCCGCGTCACTCCCGCCGGCGCCTCGGAGCCGCCCCGCGACGCCCGGGCGGCGTTCTTGGCACAAGGGCGGAGAGGAAGGACTGTTTGCGACGTGGAGGGTCCCGCGCGCTGCTGACGAGCCTGTGCGAACGCGGGCCCTGTGGAACCGAGAGGAGGGGGAGTCCCTGCAAGGGGCGGCCCGAAGGCTCCCCGGCCCGGGGAGTTGGCCCGGGCGCGGCTGGTTGGCAGGGTCCGACGGGATCTGTCACGCTTGGCCTCGAGGGCCTGAGGGGAGGAAGCGCGTGTGGAGGCGCGGACAGCATTTTAGCATGGGGAGGAAACTGAACGCTGATCTTCGGTCCGCGGGGGCGGCGGCGGCGCACAGGACAGGTGAGACTGCCTCTCGTGAACGCCCACCCAGAGGGCAGGCGAGAGGAGCCCGTCCTCCGGGGCCGAGTGCCCGGCGTGGCCGCTCGGGCTGTGCGGGGTTCGTTGTTGTCATTTTATTTTTTAATGAAAAATTGAGTTCCAGTCGACTTTGCATGCTTCTCATGGATGCTGAGTTGACTCACGCGTTCTTGCCTGGTAGCGCTGCTCTGGGTGGGAGGGGCGGGGGTCGGAGGTTTTCAGAATCGCTTTTGCTTTGCTGCTTCGGCTCTGACTCCACCTGTGGCCGCTTTCAGCTGCTAACACACCGATCTTCACCTGTTTCTAGTCAGTCAGCGTCTTCCAGGTGTGTAAGGCGTCAGAATTCCTGTTTCCCCTTTCGGAGGTGGAAAGTGTAGGGTGGTTCAGCACTTCCTTTGAGTTGCCTGTGAGAGGACCGCTGCATCCCCGTGGACGTTGTAAGAAGTAGCCAGCTGAAGCTTTCTTTGCTCCTTGGGTTGGGACTGGCAGTGAAGTACTTTTCTAAGGATTCTTGGTGAAGTCCGCACCTCCGCTTTCCTTCTGTATAGACTTCATTGGCCGTGTGTGACCTTTTCTTTTTTAAAGTAGGCATAGAAGAGGTCTTTCCCCAGGGAGGGTCATTTAGCTGAAAACCGAAGTAGCGCGTCATCGTAGGTTGGTCCATTCAACCCAGCAGTTTGTCTGAAGGTGGCACCAAGCAGCATTTGTGGGAGAACGTGGCACATTAACCTCAAAATTGGGGGGAAGATCCTTTGAAAATCCTCAAGTTTCTCTTAATCACCACTTGTCTATTTGAAATCCATATATTTAAATACACCTCTTTTACCCTTTATTCTCCCTGTAAGGTAAAATTAGAACAGTAAGGTTTTTGAAAATATATTCCAGACGTTAAGTGCTGTGCAAGCATACGGTGTTATTGCAGTAACGTTGGTGATCCAAGGGCCCACGGTGTTCCCCTGAAAAAGCATTAGAAGGGGAAAGGGGTTTGGATATATTTAATATTATAGGCTATGAGATAGGTAGTAAGCCTACTCAGGAGGTTTATAACAAAGCTGCTATTCCTTAATAGTGTAAAAATACTTTTCTGTTGAAAAACTGCCTTCTAGAACCGGATAGCTCTATACAGTATACTCAGTACAACAGTAAATAACTCATACTGGAGAAAAATTAAAAGTGACACAGTGTTCACAACTATTTTAAGGAAGACAAAGAACAGTGTTTGAAATTTTGTGTTTTCAGGACATTTGTCCAAGTGTAACCAGTTCTTTTTTAAAAAGAGTTGTATCAGGAGCATCTCCTGTAATCCAGACATAGTTGCTTAAATGAATTAAAATCTGCAAAGTGTCTAAAAACTTAACTGAGACGTAGTGTTTGTTAAATAAATGCAGTGTGATATATCTACTTAGTGTAATTAAATAGATATGGCATCTATTTGTCAAATGAGTCTTTCATTCCTCTACTGATGGACGTTTAAATTATTTTCAAGTTTTCCCTTATAACTAAAATGCTGCAGTGATTTTTTTGCCATTATAAGCAGTGTTTCATGTGCTCATCATAGTATTTCTATGAATCGTAGACTTGATAGCTTCTGAGAATGATGGATAATAATGGTATTAAATTACCCTCAAATGATTGTACCTTTTTATATTCACTTTCTCAAAAGATGTGTTTTATCTCCCCACTAGCCAGCACCGGATGGTAATATTTTACTAATTTTCTAATAGTTGAAATAACATCTCATTTAAATGTTTATCTTCCTTGGGTAGTAGGAAAATTAAGCATTTTTGGCCAGGTCATATACTTTGCTGATTTTTTTTTTAATTGAGTTCTGAATTTTCTTCTTTTCTTTGACTCATTTATCTACTACCACACTGTTTTAATTATTGTAGCTTTATAACATAGTTTGGTACTTTCTTTTGAAAAAAGTTTTGGGCTCTTCTTTTGCATTTTTCTTCCAGATGAAATTTAAAATCATCTTTTCAAGTTCTATAGAAAATCTTGTTGGGATAGATATTGTTTGTGATTGCATTGAATTTATAGATTAATTTGAAAAGAGACATTCTTTTGAGTTTTTCCTTCTAAGAGGATAGGTATGTCTCCTTGTTTCTTCTGTTAAAATTTTTGTTGTGAAATATACCATTTGTATATACTGTTTTAAAAAACAAAAACAAAAAACTGTATCTGTGTACTCTGCTTAATAGACCATCACAAGTACCTTAGAAGCCTTTGGTGTGTGCCTTTCTCCAGAAACAAAGGATTCTCTGCCCCCATCACCATGGTCATCCTGAATTTTGTGTTAATTATCCCTTTGCTTTTCTTTACAGTTTTATCAACCATATATGTATCCTTAACCAACATATTGTTTACTTTCACCTGTTTTTGAACTTTAAGTAGAATCATATTGTGTACTCTGTGAATTACTTTCGTTAAACGTTATGTTTCTGAGATCCATCCCTGTTGAAGCATGTACCTATAGCTCAATTCAGAAACTTGAGGACTCCTTCACAGTTCTAGGAAGTATTGAGGACCACAAAGATCCTTTGCTTATGTGGATTATATCATATTAGATATTAAAACCAACCAATTTTAAACGTAGATGTTGGTATATTTACATATAACATTAAGCATATGGTGTATTGCTTATAGATTTGTATACCTCTAAAAAATACTACTACTAATAATAGTAAACCTACTACATCTTAAACAACATTTTTAATGAAAAATAACTATGTTCCAACACCCAAAATAAGTTAGTGGCAAGAGTGTTTTTGTTTTACGTTTTCGCAAATATATTTAATGACTGGAGTCTCATGTTTGCTTCTGCATTCAGTTAGTTGCAATATACTGTTTTAGTTGAAGTATATGAAAAAATCCGGCCTCACTAAGCTGTATGTTTAGAAGAGGGAGGAATATTTTAATATTCTTTTAAATAGTTATCTTTTTCTTTAATACTCATCAAAACCTAATAGTTTCTTAACGGTTAGCTGAAATATAGAGTTTGGAATCAATGAACTTCTCAAACTATGCGATATTAAAACCTATTGGTCTAGCTTGCATTTTTTTAACATCTTTATTGGAGTATAATTGCTTTATAATGGTGTGTTAGTTTCTTCTTTATAACAGAGTGAACCAGCTATACATATACATATATCCCCATATCTCCTCCCTCTTGCATCTCCCTCCCACACGCCCTATCTCACCCCTCTAGGTGGTCACAAAGCACCGAGCTGATCTCCCTGTGCTATGCAGCTGCTTCCCACTAGCTACCTATGTTACATTTGGTAGTATATATAAGTCCATGCCACTCTCTCACTTCATCCCAGCTTACCCTTCCCCCTCCCTGTGTCCTCAAGTCCATTCTCTACGTCTGCATCTTTATTCCTGTCTTGCCCCTAGGTTCTTCAGAACTTTTTTTAAAAAAAACTCCATATATATGTGTTATTGTACAGTATTTGTTTTTCTCTTTCTGACTTACTTCACTCTGTATGACAGACTCTAGGTCCATCCACCTCACTACAAATAACTCAGTTTTGTTTCCTTCTGTGGCTGAGTAATATTCCATTGTATATATGTGCCACTTCTTTATCCATTCATCTGTCAGTGGACACTTAGGTTGCTTCCATGTCCTGGCTATTGTAAACAGAGCTGCAGTGAACATTGTGGTACATGACTCTTTTTGAATTATGGTTTTCTCAGGTATATGCCCAGTAGTGGGATTGCTGGGTCGTATGGTAGTTTTATTTTTAGCTTTTTAAGGAACCTCCCTACTGTTCTCCATAGTGGCTGTATCAATTTACATTCCCACCAACAGTGCAAGAGGCTTCCCTTTTCTCCACACCCTCTCCAGCATTTATTGTTTGTAGATTCTTTGATGATGGCCATTCTGACTGGTGTGAGGTGATACCTTACTGTAGTTTTGATTTGTATTTCTCTAATGATTAATGATGTTGAGCATCCTTACATGTGTTTGTTGGCAATCTGTATATCTTCTTTGGAGAAATGTCTATTTAGGTCTTCTGTCCACTTTTGGATTGGGTTGTTTGTTTTTTTGATACTGAGCTGCTTGTAAATTTTGGAGATTAATCCTTTGTCAGTTGCTTCATTTGCAAATATTTTCTCCCATTCTGAGGGTTGTCTTTTCATCTTGTTTGTGTTTTCATTTGCTGTGTAAAAGCTTTTAAGTTTCATCAGGTCCCATTTGTTTATTTTTGTTTTTATTTCCATTACTCTAGGAGGTGGGTCAAAAAGGATCTTGCTGTGATGTATGTCATAGAGTGTTCTGCCTATGTTTTCCTCTAAGTGTTTTATAGTGTATGACCTTACATTTAGGTCTTTAATCCATTTTGAGTTTATTTTTGTTTATGGTGTTAGGGAGTGTTCTAATTTCCTTCTTTTACATGTAGCTGTCCAGTTTTTCCTAGCACCACTTATTGAAGAGGCTGTCTTTTCTCCATTGTATATTCTTGCCTCCTTTATCAAAAATAAGGTGACCATATGTGTGTGGGTTTATCTCTGGGTTTTCTGTCCTGTTCCATTGATCTATATTTCTGTTTTTGTGCCAGTACCATAGTGTCTTGATTACTGTAGCTTTGTAGTATAGTCTGAAGTCACGGAGCCTGATTCCTTGAGCTCCGCTTTTCTTTCTCAAGATTGCTTTGGCTCTTCAGGGTCTTTTGTGTTTCCATACAAATTGTGAAATTTTTTGTTCTAGTTCTGTGAAGAATGCCATTGGTAGTTTGATAAGGATTGCATTGAATCTGTAGATTGCTTTGGGTAGTAGAGTCACTTTCACAATGTTGATTCTCCCAATCCAAGAACATGGTATATCTCTCCATCTGTTGGTATCATCTTTAATTTCTTTCATCAGTGTCTTATAATTTTCTGCATACAGGTCTTTTGTGTCCTTAGGTAGGTTTATTCCTAGGTATTTTATTCTTTTTGTTGCAGTGGTAAATGTGAGTGTTTCCTTAATTTCTCTTTCAGATTTTTTATCATTAGTTTATAGGAATGCAAGAGATTTCTGTGCATAAATTTTGTATCCTGCTACATTACCAAATTCACTGATTAGCTCTAGTAGTTTTCTGGTAAAGTATTTAGGATTCTCTGTAGTATTATGTCATCAGCAGACAGTGACAGCTTTGCTTCTACTTTTCTGGTTTGGATTCCTTTTATTTCTTCTTCTTCTCTGATTGCTGTGGCTAAAACTTCCAAAACTGTGTTGAATAATAGTGGTGAGAGTGAGCAACCTTGTTTTGTTACTGATCTTAGAGGAAATGGTTTCAGTTTTTCACCATTGAGAACGATGCTGTCTGTGGGTTTGTCATATATGGCCGTTATTATGTTGAGGTAAGTTCTCTCTGTGCCTACTTTCTGGAGGGTTTTTATCATAAATGTGTGTTGAATTTTTTCAGAAGCTTTTTCTGCATCTATTGAGATGGTCATATGCTTTTTCTCCTTCAATTTGTTAATATGGTGTATCACATTGATTGCTTTTTGTATATTGAAGAATCCTTGCATTCCTGGGATAAACCCCAGTTGATCATGGTGTATGATCCTTTTAATGTGCTGTTGGATTCTGTTTGCTAGTATTTTGTTGAGGATTTTTGCATCTATGTTCATCAGTGATATTGGCCTGTAGTTTTCTTTCTTTGTGACATGTTTGTCTGGTAGCTTGCACTTTAAAGGGATCTTTCACCCATGCATTGGTCATGAGGAAGATACTAGTTCACTGAATTATGTAGATTTCCCAAATGATGGCACATTTCAATATATAATACCAAAAACTCACTTACATTATCATCACCACTTTGGGAACCACTCCTGTGATTCATTCGTTTTTGTTGAAGTATAATAATCTACTCAAAGAATATATTATACGTTTATCCATTTTATTCTTTATGAACATATTGGTTATTTCCAACATTTGGGCTATTATAATTAGCGGAGCCATAAATGTTCTCAGTCATCTCCAAGTGCATATACACAGTACTGTTGATCGGGCATATTTGTAGTGGAAATGCTAGATCCATTGGGAGGATATTTGCATGTTCAATTTCATTAGATAATATCTAACTTTTCCCAGATGGTGATTCTGATTTATACTCCACCAGTTGTGAATGAAACCTCCCTTTGCTCTCCATTCTCTCTACGTATGGCATTGTCCAACTTTTAAAATCTTTGCTGGTCTGGTAGAAGTGAAATGATATATTACTGTGGTTTTAAACTGCATTTCTCTGATTACTTAAAAGAAACTCAGGGTCTGTTTTCTACAGGCTGCTTGTTTTTTCTTACTAATATCTACGAATTAAAATGAAATATGTTATATATACTAGTTGATGAACTCTTCCTGTTGCTAAAAAAGTTACTAGGATCATTTATTTAAACAATTTAAAAACATGTAAAGGCATGTTTTAGTCTTTCTTCCCTGTACCTGTCCAGCTCATTCCCCCAGTGTATTTTTTTATATTCCTCCTTCTTACTCTAATTTCTGCTATTATGCTCCTTATTTTCCTCCACTTTTCAGTATATTCTAGAAGTCTTCACAAATAAGTATAGACGAAGCGTACTCATTCTATAGAGTAGGAAAAGCAGTTTTCTACTTTGTGGCTGTACCAGTTTTACCTAATCTGTAGTAGATAGAGTATTTGATATTTTTCTAATCTTTTGCTATTAAAAAAAAACGAAACAGTGGTGCATGGAGTAACTTTGTAGAGTTGTCATTTTGTATGTGAGATTTCTATACAGTTAATTTCCAAAACTGATTGTTGGGTCAATATGTAAATGCTTTTGAAATTTTGGTAAATATTGCCAAATTGCTTTTCCTTGGATTTTGCACTCTTACCTGCAGTATACCTAAGTGACTATTTTTCCTAAAACCTCGCCTCACGGAATATGCTTATAAATTTATAGGTTTTGATAGTGTGATCAGTGAAAAGTGGTATCAGTTTATTTGAATTTACATTTTCTTGGACCGTTTGAGCATCTTTATATATGCTTAAAGGTCTTTCCCCCCTCTTTTTTTGTACTAACTGTTCATATCCTTTGTCCATTTTTCTGTTTTTTATTGGGTTGTTGAACTTTGGGACTTCTTTACATACTCTAGGTACTAATCTTTTGATAGTTAAGTAGGTTGCAAATTCTTTTTCTCTTTGTGGTGCTAGTAATTCTTAATTTTAAACATTTTTATTTCATGTCTGTATATTTAGAATTGTTATTTGTGGGTAGTTTGGAGTATAGCTGTAATTTTAACTTTATTCACATATGGATAACCAGTTGTGGTAGAAATTACCATTGAATCCACTTGGGTTTGAAGTTTTGGTGGTGGCAGATTCTTGACTAGTGATTTAATTTTTTTAATAGTAGCAGGATTACTTAGATTCTTAAAGAAAATTATGTCAGTTTTGGTAAATTAGATTTTTTCTAGGACTCTGTCCATTTTGTCTAAATTTGTAATATTTATTGGTACAGGGTTGTTAAAAGTGCCCTCTTCCTATTTTTAATGTGTGAAGAATGTGTAATTATGTCTCCTTTTTTCATTTCTGATACTGCATACTTCTGTTCCCAACTCCCCTCCTCCTTTTCTATTAATTCATCTTGCCTGTAGTTTATCATCTATCTTATTAGTCTTTTCAGTGAATCCTTTTTTAGCTTTGTGATTATCTCTATCATGTATTTGTTTTTATTTTTTAATTCTTTTTTTATTAATTTATTTGTTTATATTTTATACTCAGCTGCGTTGGGTCTTCGTTGCTGTGTGCGGGCTGTTTCTAGTTGCGGTGAGATGGGACTACTCTTCGTTGTGGTGTGCAGGCTTCTCATTGCGGTGGCTTCTCTTGTTGCGGAGCACAGGCTCTAGGCTCTCAGGCTTCAGTAGTTGTGGCATGTGGGCTCAGTAGTTTGGCTTGCAGACTCAGTAGTTGTGGCACATGGGCTTAGTTGCTCCGCAGCATGTGGGATCTTCCCAGACCAAGGCTTGAACCTGTATCCCCTGCATTGGCAGGTAGATTCTTAAGCACTGAGCTACCAGGGAAGTCTTATCATATATTTCTTTTTGTGTTTATTTTTTGTTTTTTCATTTATTAAACTATTTTTGAGATAGCTATAGATTTGTATGCATGTGTATGCTTTAGATATGCTCATTTTAAAGAGCATCAGTTGGAATTTTAATGCAATTTTCAAACATTTTTAGCTGGGATATATAGCCTATTTACATTTGCTGCAGTTGCTCTTATTTTTGCTTTCTATTTGTCCTGGCTGTTTTATATTTCTTTTTTCTCCTTTTTTGTTATTTTTTTTAAAATAGCTATTTAATATCTTATATCATTTCATTTTCCCCATATATTATTTCAGAAGTTTTATACTTTTTTCTCTTTTTATAGTTATCCTAGAAATATCATGCATCCTTGACTTTTCAAAATCTAAAAATAACCAGTAGGGCTTCCCTGGTGGCACAGGGGTTGGGGGTCCGCCTGCTGATGCAGGGGACGCGGGTTCGTGCGCCGGTCCGGGAGGATCCCACGTGCCGCAGAGCGGCTGGGCCCGTGGGCCATGGCCGCTGGGCCTGCGCGTAGAGGGCAACAGTAGAGGCTGCGGTGGTGAGAGGCCCGTGTACCGCAAAAAAAAAATTTTTTTTTAATAATAAAAATAAAATAACCAATATCTTTACCTTCCTCTTAGATAATACAAGAACCTTAGTAGTTTAATTTTATTCAGCCCCTCATGACTTAACATGTTATTATTATGTAGTTTAATTTTTTTTTAATATTCTTATAAGACAGAAGGAGACCTGTTTAGAATTGTTATTGTGTCTTGCAGTCAGTCCTTTTTTATATTTCCCACATTTTTGCTACTTTCTCTATTATTCATTGATTGTTTTATCTTTTAGACCATCCACCTAGGGCCATTTTCCTTCTGCTTAAAGTCTATCCTTTAGAATAGATGAACTTTCTTAGTTTGTGTTTACCTGAAAATGTCTTTGTTTCACCATCACTTAAGGAAGATGTTTTTGCTAAATATAGCAGTTTAGGTTGGCAGTTATTTTCTTGTAGCAATTTGAAGATCTCATTCCTCTGTCTTTTGGTTTCCATTATTGCTATTGAAAAGTCACCTGTCAGTCTTTCGGTTCCTTGTCTCTGGCTGCTTTAATATTTTTCCCTTTGTTTTTAGCTTTCTGCTGTTTCACTGTATCTATATTTATCTTGCTTGGGTTTATTTGGCTTTTTTAAGTCTGTAAATTGGAGGTGTTTTGAAATGTGTTTATTGACTTATTCATAACTCCTAAACTGTGAATTTCCATTTTTATGTTCTATTGATCTGTTTGTCTTAATGTATAAATAAATCTTTTACAACCTTCATAGTAAATATTTTCTCCTGGTCTTTTGCTTTTCTTTTCCTTTGTTTCCCACAGTTTCCCCAACAGACTGCATTGCCAAACTCATGGATTTTTGATAATCTGATAAGTGAAAAGTGAACCTTGACAATAAAACTCTGGAACTGGTCTTTTGAGAGGAGTAGGACTGCGACTACTCTTTCAGTTTTTTCATCATAATTGGTTTATTCAGATGTTTCTTCCACTTAGACCAATGTTAGTAAATTATATTTTTATAATTTTCAAATTTATTGGTATAGTGTGTGATAATTTATTATTTTCGAAATTTTTCCCTGTATTTGTGGTTAGCCTTCTTTTGTTGATATTTAATTTTTTCTCTTTATTGATTATATTTGCTAAAGGTTACTTATTCCAAAAGAACCAGTTTGGGGACTTCCCTGGTGGTCCAGTGGTTAGGGCTTCACCTTCCAATGCAGGGGGTGTGGGTTCAATCCCTGGTGGGGGAGCTAAGATCCCACATGCCTCATGGCTGGCAGGGGTGGGGGGACAAAAACCATAAAACAGAAGCAATATTGTAACAAATTCAGTAAAGTTTTTTTCAAGAAATGGTCCACATTAAAAAAAATCTTTTTTTTTAAAAAAAGAACTAGCTTTTGGTTTTTATTGTTTAACTCAATTGGCCTTTTGTTTTTAAATTTGGCCTCTTTTTATTTATGAATTTTCTAAGAAGTGTCTGGGGCATACTTTCTGTTTTTTTCTTAAGAATTTAGTAACACTTAATTGGATAACTAAATCCCTTGGTAATATTCTATGTTAAAGACTCTGCCCTCCTTGGTACGGTGAAATAGACCCTGTTTAGAACCTTTGGGTACACCTGCTCCCTCATTAAATATTCAAGACCCCAACTCCTGAGGCCTGTTTTGACCAGTTGAAGCACCTGCTTCACCCTGTGGTTATCCTCCACTTCTCTATGAGCCACCTTTAGTAAATAGGCCTATTCTCTGCCCAGGGCATTTGTGATGGGATATATCTAGGGGTGGTGGTGATTAAAAAAAAATCATTGTTATGGTATGGATTAGATGTCACTTTCCCTTTTGTTATATGTGATAATCAAAATAATCTAAAGCAGGTCTTAAAATGTAATTGACCCTGAGAGAAATTTAGTCTTAGGATTTTCTTGTAAGAAGGACAAAACTACTTAACAGTATCTTTGTAGTGTATAAATACAGTAATGTGTTTAATGCAGCCATTTCATTGCAGGCTGATAGTTTGATGCTGAAGCACAAATTAGTAAACGTGGTTTGATGAGCCAGAACAAAGGCCGGTTCCTTTATACAGATGTCTGAAAATGGCACCATATAAACTTCGAAGTGATTCTAATAAAAAGTGCATAATCTTGAATATGGAAAGTATGTTCTCCAAAGAATCTGTTGACTTTTTACACAGCATAGCAAGAAAGAAAACAAAATATGATATAAGATTATAAGCATCTGTCTGATATATAGAAATCTTTTTTATAGTAGAAATGGATTTTGAAAATGTTAAAACAATCTTCAAAAATTGAATATTAAGTCTAAAAGTAAGCCACAGTTAAATGAAAAAATCATAGTACAAAGGGATTTTTAGCAATGGAAATAATTTTTATTTTACTTTTAAATTTTCTTTATGTTTTTATACAGCAGGTTCTTATTAGTTATCCATTTTATACATATTAGTGTATACATGTCAATCCCAATCTCCCAATTCATCACACCACTACCACCCGCAGCCAATTTTCCCCCAGCAATGGAAATAATTTTTTAAAGTTTTTAAAAAGAAGGCAGTTGCTCTCCCATTGCATATGTTAAATATGCAAAGTGATTTTGCTATTTTAAATAGTAATTAATCTACGTGATTCTTTATGAATTTAAGTAATTTCCTTTGTGAGTTAAGGTTTTCCTGTATGTTTTCTATTTGTACAATACCATAGCGGCAATGATTCTCTAGGAGCTCCTGATTAGTTTTCCGCTAGCAAGTGCAGATACGGTCCAGGAAATGCGTATGGATGTCTTAGATTACTTGGTTAAAACATAAGCCAAAAGGAAAGACGTCCTTAGATCAGGCCAAACACCACACACACACACACACACACACACACACACACACACGCACACACGCACATACGCACATACGCACACACACACTCCAACTTTATTTTTCATGAGTTTTGTTAAGGCTGTGTGGCTTAGTGGGAGGGACAAGCACCCCATCCCAACCCTGGGTGCTGGTATCAGCATCTCCTGGGCATATATGGAGTATCCAAAACCATATTCAGTAGACCTTTTTTTTTTGTAAATTACACAGCAAAGCCCCATGAAACTATAATCAGCGAATTTACTAGACAATAATGGGAAAGCTTTATAGCAGCGGTGAGTTAGAATAACTTGGGGTCACTGTGGTGAAAAGACGTGGATTTCGGTTTAGGTCTAGGATTTGCAATCCAGAATGGTTACTGAATAACCTGCAGGCAAGACCTTCGAGGGAATTGAAGCTTGGAGCGACCGTTGTAAAATAACAATAAAACTGGCCACCTAGGAGTACTGGGAGACGTCAGAAACAGGGAACTGAGGACACTCTGCTTGTCCAGCCCTCGGACCAGACTGCGGCTCCCCGACCCGGCGCACAGCCAGGCTACCTGGCTGTGCGCGTGTGCGCGGCTCGCGGTTCGCCACCCGCCCTCGTTGACTTTTAAAGGCACAACCCGCGCCGCCCCCGCCACACTGGCTTTCGCTGGCGGGAGGGGGCCGGAGGGGCCAGCTGGGCAGAGGGACAGCCCCCTCCGCCACACACCATGAGGTGAGGAGGAGGGGCCGGCTCTAACCCCCACCCAGCCAGGGGCTCCTGGAGACACCTGCGTCTGGGGCCTCCCACCTGGCCGCTGAGCTGCCTGCCAGAGAACTGGGTGACGAGGAGACTGGGAGAAGGGACGGACTGGGTGTCCCACCTTCAGGGGGCTTTAGGGAGTGAAACTTTGGTGGGGCCGCCGAGGTAGGTGGTGAACAAACGGTTTTATGTACTTAAGGGTTTACGGAGCGCCTTTGCCTCCTGACTCATGGGATTCTGCGAGGGTGGAGTGGAGAAACCCTTGCCGAACTGCCAGAGAGATGGCATCACTCTTTACAACTCTTCTGTGTGTGTAGACATCTGTGTGTGTACAGTATTTTAGGAAGTCTTTTGAATTGTAAAGCAGTGATTCCAAATGGACTTTTGCACTTCAAATAATAGCAAGGGTATCTTGGTTTTTATTCTTTCTGTGGGTGATTATCTTGACATTAGAAAACATTTAAACTTTTGTACGTGGTAGACTTTTTTTAATTTAAGAAATTTTAAAAATTTAAAGTTTAAAAATTTTTAAGAACTTAAAAATTGTTATAAAAATCATACATTTCTCATTCTGTAGTATTTTTTAATAGAGAAGCTTTATCTTATGGGCCTCTTACTGTTTTGGCTTATGGGAAATGTTATTTCCATTCATTTACTTTGTGTTCATTTTAAAAACTAACTTGCTACTACGTAGGGCCATGGAAGATCTTTTTTTCCAAAATGAAAATAGCTTTACTTCCCCAGATTATATTTATGCTTACGTAAAATTTCAGATAATACATAAAGCTGTAAAAAGAATGAAACAGGAATTACCTGTACTTGACCTACCCAAAGATAACTTGGTAGAGCGTTGAGTACTGTGGTACTAGGAGCTCTGCTGGGTACTGAAGGGCTTTGTGAGCAAGACAAAGAGTATTTGCCTCTATGGACCTTACATTCTGCTGGGAAAGATGGACACACACACACACAAAAGTAAATTGACAAAATAGCTGTATGTTGTAATGAGTGATTTAAAGAAAATACCTACTTTAGGTGGGGTGATCAGAGGAGGTTTATCTGAGGGAATAACTTGAGATTTCACTAAAAGAAGAGAGGGAGCTAAGCCGAGGGCAAAACAGGAGAGCGAGCGTTTCAGTCAGAAATAACAGCAAGTGCAAAGGCCTGAAAAGAGCAAAGAGCTTGAATGGAAAGACCAGGGTAGCTGGACCGTAGTAGTAAGCCAGAGGAGGGAGGATCAGGTGAGGTGGAGGAAGCAAGCAGGGGTCAGATTTCACAGGGCCATGGCAGGGAGTGTGTGTTGTATTCTGGGGGGCAACGAGAAGCCGCTAAGGGTTTAAGTAGAGAAGTGAAGTGATTTGGAATATGGATTGATTCATTCAATACATGAATGTGTATTGAAACCTTACTGTGTACCAGGCACTGTTCTGGGCACTGGGGTACAGCATGGAAAAGGATAAATTCCTGTATTCATGAAGCTAATAATCTAGTGGTGGGAGCATAATCAAATAAACAAGAAAAACATCAGATATTGATAAGCATTATACAGATGATGACCATTGTTTAAATCATAGTATATGTTCTTAAGACTTTGTGTATATATATATACATACTTCTTCTTTGTTATCAGCTTTTCTTTCCCCTAAACAACTTATGGTAGGATTTTTTCTGTGTTACATTAAATGAACAGCTTTCTTTTATTTGGGAGCATCAATTTGTTTTGTAGATTAAGTATGGCCAAAATAATACTACATAAATGAAAAAATACTGTGCAGCAACAAAAACTTATCTAAGTCATCTGTTTGGAAAGAAGTATATAGTAACTTCCTTTGGACAGTCTGACATGTGGCTCTCCTACCTCATCCCATGTTCCAGCAGCCCCTCATGATAACTTTGACCTGTTAATGTGGTTAGTTAAATTTATGGATTTCCTATTTATTGAACCAATTCATACATTCCTAAAATGTACCTTAATTGACTTCTGTTATTATATTAGTGTCCTGATGGATTCTCTTTGCCAATACATATATTTTAGGATTTTAGTATCAATATTCATGAGATAGATCTATAGTTTCCTTTCTTAGTATTTTCTTTGTCAGATTTTGGTGTTAGCATTTGACTGCTTTATAAAAAAAATTGGGAAGCTCTTTTTCTGAGTTTTGGAACAGATTAAATTGCATAAGTATTATTCTTTCATTTAATTATCAAATACATATTTACTGAACATTCACTGCGTGCCAGGCATTGGGCTGATGCTGGGTAATCACAAGTAGACAAAACAGACATGATTCCTGTCCTCATAAGGCTTGGTTTATTAGGTAAATAGACATTAGTGAAATAATTATGATTATGTAATTATAAACCATGATAAATACTCTGAAAGAAATCATTGAAGATCTACTTTGACTGTTCTTTTCATGTATTTGAGTAAATGGTTATTGCGTTAATACACACTAAAAATTAATTCTTTTAAAATTAATATTTGTTGAAGATTTGATATGTAATTACTTCTGTGATAAATACATAAGTAAATAAAATGCGGTCTTCATAATTATAAAAGTTAAAATAAAAATAATGGTGATAGTAGCTACCATGGTAGGTGGTATATTGCACATTTTTTGATTGAAGAAATTAAGACTTACATTAAGTAGACACTTCAGTTATGTCTGTGACACCTCCAGTTGTACACTCCTCTGGAAATTCCACTAAGATTATAGTAAAAGAGTAAAGATATAAATCCACAAAGATCAAGAGAGTGAGAAAGGAGAAGATAAATGAAATCAGTATTTGGGAAACTACAAAAGAAGGTGGTCAATTACTAAATGATTTAGTGGATTAGAGAATGCTGAAGGCTGAAGAGAGGTAAGCCAACAAGAGCAAGCCAATTCCCTCCACAGAATCTGGAAAAGGCTCAGGATTTAGAGGTACCAAGTACTTCTCAGGGCAGGAATATGGGTGGAATAGAAATAGAAGTATCTGTAAACTGTGGTATCTTTAAAAAGAAAAGAGAAAATACAACTTACGTAAAAGAAGAGATTCTATTTTTTAAAAAGGGAGAGAAATTATTCAGGAAGCAGGAAAGGATTAGATAATAAAGCTGAAGAACTCTCCTAAAAAATAGAATAGCCACAACAATTAGACGAAAAGAGTGAGAAAGTATTTAGAAAATAAAGGTCCAGTCAAGGAAGTTTTTCATCTAATCCAGTGGTAGGGAGAAAAATCTATAACGAAATCAGTACTATAAATATGTGGGAGAATCTGGAACATGATACAGTGGGTACCCAGTGATACCAACAGCCAGTGTCATTGAGATGGGATATGTCATGAAAGGTTTCAGAGAGGTACTGATACCTGAAATCTAAGTAAGTATTCAAATGATAAGCCAAAAAAGGGCACTAGTGTAAACATTTTCAGGGCAATAGAAATAGCAAATGCAGAGGTGGAAACACGATACACATGAGGAACTGCAAGCAGTTCATTATTTGAGAAATTCAGTATACTTTACAAAAAATAGCATGTATAGGTTTATAATAGTACACCTTTTTTCAAAAAGGATTTGAGGTAGAACTGTGTGAATATATTTAAGATTCTTTAGAAAAAGTAGCAATATTGATTATATCATTCATTATGTCAAGAGGGGAGAATTAAATTGGGATTCAGGAGACCAGGATTCTAGTGCAGACCTACCACTAACTTGTTGAGACCTTAGTGTGATAATGTTGTTGACTGCCTTCCCAGTAATCACCTCCCTTTTTCTTCCCTTCCCCCAAACCACAATTTTGTCTAGCTTTTGGGGTGATCCCATGCTTCAGGAGCAGTTTGGGCGGGTGAGAGTGGGGGGCTGTGTGACTATTAGTTACTCTAAGCTCATTATGGTAATTCCACTCTCTTTGGTTAGTGATTGTTTTAGGAATAAACGTGTGACTCAGTTCTGGCCAATGAGGTGAGAATGGGGTGCCTGCAGAGAGAATTCTGGGAAAGCTTTCTCACCAAGGACAAAGGAAAAGATGCACTCTCCCTGCCTTCATCTTATTCTAGCTCTGAAGATGTGTTTGAGCCCAGTGTAGGGATGCAACAGAGCAGTTTTCAGGCTTAAGGGTTCCCTCCTCTGCTCCTGAAGCTGAGGATTGTTTTTAAAAATATGGTGCCTTTGTTGCTACTCCTTTTCTAAGTTGCAAGTGTAATCTGGTTTGGGAGGGTCTTTACTTCCAGCTCTGCTTTCCTCTTTGAGACCACTGTCACCAGGAGATACAGCCCTTGCTTTCCAAAGGTCACACACTCACTCTCGGAGTATTTTGTGAGCACATTCTAAGATCTCCAGGCCACCCGGACACTTTCATTATAGAGACTTTTTCTCGTTTGTCTTGATAAAATCCAGGGTATAACATAGTACTAGATACATAGTAGTCATCACTAATAGTTTTGTTTAATGTTTTGTTATTACTTATTTAGGGGTGGGGAGAGGTTTTATTTGTGTTCTATTTGATTTTATTATTTCCAACCAGTAGAACGTGGGTGTGGTTCTATAATCTGTGCATTTTGAAAGTTTTTTTTCAATGAGGCAAAATTGATTCCTGTTTATCTCTGTGAAGAAAATTTTCTTTAGAAATCAAATAATTGGGGGAAAACCACTTCAATTTATGTGTGTTACTACTTCTTATACAGCAAATTTAGCCTTTAGCTCTGGAGACTTGACAAAGAAGGGAAACATTACAAAATTGTACCTAATGCAAACTAGATGCTCAGTAAACATTTATTTATATAGTAGATATGCCTGAAATAGAACTATTCACTTTATGATTTAATTTTTTCTTTTTTCATTTTAGCATTTATGACATTAGCAGAGAACAGGACTATGTCAAGAATTCTGGGGGTATACTTGGTGAAAATGAATTAAGACCACCCTCCCAGCTACATTCCCTGTTAGAGAAGACCAAGACAAGGTTCATATCAGAGAAGAGTGGGTATTAAACTAAATGCTATAAGCTATTACTAATGAATCCAAAGTTGCACAGTACAGTTTTTTAGATTTCAATTTAGATTGTGTAAAATGAAAGGACTTTTTAAAAAATTATAACTTCCAGTAGCTACAGATTTCTTATAATTATTAGTCCAAAATTGATAGGTGATTAAGTTTGCAAATTGCATCAGAAAAGGTGTGTGTGTTCAAGAGAAATTGTCACACTCCTGTATTTGTATTTCTTTGAAATTATGATTTATTTTACTTGATTTTAAATTGAGATATTTCAAATAGTAGAAGTAATACATGCTTATGTAAGAAAAATCTAAATTGTAGTGATATATATAAGGTAAAAGTATAAGTTCTCCTTTTTGTCCACTCTCCAATCACCATTGGTGTATATACCGTTAATGGTTGGATTTCCCATCTTTCTACATCTTTTTCTGTATACTTCCAAACACATAATTTTTTATGGTTTTTTTTACCAAAATGACATATAATACATATTATTCACTCAGTAGTATACAATAGATATCTTTGTACGTCAGTATATACAGATTTACTTTGTTTTTATTTAGTAATTGCAAGGTGTTTCCCTATTGATGGCAATTTAGGTTGTCTCCAGTGTTTTTGCTGTTATAGGTGTTGGTGCATGGAACACCCTTGTACATACAACCCCTGCACTTATGCTAATATTTCTGAGGAATAGATTCCCAGAAATGGAATGGTTATTTGGTATGCCATGCCCATTTAAGTTTTTGTTACTTTCTGCCAAATTGTGTTCTAAAAAAGTTGTATATATCTTAAACTGGCAGTCCTTTGATATCTTAAAGGTAAGGGTAGTACATTTTAGGATTAGGTGATTAAAGAATGGGCTGTTCCTTCAGCAACTGTCAAATGACCTACTTAGAGGAGATAAAGTATATAGGCATGGAGAGTATTAAAAGGTGTAGGTTGCATTCTACTAATAAGGGCCTTTAATGGCACATATTGTTGGGTTCTTAGTGTTTCTGTCTTTGATAAGTGCTATTGCTTAATTCACAAACATGAGTTGTGGTCATGTAAGTCTGGGGGAGATGTAGAAGTGGCTAGATTCTGTTAGATTACTGTGACCCCTAAGTTGTTGACGTTTGTTCATCTCATTATTTGCTTTCAGACCAGATGCTTATAGAATGGAAAATAGATACCTGTGGTATAGCATCAGAAACTGGTTTATAATTTTTTTATCTCTCTTATTAGAAGTTGTAAAGAGAGAAAAAAGTGTCCCGAAATCAGACACTCAGTATCCCTGTCATGGATTTTGAGATGGGGGAGATTGATGCAGGGCGCTTTGAGCAGAATCCAACTTGTTGTGTCAAGCTTGACCTAACTTTTTTTTGCGGTACGCAGGCCTCTCGCTGTTGTGGCCTCTCCCGTTGCGGAGCACAGGCTCCGGATGTGCAGGCTCAGCGGCCATGGCTCACGGGCTCAGCCGCTCCGCGGCATGTGGGATCTTCCCGGACCGGGGCACGAACCCGTGTCCCCTGCATCGGCAGGCGGACTCTCAACCACTGTGCCACCAGGGAAACCCAAGCTTGACCTAACTTTTAAGATCCAATCCACAAATGGCAGAGAAACGTGCCCAAAGCCAGGTGCTACAGGAAAGAATATTAACTCAGTTTTCAGAGCCATTTTGATTGAACTTCAGTTTTTTCCATGTGCTCTCTGTTGGTCACTTAAACCATAAGGGATACTCTTTATGCTTTACAGACAGGTACTTTTCAAGTTACCTTCTTAGATGTTGCTTTAGATTTCTTTGTGGAATAGCCCCCTCTTCTTTCTCTTAATATTCTGATCATCTTGAATGTTTAACTAGAGCATGTGCATTGCTCAGCAAAAAATGAAACTATCCATTTATTTAATGCTCCTCGTTTTGTACATTTGTTTTAGGTGGTTAAATGAAAGCGCATTGTATGGAAAGAGACAATGTCAAATGATTTATCAATAACATTCTCATTATCTCCTTAATTATAGAGCAGGAAACTTGTGCTTTCTTGAGAGTATAATTGAGGTCATTTATTATGAAGTCATGAAAGATTCAGGGTTTATTGTGGTTTTCCACTAACTTCTCTCTTGATATGCTTTTCCTTCTGCCAACTGTAAAATTATTACTTTTCTAACATATGGCTATTTGGAGAGTGCTGACATAAAAAGGAAGCATTTTTAACCATAAATAAATAGTTTTAGAAGTTACAGTATAAAAGTACAAAATAAGTCATTTCTTACTTGTTCCTCCTTGTTTATTTTAAATCATTACCATTAGTCCTAGCTTTATTGGGAGCAGTACTCCCCACATTGTATTAGATAGGGTTTTTTAAATTGCATTATGTCTCACAGTTTTCAGTTTATTATTGTGCGTTGACGCTCAAAATTGGGGATATATGTAGTATTCAGTACTTCTGAAACTTAAAATCTATTAACATCTTGCAGAATTTAGGGAAGTTGATAATCATAGATTGGTCATTTCCAAAGCTATGACAACTTTTATTTCTTTCACTTGTAAGCAACATCTTTCACAAATATTAAGCCTCATAGTATAATTAGATTCTTTAAATATTATATTGCCTTTTAAAAAAATTAAATACTAGGTTTCCAAAATTATAATTTTTAAAGGAATCCTGATTTGCATTTGAGCTAGCTCTACAGATTATTTGTAAAAGGAGTTTGCAAGTGCATAGGCTTCCCAGTTTGTTTTGAGGAAGTAGCTAAAGAAAGCCATAATTTTTTAATTGTTATCACTGATGTTTTGCTATTTGAATCTCTTTAGAATATCCATATTTTTCACAGCACTGGTATACTGATATTGAAAGAGAGAAGGTGAAACTGAGGAAAAATAAAAGTAAGATACAATCGATATAGATCAGATGTGCCAACTTCAGAATATTAAGTTTTTTCATCCTCTTTTCTTTCTTTCCTTGCTATTTATAATCTTTTATTTTTGATACTATGAAGTATTGTTATCAAAATCATCTTTAAATTACCTTGGGAATTGAAGCATTAGGACAGTTTAGTCCAAATTAATTTTACTGAAATGTTTGTTTTGATTTCTGTAATAGTCTAGGGTTTTTTAATCTGTTGTTCATAAATTAATTTTAATTAAAGAGCTTATGTTTTCTTTAACTTTTGAACTTTAGTGTAATTGGCAGAGTCCTGCTATAAGTAGGAAGCCATACTAATGTACTTATTTATACTGTAAGGCCCAAACTTCCAGTCTTACATAAATTATTCTATTATTTACAAATAATCAGTGTGTATCCTCCCCCCAACCTTGTTAAAGAGAATAGAGAGGATATAAATAGAAAGGAGTAAACAAATCAAATAGTTAAATGTTATGAGAACTCATTAGGCTCAGTTCTTGCTAAGTGAGGACTGGTAAAATCAAAAGACACAAGGGCTCAATCAAGAGAATTACTGGATTGAGTCAGTAGTTCTCAATTAGGAAACATGCCTCTCATGGGAGGGGTATACCAACATCTTTGGGATAACACATGGGTATGGTTTGAAAAAAGCACTTTCAAAAAAAGTAATAAAGTTTTATTTTTGTAAAATGAGGATTTTATAATACAGCCCATAAGAAGTAAATTTTAATAGACATGTACAGGCTGGTGAGGAAGCCCCAAAGAAATATGATTTCTAATGTGTTTGCTGAGTGTGCAGTAGTAGGCTCCTTCCAAGGAACCTAACAGACTTCCTTGGGGATTTGGTGCGAAGACAGGAAGGGTAAGTTTATCAAAATGTGGCTTAGGTTTAAAAAAATTTAAGAATGAGAAGCATTGGTCTAAGCAGTTGCTGACCACCAACTTGACACTACAGTTGCATCTGCTTTTACCCAGTATGGTTACAGCACCCAGCTTTAAACCAAAAGGGATTTATTCTTGCATTAAAAGTAATTCACCCTCAGTTATAATCCATTTAGGTTATTTTCACATGTGAGATCTTTTAAGATAGTCCAGATATGGTAGCCAAAACACATTGTAAATGTCTTAATTATACAGGAAGGAAATAGATGATTATTTCCTATTATCATAGATGATATATTTCCTGTATCAGTATTCAGTGATATTTAGTGTGCCACTTTTCCCCATCCTTTGGTTATCTTAAACAGTTGCATTATTTTTGTTTGTGTTTTACAGTTTTTGAGACAGTGTCCTTGAGTTCAGACTCTCTCTTCCAGAGGGCAGTTTCAATTCTCCATACTTCTTACTTGGACTCTGCATCTGAGCATGGTTTTCAGTACAGTCAAGTGACTTTGGTGAAAAATGACATTTTCTTAAATGAGGTGAGGTGCTTGGTACACACTGTGTCTGTGTGTTCGTTTTATTTTAGTTTTAAAGAAATAGACCCATTATTTTTGATATATAAGCCTAGTTCTTTTTAGCTATCACATTTCAGCTGAAATAAAAGATCCTTGGAAATAGTCACTTGAAAGGTAATTATAATATATTCTACGGAATAGAAAAATAATAAATTTCATTAGTCTTTTAGCAGGAGGAATTCAGATGATGCATTTTTAAAAATTAATTTTCAAGGCAAAATAACATGTTTATAACATTTGATTATTCTCTCCTTATACAGTACAAAACTTTTTACCAAGAAAAAAAAGCAAGTAACTATACTCACGAAGAACTTCAAGAAACTTACGGATTTCTTCTGTTTGAAACTGAAAATCAGGTAAGGGAATTCGATCTTAGAAAAGTAATTTTGTGATGTTAATGTACAAAATTAATTATATCATTAAAGTTAAATATTGGTATTTTAGGTCTATAAAGTTTGTAAGATTACCAGTTCATCAGTCTTTTTTGTTAGTTTGGTGGCAATGTAAATGACAGTGAAAGCTTGTCATGAAAGAGATTGGATTTCTACAACTTTCCATAGGTTTTCTTTAGTTTTATCTTGAATACATTTGTAAGCTCGTGGTGAGATTTTGATTAATACAGATTTCTTAAGTATTAATAATGACTTTTAATGGAGTGAATGGATATTTTCTATTCTCGGTCATTGTTTAGATAGATATTTTCTATTTCTTGTGGAGGTTTTTCAAGTTTAAATTACATGATTTTGGGGACAAGATGAACACGTTCAGCATTCTAGTTACTTGGAATTGTTTCATGCCTTATTTTGAAAATTGAACATCCATATTATTGGTTGTACCTAAATTGTGGAGAAGGAAACTGCTGTGTGCAGGTATGTCTCCAGAGATGTGTGTGGCTTCGAGATACAGTTCAGCAATGCTAGAGATCTATAATCCAACTTAAAGTAATTCAAAGGTAGTATTTCGGTTGAGGTCATGATTTTTAAAGAACAGGGATAGATTTGCTAAAGAATAATTAACATTACCATATAACTTATGGATTATATAGTAATACTAGAGAGTTTATTTAACTTCCAAATAAGATATGTTATGGATTCATACCCAAAAAAAAAAAAAAAAAGCATTTGCGGATAAGACATTTTCAAATTTACTGATTCCCAAGCTGTAATTGAAAAAGAAATCTTCAAGAGAGGACTTATCTGTGAGCTTGTTTAATTTGGTTTTGCTGGTGACATTTTTGTTAACAGGAATAATAAAATTTCACGAAAAAGTTTGAACTGTTAATATTAACTAAAACACAATTGCCTTACATAAGCTTACTTTGTGCCATGAATGCATACAATGTACAGATTCTGTATTGAAAGTTTGTATATAGATTATAGAGTTATTTCATTGACCCTCCCAAGAACGATATGATAAGCAAAGTACGATCTTTTGTTTAAGGCAAAGTTGGTATGTCAGCGTGGACTCTGTGTTGGCAGCAGTGCTATCACCACTCTGGGTGACCCAGGGAAAGGTACGTCTGTAAGGAAAAGGAATCTCTTTTACAAGGTGAAGTGGGGTTTAGTTAGTTACATAAGATACCTATGTTAAATGCTAGTTTCATTGATGATAAATAGTAATCTTTGGAAGCAGACCTTTAAACATATAAATGAGCTTTGAATCTAAGACTTAAGGTTTTCTAATAGGAGTTATCTTTTTTAAAAGGATGGTTGGACTAGAAAAGGTACTGAAGGTATCTTTCAGTGCCAAGAGTTTAGTGCAGTCATCTGGGGCTAATGAGGATTTCTTCGGAATTATCATAATGGCAGTTAGGAACACATAATAGATGGAACTGACGCACCTTGGCAACTGTGGAATGTGAGGAGTAACAGAAAGGAAAGAATCAGATATAAGGTAACTTACACTGCATTGATATTGTCAGTAGAGGAGAGACACGGAGGAGAGGAAATTGTAGCGAAGCTGTTGAGTTAAACGAGAAAGGTAATCTTATTGTCAAGAATGCGGATTAGCACTAATTTCTTTAAGCTTCACTTTCCTCATCTGTAAAATAGATAAAACTATCATCTAGATTTGCTGTGAGGATTACATGAGACTGTGTCAAGTGCTTAGCTTGGAGCTTACACCTAAATGAACACTACTACTTCAGTGAGCTAAATTTGAGAAATAATGAGGTGGTCATAAGTGTTTCTGAAAGCTGTCCTGCTGGTGGTAAAAATAGTTGGAAAAGGGATTAGAACTGGAGGTTGGGGTTCAAGGTGGCAGCGGGTGGGTGTTAGTTGAAGCCAAAAACATTGTTACATGGGGCAGCAAAGATGGCAAGAGCAGAACTTTCAGGTGGTTATGGGAGCAAGGGATGGGGCCCTGGGGCAAGACTAGGAAGAGGGAGTTGAGAGCAGTCCAGGGGATGAAGAATCAGGAGGTGGAGTTTCACAGAGAACAGAAGGCTGTAAGGAGGGGTGTTAGCAGTGTCAGATGCTACAGAAGTTGGAGATAAGCACTGAGAAGGATTACTGGGCTTCATGGCTACATTCCTGCTGACCATTTCTTTTAAATAACAACTTTATTGAGATAACATTCACATACCATTCATTTCACCTGTTGAAAGTATACAATTTTTTTTAGCATATTCACTAAAATGAATATGCAGCCATCAGCACAATCAATTTTAGACCATTTTCATCAGTCACTCCCCACTCCCACCAGCCTAAGCAACCAGTACTCTACTTTTTGCCCCTATGGATTGGCCTATTCCAGACATTCCATGTAGATGGAATCGTATATGACCTTTTGTGACTAACTTTTTTACTTAGCTTAGTGTTTTTGAGATTCATCCATGTTGTAGCATGTACTTCATTCCTTTTTTGACTGAATAATATTCCACTGTACCACATTTTCTTTATCCATTCAGCACTTGATGGACATTTGATTGTTTCTACTTTTTGGCTATTATAAAAAATGCTACTATGTACATTCTTGTACAGGTCTTTATGTGGGCATGTTTTTTCATTTCTGTTGGGTTTATACCTAGGAGTGGAATTGCTGGCTCATATGGTAACTCTGTGTAAAACAAATGTTTTTTTAAACTTATATTCAGCTCTTCTAAAGGACATGAAAGGGGATAAGTTCATAACCCCAATAACAGTTTACCTAAAACCTATTTTTCCTTCTCCCCTACTCTTTTTAACCCCCGCTTCTTTTCATTATGAAAAATGCTAACATAGAAAAAGTAGAGAGCATAGTATAATATACCTATCACCTACATTTAACAGATAATGTTTTGCATTATTCTCTTCATTTGTTTAAAAAATTTTTTTTTTCTGAAAATTGTGAAAGTGAATTACAAGCAAACACCTCAGCTTACATCTCTAAAAATTAAGGCCATTTTTGTGCTTTACTGCAATCGCATGAGTTTATTGTTGATGTTTGAGAGGCTGGCTTCAGTAGGGTGGTGGAGTAGATAGAGGCTGGATTGCTCCTATAAATACACAATCTTCTTCATCACGTGTACTGGGGGTAATAATAAAATAGCACTACTGCCTGTGCGTGTTCTATAGTTTTGGGCTCAAATAGAAATGGATAGTTCTGTGTATAAAAGTAATCCTTTATATTACTGTAGTGTATTATAGTTTTAAAAGTTTATGGATCTTTTTAAATCTTCCTGAGAACCCTGTGATTTATGTATCTATACTCATGCCCACCCTGCCCGCTTAAGTGACATACTCCTCAGTCACATGGTTATTATTAGCAGTAAGTGAAAAACCTGGAACTGGAACCCAATCTTCTGGCCACAAGTTTATTGCTCTGTCTGCTATATCCATGTCCTCACCATTGTCTTTTATATTTCAAAAGAGATACTTCAGGAATATCTCTGAAATGTGTCCTTTCCTCCTTATTCTCACTGCTGCTGCCGTGTGGGGATCCTCTTCTCCTGTCGTAACTTAAAGGAGTCTCTCCCCTCTTGAGACTCACTTCTCTATTAAGCTGCAGTGGGCTGTGATGTGGCTACAGTGGTGAACAAAACAAATATAACCCCCGCCTCCCTGGAATTCACAGCCCAGCAGAATAAGCTGCTTGAAGGCAGGACCTCGTTGTATTTCCCTTTGTGGCACTGCTGCCTGGCACACAGCTGCAGTGTAGTAGACCTCAGCACACATTCTTAAATATGAGTACTTACTGAGATTTTTTGCAAAAAATAACTTGAGAATCAGATTACTATAGGCCTTTTCACTGAATGATTGCATGGAGAAAAAAAAGACTCACGAAGACTTTTCCAAAAATGTGATACTCTTATCCCTTTTCACTTACCATACCCAAATAGAAAATTGGTTGTCGAACAGATGTATTGTATCTCAGCTCTAATGTTTCCATACCTTTAGAATATCTCAAATAGTTTTTAAAAGGTAAGCAGTTTCAAAATAGTTTTTTAATGTTAGCATTTACTTGTCTTTTGTGTTGTCTTGTTCAGTTAAAGGTAACCCATGTGTAAATAATCTTTTTAAAGTGTAAATTAATCTATTTTTATACTTTTATAGGTGTATACATTTCCAAATACTCAGACTATCTTCATGCAAGACCTTGGTATCATGGGAAGTCTGGTTATGTTGTAATTTTTAATCTAATTAAGGTAAAGACTAAATGTGCTTCTATGTAATTTTTCTTTTAAAAATGAAAGATTATCAGTCTGTGATAATGTTCTTTGCAGATCATTTGCTACACATAGTCCTTGCCAAAGACAGCTATCTAAAGTCAGAAAAAATAACTGCTTTTTGCTTTCCTTTACGGACAAAGCTTTTTTTAAATTCATTTTATAGATGATCTATGAATATGTTTTTTAAAAAAAAGCTTCAAAATAATACAACAGGTATTCAGTGAAAAGCTTTCCTCTCACCCTGTCCCACAATGCCACTTCTTAAATAGTAAATAACAGAAAACAAGTAGCTGCTTATAAAGCAGTGTGATTTCAGTTATAAGAGATGAATTTAGAAAGCAACGTTCATTGATTTAAATTGTCAAAATGAGAAACCTTTATATATTTTTTTAACCCCTAAAACATCGAGACCTTGTTCACAGTTTCATGGGGCACCTGCAACTGATGATCTCAGAAATGTTTAAATGCCCTTAAATAGTCCAGTATAAATGAATCACGCAATTAGAATTTTCACTCAAATAGTAGGAAAACTCTAATTTTAGAGGTTGGGGGGCTTTTTGAGGACATATTCTGTGGTCTTGTTTTGTTTTTGCTTTTGTTTTAGCTTTCCTACTATCTTAAGTTCTTTGGTTATAAACCTAACACTACTGATTTTTTTAAGAGTGTGAACTCTTCATATTCCAAAACTTGTCCCCAAGAACTGGAGGGAAAGTAGCATTGCATTGGCTCATAGTCACTGCTTCCCTCCCTTACTCTTCCCTCTCCTGCTCTGTGATAAGTGCTGTAGTTCTGCCGCAGACAACGTGCCTGTCAGCTCAGGTAACAAACATTTTTTGTTTATGTCAGATTGTGCCTCGCCATTGGTTTCGTGCCCCCATATCCCACCCTGTCTGGTGGATACTGCTGTTTAGTTTTTGCCTATGTGCTCTCAGTCTTCCTTACTTTACTGCTTAGAAGCCAGCCCTGCCCAACATCATAAGCTGTTTAATGGGGAGAGGATACAGGTTTTGATTGCTCACTGAAGTACCATTTATATCATTTGTCTTCTTAGTATTGCCTTTGGTGGTCCTGTTGATGAAGAGGCGGGACCTTGACAGCAAACGTGTATATGTTCTTTATTAGGCTACTTTTAAATAAATCCTAGAGTAAGATTATTGCTATTTGAAAACATTTGATTAGTCTTAATATTTTCATTCTAGGGAAGAGTCAAGTTTGTGTCTGAGAATTATACAACTAACTATACCAGCCCATCTTCTGGCTATGATTGCCACGTGGCTGTAAATACTAACAAGGTTTCTCACAAGACAAGTCATTTTCGCACCTTTGAACTGAATCAGGTATAGTCACCTGGGAATAAATCATTTCTAAATCTAATGAGTTAAATTTTGGGGTTGGGTAGGGTTGAAATAAACTTGATGCACGTGGAATTCTGTAGTATTACCCTGATAATACTTATTTTGCTTCTTTCAGTATTACCTCTATGAACTTTCAGGCAGCACTGTTATTGAGCGACCCAGACAGATCTGTCCTTATGTGATTGTAGCTTTTCAGTACAGGGAACCTAAAAAAATGGCAGCACCAGCTCATAATCATAAAAGCATGTAAGTAATTATGTACATACTTTGTTTTACTGGATTTCTTTCCTTTGCTCTTATAAAATATGTTTCTTTTTTTTCCCCCTAGACTTGAACTCAAAGAAGATGGTAAGAAATTATTTAATTGGTTCTTTTAGCTGTTTCTTTAAGTAAATGTTTTGTTCATAAATAAAATAATCAGTTTCTTTCTTACCCTCATTTCTTACAGTTCTCATCTATCCATGGAAAGGGAAATTAATTATTCAAGGCTGTCTGATGTGTGATATAACTCTTTGGTCCTCTTACGGTACATTGGTTCCAAAACAACTGTAAGTATTGAATAAGTGCCTTTACTGATGCTTGTATAATTTTTTGATTCTCATTTTTAGGTCTTGCTTGTTGGCACTGGTGTGAAATACAGCAACTGTACTTGGTTTTAGATTACTCTTGGGGAGATGTATACAGCACAGGGCCATGACACAGGAGACCTAAATTCAGATATAAATCTGACCGTTGCCTTGAAATAAGTTAGTTTTATAATCTTTGACAAATCACTTTTTATATTTTAGTATCTTAATCCATTTATGGGAGAATGATCGCTCAGGCTAAGATGCTAGAAGTTTGACTTTCCCCAAGAAACAAATTGGACTTGCCTAGATAACAGTTGCAACAGATTCTAGCCACTGAATTCTATTAGAATCTTTATAAGGTTTGCAGTATCTAGTTTTTCAATTTTCACATGATTTTCCTAGACTAGTATTAGAGTAGCTTTTACATGTATTTACATTATGATGAATTACAGTATTTGCTTCTGCAGAGAGAACTGTGAAGGGCATCTTGTGATATCTTTTTGTTTAATCTATTCTTAGTTTGCACCCAAAACTGTTGAAAGTTAGACATGCTTTAATTGAAAAATAAAATGAAAACTGGTGTGCTATTAGAAATCATTTACTTTCTACTGGCCTTTTTTAAGAAGAGGGAGGGAATTTTTAGCCCATAGAATAAATTAAGGATTCTGTGAATAAATAAATGGGAGAGAAGGGAAAGTTCTTTCTCACTGTAGAGTGCAACTAATAGGTATAGAAAGAGTGATGGAATTTGGAAATCACATTTTGGCAACATCATAATAATCAATGGAGGCTTGATATAGTAGGTGAAAGTTTGATGGTATTTACATATCTCGCAAAGGAAAAAATAAAGACTTTACAATGGAAGAAGCTACAGATACCATCTTCACTAAGTGGTTAAGTTAATGTCACCAGGAGAGGAATAAACATCATGTGCTTCCTGATATGATGCACAGAGAATAACACGATATCAGTCTGTGGTGCTCCTGCCAATCTAATCAGGAAGAAATGTTAGACATGCCCAGATTGAGGGACATTCTGCAAAATAAATGGTCTATATTATTCAAAAATATCAAGGTCACTGAAGATAAAGACTAAGAGATTGTTGCAGACTGAAGGAGACTAAAGAGACATACGTAAATGCAATGTAGCATCCTGGATTGGATCCTGAACCAGAAAAAAGTACCTTCTTTTGTTACAAGGGACCTTAGTGAGACAGTTGGCAACATTTGAATGAGGTCTGTGGTTAAAAGATTGTCCTGTATCATTGTTAATTTCTTGATTTTTGCTAATTGTTTTGTGGTTATATAAAGAAATATTTTTCTTAAGGGTACACATTAAGAAGTATTTGGGGGGAAAGGAGGCATCTGTAAGTCTACAAGTATTTAAAAATGAGTTTTAAAGAAGGAAAAGGTAGTCAGGGGAAATGATTCAAGTCTGGCTGCAGTTCATCCTGTGGCACTGCATGGTCGGCAGTCCCATATTATCAAACGTTCTTACGTAGTGTAATTTCTAGAAGATTCTCATTCCAATATGCATAATTCTTCCACATGTCTGGATATTTTGGTTATAACAGAAATGCATGCATTCAGAAAATGTGAACACATTTGCAGACCATGGTTTATGAGGTCACATACTCAAAAATCTATAATATTTATGAATATGTACATTATTTGATCTGGCGTTTATAGATTTAAGAATTTTTTGTGGTTATAATATTTTTGTTTGCTTTATATTAGAAAACCAAAACTTATGAAGCTGTAGTTTCAGTGTTTATTACATTACATGATATTGTTATTTTGTTTTTTAGACCACATGAACTAGATTTTAAGTATGTAATGAAAGTGTCGTCTTTGAAAAACAGACTACCAGAAGCTGCTTTTAGAAAACAGAATTACGTGGAGCACAAAGGTCTGTTCAGATATCATGGTACACTGCATGTCCTGAGCTTTGTTCCAGTTCTTTTCCACCCTCTCTTTCATACACACATGCACGCGTGCATGTGCACTCTCTCTCTCGCCCTCTTACTTCTGTTTTCCCTTAAGTAATTCTTAAAAGGGTCTTTTGTGAAAGGTGTAGAGTAGCTCTGTGATTCAGTTCTTGGGAGGTTCCCTTTCTGCCTACTTTCTGGAGAGTTTATATCGTAAATGGGTGCTGAATTTTCTCAAAAGCTTTTTCTGCATCCATTGAGATTATCATGTGGTTTTTATCCTCCAGTTTGTTAATATGGTGTATCACATTGATTGATTTGCGTATATTGAAGAATCCTTGCATTCCTGGGATAAACCCCACTTGATCATGGTGTATGATCCTTTTAATGTGTTCTTGGATTCTGTTTTCTAGTATTTTGTTGAGGATTTTTGCATCTATGTTCATTAGTGTTATTGGCCTGTAGTTTTCTTTCTTTCTGACATCTTTGTCTGGTTTTGGTATCAGGATGATGGTGGCCTCGTAGAATGAGGTTGGCAGTGTTCCTCCCTCTGCTATATTTTGGAAGAGTTTGAGAAGGATAGGTGTTAGCTCTTCTCTAAATGTTTGATAGAATTTGCCTGTGAAGCCATCTGGTCCTGGCCTTTTGTTTGTTGGAAGAATTTTAATCACAGTTTCAATTTCACTGCTTGTGATTGGTCTGTTTGTATTTTCTGTTTCTTCCTGATTCAGTCTCGGAAGGTTGTGCTTTTCTGAGAACTTGTCCATTTCTTCCAGGTTGTCCATTTTATTGGCATATAGTTGCTTGCAGTAGTCTCTTATGATCCTTTGTATTTCTGCAGTGTCAGTTGTTACTTCTCCTTTTTTCATTTCTAATTCTGTTGATTTGAGTCTTCTCCCTGTTTTTCTTGATGAGTCTGGCTAATGGTTTATCAATTTTGTTTATCTTCTCAAAGAACCAGCTTTTAGTTTGATTGATCTTTGCTATTGTTTCCTTCATTTCTTTTTCATTTATTTCTGATCTGATCTTTATGATTTCTTTCCATCTGTTAACTTTGGGGGTTTTTTTGTTCTTCTTTCTCTAATTGCTTTAGATGTAAGGTTAGGTTGTTTATTTGAGATGTTTCTTGTTTCTTGAGGTAGGATTGTATTGCTGTAAACTTCCCTCTTAGAACTTTTGCTGCATCCCATAGGTTTTGGGTCGTGTTTTCATTGTCATTTGTCTCTAGGTATTTTTTATTTCCTCTTTGATTTCTTCAGTGATTTCTTGGTTATTTAGTAGCATGTTGTTTAACCTCCATGTGTTTGTATTTTTTACAGTTTTTTTTCCTGTAATTGATATCTAGTCTCATAAAGTTGTGGTCCGAAAAGATACTGGATACGATTTCAATTTTCTTAAATTTCCCAAGGCTTGATTTGTGACCCAAGATATGATGTATCCTGGGGAATGTTCCATGAGCACTTGAGAAGAAAGTGTATTCTGTTGTTGTTGGATGGAATGTCCTATAAATATCAGTGAAGTCCATCTTGTTTAAGGTGTTATTTAAAGCTTGTGTTTCCTTATTTATTTTCATTTTGGATGATTTGTCTGTTGGTGAAAGTGGAGTGTTAAAGTCCCCTACTATTATTGTGTTACTATTGATTTCCCCTTTTATGGCTGTTAGCATTTGTCTTGTGTATTGCGGTGCTCCTATGTCAGATGCATAATATTTACAATTGTTATATCTTCTTGGATTGATCCCTTGATCATTATGTAGTGTCCTTCTTTGTCTCTTGTAATAGTCTTTATTTTAAAGTTTATTTTGTCTGATATGAGAATTGCTATTTCAGCTTTCTTTCAATTTCCATTTGCATGGAATATCTTTTTCCATCCCCTCACTTTCAGTCTGTATGTGTCCCTGGGTCTGAAGTGGGTCTCTTGTAGACAGCATATATACAGGTCTTGTTTCTGTATCCCTTCAGCCAGTCTATGTCTTTTTGTTGGAGCATTTAATCCATTTACATTTAAGGTAATTATCGATATGTATGTTCCTAGTACCATTTTCTTAATTGTTTTGGGTTGGTTTTTATAGGTGTTTTCCTTCTCTTGTGTTTCCTGCCTAGAGAAGTTCCTTTAGCATTTGTTGTAAAGCTGGTTTGGTGGTGCTGAATTCTCTTAGCTTTTGCTTGTCTGTAAAGGTTTTAATTTCTCCATCGAACCTGAATGAGATCCGTGCTGGTAGAGTAATCTTGGTTGTAGGTTTTTCCCTTTCATCACTTTAAATATGTCCTGCCACTCCCTTCTGGCCTGCAGAGTTTCTGCTGAATGATCAGCTGTTAACCTTACGGGGATTCCCTTGTGTGTTATTTGTTGCTTTTCCCTTGCTACTTTTAGGATTTTTTTCTTTGTATTTAACTTTTGATAGTTTGATTAATATGTGTCTTGGCATGTTTCTCCTTGGATTTATCCTGTATGGGACTCTCTGCACTTCCTGGACTTGACTATTTCTTTTCCCATGTTAGGGAAGTTTTCAACTATAATCTCTTCAAATATTTTCTCAGACCCTTTCTTTTTCTCTTCTTCTTCTGGGATCCTTATAATTCAAACATTGGTGCTTTTAATGTTGTCCCAGAGGTCTCTGAGACTGTCCTCAGTTCTTTTCATTCTTTTTTCTCTATTTTGCTCTGCGGTAGTTACTTCCACTGTTTTATCTTCCCGGTCACTTATCCATTCTTCTGCCTCAGTTATTCTGCTATTGCTTCCTTCCTGAGAATTTTTATTTTCATTTATTGTGTTGTTCATCATTGTTTGTTTGCTCTTTAGTTCTTCTAGGTCCTTGTTAAACGTTTCTTGTTTTTTCTCCATCCTATTTCCAAGATTTTGGATCATCTTTCCTATCATTACTCTGAATTCTTTTTCAGGTAGACTGCCTATTTCCTCTTCGTTTGGTCTGATGGTTTTTTACCTTGCTCCTTCATCTGCTACATATTTCTCTGTTTTCCCATTGTGCTTAACTTACTGTGTTTGGGATCTCCTTTTCGCAGGCTGCAGGTTCGTAGTTCCTTTTGTTTTTGGTGTCTGCCCTCAGTGGGTAAGGTTGGTTCAGTGGCTTGTGTAGCCTTCCTGGTGGAGAGGACTGGTGCCTGTGTTCTGGTGGGTGGGGCTGGATCTTGTCTTTCTGGTGGGCAGGGCTGTGTCCAGTGGTGTGTTTTGGGGTGTCTCTGAATTTAGTATGATTTTAGGTAGCCTCTCTGCTAATGGGTGGGGTTGTGTTCCTGTCTTGCTAGTTGTTTGGCATGGGGCATCCAGCCCTGGAGTTTGCTGGCCATTGGGTGGAGCTGGATCTTAGCGTTGAGATAGAGATCTCTGGGAGAGCTCTTGCCGGTTGATATTACATGGAGCCGGGTGGTCTCTGGTGGTCCAGTGTCCTGAACTCGGCTCTCCCACCTCAGAGGCTCAGGCCTGACACCAGGCCGGAGCACCAAGACCAACCATGTCAGCCACACGGTGGGTCTAGGGAGAAACGGAATTTTTCACAATAGCATTTTAAAATAGGAAATGTTCTGTGTTTCTGGTTTTCTTCACAGTCTGTTGCCAAGATATGTGCTTCAATATGTATGAGGTGGAACTATCCAACAAACAAGGGGAAAAAGTAGATAAACTAACAGAGTACATTAAAAGGGAGCAATTGGTAAGAATCATCAGTTTAAAATATTATTATTATGTTTTCCTTAAATTGAGAAATTGATATCTATTTATTAGTTGGCTCTGCCTAGATTGAATTGTTTTAGCTTGCTTAAAAGGATTTTTTTTTTTTTTTTTTTTTTTGGTCACGCCACACAGCTTGTAGGATCTTAGTTCCCTGACCAGGGGTCAAACCCTGGGCCCACAACAATGAAAGTGCCAAGTCCTAACCACTGGACCACGAGGAAATTCCCTTCAGAGGATATTTATCATTTAATATTTATTGACATGATATTTATTGGCTAACATATTCATCCCCTTTGTATCTTAGTTTACTTTTTCTGTGTCTCACTAGTCAGTTCATACTCCTGGTTTTAAGTATAGGAGGACAGTTTTTCTCAAATCCTTTTTTGTTGTTGTTTTTGTTTTATGATGGAAGAATTGAGTAGATCCCTAGTATTTCTGCATTAATCAAAGGAGATTGATTTGTGGGATATTTCTTTAAAAGTGACCCTTGTCAACACATAGGTGTATAAAGAAAGAAAAGTTGCTGCTTCTATTGTTTTCATAGCTTAGAAAAGCACGATTCTACTGAGAAATATGTAACATCCAAAGACCTCTCCACTGTGTTAACCAGGGCTCCTCGGTCTGAGGAAAGGAGTAGATGCTGACCTTATAGTGAGTGATTCCCAAACATCCCAAAGGAAACAGTGTGCGTGATAGAAGTGACCAAACAAGTCTGCTCAGCCCTTTAGTGGCACAACGGACTTATCCCCGTAGTAGACAGTATGAAACCAGTAAATTAACAGAATAGATAGGTGAGCTGCCTTGGGGGTAGTGTCAGGTAAGATGCTTGAGTTGCATGTAACAGAAATTCAAACTGGCTTAAACAATAAAGAGTTTTGATAGGCTTACTTTTCAGTTTTAGATGGTAAAGCAAGTTCAAGTGCTGTTTGCTCAGGACTCTTTTTCTTTCAGCTTCTCCCTCCTCTGTGCAATAGTTCTGTCCTCGGCTGCCAGGCAGGGCTGCGTGCCTCCTTTTTGCATCCAGAGAGAACCCGTCCTCCAAACCATGGCTTATGTCCTTAGACCAGTTCCATCATCTGCATGTCTCTCAGCAGTAACTAGAAAGCGAATGGCCCACACTGATAAGTTCAGGCCACTCAGAGCCCACCTTCCAGAACTGGGTGCGAGGTCAGTGCCCCCCATTCTGCAGTAAGGAGGTGCAGTGGGTGACACAAGATGCTGAGCAGATAACCACTGAATATCGACTGGGATTATAGGCTATGTGTTTTTGAAGTAGTGTAGTTCATTTTATATTTGGAAATTCAAAAGAAGGAAGTTCAAAGATACTTTCAGAAAATGCATTAGTGAAGGGTCTACTTGTGAGTGCTTCTGGTATTGAACTCAGGAGACTCGGTGCCCAGCTTTACTTCACAGTTTGTGTGTTAATTACTTAACAGAAATTACTTATCACATAAGGTCCTTCGCTCTCAGTGCTCCAGGCTGCTTTTCCTGCCTCATTTTATAATGAATAATCTTTACATATCGGTCTCCCTACCTAGACATTGAGCTCCTTGAGGGTAGGTATCATGTCTTAAGCATCTTTGACACCTTGGTGCCTGGTGTATAGTGGACGAGCAGTAAATGTCCCTTGTACCTACAACACTGGACTTCAAGAACAGTACTGAGGAAGGTCTCTTCTTTAAAAGGTGGTAAAGACATGTATGGCTGGATTTTTCTGTGTGTGAATGGAAAAGGCTAGAAGTAGATATTTCAAAGATTCTAAGATTTTTTTCCCCACAAAGGTTAAAATAGGAATTTTATATAGCCCTTTCAGCGCATAATTTGAGAGACTAATAAGATACACTACATATTTGTTTTACTTGCACATATTTTGGAATAAAGAAATGTACAGTTTTAAGCAGATACAGGATTTTACTTTCATCTATATTACAAAACTAAAATTCAGAATAATGTAGCTAATTATTGTCACTTTTACTCTTTACACCGATAAAAAAATAAAACAAGAATTACATCTGTTTGCTGATAAATACCAAAGATATGGGTATATATAACTGTTGATACATTTATTCAGTAATTCTTTCTTGAATGCTTACTGTGTGCCAGAAGCAAAAAGACAAATAGTCCCTGCCATCAAGGAACTTACAAGACTATAGGAGACAAAAATGTAAACCAACCAATGCATAGGGGCTGTGATAGAAATGTTTGGACACTCACAATAGTGATTGTTCCTGTGGGTGAAGTTTCAGTCTCATAATTAGTTCCAATAAACAACTAGAAAAGACGTCTTTTTTTCATACTTGAGTTGTTGAATAATTTATTGATTTATCATATTTGTAGGCTTATGACCTGTCAATTTTTGAAGTATGTTTTATCACTTTATAAAGTGGTATATTTTATTGTTTTTTTAACTGACAAATTATTGTATGACATTGAATTTTATCTTTGTTAAGGGTATATAGGCTTTTGAAATGGTGACTAATGGGGAAGAAGAGCTGTTATCTCTGTGATTTAGAATGACAGAAGATGCCACTGGAGACTGTGGTAGAGGGAAAATAGAAGTATTTATTTTCATCTGCATTTCTTATAACCAGGGGACCTAATGATGTTATTTTCTTTTATTACTCATCTCTTAGGAAGCTGTAGAAAGGATTCTTTTAATGGATAGTATCTTCCAGTTTTTCTAGTCCCAGGATTCTGTGATATGTTTTGTATTAAAATGAGCTTAACATGTTAATCATAGGTCTGATTGACCTTGAATTTGTAGTGGCTAAATGGGAACAGAGCGGCTACTTAGCAGGATGAAATGTCCAACATGTCAATGAAAAAAATGAAAGACGTTGTTTCTGATTGATTTGTTATGTAGTTGAACACTATCCTAAAACTAACCCATGATGTTCTAGTTATTTATTATATGTAGCCATAACAAGGCCAAGATTACTTGAATGCTAAGGAACTTGCAGTTTCTGATACTGGGGACAAAATTGTCCTGATTCCCATAAATACTGACATTTCAAGAATTTTCTTCTTTAACTTTTCATGAGCTTAAAAATCACTGAAGAATGTGGTAGAGGGAGAAGGAGAGAGTAATTGAATCTTCTTTCTTGCTATTTTATGTTTAAGGCAATCATCAAATGCTTAGAAGATCGAGAATTTTTCATTTTACTTACGTCGTCAGCCTTTATGTCAGAAACAAGTAAGAACAACTTTTTGAATAAATGTTTTTCAGTATGTTTACTTTTATTGTATAAGATCAGCAACCTCACTTTTCTTCTGATTCTCATTCTGTGTAGGTTTTGGAGAGGAGCAGATGGGTCTTCACGGGTTGCATTTATTCCATTCATCCCCGTCAGCAGGTAAGGACCAGGACTGGCAGTTCACTGCACCTGTGGGCCATTTTTCAGTCCTCATCTTAAACTCTCAGCAGCATATGACCCTGGTAACTCTTTTCTTCTCTTAAATAACTCTTCCTTTACTCTCCCTGGTTAATCCTTCATCTCCTTTCTTTGTAGGCTTATCCTTTCCTGTCTGCTCCATGTTCAGATATCCACCTGCCTATGGACATTTCTTTCTACTTAAATGTCTCAGATGGTCCTCACATTCAGCATGTCCAAAACTGGATTCATTTGTTATTGAACAACAAGAGCTGGGAGTTGGTTTTATCATAGTCTCCCGTCAGTAGGACTTAAGGTCCTCACAGAAGCACTTCCCTCTGTCTGGACTACTTGTCTCCTTCCCCCTGATCAGATGATGTTGACCACCCCCCGAGCCAGGACCAGGAATTGCCTGTTAGGGGCAAAAAATATTGCTCCTGCAGTATGTAAATAGATATACAGTATATCTGTGGTATTAGAATTTCAGAGGGCAGTTAGGAAACAAAGTCTAGAAAGGCTCTCTCTGGTGGGAGTAGATAATGAATAAAATTGGAGGAGAAGTGCTGGTCTAGCCACTTACCCATAGCTGTCAGGTGTCAGTTTAAATATCACTTTATTTATTCCCATCACCACTTTTCCTTCAGTGAGGACCCCTAGGCTTTTCACCAATATAATTTAAATATTTATTTTTATAATTATTTAATGCCTGCCTTTCTTGTATTCTACTGCATCCCTACTGCTTAGAAATGTCAGGCACCTAAAAAATAATAAATGCTTGCTGAGCAAATAAATAAATTAAAGTAAATGAGTCATTTCTTTTTGTCATATGAGGAAATTTTCCTCATTGTTTTATAATCACACTGTGTATGTTTAAACATAATTTGTATATAGTATATAGTATTTATAAAGCTACAACCAACCCAAAAAAATTTTTTTAATTGATATTTTTAAATTGTATTCAGCTACTCAAAGCAGAGAACTACTGGCATTACCTGTTTGGAATAAGCAAAATATTACCAATTATAATAACATAATGGCAATAGCTGCTTGCATTTTTCAAGCATTTACTACATTGATATTCTGCTAGGCACAATTGATTTCACAGCCCTTAATAGGTATTTTTATTATGACCATTTCAAAGATGAGGAAACTGAAACTTAAACTTGCCCAAGGTCAAACAGCTGAGTCTGAGCAGGCTTCCAGCTCTGTTCCCACACTGCCTCCCTCCGTATGCAGGAGCTCTGCCTTTATTCTTATTTTTAGGTGTACACTACCACCTGAATAAGAAACATTAGTTCCTGTACCATTTGGTGTTGAACAGCACAGGATTTCTTTTTGAGTAAACATTGGATTGTTGTGTTCAATGTTCACAGCCTCCTCTAGTTCATTAAGACACTTTTCTATTTCTGGTCACTCAGAAATGTTCAGTGCTGTGGTTATTTGTTTTAAATTGAGTGACTCTTCGCTTAGCAGACTTAAAAAGTTCTTTTTCTTAGATTTCATAATAGCCTGTTACAAATCGTTCTGACTTCTGCCTTTCCAAATTCTTGAAATAATGAAGTTGTCTAGAAAACTACTGCTTTATTGTGAACTGTTAGTAGTACCTAAGAACTTTGTCATGTTTTATTTTTCCTTGTTACTATCTAAATGAACTGCAGAGAAAGGAATTTTTATTTTAATGGCTAGCCACATTTTCCTATTTATTTTTATTTGCCATTCTTTTCCTGATACCTGCTCAAGTATAAATGTATTCAGCTAGGTGTTTCTTAATTTTGCAGTTACTTTTTCGTTAAAAAGAATGGTATAATTCATACTTCAGTTTAGTAGGCACCAAAGGTCTTTATTATCTGTGGGTTTTTTATTACTGATAAATTACATTTTCTAGGATTTTATTACCTATTTCTCAGTGACCTGACCTTTTCTCTTTTTTCCCTGTACTATTTTCCTTTAGGTTATTGAGTTGCTGAAAAATTAGCATTTCAGTCAGAGAGTGAACCAGGGAGAGGAAGTAAAATACAGACTAGTCAGTCTAGTTACATAATATTAAAAAATTTCATTTGATAGAGAAGGTGATGAAATATATACCAGTAGTTACCATGAGACTTGGGGGTTACTTAGGGTTTACTTTCTTTTAGTTCAGCTGGTTTGTGTTGTAACTCTAGTTTCTTCCAGTTTTATTGAGATATTATATAATTGACATACAGCACTATATAAGTTTAGGGTTTACCAGCATAAAGATTTGACTTACATACATCATGAAACAACTACCACAGTATTTCTAGTGAACATCCATCATATCGTATAGATACAAAATTAAAGAAAATAGAACAAAAAATTTTTTCCCTTATGATGAGAACTATTAGTATTCCCTTTCTTTTTCTTTCTTTGGCTGCGTTGGGTCCTCGTTGCTACAGGCTTTCTCTAGTTGCGGCTAGCGCGGGCTACTCTTCATTGCAGTGCACATGCTTCTCATTGTGGTGGCTTCTATTGTCGCAGAGCACTGGCTCTAGGCACGCGGGCTTCGGTAGTTGTGGCATGCAAGCTCAGTAGTTGTGGCTCGCAGTCTCTAGAGCGCAGGCTCAGTAGTTGTGGCGCACGGGCTTTGTTGCTCCATGGCATGTGGGATCTTCCCAGACCAGGGCTCGAACCCGTGTACCCTGCAAAGGCAGCTGGATTCTCAACCACTGCACCACCAGGGAAGTCCCAGTATTTACTTTCTTAACTTTCATATGTAACGTCAGCAGTGTTAATTATTTTTTATTATGTTGTACATTACATCTTTAGTACTTATTTATCTTATAACTGAAAGTTTGCACCTGTGACTACCTTCTTAAGAGAACTTGAAGTAGGTCATATAAGGTACAGATTAGATATATTTTAAAAGCAGAAAATGAGAATAGAAAAGTAATTCTGCCAACTCTAAATGCCGGTGCATTGAGCCCACGCTGGGCTCCTGGTCAGATGAGATGGAGCTGCAGGCGGGCCTGCCTTCTTCATTCTCACCTGATGATCCCATCTGAGTGACTCTTTTTTGGTTCTGTGTGTGCGTGTTTTCATATATATGGAGATAATATATGTTCATTAAGTGCATCCATAAGTCTGCTATTAATTGCTATTTAGATTACCATTTGAAACACTGTATCATATTTAACCATCTTGTAATTTTGTAACCTAAAGCGTTTTTTCCTGCATGTTTTTGAAAAAAAAAGAACTTTGGGTTTTTAATACATGTGTATATATTTTAGGGCTGAAAGACTTGAAAGTTGAAGATGACATCTCATTGAAGGTGGTACCTATTTTACCTGCCCTTAATTGTGCCCTGCTGGAAGCAAAGAAATCATTTTCTGAAAAAGGAATCTGTCTAAACACATTAGTAAAGCATAATCTCCAAGAACTGTACAAGGTGGACAAAAGTCCTTCATTGACTGCTGCTTCTCAGGATGGAATTAAAGAGACTGCATTCTTTGGCAAAGTGTCCAGTGGTTTTGACGTGACTCCTCCAGCTGAAAAGTGCCCTTTACAGTCTTTAACTCAGTTGAGATCTTATTTTTCAAATCCTAATGGGTACATTTTGGAAGTATCTACTGCACTAGACTTATTGGCAGAGTGTCCTCAGTCTCCGTGTATTTCAGATGGAATTTGTGATGCTGGATTTTCTTTAGTTATGACTCCAGATGCTGAATTTCACGACTCAGAGGCAGAAGTAAGAAAAGAAACAGAAACACAAAAGAATTCTGAAGAGATGTTTAAAGCAAGGCAGGGAGTTCTGGTCCCATTAAGTCCAGCATCAAATCTGAGAGTTCAGCCTAAGAGAAAAGCAGGCACGCTGCCCGTGGTACAGAGTAAAAGGGTGAAGTTGTGCCGTCCCTTTCCCAGAAGAACTCCTGCTGGAGCAAACAAGCGTCCAGACTCTCCCACAACTCTCAAGTTTCCTCAGAAAAGAGAAAACGGTAAGCATGGTCTGTATGGATTTTCAGATGAGCAATTAGTAATAACTGTTGTGTGTTAACCCTGTTCCTGTGTGACCATCCTGGACTGTAGCTTGACAGTGTCCGTTAGCTCTCTCCAGGTGATCTGTGTGCATGCTAAAGTTGGAGAAGCACTAATCTAGATAACATGAAAATCAAGAAATAGGACAAAAGCCCGCCCACCAAAAGCTTGTATTTCACTTGTAAAACTGCTCAAATCATCACTCAGTTGTTTACTTACCTGTCTAAGAAATAAGGTATTTCAGATGGAATTTGTGATGCTGGATTTTCTTTAGTTATGACTCCAGATCCTGAATTTCACGACTCAGAGGCAGAAGTAAGAAAAGAAACAGAAACACAAAAGAATTCTGAAGAGATGTTTAAAGCAAGGCAGGGAGCTCTGGTCCCATTAAGTCCAGCATCAAATCTGAGAGTTCAGCCTAAGAGAAAAGCAGGCACGCTGCCCGTGGTACGGAGTAAAAGGGTGAAGTTGTGCCGTCCCTTTCCCAGAAGAACTCCTGCTGGAGCAAACAAGCGTCCAGACTCTCCCACAACTCTCAAGTTTCCTCGGAAAAGAGAAAACGGTAAGCATGGTCTGTATGGATTTTCAGATGAGCAATTAGTAATAACTGTTGTGTGTTAGCCCTGTTCCTGTGTGACCATCCTGGACTGTAGCTTGACAGTGTCCGTTAGCTCTCTCCAGGTGATCTGTGTGCATGCTAAGGTTGGAGAAGCACTAGTCTAGATAACATGAAATTCAAGAAATAGGACAAAAGCCCACCCACCGAAAGCTTGTATTTCACTTGTAAAACTGCTCAAATCATCACTCAGTTATTTACTTACCTGTCTAAGAAATAAGGTCATTCCGTTTCTGAACTGTCCTTGGACAAATTCGAGTGGAAGAAGAGGATCTGCTAAAATCAGGCACACTAAGAACAGATGGCAAAAACTGATAAGTGATAGTCTGAACATGTTTAAAGAGGGGGGAAAGTGCCTGGACTCTCCCAGAACTAGAGCATCCTGGGGCAGAATTTCTAATCCTTTGTGTGTTTTAAAAGTGGTCGTCTGGATCCTACTACAGACCTACTGAAACAAGGTCCAGTGGCCTCGAGACATATATATTGAAACAGTTCCTCAAGTGGTTTTGTTGCCCCCTGAAAACTGAGGGAGAATCAGCGTCCAGAGCCATTTAATGTTAGTCAAATGCACTTCAGTGAACAGAGCACAACAAATAACACAATTTTGGCTGAGAGTCATCTCAGATTACGTGTGGTGTATTTTGTTTAAAACTAGGGAACTTATGCTCTATGACCCCTTAGAGAAGAGGTGAGCAGACTTGGGCCAAAGGGCCCCTCAGGCATTACCTGTTGTCTCTGTACTTCACTGCGCTGGCACAGGTGGGCGGCTGTGACTGAGGTCTGGCCCTTCACAGAAAAAATTTGCCAACCCTATCTATAGTATTTTGAATTTAAAAATTCTGATGCCTAAAGAAGAAACATCGGAGGTGTGTGGATCCCCAGGATCCTAGATAATTAAGATTTTACCCTGTGGTTTAACAAGTAGTTATTTCTGGCCAATTATAGTTTGAGAAATTGTGTGTGTATGTGTGTTTAGGAGGGTGGTAGAAAGAACGGCAGTATGAAGCAGCGACTCACACTCTACATTTCCTCACAAATTCCAGGCCAACCATATTGGGTTTCTCTCTATATGAACCATTTTAAAGGTATTAAATAAATTACCTATAATTCAACATATATGTTGTCACTGTTTCTCAAGTGTGCTAATTTCATCCACTATAAGAAATATGTTTTAGGGATGTCCCTGGCAGTACAGTGGTTACAACTCCACACTTCCAGTGCACAGGGCATGGGTTTGATCCCTGGTCAGGGAACTAAGACACAACATGCCACACAGTGTGGCCAAAAAATGAACAACAACAACGATGTGATTAAACCAGCCAAGATGACTAAATATAATACCACAAAAGCTCAAAAAAAAAAAAAAGAAAAGAAATACGTTGTATATTGTAGTCCAGTACACACAAATTCATACATTACTGAAATAGAAATTTCAGGGAGCATTTACCCTAACTATGTGTAATACAATCTGATATCTTCTGTTTCATTTAATAAAGAATTCTGGTTGCAACCCATTAAGTTTATTTTATAATACACCCATGGATTATTGCATGCAGTTTGAGAAACATGTCACTGAGTGATGCAAATAAGCAGGGCAGTCCCTGCAGGATCACCTGTTTTGTGTTTCTCCTTTTCCTCGCAGGACCTAGGTTGTGAGAGATGTTCCCCTCCTGCCCATGCAGATGTTACGCTTCCCCTAGTCTTGATCATCTCATCTTATTTTCTTTCTCTTCTTAATTTAGTCTTAACAGTTTTCCTGCTTGACTTATATTTTGCCTTTTTTTATGCTAAAAATTTTAGAAATTGTAACCGGTATAAAATCAGAAGTCTTACTCTAAAAGCAAATAAAACTGCTGCTTTATTGCCTTTAATAGTTTAGTAGGGAAGAAAATAATTAGACCCAGGGAAATGTACAACATTAAGAGAGTCTAAAAGCTTTTTTAAAAAACCATTTGTTTTTCTAACCTTCAAAAGAATAAAATGAAATTGGTCTCTTTTCTACATTTCACTAATAACCATCACATTCTGAAACTTTAATATGTTTTCTGTTCTCAATCAATTAGAAATAGTATTTTCCATATAATGTGATTTTAAAATATTTGCAAACATTCACATGTGTGATTATTTTATATAGTCAATGGGGAAAACGTTTTCACGGGGAACATTTATTAACTTTTTTTTAACTCTTAAAGGATTGAAACACTTTCTGCGTGTGATACAAGCAGGTTGTTAATAGTTTTTTCTCCTCATGTGCCTCCACCTTTAGTTCTTTCCTTCCTTCCCTGTGAGAGGTAAAGCTGAGCATTTTGTAAGAGAAATGAGCAATTATAATAGATTTATAGGAAGTTAAATCAGAAGAGGACTTTCTTCAATGTACCTTCCTCTGTCTTAAGAGATGATTTTTCAGGCAGTGTTAAAGCTTTGATATTTAGGTGTAGTGAAGGAAAATATGTAAGATGGCTCTTTGTGAACCTACAGTCTCTTCTCTACATTGTGATCATAGTTTTAACCATATGGCTTTATGGGAGCTGTGTCGCTTTTGTGTAAATTGAATTATCCGTCACCCTGTGCTGTGAACTAGCATGTTCAGCCTTACCTGCCACATCAGTCAGCAAAGATTATGGAATCTTTTTAAAAAATTAAGTCATGCCTTGTTTTGATAAAGTTATTACTCGGATATTTTTCTCCTAATCCTAATTAGGGATACAGACCAACACTTAGCAAGTTCAAAAATCTTTTAATGAAATACCCCAAATTTTATATTTTGTTCCCCATTATTAAAGTTTCCCCCCAAAACAAATCAAAGGAAAGCTATGCTGATAAATATGTGAGCCCCCTACCCCTTAAAAAACGGTGTCTTTTCTGCATAAGGTGCTGAAGTGCTGACTGCACAGTTTGTACAGACAACCAAATTGGATTGGAAAAACCAAGAAGCTCCTATTTCTGAAGATGTTCCAGTGTCAACGAATGCTAAAAGGGCAAGGAAACAAGAGACATCTCCAGTCAAAACTGTTCCAAGGGCTGAGCCACCTGTGAAGAAATCTCCACAAAAACAGAGGGAAAATATAGTAAAAGGCAATCAGAATCCCAGAATCAGAAAGCAGCCACAACCTGGTAAGAAGTCCTCTTCCTGTAAATTTCAGCACCGTAATACAGACTAATCGAGATTATAAAATAGCATATTGAAACAGTGTAAGATCAGTTGAAATCTGTCACGTTCTTATGGTCTTCTTTAGTTCAGACACTGACAGGACAAGTAACTTGGTTTCCCATTGTGAATAAATTAGAAAGTGCAAAGATTCATACCTTCACTAAATAGACCCTACTTTTCATTCTGCAGAAAGCCTGAACGTGAACTGTTCAGCAGAGTTAAAGTATAAATGGCCTTTTTTAATGACTAAATTCACAAGCAAGTAGCATCTGGCAGTATTTTTCTGGACCATAATCAGTTATAAAAAGGATATTATAAGTTTGTCCAGAGGGAACTGTAAAGACATGGTTCAAAGCAGTCAGTAATCCCGAATCCTGTATTTCATTTGTATTTTTTCTTGTTTTTTTTTTTGTTTTTTTTTTTCGGTATGCGGGCCTCTCACTGCTGTGGCCTCTCCCATTGCGGAGCACAGGCTCCAGACGCACAGGCTCAGCAGCCATGGCTCACGGGCCCAGCCGCTCCGCGGCATGCGGGATCTTCCCGGACCGGGGCACGAACCCGTGTACCCTGCATCGGCAGGCAGACTCTCAACCACTACGCCACCAGGGAAGCCCCTCCCTGTATTTGGTTTTAAAAGGCATTAAATTAATTTTAAAAGCAGTTTTACTTTTCTACTTCTACTTGTGCGGAAGTGAATAACCAAGTCTCCTTCTGTGAGCCAGCAGCTGACTGCTAGTTCCGTGTTCCACCTGCTGGAACCTCCTCGTTGCTGGCACGTTCCCTCATCACCGCGGACCTCACTTTTCTCCCAGCTCCATGTCCCTCTTCGCACCCGTCTCTCTGAGTAGAGTGCAGCTCCACCAAGCTGCAAAATCTATACATTTTACAGTATCTTCGGTATTGAGTCCTACTGTGTTGTATGTGTGGTGGTGTTTTTTGTTTAGAAAAACCTTCATTTCCTCATATCTCTGTATTTCCATCAATTTTCTGTCTAATCTCATGATTCTACTTTCTCTCATCTACCTTTAGGTTTTTTAAAAGCCTCAAATTTAGTGGAATTCAGGGAAAGAAACTCTTGTTTTGTTGGGGTGATGGTATTATGGATGAGCTTTGTTTTTTCTTTCCTCATTTTTAAAAAAAATTTTTTCGGCCACACCTTGCTGCATGTGGGATATCGGTTCCCTGACCAGGGATCGAACCCACACTGCCTGCATTGGAAGCGCAGAGTCTTAACCACTGGACCACAGGGAAGTCCCTTTCCTCAGTTTCGTTAATGTTGTTTATGGCTGAAGATTTTTCTGAAAGCTCCTCAGTCATATCACCGTACAACCTGTAGAGAGTCATACCCAACACAGACTCTCTGCTTGTCTCCCCAGGCAGTTACGAGGTGGTCTTACCCACGGGTCCACATTTCTCTCCTGCTGTTTCCCAATGCGTGCCTTCCCTGCCAGGCACATGGTGCCACCCACACGAACCATGCCTGTTGTCACCCCTGTGCAGTCCCCTCTGCTCAGCTAAGTCCACACGGAGCCATTTCCTGATGCTCTGATCTGTACTCATTTCTCCTTTTTTTTTTCATTTCTTTTTTGGGTTTTTGAGAACATTAAAGAGTTAATTCATACTATTTTCCAATCATCTGGTGTGTCTTGGTCCTGTCTTTCCAATTAGTCTGTAAACAGGATGAGTATAGATACATACATAATGCATTGTATTCCCAGCCTTGTCATTAGAATTCCTTGTGCTGAATTGGCTTCTATATACTTGTAGGCTAATCGATTAGCGGGAGGAGGTGTGCAACTGGGCATTGGCAGAAAAGTGAGCCCAGAAAATGAAAAGTTTCCAGAATGGGTATTCAGAAAGAGGCCGATTTGTATTGCAAGTGTCTGTATATATTGTGCAGCCACATTCCAAGTTAAAATTTTAAGATTACCACCTTTTAAATAATGTGTTAATTTTTCTTTTATTTCTTAATCACCCATGCTAATCCACTTCATTTCTTTTACTTGAAATATCAGAGTTTAAGAAGGCTCAATCCTTTTGTTGCTGAAACTAATGGTTTTCTGTCCTTTTTAAAGTTTTCAATATAGTTTTTATTTACTGAACTCTTTAATTTTTTATAATTTATTTGGCATCATTTTATCTATATTTCTTAAAAGAGATAGATTATCAGTATTGTATTTTTAATTAATTGAAAACCTCTAACAAGACAGTTATTAAATGATTTACCTGAAATGACACATATTAAAATGAACCCTTTTTCTTGACTCAATACAGTGTTCTCTATATTCGACCTTCCTCATAGTGATACTCAGTGTAAGAACCATAGTATTTAAGGATAGAATGAACTTAGTGTCAGTAAACACATCAGATCCTAAAATGAATGTGTTTCCAGTACACCCGGAGGGTTCACGAGACAGCCCTCTTTGGGCCACTTTCTCGTACCTCACCCCGTTGGGCTTTGATATTTTAAATAAAAACTGGGCAGTGGTTGATTAATTTTACCCTCCTCACCATACACACACTCTTGTCATTCTGTTTGATGACCTCATAGGCCAGAGTTTTCTCTGTAAATGTACTGTCATTGGGCTTTGCAGACAGGTCAGTAATTTATTTCAGACCTGCTACTGCTAATTATAAAGAGGAGCACAGTTGGCTTTTCTGTCCATCCAGCCACCTGCTACAGGGACTCACTGCCCAGTATTGTTGAGAACTTTGTCCTTCATGATAACCACATTTTAAAAGGCTGAATCAAAGTCCTGAGAAGGCAAGTAAACCACCTGAGAATGTTAGTTTTCTGACCGAATGCCAGTGGGTAGATTTGAGTACCTGCTGTAAGAAGAATTATCAGTAGATGAGGAGATTTGCTTTTTTGCAGATAGAATAGAGAGGAAATATTTTTAATGCAGAAACTGAAGTTTTAAAACTTGAAATTAATTGGCGATTCTGAATATTCTTACTTTTCTCATTTTCTATTTGTATCATAACGTATTATAAATATCATTATAACATCATAAACATTATAAACATCAATATGGTTAAAAATCATCTCTATTTTGAACTTATGTGATTTCTCTAATAACTTGCCAAGGGAAATGATTTCTAAGAAAGTACATTAACCTTCTATAATATACACTTTAAACTTAGAAATTCTTAGATTCTCACTAGATTGTAAGCTCTCTGAGGGCAGGAGTCTTGTTTTCTTTTCTTGCTTTTGTTTTTTTCTCTGTATATTTCTTTAGCTGAGCAGTATGCCTTGTGTGTAGATCAGTACATGCAGGGTTGTTTTTTTTCTTTTTTTTTTTTTTGCGGTACGCGGGCCTCTCACTGTTGTGGCCTCTTCCGTTGCGGAGCACAGGCTCCGGACGTGCAGGTTCAGCGGCCACGGCTCACGGGCCCAGCCACTCCGCGGCATGTGGGATCTTCCCATACCGGGGCACGAACCCGTATCCCCTGCATCGGCAGGCAGACTCTTAACCACTGCGCCACCAGGGAAGCCTGAGTACATGCAGTTTTGAAGGGTGATTTCTTTTTAAATTAATATGCACATTCCTTAAGACTTGTTCCTCTGGTAAATACATTATAATACATCAGGAAGTTGGACAAGACCTCACTCTGGTAATAAAAATTTAACATACAATTTATGCAACATATCAAGAGGTTTTTCTTGAATATGTTGACTTAACTGTTGATTTTCACTGAACCATAGTAATATGACAAAGAATTAATTCTATGGAAATCAAGTGTTATGTGTCTTTTTTTCTTTTATGCTGAAGCCAAAGGAGAAACTTCTTCACAGCTTCAATCAGAAATTTCAGATGGTCAAGAAGTTATTAGCATAAGTACAGCTCAACCAGAAAATATCACAGTGGCTCCAGAAGACCCACCTGAAAACTCCATTGTCAACTGTGACTCCCAGGCCCTAAATATGTTGGCTGATCTTGCATTAAGCGCTGCTACCTCTACCACACCATCCTCTGAGCCCAGAAACTTGCCCTGCTCCTCTGAATTGCCACAAAACGATGTTTTGCTTTCTAAAGAACATTCTTTGCGTGGTACATCAGACCACGAATATCATAGAGGAGTTAAAAGTCAAAAAGGTGGACCATTATCCAAGCCCTCTGATAAGAGTAATCTGACATCAGACCCCACGGTCAGCCAGGAGGAAGAAAGCTTGGTTGCTGGCATTCAGGCCCCTGCAGAAGCCCAGTTGGCACTGCCTGAGGAAACCCTAGGAAGTTCCGACGCAAGCCAAAGCTCTTTTGTGGCTGTGGAGCATTCCTATGCCCTGCTCCTTGCAGAACATTCAAAGAAGCATCTACAGCAGAGAGGGGCCCCAGGCCCTGCGTTTGCCAAGAATGGCACAAAAGGCCCTGAAGCGGGAACCCCAGTGGGGAAAGTGATGCCATTTCGGCATCAGCAGGTCACCTCCCCACTGCAGCAGCTTTCCGAGGCCCCAGCGCTCAGGCGCAGGAGCAGGGTGCTGCCCTCCAGCCTGCAGGACTTCTGCCGCTCTCGTACCGTATTCAGCTGTGACGGCTCCTTTAAGGTCACTTTCATATGGGAAGCAGATTACGTGTTCAGCTTAGACAGCAAGTATACCAACAACCCCCTGGAGAAGACTGTAATCAGAGCACTACATGGGTGAGTAGGAGTGACACTGGATGAAAATGGATGAACTTTTCTGTTGAGATAAATGTAGCGAGAAGGGATACTTGCGCTAAACTCTGGGGAGGGAGAAGGAAGTGTGTAAAATCCAGTAACTTGGGAATAATACCAGGCAGATTCACTGTAATTATTTGTTACATCAACTTCATTTTTATTTTACTCATTGTTTCATGTTCATGTAATTTTTAAAATAAAAACGAACACAAAAACTAAGGTTAATAATTAAGGCACTTATTTATAAGATAATCAACTAAAATAGTCATTTTCAATGATTTTGGTTTCTTCTTTCTTTAAAATCTCAGGCCTTGGAATACTGATTTACCAGATAACATGGAAGAAGTGAGGCTTTTACTTCATATGTGGGTAGCTCTGTTTTACAGCAATCAAAACAAAGGCATACAATCATCCCGAAAAGTAGTAGAACACAGCAACCCAGCAAAATACGTGTGCATAAATAGCACGTTAGAATCGTTTGAATTCAGTGAAATTGAGGAGTCCTCCGGTGTAGAAAGGTGCTCCGTAGACCCTCTGTTGGAGACTAATGAGGCTCCCAGAGGTCCTACTGCCAAAGTGTCCTTCCCAGACACTGACCCCCTGCTTCCTTTCATGAAACCACCGCCTGTGAGAGGCTTGGAGCTTTGGGTGCAGAATGAACAGAAAGAAATGTTTGCAACAGCAGGTCATCCAGAGACCCCGGAAAGCCAGAATTTCATCTATTCTTGTAATAATGAGGTAGGTAAAAGCTGAATACTGTAAATGCTGGTATTATTTTTGAAGAAATTTTTTTTGTACGTAAAATCACATTCATAACAAGGAATTGGTTTCTTTAGGAAAGTGGATTCTCTAGCTATGTAAAGGATTAGAATGCCAGAAACTTAGTTTACAAAGTCTGGATTGTCTGCAGGTGGAGCTTATCTACCATCCTGATTGAAGAAACAAAAGTAGGAAAAAAATCGGAGGCCTCAGATGATCTGGGAGCCAACCATAATTATGTAACTTTTTAGTTGTATGATTTGGGGCAAATTACTTGTTCTCTGAGCTTATTACTTTTTAAAAGAGGTGAATAATACTTATTCTGTTTACCTATCATAGTGTTTATGGATCAAATGCAGTAATAATAAATATAAAAAATCTTTGATAAACCTTAAAGGAAACTAAAATTGAATATATTAAAAAATATTTTTAAAACCAAATCCTGAGGGCTTCCCTGGTGGCGCAGTGGTTGAGAGTCCACCTGCCGATGCAGGGGACACGGGTTCGTGCCCCGGTCTGGGAAGATCCCACATGCCGCGGAGCGGCTGGGCCCGTGAGCCGTGGCCGCTGAGCCTGCGCGTCCGGAGTCTGTGCTCCGCAACGGGAGAGGCCACAACAGTGACAGGCCCGTGTACCGCGAAACAACAAATCCTGAGACAGTAAATAAAATGCCAGACCTCTCATAGGTCTGCAGATAACTGTTTGTAAATATGGAAAATACACTTTGTTTCATTTCACTGTTCTCAACTGATAGGACAGATAATCGAATTTTTTTTTTTTTTTTTTTGCGGTACACGGGCCTCTCACTGTTGTGGCCTCTTCCTTTGCGAAGCACAGGCTCCAGACGCGCAGGTTCAGCGGCCACGGCTCACGGGCCCAGCCGCTCCGCGGCATGTGGGATGTTCCCGTACTGGGGCACGAACCCGTATCCCCTGCATCGGCAGGCAGGCTCTTAACCACTGCGCCACCAGGGAAGCCTGATAATCGAATTTTAATTGGAGCAAATTAAAAAGTTGTATCAAGATTCTAAGTAAATGGATTGACAAAATAACTGCCTTTTTAAGCTTTCAGAGCAGATTTATTACAGAATAATTTTACATGGGTTTGGGCACCTTCAGTGCCTGTGTGAACATTGAGTTTCTGTACCTGGGCTTCCGTGAGGATTTGCAGGTCCAGGGGTGAGCCTCAGAGGGTCTGTGAGTGTCTGCAGATGCTCATCTTCATCAGAATGAAGACTGGTGGAACGCTGTGGGCCAGAGACTGGTCTGAGCCCTTCACTCGCATTAGCTCAGTTAATTCTCACACGGCCGGGTGAGGTAAGGACCGTGCCACCCATCTCATAGGTGAGAAGACTGAGGATGGAGAAGTACAGAATGGCCTGGAGGCACATAGTAAATTGTCCGGCCAAGACTCAGATCTGGACACTCTAGCTGTTTCTCAATGTCTAATTCTGTGGATGTATTTATGTATATATATGCACATATGTGTGTGTTTATATGTGTACACATAAAATATATGTTACGTGTGTATGCGTTTTTTTTCTGAGGATGGCGTTCATAAATTTCATCTTATTCTCAAAGAGATACATAAAATCACTACCTTAGAATAAGAAAGTATTTATGTTTAGTCAGGCAGATTTTATTATTACATATATATTTATACACACACTAGTTTCTTATAAAGTATTTTTGGTTGTGGTACTTTAGTAATGTCCAATTAGGAATGATTTTCTTGCAAACATGAAAGAGTATTAAGTAGAAAGTAGAATGTTAAAATTAACGATTCCTAACACTTTCTATAGCATATACTTAGAAATATGTTTCCGTCATCTTCTTGAATACTGTACCCATACTTTAAAGGTGCACACACATCCTGTACCACTCCCTATTCTAGGGCAAACTAGGATTATCAAAGTTTTCATTTCACTAAGAGCACAGGCATGGTGAGATTCACGACTATGGCCCAACATTATCAGCCACAGTATGATTGGGAGGGTCATAGAACTGTTCTCAGAATGAGTGTACCATCAAGAGTTTTCTATGCTTTGTATCTGGCCAGTCGTGTCCTCTTAAAACCAAGTCTCAGCTCCTCCCTGCCAATTACTCAGGTCAGTGTCTTTCTTTGACTAAGGCAGAAATGTTTTTAACAAGAGATTTGAAACACAGGTCCTGACTTACAACACGACTGCTTCAAAATATGGCAGGAAATCTGTGACCGTAGTGTTCCAGAACTACAGGTGTAGGTCAACTGTATGATCAATCCACTTTACCATATTCTGAACAAGACCATTCTTCAGCCTTTAAAAAAAAAAAGAAAAGAAACAGCCTTTTTATGAGGTTATCAAAATTGTCCAGAGGTATTTCTGTTACTGTTTATCCTAAATCCTTTCTGGTACTGTTTAAATCAGTCCTTTTAGTTTAGTTTATTAATGCAAGCTGCACTGTGTTTTCTACTGCTTTGTTGAATAGGGAGGTATTAAAATGAGAGAGAGATTATGTCCAGTTATAAGCTAAGAAGACAGCTAAGGGGTAAGGGACCTTTATTTAACAGGATAGAGATTGATACCTTGGGAAAGCTGCTTATCAGTGTATTCTGAGTACAAGAGATAATAATTAGTGTTTCCTCATGGGAACATTCCAGATGACAGTGCATTTATAGTCTAATTGAAAGCTGGTGTTTAAAATAAGTTATTCTTTGCTTTAAAGATTATCTTTTAATCTTACTAAAAATAATTTAAATTAATTGAGCACTTTTTCCTCTACTGCTGCATTTCTGAATTAAGTGATGCTATTTAGCAAACAGTCTGTATTTTCAAGTCTTTAAATTGCCAGTGGTCTAGCCACTTTTCTTCCCAAAAGTCCATTAAAAAAAAAAAAGGCTGTGCAACTAAGAAAGTTTTGGAGTTCTCGTGTGTGTGTATTTAGATAAAACAAATTCCTATTTGGGGGGTATTTTAAGCCTATCTAAGAAGAGAGGGATTTGCTTGATCTCTACCCTATGAAGATTCAAAAGAACAGAGCAAACTGAAATTGATCTTTGTTCTGTTCTTCACATATGTAAATGCTTGAAAAAAAGATCTATTTGGCTCTTGATTTTTTTAATTAATTTATTTCTTTTGCTTTTATCGTTTCAGATAATTGGGGGGAAAGCCGAACAAGAGTCATCAGATAAACTAGAGACCTCTAATCTGGTGCTTTCTAGCATTGGAAGCACCCAAACTAATGGATCTTCTATTCCTGCTGAAGATAAAACTTTTGAGCCACTTGATGGCACACAGGTGACTTCTTATAATGATACCGTCACACAGTCCACATTCGCCAGGACTTACGATGGGATCAGCAATCCGTCAATGATTTTTCAGAAGTCTGTGTACAGCACCCTTGAAAGCAAAGTTGATGTTTTTCATGCAAAAATGCAAACAAAAACAGGTGCTTTGCAGGGCCTTATCCAGCACAGCAACTCTATAAACAAAGAATGTCAGTCATCGTTGGAAGGGGAGGATGATACGGAGTATGTAGTGATTAATCTGGAACCAGTTACATTCACTTTTGAAAAAAATGCCTATGCACCAATACAGACAGAAGTTGTAAACAGAGCTGATAAACCTACAACCTTTAATGTGGAGTTGATTAAACAAGTATCACCTGCTACAAGCCTTAGACATCCTGTGTCCACATTTGAAAAGGCACAGACACAGGGTCTTAGGGACGTTCCCTCTCTGGCAGTGTCAGGACAACAAGGCGCTAAGTACCTTTGTGCCTCCTCAGTGAGTAGAGAGATACTTGCTAAAGAAATGTGTTCATTACAGAAAGGACAGGCTGTTGTAGGCTCACCATCGCCGTCTGATAATTCCCTTGTAACAGAGGCATTATCACTAGTTAAAAGTTCTAGTTATTTGTTACCCAGAGAAGAAATGAAGCTCTCTCAAGAATGTTTTCTGTCAGCTCAGAGTCTCTTTAGCATCTCTTCGGAAGAGACTGTAGAGTCGTCCCAGCTTGAAGAAGTAGTCTCATCGTCGGCCTCTGACCCCTTGGAAGAAAAGGATTCACTTGACTGCATCCCATCAATGAGGAATGCTTCGGATGGCTCTTCAGAACTAAAGAATGACAAGAGTGGTCTAAACAGTGAAAATATGAGTTTTGAAACATTTAATTCTGCATTTACCAAACAAACCAGCCTATCTGTGACTAGAGAGGAAGTCAGCCTCGAGTTATCAGAGGAGGATTCTGACCTTGACCTCACTCTCACCATATCACCGCCCACAAGTCCCTGGGAAGAAGCATCCGCTGGTGAAATGGAGCAGCAGCAGGAGGCCACGTTACCCTGCTTAGAGCTTCAGGAGACAGTGGAAGAAATAATTGAGCCTGAAGAGGTGCCTGATGTGAACTCTGCTGATCACACGTCAATGAAACCACGAGAAAGTGAGAGAAAAGGTGATAACTTACAGACAGTGGCTTTCATACTTTCGAAAGAAACCTGTGCCCTTGAGGTTGCAGAGGAAGTTCATGCTGGTTCAGACTTCTCCTTCAGTTCTTTAATTGAAGAAGTGTCACCAGCTTCTAGCCCTGACTGCCAGGTACCAGGTGAAGAAGCACAACCAGCTTGGGCTGTATCTCCAAGTAGTTTTAAACTCTGTGATGCACACTGTAAGAAAACTGACAGATCCTCCCAGGTTGAAACAGTAGATTTAGCCATAACAGAAAAAGAGAATTCTTTTGTTGGTCCCACCCATCCAGTGGGACAAGATAACTTAACTCAGATACAGCAAATGCAGCTTTCTGCTGAAATGCCTCTAATACTAAAAAATCACCCAGGAAGAAAAGATAGATTTTTAACCCTTCCTGGTGAAGTCACTGAGGAAATTGTCCCAAGTGAGTGTGGTGAGGGTTACTCTTTCTCAGAAAAGGTGCCACACCATGATGCAGAGTTAAACCAGCCTGCCTCAGCTGCCACATGCAGAGATTCTCTAGAAAACCTGGTAACGTCAAGAAATCCACTGCAACCAATGAGTGTAGAGAACAGAAATCCCCACCTAAGTCATCTTGTGGATACCAGTGAGCCTCCGTTTAGCCCTCAGAAGATCCTTGAAAATAAGTCTTTTGCTGACACGTTTGTTTCTACAACCACACCAAGTGGTGTGAATGTGTCATTAAAACAGCAGACCAGCTCTAAGAGCCTTAAGGAAAATGACTCGAGCAGTGATGTGAAAACAAACGAACTCTGTTACATCCTGGTTAAGTCCTTGTGCCTTGACCCAGTTGCTGGAGCTGAGGCTGTGCAGGCCCGCGGGTACCTGGAGCTCCCCAAGCCCACCCTCTTCTCGGGAGGGGCCACCCTAACCCACAGGGCAGGACCCAGCGATGCAGAGATGGAGTTTGAAACACAGGAGATGATCGTCAGAATGGCCAGTCTGCTGAAGAATAATGAAACTGGAGCTGAGTTATGTGAAACAGCTATAGATCTAGGAGGTGTCGGCTCTCAGCTGCACACCACCTCTTCAGAAGACAGACACAAACCGGCCCACATGCTGCAAGATGAGTCACCGTGTTCAGCAAGAGCTCTGCTGAATGGTGGGCTTTTCCCTGTCTGTTTACATGCTGATTCTTACCAGAATACAGCAGCAACCGGTGAAACTATCGATACAGAGCCTTCTTCCTTTGTTCCCAAATCTTGTGCCCCTCTTGTTTGTGGGGTCTTTGAAGAGCAGGTGGAAGATAAGAGTGCTGATGAGGGGCTGAGGGCTGAGTGGGGCTCTGTGACCCGAGGTGGAGGCCTGGATGTCAGTGGGAACTCTGACATCCATTATGAACCACTTTCTGGAGACTCGGATCAAGACTCTTTTGGTGAGTGTGGAAACCCCAGATTAGATACGGAAGAGTCCTGTACTTTGCGATATAGTCACACCGAGAAAAAACAACGTACTTCCAAAGATGGTTTTGACTCTTTCCTGAACCTAAACAACAGTGATAATGACGACTGGGGCTACTCGAGCCAGGTTCCAGGGCTGGAGACGGGCATTTCTCCCAGAAGCTGGCCCATGGGATTAAAGAAGGAAGATAAGTGTGTGCCCTCTTACGTCCAAATCCGAGATCTCCGTGGGATCCCCAGGACCTACGCTAACTTCACTGTCACTAAAGACCTGAGAGACACTACGAGAACCCTGCATAGCCTGTGCAGGCACCCCGGCATCACGGCCAAGGGCGGCTTGCTCAGCTCCTGGACAGACACTTGGCAGGTGGCAGACGACCTCACCCAGAACACTTTAGATCTGGAGTATCTGCGTTTTGCACATAAACTAAAACAAATTGTGAAGACGGGAGTTGCTCCATGTTCCGCCCCTTCCACCGCCATCTTTCCTAAGGAGCCCCCTCTCCAGGGCGCCATGGGGGCTTTCCCTGCGACAAAAGTGCCCGAGGCCCCAGGGCTGCCTCCTTCCTCCCGTAGCAGGAGTCCCCTCATGGTGACAGTCGTGCACTCAGACCCCAGACACCAGGGTCAGCAGGCGAGAAGGCAGACACCCAGCTGTGTGGGCCGTTCCTCCTCCTCCTGGAAGGAGAGGTGTGGCCACGATAGAAATCATCTCCCAAACTCTGAACGAAATTCGACTGTTTCATACCACCTCAACAAACTGAAATATAACAGTACATTGAAAGAGTCCCGGAATGACATTTCCCTCATTCTCAGCGAATACGCCGAATTCAACAAGGTGATGAACAGCCACCCGGTCATCTTCCAGGAGAAAGAGCCACATGCTGCTTCTGGAGAAGCCAAACCCCGAGAGCTGTGCCCCTCCATCCCTCGGTCAGCCTCCTACGATGACATGGTTGCAGACCTGTGCACCAGTCTGCACGTCAAACTGGAGAGGGTTGTGAAGGAGGCTTGTACCAGGACCTTCCTCTTCCACCTCGTGGAGACAGAGGACAAGTCATTCTTTGTAAGAACAAAGGTAAAGTGCCAGATTTTTCTTAACAGTTTATATTATTTTGATTGCTGTCTACGTTTTTTGTAAGTAATACAGGATTCTCAGCTTCAGAAAGAAGCCATTGATATGAAGTGGTGTTTCAGCTTCTCAGCTCAGTCTTTCCCTGCAGACTAAAGGTTTGGCCACAGGGATCTGCCGTTGTACTATATTTGAAGATTTGTATGATTACCCAGGATTAGTGCAGTGAGTTCTTTTCATAAAACAGTACCAGTGGAGGCATATTCAATTGTACACACACACACAGGCCAAAGGTAAGATTCAGCTTTAAAAAAAAACTTACCTGTGTACCTCCATTAGTGTGGAGAGTGAGGGGGATCCAGGGTCCTTCTCAGGTGTGCGTGTTGGAGCCCCGCGTGCGCAGGTGAGGGGAACGTTGCCTCTCCTGATCCTCACGGTCTAACGGGACGTGAGAAACATGGTAAAGATAACTGTGCAGCTGTGGCAGGTGTGGCGGGGCAGGTGCGAAGATGTCATTCTGAGGGTGGCAGACCTGGTCAGGGGCCCAGGGACGTTATCCTTCAGGAGAGGACGCCGGCCTCTCACCAAGTGTGGACGGGTAGACCAGTAAGAGTTCGGGTCCCGATGCCCGATGAGATTTGTTTCAGGTCCACGCGTGTCTGCCCTCGTGCTAAGTCTTGGGTTAAGTCGGGGTGGCTGCCCCGGGATGACGTGTCCCAGGAGACCCCTGCCAGCGCCAAGCTGCTGAGGAGCACAGAGTGCCTGCAGATGTTTGCAACGTCTGGGCTGAGTGACGAGCGTGACGGTCGCCATGACGGGTGCGCGGCGTGTAGATGCCAGGGCCGCTGCGGAGGAGCGAAAGGCCCCAGACTGCGCCTTGCGCCTCCTGGCAGGTCCTGCCCCGCATCGGTCAGTGTGGACGTCGCAGTCATCAGGCACCTGCGGGCCGAGGCTCAGCGCTGCCCCGGGGGGAAGCACGGGGCCTGAGGAGGCTTCCGGAAGGGTGGGGGGCGGTCGGGGGTACGGCGATCACCGTCAGGGGTAAAAGGGCCACGTGGACGTCACGCGGGGGCACTTGGGCTCTCCTGAGGTACCTGCAGGGCACCGAGAAATGTTTCTGAAAGATGAAGAGCAGCACGTTTGCACTTGACAGAGTGGTCCCTCCACCACAGCACGGAGAGTGGATTAGAAAAGCGAGGCAACCGGCCTCAACGCGAGGCTTCCCCGTGTCGCCCGAGTCAGCAGTACGTTCTCCTGTGAGGCGGCTGATGGCTCCTGTTTTGTATCATTTAATATGATTTTTAGTTTTTTCCAAATTTGTGGAATCAAGGATCCTTTTGTTGTCCAACATTCTTCACAAATGGCTGCCATGTCTGGTCTGCCCTCCGCCCGCCCCCCTCCCCATTGTCTTTGTTGCAATTTCTGACAATTTTGGTAAGATTTTAGTTGAAAAAATAAAGCATTAAGTGGCCTTCAGTCTTTGGAAGGTGATTAGCCTCCAAAAGTAACCTGGAAATTATTTATTTATTTCAACCTTGAATTAAAGTTGATTTTCTCTGGCTGAGTAGATACACCACACCCTGACCTGCGCTGAAATAAGTCAGGCATCGACTGAGTTAGCACCATGGCCATGTCCTTGTTTTACCACATTGAGCAAAATACTTGATTTCTTTTTGCTTCCATCTCAAAAGCAACAATGCACTATCTTAGTTCTCATGTCTTTTACAAAGCACAGGTGACGCTGGTTTTCATACGGGAGCAGTCACAGTGATGTTTATCGAAGTAACACTTCTAGATAACACGCTTGTTTCGGTAGTGACTGTATCATTTCATGGTACTTCTAGATAACATGCTTGTTTCGGTAGTGACTGTATCATTTCATGGTAATATTTTATCACGTGGCCACTATTTACAACAGAAAATAACAAATTGTTTGCACCTTTAAAACAACTTCTAGTGAGAAAGTGGACATAGTATAAAGTACATTTGAGAATAAAGTGTGATCAAGAGCAAAGTGTTTTTAAAAAGCTCAGAAAGCTATGGTGGAGAATCCGTCTGTCCTGGAGCATTCACCAGTGATGGGATATCAGGTCCTGTTTACTCATACGGTGATTCAGGGTGTGACAGGATGGCCCAGAATTCCACAGGAGCTGATGAAAATGTTGAACCTATCAGAAAATGTATTAATTCAAATCGTTCATTAGTAAAATAGGTGAGGATTTATAAGGATTTATATTTAGATATTTTAAGGAGCTCTTTGTTAAAAGATATCTTGTCTGTAGGAATGTCTTTGAAAATACATCACCATACTTTTCTCATTTTATTTTTAAATTTTTATTGGAGTATAGTTGATTCACTATGTTGTGTTAGCACTGCCATGCATTTTGAGTGAAAACTTGAAGTCAAAATTTGAGTTGTCTTGAGATCTGGCGGGGAGACTGACCAAAGTAACACCTTATTTTAGAAAGGAAATAACAAGTGATGGTCCGTGTTTTTGGTAAACCTCCAGAATCCTTCAGACAGAAACAATGTCAAAATCACAAAGGAGGACAAGGTTAAGGAACTTCTTTAACTACACGAACTTATCCTCCCAATGAGGCTTATTGCAGAACTGCTCTGTGGAACACAGCCGCGCCCCATAACCAGGCACAGTGTAACACCCGGCTCCCGCCACTCTTCAAAGCCTGGGTCCAAGCCACTGCCAGCTTCCAGAATCCGTCCTTGTTATCGATACTCAAAGTAATGCATAGGCATCATAAGTATTGTCAAAAGTCGTAGAAACATTTTGACTGGAGATGGCATTTTTAAAGTAAATATCTGCCTTCCCAAGGTAACTCCTTTGAATAGGGTGAGGTTCATGTATGTATATTAGTCTGAGGTTTCAGAAGAATCCACTTTTGATACTTTATGAACATGAAAGATTCATTATAAAGTGCTTTGCCTTTGAAATAAACTTCTAAATCCAGTTGTCAGTGATACCCAGGAGTCATTTTATATGTGAAAGCTGACATCTAGTAATAAGATAAACTGCCATTTATGTTGCCTTATTAGAACGTAATTTAGTAAACAGGATGTGGTCTTTGATATTTTTAGTAAACTGTAAAAGTAGTTCTGTGCAAGTATCCTTTTTTAAATCATGTCTATTTGTAAATCTTTCAGCATATTCTAAGGAAAGGAGGCTACACAGAAATTGAACCTCAGCATTTCTGTCAAGCATTTTACAGGGAGAAGGATATGCTCATAGTCATCATCAGAAATGAAGATATATCATCACATTTGCATCAGGTAGGTTTGGAAGTAACTTTCTTACGGAGAAATGTATTCCGGGCATTTTATGTTATTCTATAATTATCAGGCTCATCACTGCCTTTTTATTTAGGGAAGAAGTTAAAGCACAATACCATTTGTACTACTGATACTAACGTTGTAATTTACCAAGGTATTTATAAGGCAAATTATATCTCAGAGTTAAGAACATTTTCATAGTAACTAAGGGAGAACTTCGATGAAGAGAGACTGGTAAAATCTTCTCACCTGAAATATAAATCTACATTTGTTGATGTCTAACAGTAATAAATCTTGCTTTAAAAGGACTTTTGAAAATTTTCTTAACTCTTTGTTACCATATTTATCTATCAGTTAAATAAAAGTAATTGCTTGTCCCAAAAAGCTCTGACATCGAGGCTCAGCCTGGGCTTACGGTCCTGCGTCAGGAGGCAGGAACTGAACCCACAGCATGGACGCCACGTGAAGTGGGAGACTAGGGTGGTGGTGAGCTTGCCACCTGCCTGATTACAGGTCCCAAACCTCAGGTGTTCTCCCCTCATTCCGTCTTCCACCTTTGGAGTTGAGAGACCACTTTGTAACCAATCTTAATGAGTTTGCAGCATTGCTGATGGAGTTAAAATTCCTTATTAACTGACAGAATTACCAGTCAGTCATCAAGGTTAAAGATATTTCCAGCTGTTCCTGAGTTTGGACACCCTTGGATAGAAATGACAAAAGTGACCCAATGAGCCTGTCTTCACCGGGGTACTTTTTATGTTTCAGATTCCTTCTCTGCTGAAGCTGAAGCACCTTCCCAGTGTCATCTTTGCCGGAATCGACAGCCCTGAAGACGTCCTCAGTTACACCTACCAAGAGCTGTTCCAGACAGGAGGCTTTGTGGTGTCAGATGACAGAATACTAGAAACTTTAACATTAGGTTTGTCTCTCATTTTCCTTTCATATCTAGTCAAATCAATTTCTCCTTGCCCAGTGATTCAAATATTATTTCATCAAAAAGAAATCAGCATTAACTCAATATGTCACCGTCTGTTGAGGGCTTAATTTCTGTCATATGCTGTGCTAAATAAGCACTTTGCTCTTGACCTCTTCTGTATTAAAACCTCTCAGTAATGTGGCTAAACTACTCATACACATTTGAGAGTTTGTTATATTCAATTCTTCCCTTTGCCAAATCAATCAGCTACATATTGGTTTAGAATCAGCCCTCTTTCCTCCATTTCTGTTGCCATCACCCCTACCGTTTTGTCGGTATCATGGAAATCTAAAAAAGGCTACTGGAAGTCTTCTCAGTCATCTGCTTAAACACTCATATATAAATAGTTTCTCTCGGGGCAATGAATTTGACGTCAAAGAATGTTAGAGCACAGGGCAGACACTTTATGTACAATCAAAACCTGCCCAGCTCTGATAGCACATTAGAAGTAAACATGGATACCACTTCTCCATTGAAGAGGAGGAGGACGTACCTTAACAAGCATGAATGTTGCATAGAAAGTGGAGTTGAAAACATTTGTAGATTCTGTATTTAGAAGCCTAGACCTATCTTATCTCTGTTGCAACAGGACCCCACTTTCGTTCCATCCATAGATTTATATACACTCAGAGCTTTTAACTGCTAATGACTGCAGTGCTCTTCTCTCCTGCTAGTGTGAGAAGGTGGGGCTGGGTTGAGGGACCACGGGTTAAAGTGTGGCACAGCATCCTTCCTGCCCAGCTACAGGAGTGGCAGTGATGGTCAACACTCAAACATGGGGCCTTATTCTCACAAATCATCATCCCTGGGCTTTGACTAGACAAGCCAAAAATCCTAAAATACATCTTGTCTTGTCAAACTTGTTCATTCTGTAGTACAACTGAAGGAAATTATCAGAATCCTGGAGAAACTAAATGAAAATGGAAGATGGAAGTGGTTGCTTCACTACAGGGAAACTAAAAAGCTAAAAGAAGATGTGAGGTGAGACCTTTATGGAATTTGAGGCCTGGGTGTGGGGGAGGGTGGAGACACCTGGGTTCACCCAGAAAGGCTCCCTGAGCTCTGGACCAGTGTCATCCACATGTTGCCACAAGGTCACTTTGTAAGAACATAAATCGTCTATGTCACTGAAGGCAGTGTTTAGGTCTGTGGACTGTTTTTCGGGTTTTGTTTTTATAGTAAGGCTTTCAGTGCAGGAAGCTGTGTTGTGACCATAATCCAGGGTCTGAGTTGCCTTCTCCAGACCAACAGTGACCAAGTCAGACACACACAGGAATCCTAAAATGTAAAAAAAATAAATTCACCTATGGGTTTTTGTACATTTATTGATAAATTAGGTTGCTCCAGTTATAAGGACAGAAAAATTGAGACCAGCATGTAGCCTTAATTTAACTCTTAAATAATAGACTAGAAACAGGCAGACTCCCTTAAATGAAGAGACTTGGGGCCTGCGGGAGGCCCTTCCGTATCAAAGATGGGCCTGCAGGTTGTAATGAGAGGGGAAAAGGAGTGTGGGAATGCAGAGGTGGACTGGGGGAATCTATAGATGGGACAGGTCATCTGTCACAGGACTGTCATTAGGACAGTCCTGTGACAGATGACCTGTCCCATCTCTAATAAGTTCACACATAGGAAGTAGACAGTACAAACCCACTTTAATGATGTGGAAGTTGAGGCACAGAGGATGCCAGACCTGACCCAGGCAGACAAGGAGGAAGTCAGGAAGCTGGGCTTTGACCCGGAATGTTCGTCTCCAACCTGACAGTTACCTTCTGTTTGACCGCACTGCTTTCTCCGGAGGAAGACAACTGAAATCGTGGATGTGCACGGGATCTCGAAAGATGGCCGAGAATAGCAGTTGGGGAAAGGCTTGCACTTAGGAGAGGAACTTGTACAGGAGGAAAAGAGGGAGCGGAACCGAGAGCTGAGACTGTCAGGGAGGAAGGGCTCCAAGGGGCCCTCACAGGGCTTAGTTAACACAGCACTTCAGAGGGAAGGTTCAACTTCAGGAGTAAGTACAGAAGCAGATGAAAGCTGAGGTGGCAGAGCACACCTGTTAAGATCGGTCAGTGTAAATTAATTCAGCATGCATAGGACTTTGCGTAAACAGAGACACTTATGTCACTGGAATCTCTTCACATCAGGCCAGTCTCGAATAGTGAGAACTTTTCAGAAAACTTATCATATCCTTTTGCCCTTGGAGGCGGGGAGAATTTGTCCAAAACTAAAACAAAACAGAACAAAAACCATGCGTGGTTATGAGTAGCTACAAAACCATCCTCTAATTCATCTCTAGGCAGATACAGGACTAAATAGATACATAATTTTTTAAATATGCAAAATAATGCCACACATAGCATAAAATAGTAACTAGAAGCATATAAAAAATTTCTATTCACAGTGATAAACTATGTACAGTATGATGCCAGGCATATAAATTTACACACATGAAGGATAAAACCTGGAAGGAAATTCATCGTGATGCAGTTCATGGTGTGACTAGAGCTATGGGAATACGCAGGCTTTGGGTTTTCTCCAGCAAGCAGGAGCGAGGGTGTGAGTACTGGAGGGGCTGCAGGATGGAACACTTTCCTCTAAAAGGAAGAATAAAAGGTAGAAACAAGATTTAAAGTGAGGTGAGAAAATTCTAGCTGTTAGATGATCTTAATGAAGTTGGTGACTATCTAACCAAAAAGAAGTAGAGTGGTTTTGGAGAGCCAAAGCACGGGAAGCACTGCTGTATGAGTCAGGATGCAGGAAGGGGCCCGCTGGGAATGAGTGGGAGGCTTGCCAGCCACATGGCTGGAAGCAGTGTTCGATGGCCATGTGCTGTCCTTCCTGACTGGACGAGGAGTAAGTACACTCGGAATGTTTTGAGGGAATTCGACAGGACGGTGCCGTCTGGGAAGCCAAGTGTGTCGTACAGAAGAACAAAGAAGGGAAAAGGAGTTTGACTAAGTATAGTGAAGGCCAGAAAAAGTCTAGGAATAAAGCAACTGAAAATTAAGATACAGAAAATCTTTCACAAACTTAGACTTATCTAAATTTAACATTTTTGTGTATTTTTCAGAGTGGATTCAATTGCATATAAAAAGAACTTAATATTGAAATCGTATCAGAGTGCAAATATCTTTGAGCTGCTTCATTATCACCAGTGTGACTCCCGATTATCAACAAAAGCTGAGCACCTGAAATGTCTGCTAAACCTGCAAATTCAGCGTGTCCACGCGAGGTTTGCCGTCTTCCTTACAGGTAAATTCATAGCCTTAAGTTCTAATTTTCATCAACCAGTTAACGCCCAGTAGGTCCACTCTTTAGAAACGTCCTTCCATCCAAGTGGAGTCATTGGCGGCCAGGAATAAACGCACACGAGGCTGGGGCACCAGGTATTGTGGGTTTTGTCCTGTTAATAGAAAAAAAAAACCTGTACTAGATCTGTTAAGTGTAACCATCTAAGCTTTTAAAAAAGTGCCCATCAGTGGTTTCAGCTCCCTCCCTCCCACCACCGCCCATGGAGGCGACTGCTCCCAGAGCTCCAACCTCATTCCTCACTTGAAACAGGCTCGCTTTTTCCTTCACGTGTATGAGTCTTTTTTTTTCAATAAAAGGGATTTTGCTACTTTTAAAAAGTATTAATGAATTTTTTTCACCAAAAAAGGTTATTTTTCTTTTTACAGAAAAGCCTGTTGTCTCCAGAGATGTCTTTGAAAACAGTGGCATCCTTGTTACAGATGTAAATGACTTTATTGAAAATATACAGAAAGTAGCAGCTCCGTTCAGGAGTAGCTACTGGTAAGAACACTTGTGACTCTCTCCCACGTGAGCTGCAACTGACAGCAGATGCTGACATCTGTGTCTGCGGGAAACCAGTTGCTCAAAAACTTTTGTACGTTATACGTCATGCTGTAAATTTAAAGTTTTGTTTATTTAGGGGTGCTGCTAGTTTGGCATAAATGGGACTTTCTCAAGTATCACTAATGAAATAACTAACCTCCATTCTGTGAGTGTTTTCACCTGCAGTCCATCTGCTGCCAGGACGGAAGACAATGTAGCCTACATGCATAGACATTTTCCCCAGTAGGTAGCATCCTATTTATGGAATAGTTCTTGGTTATTTTATTTTAAAGACGGAATTATCAATTTTGTATTCAGGTGATTTAACTGCACCTTACCTAGACATCGGTGATGCCAACAACAAATGAGTATTTTCCCTTTTCTTTGAAAACCTTTGATTTATATGAGAAGACTGTTCTGTGTATCTCAGTGTTCTACAACTTGGGGGAACATTTTTCTTCATGTTTTACACATTGCCAGAATGTCTGACTTTGTTGTCTGGCTTTGTTCACAGCAGCACTGTAGTTTTCCATTAGTTTTGGGTTACAGTGTTCAATATTATTGTTTTAAATTATTCTCATTTTAAGCAGAATAGCTTCAAAGCTGTTCACTGAAATTAATGATAAAAATAAGAATTTCACAAGTGTACTCAATTGTAGCAAAAATAAGTCTATTTTAACCAGTAGCTTTGTTTTTGCACGTTAAGGTCAGAAATGCACATGTAATGCATGTTGTAGTCTGTTTTAAAGGTTTTACCACCTGTGTAAAAACTAACATCTTCAATGGCTCTATCTGCTGTTATTCATGCTACACTACATAACATTTTTTTCCTAAATGGTACAAATTTATAAACTGTCATTTTCACTTACTCAGTTTTTGTAAACAGCATACTACAAAAATCAATCCTCGGAGGAAGAAATAATCATTTATTTATATTAGAAATAATTTCTACAACTATCTTTAAAACTCAAAACCAAGCAAAAACATTGGTAAGATACATAGTATCTATTTGGAACAAAGGTTTTTGTACCTAATTTGTTTCATTTTAATAAAGACAACTAAAAATCATTCAACTGCTTCTGCAATGATTTTATAGCAAATATTAAATTTGTAAGAGAATGTTTTACAGCACTTTAAATTTTTTAGGCCATTTAGCAGAATAAGTAGCTTCCAAAAGAATCCTACCACTTACCTCACTTTGGCCGCCATCTGTCAAGCCTCATCCCCGCAGGCCTGCCCGGTGCTTTCCCCTCCCTCGTGCGGTGCCGAGCAGCAGGCTCCAGCAAGAGGACACTTCACACGCTCCAATTGGCCCTTCCAGGGGGTCATGTCAGCCTGCACAGGAACTTCCCTCAAAAGCCATTTATCTGCTTTTATACTCCCCCTACAGAACCCAAAGTGTTCCTTTCCCCTCGGTATGTTCTTAGGAGGAGGAAGAATGACTGAGTTTTAATTCTTACCCTAGCTCTTGCTTAGAGACCCACTCAGCTGATTTTTACCCCAGGGATAAGAATCTAATAGGACCATAACTGTATTTGGTACACTGAATTAATCTGAAATTACTACGGAAAAGGAAAGTAACATTTACAGCGCACCTGCCAGCCGTGCTCCTCCCCCGAAGAACCTTCCAGCACCCACAAGGCCGCCCGTTCTGTAACTGAAGGCTTAGCCAGGCCACAGAGGAGCAGGCGCCTCCAGACTGAGCTTCTGCAGAGACTCTGCCCTCATCACCTTTGTGCCCCGTTGGCCTGGCACAGAAATGTTAGTTGTTCCAATAAATATGCCGAGTGCAGAATACGAAGACATCCTGATGCTTCCTTCGTACTACTAACCCAGCTTGTGCCTCCACCTGCGTTAATGGTTCACAATGTGAAATATTGCAAGAAAAGAGGGGAAAGGCCTGCTGGAATTTTAGATAATCTTATGAAAAGGAAGCAGTTGTTTTCAACCGGGGTTATCTGGGGTTGTCACGCCAGGGAGGTGCATACAATGTGCAGGACAGCCCACCTACAACAAAAAATTCTTCAGCCAAAAATGGATAGTATGAGATTGAGAAAGCTAAAGTAATCACTTGGATAATCGAAGTTATTATTACCCTAAATCCTTTAACAGATCGCCTACCTTAGTCTATGTCCTTCAGACTCAACTTTAAAAGAGAATACAGTTACAATGTCCTCATTCCTCCGACATAAATGACCGACTCAACTATAAAAGAGAATACAATGTCCTCGATATAAATGACAGCACATACAGTGAGGCTTGTAACAATCAAGGGGAAAGGAGGTACCACTAAAAACTGTCTACAATCTGAATTAAATGAAAATACTGGGACTTCCCTTGTGGCACAGTGGTTAAGAATCCACCTGCCAATGCAGGGGACACAGGTTCGATCCCTGGTCCGGGAAGATCCCACATGCCACAGAGCAACTAAGCCCGTGTGCCACAATTACTGAGCCCATGTGCCACAACTACTGAAGACCACGTGCCTGGAGTCCATGCTCCGCAACAAGAAGCCCAGACACCACAACGAAGAGTAGCCCCCACTCACCACAACTAGAGAAAGCCCGTGAACAGCAAGGAAGACCCAACACAGCCAAAAATAAAATTAATTAACTTATTAAATAAATACATTAACGCACCCATTCCACCGGATGTCACTTACTCTCTGATGGGAACGAATCCTTGTTCTACACCACTACTAAGGATATCTAAGAAGGTCTAATTATTGTACCAAGAAGTAATTCGGGGTCTACTCACAGTGAAGCCAGATGGCAGCACTCCACCAACCACTAGGGTCTTCAGCACTCTTCCCCAGCATCCGTTTTCAGCTCTAGTGAAGGAAATGAGCAGCTGTGTCAAGGCCAGTACAATACTTACTAGCTCTGAATTGTCAGGACACAAAAGACCAACAAGAGGGAGCTGGTTTCCAGAGTTTGGCTTTATTTTGCAGTACAGAAATCATTTGGAGCCATTGTGAGACAGACATCATTGAAGCAGAGGCTCTGTCAAATCAATACTGCGTTGCAGCAGCTTGGTCCATTGAAGAAGCCACACCTGGGATACAAAAGAAGCTTCTACGTTTACCTGCTTTATGATAGTTTCTTTCCCCTCTGCTCTCATCAAATTTATTAGATTAAAACACCGCACACAGGCTTCCTCCAAAATGACTCTCAAAGTCTGGAGTTTGGTTAGAATTGGAGGCCCACATAAACCCAGCTTGTGGCTATGCTGCCTGGGCACTGTTCTAACACTTGATGTAAATGTAAAGGGGTGGGGAGGAGGGAGGGATACTGTCCCCAACGATGGAACATTCGATTCCGTATCTCCTTAATGTCAAGAGGACAGATGGCACGCAAACTGTACTGACACAGCTCTTGAGCAGCAGAAGCTCATAACTGCAAAGGCTACACTGATTAAAAGATACAAATACTGTATCAAGTTCTCTGTATCAGTATCACAATGTTTTAAAACTGATCCTTCACTAGAAAAAACAAGCCAGTATTGGTTAAATTGAACAGAATGTGGGAACCTGCCAATTCTGAAGAGCCACTCCATGAAAACAAGTTAATACATGATATTAGAAAGGGGAAGAATATTTACTGGTACAGTGCTCTGCAATCTCTCAGCTTTGATTACAAAAGCAGGCCTTACAATATTGATTTCATACAATATGCATCATTTGCCAAATTTTAAGTTTGTCCTAATTAGGTGATAACATGTACTGCTGTTAGTCTTCCCCATAGATGTCATTTTTCTTGCGCTTCATTTCCTCAAAGTCAAACTCGGATCCCATCATCCTCTTATAGATGTCCTTAATGTCATCACAGGTTGTCTCAAAGTGAGTTGTCGCATCATATGTACGGGATATAAAGATCTGGAAATGAAAGTCACAAAGACCTAAGACTATTTAGTGATGTCTCCCAATAAAGCCTGGTAATTACCCTTTTCAGATTGCCACTCACCTGGCTTTCTGTTCCCAAATCTTTTGGTACAAGGAGGTCACTGATGCTTACGAATCTGGAGGGGAAAAAGAATTAAGTAAGCAGGGAAGTTGACACGCCCACTCACCGCTTTGCCTGAAATTCAAAACCCAGGCTGGTAAGAGATGATGGCTGCTCTCATTGTTCTCGTGGGGTTCTGTTCACCATGGAGCCAAAGGCAATCCTGGGTTTGAGCTGCTATAAATGAACGCATCACTTACTTCTGCTCAATTGGTTCCAAGAGTTCCAGAGCTGGTCTGATTTCTTTCTCGGGCTCCTTGGTCTCCACGGTTGTGCTGGCGATGGCAATGTACTTGCCCTGTGCGGCCACATTGTGTGCGGAGGAGATCATGCAGACATAGATATCTGCAAGCAAGCAAAGCCACCTCACTGCCAGGGTCTTTAAACCTTGGGCCTGTGTGTGCACTCAGTTTCACCCATACTTCATTGAGGTGTGAGTTAAAATTACTTGGAACAGACTGGATATTCTAAGATTAAGTTTTATATGGAGACAAACAAGGTCATACATAAAATATACAAATATTCAGCAACTCTTAGCCTACTGGAGATGAAGGATTTATGTGGCAGTGAACGGTGGACGGGGAGATGACATTCTCTACCCAGATGTCACAGCTCACTGTGGAAACCTGTCTTCCTCTCTGAACCCTGCATTTAGAAAGGTTTTGAATAGCTAAGATAGGATTTATTTAACTACTGATTTCTCATTTTTTAAGCAATATAAAATTGCAAACACAATAAGCTATTCTTGAGTTGGCATAAGCTCGTAATAATTCCATAGATTCTACTTGTCTGTATACTACTAGTTAACTACGTAATTTCCAATATAAGAGATAATTACTAATTACTGGGTTCCCTTTACTCTTTTTACACTCTCCCTGACCCTGAGATCTACTTGGGAACCCTTGAAAGATTACTTTCATCTGTGTCTCTTAGTTCTCATAATAATCTTCTGTGATTTCGTCTCTTACATGGGAAAAAAAATTAAAAGCTTTAGGGCTTCTAACTGAAAGGGGGGAAAGCTAGTGGATGAAAGAAAACTGGTTAAAGCAAACAGATTAGGAATTACGATTTCAGAGCTAAGTCCTGATCTTTTTTTTTTAATTTATTATTTATTTTTGTCTGCGTTGGGTCTTCATTGCTGCACGCGGGCTTTCTCTATTTGTGGCGAGTAGGGGCTACTCTTCGTTGCAGTTCACAGGCTTCTCATTGTGGTGGCTTCTCTTGTTGCAGAGCACAGGCTCTAGGTGCGTGGGCTTCAGTAGTTGCGGAGCGTACGCTCAGCAGTTGTGGCTCACGGGCTCTAGAGTGCAGACTCAGTAATTGTGGCGCACGGGCTTAGTTGCTCCGTGGCATGTGGGGTCTTCCCAGACCAGGGATCAAACCCGTGTCCCCCGCATTGGCAGGCGGATTCTTAACCACTGCGCCACCAGGGAAGTCCTGCTAAGTCCTGATCTCAATCAGAGAAATCAAAGTTGTTTTCTAGCGCACTGCTAAAATCAAATACAAGTATTAAGTTGACAAATCATGACACAAAAGCAGTGCTGTCATCAGCTCAAAGTAACAGTGAAATCAGGTCAACTAATAAGCATAAACCTCCACAAGGCACACAATGTTCAAACCAGGCAAGACTGCCTGCTCATCCAGTCCAGCCTCTCAGTTCTACAGAAGAAATGGAGGCCCAAAGAGTGGGGGGTACAAGTCCAAGGCGGGGCTCCTAGGCAAACGTTTCCATTTCAAAGTGATGACTTAGGATCTCTATGAGCTAAAAGGGATACATCACATTTTATTTTCCATATGGAAACTACAGTCTCTTCACTATAATAGAGCAGATAAAATTTGGAATTCCTACACACATCTGCTTATCTTCAAAACTGACCTGACTTCCGATTGACTTGGTTCTGTGGAATAATGATCTGGCAGGAGTTGGCATCATTGGTGTTCTTGATGGGATGGCTGAGGATACAGATGACTCTGATCACCTGGCCCACTTTTTCGACTCGATCTTTCACGTAGCTGGGATCACAGATGAGCTGCTTACAGCGAGCAATCTGTAATAAAACATTAAAGACTTTCTAATGGGTATAATAATGCCATCGTTCTTGAACATCACCTGTTATCTTCAAGTTAACTGTAGATAATTAGTGAATTATAGATAACTATTAAAACCAGCTTTGCCGACAATCCCTATAAATTCTCCTGGAGCAAATCTATAAATTCTAAATCTTATTGAAATATTAGGAAAAGTGTGTTGCATGGTTTTCAGACACATAAGTTTTAAAACTGGGCAGAAGAGGGTTAAAATCCTTGCTCTACCCAACCTCAAAGAGGTTGTTGTTAGGATTAAATGAAACAGTGTATTTAAGGAATGTCACTATATGTAAATGGACCCAGTAAAAAGTAAATGGTCTATAAATAGTTCTTTCTAATATTAGAAACAGACCATAATCTCTCCTTTTAAGACTATACTTACTAAGTAAAACTTAAGTTGCAAGATAAATTATGTATTATATTATAGTCTTCCTCTTTATATCAAAGCCCTGAAATGTCCTAAGAGGAAGCAGTTGCCTGAAGCAAAGAAAAATGGAATGAATAAAAAGAACTTTGAGATATCAGATTAAGACATTTATCCCTATTCCTAAACATCTACTATGTGTATGCTGGAAGCACAAGGTAGTTACAAAAGACCTACAACAATAAAGGGTCAGATGGCCAGCTAGTGAGTGTAGATTATATGGTCTGAACCCATAGAATACCATCAGGAATCCCCAAATATATATATATATATATATATATATATATATATATATTTTTTTTTTTTTTTTTTTTTTTTTTTTTTGCGGTACGCAGGGCAGAGCACAGGCTCCGGATGCTCAGGCCCAGCGGCCACGGCTCACGGGCCCAACCACTCCACGGCATGTGGGATCTTCCTGGACCAGGACACGAACCCGTGTCCCCTGCACTGGCAGGCAGACCCTCAACCACTACACCACCAGGGAAGCCCCCAAAATATTTTTTTACACATAGTTTTTCAGTTTCTTTTTTGAACGGTTCCGTTTGTAAAAGTTGATGGTTCATGAAATATGGTCTGGCTTGCAGACCAACAGCACTGGCACCATCTGAGAGCTTGCAAGAAAATGCAGACCCACCACAGACCTACTGAATGAGAAACATGTACTCTGACAAAATTAACAATTTACATTCAATTCAAATTTGAGAAACACTGCTCAAAACTCCACCCGGCCAGTTCCTTGGCTAAACCCAAAATAAAATAATGTTAACAATAATGATTAACATTACTAATATTTAATAATAATAAATTAAATAATAAAATAGTATTGGCCAAGCCCCAATTCAACCAATAAGTTATGTGGTACATATAAAGCTAAATTTAAATGAAAATTTGGGAGACAGACACCAACCCACACTACATATATAATACTTACCATTTAGAGCTCATTCATAATTTCTGTTTTAGTCTTAAGCAACAATCAACACAACAGAAAATATTAAACATTATAAGTTTTCAGTCATTATGAATACCAAGTTACCATAAAGAAAACATACATGGTGTGAAATCTAGGATCGATGTCCATACCAAATTTAGTACTTATTAAACAATAAAGTTTTCTTTACAAGAATATAATATTTCTTAAATTGTAAAAGCTACTTACCTCTCCTTCAGATTTTACACCAATCACTTTTCCATTTTGCATAATGATTTCTTCAATTGGTTTATTCAGCATGTAGGTACCTCCATAAATAGCACTTAGCCTAGCAAAGTATTTAAACTATAATTAGTAATTATAATTGTAATTATAATCAATCAGTAATTTATAATTATTTCAACTACTAAAGTCTCCTTTCTTAGATTTTAATGAGTTACAGGAAACATGTATTTATTTGTTCAGTTTCCTTCCAGATGGCATTAGTTTAAGTCGTAAAAGCATCAATTCTAAAACAGTCAAAACCATGTAATGATGTCTCACATTCGTAGTTATGAATATCAAGTGCAAACAAACCACACTGACCAGTAATGGAAGAACAGCTTGTAAGTCTAATCCTCCTGCATATTAAAAATTAAGACTCTGAACAACCAAAAATCTATCAGAAAGCACACTGGACAGTGAGTAAAAGCAGGCAGAAACTAGACAAGAGACTTGAAGGAAGCAATTGGATGAGATCTTCATGTGGTTTGTATGGCTCTTCCCCTGACAGAATGACCTACCCAGTCCTTGTAACATGGGACAGCTAGAACAGAAGCAAAAAACCTGCAGTCTTACTGATTTAACGTGCCATAAGATAGAGTTTGGGGCTGTATGAGGAGATAAAAATTGTGGGAGAAAGTCTTCCAAAATGGGGAGCAACCAAATTATAAAATCTCTTCAAATCCTTAACTAACTCCAGAAATGCTTGTACACAGGAGAGAGACTCCAAGGAACCCAGGAAAAAGCAAAAGCTAAAAGGCAAAAAGACTTGAGGAGAAACTACAGCTACAGGCCTTAAGGACAAATAAGTTTGAAGTTTGAAACTGCCATATTAGAGGAACTTGGTACATACCTTGGGCTTTCCAATGAAACCCCAGAGGACCACACCTCATGAAGGATTCAGCCAAAGACAAAAGACCCCCCACCTACAAAGTATAAAATCAAGTCTCCAAAAGTTCAAGGTGAACAGCCAATAGTTTAACTGCCAACTCAAAACTAAAATCAACACTCATCACAGAAAGAATCCACCATCTCTACAATATACCAATCAGTTATGTCCAATATACAATCAAAAATTACTGGACACATGAAAAAAAGAAAATGGAAAAAAGTAAAGAGGAAGAGTGATCAAAACAAACAGATGCCCAGATTACTGATGCTAAAATACGCAGGGAGTTAAATGCAGCTACTACGAATATGGACAAGGACAAACATCCTTGTTCAAAGATCTATGTTCAAGAACGTTATAGGAGAGAAGTCAAGAGGGCGATGTGGGAAGACACGGAGTTAGCGTCTCCCCAGAACTAGGGTGGCTGCCGGGCGCTGGTGGGGGACTCTGACCCCCAAGGAGACAGAAGGAACTCCATAATGAACGAGTAGGATGTAAGGGGACCGAGGGGGGAGGAGAAGTGGAGGCCAGACAAGATCAGCCCCTGAGTCTGGGGAGATCAGGAGAGGCAGGTGGGAGGGAGTCTCCAGGAAGAGCGGGAGAGCAGTGGAGGGCGACTGCCCCACCTACTCGGGCACGGGGAGCTCCCAAGCCGGTTCCCCCAGCTCCAAAGCACCATCCAGGCCACATGTGTCCTGGGGGGCACAGAAAGGAGGCCAAGGGGAGTACCTGAGAGGCAAGCGGGAGGGGCCCTCCAGAGGAGTGGGTGAGGAGCAGAGGGTTACTGTCACCCCGTGCACTCAGGCACGGGGAGCCTGCTGAGCTCCCAGATGAGGTCCCCTGCCCTCTGAGACCAGGGGTGGGGAGCACGCCTGGGCCCCTTCTGTTCCTTGAGCCTAAGCCCCACCCCTCACAGCCCCCAGGGCCTTTTCCAGTCCTGCGGGTCCTGAGCATTGGCCCTACCTACCACCCAAACCTCACCCTTGCTTAGGCCCCGCTCTCCACAGCCAAGGACCTTCCCCCCGCCCCCCGCTTTTTTTTTTCCCTTTTCCCTCCTCCTCTTTTTCACTATTGTGGTACTGATGTACCTTCTGGTTATTGATTCATCTTTATTTTTATTTTTACATTCTTTATAATACATCTGTTAGTTTCCTAGTCTAATTTTACTTTTTACTTTGTTATTCTTTATTTTCTTTTTTGCCACCCTACGCGGCTTGCGGGATCTTGATTCGTGAGCCTGGGGTCGGGTGGAAGCTCCTATGGTGGGAGCTGTGAGTCCGAACCACTGGACTAACAGAGGCCCCAGGGAATATTCACTGGAGTGAGGTCTCACAGAGTTCCTCATCTCAGCACCAAGACCCAGCTCTACCGAATAGCCTACAAACTCCAGTGTTGGAAGCCTCTGGCCAAACAACTAGTAAAACAGGAACACAAGCCCACTAATTAAAAAAAAAAAAAAAAAAAGGGAGATGGCAAAAAAATGTCACAGATGAAGAAGCAAGGTAAAAACCTACAAGACCAAATAAATAAAGAGGAAATAGGCAATCTACCTGAAAAGAATTCAGAGTAACGATAGTAAAGATGATCCAGAATCTCAGAAATAAAATGGAAGCACGGATTGAGAAAATACAAGAAATGTTTAACAAAGATCTAGAAGAACTAGAGAATAAACTAACAGAGATGAACAACACAGTAACTGAAATGAAAAATACACTAGAAGGAATCAATAACAGAATAACTGAGGTAGGAGAACGAAAAAGTGAGCTGGAAGACAATGGTGGAAATAACTGCTGAGGAGCAGAATAAAGAAAAAAGAAAAGAATTGAGGAAAATCTCAGAGGCCTCTGGGACAACACTAAACGCACCAACATTCGAATTATAGGGGTCCCAGAAGAAGAAAAGAAAAACAAAGGTCTGAGAATATATCTGAAGAGATTATAGTGGAAAACTTCCCTAACATGGGAAAGGACATAGTCATTCAAGTCCAGGAAGCACAGAGAGTCCCATACAGGATAAACCCTCAGAAAGACACACCAAGACACGTATTAATCAAACAAACAAAAATTAAATTCAAAGAAAAAATATTAAAAGCAGCAAGGGAAAAACAAAAAATAACATACAAAGGGATCCATCCCCATAAGGTTATCAGCTGATTTTTCAGCAGAAACTCTGCAGGCCAGAAGGGAGTGGCAGGATATACTTAAAGAGATGAAAGAGAAAAACCTACAACCAAGATTACTCTAACCAGCAAGGATCTCATTTAGATTTGATGGAGAAGTCAAAAGCTTTTCAGACTAGCAAAAGCTAAGAGAATTCAGCACCACCATACCAGCTTTACAACAAATGTTAAAGGAACTTCTCTAAGCGGGAAACAAAAGAGAAGAAAAAGAACCACAAAAACAAACCCAAAACAATTAAGAAAATGGTAATAGGAACATACATATCAATAATAACCTTGAATGTAAATGGATTAAATGCCCCAACCAAAAGACACAGACTGGCTGAATGGATACAAAAACAAGACCCATATATATGCTGTCTATAAGAGACCCACTTCAGACCTAGGGACACATACAGACTGAAAGCGAAGGGAAGGAAAAAGATATTCCACGCAAATGGAAATCAAAAGAAACCTGGAGGAGCAATACTCGGGATCAGATAAAATAGACTTTAAAATAAACACTGTTACAAGAGATAAGGAGGGACATTACATAATGATCAAAGGATCAATCCAAGAAGAAGGTGTAACAATTATAAATGTTTATGCACCCAACATAGGAGCACCTCAATACATAAGGCAAATACTAACAACCATGAAAGGAGAAATCGACAGTAACACAACAACAGTAGGGGACTTTAACAACCCACTTACAAATGAACAGATCATCCAAAATGAAAATAAATAAGGAAACACAAGCTTTAAATAACACAACAGACCAGACAGACTTAATTGATATTTATAGAACATTCCATCCAAAAGTGGCAGAATACACTTTCTCCTCAAGTGCACATGGAACATTCTCCAGGATAGATCACACCTTGGGTCACAAATCAAGCCACAGAAAATTTAAGAAAACTGAAATCGTATCAAGCATCTTTTCTGACCACAATGCTACTGGAAATCAATTACAGGAAAAAAAATGTAAAAAACACAAATACATGGAGGCTAAACAGTGCACTACTAAATAACCAAGAGATCACTGAAGAAATCAAAGAAGAAATAAAAAGACACATAGAAACGAATGACAATGAAAATACAATGACCCAACACCTATGGGATGCAGCAAAGCAGTTCTAAGAGGGAAGTTTATAGCAATTCAATCTCATCTCAAGAAACAAGAAAAATCTCAACAATCTAACCCTACACTTAAAACAACTAGAGAAAGAAGAACAAAGAAAACCCAAAGTCAGTAGAAGGAAAGAAATCATAAAGATCGGAGCAGAAATAAATGAAACAGAAATGAAGAAAACAATAGCAAATATCAATAAAACTAAAAGCTGGTTCTTTGAGAGGATAAACAAAATTGATAAACCCTTAGCCAGACTGATCAAGAAAAAGAGGGAGAAGATGCAAATCAATAAAATTAGAAATGAAAAATCACACAACTGACACGGCAGAAATACAAAGGATTATAAGAGACTACTACAAACAACTATATGCCAATAAAATGGACAACCACGAAGAAATAGACAAATTCTTGGAAAGGTACAGTTTTCCAAGACTGAACCAGGCAGAATTAGAAAATATAAACAGACCTATCACAAGTAATTAAATTGAAACCGTAATTAAAAATCTTCGAACAAACAAAAGTCCAGGACCAGATGGACTCACAGGCGGATTCTATCAATCATTTAGAGAAGAGCTAACACCGATCCTTCTCAAACTCTTCCAAAAAACTGCAGATGGAGAAACACTCCCAAATTCATTCTACAAAGCCACCATCACCCTGATACCAAAACCAGAAAAAGATATCACAAAATTATAGACTAATATCACTGATGAACACAGATGCAAAAATCCTCAACAAAATACTAGCAAACAGAATCCAACAGCACATTAAAAGGATCATACACCATGGTAAAGTGGGATTTATCCCAGGGATGCAAGGATTCTTCAATATACACAAATCAATCAAGGTGATACACAACATTAACAAATTAAGGAATAAAAACCATATGATCATCTCAATAGATGCAGAAAAAGCTTTTGACAAAATTCAACACCAATTTATGATCAAAAACTCTCAAGAAAATGGGCATAGAGGGAACCTACTTCAACATAATAAAGGCCATATATGACAAACCCTCAGCAAGCATCATACTCAATGGTGGAAAACAAAGCATTTCCACTAGGATCAGGAACATGACAAGGATGTCCACTCTTATTCAACATAGTTTTGGAAGTCCAAGCAACAGCAATCAGAGAAGAAAAAGAAACAAAAGGAATACAAATTGGAAAAGAAGAAGTAAAACTGTCACTATTTGCCAATGACATGATACTATATATAGAAAATCCTAAAGATGCCACCAGAAAACTATTAGAACTAATCAATGAATTTGGTAAGGTTGCAGGATACAAAATTAATGCACAGGAATCTCTGGCATTCCTATACACCAACAACAAAAAACCAGAAAGAGAAATTAAGGAAACACTCCCATTTACCACTGCAACAAAAAGAATAAAATACCTAGGAATAAACCTGCCTAAGGAGGTGAAAGACTTGTACTCAGAAAACTATAAAACACTGATGAAAGAAATCAAAGATAACACAAACAGATGGAGAAACATACCATGTTCTGGATTGGAACAATCAATATTGTGAAAATGACTATACTACCCAAAGCAATCTACAGTTTCAATGCAATTACTATCAAACTACCAATGGCATTCTTCACAGAATTAGAAGAAAAAAATCTTACAATTCATATGGAAACACAAAAGACCCTGAATAGCCAGAGCAATCTTGAGAAAGAAAACGGAGTTGGAAGAATCAGGCTCCCCGACCTCAAACTATACCACAAAGCTACAATAATCTAGACAGTATGGTACTGGCACAAAAACAGAAATATAGATTAATGGTACAGGATAGAATGCCCAGAGATAAACCCACACACATATGGGCACCTAATTTACGACAAGGGAGGCAAGAACATACAATGGAGAAAAGACAGCCTCTTCAGTAAGTGGTGCTGGGAAAACTGGACAGCTACATGTAAAAGAAGGAAATTAGAACACTCCCTAACACCAAACACAAAAATAAACTCAAAATGGATTAGAGACTTAAATGTAAGACCAGACACTATAAAACTTTTATAGGAAAAACACTCTTTGACATAAATCACAGCAAGATTTTTGACTCACCTCCTAGAGTAACAGAAATAAAAACAAAAATAAACAAATGGGACTTAATTAAACTTAAAAGCTTTTGAACAGCAAAGGAAACCATAAACAAGACAAAAAGACAACTTTCAGAATAGGAGAAAATATTTGCAAATGAAACAACAGACACAGGATTAATCTCCAAAATATACAAATAGCTCATGGAGCTCAATATCAAAAAAACAATCCAGTTATAAAATGGGTAAAAGACCTAAATAGACATTTCACCAAGGAAGACATACAGATAGCCAAGAGGCACATGAAAAGATGCTCAACATCACTAATTATTAGATAAATGCAAATCAAAACTAAAATGAGGTATCACCTCTCACCAGTCATAATGGCCATTATCAAAAAAAGCTAGAAACAATAAATGCTGGAAAGGGTGTGGTGAAAAGGGAACCCTCCTACACTGTTGATGGGAATGTAAATTGATACAACCACTATGGGAAACAGTATGGAGGGTCCTTAGAAAACTAAAAATAGAACTACCATATGACCCAGCAATCCCACTAATGGGCATATACCGTAAGAAAACCATAATTCAAAAAGAGACATGCACCACAATGTTCACTGCAGCACTATTTACAATAGCCAGGACATGGAACCAACTTAAACATCCATCGACAGATGAATAGATAAAGAAAATGTGGCACATATATACAATGGAATATTACTCCATAAAAAGAAACGAAATTGAGTTATTTGTAGTGAGGTGGATGGACCCAGAGTCTGTCATACAGAGTGAAGTAAGTGAGAAAGAGAAAAACAAATACTGTATGCTAACACATATACATGGAATCAAAAAAAAAAAAAAAAGGTACTGATGAACCTAGCTGCAGGGCAGGAATAAAGAGGTAGACATAGAGAATGGACTTGATGACATGGGGTCGGAGGGTGAAGCTGGGGCTAAGTGAGAGTAGCATCAACATATATACACTACCGAATTTAAAATAGTTAGCTGGTGGGAAGCAACAGCATAGCACAGGGAGACTGGCTTGGTGCTTTGCGATGACCGAGAGGGATGGGATAGGGAGGATGGGAGGGAGACTCAAGAGGGAGGGGATATGGGGACATGTGTATGCATATGGCTGATTTGCTTTGTTGTGCAGAAGAAACTAACACACTATTGTGAAGCAATTATACTCCAATGAAGATTTAAAAAAAAGAACATTATATACTCGTGAAAGTCAAAATGAATAAACAGAAAATCTCACAAGAAAAATGAAAACTATATTTAAAAAATGAAAATTCTAGATCAGTTGAAAAATATTTTTTAAAAAATTAAAACTCACTGAATGTGATTAACAGCTTACTGGAAATAACAGAAAAAGGAACTAGTGAACTTAAATGAACATGCATTACCCGATATGAAACATAAAGAGATAAAACAAAGAAAAAAATGAGCAGAGCCTCAGTGACCTATGGCAGCGGTCCCCAACCTTTTTGGCACCAGAGACCAGTTTCATGGAAGACAATGTTTCCACAGACCAGGGGTAGGGGAAGCGGGGGTAGAGTTTGTTCAGGTGGTAATGTGAGTGATGGGGGGGATCATTCAGGCGGTAATGCGAGCAATGGGGAGCGGCAGATGAAGCTTCGCTTGCTCACCCACCAATCACCTCCTGCTGTGTGGCCTGGTTCTTAACAGGCTGAGGACCTTTACCAGGGGTTGGAGACCCCTGAACTATGGAATAATACCAAGTATCTAACATACAAGCAATCAGTGTCCCAGGGGACAAGAGGGAAAATGAGACAGAATATCTGAAGAGGATAATGACTTTAAAATTCCCAGCTTGATCTAAAAAATTAACTTACACATCCAAGCAGTTCAGCAAATCCCAAGCAAAACCACACCTAGGCAAATCCTAGTTATACTCCCAAAAACACAAAGAAAATCTTGAAAGCAACCAGAAGAACAAAAAACAAACAAAAAACAAAAACACAGAAACAACTATTTATTACAGTTGACAGCTAACTTCTCATAAACAAAGCAGGCCACAAGTGAACAACAGCTATAAAGTTCTGAATAAAAAAAAAATCTTAAGCCAACAAAAGTCCTTCAAAAATGAGGGTGACTTAACACTTTCAGATAAAAATAAAAGTTGAGAGAAATCATCAACAGTAACTACAATAATGCCAATGAAAAGCTGAAGAGAAATGACAACAGATGGAAACAAGGATTTATAAGAAAAAATGAATAGCATCAAAAATGGTAAAATTGTGGACAAATGATTACATTTTTCCTTCCCTTCATTTCTTTAAACTGACTGTTTAATGCAGAAATTATAATGTTGTATTGTGGGGTTTAATAAAGTATGTAGACATAAAATATAGGCAACAACAGCACAAAGGAATAGTAAATGGGATGAGATTGTTGCAAAGTTCTTACAGTTTATGTAAAGAAGGACAGTATTAACTCCAAATAACTGTGATAAATGAAGGATGATATTATAATTTATGGAGTGAGCACTAAAAAATTAGAAATGAAAAGGCACAGCTAAAAATTAAGATGAAAATATTTGATTAATTCCAAAAAAGGAAAGAGAAACCTGGGGGGGGAGTCAGGGGGAGGGAGGGAAAACAGCAAAACAACAGATCTAATCCCAACCATATCAATAATTATATTAAACATAAATGACTAAAAAATTCCATTAAAAGGCCAAGGTTGTCACATTGGATAAAAAAGCAATATTCAACTATATGCTGTAAGAGACTCACTTTAAATATAAAGACACAGAGGGTTTAAAATCAAAAGGATAAAAAAAATTGTTCAAACAGTAAACAAGTTGGTATGGTTATATTAGTATGAGACAAGGAAGATTTGGTGTAATCAGAAATTAGTATCACCTAGTAAAAGAGCTTTAAATGTCTCAAGTACAAACTGACAGAACTAAAGTAGGAAACAGATAAATCCACAATCGTGGTAGAAGACCCTCTCTCAGCAACAGAACTAGAAAAAGAATCAGTAAGAATATACATTTGAACAACTCTACGAGCTACCTTTCTAAAACATGCATGCAGAATTCTTTCAAGGGCATATTCACTAAAACATATATTTGGCCATAAATTATGCCTTAATTAATTTCAAAGACTGATAATTTACAAGTTTGTCCTCTGACCATAATGGAATTAAATTAGATGTCAGTACGGTATTTAGGGAAATCCTCAAATGTTTAGGAATTAGACACTATACTTTCAAATAACCCAAGGGTCAAAGAAAAAAAAATCATAGGAAAGATAGGGTACCATATTAGATGGTACATATTTAGAGGGAAATTTAGACCTTCAAATGTTTATGTCAGAGAAGAAAAGTATAAAATCAATTATGTTTCAACCTTAAAAACTAAAAGAAAAAAAAACCCAAATAAGTAAAAGGAAAAAATTAAGGTCAGAAATCAGTAAAATTAAAAATAACTACAAAGGAAATTAACAAAGCTAAAAATTTGGCACTTTGAAAAGATTAATAAAATTGATGCAATCCCATCAAGAAAAATTATAAACTATCCAACACAAGAATGAAGATGGGAACCTCACTAAAGATCCTATAGACATCAAAAACATAATAAAGAAATATTATGAACAACTTTTTGTCAAAAAGTTCAAGAACTTATTTGAAATAGTCAAATTCCTTGAAAAACACAACTGAAAATAAGAAGTAGTACATTTGAACAGCCTTATTTCTATTAAAAGAAAATGAATTAACACTCAAAAGCCTTCCCATAAAAAAAGTTCTACAGGTCCAGATGGCTTCATTGGTCAATTCTATCAAACCTTTAAGCACAATACCATTTTTCACAACCTCTTTCAGAAGACAGAGTAGGAGGAAACTCTTCCAACTCATGTTATGAGTCTATTAAGCCCTGATACAAAAAAACAGACAAGAATATTACAGGAATTATAAACCAGTATCTATCATGAACATAGGCACAAGAACTCGTGTGTGAATGTACACATACAAACAGGCACACACAAACGCATACATACACACACATATATGCAAATTAAATCCAACAATAAATTAAAAGGAAAATACATCATGAATAAGTAGTGTTTGCTCTAAGAATGCAAGGTTAATTTAATATCCAAATATCAATCTATAAAATTCACAATAGCATAAAGAAAATATGCATTATTAACTCAATGTCAACACCCATTCATAATAAAAATTCTCAGCAAGCTATGAAAATGGAATTTAATCTGACAAAACTGCCTATTAAAAAAAACATACAGAAAACATATTTAATAATAAAATACTGAAAACATTCCCCTGAAGGCTGGAAACAAAGCAAGAATGTCCATCTTCATCGCTTCTATTCCTCATTCTTCTGGAAGTACTAGCCAGTTCATAAAGTTAAGAGGGTAAAAACACAAAGGTTGTATAGGAAGAAGCTAATCTCTCTATTCACTGATGATGTAACTGTGTACAAGGAAAATTCTAAGAAATCTATAAAACTAATAGAATAAGTGCAAGGTCACAGGAAGTACAAAAATCAATTGTACTTCTGTATATAAGCAGCAAACAACTTTAAATAAAATTGAAACTTTCATTAACAGCAGCATCAAAATAACATATAATACTTATGAATAAGTTTGAACCAAAAAAGTGCTGGATCTCTACAATGAAAGCTACAAAATATTGCTGAACCAAAGAAAACCTAAATACATGGTGAGAGACAGCGTTCACGTACTGGAAAACTCAATGTTATTAAGATAATTCTCTCCCTAATTGATCTACAGGTTTAACTCAATCCCAACTAAAATCACACCAAATATTTTTTTCAAGACACTGACACCTTCTTCTAAAATCTATGTAGAAATGCAAGGACCTAGAATAGACAAACCAATTTTGAAAAAGAACAAAGTTGAAGGATTTATATTACCTGATTTCAAGACTTATTATAAAAAACTGTAATAATCAGGATGGTGTAGTAATGGAATAGGAAAAGTAAATCGATCATTGGAACAAAATAGGCATGTGTATATGGCCAACTGATTTTTCACAAAGGCACCAAGACAACTTTACAACAAATGGTGCTAGAACAACTAAATATCAGTACAGAAAAAAGTGAACCTCAAGCCTCACCTCACACACCAACATGATTTCAGGATGAATCACAGATTTAAACACAAAGCTAAAACTATAAAGCTTCTAGAAAAAGACATAGGAGTATCTTTGTGCTCCTGAGGTAGGCAAAGCTTCTTAGAAACCAAAAAATACTAAACATTAAAAAAAAAAACCTTTGGTATATTAGCAAAATTTAAAACTTCTGCTTATCAGAAGACAAGCCACAGACTAAGAGAAACATTTATAATACATATACTGACAGAAGACTTCAGTCAGGATACATCAAGATTGCCTACAAATCAAAAACAAAAAGCCCAATCTTTAAAAATGTGCAAAAGAAATGAACACTCACACCACAAAATTATATAAAACAAGTTCATGAAAAGATGATCAACATTAGTCCTCAGGAAATGTAAATTAAAACCATAATGAGATAGCATTTCACACCTACTTGGGTCATTAAAATTAAGAAGACTGACAATACTAAAGGTTGGCAGGTATGTGGAGCAACCACAACTCTCACACGCTGCTAAGTGAATGTAAAATGGTACAACCACCACTCTGGAAAGTTGTTAGGCAGTATTATCAAGTTAAACATATACTTGCCATATCAGCCAGCAATTCCACTCCTGGATATGTACCCAAAAGAATGACAACTGATGTCCATACACACTTTTACACAAAAGTTCATAGTAGCTTCATTCATAATACCCCAAAACGTTTTGAAAACTACCCAGATGTCCATCAACAGGACAATCTGGTATATTCACATAATTCACATAATGAAACATTACTCAGTATTTTTTAAATGAATTAACAGCACGTGCATCAACATGGCTGAATCTCAAAAACATTGTTAAGCGAAAGCCAGATAAAAATGAGTACATAGGGACTTCCCTGGTGGTGCAGTAGTTAAGAATCCGCCTGCCAATGCAGGGGACGCGGGTTCCATCCCTGGTCCGGGAAGATCCCACATGCCGCGGAGCAACTAAGCCTGTGCGCCACAGCTACTGAGCCTGCGCTCTAGAGCCCATGAGCCACAACTACTGAGCCCGTGTGCCACAACGACTGAAGCCCGCGCGCCTAGAGCCCATGCTCCGCAACAAGAGAAGCCACCGCAATGAGAAGCCCGTGCACCACAACGAAGAGCAGCCCCCGCTCACCGCAACTAGAGAAAGCCTGTGCACAGCAACAAAGACCCAACACAGCAAAAAATAAATAAATAATTTTTTAAGTAAGTACATATTATTCCTTTTATATAATAAAACTTCAAAAACAGGCAAAAGTGTTCTATGATGATAGGAATCACAAATGTAGCTGTTACAGTGCAAGGGTGGTGGTGATTATGAGGGGATACAAGGGAACTTCTGGAGTAAGGAAAATGTTCTACATCTAGATTGGAGTTTTGGTTACAAAGGTCTATATATATGTCCAACTCATTTTTTTTTAACCATAGATCTGTGGTTTCACTGTATATAAATTTTACTTCAATAAAAACAAAAAGCACCTCACCACTCACAGACAAATCTTGTCTCATTATTCACAACCACAACCATATCATAAACTACCGTTCAAGACGAGGTTCAGGATCAGTGAGGTTTTAGCACAAAGATTAAACATGGGCTCTCACCGTGCAAATCCTTGTGGCAGTTCTCCAAGGCCGTAGAGTGGATAAAGGTATGGGCTTTTGCCATATCTTGCCAAAGACTCACTGTAAAGTTTAATCCTATTAATGGTTTCACAACATGGTTGATCTAAATAGCTAGACAAAAGGAAATGACCATTAGAAAAGGGCTTTGGTTTGCATTCTTATATTCAATTTAAAATCTTTTTCTGAATGGATTTTAATTCAACATCTCCATATTTTATTTAAAAGGCTCTAACTCTAATATGCAGTTAGAACTTCTTCTTTAGTAGTATAATAGAGCTATATATTTGTTTTGTTAGAATTTCCACTCTGCAGAATTGGGAAATTCAGTGAAGAATTCCAAGAAAAATGTAAATCTAAAAACCAAAAAACTTACTCATCAGTTCTGTAAAGTGCCAGGGCATGACCAGTAAAATCTATAACATCTTGGCCCAGGTCAAATTTCTTATACACCTCTCGCATTGCCGTCTTCTTAGGATCAATGCCCTCAAAAGTTCTAGGATCACTCTCATCAAAGTTGGCAACATACACCAGGAATTTTCTGAATCGACGTTTTTCAAACAGCCCCATTAGGCCTAAAAAATAATTTTTCAAAAAGCACACACTCACAATAGGACACTGAGGAAAAGAAAGTGTGAAAATAAAGTTTAAATATTTTATGTTATCTGAGGCTCTTCTAAGGCAATGTGCAATTTAAAATATGGGAGTTTGGACATTGCTTTAAAATAAACTGACAGTTTCATAACACTTTAAAATAAACTGTCATAATTACAATAGATCAGCTATTAAGCCTTCAATTTTACACTACAATTACAAGTAATTATAACCAGTAATTAATTAAATGCAATATGTATAATTATACCTCTTATTAGGTACAAGATAAATAAGACTTTGAAAAACTATTATTCATGAAGGCATCTATCTGAAAGTTTTTTTGACAACTCTGATCTGTACTCCAGCAACTGCCTAAAATTCTCAATGCACTTCATTCTTTTTTCTTTTTCTGTATGCTAAGATACACTCTGGTATTTAATGGAAAAGCAGCTTAGATACCAAGAACAACCTCTGACCTCAAAGAAATTTAGATGCTGATTATGCTGCCAGTCACTTTAATGAAGTCCTAGATAAGCAGTTCACTGCTTTTTACACTAAAAAGTAGATCAGGAGAAAGCTATGAACTACCACCTAAGAAACCCTCAGTTCTTCCTACTAGTCAGGATCCCTACTACCGTAGATTGCTGGTAGAAAGACAAGGTCAAAGGAAAAGAAAAATTTCTGGTTCCATCTCCGTCTTCCCCTTTCTTAAACCATACGGCTACTTTAAAAACAACTATAGCTTTAAAAATAAACGCTTAACCATTTCTTTTATATCTGTTGACAGCTGAATATTGTGATAATTTAAACATTATTTCCCCCAAGACTATAGCTGAAATCAACAAAACTGAAAATTAAAATGATCATGAGGCTATTCATGACAGCTGACTACATTTAACTTTTTAAATTAATATTTACAACCTAGCTTTAAAAAAATGGACAGACTGCATACACAGTAAAAGCATAAGGCTAAAAAGAAATATTCTATTACCACGCAGCCCCCTACTTAAGACACAAGTGTAGTTTCAGGGGAAGGTGTAAAACAGCCAAAGGAAACATGAGTCACCACTGCAACGCACTTACAACTTGGGGGTCAATCTGGTGGACACTGCCTGTTGGAACCTAAAGCTCTTACCAACAGTTTATTGTTGAGTTATCGCATAACTTCTCTTAAAATAAAAATGAAAATCTACTGTGTATTCTTAAACTCCCCACTCTTTCCCTCTTTTCATCTCCCTCCCTCCTCCAAGCCTTGAGCCTGACAGGGACACTCTCCCAGCGCAGTGGACTCCTGTCTCCCAGCACAGAGGAGATGCTCTAAGCTGCTCCTCCATCCCTTTATGTCAGAACCAGATACCAGTGCAATTACCAACATGTGAGAGACCCGGTGCTCATTCTGAAAAAGTCCTAATTTAACAAATTCAAATATTATTTCCTACCACGTAATTTTTATAACAGCTACTTCTATATGACGATGCCTTCCCTGGTCACCCTATTTAAACTAGTAGCCCCACCCTCACTCCCTCCTTTCATCTCCATATCCATCTGATACGTTTTTATATCAGATTATATCACCATCTGAAATGCTTCTCCTTATTTATCTATAGCCAGTCTCCCACTAATGGAAGCTCCAAAAGGGAAAGCATTTTTGTTTACTTTTTTCCTTCTGTTGCACCCTCCCTACCCCCAAACCTAGAAGGGTACCTGGCATATAGCAAGTGCTCAATAAATATTCAATCCATATAATTAACATCTGATGGGACTGAATATAAAAGAAGTTGACTTATTCATATACTGGACATACAATATATAAATAAAATACTCAAATTATATGATAAAAGGACTAGAAAAAATCTTTTTCACAATTAGTCCATTGAGTTGTACCTTCACTCATTTCAAATGGTTTTACTTTTCCTTCATTCACTTGCACACTGAGGGTTATTTACCAAAAAAGACACTTATGTCAAGACTTTTAAAACAGAATAAAGCTACAAAATCCAGAGCAGTTTCAATAAGAGAACAGAAAAAAGCGTTCCAATTAACTAACAGGCATAAGATTTGACAAGTGAATTAAAAAATAGAAAAATCAGAGTAGAATTAACGTCACAAGAAAAGCACTAAAACATGGCACACAACATGTCATTCCAACAGTGGACCTAAGCAGCCTCACCCCAGTTCACAGCTGGGCTTTGCAGCAGGCACACCAACTCCTGACAGCCACAAGCCCTGAGATGTCAAAGGTGCTCCCGACAAACAGATGCCTCACAGCGGTAAGAGTGAGAACAAACAAGCAAGCTAAAGATTCAACCAAGGATACAAGATTTTGCTGGGCACGTTTCAAAGCTATTCATGAAAATGTCTCAAACTTCTCTGAACATAGTATCTGTGTTCAACATTACTCTAGAGGCCAAATATACTCCTCATTTATTTGACTAAAATAACATGTGACCAATAAACAAATATTTATTGGAACCTTGAGGTTTTAGCTGGCATCATGACCTACCACAAGAACCAACAGTATATACAGCTCCTAAAAAAGCCAATGTAAACTTAGGCTACATTAATAGAAACATATTGTCCTAGGAAAGTAAAAGTCCCAAGGACACTGAGTGGGCAGACAACACTTGGAGTATCAGGTCTGGTCTGGCTCTAATTCTATTATATATTAGATAATCTTGGCAAATCAGAGAATTTCCAAAGAAAAGTGGCCAAGGGACCTAGACAGCATATTATATGAGAAACAACCACATGAACTGGAAATATGTAGCACGGAGAAAAAAGGAATTCCAGTGTACGTGACAGTTGTTAAAATATCTGAGAAGCTACGTTTATATACTAGATAGTTCAGAGGTTAAGAGTGTGGGGTTCTTGAGTCTGACAAATCTGGCTTCAAACTAGTTTTACTAGTCATGAACTATGCTGCTTTGGGCTCTTTCACACCTGTATACCTCGGTGTTCCCATCTGTCAATATAGATAATAGCACCACGTCTCAGAGGGTTGTAGTGAAGGACTATATAAAATAAACTTCGACTATACACATAAAATAATTAGTATATAAATGCCTGCACAAAATGTTAAAAAATGTTAGCTATTATTAAAAGCATAAAATAATTTGTTTTTATTTATCTTTCTTTTGAACTTCCCACCCTCTACACTTTTCCTACCCCATTCATTCATTCTGCCTAGAATTGTCTTGCCTGCCATTCCAAATTCAAAATCCTATCCATTAATATAAAAATAGTTGCTGATAAGGTAGTGATTGGTAAAAATTCATGAAACTGTATACTAAAATAGGTAAATCCTAGTATATGTAAATTAAACCTCAATAAATCTAACCTTAAGAAATACATACATTAATATATTTGCTTATTTTTGCAAAAAGAAACATAAGGAGGGTAAATCAGAAATAAGTAAAAATGATCACCTATCAGGGTGGAAAGAATGGAGTGGCAAAGATAAGACTCTAAATATATCTTTTAATATAATTTTGACTTTCAAGCCATGTAAATGTTTTACATATTTGAAAATACTAAATCAAAAACAGAAACATAAAACTGTTAAGTCCTTCAATTTTTATTAAATGAAGGAAGTGGCTGAAGCTATTAATATAGATAAGAGCTCAAAGAGAGAATAAAAATTTTAAATTAGAAAACCACAAACTTTGTTTAAAAGAGTTCTACTCAAACTGCTGAACTCTTATTTCTATGAAAACACTTTATTTAAATTAGATGCACTGTCACTGAAAAGACTTTAAATGATTTCTAACCCATGATCACACCATGGACTCCCCTCCATTCATTCAGAAGCCATCCCTTCCCTTACCCAACTGTCACTCCCAACCTGGCTGCAATTATTAGTGCTATTTTTTACTTTCTGGCTTTAGTGTTTTTCAACGTTTTATGCCCAATATTTTCTCCCCTAATAGCAAGAAGTAAATAAATGGAGTTAGAAAAACTGCCAAAATAACTTAAACTAGGTTTTTGTTTTCGTTTTTTTGCGGTACGCGGGCCTCTCACTGTTGTGGCCTCTCCCGTTGCGGAGCACAGGCTCCGGACGCGCAGGCTCAGCGGCCATGGCTCACGGGCCCAGCCGCTCCGCAGCATGTGGGATCTTCCCGGACTGGGGCACGAACCTGTGTCCCCTGCATCGGCAGGCGGACTTCTCAACCACTGCGCCACCAGGGAAGCCCTTAAACTAGGTTTTTAGGTGAGAAATTTTTTTTTTTTTTGGGGGGGGCTGCATTGGGTCTTCATTGTTGTGCACGGGCTTTCTCTAGTTATGGCGAGCGGGGGCTACTCTTTGTTGCGGTGAGTGGGCTTCTCATTGCGGTGGCTTCTCTTGCTGCGGAGCACAGGCTCTAGGCGTGTGGGCGTCAGTAGTTGTGGCTCATGGGCTTCAGTAGTTGTGGCTCATGGGCTTCAGTAGTTGTGGCTCATGGGCTCTAGAGCGCAGGCTCAGTAGCTGTGATGCATGGGCTTAGTTGCTCCGCGGCATGTGGGATCTTCCTGGACCAGGGCTCGACCCTGCATTGGCAGGCAGATTCTTAACCGCTGTGCCACCAGGGACGACCCCTAGGTGAGAAATCTTTTCCAATCTCAATGCCAAAATAATTACTGGAGAATTTACTGACACTCTTCCTATTCTCCCAATGCAAACCTTTCCCTCCTCTGAACTCCTACAGCACCTACAAAACTTATCTACCCTTTAGATATACAAATTTATCCTTCCTTAAACTGCTCTGCATGGCAACAAAAACATCTTAAAGGATGGAAGGTTTTTTCTCAGGGTGTTTGCTATTTAAAATACTCAGAATAAAAAATGTTAAGCAGAAATCTTTGATGAGCCAGTAGAGGAAATAATTTGGGGCAGAAAACAAAATCACTCCATATTTACTGGGAATACCTAGAAACAGAGATGGTGGATAATGACACCAGCACCACTTAGAGGATGAGTTCCACCAGAACAGCATGTTGGATAGAGTAGCAAAGGAGGTCAGCGTAGATGGGTGATGAAGTACACGGACTGTGCAGCAATCCCACCAGGGTTTCAATGCCATCCTGCCACTCATTACCTATGTGATTTTGGGCCCGAGTTTCCTCATCTATAAAATGGAAACCCTACCTCACAAAGGGCTTCACAAGTCAACTAAGAAAGCAAATGTGAAGTGTCTCTCACAGAGCCTAGCACAGGAAACAGTCCAAGAGACAGTGACTCTCACGAATTATTAATCTGAAAAGAGTATACTAGACCTAGGAAGGCTCAGCTTCACCAGCAACAGGCTCCATGAGATAAAACCTCTCCAGGCTTCAGAAGGGCAGGAATTTCTGAACATCTTGTTTACTGAAGTACTCTCAACTGCCTACAACAGTGTCTGGCACATAACAGACACCCAATAAATCTTTGTTGACTGGATGAATGGATGGATGACTAATGCAGGGGACCTTAAATTTTATCTCTAAGATCCCTTTATGTTATAAAATCTTAATATTCTGAGAAAATAAAATAGAATTACTTACTAGATGCCAGGGCTTCTGCTTCAGTGGAAGGAACCTTGTAGATTTTTCCTCCCTTATAAACAAAGCTCCCTTCAGTCACTTTGAAATCCAGATAGCGAGTGACCTCTGTAAAAAGCAGCATCTTAACCAGCTGACCTGTAAGAGTCACATAATTCAAACTGTTACTTAAATCTTACTACTTTCAAAAATCAGCAGAAATAAAAGTACATTTACTAATACTAATGGCTTTCCAATTTTTTCTTAACACCATCCAGTAACTCCTAGAAAAGTCTCCAAAGCCATATTTTAAATAGGACAATCAGAATGCAGACCTACTGCTTAGCATATTTAGACTTTTTTTAAATGTTACAACTTCAAGGTTAATAACTTCAACATGCTTTTGTAAAAGTTATACAATAATTATTAGAAGTATGAGGTTTCGAATTATAGTACAACTGCAGGTGTGTTTGGGTTTCTTTAAAGTTCCTACTGTATTTTAAAGAGAGACAACTCATAGGCAAAATTTTCCAGGAATTTGTGCTTTTCAGTTTCTAAGTTAATTTATATTTATTAAAATGAATACTAGTTTTGGGTCAAGAAAAAGCTAGGATAAACCAAAGAAATTCTGGTATACTAAAAATTGTAAACTTCTTTGAGAAACCAAAAAAATTATTTTAAAGCTCATTTGAAAGGATAAACATACAAGGACATTCAAAAAAATTCTTTTTGAGAACAAGAAATAGAGTAATGAGGAGACCTTTATACAGCCAAATGTTTCAGTATACTGTACATTAACTAGTCCATAATCAGTGAAAAATAGAGACCCATGTAAAAGAATTTAATATATGATGAAAGTTTTCTAATCAAAGTGGAAAAGATAAATGATGTTGAGGAACAACTGATTAGCCATTTTGAAGAAATAAATTTCTATCTCTACTTCTCAAACAACAAGGTAATAAAATAAATTTATTCATGTTAAGACAGATGAACCTTGGGAGATTGGGATTGACAGAAACACACTACTATATATAAAACAGAACTAATAAGGACCTACTCTATAGCACAGGGAGCTCTACTCAATACTCTGTAATGGCCTATATGGGAAAAGAATCTAAAAAAGTGATATATGTGTATTTATAACTAATTCACTTCGCTGTACACCTGAAACTAACACAACATTGTAAATCTACTCCAATAAAATTTTTTTTAAAAATAAAATAAAATTGTGACATATTTTCATAGTTCTATGAAGGAATAAGATAGATGCTGACATAAAAACACAAAACAAAACAGATGAACTTATTTATACAGTGAAAAAATGAAACCATAATACCATTAAAAGCAGATATTAGTATTTTTATAAACTTGAGGTAGAGAGAAAAATTTTAAACATACTTCCAAATCAAAACCAATAAAAGAAAGCTCAACCAATGACTGTGTGAAAAATAAAAGCTTTTGTACAGAAAAAAAAAAAACCACAGGAGTTATATATAATGCCAATCACAAACTGGAAAAGATATTTTCAACATACTTCAAAAGGGCATTTAACAGCTGTTATAATAAGCTCTTTTATAATCAATAAGGAAAAACACAAAACGTCAATAGAAAAATGTGCAAAGCGAAAGGCTGGCCAGTTCATTAAAGAACATGAAAGCCGGGCTTCCCTGGTGGTGCAGTGGTTGAGAGTCCGCCTGCCGATGCAGGCGACGCGGGTTCGTGCCCCGGTCCGGGAAGATCCCACATGCCGCAGAGCGGCTAGGCTTGTGAGCCATGGCTGCTGAGCCTGCGCATCCGGAGCCTGTGCTCCGCAACAGGAGAGGCCATAACAGTGAGAGGCCCGCGTCCAGCAAAAAAAAAAAAAAAAAAAGAACATGAAAGCCAGTAACTCTAGAAATCATTTCACCCTCTAGTAAGTAGACATATTTTAAAAATCCACTATTTTGTCTTCTAGTATGACAAAATCACAAAAACTAAAATGAGTAATATCTGGGAGTGGTAAAGGTACTGGGAAAGGGGCAGCCTCAGTCTACTGGTGAAGTAAAATTTGGCAATATAAAGGAAAAAGCCTTAAAAAATTACTGCCTTTAGGGACTTCCCTGGAGGCACAGTGGATAAGACTCCGTGCTCCCAAAGCAGGGTGGTCAGGTTCGATCCCTGGTCAGGGAACTAGATCCCACACGCATTTCGCAACTAAGAGTTCACATGCCACAACTAAGGAGCTCATGAATGAAACTAAGGAGCCCACCTGCCACAACTAACACCCGACACAACCAAATAAATATTTTTAAAGAAAGAAAGAAAATTACTGCCTTTATCCCCATACTACACTTCCAGGAGTATACAATGAGATTTATCATCCCCTCCAGCCCCTGGTTCCATCCCTCCCTCCCTCTTTTAAATGTTCACAGTATACTGACTGAAAAACATGTTAACTGGGAAGAGGTGGGGGGGAAACTGGCAGGTGATACACCAGAATATTAACCATGATTCTAAACAATAAGATTCTGGTTATGAAAATTTTATTTCCTTTCTGCTTATCTGTGTTTTCTAATTTTAATTAAATAATTTTACTATTTATATAATAAAAATTTTGTGTTTACAATTAACCTCAAGATAATTCAGTTATTTAACTTCAAATTTCAGGGAAAATTCCAATAGGATCTTTCCACTGAACATATTCCCAAATTACAGAACATAAATTCAAAAAAGGGGGAAAGGGTGGTACATACTTTATATCATGGGACATAAACAATTTCGTTCTTCAACGTCATCTCAGAAAAAGATGCTAAAAATCACAAGATGCAATTTAAAGATACTCCTCTAACTAAAAATATGAGAAAAAGAGTATACTTTAAATTTCTAGTTTGTGTTAAGGATTAGTTTATTAGTTTGCCTAGGGAAAAAAAAGTTTCAAAAAATTCAACAGCTAAAATTATAATGTTCTAAAATAATATACCCATTAAACCAGGAACTAAGAAAATACCGTGATGCGTTTTAAAAACAAAAATCTAATGAACATCCATTACTTAGTCTATGCCAAGGCCTTTGAAAGGGTTATTTAACAACTCCCTCAATCCTCAGAACCACCCTATCACATTACTATTATTATCATCTCCATTTTACAGATAAGGAAATGAAGCTCAGACAGGTTTTGTAGGTGGTCTGGGGTCGCCCAGGTAAAGACATTTTGTGAAGTTCTCTCACCGTATGTCACCTTTTTCTGACATTAAAGAGCCTGCAATGGACTGTTAAGGCAGTGCTTCTCTAACGTCATTCTGCTTAGGAATTGCCCGGGGCTCTTATTAAAATACAAATTTTGCTTGGGTAGTTGTAGGTAGCGTCCAAGATTCTGCATTTCCAACCAGCTCCAAGTGCCCCTTAGTCCATGGACTGAACTTTGCAAAGTCTTAAGGCATTACTTTCCTCCGTTTTCTCGCCTCTTCCACCTCCTTCTCTCTGCCTTGGCCTTATTTCCTTTTCTACTCCCTGCCTTCATATACCTTTAAAAAATTTCCTAACAGAAATGACCCACAAGTGTGAACCAGTAATATTAGTGATTCTCAAAAGGATGTACAGAAATAAATCCACTCAGCTGTCTTAAAGTTTCATGTATATTGAACAGTGTCAGATCATTCAGACTTCACTGAGCTCTTTGGTGTTACCTAGGGACTTCACATTATTTTTAAAGCACACAAAAGACCTCCCCCCACAAAAAAAAAGAAAAGAAAAAGCCCACTAGAGCATACTGAATCCAGTTTCTTCTTACTCTTCGTGCTCCGTGAGGCAAAGTGAATCATCAGGTGATCTCTAAGTACCCCAGTGCATGAGCCCTCTGTTCTGTGATATGAACCCTGCTGAAAGCCATGGTCGCCGACCAGGAGGGTGGATCCACTCTACCACTGCAGTGTTCCTTGGAGCCACCTGAGGCCGTATTTATGACTTCATAGCTGCCATTTCTGCTGCATTACAGTGAGATGTGTCCATGTTTCTATTGATGAGTGAACCTCAAGAAGATCTTCTGACTGGCATACATTTGAGAGCAGCCACAAAGATATTATTAGTATTTATTTACCAAAAGTTAAGATTTGAGATTGGAATTCTGCGCACACCAAAATTATTGCCTTTGTAGGAATTTTTCTTTTAATATAACTTGATTATGATAATTATTTGAAAAAAGTCACACTTTTTATACTACTGCAATGCCATTAACACATTATGCAATCATTTGTTTTCAGTTCCCTTTTATTCTTTGTCAGGTGCCCCAGCTGTTCCATGGGAGTTGATGAACAGAAGACACTGTCCTGGGAAATGTCTGTTCCACCCAGTTCCATGTGTAGTGAGGAAAGTATACACAGTGTGTGGATCAGTTCCTTAACTGAGTTAAGGGACCTACCTGGAATATGAGCATTTATGTCTCTCACTGTTCACTCACTCACATTTACTTGCTTACCGCCCCCCATCCCCCGCCCACCCACCTGCCTGTCCTTTTCTCTCTTATCTAGCCTAGCATGTTACAGACGAGTTTGCAAACTCATTTCCTACTGAGGCCAGGCAGGTAATAGAAACGAGCAAGGTGGACTGGGCTTAAGGGAAGGTAGGAAGTGGTGGAAGCTGAGGGGAACCTGAGAGCTCAGGAGGCCTTATCTAAGGGAGGAAGCTGCCAGTGAGTCCTTATCTTCCAGCATTTAAAGGGGATCTAGGTGGTTAAGAGAGTGGATCCTAAGAGATCTCATCACAAGAAAAAAAACCATTTTTTTCTTTTTCTTTTTTGTATCTCTATGAGATGATGGATTTTCACTAAATTTACTACGGTAATCTTCACAATATATGTAAGTCAAATCATTATGCCGTATACCTTAAACTTATACAGTGCTGTATGTCAATTATATCTCAATAAAACGGAAGGAAAAAAGGAAAAAAATGAGAAAAAATTAATATGAAAAAATAATTGTGAAAGCTTACAAACTAGAAAAAAACATTAATATGGCTGTTTCTGAAGGCCCAGTTACCTAAGATTGTCACCAAAGTATCAAGAGGAAAGTCTGTTACAAATGCTTACAATTCTGATATTATGCCACAGCATAATTTTGTTTCTCCAAAACCAATTACTAAGAAGTCACCCCCTCTTCCCTCCATTCTTAACTTACCAACTCTAGATGCCTCTAATGGGCCCTATTACTCACCATACCGTTGCCATTCAACAGAATCCACTTCCACATAACTGGAGTAACACTCTCTGTCAACAGTTACTTTCTACTTTCAAATTGGATTCAATGTACTATCATAAGTTTAAGCTGGAATTCTTTACCATTCGCCATAAGGAACTTGGGAATTAAGTCAACATTCCAGTCTCTTCCTCTCCCCATTGATGCTGGTGGTGCTCCAGGTATTTTAAATCTTTTGTATAACTAAAACCAAAACAAAACACACACATAATGTAACAAAATTTAACTTTCATTGCACAACTATTTTTTGATGAAGTGATTTTGGTATAACTAAATACCACCAACATGAGGTAAAGTACAAGTGCATTTCATTTTTAATCAGAACATGTAACACTATTCCAATACATATATAAATTAAACATATTACTCAACTCATGAATGCCAAAATAAATATTGCAGAGGTGGTGTGTATTTGCTTTTAACTAGCAGGAATACAAAACAAACTATTTGTTATGATGTACTAGTTTTGCAGAAACATCCCTTACTATTTGTAGAAATCATTTACGTTCATTCTCTATTAAATAAAAAGCTAACAAAGGCTTAATTTTGCTTCTGTGGTTACATAGGGAGTTAAAAATAAATTTTGGATTATTCAAATCAGAAAAGACAATTAAAATTAGTTCCAGTTAATTTATAATTTACATGAGTTTGAGGCTCTAAAAAGCAGCTTGCAGCTTAAAATTTAATATTCATTCAAACTCATGAATTCTATTGCTAAGATGGAACAGAACAAGCAAAGGTGGTATATATTCACTCAATAAAAACCCCCAAGTTCTTGAGTACATTAAAAAAGAGTACACAACCCAGTCAAAAAATGGGCAAAAGATCTAAACAGACATTTCTACACAGACATATATATGGCCAAAAAACACATGAAAAAATGCTCAACATCACTAATTATTAGAGAAATGCAAATCACCTCACACCAGTAAGAATGGCCTTCATCAAAAAGTCTACAAACAATAAACGCTAGAGAGGGTGTGGAGAAAAGGGAACTCTCCTACACTGTTGGTGGGAATGTAAATTGGTGTAGCCACTATGGAGAACAGCATGGAGCTTCCTTAAAAACCTAAAAAGAGACCTACCATATAATCCAGCAATCCCACTCCTGGGCATATATGTGAAGAAAACCACAATTCAAAAAGATACATGCACCCCAATGTTCACTGCAGCACTATTTACAATAGCCAAGACATGGAAGCAACCTAAATGTCCATCAGCAGAGGAATGGATAAAGAAGATATCGTACATATATACAATGGAATATTACTCAGCCGTAAAACAGAATGAAGTAATGCCATTTGCAGCAACATGGGTGGACCTAGAGATTATCATACTAAGTGAAGTAAGTCAGTAGAGGAAGACAAATACCATATGATATCACTTACACGTGGAATCTAAAGAAAAAATCATACAAATGAACTTAAAACACAGAAACAGACTCACAGATTTCGAAAACAAACTTATGGTTAACAAAGGAGAAACACGCAGGGGACGGATAATCTAGGAGTTTGTGATTAACATACACACACCACTATATATAAAATAGATAATCAACAAGGACCTACTATATAGCACAGGGAACTCTACTCAGTATTCTATAATAAGCTATATGGGAAAAGAAACTGAAAAAGAATGGATATATGTATATATATAACTAAATCACTTAGCTATACACCTGAAACTAACAACATTATAAATCAACTATACTCCAATATAAAATAAAAATTAAATTTAAAAAAAGAGGGGGGCTTCTCTGGTGGCGCAGTGGTTGAGAGTCCGCCTGCCGATGCAGGGGACACAGGTTCGTGCCCCGGTCCGGGAAGATCCCACATGCCGTGTAGCAGCTAGGCCCATGAGCCATGGCCGCTGAGCCTGCGCGTCTAGAGCCTGTGCTCCGCAACGGGAGAGGCCACAACAGTGAGAGGCCCGCGCACCGCAAAAAAAAAAAAAAAAAAGAAACAGGACAGCTTGCTCATCTTACTTAACACTAGCTAATAAATATACTAGGTGAAGAAGGAATGACGCCAGTGCATCACTCCACAGATGATTTACAATGGAGAGGTCAGTGGTCATCACCTCAACCAGATCAAATTGAGCATCATGAACAGTGATGCTGATGCAGGCACTGTGCCTCCTTATGGGATGCAGTATGAAGTGCCCAACAATACCTTCTTATAAACTGGCCTAGACTTGCCAAAAAAAAAGAGGTGGCGAGACTTTTGTAGATTAAGAGAATAAAGGGAAACAACACAAAAGGCAATGCTTAAACTAGTTTAAAAAAAAAACAAACCACTCCTACACAGCAATATACAACATTCTTGGGTTCAGTGGGGGATTTCAATATAGTCTGGATATTATGGTTAATTTTCTTAAGTGTGATAATGATATTATGATTATGTTGGAGAATGTTGTTCTTCACAGATGAATGCTGAAATATTTAGGTCAAGTATCATGTCTATTACTTTCAATGGTTCAAAACCAATAACACAAACAGACATGAAGCAAAAAAATATTCCACTGGTATTATTCTTTCAACTTCCCTATATGCCTGAATATAGAGAAAAACCCTCTTTGATATAAACATTAAGTTTATTTCATCAAAGTCACTATTTTAAAAGTAACTGACAATATCTATATATCTCCTATAAAGCACAGTACAGCTCAGATTCATACACGTAGATGGTGAACAAACCCCACACAGAGAAATAAATATACTTAGTAAAACACACTTTGGAAATGCTTCATGTGCTCATTTTCTAAAGAAGTAGGAAGCACAGAGTATAGCAAAAGGAACTAAGCTTTGACATGGAAACACCTAAATATCCATCAACAGAGGAATGGATAAAGAAGATGTGGTGCATATATACAATGGAATACTACTCAGCCATAAAAAAGAATGAAATAATGCCATTTGCAGCAACATGATGGACCTAGAGATTATCATACTAAGTGAAATAAATCAGAAAGAGGAAGAAATACCATATGATATCACTTATATGTGGTATCTAAAATATGACACAAATGAATCTATCTACAAAACAGTAACAGACTCTCAGAGAACAGACTTGTGGTTGCCAAGGGGGGGGGGAAGCTGGAGGAGAGATGGAGTGCGACTTTGGGATTAGAAGATGCAAACTAGAGCGGACAAACAATAAGGTACTGTATGGCACAGGGAACTGTATTCAATATCCTGTGAAAAACCATAATGGAAAAGAATATGAAAAAGAATATATATAGGGCTTCCCTGGTGGCATAGTGGTTAAGAATCCACTTGCCAATGCAGGGGACACGGGTTCAAGACCTGGTCTGGGAAGATCCCACATGCCGCGGAGCAACTAAGCCCGCGTGCCACAACTACGGAGCCTGTGCTCTAGAGCCCGCGTGCCACAACTACTGAAGCCTGTGCACCTAGAGCCTGTGCTCGGCAACAAGAGAAGCCACCACAATGAGAAACCCGCGCTCCACAACGAAGAGTAGCCCCTGCTCACCACAACTAGAGAAAGCCTGCATGCACCAACAAAGACCCAATGCAGCCAAAAATAAATGAAAATAAAATAAATTTTAAAAAAGAATATATATATGTATGTGTAACTGAATCACTCTGCTGTACAGCAGAAATTAACATAACATTGTAAATCAACTGTACTTCAATAAAATAAATTAAAAGAAAAAGGAACTAAGCTTTGGAATCATATAACCTGGGTTATCAGCCCGTCTCCGTGATCTTAAGCCCACAGAAACTATTTTGCAATCTAAAAAATGGGGATAAAATCTCTTTGAGTGACTGGGAAGATAACTAAGACCATGTGGAAAGCACTGGCACTGTGCCTGGCGTATGTTAGGTCTTCATCAAAAGGTACCCTCCATGCACCCTGTCAAGTCTACACTCTATTAACTTCGAGAGGGAATAGATAACTGCTCCAGATGGCAACAAAGGTCACAATTTAAATATCTACAAGCCCCAAACTAGGCGCTCCTGAAAATTATGTTACAGATAATCTATTTAATAAAACAAAATTAAAACCATCCATAAAGAAGTAGAGATTCACAAGTAAAAGACTCAAAGTACAAAAGGGACATTAATTTATTTTAATACTTACATCTTCCAGCGGTGTTATAGATGCACTCTCTCCTCCATAATATGGGTTTCTATCCATGTGAAGAACTTTCTTTCCGTTCACTGACATTATACCTGACAGGATACATTCCTACAGGGAAAGCGTAAGTATCTTCAAAGGAAGGAAAATGTTACTGCATGTTTCAAACAGATAATTTTTACAAGCCTGTCATTAAACATTCTTTTAGTAATTAATTAATACTTATGTATATGCGATATTTGATGTAATTTTTAAAGACAAAGCCCTAAAGCAACCAGGGTTCAAAGTGTGTTCTGAGTCCCAAGGTTTAAACTATTTTCATAGTAACACTAAGACATCATTTTTTCCCACTGTGTTATACTTGCACTGACAGCAGAAGATCAATGGTGGATAAAGCAAATTAAGGCGGTGGCATCTAGCTGCACTAGTCATTATATTCTTCACCACAAGGCACTCATGGTTTAAAAAAACAAGGCCAGTTTCACTTAAGACTATCCTTGATGAAGCATTAAAAATCACCTCTGTTAACAACACCCTTGAACACCCATCTTTTAAATATCCCGTGTAGCAAAACAGGAAGTTCACATAAAGCAATTCTAGCTCAAGGAAAGCCTTTTGTGTGACTGATTTGTAAGCTGACCTAGCTACTTTTTTCATGGATCATCATTTTTTTTTAATATACTTATTTTTATTTATTTATTTTTGGCTGCACTGGGTCTTTGTCGCTGTGCGCGGGCTTCTCATTGTGGTGGCTTCTCTTGTTGCGGAGCACAGGCTCTAGGCGTGCGGGCTTAAGTAGTTGTGGCACGGGGGCTCAGTAGTTGTAGCTCACGGGCTTAGTTGCTCCGCGGTATGTGGGATCTTCCCGGACCAGGACTTGAATCTGTGTCCCCTGCATTGGCAGGCGGATTCTTAACCACTGCGCCACCAGGGAAGCCCCACGGATCATCATTTTTAAGTGGAAAAATAACTGACAGACTATGATTGCTCAGACTTAGGATTTTGGCAGACATTTTCTCAAAAATGAATGTCAAGGAAAATAACCAACAGTATTTGTTGCCAAAAATGAAAAGTCAAAATTCTGAATGAGGGACTTCCCTGGTGGCACAATGGTTAAGAATCCGCCTGCCAATGCAGAGGACACGGGTTCGATCCCTGGTCCGGGAAGATCCCACATGCCACAGAGCAACTAAGCCCATGTGCCACAACTACTGAGCCTGTGCTCTACAGCCCACGAGCCGCAACTACTGAGCCCATGTGCCACTACCACTGAAGCCCACACACCTAGAGCCCGTGCTCTGCAACAAGAGAAGCCACTGCAATGAGAAGCCGATGCAAGCAAGAGTAGCCCCTGCTCGCCACAACTAGAGAAGGCCCATGCGCAGCAATGAAGACCCAACACATCCAAATATTAAAAATAAATAAATAAAATGTATTGAAAAAAATTTTTGAATGAAAATCTGAATTTTGGAAAACTTATATCCACCACCATGGGTACATCAGATCCCCAATACTTAAAGGACTTTTCAGACAACATCAGTGATATTAACAAATATGAGCTTTTGATATGGCATAATGAAATGTGTCAACAATTCAGAAGACCTGCATTACTAAGTAAAACAGTACTTTCCCAAGTGACCAATGAATGATGTTACAAAATCATACAGGAGGTTAAAAGAGAAATTCAAAGTGCAAGCTAGATTAACAGATTTTAATGTAACGGAATAAGAAATGTTCACTGATGTGGTTTCAAATTTCATATTACAATTAATCTTTAAAAATACCCTGCCACTTGTGTTTAGGTGTAAATTATAAAAGGATACCCACAACAATCTGAAAGGCTATTAAAATACTCCTCCTTTTTCCAACTACACATCTGTCTAAAGCCTGATTTTCTTCATATACTTCAGCTATGACAAAAATTATGGAAGACTGAACACCAAAGCAGATAAGAATCGGCTATCTTTTAAACTAGATATTAAAGAGATGTGCAGAAAATGTAAAACAACCATACTCTTCTCATAAATTTTTTTGTTTTGGAAAACAGTTATACTTCAAAAAACTGTTATTCACGTTAACATGTAATGAGTTTATCACCGTTATCTTTTTTTTTTTTTTTTTTTTTTTTTTTTTTTTTTTTTTTGCAGTACGCGGGCCTCTCACTGTTGTGGCCTCTCCCGTTGTGGAGCACAGGCTCCGGATGCACAGGCTCAGCGGCCATGGCTCTCGGGCCCAGCCGCTCCGCGGCATGTGGGATCTTCCCAGACCGGGGCACAAACCCGTGTCCCCTGTGTCGGCAGGCGGACTCTCAACCACTGCGCCACCAGGGAAGCCCTATCACCGTTATCTTTAAGTGAATAAAAAACATTTTTTTAATTTCTCAGCATTGATTTCTAATAGGATAAATACTGACAGATACTCTTACAAGCAAAAGCTCTTCAGGGACCTCAATTTTTAAGAGTGTAAATAGATCCTGAGACCAAGAGTTTGAGAACTAGAGCCCTAAATGAAGCATCCAGGATAACCATTAATCAACTGATAATCAACAGAGGATTATAAACCATCACTCTCAGTAAAAAGGTAAACAAAGCGTGAATATACTAAGACATACCAAATCAAGATGGGGTGGGGGAGCAGTCAAGAAAGTCAATCCAATTAATGGATTAATGAGAAGAAACACAGAGATGGGATATTCATTCACCCAAAACCCTTATACCAGAGTTTAGGTGATGCGAGCTTTATTTTTTTTAATGACAAAGGAAAATCTCTGTAACTTTATAAATCCTAGTGCTTCTCAAATTTATCCAAGACTCCAGACAACAGAGAACAAGCTCATCCCCCTAGAAGCCTGACTCTAAAATCTTTATTTTCAAAAATTCATACATATCTCAAATTCTCCTCCATAATGTACTATTCATTTTAATATTTTAAAAATATTTTAAATTAGTTACTATCAGGTTCAAATTTTACTCCAAGAGGGTGCATCATTTCTTATTTAGATCAAAAAACATTATGAGCACTCCAGGCCACCTCCAGCCATAACCACTCCTCAGCCCACAGCCACGCTCATGACTTTTAAGAGGAAAGATTTTGAACTCTGAATAAACAGAATCTTGTAGTATACACTTCTTGTATACACCTTTTGGTCAACATATGTTTACAAGATTCATCCATGTTTTGTTTGCAATAGAAACTTTCTTACTCTTACTGTTATACGGCAGAGGTCTCTAAAGTACAGGAGCCAAATCCAGCCTGCAGGCTATATTTGTAAATAAAGTTTTACCAGTAAACACCCATGCCCATTCATTTACATGTTGGCTGTTTTCACTGTACCACATTGGAACTGTAGCTGTGACAAAGACCAAGTGGCCTGAAAAAGCTGTGGACTTTTACAGGTTTGCCTAGCCCTACCAACAGTGGATCTCAAAGAGAGCTCCTGATTTGGTATCACCTTGTGAACTTGTTAGAAATGTAAATTCTAAGCAGATTCTGAAACTTTACTTTGCATCCACATCACCGGGACAGCTTGCTAAAACAGAACGCAGGGCCCCACCCCCAGAGCTTCTGAGTCAGCAGGTCTGCGGTGGAGCCTGAGAATCTGCATTTCTCACCAGTTCCCAGGTGAGAATACTGCTGGTCCAGGACCAGTTTCAAGAACCACTAGTAAAGCAGTGCTGCTCAAACTTTATTAAACACCTGGGAAACTAGATTTTGATTCAGCGTATCTGGGGTGAGGGGTATAACCGTCTGCACCTCTAGTAAGTTCTCAGGTGTTGCAGAAGCAGTTGATTCATGGACCACGCTGCGGGTAACAAAGCCATAGGAGTCTTTTGAATGAATACTCCACACAGATATTCCACAACTTATTTGTCCATTCTATTACAGGTGGACATTGGGATCGTTTCCAGTTTGGGGCTGTTACAAATAATGCTCTATAAACATTCTCAATGTGTCTTTTATGTATGCACTTGTTGGATAGACATCAAGGAGAGTACAGATACTGCCAAACAGCTTTCCAAAATGGTTGTACCAATTTCATAAGCTGTGTCAGCAGTATATGAAAGTTCCTGTTGTTTCAAATCCTTGCCCAACATTTTGTTCTGGCCTTTTAATTTTAGTCATTCTAGTTAGGATATGGTTTAATTTACATTGCCTGACAAATAATGAGACTGAGCACTTTTTCACAGTTTACTGATAATTGTAGTACCTTCTTTTGATAAGTGCCTATTCATATTATTTGCCCATTTTTAAAGTGGGCTTTCTTTTTTTTACTACTATATAAAAATTCCTTATATATTCTAGATATTTAAAAGTGCTTTATTGGTTATATATATATTGAAAATATCTTCATCCATTCCACAGCTTGACTTTTAACTTTCTTAATGAGGTCTTGATAAACAGAACCGAAAGTATTTTAACTGTAAAAATTAACTCCAATATTATCAAAAGCAAATCACTTGCTTAAAAAAAAAAATCTAAAGAAGTACTAACATATGATTCAATATATTATATGAAAGTAGAATATTTACAATCTCAAAAACAGATTATGACATAAACAAAGGAAAACCAAATAGTCACATTTCCAGTTGACAAAAAGTAGACTTCACTGTTCAACTTTTGGAAGCAAAATCACAGCAAGCAACTTTGAGTGTTGCACAGCTTCTATATATAACTTTTCATACTTCACTGCAAATAAGCATGACCCACTCACTGGACCATGGCTCCAAAGGAAGCACTGAAGGCTGAGGCCTAATAAAGGACCCAGGAATATAAAGATTCAGCAGTCCAAAGAGCTGATACTAACTACCTTTAAAGGCATCACTTGGAGCAAATATATTAAAAGCTAATTAATAATTTGCAGGTTCACTGATTCTTCTAAACCCATCTATAAAAGACTGCTTTTACAATGCCAAGAGAATACATAGAAGCACAAATGTAATATTTTAAATTTTACTTTACAACATGGGATGAAGTCATTAATTCACTGATAAAACCAATCACATCTGAGTATAGGGTATATATTAATGATCCCAAAATTTTAGTATCTTCCCAAATTAACAACTCAAAATTAAAATCTACTACTATCTGGTGAATACAGAATAAAAAGCAAAGCACATCAAAGTCAGAGAAAATACTCTAAGTGAATTTCCTTTTTTCACACTAGACAACCTGGACCATCCATCATCTATGTCAAGAATACTGATAACTTTTACCAGGAAACATATATGAATGAATATTAACGAACACATTAGTTTTAAAACTAACAGATGAGAGTGCTCCACACTTAATTTCAAGCTCACCCACAACTGACCTAACAGGATAAGAATATACAGACTCACAACCAAAATAACTAAAACTGTAAAGCCATCTTCAGAATCCAAGTTTTTTTGGTGTTTTGTTTGCTATTATGCCTTATTTATTTTTTATTTTTAGTGCTTAGAGCATATTAGGTGCTCAGCATGAATAAGTGAACAAATGCATGCATGCATGCATGCATTAATGATGCACATAGGATGCCTGGCAATCTCAGGTGGGTCTTTCATCCAAACTGAGCTCAGGCCCAGAATCCAAGTTAAGATAATGGCATCTGCCACCCAACTGGTTCTTCATGTTGGCCTACATAAAGAGGTAACCAGATTAAACTAAATGTTTGAAGTTCAGCTGCAGCAAAATTCTAGTCTGTGCAGATGTGTGGGTGCGGTGATGGTCAGGAAGGACCAAATCAGTGATACTGAGGCTCACTTCCCTTCAGCACCTACACATAGCGCTAGGTTTGCAATAATCAGAGTAACTAACTCAAACGGACAGCACCTAAACACACTAGGCGAAGTACCTCTTACGTAGTGAAGCAGCCTGTATGGTGTTCCCAAATATGAACTGTGACGAACCTAAACACAATTGCGAAGGCCACTGGTACTAAAATAGTATCCCAGTATCCTGGAAAAGTTAATGCCCACCCCCCTTCCTACTTAGAGGGCAACTCAGGCTTGGAAGAGAATAGAACCAGAGTACGTTAATATTCTGATGTAAAAAAAAAAATTCTGATGTAACTTCCAAGTGACCAAACTAAACACTATTAACACTCTAAATCCTCCTGCATTTTAAAGTTCTGGAGTGATTTAAAAAAAAAAAAGAAACAAAGTAAATGCACACAAAAATGTGATCAGGAAAACAAGGTACCTAATAAGTCATCTTAAAGAAAAGTGTCTTTATACTTATCTAGAAAATATATTAGCTAGAAAACTTTTAAATCATTTAATCTCAGTGGTATACGTCTTACAGCAATAACAATAAAAGTGGAAGTTAGTTTTCAGCAGAATAAGTGTTTCTTTAAATGTCTCTGTCCCTCTAATGCATCTCATTAAAAGCTGTCAAGGATAACTTTTCTTGAAATTTGGCTCTAATTAGGTCATTCCTGCTCAAAACCCTCTCTCGTTGGCCTAGAAGATAAAATTCAAACTTCTTAACCTACTATCTTCAGCATCCTTGGTGATATACCTTCTTTCCAACACTGTTTCCATTACACCTCTTCATACCTTCTGTTTCACACTAAATAAACTCCCTATCCCCTAAATATATATATCCTTTTCTTAATACTGACTTACACTGCTCTCTCTGCCTAGAAAATCATTCCTCCTCATGTTCAAAACTTACCAATATTTTTTTAAACTTTTTCAGTTTTATTGAGATATAATTGACATACAGCACGGTAAAGACTTAAGGTGTACAGCATAATGATTTGATTTACATACAACATGAAATGATTACCATAGGTTTAGTTAACATCCATCATCTCACATAGATACAACATTAAAGAAATGGAAAAAATACATTTTTCCTTGTGATTTACGCTCTTAACTTTCATTCATAACATACAGCAGTGTTCATTATCTTTATCATGTTGTACATTACATCCCTAGTACTTATCTTATAGCTTAAGTTTGTTCCTTTTGATTACCTTCATCTAATACCCCCTTCCCCCTACCCTGCTTATCAATTATTTTTAAAAGCCAACTTCAATAACTCCTTCTTTATGCAGGTTTTTCTGATTCCCCTATCTGAATTCCCACATGTGTGAATTCCCTTATGGCACTTAGTACTTTCTCATATTAACTCATATTATAGTTACCCCCACATGAGAAGAAGCTACTCACAGACAGGTGTGTTTGCCTTTTTATTGCCCATAATCGAGCACAACAGTCACAGGTAACTGAAACTGAGTAGGCCAGTTTACTCCAGTAAGTCTTTACTCCAGTAAGTCTTTAATCAGGTACTGTGAGAGGGGACATAAGGGTAACTGCAGGGTATCACGTATGCGAGCCAAACGTTTACCTAGCGGTCTTCACAACCAAATGCCTCACTACTACCTCGAAATGCTGAAATATGTCTGATTTTACTTCTACTCTACTGGACCAGTATGCTTAAGGCTGATTTAAAATACAAACTGCCTACACAGTATTTATACCTTCCAAAAATAAGACATTTGAACACATTGGTCCTATGATCACTACTGCAGTGGACAGAAAGTTGTTTGTCCATAGAACTCAAATAGCAATGGCAAGGATTGTCAAGGAGTAAATATAAAAGGCAATTCAAGATTTTTAAATGCGGTACAAAAACTCCTCTTTGAAGTCGCAAAATTTTAATAAAGAGAAAGGAGGAAAAGTATGGCTGGGATATAAAACAATGTTTTAAACAAATACTGCTGAGAATAATCTGGTTAGATATCACTAAAGTGTCCTTTTCGATTCAAAACTCCTTACGAAAATTACCATGCAGCACAAAACAAAACAAAATACTGCTCGGAAGCACAAGCAGCTGTGGAGCTAGTTACCCTTATTTTATTATTTATTACTATTTCTAAGAAGACTCATGAATTTATTGCCAAGCCCAAAGTCAATCAGAAACAGCAAATTAAGTGGTCAGAGGCTGTCGACAGTCACCAGCCTAACCAAAGTAAGCAAAGAGGAAAAAATGAAAAGTAGACGGTAGAACTAACTCCCAAAGCTGAGCAGTCTAAGAGGACTTAGTAAGGAGGCCAAAGTTCCTACAAAGCTCCCTAGGTCTCAATGGCTTCATTATGTTATAGCATAACAGTAATTAATCCTCCTGATGTGAAATCTTTGTTATCAGTACATTAACTATGTTCCTTAGTCTGTTAAAGAAGTTGTGATACCATTTGAAAGGTTTTTATCTAAAAGTTATGGTTTAAAGGGATAGCCCTCACTTCCTTAAAGAACTCAATTATATGAAATATTCCATTTCTCCTAGACAGAATGAAGATTTTGCTCTAGTTTATACTAAATTGTTTTATGCCTTCTTTATCAAAGTTACTATCAATATTTGTGCACTATTATGACCTTATTTTAGATGTAACAATCGATACAAAACAGTGACAACATTAGGCAACACAGAGAAACCCCAACACTTCCTTACACTTTATATTAAAAGTAACAAGTTAATCGCACTAAAAAATGCACTGACACACAGGCATCATGCAGTATTTGGTACCCACAACTGATAGCACACACCTGTTTTTAGGTTCTTAAATCTCAGGCACTAAATATTTATAAATCAAAAATTAAGAAAAGTAAATGGTATGTTCACACCAATTACTCAAAGTTAATTATAATTTGAGGCTTTTTAACTTTGGTGATCTCTTCATTTAAGTAATCAAAGTCCCTGTATCACTAAAAATGAGGGTATAAGATTTTATCACTATCAAAATCATCCCGGGGGGCTTCCCTGGTGGCGCAGTGGTTGAGAGTCCGCCTGCCGATGCAGGGGACACGGGTTCGTGCCCCGGTCCGGGAAGATCCCACATGCCGCGAAGCGGCTGGGCCCGTGAGCCATGGCCGCTGAGTCTGCGCGTCCGGAGCCTGTGCTCCGCAACGGGAGAGGCCACAACAGTGAGAGGCCCGCGTCCAGAAAAAAAAAAAAAAAAAAATCATCCCGGGACTTCCGTGGTAGCGCAATGGTTAAGAATCCACCTGCCAACGCAAGGGACACGGGTTTGAGCCCTGGTCCGGAAAGACCCCACATGCCGCGGAGCAACTAAGCCCGTGCGCCACAACTACTGAGCCTGCGCTCTAGAGCCCGCGAGCCACACCTACTGAAGCCCACGTGCCACAACTACTGAAGCCCGTGTGCCGCAAGGAAGAGTAGCCCCGCCCCGCCACAATTAGAGAAAGCCGGCGTGCAGCAACGAAGACCCAATGCAGCCAAAAATAAATAAAATAATAAATGACAGCAGAAATGTATCTGATTACTAGTTAAGTATGCATCTATCATTCACCAAAACGGTCACAATTGATCCAAATGAAAATTTAAATAAGGTGCATTATCTTAACTTGGTTGTTATGCAATAAGACTGTGCCCTCTTTGAGACAAAGTGATACTTCCGAATTAGGCATATAGAAACCTGCATGAGAAAGGATTTGCACTTATTTGTCCGTGTTTAACTGCCCTAATCAAGAGCAAATCTGAAAGACCAGCAATAACCGTAGAAAAACAGTGGAACTAACTAGCTCTTACAATATGCTGGCAACAACAGTGCCCATTCCAGTGGGCAAAATCCACCACAAACTAATAAGCTCAGCTCAGAATCCCAATTAAGCACTTAGAAAATGAAAAAAAAACACCCTGCAGTGGGTAGGCTATTCATTTAGGCATCCAACAGTCTTCCAACTCACCATCAAAAAAGAAATTCAACCCAATACCTCACATTCAAAATGACTAAATAGCTTTCTAGGTAAACAATCTCATCTATTCGGTACTATTTCCTAGCCAGTCCCATTTCTTTTTCTGGACTGCTGAAACATAATGAAGCATTCAGAAATGAGTATTATCCAACAATCACCATAAATCACCATAAATAGAAAAATGACATGCCAGAAAAGTGCCATTCTAGTTCCCAACAATCTTTTCCTAAAAAACTGGCCAAATGCAAGTTTGACAGTTTTCTCTTGTCCAGAGAAATCTAAAATAGTTACTCTGGAGTGTTAGCTGAAAGAAATGTTAATTCCATCTTGAGAGATTACAATGCATTTCAACAAATTCGTAGTGGTTTACATTAAATGACTCCGGACTTTGAGATCAGTTTATATGGGATACGCAAGATCAAAATCAGTATTCATCTTTTAAAACAAAGCAGTCCAATGTCAGAATTTCAAATTTCCAAAAAACTTTTGATAACGGAAATGGTCCTCTCTTCAAATGGAATTCTTTTGCAAGATGAATAGTCTTCATTTTCCTTTAAAAGCACAAAAAGAAGTAAAACATCTGCCTGTATTATTTGCAGAATATTATCTAAAGTTCTCTAAGCAGACAGCCAGGAAAATAAATTTACCATGGTATTACGCACACCATGCAGTAATAGAGAACCTGGCCTCTAGCACCCTATCACCAACCTCTTTCTCAGGGGAAAGCCTCCAGAAGAGACAATGTAGGCAAGGACAGACCACACAAAAGTAAAAGATGGCAAAGGCCAGGTGAGAATGGACTAGACAAATTTTGAGAAAACTCATTTCCATTCTACAGTTGCTCAAGTGGGATGGGAGGGTGGTTAAAAGAAAAGGATAATGCTTCTCACCTGGAGTGGGGCAGGAGGATGAAATCTAATTTTCTCCAAAAATGTAAGTTCATTGAACTTAATTACCTACCAAACAGTGATTATCCAGTGACTCGTCACCGACACCGACTAGTAGTAGAGGCTGAAGTCTAAGTAGGAAATGCCACTGTGATTGGCCTCCACCCTCCCCCACTCCGCCGGCTGCTTTTCTGTTTCCAATCGCGAGAGGCCATCAACCCGTAAGGAAGACGCATCAATACACCAATCCGGGCTTTTCCGGCCTCTGCTGCAGCAGAGCGGACTCTCGTTTCCCACCTACTCTTACTCGGCCGTCACAACCCGCCCAGGCACCTGCCGGACCGGGCTTTCCATCCCCCGGTGTCTCCTCCCCGTCCCGATGCGCCGCCCGGCCCGCAGGCCCCGCCGCAGGCCCGACCCGCCTCCGCTCCAGAGCGCGGCCCGAGACCGCGGCGGAAACCGGCCCCACCCGGAGACCCTCGGAGGCGAGGCGAGGCGCGGCGCGGCCCGCGGGGATGGGGAAAAGGGGGCTGAGCAAGGCGTGCGGCCAGCCCTCTCCCGACCCTGAACCCCGGCCCCCGGCCCCGGGACCCCCGCCCTCCCCGCCGGGCCTCACCGTCAGGCCGGTGCCCAGCACTATCACGTCGTACTCCTCATTCATGGCGGGGCCGGGCGCGGACGGAAGACCAGAGAAAAGAAAAGGCGCAGTACTCTAGGGGTCGGGAGCTAGGCGGCCACCCTGAGGAGGCGGAGGAAGCGCTCAGGCCGGGCCCGGGCACAAGGGAAAAGGGAAGCGGGAGCAGAGGGAAAACGGAGCTGGCGAGGAGGGAGCCGGCCGCCACCTCAGACGGAAAGAGAAGAGCGGGGCGGGGAGGGAAGGGAGTGCAAGAAGGGAGAGAAGGAGAGGCGGGCGGCGACTGGGGCCTCTGCAGCCGGGGCGGGGCTCAGAGGAGGCCGTCGATCACGCCCTTCCCGCTCGCTCATTGGCTAGATCCCCATCGCCAGCCCAACCTTCCTCTTTTCCTACCTCTCGCGAGAAGAGGGCGGGCCGTGCCCCTTGCGGAATCCGGCTCTCCACGCGGCGGACTGCTGCCGTGGTTGGGAGCGGAGGCGGTCGCGCCCTGGCCTCCGAGGGCTGGGGCGGGAGCATGCTTGCGGCCGGGAGGCAGCTGTCCAGTTCGTTACTCCCGCCGCCCAGCGGGAGCCTTGCCGCCGCCCTTGGACTTTGGGCCAGGACAGCGAGCGGCCGCCCCGGGCCCCGCAGACCCGGAGCTGACGCCATGTGACCTGACCCTGGCTGGGGCTCAGCCCCCTGCGCACCTACGGCGCGCCTAGGCTGGTCTTTTGCAACTTCTCTTGCTTTTCTTTCTATCCTGCCTCCCTTTCCTGAAGGAAAAAGGACCCAACATATTTTAAGGAATTCAGAAATCACTGTTTTCTCTTACTTCCCGCCCTATGTCGTCCTTGCTTGATGCATTGCCACTTGTGCAGCCTTACGAAATTTAGAAGAATTTTAAAAAACGAAAAACGAACAAAAAATCTTCCTTTTAAAAAGTTACCCTTCGCATAAAGGGGAAGGCCAGATTTGATTGGAAGCAGGTCTGAGCCTACTGAGGGCTATAACTTAAACCAGCTGTAAAAATAGCTGACCAGTATGTGCATCGGTTTACGCCATGAGTGTAGCAGGAAAGAGTCCCTGTTTGCCTTCCACTCCCTCTACCACTGACTGCCCGGCCCTCCAAACACACACACACCTTTTTTTAGGATTCTATTTGGCATCTCCAGCTCTGGGTGAGGTGTAAGCAGTGGCTTGTGTTCTCAACCAGAGAGTAGACCCTATACAGGCCTTCTATAAAGGTAATTTTCCTAAAGGCCTTGACAACCTGTGTTTTCAGCCTGTGACAGGTCTGCATACTCAGCAGACAAGAGTTGGTATTTCTTTCAAGATTTACTCTCAAACATAGCTGGATAAGTGCTACTATGAATAGCATGATAGCATAAAGTAAATCTTGGTAGACAGATCTGCCTTCCTTCATGTTTAAATCACTGATTCAGGAAAGAATAACAATTTTTTACAATGTTTCTTCACCCCTAACTAGAGGTTAAGAAGGTATATTATATTGGAAGATGGACTTTTTTGGGGGGGTGAGGGGGAGGGAGAAGAAAGCTGCTTAAATTTACAATTTTTTTTTAAGATGTTTTTGATGTGGACCATTTTTAGAGTATTGAATTTGTTACAGTATTCCTTCTGTTTTATGTTTTGGGTTTTTAGCCAGGAGGCATGCGGGATCTTAGCTCCCTCACCAGGGATTGTACCCCCTAGTTAGAAGGTGAAGTCCCAACCACTGGGCCACCAAGGAAGTCCCTATATTCAATCTTAATTGGATCTGTATACATTAGTGACCAAATGAATTTTTACAAGTAGACAAAAATCAAGTGCAAAGTTACTAGACTACTGAACAGATTGTGTAACAGTGTAACTGACTTTTCTTTGGCTAAACAGATGATGCCTTAAGAAAGTCCTGCTGTTACTCTCTAAGTAGTCAGGTGTCATGTGTATCTAACATGTTTACAAACAACAGGAATTTATTTCTTACAGTTCTGGAGTCTAGGAAGTACAGGGTCAAGTTGTGTCTGGTGAGGACCAGTTGCCTGGTTCACCCTGTCTTTTCACTGTGTCCTTATGTGGCGGAAGGGACAAGGGATCTCTCTGGGGCTGCTTTTATAATGTTACCTATGTTTTTAAACTGACCGAAAATATTGACTCATTTTTTTTTTAACTAGAACCTTTTTCACATATTGCCATCAGCCTCTGAATGTTGAAGAAGCTTTTAAGCATATCAGCTGAATTACATTGCCATGTCTTAAGTGAAGGATAGTTCATCAATACCCACATGGAGTTACTGAAAAACTTAAAGGTATTAGATAAGAGAATAGAATTTAAGGTTAATAAGGCTCCTCAGTCTGATCCGTTACACTCAAGTTTAGTTTTGTTGGCAGATAAATCCTATGGCCCTGCAGAAGGACAAAAAAAAAAAAAAAAAACTAATCTTCAACAGATTGAGTCCATCCAGATTCCACCCCACCTACTCCAGTTGCCAACAAACTTGGCAGACAACAAATACTGTTTATGGTGCAGTGGCTTAAAAGCCACTAATTGTTTCAGTGTATCAAAGGCCACAGATGGCAGTTCCTGATAGAGTGTGAAACCTTAGGTTGGGGGAAGTAGGTTGGTGGAAAGGAGTAGAAAACACCATCAACCTTGAAAATGTTTCAAATCTTTACACAAAGCAAGAGGAGTCCAGAGACAGTCTTATTTACACTTGGCACTGGGAAATAATTGTTTGCTGATCTGTTTCTCTGCCTGCACTTCACAAAGGAAGAGACAGAGTCCAAGGAAAAGAAAATTAGAGTGAACCTTCTTAGTCCAGGCTGTCTTTCTCTGTCCAAAACCACAAGTTTCTCAACCAGTATTCCCCCTCCTGGGTGATCTGACCATTATCTTCTTAAAACTTGAATCAGAGCATGTTCATGCTTCTTTCTGCCTGTGTTTTGCACTTCGAGTAAAATGCAAATTCTTGAATAGGGCCTAAAAGGTATTGTTTAATCTGCCTCTTCTCCCTCTCCCGCTCCAGCCTGCCATACTTCTGTCTCACTACACTCCAAACACACTAGTCTTTCAGTTCCTAGAATCTGGTGGAGCATTTAACCAACCGAGGGCCTTGCACTCTTGGCAGTCCTGTGGCTACCGACCCTCACTTCCCCTCCTGCACCTCTTCTCACAGCTAGTTCTCTCCACTTCCTTAAGTTTCAGCTTAAAAATCTTCCCTGACCACTTTATGTAAAGTGGGTTCCCCTCAACTTTTATTCTCCATCAGCCCCCTGCTTACTTCTTTCATTCCTTTTTTTAAAAGAAATTGGTGATCATTTGCTTGTTTTTTGTCTGCCTGTGGATCAGAATGTAAACTCCCTGAGTCCTGCTGAGTCCCTGGCAGGTGATGAGTAAATATCTGACGAACGAATAAGAGACCTGGAAGTTGATCCCTAGATCTACAAGGACTAAATGTGATGAAATAGGTACCAGCTCCTCTTGGTACTTTTGAAAAGCACAGCTTTTCTTATAGCAGAAGATACTGAAGTTCATATTTTAGAGGGTCTTAAAGGTAGGAATTGGCGAAACATAAATCTGTTTAAAATCAGGATGGCTGATGCTGAAGATAAAACATGATAGGATCTAGAAAAAATTTTAATGAATTTCCAAAAATATATATTTTCTAGTTTATGATAGATCATTTACTCCCCCATCCCGACCCCCAAACTCTTCATCTGTCTGTGGTCTCCATCTCAGCAGTGACTGGCTCCACCCTGGGCCCAAACCGGAATTCTAGGTATCATCCTGATTCTGTCTTCTTTCTCTCCTTCCACATATATTCCTATTTTCTTTTGCTATGTAACAAACCACCCTAAAACTTAGTGGCTTTAAAACAAACAAACCAACAAACGTAGTGGCTTAAAACAACAGTGTACTATTACCTCTTATGGTTCTGTGGGTTGAATGGGCTCAGACGCATGGGAATTGCTTGGGCCTGGGGCTGGGGCTGGGGTCATCTGAAGGCTCTAGTGATCTGGACGTCCAACATGGCACCCACATGGCTGACAGTTGTTGCCACTGTCGGCTGGGAGCTTAGCTGGGGCTGTCAACCAGAGCAGCTATATATGTGTGACTTCTCCATTTGGCTATACTTCTCAAAGTATGGCAGTTGTGTTCCACTAGTAGAGATTCCAAGAAGCAAGAAATCAGAAATAGAAGCTGCAGGCCTCTTAAGGCCCAGAACCTGCCACAGTGTCCCTTGTGCCATATTCTTTTGTCAAAGCAGTTACAGAGCACACCCAAGTTCAAAAGGAGGAGCTATAGAACCCAGCTATCAGTGGAAACAGTGCCAATGAATCTGTAGCCGCCTTTAACTGGCCACAATGCCCCATTATGTTCTGGCCATTCCACCTCATAAAAAGCCTTCCAGTCCCTTCTCTTCATCCTCACGGCCACTACCCTAGTACCGGCCACCATCAAATTCTCTCCTAGATCATTGCAAAAGCTTCCTTCCATTTAGTGGTCTCTATATTATAGCCCAAATGATCTTCATAGAAAGTGACTGAGTTGACCATGACTTTAAAGTCTTTCATGGGTCTCCATTGCTCTTAGCATAAAGTTCAAACACCTGGTCATTTCCTAAGAGGAGCCTGAATGATCTGCCTCAATTACCTAGTCAACCAAATCCTCACCCCAGCCCTCCTCCACCGTATTTTCTGATCCATTGGTGTATTCGTTAGTTTCCAGTCACAAAATCAGAGCCACTCTAGGTATTTTAAACAAAGGCAGTAAAATATATGGAATTGGTTTCAAAATTTGTAAGGGCTGGAGGGGCAAAAAAGGTGACCCAGAAGTGAGGTAGTGCCTGGGTACTAGGCTGGAGCAGAAGGGGAGTGTGTTACCCAACGCTCATGATTGCTGGGCTGCTCAGGCTGACCCACTGCTGGTACTGCTGCTACAGGGCCACTTTGCCACCACTGCCCCAGGAACCCAGGAGTGCCCCCCACTCACTGATGCTACTGCTGCCCCCTCCCCCAGATGCTACAAGGGCAGGGAACATGGCTCCTCCCTCCCTCCTGCCTCCAGTCTCCTACCAGAGCTTCCCCTCGGCAGCACCTCCCCAGAAGCAGCAGAAGCGAGTTGGCAGAGGGATCTGGTTGGTGTACTCTGCTGACTCAGCCTCCTGCAACATAGAGAAAAGCAGGCATGGAGCCGGGAGCCACCAGACAGCTGATCAGAGAGCTAAATGCTTTTGCGTTCCGTGAACTCACCAGGCTCTTTCCCTTCTGTTTTTTGTTTGTTTGGCGGCACCGTGCCATGTGGCATGCAGGGTCTTAATTCCCCAACCAGGGATCTCACCCGCGTCCCCTGCAGTGGAAGCGTGGAGTCTTAACCGCTGGACGGCTAGGGAATTCCCCTCTTTCCCTTCTGAACATACTTTTCCCTCTATCTGAAATGTTCTTTCCTTCTCCTTCTACTTGACCTTGCTTTCTCCTGCTTGTTAGAATTCTCAGTGCAGATGTCACCTGTTCCAGGAATCCTTTCTTAATGCCCAGTCGGGATTAAACTCCTCTATTCTGGGCTACAGGGTTCTACCAACCCTCTCTTGACACTTGTCACCTGAGTGTTTACTGCTCTGTAGTCTTACTAAGTTGTATTCCTCTCAAGGGTAGAACGCTCCCTTTTCATCCTTTTGTTCCTTAGCACCTAAATCATAGTAGGCAGTAAATAAATATTTAATGCAAGGCTCAGAATCTGGGGGATAATTGTGATGGCCTCTCAATGGTCTGTGAGCCCTCAGATTTGTATGCAAAATATAGTGCTTATGTGAATTTTTCCAGAGAGAGGATCCACCATCAGATTCCCCAAGGGGTCAACGACTCCTAAATGTTTAAGAAACTGTATGTATGGATAACGGAATGAACTCACAATATTCCTAAAATGTAAAGAAAAATGTAACTGCCAGGAAGAAACTGAGTATCAAAGACCACTTCAGTGTCTTAGCCTCCATCACTTTTATTGAATTCTTGTATATAGAGAAGTAAAATCAGTACCAAGACTGATAATGTACATGGAAATACAAAATAATATGCAAAATAGAAATCATTAGCAAGTGTAATTATTAGCCGCTCTGCAGAGATGCTTTGTATGTGGACTGGTAGTTGGTGGAACTGGGTGGGGCTCAAGTGTGGTGGCAGGACAGGTAAGCCGGGTGTCCTGATTCCCAGAAGAATCACAGGCACAGGGCAGGCATGTTCTAGACCCCTTTGCCCTTCAGGAAGATTCAGCTCACTCTAGCACCTAAGTGTAGAGACCTCGTGGGATGAAGAAGTAATGACAATTAACTATTTCATTTCACATATTTGTTCCATCCTGAAAGACTAGACAGTTCTCTAAGCTGCCCAAGCCTTAATGTTGCTTAAGTCACTTTAAAACCATTCACTTGGGGACTTCCCTGATGGCGCAGTGGTTAAGAATCTGCCTGCCAATTCAGGGGACATGGGTTGAAGCCCTGGTCCGGGAAGATCCCACATGCCGCGGAGCAACTAAGCCCGTGTGCCACAACTACTGAGCCTGCGCTCTAGAGCCTGCGAGCCACAACTACTGAAGCCCATGTGCCACAACTACTGAAGCCCATGGACCTAGAGCCCGTGCTCCACAACAAGAGAAACCACCGTGATGAGAAGCCTGCGCACCGCAACGAAGAGTAGCCTCTGCTCACCGCAACTAGAGAAAGCCCACACGCAGCAACGAAGACCCAACACAGCCAAAAATAAATAAATTTGTTTTTAAAAAAAACATTCACTTGAATGTTTCTTGTATTAACTTAAGTTACTTTGGTTTCAAATAACAAAAACCATGTCGATCTACCTTAAGAATAAAAGGAGAATATGTTAGAAGGATAAAGGGGCAAAAATGTAGTCAGGGGTCTGGAAGGAATGGGAATCAGGAACTGGAAGACTGTCTCTGAGCTCAGCTGCCCTCTGTCTGGCTTCTCCGCTGTCCTCTCCCTGTGGGTCCACTCTGCTTCCCTTGGATGAAGACGGGAGATGGCGGTGGGCAGCCCCACTCACCTGAGTTACCCGATGCCTGTTCAGGGGCTCACCTGGAGCAAGATTTCTCAGCCACACACTGCCGACACTTAGGCAGGTAATTTGTGATGGGGACAATCCTGTGCGTTGCAGTGTGTTTAGCAGCATCCCTGGCCTCTACCCACTGGATGCCAGCATCCCCCAACCCCCATCCCAGCTGTGACAATCAAAATGTCTCCAGATATTGTCAGTGTCCCCCCGGGGGGTTCAAAAATTAATGCGGGTGAGAACCTCTAAACCAGACTATCTAGTGTTTCATAATTCAGCATCAAATTTCCAGAAGAGAGAATCGGATTGGCCCAGCTCGAGTCTGTGTCCAATTCGACCCAATTAACTATAGCCAGGGCATAGGGTCACGTGGCAGAAATATGGCTGCCAGGAGTCCACCCCTGTGGGAGGGATGGACAGATATTCTGCTTTCCGCAACTAGAGAAAGCCCGCGTGCAGCAACGAAGACCCAACGCAGCCAAAAAAAAAAAAAAACAACAAAAACAAAATGAGCTAGGTTTACAGCTACTAATCTCTTCCCACCTCCCCAAACAGTGTGCTGCTCCTCCAGTCCCTTGTAATCTACATCAGCATCTCCCAGTGCGCTCAAGATGCTTTTCCTGGAGAGAGTTCCAAGGTCATATAAGTTGAAGTGCTGCCTTTTATACCCTCTTTCGGGAGAGCCACAATGAGGATGTAAGGGCTCTAAGGAGTTCTCACTGCCATAGCCATTTAGGAGAGAAATCGGCAGTATTTAATAAATTTAACATGCGTACACCCTATATCCCATCTCCCTACTCCTGGGTACGTATCAAAAATCAGTTTTCTGGTGTGTAAGAAGATGTGTTAAAATGTTCATCGGATACCAACATGTAGCAGCAAAGAGTTGGAGGTAACCTTCCTGCAGCAATCAGAAGGATTAATCTACAATGTAGCCAAGTGAGGGAGGCTGAAAACAAAATGGGATTCCCAGCACAATGCCATTATTGTAAAACTGTAAATCACATGCATCTTATACATTGTTCAAAATATACTTATGTTTAAATACTTATGTTAAGTTGAATTGCAATGGCACTCATTAGAGAGCAGGTGCACGTATGGGATGTCATCGCGTCCAAGCTCGTACTTCTTGCCACACAACAAGCCCAAAAATCGAGGGACGAGGTTTTGGGGGAAGGAATAGCAAATTTATTTGGAAAGCCAGCTGACAGAGAAGATGGTGGACTCGTGTCCCAAAGACCATCTTACCCGAGTTAGAATTCGTTCGGACTTCTTTAATGCTAAAAGGGGAGGGGAGGTGACTGGTTGCTGCAAACCTCTTGGTGCCAGAACCCTTTGTTCTTGCAGCTGTCCATGTAGGTCTGGTCACAATGTTCCTATAAACCTCCACCAAGACAACTGTTATTCTCTGTTCTGCAACCTTTTATCTCTACATGAAAGGAAAAGTGTTATACCTTTAAAAGTCAAAGCCTTGAGAATGGGCTACCCCATAAATTTCAGGCTACAGGCAACATTCTTTTACAAAAGGTGCAGAGCCAGCATGACTAAGCACAGGCAACAGAGCCCAAAAGTTAGAGCTACAGGAACAGATCCAATATGGAGTCAGGTTTGTTCTTCTCTGTTACAGGGGAGTGGAGGCAGGGGGGGCACAATAATAAAATAAAAGAAGGAACATGATATGATGTTTCACAGACTGAACACATGCCTTTAATCTGACTCCTTCCTCAAAGTCTGCTAAAATGGCAATAAGGGAATAAAAAAGGATATAAACCCGTGAGTTCAAAGAGAATAGAAAAGGAGATCAGCCGTTGAGAGAAGCTGATGGAATTTTTGAAAGATCGAAAGCAGATGGTCAAATCTAACTGACTTAACAGACCAGAGGAAGCCAAAACTTCAGAGCCTGCACAGAGGTAAGGCATTAAGAAGCAAACGCATTCAAGCTAGAAGACCCCAGAAAAACAGAAGTTAGGGGGAACCTCAAAGGCCAGGCCATGCACAGGGGTGAAAACAGAACTGGCTGGAGGTGCAGACAAGGAGCAGTGGGTTCCTGGATCCCTCCTTCTCCCCCCTCCCCAACAAAGGCAGGCGGTTGAGTCAGCAAGGTCCTGATTCTGACGCACTAGACACACAGAGAAAAAACACTTCACAGCTGAACAAATGGGATTCGCCGGGCCCGGTACTCATAGTGGGGGAAGCAGGAGGTACATGGGAAATCTCTGCACCTTCCACTCAGTTTTGCTGTGAACCTGAAACCACTCTAAAAAATAAAGTGTAGGGGCTTCCCTGGTGGCGCAGTGGTTGAGGGTCCGCCTGCCGATGCAGGGGACACGGGTTCGTGCCCCGGTCCGGGAAGATCCCACATGCCGCGGAGCGGCTGGGCCCGTGAGCCATGGCCGCTGAGCCTGCGCGTCCGGAGCCTGTGTTTCGCAAGGGGAGAGGCCATAACGGTGAGAGGCCCGCGTAACGCAAAAAAAAAAAAAAAAAGTGTAGGAACAAAATAATAATCATAATAAATAGAGAGTTTTAAAATGCTTTGGGATAGATTCTCAGTTTAAGAAAATAAAATATAGCATTTTCACTTAAGAAAATAAAAGGAATCCAAATGGCGTTTGTCAGGTGAGAAAACTGCGATGCAGGGAGAGTGACTATCTCCCTGGTGATGACATGGCGGGTGGGAGACGTGGCGTGGGCCCCTCTCCCCTCCCCCCCAGCACCGCTGGTTCCAGGTGACCAGCGGCCCTGCATCCCGGCAGCGGTGGGCCTGCAGCAGGCTCGCTGGTTCCTCTGGTGTTTACGGCCGCAGCGGTTTACTGGCTACTCGGATGAACATCTACAAACATCTGGACCTTTCCTCTTCCATGGCAATAAAAACAACTTCCAAACAGGGTCGGGGGGTCTGTGCTGATGTATCAATCTGTGGAACTGAGCTGTAGATATTTTATTCTTGCCATTTCATTCACATTCAGGTGAGCTTATCGTCATGTTTATCTTGTTTTTGTTCTGTCACAAGGTTTTCAGGTCTCTGATGCTGCAGGTCCCAGTTTGCCTCCCCACACTTCTCTTCAAACAGTGTAGAGCCGCAGGATTCTAGAATAGACGGAAAAGGATTTTGGAGGCCCCACTCAATCTCCCCATTTTATGGATGAAGAAACCCATGCCTAAGAAAGTCTCAGTAGCTTGTACCTCTAACCACCATCTGTCAGTTAATTAAGTTACATTTCCCTGCTGGTAGAATCCCATCAGCATTGTGTATATGTGCTAACACTTTTTTTTTTTTGAGGTATAGTTAACTTACAATGTGTTAGCTTCAGGTGTACAGCTAAGTGATTCAGTTATACACGCACCCATGTATATATCTTCTTTTTTAGATTCTTTTCCATTATAAGTTATTACAAGACATTGAATATAGTTCCCTGTGCTATAACAGTAGGTCCTTGTTTATCTATTTTATAGATAGTGGTGTGTATCTGCTAATCCCAAACTCCTAATTTATTTCCCCCGGCCCCTCCCCATACACTATTATTGTGTGTTTTATGAAAGCCTTGCTTTATGCTGTGAAGATTTTACTTTGGACCCAGGGAATCTCTTCACCTTTCAGCCTTCTGACCTATGAGGTTCGATTCACACTCAGAGCTGACCGTGTGCTTCCTCTCTGCTTTCCAGGGGGCCTGAGCCAGCAGGCCCTGCCCCACTGGCTGTGCTACTGATTACCCTACTGGTCAGCACAGAAGGAGAACTCCCAAAATGCAAATTTAAAAAAATATGCATGGGCTTAATGTATCCTTGATGCCTAGTGCATCTCTCAACAGCATTTCTTTCACTGTTTTAAGTAACACTCTCTTGTAAGCAGGAGTGAGGGCTGGGGGTTCAGAAGCTGGTCAGCAGCCCCTGGTCACCTCAGGTTGTGAAAACACACCCTCTGGTCAGCTCTGCATCTCTTGCCCACACTTTCTCTTCTTCTCCCTCTTCCCTGTTTCTCTCTCTCTCTCTCTCTCTCTCTCCCTCTCTTTTTTTGCCTTATTTCTCCCCCTTTCTTGGGTCTTTCTTCCCATGGCACCTTTGACACTTTCCAAGCCACTGACATGAGGTCAACTCTTCCTGTGTGTGCTGTTGGTGTGATGTAATGAAGTGTTTGTTTCCACCCCCTGGAACGTGCAGTAGGTCCCCGTCCCCCCTCCTGTCTCTGTCTCTCTGTCTCTTTCTCTCTGTGTCTCTCTGTCTTTGTGTCTCTCTGTTTCTGTCTATGTCTCTGTCTCTGTCTTCCTAGCACTATCAGGTGGTGGGTTTCTAGGGGCTCTGTCTCTCTCTGGGGGCTTTGCTCCCTTCAACGTGCAGAGTAAAAGGGCCTGGGATGTGGATGGAGAGCATGCCTCGCTGCGTGGTCACCCTTCCTGCTGCTCATCCAAGTGCCTCCTGGAAGACAGCTCTGAAGATTAGCATGCTCATCAAACAGCTTTATTTGCATATTGGGGTCACAATATGCAAATATTGTCACTCCTGTGGGAGACACCTGGGGATCCTGTGTTGCACAAAGACCATCCCACACTTCTTGCCATACGTGAAACTGGCCTTGACCTGCAGCTCAGCTGGTGGGCAGGAGAAATTTTTGGGCAAGTTCTCACGACCTTAGAACCTAATGTTTCTACGGTGTCAGAACACTAACATTGCAATTCACCCTTAAAAAGCCAGTGGTATATATTTTTATTAATTTTTGATTTCAAGATAACACACATAGTTTAAAAATAGTCAAATTAAACTTGAGTATACAGTGGAAAGTAGCATGTGTTCCTTCCACCCCAGACCTCCACTCCCCACTATTTCTTATGTGTCCTTCCAGAAACATTCTGTACATATACAAGCATAAACCCATGTTTATACGTGCGTGGTAGCTTATTTCACCAAGGTGACAAAATCGAGAAGTCTGCCAAGGAGAGCTGAGTGGGAGGATGACATTGCAGTGATGAGCAAGGAGACATCGGGGCCACGGAGAAGATGCAGGGGATGGGGGTCTGGAGGACAGGTGCAGGGACTCTGACCAGGAGACCCAGCTGAGCAGGACAGGGAGGGAGGCTGCCGACAGCGTCAGGGACTGCTTCTCGAATTAATAGTGTGGAGACGCGGGGAGATGGGAAGGGGAAGACATTAGGGGAAAAAAAAACACTATTTGTGGGCTTCCCTGGTGGTGCAGTGGTTGAGAGTTTGCCTGCCAATGCAGGGGACACGGGTTTGTGCCCCGGTCTGGGAAGATCCCACGTGCCGCGGAGCGGCTGGGCCCGTGAGCTATGGCCGCTGAGCCTGCGCATCCGGAGCCTGTGTTCCGCAACGGGAGAGGCCACAACAGTGAGTAGGCCCACGTACCTCAAAAAAAAACAACACTATTTGTTACAGTTTCTGGTCCCTTAAATCAAGAGGTTACAGGTACCACTTATAACACAGGCCTTTCCAGCCTCCTTTTATGTCAAACGCATCAAGAATGCCCTCGTGCGGGCTCCGGCTGTGAGTACATCAGCTCAGGCCACGGAGCCAGTATCTGCCCTTTTCCACCACTTGGTTTTTTCTCTCCTTTCCTTTCAAAGTGTTTCTTTCCTCGTGGCCACCTAATGCTTTTCCACGAGTGCTGGCATGAAACTTCATGACTGTTTCCAACCAGAAGGAACAATGTTCCCTTCAAAAGGTCAGGACTCTTTGGTGACAAACACGATTCAAAACAGCTTAGGAAAAGGGGAGCCATGTGGATGTTATGTGGCATCACCTAGATCCCCCTTCATGAATAACTCTCCACCTCAAATGCCAGGAGTGCCGTGGCAACCCCTGGGCTGTCAGCTCCTCAAGGGGCTGCATCAGCACAGGAGAGACACCTTGCAGAAAGCCAGGTCCACGTCCAGGGACGCGTCCTTGAGGGGCACATGGTCTCACCCTAGATTTGGAAGGAAGACTCGCTGTCCAGAGCCCCCGGGGGCCAGTCCAGGCTGTCCTGTTGCCTGTGTAGCAGTGAGGCTCCTCTGTCCACCCAATCCTGTCCTCCAACCACAGGTGTTGACACCAAGACACTCCCTAATGGGCCACGCGCCCGCCAAACCCCATCTCCATCCCAGCCTGGGCAGGGAAGCTACTGGCTTCTGTAACCAAACCATTCGTGGAGCACCAGTGCAGCAGCCCGGGACCCATGTACCAGGGACTGGATCGGGGGTTTGACCAGAGACCTGCTCCATGCTGGCCTCACGCTGGCCGCTCACACCAGAGAGAAGCCAGACTTCTCCTGTCTCTTCCTGTTGGGCTGCACCCCACAGGCCTGCAAGCCCTGCACTTGCCCCGCTTTAAGACCAAAGAGAGAGCCCAGAGTCAGCGAACGAGACATCAATGGTTTAATGGACGGGCGAGCTTACGTGTCAGAAGCAGGGTCCTAGAGCGACACCCCAGCACAGTGGGCAGGACATGGAAGCAGGTTTTGCTGGTAGCAGGTGCTGTGAATTGCCAGTTATAGGGGGAATTACATCAGGTTGGCTCCTTGGTTACCAGGGATACTAGCAGAGGGCACGCCCCTCACCACCCCTTTGACAAGAACAATCATCACCTGGGACATGGCAAGCATGTAGGCAGGTCAGTCAGATGAGTGGGGTGTAGGTGAAGCAGGGGCTAGTCCAGCAGAGGATGCACGAAGAGCAAGAGAACAGCCATCTTGAGTGGCCTGACCATACATTGTCCCCAGGGCAGATGCTGGGAAAAGGCGCTGATTGGCCTTGACTGGGGCAGGCGGCTCCAGACTCAGGAAGAAGCAACGCCGGCTGTGTTCAGTTTACCTGTTCAGAGGGGGGCCACAGCCAGGCAACATAAGAGGCAGGAGAGTGCTAGTGAGTGGACAAACCATGACCCCCGGACACCATGAGCACCCTGTCCCCAACACTTAGTCTCTGCCGGGGAGCCCCCGCTGTCTGGCCCAGGGGAAGCTGGGGGCAGCATGCTGGGCCGTGACCTTGGAGGTCCGGGATACCCCCTCGCTGCATGCTCCTGTTAACGTTTGTTTCTTCACAGGGTTTAAGTCTCCTGAGGTGGGCATCATGATTTCTGAACGGGACTCCTCACAGGCCTTCGACTGGGCATAACAAACGTGGTGGATGAACCGACACTAGTTCCTTGTAGTTTAAACGAAGAGGAATGGCATGGACTGCTTAGCAAGGGTGTCGCTAATCCCCACTTAGATGTACTTTCCAACTCATTCCAGACATTCAAAACAGTGCTAACCTATAAGTACAACAGCCCTTGAGTTTAGTAAGGAAAATGTAACATTAAGAGAATCAAAGCAAATTAAATAAAAACCTCAAACCTAACAAAATCTCTCTTTCACACCCCTCCCCCACCCCCGCAAGCCACAAAGGGCCGGTCAGAACTGCATGAGCTCTGCAGATAGAGCGACCCTCAGGATCCTGCATGGCCCCCTCCCCCCCACTGCCTCTGTTCCCTCCGAGAACTGATTGTACCAGGATGGGCCCCTGACCTAAACCAGGCACATCCCCCTCTGGCCGCTTTGGAATCAAGACCCTGAGGTGCTGTGGGTCCATTCGGTCCTCAGCTGGGAAGCGATGTGAATGCAGGTGCACAGGGGCTGCACCTCACGAGGAAAGTGCAGAGGTCAGGAAGCAGGGCCTCAGAGACAGGGACTCTGAGGTCCTGGGGCTGGGACAGTACAGCTGGAGCCTGTGGAGCCAGGGCACACTTCTTGTGTGTCTTGTCTCTGGTTTTTGTGCTGACGACATCAGCTGAAAGGAAGAGGGTCCAAACAGGCCCTGCCCCTATCCACTGCCCTGCTGTCCATCTCATCCTTCTTTCATTTAGCAAGTGAGCGGCCCAGGTGAAACCTCTCCTGAGCATTTACATCCTGATAGGGATCGATGCATTCTACCAAAGGGACTAACTTTCAAGGAAAGAATTTCAGGCTTCTGCTGGGAGTGCATTTTCCAAGCAATCTGGAAGCTGGGGGGACCTGACTGTATTCTGGGGGCAGGCCCTGGTGAGGACCAAATAAGTGAGAGAATCAGGGGTCTTGTGGCCTTCAGGGTGGGCTGGGCTCTGATCTGAGGTCTCCACACCTGAGGCCTCCCTCACACCTGCCCCGAGCACTGGCCCCTGTGCTTGGCCTGTGGGTGAAGCATGGATGGACATGCGGCCTAAGAAGGGCAAAGGATTCTCTGTGAAAGCAGGGGCCACTTTGGGGAGCGAGTGTGGGTGACCACAAGAGCTTCCCAGGAAAGGGAGATAACTTAGGAATTATACAAACCTAATAGGAGATGAATCCTTTTTTTTCAGAAGGGATTTGGGAGAAACATGTGTATTCCAGGACAGGTAGCTTGCAAGTTGCCACGGAACAAGATGCGGGGAGGAAACAGACTGTGTTAGTCAGGGCTCTCCAGAGAACAGAAGCAACAGGATATATGTAGAGATATACACAAGAGGAGACTTATTATAGGGACTAGCTCATGCCTTATGGAGGCCGAGAAGTCCCCTAATCTGCTGTCTGCAAGCTGGAGGCCCAGGAAAGCCGGGGGTGTATTTCAGTCCGAGTTTGAAGGTCTGAGAGCCAGGAGCAATGATGTGTGAGGCCAGGAGGAGATGGACATCCCAGGTCACCTGAAGCAGAGGGCAAATTTAACCCTCCTCTGGATTGAATTATGCCCCCCGCATTGATGAGTGTGATCTTCTTTACTCAGCCTGTGAATGAGAGGGCTGACGGTGTAAGTTCCAGGTGGAGTCCAGAGGCCTGAGGACCAGGGCACCAATGTGTAAGTCCCAGTCCAAGGGCAGGAGAAGACCAGTGTCCAACCCTGCGTCCAGCAGAGACAGCAGATCCCCTTCTCCAACTTTTAGATCTGTTCGGGCATCTGTGTTGGGGAGGGTGATCTTCTTTCCTCAGTTCACTGACACAAATGCTCATCTTTTCCAGAAACACCCTTGCAGCCACACCTGGAAATGTTACCAGCGACCTGGGCACCCTCTGCCCTGTCAGGTGGACACATAATGTTAACCATCACACAGACCAACTGGATTTTAGATCCTCTAGGATTCTACCAGGTATTTAGTGAGATGCATGCCCCCCGCCATGGGTAGATGGGGCCACTAGAGCCTTTGACTTCAGTGGGAATAAGCGATTTGCTGAAGAAACTCAGTCAATTAGTGGAAAAGTCAATCGTCCAACCAATACTGAGTGACTGGAGGTGCCTGGTACTGTAATGAGGACACGACAGTGGTAAGCATCGCAGGGCCTGCCCTCCTGGAGTCAAGTCTGGTATGAAGGACAGACACTGAACAAGTAGGGGGAAATGGGATGTGAGTTACACAGAAGGGCAGGTGTCAGGCAGACGGCAAGAGAAGCTGGGTGCCCACATTCAGGTCCCCTACATGGGTTCTGCACCCTCCATAGTCTCACAACGGGGTTTCACTGTCATCCCCATTTTACAGATGAAGAAACCGGAGCCTTGAGAGGTTAAAGGTTTTGCCCAGCGTCACACCCCCAGTAAATGGCAGAGCTGGGATTTGAACAAAGGTCTCTCTGACACCCAAATCTGGGCTCTTTTGGCTTTCTGTGGCAAATTATAGAAATCCAAGTCAAACTATCTTCGACAAAGAAGAGGATATTTGGGTCCCCTAATTTAGAAGTGTAAGTGTAGGCTTTAAGCATGGCTAATCCAGAGGCTATGTCACTGGGGGTCCATCCTTCTCTTCAGATATAGGCCCTCCCGAGTGGCAGACTTCATGGCCACCCAGATCATGTCCAGGCCAGTCACCTCAGTAAAGAGCTTCTGCTGTGATGGCCTGGAGAGGACTGTGGGGACATAGCTTTGGTCACATGCCCATCACTAAACCCATTAGGCAACTGGGGGGCGGGGGTGAGGTCCTCCAATTGCCCAGGCCTGGCCTGAGACTGCCCTTGGGTAGGCAGCAGCCCCACCTGAACTGCATGGAATCAGCTCCCCACGGGAAGAAGGGCTTCTGTTGCCGAAAGAGAGGGAAGGGATGCTGCTCAGGCAAAACCAGGCCCACCATGGCTTTTAACCACTATTCTCTGTGTCGAGTTGCCCTTCCACCCTGCACTAAGCAGCACAGCCCGAAGTGCCAAGACTCCGAAGAAGAGAACAGAATGAACGCTAAGGATGAACCACGTTTTATCATAGGACCACCTACCAACCGGTATTTATTCATTCTACCACCCGTTAGCACACAGTAATTAGCGCTGTTCCAGGCCCAGGGACTAGAGGACTTTTTCTGAAGACACAGGCCCTGCCGTCCAGGTGCTCTCCACCTGGCAGAGGAGGCAAACCGGTAAGAAATTGGAATGTGTTAAAAGAGCAACGATAAAGGGACACGAATGCCTCCAGGATGTGTAAACAATGCTTTCCACTGAAAAACGAAAAGGCAGAAGACTCAGTTAAAAAAAAAAAAAAATGAGCAAAGAACTCGAATAGACATTCCTCCAAAGGAGGTACACGCATGGCCAACAAGCCCATGAAAAGATGCTCAGCGTCACTAGTCATGAGGGAGATGCAAATCTAAATCATGAGGTACCAGTCCACACCCATTAGGGTGGCTGCTGCGTTGAAAAGTAAGACAAAGTATGTGTGGAGAAACAGGGGCCCTCATACACTGCTGGTAGGAATGTAAAATGGTGCAGCCACTGTGGAAAACAGCTTGGCGGTTCTTCAAAAAGTTAAACAGAATTACCCTCTGACCCAGCAACTCTGCTCCTAGGTATACACCCAATATAACTGTAAGCAGGCACTCAAACATATATTTGCACGCCAGTGTTCACACCAGTACAATTCACAAGAGCCAAAAGGAAACCCAGATGTCCATCAGTGGATGAATGTAAAACAAGTTGTGGTCTATACACGCCACGGAAGCTTCATCCATAAAAAGGAATGAAGCACTGATACATGCAGTGAAACTTTGTGCTAAGTGAAAACAGTGCTACACAAAGGTGTTGTATGATTCCATTTGTATGAGATATCCAGCACAAGCAAATCCACAGAAACAAGGAACAGACTGGTGGTTTCAGGGGGCGGGGATGGGGGGTGGATCGAGGAGTAAGCCCCTGTTTCCTGGGGCTTATTCTGGGGTGATGAACATGTTTTGGAACTAGATAGAGGTGGTGGTTACACAATATTGTGATTGTACTAAATGCCATTGAAGCACTCACTTTAAAATGTTTAGTTTTATGTGATGTGAATTTCACTCAATGAAAAACAAAAGTGCCCATGAAGTTGTCCGTAAGTTATACAAAGCATATGAGAAGTCAGGTTGGAGAAGGAGGGGTGATTAAGTGCATGGTGAGGTCAGGAGAGCCGTTCTGGGCACGGACTTCCTCTGGGGAGACGCTTTGAGTAACGGAGGCAAGCGCAGCTGTGTGCAGGGACCCACGGTTCCGTTTTCTTCTGATTTACAAGGAGGCTGGTTCTTCTCACCAGGGAGATGGGCCTTCACTGCAGGGTCCCGAGCCCGGCTGTGCTTGCTGGAGCTTGTTTAGAGCTTGCTTGTTCAGAGACAGAGGGAAGGGCTGTTCTCCAAGGACCGTGCGTGCCCTGCCCCGTTGCTGCGGCTGCACAGCATCCTGGGGAGGACAAAGCGGCCCTTGTGTGGATGAAGCAGCTACAAAGTACATTTTCCTCTGGGGGTGAATTGCCACCCTGCAAGGCAGGAAGGTTTCTTTCCATGGCACAGAGCACCTCATTTCATGTCTGAGGGGCCCCGGGCAATGGAGTCCACTCAGGTCTGGGCTGTGCGCTGTGGAGGGTGGGGACTTGGGAGGCTAGGGACCGCTTCCTGGAATCAGACGATGGAATCAGACAGAACCTGTTGGCAGGTGTGGCTCTGGAGTTAATGCATGCATGTTCCCTGAAGGTTTCACTCTGCAGTCGGCTTGGGAAAAGGTAAGGCATTGGCATGCCCCCTCCATTTCCCCTTATTTTGGGTATTTCCTCCCCATTTAAGGCCCCCTTTCTGACACCCATCAGACTCCTCCTTCTCTTCTCCAGAATCCCCTTCCACGCGTCTGTTCCATTGTTCCGTTCTTTCAAGGTCTCTGACACAAATTCAAACCACTGCTTTGTGGTTCTGCTTTGGACAGGAACTAGCTAGTACTTATCATTAGCCAGTTCTTTTAACCCTTGTCATTAGCACAGAAAGCAGGTACTGTATTGCTAAGTCCACTGTACTGATAAGGAAACAGACTCAGAGAGATTGGGATTTGGCCAAGGTAAACAGCTGGTTAGTGGCAGGATAGGATTCAAGCTCTAAATTTAATGTTAATAAACTGACCTCTACTAGTAAACCAGTGATTGGAGAAATTATCCCTCCCAAATGACATAATGTCTCAACAGAGTAAAAATGAGATTTCTGTGGTAGCAGCAGTGTATTTGCAGAGAGACGGGAGGTATTTGGACATATATTTTATATGAGGAGGAGGTCTTTCTATAATCCCCAAATTATGTGACAGCCTATTCTACGTGTTATTTAACAGGTTTATTTCACAAAGGCTCAATAGCAGTATTTGCTCTTTAAATTGACAAACAGGTGACTCTGAGTGAGCACAGGTGCACTGAGGCACTTTCTTCACCATCCTTTTAATTTAAATATATGCTGGAAACAGAATCAAGAGTAAGACTCACCTAAGGCCACAGGCAAGCTGGGTTGCTCTTCTCAACTCACTTCAAGTGCTCTGTCTCCTAGGAAGCCCCCAGACCCCCACCCCTTTTGTGTTATCCCCTCCACTAGACCTTGACATCCTGTGCTCAGGGACCGCATTTAAGTAATCATCTTGTCCAGTGCTCTTTTAGTGGGAAAAAGGAGAAAGAGAGGAAGAAAGAAAAGTTTCCAGAAGGTTTATTTACATTTCATTATAAAAAGACAGGCCAACTGATGATCATTTTATGTATAAAAACATCCAATCACTACATTGTACACCTCAATTACTCTTCAACTGAAAAGACAAGCCAATTAAAACACGGGCAAAGGACTTGAACAGTTATTTCTCCAACTAAGATGGACACATGGCCAACAAGCATGTGAAAATGTTTAATGTCATTAGTCAACAGGGAAATGCAAATCAAAACCACTTCACATCTGACAGGATGGCCAGAGTTGAAAAGACAGACAATAACAGGTGCTACCGAGGATGTGGCGAAACCGGAACCCTCACACACTGCTGGGGGGAATTCGAAACGGAGAAGCCACTTTGTCACACAGTCTGACAGCTCCTCAAACAAGTGAACTTATACACTGGACCTACTTACACACAGAGCTGTCATAGGACCCAGCACTCTTAGGTATACATCCAAGAGAAACAAAGACACATGTCCACACAAACTTATGAAAGCATGTTCATAGCAGCATTAATCGTAATGGCCAAAAGGTAAAAACAACCCAAATGTCCATCAGCTGATGAACGGATAAACAACGTGTGGTTTATCTAAACAATGGAATATTATTTGGTCATAAAAAGGAATGAAATGCTGATACATGCTCCAACCTGGACGAACCTTGGGAACATTGAGCCAATGAAAGAAGCAGTCACAAAAGACCACTTGACGTATGATTCCGTTGATATGAAATGTCCAGAAATGGCAAATCCATAGAGGTAGAATGTAAATTAGCAGTTGCAGGGGCTGGCGGTGGGAGTGGGGAGGAGGGGCATGATGGCTAAAAGGCATGGGGTTTCTTTTTGAGCAATGAGGGTGTTCTAAAATCGACTCAAGATGTTCTAAAATCGGTGAGAGCTGTAAGCATCTGTAAATACACTAAAAACCACATTTTAACTGGGTAAGTTGTATGCCGTGTGAATTATATAAAGCTGTTTTTAAAAGTTTCCAGAAGGCACTGTGCCCCTTTCCACAATTCCTCTTTACTCATAATAAACTTAGTAACTTGAATTTTTTGAATTTCAATTTTTAGCTAGTCTGATATTGAATTTCAATTTTTAGCAAGTCTGATATACAATATTTTTAAATGCCTCATAAGCATTTTAATAAATACTAATAGTATTAAATATCCATTGTTGAGTGTGCTAAATAAACAACTTAATTTCTTAATATGACATATTTTCTCACAAAAGAATAAAATGCTTATTACCTACTAAGAGTTTAGCATCTCTGTTCTCATAATAATCCAAGTCCCCGAGTCTATCTTTATGTTTGAATAGGTGATGTGTCTGCAGCTTCTACACTTGACACTTCTTGTAGCGTAGCAGTGGCCCGGAGGATCCGCAGGAAAAAACAGTCCACTTCCTGTCAGGCCCCAGAGGAACTGTGAGAACAGTGAGGTAAAGTTACCAGCTTGCTAAACGCTGTCACGAACAAACAGACACCAAACCCTAGCACTGCCCTCCCATCCCATCCCCGGGATTCCCACGCACTGTGACTAAACAGACCCAGGACAGGGAAAGGGAATTCTGCCTTTGATAAAAGCATCTGACAGAAATGAGAGTATTTTTGTTTGTTTTTGGTTTTTTGCCGTACGCGGGCCTCTCACTGTTGTGGCCTCTCCCGTTGCGGAGCACAGGCTTCGGACGCACAGGCTCAGCGGCCATGGCTCACGGGCCCAGCCGCTCCGCGGCATGTGGGATCTTCCTGGACCGGGGCACGAACCCGTGTCCCCTGCATCAGCAGGTGGACTCAGAAATGAGAGTCTTTTGCTTTTTCAGGAAGGTATGTAACATTTGTACAAAAGGCCTGTTTACATTTAACTTTAAATTACAGAGCAACTGGAGGGCTTGATACGTTTGCTTGTTTTGTCAGTTCCCTCCCAAAACCAGCCATGCCTGGTCCCTAGGACCTGGCAGCACCTAGCAGCCCTCAGAGCAGGGGTTCCGTGAGAGGCTCGCGGTTAAATGAACGAGTGATGGGAACGTGTGTGCAGATGGACGAGGGCAGGAAAAAAGTATGAAAAAGTAGAAACACTGTATTTGTGTAATGAGAGTATGATTACATTGAATCCCCTAAAATTGCCTTTTGGTGGGGCTTCTCTGGTGGCACAGTGGTTGAGAGTCCGCCTGCCGATGCAGGGGACACGGCTTCGTGCCCCGGTCCGGGAAGATCCCACATGCCGCGGAGCGGCTGGTCCCGTGAGCCATGGCCGCTGAGCCTGCGCGTCAGGAGCCTGTGCTCCGCAGCGGGAGAGGCTACAGCGGTGGGAGGCCCGCGTACCTCAAAAAAAAAAAAAAAATTGCCTTTTGGTTTGACTATAATGCTATTAGATAAAATTTGGGTTACAATGTGCACCTGCAATTATACCCACTCAATAGAACCCTATGTAGCAGTTGAGAAGTGTAAGGTGTGCCTATAAAGTACTAGCATGGAAGGATGTCCAAGATATAGTTATGAGAGAAAAAGAAAGTGAACCCCCCAAAGAAAGTATTAAATTATGATCATAGTTTTTGTAGTACCCTCCCCTGCAAATGTATGTATTTGATTACATACATATAGATAAAAATCTGGAAAACTGCTCACTAAGCTGTTACCTCTGGTTGGTTCTGGAAAGGATAACAGGGAACTTTCACTTTCTGTGTTCATAGTTCTATATTGTTTGTGTTATTTGCATGCTTACACTTTTATTTTAATAAACATTTAAAATCGTAAGCCTTTTCTGCCCTTTTACGTTTTCCTGCACTTGATCATGTATTCATTTTGTATAGTTAGCAATAAAAAAGTTTAAATCACCCATTTTATATTTTTAGTCTTTTTTAAAATTTAGTTTTTATTTTATATTGGAGTATAGTTGATTTACAATGTTGTGTTAGTTTCAGGTGTACAGCTAAGTGATTCAGTTATACATATACATATATCCATTCTTTTTCAGATTCTTTTCCCATATAGGTAATTACAGAATATTTAGAGTTCCCTGTGCTATACAGCAGGTCCTTGTTGAATAAATCACCCATTTTAGCTACACCTTTTCTGTCTTTGGTAATTGCATTTAAAAAAATCTAATTCTTAAAACTCGTGCTCACACTGAGGCCGGCACAGACCCAATTCTAAACCAGCACTGTATTTAGCTTTTCACAAGTTACCAGGCTCTCTGATGGGAAGAGCAGCTGTTCTATCAAATGGCAACTCCTTCCTCCCGCAGTGAAAATGTGGAATCACCCAGCTATTTTCATCTGCGTAAATAATAATTTCCTTCCATAACCTGCCTTCTCCCTCTTCTCTCTCTTTCCTGTTTATCTGAGGGGAAGCTGTGTGTGCTGTCTAGCTGGACTTGGCTGTCAGGAAGGATGGTGACCACCTCAGAGGGGATAAACTAGAGGAATTGGTCTTATCAACAATCATCACGTGAGATCTCTCTCTCTCTCTCTCTTTTTTTTTTTAAAGAAGAGTCAACTGTGAGTCTTTGGTTGGTCCAGGAATCTCACAATTCTGAGCCTGGGAGTTGGGTCAGTGGCTCCTGACACCTCATCTCCCACGTGGGTCGACCCAAAGATGCTACTTCCTTCAGGAAACCTCTTCTTCCCTCATGGGAAACAGAGCGAACAGAAGGTGATGATGGCTTCTCAGGGAGCACCCTCTCAAATCTTTGCTCTGAACGCACTCTAAATCACAACCTCCTCATAACTTCCTCTTATTTTACTCAGAGGTATTTTTCAAGCCTTCCTGTAGAACTGGGTATTTCGTTTATAACATAGCCTTGGATGTATTTACTCGCCAATCTGCCAGGGGGACGATTTGTTTTGTGATTTGCCCCGTGAAAATATCTAGAGAATAGGATCTTGTTAGTTGCTTGAAAACCACTTGTAAAGAAGAACTGGTTCGAGATGATTTGTGGGTTGTTGTTTTTTTTTGGTCCTTCCCTGTCCCTGGCCCTTCCCCCCACTTCCTCGTGGGTTAATCGTTTTGAAGGATGTTACTTGCCTACAGAGTGTACCACCCCATCTTCGGATTAAGAGAAAAGGGAAGATTATTGTTGATCCCTGAGGTCTGGGGACCCCTGTTCCATTATTGGACACTGGCAGGTGGGCAACGTCCCCACGGTAAACCAGCCGAGCTGTTGCAATGAGTCACAAAGCTGGGACGTCTGAGAAACTCATGTCACAATCAGTTGCTCCTCTCTCCCTGGTCCCATTCTTCCCTGACATTTGGAAAAATATGGTGAAGATCAGTTAACCCAAGCAATGCAGATGCTGACTATAGAAGAGCCCCAGGTACACGATCTCAGGCCCTGCTGTCGGCCTGGCAGCCCGGCCTCTCCTGTGAGCTCCTTTGACTTGGCAAAACAAAACTGAAGTGAAAACCAAAAGGCAAAGCAGGGGAAATGTGGTCGGGCTGTTTGCCTGCTGTCATTAGCAACCCACTTTCGATCCACTTACTATTTCGGACACCTGCATAGTAAAAGTGTTTGGTTATTATCATGGGGGGGTATCCTACACGCTGAAAAAAATGAGTAAGACGTGTGTGTGTGTGTGTGTGTGTGTGTGTGTGTGTGTAGGCGGCAGGAAATTCACCCCACCGAGAAGTCAGGCTCACAAGTTCGGTGCTGAGGCCAGTGAGAAAAGACAACTTCTGGATTATGTTCCGGCAGATGGAGTGCGAAACTGAAATTCCTGCCTCGGCACAATTCTCACTAATATTTATTAATTTTTTGGGCTGCATTGGGTCTTCGTTGCTGCGCGCAGGCTTTCTCTAGTTGCAGTGAGCGGGGGCTACTCTTCGTTGCGGTGCACGGGCTTCTCATTGTGGTGGCTTTTCTTTTTGCAGAGCATGGGCTCTAAGTACGCAGTCTTCAGTAGCTGTGGCACGTGGGCTTTGTTGCTCCATGGCATGTGGGATCTTCCCGGACTAGGGATTGAACCCGTGTCCCCTGCGTTGGCAGGCAGATTCTTAACAACTGCGCCACCAGGGAGGTTCCCTCTCACTGATATTTAAAAGAGAGAAAATCTCCCAACTATTGGAAAGAGGTAGCGATGCAGCCTGATGCCTTCATGGAGAAATGCCTGGGTGACTGGACGTTCGGGGAGCGTCACACCCGTGACTAAGAGGGCAGGGTGCCAGCTGGGTTTTCAGACACTTGGCTGTAGGGCAGACAAGTTATTGAACTTTGCTGAGCCTCCACTGGATTGGATGGGTGCTTTTTTTTTTGATGTGGACCGTTTTTAATGTCCTTATTGAATTTGTTACAATATTGCTCCTGTTTTTTTTATGTTTCGGTTTTTTGGCTGCGAGGCATGTGGGATTTTAGCTCCCCGACCAGGGATCAAACCCACACCCCCTGCACTGGAAGGCGCAGTCTTAACCACTGGACTGCCAGGGAAGTCCCTGGATGGGTTCTTAGACTTAAAACTCTAAGATCTGAAAAATTTTGACAATACTGTTCCCTGTTGCTATCAGGGAAACGGACACCACACAGTAAGACATGGAGATGCTTTTAAAGACAGGTTACAAACAAAATAACAATGCCACGGTGCCAACTCTTCGCTCAGCCCCTTCAGTGTGCCAGGCGTTGTACTCTGGCGATTTTGCCGGGTGGGTGTTGTGGCCTTTGTGCAGATGAGAACCTTGAGTCACTTGGTGCAGTCTCCCAGACAGTGAAAGGCAGGGAGAGTCCTCTGCCACCCAAGCCTGGTTCCTGGCATTCATCCTACACACCTGCTCTGACTCGGCATGGGTGAGCTCGGGGGCACCTGAACATGGCATCTCGAGGGGCTGAGATGCCCACAGAGGAGTCACATGACTTTTCACGCTGTCTCTGTCCCTGGTTTGTGAGACGGGAAACAAAGGGGCCACTGTTCAGCAGAAACTGCCCAGCAGAGGCAAGGATGCTCTGTGAACTGGAGTTTCACTTAGGGTCACCAGACCTGGCAAGTGAAAACCCGGGACACCCCCTTAAACCTGAATTTCAGAGAAACCGCGAATACTTTGTGAGTGTAATTATATCCTGCGAAATATCTGGGACATATTTATACTAAACAGTACCCGTGGTTTACCTGAAATTCAGATGTAACTGCATCTTCTCTGGCAGCCCCAAACTCACGATATCATATCGTTGTTGTGGACTCCGCTCAGAAAGCCCACGAATCAAAATTCTTTCCATCCTTCGAGGCCCAGCCCAGATAACACGTCTTCTGCGAAGCTGTCTCCTCTCCTGGCCCCCAGCACACTGTGCCTGTCACATGGTCACAGAACAAGCCTTGCTCCTCTCTCAGACATCAGACTCGTGAGGGCAGACGCTGGTCCTTTTCCCACAGCTCCTCACTGTGGAATTCATTCATTCCACACTATGCCAACCGCAAAGCAGATGCGGATGCTGATCTCGTGGGTTTTTGTTTCGTAGGAAAGCACGGCATTATCCGGGCAGTTATGAACAGCTGCGTGAAGGGATGGGACAAAGTGCTGCAGAAGGGCTGCTCTGAGGCTGGGGTCCTGCACGGCTTCTCTGGGGGGTGGTGCTCAGGGGCCAGGATGAACAGGAGGAACCCACACGACAAGTCAAGAGAAATTTCCAGAAGACACTGAGGGGTAAGAAAATCTGGTCAGTTTGGGGAACTGAAGGCAGGCCTTTGACATGGAAGTGGGACCCAGAGGTCTTCTACGCGGTGGGTGGCATGGGACTGAGCTCCACCCCAAGTGAAGTTGGTGAGTTAGAGGTGGGTAGTGGGGGCACGATATAATCTGTTATAAGCTTTTTGGGCTGCTTGTGAGAATTACACAAAGCGAAGCACCAAGGTGGAAGAAGCGAGACCAGTCAGAGGCCATTATAGGAATTCAGGTGAGAGAGAAATGGGGGAGGCAACGTGGAAAGGGGCTCACTTGCTGTCCCACCTGTTCTGGAACTTGTCGACTCCCCCCAAGAAGTGGAGGCTGTCTCCCTTGGCTCCTGGGTGAGATTTTCCCAGCCGGCCTTGACGGATGGCAGGTGGGGAGGTGATGCTGCGTGACTTTCCCAGGCAGGTGGGGAAAGGCAGTGTGTGTTCTGCCTGCCCTGCCCTCCCCCCACCCCGCATGCTCACCCCTGGGACCCCAGTCTCACTCCGTGAAGAAGCTCACACCAGCCCATAGGGAGAGGCCTCCAGTGGAAGCCCCTGTGAAGACCTGTGGCCGCCAACCGGCCACATGGACACCAGACGAGCCACCCGCCATGCCTGGTCTGAATCCCTGACCCACAGCCTCCATGAGCACGGGAAACGTTGCTTTGAACCGTTAGACTCTGGGGTAAAATGTTGCGCAGCCATAGCCACTGGAACAAGAGGATCCTGGTTGGAACTTGGGTGGGTAGCAGGGGACCTGGAGAAAAGCTGACCCACCTGAGATGCTGAAAGGAGACAATGTTAACAAGACGTAGTCATGAAAGGGATGGAAAACGTCTCAAGTAGGAAGATAGGAGGAAAGGCCCAGATGGAACACATTTTTTTTTTTTTTTTCCCTGTGGTACGCGGGCCTCTCACTGCAGCGGCCTCTCCCGTTTCGGAGCACAGGCTCCGGACGTGCAGGTCCAGCGGCCACAGCCCACGGGCCCAGCCGCTTCGCGGCATGTGGGATCCTCCCAGACCGGGGCACGAACCCGCGCCCCCCACATCGGCAGGCGGACTCTCAACCACTGCGCCACCAGGGAAGCCCAGAACACATTTTTAAAATCCCTCTTTACATTTTGAATGGTGCATGCATTTCAGCTCGAGAGCTTCATTCGTTCAGTTTAATAATTTGATCCCTGGTAAAATGCAGATTACTCAGGGACTGGTAAAATTTGAGTTTTTCATTCATTTATTAACATCTTAGCATGGATAAAGATTTTGAGATGAAATTTTCTTTTCAGTAAAGAAAATGGAGGGGGACTTCCCTGGTGGCTCAGTGGTTAAGACTCCACGCTCCCAATGCAGGGGGCCCGGGTACGCTCCCTGGTCAGGGAACTAGATCCCACACGCATGCTGCAACTAAGAGTTCGCATGCCGCAACTAAGGAGCCTGCAAGCCACAACTAAGGAGCCTGCAAGCCACAACTAAGGAGCCCATGAGCTGCAACTAAGGAGCTGGCGAGCCGCAACTGAGGAGCCCGCTTGCTGCAACTAAGACCTGGCACAACCAAATAAATAAATAAGTAAATTAATTAATTAAAAAAAGAATGATTAAAAAAAGAAAAGGGAGGCACCTGAGGGTCAAGTGGGGAGATGTCCCCAAGGAAGGAAAGAGAAAGAAAATTCAGGACACAAAATACAAATGATGCCTCCATAGGGCGTCAGCCCTGACTCTTTATCCTGCTGCTGTTACCGGGGAAGATGCCCACAGGTGACATGCATGTGCTTACCATGTGCCGGTCACCTCAAGCACGACCCCACTGAATCCTCACAATGAACACGGAAGGCACACAAACAGCCCTCATCAAGGCAGCTCTGAAAATGGCATGTGGCAGAGACCCCATCTGGCCCCCAACTTTGATTCTCTGCCAGCTATCATGGCTAAGCTGTGGCCAGCGGGATAGGAATGGAAATGATACACCTGCCTTCGTTTTTAATTTTTTAAAAAAATTTAAAAAAATTTTAAAGGTTTCTTAAAACATTTATTTATTTTTATTTATTTATTTTTGGCTGTGTTGGGTCTTCATTGCTGCACGTGGGCTTTCTCTAGTTGCAGTGAGCAGGGGCCACTCTTCGTTGCAGTGCGCGGGCTTCTCATTGTGGTGGCTTCTCTTGTTGCGGAGCACGGGCTCTAGGCGTGCGGGCTTGAGTCATTGTGGCTCGTGGGCTCTAGAGCGCAGGCTCAGTAGTTGTGGCACACGGGCTTAGTTGCTCCGCGGCCTGTGGGATCTTCCCGGACCAGGGCTCGAACCCGTGTCCCCTGCATTGGCAGGCGGATTCTTAACCACTGCACCACCAGGGAAGTCCCTACACCTGCCTTCCTAAAACGGGGGTGCAACTCCCTTTACAGGCTGGTGAGCAGTCTTAGGGCCTGGACCACTGACATCGGGAGTCTGTCTGTCCCCAACTGTCCTAACCCACCCTAGGTTGGCTTTGCCCAGGCTTTTACCTGGGAGAGAAATACACTTGTGTTTATGCCTCTGTTATTTTGGGTATTTGCTAATGGGAGAATTTATATTGTAACTAATGCAGGCAACAAAGGAGGTGTGAATAGAGTGGATGGAAGCTCCGAGAAGGAAAAGTTATGTGTGTAAATGTTTTATTGATCTTCCCTCCCCACATACATGCATATAAGGTCAGGAAGGTGTTTTTGAGAAAATATGGGATCCACACTCATGGAGGCCCATTCTTCTTTGCTTTTGGAGTATGTGTTTTTCTTTACTTGCGGACCTTTCTTACTAAGCGATTTTTGTTTCAGTCTAATGTTAAATGATTAAATTGAGCTAGTTAAGCCCGCGTCAACTGGAAGAATGGGGAGAGAGCGAGACCAGAGCTGTGGACCAAGGGACAGGGTAACCTGCAAGCTGGACTTCGTTCCTAGGTCTTTTATGTTCATCTGAATCTTAGTTGATTGTGGATTTTCAGCAAAACGGGGAAAAATAAAGTCCACGCATGCTGTAGTCTGGCACGGGTGAATGCTCTAGAATCTGAGAGGTGCTCTGAAGTTATCAGAGACTAATCCAAACAGACATACCCCACTGCATCCAGGCGGTGTCTTTCCCCTCCAAGAATTTTAGTTAGCCTCTATGTACGACCATATCTATTCAAAAGAGGTTTTCTAAAAAAGGAGATATATAGGAAATTATCTCTGCAATGCTGTAGTCTGTTTTTTCTTCACTTATAAATGCACACCAAAAATTTTAGTTACCACGTGAATTTTGTGTAGAGCTAATTCACTCAATATAAAAAAGGCTCTCACAAATCAAGACAAACAAAACAACAGTCAAATATAATGCAAGACGTTGATTTCACCAGTGGTCTCAGTCAATGGCCTCCCAGTATCCAGGCTCTGGGTGGTGCCCTCTGGCGCATGCTCTGCTTGGCAGGAGGACTTGCTTTGGCTGATGGGATGGGAGTGTCTGCACACACAGGGCAGAGACAGAAGGGCACTGGAGTCTCTTTTTCCTCTGTCCAATCTCTGCCGCTGTCAGGAGAGCAAGCCCGGGCCAGCCTGACTGAGGAAGGGACCCACACAAAGCAGAGCCGACTCCATCCTGCACGGCTGGCTCAAGCGACAGGACGCCACCCGCCCGGCTCAGGTAGGATCAGCAAACCACCGGAGGACCCGAAGCCTCTGGAGAAATCAACAGTTGTTTTCTAAGCCACTGAATTTTGTGGTAGTTTGTTGTTGACTAGGTCATAGCTAAACGAATGCTGATAAAAACTGAAAAAATGTAAATGGCCAGTAAATCAATCTAAAGATCTTCAATCTGATCCATAATTAAAGAAATGCAGGATTACAACAGTGAGATGGTATATCAAGTTAGTAGAAATTAAGAACGTGGTAGCACAGCTCTGGTGATGTGTGTGGGAATCAGGCACTTTCCCAGGTGGTAGATTTTAATTAATTAATTAATTTCAATTTTTAAATTTGTTTCAAAGTTAAACTCAGGACACATTGACTTCATAGGAAATCCACTGGAATGTTCTAGGCTGAACACCTGTTTCCCCTTAGTCTCCCCTAACAGAGCATGTACATGCTAACTACTTTCATTTTGCAGTCACTGCTGTCCCACCCCTACCAGTCATACCAAGACCACCTAAACTGTGTGTGTGGTATTCTGAATGTTCTTAGTTATGCCCTAATTTCAATAACTGAAAAAGACTTTCTGCCATAAGCTGTCACTTGAATTCTTTGGCTACTTTTGAAGTCCCAAGAACACTGAAATGATTCTCCTTTGGGGGGATTATTTTATAGGTATTAGTGACTAGCCCCTGGGGCTGTGCTGGTCCCAGGTGGTAGATTTGCTAAGGTATTCCAGCAACACCGAGTATGGTGGGTGTGTGGACTCGAACGCCACCTCCTCTTTATGGGATTTCCTACGCTGCAGTACCAGGAAGATTATAAACCACGTTTCCTGGGCTCCCTTCCAGCCACACTTCTGGATGTGAGTTGGATTCTGCTAACTGCAGAGCCTGGAGAGGCGCCCTGATCCTGCCAGCAGTACCACTGGTCCTCAGGCCATCCTGGTAACCGGGCGAGGAACGCCTGGAGCAGTGAACCCTGAACAAGAGGTAATCACCGCTCTGCGGTGTTTTTCATCTTGTTTCATGTGCCTCCCAGGATGCCACCCACCCTTAAGTATGCTCTGAGTCTTCCAGAGACGGGGAAGAAGGAAAAAGAGGTTTAGCTCACACCACGAGGCTGGCTGAAATGCCTGCGTCCACCCTGAGGTTGACGTTCTCAGGCCAGAAAAGGCCCCGTGGCAGCGCCTGGGTGGCTGATGAGTGTAGATATTCCCCAGCGCTCTTCTCAGGAAGCCCTTGGCCTGTCCATGTTACAAAGTCAATCACCTTTCTGGGGGATGTTACAAATGCTTTCCCATAGGCCTTCCTCATGCAGGCCAAGCAAATCCTACTGTCACGGCTCAGGTCAAAGGCCAGGCCCCACTTCTACCTCGTTTTTCTCGAGAAACATCACATCCCTCTTTCAAATTGGGTCTTGAACCCTCCACACCCTTGCCGGCTTATGAAAGCAATTTTAACAAGTCTACAGACCGTCAAATGTAAGTTCACATTGTTATTCGCGATGGTAGAAAATGTAACACACGTGTTCCACCAACCCCACTCCCTCTAAATACCGATGTCAGTTGAGGTGTTTGCGTGGGTCCACCTGAAGCTGTCTCCTTACCCTCCCTCCGCTCTCCTGTGCGCCTGGAGCTTGGCCTCCACGGACTTCCGGTCCCCCTCCCCCACCTCCCGAAGGACCCGCTCCCTAAACCTGCTTTCAGTCGAATTTGACAAAGCTTCACTGGTTATCCCATCTACATCTCATCTTAACGAGATAAAATAACCCCAAAATGACAACATAAAGGAATAAGTGTGGACAGTCATACGATGGGGCATTAGACAGCCATTAAAGTAAAAGGTCACAGAATTCTGAAGAGTATTAGGATGTGCTTGAGATGTAAAGTTGGGGTAAACCGCACATACAGCATCATCTCAACTATGTACATTTACAAAGACTAGGAAGAAGTAAGGGTGGTCATTTCAGGGCAGCGGAATGATCGGTTTTGTTTTCTCCTTTACTTTTTTATATTTTACAATGGGCTCTATTAAAAAAAAAAAGCCTGGGCGAATAAAAGGGACATTGCTCTGTGCCGCCACCTGCTAGCGGATCTAGGAACAGCAGGCTGGATAAAGTGTTGCTCCCCCCGCCCCCCAACAGCAGAGCTCTCATTTTCTGAGTGTGAGTTTTGTGCTTTCTTTTCCATGTTGCAATCCCTTTTCTACTTTTGTCTTGTAAATACTTTCTTGTATAACTTTTTTTGGTAATGTGTGTTGGGTCCCAGCTATTTTCAAATGACAGCAATTCTTTGTATCCCTTCCGGCTTCTGCTCTGACCTCTCACGTGGATCAGCTGTGCTCTCGGAAGGACCGGCCACGGTCTCTGGACGTGGGTCATGGATGAGGCGCTGGGAACCCTGGTGAAGGTGGCAGCCAGCATCGGCGGTCAGCGCCCTTGGTCACATCAGAGCCCCGACGGCTGTGCGGGGAATGCATCTGAGGGGGCGCAGGAGGAGAACTTGGGCTGTGGCAGCAGCGGTCTGGATGTGAAGCCTGAACCAGGGAGTCACCATAAGGATGGAGCTGACCAGACTGGCCGGGCCTCCTGTAGAAGGAAGGGACCCGGGGAGGCGGGATCAAGGGCGGTGTCACAGCTCAGACAGCAGGCGCAGAATGAATGTACACAGTTTGGGGGAGGCTAGGGTTTTTTGGGGTTTTTTTTTTTTTACAATTTTTTACTTTATATTAGGGTATAGTTGATTTACAATGTGTTTTTTTTTAAATTTTTTATTTTAGGGGGAGGCTAGGTTTTGAGTGAGTTGAGTGTGGGGCAGCCTTGGGACATCCATGCAAAAACGTACAGCCGGCAGCAGAGGGTCAGGGCTGGAGGGACTCAATGGTCAGGGGGCAGTGAGATGAGATGGATGAGACGGGTGGAGGCACACTCGGCACAGGGACAGTGCTGAGCGGGGACAGAAGCATGTATGGGATAGGCCCTGACAGAGGCGCTCACGACAGAGACGGAAAAGGAAGGTCAGAAAGGAAAACCCAGAAGCGTGTTGTCGGAGGTGACAAGAAACGAGCTTCCGGAAGGTGGGAGTGATTGATAATTGAACTGAAAGGATCAGTAACATGAGGGCTAAAGGCACGTTACTTGATTTGGCAATTGGGTCCCGGTGACCTAAAAGCAGCAGTGAGGAAGCCAGGCGGCAGGGGCCGGCAGTGCCCATGAACTGGGAACCAAGCACAGGCTCTTCTCTAAGGAGGTCGGGATGAGAAAGGATGCTTGAGATGGAGGATAATTAGGAGGGGCTGCCCCTCTTAAGAGCCAGGGATGGAACGAGACTGGCCAGGAAAGGCACTCAGCACAGCATCCAGGACACAGCAAGTGCTCAAGAAACAGAAGTTATTGTTCACTCGTTGGCTATCTCATGATCTACAACCTTACCATGTGCCAGGCATTGTTCTGGGCCCTGTAGATATAGTCAGTGAGCAAGAGACACAAAAACCCTGGCCAAGGAGCTTACATTCTCGTGGGTGAGACAGACAACAGAGAAAATAAATAACTCAAGACAGCTGGTATATTCCACAGTGGTAAATGCTATGGAGAAAACATGAACTAAGGGAAGAAGATATAAAATGTTGAAGGAGGGAACAAAATTCTAGATCTGGTGGCCAGGGACGGGCCCCACTTTTAACACCCAAAGGAAGTGAGAAAAGTACCTATAATTAGGAAGTGAGAGAATAATACTAATGATCACCACCATTGTCATTAGCATTCTCAATATATTACTACTGCGGTAATAGGTTGTAATTATATCATCACCACTATCTTTGCCACAATGAATGTTACTATCATCACTGCCCTCTCTGGCTCTCGAGTAGCTTTGGCAGCAGCATCCAGCAGCCCTGTCCACGCTACAGGGGCGTTTTCAATGGAGACCCGTGTACTGGAGAACCAAGCATAACCCGACAGACCATCATCACGGCGAGTGTGTAAGGCAGAGGCACAGCTCGGGTGGGAACACACCTGTGTGCAGTCACTGCAAAGAAAAAGCTGCTTCACGTGTGTGTTGAGGGGAGAAGGGCAGCCCCAGACCGGTCTTTCTGTCCCACCTGCAAGTAGGGATGCACGTAACAGGCCATCCTCAGACCCAAAGGCAGGGACACGAAGACATCTCTGGAGCAACAGGAAACGGTTAACTGCAGCTGGAGAAGGTGCAGATGGAGACAGTGTGTGATTCAGAGGTCCCAGTCGTGTTTCTACCAGCACATTTATCTGGTTGTTAGGGATAAAAATCAGCCAGCACCACCTGGGAATAACAGAGAACTGGACATTCCTGCTATTTGCCCAGCCTGGCACGATGCTGAGAACGGGGGTGAGGGCGTGCGATGAGTTCTTACTAGATGACACTGAACGAGGGGACTGAGTCTTGCTTGTGATTGATGCAAACGCTTTTTTAACAGATTGACTTGGACTAATAATTATTATTTGCATATAAAGAAAAGGAAAAGATACAGGAAAAGAATCCAAATGCCTGAGGACTCATCCTTTCTTCAATCTGTTTAAGTTGCTACAAAATTTTTCAAAGTTACAATGTCGAGTGTTTCACTTCTGGACAGCCACAAGCTTCCGTGGGCAGGTGGAAGGTGGGACAGGAAATGTGACCTGTGGGACAAACCCCATTTTTCAAATGAGGTCGTGGAAAGGCTTTGTAAATATCTTCAATGCGTTTTGAGATGCCTTTATTATCCAAAGGGAGCCAATTCAGAACTTGTCATTAAAAAAATAATAACCTCAAGATTAAAACATTATAGCTCAAGGAGCAGTGCTTAGACTATAGAAACGTTTCCATTCCTTGTAAATGTCTATGTAAACAGATCCCAGCATTTCCTTCCAGGCTTTGAAGCCAAAAGTTAAACCATTGCAATGCCAATGAAAAGCCCATGAAAGAAGAAAGTATACAGGCCAATTATGTTTTACCTCTCAAGGCAATAGGAACTTGCTATATTCTAAATATTATTATCATGGCCTCACCACACACTCTTGATTATAAAACATTTCACACACATACATAACAGTATGTACACTGTATTTTCATGCTTCTCTAAGGATTCCAGACACCGACTTCATCAACATCATCTGACTCCACTGGAAGGGCAGAAAAAGTGAATCAGAGATTATGGAAAGATTCCGATCGTGCGGTGTGCAGTCATACAGCCAGGAAGACAGACGCCTCATTCCTGGGGAATCCGCCACCAAAGCGGGGAGTGCAGGAGAGGGAGGGCAGAAAACACTGGCTACTGGCCCATTTCATTGCATCTGCAAACAGATTCAAGCAGCAGGACGTGGATTACTGTGGGTTCACTGTTTTCCTCTGGAAACGCCCTCCGCTGTTGCGCTGTGGTTGAAGCACTGAAGGACGTCCGGACTCCGTGTGAGCTGCTGAGCCAGGGCGCCCGTCATGTCCAGAGAGTCCTCGAGCCCAGAGCACAGGAGGAACTTGACGCAGGCCGCGTGCTGCCCCGCGCAGGCCAGGTGCAGGGCTGGGTGGGGACAGAGGCACCCAGCTCAGTGCATCACCTACAGCAGTACTGACTGGGGAGCAGGATGCCCCTGATAAAAACACTGACTCTTTCAACTGCACAGATTTCATAGTTCCATATTCTTCCCTATGACTTTGCCTATTCTGGATCAAAACATTTTTCCTTTTAACCTGACTTGGTCACAAATGGTTTTAAAAGTAACAAAACCAATCAGAGAGAATTTGAGAGACTTGTCTAAAACAACAAAGTAAGTTAATGAGAAATAGGAGACTTTAAATAGTACAGAAGACATTTTCAAAGTTTTGTGAATTCTCTGTGTAAGTGAAAATATCACCATGAGTGAGAATGACGTAACAGAAAGAAAAACTGCTGACACATCTTCCCATTCTGGTTAGAAATTGGCGCTGAGGGTTTCTGATGTGCTGTGAGCCATGATCCTGGGTCCTGCTCCCCTGTCGTTAGGAGAAAGTTTGTGTCCTGGGACTTAGTGATCTTCCTCTGCAGCCCTGGAGTGAGTTGTGAGGCATCACAAGGTCCTACTTAACCCTTGCAAGATGGACAATGGTGCATAGAGTGCTACTGAGAAGGTTTATTCTAAAGTCCAGGTCTAAGGAATTAGCTCTGAATATATCTTTCTGAGCCCAAAATCTAAAAAATTATAGTGATTAAGGTTTTAAAATACATTCCGTAGAGAGAAGACCTATGAAGAATCTATGTAACACCTGGGGAGCTGGTGTGATCATGGATTAAGATAGAAAGTGCTTTGATGTCACATACGTTGTGTGGTTTAAAATAATCAAAACAACAACAGTAATACCAGCAGCAGTAAGGAGTAGTAGTCATCATCGTTACCATGGTAACAGCAGTAGTTCTATAGCTTTGCAAATGGAGGAGGTGCTTTTTTAAGGAAAAGTTGCTGAGCTACTAGAGGAATAATATTAAAAGTGATGATTTTAACATAGAAGTCCATTGTTTACATTCAGTTTACTAATAATTTTCAAAGCACGTGTAAAATGAGGTCGTACCTGATCGATTTCTTTCGTCCTTGGCGTTGATGTCAGCACCCAAGGACAAGAGTGTCTGGATTGTGCTTACGTGTCCTTCCTGAGAGTTGAAATAAAGGTGTTACCACTGTAACAACAAAAGCAAGCCTTAAACACAAACTCTAGTGCACATTAGGTGCTTCTTCTAAAATACTCGACTGCTGAAACTCAATTTTCATATCCAAAGGAAGGCTCATCACATTACTCTCGAACTTCAGCATAAATCATTAAAGATGTAGGTGACGTTTAGTTATTAGAATACAGATGATCAATTTTGTAGCCAAATCACTGACCACTTTGGTTGGGTTTCCCTCAGTGTAAGGAGTATAAATCTTGTGATTTACTCAGAAAGCACAATTCTAAATGTCCCAAGCAAACACACTCTTCGTTAAATCTTTAGGGGAGAAATAAACTGGAAAAGAGCGTAACCTCCCCTGGATGGGATTCTTATCATAGCTGGCATTGTCCTTTGAGAAGCAATCGATATACCTTTGTCCAGCCAGTTAGCCTGTCAGTACCTGCTGAGACTGAAACCAAGGCTGCAGGTTCAATCTTCCCACTCGCTTTTATCCCCGTGGCCATAGACCATGCTCTTAGCCCACCCTCAACTGTATACCCACGTTCTCAAAGGGGGAACACAGGCAGGGGAGTGCAGTTCACCAGAAAAATGTTTATTCCTGTTGCTAGGAAAACAAGTAAAGGCAGGTGGCCAATAATATTAAAGATAGTGGCTACTTTTCTAGCGAAAACTTTTGTGTGTCTTAAATACTTCATACATCAGAGAGCCCAGTAAATGCAATTCCCTTTTCTTAAAGAAATCTTCTGAAATCCAGTAAAAGGATAAGGAACTAGGAAGTTCATACAATGGATTTTTACGGCTTCAAATAACATTATTCCTGAAAACAAAAAAGGGCAGGAGGGAACACAGAGTCCAGACATTACATGGAGTAAAGGGCTCTTCTCAGTTTTTACCCAGAAACAAATAAAGGCAGGTTTCTATTTAAAGGGCCACAGGGCTTTAGAATCACGACCATTTTAAGAGTATGTCATGGGCAATTTCTTTTTTCCATAGAGATCGAGCAAAAGAACCACGACTACAGGGTTACTCATCAACAGAGTTAGGCAAGCCTCAGGAAGCAGGAACACTGTTCTGGAAAGAAACAAACCTTAGCTGCGTAGTGAAGTGCTGTGAGGTGGGTGGAGGCTGCTCTCACATCTACGTTGATGCCAAGCTCAGAGACCAAGAATTGGACGGCCTCATTCTGCCCAGTGACTGCTGCCCGGTGGATGGCCTGGGCCCCCAGGGAGTCCTCAGCAGAAACACAAGCCTAGAGGTTGGGAGAGACATGAACAAAAGTAAGGAGCAGAGATACCTGGGTCCATGGACTTCTGACATTTTGGCAAAACTCTGTGGTCTATGTACATTTTCCTGGGCACATGATACATACAAAGCTTTTGTCAGATTCTCAAAGGATGCTCTAACCAAAAAAAATGGTTAAGATTCAACGCTGTAGGCTAAAGTGCCAAACAAATAGAGTTACTGGGGAGAGCCCGTTATTATTATTACGAAACAACTACTATTTATTGAATACTTATTTTGCTAACTGCTTTATGTACATTATGTTATGTAATCCTTATAGTAACCCTGTTTTACAAATGGAAACACTGCTGCTTAAAGAGGTAAAGGGGACCTCAGAGGGGGGGATGTGGCAGAGCTGAGATTTGAACCCATGATCTGAACAACAATGCTTCCTGTTTATCCCATGATCTAAAACTTGTAGGAAGAACTAAAGGGATAAAACCAAACCATTTCTATACCTTGTGTTTTTCGAGGAGCAGCCTGGCTACGTCGATGTGTCCACACTGGATGGCGTCCATGAAGGGCGTGAGGCCACACTTGTCTCTGCAGTCCGGTTCATACTGGCACCTAGAGCCCAAACACAAAGTAACAGCTGGGAACAGTCACTGCTTCAAACCCAACGGTGCTGACTCCTGACCACCTGCCTTATAGATGATCCGTGAGAATTGGAGTGCTTGCCCTCCTTCCCCACCTCAGTATCTGTACCGAGCTCTTCGAGAGCAGGTTGGTTTCCCCAGCAAACCTTCTCCTCCTCTAAGCTTCTTGTCACATTTTAGGGACCATGATCTCTCCAGCTTCTCATGCAGAACCTTGAAGTCACCCCTCATCCCTCATAGCCAATCTATTACCAAAACCTCTCAATTCTACATCCAAAATATTAAACAAACCTGTATCCTTGTCTCCATCTTTGTCTTCACCCCTTAAGACCAAGTCAACAGGGACCTCCCTGGTGGCGCAGTGGTTAGGAATCCGCCTGCCAAGGCAGGGGACACGGGTGCGAGCCCTGGTCTGGGAAGATCCCACCTGCCACGGAGCAACTAAGCCTGTGTGCCACAACTACTGAAGCCCGTGTGCCACAACTACCGAAGCCTGTGCGCCTAGAGCCCATGCTCCACAACAAGAGAAGCCACCGCAATGAGAAGCCCACGCAAGAGGGATATATGTATATGTATAGCTGATTCACTGCGTTATAAAGCAGAAACTAACACACCATTGTAAAGCAATTATACTCCAATAAAGATGTTAAAAAAAAAAAAAAGCCCTCACCCCACAACTAAGAATAGCCCCTGCTTGCTGCAACTAGAGAAAAGCCCATGTGCAGCAACCGAGACCCAGTGCAGCCGGGAAAAAGAAAACAAAAGACCAAGTCAACACGCAACAGCCTCCTACCCATTTTTCTCTCTTTGGTTCTGGCCCAGCCATTCTGTTCTCACCACTAACAGAGTAATCTTTTCACCATGTAATTTGGGTACAGCCTCTCCTGGTTAAAAGCTTTAACTACTTCCCAACCACAAAGGACAAAGCCTAAAACCTCAACATGACCTCCCACGGTCAGGATTATGTGGCATCCACTCACTTCTCTGGGATCCTCTGGCCCCTCCTCCCTGTGCTTAAGGCGACCCCCCTTCTGTCCAGTCCCACTTTCTTCTCGGTCCCACAGCCTATTTGTCCTCCTTCTTCTGTTCCTATTGCTTCATGGTCCTACCTCCTTTCATTCCTACCCGTCTTCCCTTCTCCCCAGTCCTCCCTTCTTCCGTTCCTACCTTCCTCATGGTCACACCTGTCTCCCCTTCCTCTCGGCCCTACCTCTCACCTGTCCCATCTTCCTCTGTTCCTACCTTCAACGGTCCTGCCTGTCCCACCTCCTTCTGCTCCCCAGGGTGCCAGGCTCTTTGCTGCCTTTGCACTTGCTGGTCCCCTCTGCTTGGAACATCCTAGTGCCATTCTTCACCTGGCCACTCCAAGGCATCCTTCAAATCTCAGCTTCAGGAGGACCTCAGAGGCCCATCTTCTCCCCCAGATCTACAGGACGACCCCTGCTCCCGCAAAGCATTGTGGACTTTCCCTTTGTAGTATCATCACCATTTGAAATTTTATGACATTTCTGTGATTATGTGTCTATACTTGGCTTCCACACTAGCCTGAAGGCTGTTAGGGAAAGAACGGTGTTAACTGCTTATCACCCAGTGCTTAACACACACAGGAAGTGCTTAGAAAACATCTGTTGAATGAAGAAGGAGTATTTATGACTGCAGGTATACAGTCCCAACGCGTAGGAGGCAAGCCCTACACAGTGATGCTTTCGGGGCACTACATGAGGCCTCCTCCTCTTCACTCATCGTCTCCTAGGTAACCACTTCCATCCTATGGATTCAATCGTCACTTCCATGTTGACGAGGCCCCCTCCTGTATCTCAGCCCACACCTCTCTTCTGGGCTAAAATCTGTGTCTAACTGCCCGCTGGATGTCTCTGCCTGGGTGTCTCACAGGTACATGTGACTCAACATGCCCAAAAGTGACACTGCCAGCTTCTCCCCAAGCCTGCCCCTCCTCCCCAGGTGTCATCTACCTCGGCAGGTGGCACCAGCACAGCACCAGCTGCTTAAACAAGACACCTGGCCATTTTCCTGGACTCGTCCTTCTCCCTCATTCCGTTTGTCCCTTTATTCACCGAGATCTGGTGATTCTACCTCTCAAGTGTCTCCAGACCTTTCTCTTCACCCTATAGTCAGCATCGTGGTCCAGCCACCACCATCTCTCCTGTTCAACTGCAACAGCCACCGGACTGCGTTCACAGCACCCACGCTTGCTCCCCCTCCAATCCATTCTGTTTTGCAACCGGGGGATCTTTGAAAAATGAAAATCTCTTATTATTCAGTGGTATCTTATACGCTTAGCACAAGATCTGGAATCCTCAGGTGGTGCCCAGTGTCCCACTGGCCCTGAATCGCCCTTCCTCTGCAGCCTCCCCGTCACTCTTGGGACACAGCAAGTGCCTATCTTCTTTTGGTCTCTTCCATGCACTGTGTTTGTCCCCGGCCCTGAGCATTCACGGTACTGTCACCTCTGCCTGGAATGCCCCCTCCACCCTGCCCCCATTTTCAGCCTCTTCCAGGTCATAGCATCAGTGTCACTGGGGCCAAGATCCCTCACCCCTAGGCCACGTCCCATGCTGTTGTGGGGACCTCGCAATTCCCTGTAATGCTCATCAGACTCACACGACATGGGCAGCGTCTATCTTCCCTGCCCGTCTGTGAGTTCCATGGGTTGGGGGGGAAACCGCATTATCTTGTTGCTGTGGTAGCCCCTGTGCCTGGTACAGTGAGTGCTGAGTGAGCATATGAATGTCTGTTGAATGAACAGATAAAAGGCCAATGTTTCCCCAGGTTTGTCAGCTATTTTTGTTTCACCTTCTTTATCTGCTTAAGTCCTTTGTTCATGTCTGTTTTGGTACCTTAGATTCTCTATGAACATTTTGTCTGAGCTCTGATATTATGCAGCACTGATATTAACTGTCAATTAGCAAATATTTTCCTTAATCTGCTGTTCTGTTCTTACCTCTGAAGAAGCACCTCTACTGCCTCTGAACAGCCATGCATTGCTGGGTGGAGAGAGTTGAGAATGAGAGCTTTTTAGCACAAAACCAAAATGCTTCTTCCCTCCTGGCACCTCTCTGTGCCCCATCCCTCTAGCTGTAACTTCCAGGAAAGAGTATTAAGTTAGGTACACTGCCACCGCCCCAGAAAAAGACAAATTTAGCTCGATGAGTGGTAAAGGGTGATGTTTTCACTTAACAGGTACAAGGCTCACACTTGATTATCTTGTCTTTATGAGACTCTGATGGCAAACATTCAATCTTAAACCTGCCTCCTCACTTTCGTGCTACAAATCCCTAGGACCAGTCAGTTTTTCCCCAAGAAATGTAAAACATTTTAAGAGTAATCCATGACAAAATAACCAGGAATTTAATTCTCCTGCTAGAAATAACTATCCTCTATAATAAAGATTTCGAGGGAGTTCCCTGGTGGCCTAGTGGTTAGGATTGCGAGCTTTCTCTGCTCTAACCCGGTTCAATCCCTGGTCAGAGAACTGAGATCCCACAAGCCACACGGCGTGGCCAAAAAAAAAAAAAAAAAAAAAAAAAACAGATTTTGACTACCTACTCTCCACTATTTTGTGTGAATGACTGGGCACTGACTGTTTCTCCACAAGAGCAGGGTAGTTCGTCAAACAATTCATGAGCAGAGAAGTTTTTCCACTCATGTGCAAAGTTTTATAAAGGATTCTTTAGTCCCTAACTGTGGCCAGAATAACTGTGTGCCTATCTCCTCAATTACATCATGTCACAGGCATTGATTTCAGAGAAACCTAAAAGCCCTGTATTCTAATTCAATGTGCTATCCAGAGGGCTAAAGATTATGTTCTAAATGTCTTGACCTGGACTCTTGGTCTGCTTAGTGCCCCTTTTGTCTTATACCGTGGTGCTTTTGCTTTCAACTAAGATAATCTACAAATAAACGGTTCAGAGTTAAGGATAATTACTCCAAACAATGAAAATGGTAGTCCAGATTTATATTCAACATTGTCACTAGATAAGTCACATCCATTGAGCCCTGGTATTTAATTATAAGCACCTATATTTATTTAAATGGACAGTACCATAGTAGGTATTACTGAAGATAGAAGGAAATAGTCCCCTTTCCTTTTGCTTTTAATAGTAACAATGTCAAAATGGTTGTGAAAATAGCAGCTGTAGCTGTCCCGTGCTCACTGCGTGTGGAGCACTGCACAGAGGGCCTTGCATGTGCCTTAATCCCTACGACCTTGTGATATGGGCATCATCATTATCATTATTTTGTGTCTGAGGAAACCTGCTCAAGAGACTAAGTTCCTTGCCCAAGGTCAAAGACTTAGTAAGGAACAGAACCAGCCTACCATCTAACTGGGGAGGAGAAGACAAATGTATGTGAAAAGTCACCTAAAACAAGAAAGAAGAGCATGTTAAGGGCCCGGTGACACTGGTTTTAGAAACTAAGTGTTTGCCAAAATACCCCAAAGCTGCTCGTATTCCTTGCCATTTCCCCAACCCCTCGCTCCCTGGTGGGTGGCATCCCGCACAGCTCCAGGTCATACCTGCCGTGTGCAGCGGGGTTCTCCCAATCTTGCTCTCTGTCTTCCAGGCAGCTGGGCAAACAGCGAGCAGGTACTGGAGGATCAGAGGGTCGCCTTCTCGGCTGGCAATGTGGAAACTGTTCCAGCCATCTTTGTTCTTCAGCAGTGGATTGGCGCCATGCTCCACGAGGTCCTGGACCACCTCAAGATTCCTCCTTGTGCAAGCCATCATCAGAGGAGTCCTAAGATTAATTGGGACAAGCTGTCAGACGGAAGGGCAGCTGAGGCATTAGAAGCGCTCGACCAGGGCTTCAGAAAAACGCACACCCTTGGCAGAGATGGAAGACCTAGAGGACTCGAGAGTCTGGGAAGCAGGAAAACAGCTTTGGCTGGCAACTTCCCTGCCTGTCGTGAGGGCCCTGGGAGAATTAACAAGGGGAAAGTGATTGTGACGTGGGTGCCCCTACAGGTGGGGAATACTGAGGAGGCAAAGTTGTTTCTGAACTAGTTTTTAGTATGGCACTGAATTGGAATAGAACTAGTCAAAATCACAGTTTGTGCTTAATATTTGCATAAGAGGTACTCTGCTGGACTTATCCCATTCACCTCAATCAGTAACCGATAATTAAACGGTTCTGAAACGGAGTTAAAACAGAGCAGATGACAAAGTGCCTTGCCGTAAGGAGCCTACATTGGTGGAGCAAATGAAACGGCGTGATTACAATAAGGTTCTGAACTGATGTGTGTCCACAACTATGGGACAGTGAACTACATCACTATCAACTCCTCTTCTCCCACATCAGTGATTTTGTGCTTCTGCCTTCTCATCTGCTATGACTCTCGGAAGCAGGGGCAGGTCTTGTTTACCTCCTGTCCCAGGGGCTGGCCCAGCTGAAGCGCAACGTAACTACATGGGTCTCAGCCAGGATCTGTCCTCTGAGACTGCTTTGACATTACTTAATTACCAACACTATTTTGATTTTTTATTTTTGGTAATGTAGTAATGATAGTGAATGAGAAATCAAGAGGGAGACACCCAGATAAATGAAGGCTGGAATCTTCAAGAGTGCTTCACAGAGGGAATGAATCCAGGTAAGGGACTTGAGAAAGCCAGCAAGGTGAGAACAGGCAAAAATGTCTCACTGTAACTGCACTTCCCAAGCACACAATCAAATGAAACGTGCCCTTTTAACGGTTGTTTGGGAAGACTGTTTCCTTACCCATAGAACTGGATAAGCATAAGAAAATCAGTTTTGTGCTTAGTCACAGCCAAAGTGCAAACCTCAAAAAGTCACCAGGTCTACGCCCCCCGCCCCCCCATGCCAGTGGGCAAGATGCACTTTGTCTAGCTATCTGGCTGTCTGATGTGTTCCTTATTTATATCAGATCAGGAATCCCTTGTGGATTCATTCAGGAACTTCATTATGTTATGAATCTTCAGATGTTCATAACCTCTAAGGAGGTGGACAGACATAGTACTAAAAACGATGTGGATCTAACACAATGCAATTACTTTGTGTGATGGTTACAGGTGAGCATCGTTGACTGTGGAGGTGGTCATGCAAGGCTACACGTGATAAAATCACACAGAGTACCCCCCCACACACACATGTGTACGTATAACTGGTGAAATCCGAGTAAGTATACTGATTGTAGCAATTGCAGTTCCTTCTTCTTGTTACCTTACTGTGGCTGTTAACATGTTAACTTTGGGGGAAGATGGGGGAAAGGTGCATGGGACTTCTCCCATGTCTTTGCAAATTTCTGAGAACCTATAACTACGAATTTCAAAGTATAAAGTTAAAACAATGTCACTGGTGAAGTAATCATTTAGCTACATGTTCCTAGAAGAACATCCCGCCCTGGGGCTCATGCTATACGTAGGACATATAGACAATTTGTAGTTTGCTTATACTCTATCTGATCATGTACTTTACTGTTCTCTGCTCTATCATGGGAGGCAGTCTGGAACAGAAGATCGGAGCAGTTAACCCCATAAGGGTAGCAACCATGTTCTGCTCAATAGGGGAAGGCTGAGGGGCTATGGCGTGGAGGCCGACCAAGGAGCGGGAATCTACGATTCTGCGGGGAATGGTGAGGGTCTCTCCGCAAGTTCCGCCACCTACCAGTCGGCCTTCTTCAGGCAGTCGACCGCGGCCCCTCGGCCCAGCAGATACCGCACGCAGTCCCGGTGGCCCATGGAGGCAGCCTCGTGCAGAGGCCGCTTGTAGTCTCGGTTGGCAGCCTCGATGTCCAGGTCCCAGGCCTCGACCAGATAGGCCAGGATTTCCCGGCGGCCGTGGCGCGCGGCGCAATGCAGAAGGGTGTCCCTGGCCGGCCCCGCGCAGCCGGCGCGCCCCGCAGCCCGCAGCTCCTCCCGCAGGGCACACAGCCGGCCTTCCTGCACCAGCCGGCACAGCCGCCTTGGGTCCGCGGGCGCTGCCATGGCCCCTGGCTCCGCTCCTGGTCCGCCCCCGCCCCCCAAGGGCCCTCCCCGACCCTTCCCCCGGACGCCCCCGGCCTCGCCCTGCCGGCTCGGCCCCGGGCGGGCGCTCAGGTCTCCGGCTGACCACGCGCCCCGCTGGCCGCCGCGAACGCACGCTCGGAGGCTGCAGCCCGCGCTGGTTTCACTTTCCGGCGAAACATTAGGTGAACCGCGGGACCGCCGCTGCCGGTCCCGGTCACAAGCAGAGCGGACCCGCGGGGACGGGGTGGGGCCCGCGCGTCCCCGCCCACCGCAGCCTGCCCCGCCCACAGCATCGGCCCCGCCCCACCCCGACTGCCGCAACCCCTCAGTGGGTCCCCGAGCTCGGAGGAACTCTGGGAAAGTTTCTGTTCGCCTCTTCCGCCCTAGCGGAAGCACGGACGGGGCGGAGCCCGCTAGCGGTAGCCACCCCTTCTCCGGGTGCGCGTTGCGATTGGCCGCCAGAGAAGTCCGTAAGCACGCCCCCTCCGCACGCGCGTTTCAATTGGCCAGGGGCGCATTCCGTCAGCGCCGGCGGCGGGCTCTTCCCTGGGCTGCGGCGGGGGCGGAGCTGGTGGAGGAAGTCCGCGGCCTTCTCGGGCTCGCGCTGCCCGGGGGATGCTGGGACTGGGTGTCCGGGCGGCTCTGGCCCGGAGGCGGCGGCGGTGGCGGTGGCGGCGGCGGCGGGACCCCCGGTGTGGAGCGCCATAGTGCGTGAGGCCGACGGCGTGGAAGGGGGCGCGGGCGGGCCCAGTCGTGTGGACGCTGAACCTTTGGGTTCCTCAGCGGGTCCCGCCTCAGGGGGTCCGCGGGGGACTGGGGGCCGGGCGCGGACGCAGAGGGGCGCGGGCCGGCGGTGAGGGGCGCGGCGGGGCGCGCGCGCTGGAGGCCGAGGCGCCCTGGGACGCGGGGGCGCGGCGCTGCTCGGCGGTGTGGGAGTCGCGGAGACGTGGCCTCCGCTGGGGGCAGCCAGCGTTTCCTTTCCTTCTGCTCTGCTGTTTTGACCTTGGGCGAGTCATTTTATGGTATCCTTCTGCCTCTTTCGTTTGCAGTCGCCCTCCCCCTAACCTGAGTATTAAGAAAATTAAGGTGATGTGGGAGGGCCTTGAGCGGGTGGAGGGTACTTGAGGTCTGAGCAAGCTGTGTGGGGTGACGGGAGACGTGAGGGTAGGTGTTGAGTTCTTTACCCGATCTTCCTGGATGCTCGTCATTTAACCTTCCTGGTGTTTTCGGTTCCTTTAGAGATAAAATGGGAGCAGCTGCTATTTGCCAGGCCTGGAGACAATTCTGCTTTACATTTTGTATTGTACTCTGGTTTACAAACCACTTTAGATTAATTATCTCATCCGCAAACAACCCTGTAAGGAAGGCATCATGACAGGTGGGGAAATTGAGACCTAAAGAAGTTAGCGATTTTCCCACGGGAGTACAGCTAATAAAGACCTCTGGAAGGAAGGGTGGTAGCCCCTGGTGAGGGTCTGCTAGTGCTTGGCACTCTGCTCAAATAAATTAAGGGAGATAAAATGAAAAAAGACCTCAAAACAAGCTCATTTTACTTGTGAGCGGATTGAATTTGGTTAACTGAGTGTAATATGGATAATCATCAGAGATAGAACCAAGTCCAGTATCAGCTTTGCCAAAGTTATTGTCCCCTTGTATTTTGCCACTTCCAAAAGAAAGGAAGGTGTAAAAGTGCTTTGAAGTGCATCAAGTCTTAGGACATGCCAAGCATTGGTCTTAGTGCAGCTGTTGGTGTTGGTGCAAATGGAAGTTGAGGTATCCGGTAGTTTCACACTTCTTGTTGTTAATCCCCCTCCACATCCTCATTGCCAGTGACTCCACCTTCTCTTGCCTTACGCCTCCAGCTTCCTTGCTTTTAAAAAGAAAACGTTTGCAGTATAGGATAGTATTTTAAATGCAGATGATTGGTTATTTAACTGGTATCCCACATGCAGTTCTGCACGTCCTACCTTCTTTAGGAGCTTATTTTGGTCTGCGTCCCCCTTGAGATAACTAGATGACAATGTATGTTAACCTGTCCACAGCCCCTGTGGTTCTCTGGAGTAAAAGTTTGGTGTAGAGGGGACAGATCTTGACAGTAAGCTAATGGATGGAGCTATACTGGGGTCTTAAGGTTTCCCAGTTGGTCTGCTCATTCCTTTTTGTGCAGGTGTTTGGAATTTGTGGTGTGCCCTGTAGTGACTCATTTCGCATGTGGCTTTCATTGGCATTGTGATTTGCTGCTTGGCTGTCCTCTTTCCTTTATCTTTTGTTGTGTTTCGTGGTTCCGGTGTCGTGATCATTTGACATGTTTTGTGACCAGTGAGTGTGTGAACACCAAACTTGGTATTGGACTTAGAACTCTCATTTCAGATTTGTTGTCATCATCTTTCTCTGCTTGTCATTCCCCTCTATCCTTCCTAGGCTGATTTTATTCGAAGATTGAATGTGAATTCTGTCTTTGCCCATCTGTCAGTGGAATCATCTGCTCTTAGAGCATCTCACCAAAGCGTCTTGAATCTTATGTCTCCAGTTGTCACTCACAGACGTTTGAGGACAAGTCTCATATCTCAGAGTACCTCCCGGAGCTTAACCTGGCATGCTACAGATAATTTTAAAACAGAACAAACAGCCATTTTCAAAACTGAAAGCTTTCATTTTCCGTTCATTCCCGGAAGAAGTGATTAAAACGAAAACACGATTTCTCCTTTACTCTTTAACGTGGTTAATGATGTGATCATTGAGCTCTGGCTAGAAACGTCAGTTACCTGTTTTGTTTTTTCTCTTCCAGTCTCACCAGTCCAAAAAAACTTGTTAGGCTTCACTTTCCCCTTCTCCCTATTTTTGCTGCTGTTGCCCTTAGGCCTTGACCACCTCTTGCCTTGGTTGGTAAAGTGACTTTCTGCCTTGTTTTGACAGTCTGCATGTTTACTCATCCTCTGCCTGCCTCCAGAGTTACCATTCTAATGTGTAAATTTGGTTGGTCATTGACCCTGCTTAGAAAAGCGAGATGATTCGCCGAGTTGCCTACATGATAAAGTCTAAATTCCTTGGCATTATATTTAAGGACATTTATCCTCTGTGTTTCCAAATTCTTTTCCATCCTTTTCCACAATCCATGAGCCTCTTGTTCTAATGAAACCCGGCTTACCGGCACACCACTGGTGTGCTATTTCTCTGTGTTTCTGCACACACTGTTTCTTTTGCCTTCCCCGATCCTACTCATCTTGCAAGGCTGAACTCTTCATAAAGCCTTTTTCATCCTTCCTAACTGGTCACTTTTCTTCATTTCATAAGTGCATTTGTGTAGCACTTATAGTGCCTTATGTATAGTAATTTGTGTGTGTTTTGAGAGCTGCCTTATGGACAAGTGACATCATTTGTTTTTGAATCCTCAGTGTCTCAAATAGCATTTGACCCCAGAGATGCCAAGAGAGGAAGCCCTCATGGTGTTTATAATGAATCTGGGAAATCATAGATACTTAAAAGTGGTTGTGGGTTGAATTGACAGTAGAAAAAAGCCTTTCAAATCTATAAATTCTAGTCTGTAAGTAATGGTTATTTTCTTGTATTTCCGTTCTTCCCCTGTTCTTTCTTTTCCTTGCGAGAAACACATAGAAAAGCTCTTGCCATCCTTGTTTGCTGTAATAAGTGAGTGCTCTTCCAGGGGAGGAGCAGGTGTTTGTGGGTGTGAGGGGACCTAAGTGAGGTTGGGCCTGCGGGCCTGGACCTTTGGGTTTGTAGGGAAGCGGGATGTAGTGCTGGCAGGGACCCAGCTCTGCACTGAGAGTGAGGACTTGGATGTTGTGTTTCCTTTCTGCCTTTGCTTCTTGTAGAGCTAATGGGGACAAAATATTTGGAAGTTTTTTCATTTTGAGTGTACAGTATTTTGTGATATTTTCCTTATGCTTGCTATTTTCTAAATACTTGCTATCTTTGGTTATGGTGTTCCACAGTGATTTCTAAAAAGGGACAGAGAAATTAAAGCTGAGGTTTTTAGAAGCTGCTTTGAATATTTCTGGATGTGGAAGAGAGAATATTACCTTCCGTAGAAAGAACTCTGGCTTGAGGAGTCAGAAGACCTAAGTTCCATCACCTGAGCCCCAGTGTCATCCTGGCACAATTGCAGGATGGTGCAAGGATCAGATGAGAGTACGTGAAAGAACTTCCAAAAACTGTGAAGCACGTTGGACCTATAACATAGTGTAGGATTTCAAAGCCAAAGAAGACAACCTCAACCTCATCTTCTTCAGAGGGAAGTGCCGTAGTTGTGCATTTGTTCTTTTAATGCATTCATTTCATTAATATTTATGGAGCAGTGAGTGTTGGGTGCTAGGGCCGAGTGCCTTGCTCCTCCCACCAGACTATAAAGCTTTCAGCCTAGGGGCAGAAGACATGTTAATACACGCTTAAACAATGATTAAGAAGACGTTAATAAAACATACTATAGGGACTTTCCTGGTGGTGCAGTGGTTAAGGATCCGCCTCCCAATTCAGAGGACACAGGTTTGAGCCTTGCTCTGGGAAAATCCCATATGCCGCAGAGCAGCTAAGCCTGTGCGCCACAACTACTGAGCCTGCGCTCTAGAGCCCACGAGCCACAACTGCTGAAGCCCGCAGGCCTAGAACTCATGATCCACAACAAGAGAAACCACCGCGATGAGAAGCCCGCGCACCGCAACGAAGAGTAGACCCCGCTCGCCGCAACTAGAGAAAGCCCGCGAGCAGCAACGAAGACCCAACGCAGCCAAATAAATAAATTAATTAAATAAATAAATTTAAAAAACCATACTATAGTAATAGTAATAATTTGTATATAAATGACTTATATTAAATATAGTTGTACAGATAATTGTTGCAGGTCTCTCAGAGACATACAGGGTGGTTTTATTACTACAGAGTGCTGCCTGGGTTGAATGAATACTTTCTGTCGCACTGGAATTGGGGACCAACACCGTTCATGTTGCTCAGATTGGGCTCTTAGTTCTCTCAGGGCGCAGTTTGGCCTGTGAAGTACCTGCTCCTGGTAACGATGGGCCAGCAGTGGGCACCTTTGCTGTCTCACCAGAAACAAGAGGGTGTCCGCTTGATCTGCACGGAGTCCCTCGGAGAAGGGCAGGAGGCTTGTGGGGAGCTAACAGGACGAGGTTGGGTTTCTCTAGATTAGCAAAACCACCCAGCTGGGTTCTTGTTATGAGCTGTTTCTCCAGTCAGGCACCTGTGCTGGTGAGTTATCTTAATTTTTTTTTTAAATGGTTTTTTAATAATCTTTCCTTCCAGGAATTGTAGGCACTTATTATTTTCAGCTTGTCCATTTAGGTCTGTAACCTGTACATTTTGGAGGCCTTTGTTTTTTCTTTTGTTTTAGTTTTTTTGTTTTTTTGCGGTATGCGGGCCTCTCACCACTGTGGCCTACGCCATTGCAGACCACAGGCTCCGGACGCACAGGCTCAGCGGCCGTGGCCCATGGGCCCAGCCACTCCACAGCACGTGGGATCCTCCCGGACCGGGGCACGAACCTGCGTCCCCTGCATCGGCAGGCGGACCCCCAGCCACTGCGCCACCAGGGAAGCCCTGTTTGTTTGTTTTAATTAATTAATTAAATTTATTTTTGGCTGTGTTGGGTCTTCGTTGCTGCTCACAGGCTTTTCTCTAGTTGTGGCGAGCGGGGACTACTCTTTGTGGTGTGTGGGCTTCTCTTTGCGGTGGCTTCTTTTCATTGCGGAGCACGGGCTCTAGGCGCGCAGGCTTCAGTAGCTGTGGCACGTGGGCTCAGTAGTTGTGGCTTGCGGGCCCTAGAGTGCAGGCTCAGTAGTTGTGGCATACAGACTTAGTTGCTCTGTGGCATTTGGGATCTTCCTGGACCAGGGACCAAACCCGTGTTCCCTGCACTGGCAGGCAGATTCTTAACCACTGTACCACCAGGGAAGTCCTGCAAGCCTTTTGGTATAAATTATGATTAACAAATGTAGGGGAATAAGGGAAGTGACTTGTGTCAATTTCAAATGATCCTAGAATGGTTAGGGTAGGTGTGACTGCAGTAACAAACAGATCCAAATGTGTAATGACCTCACAATCCAAGCTCATTTCTCAATCCCATAACAGCCTCAGGTGGTTGCAGTTTTGTGTCTGTGTGTGTGTGTGAGCGTGTGAGCATTGTGCGGGAGGAGTGGTGCTCTTTAAAGCAGTTATCCGAGGACCCAGCCTGCTGGAGGGTCTTCCTTTTCGAATGTTTGGCCTCTAAGATTCTCTGGGGTCACCCTTCCCTTCTCTGGATGGGAGCAGCGGACGGAGGAAGGAGCAGGAGAGGCTTTTATGGGCCAGGCCTGGAAGAGGCGCACATCCTTCTACGCACATTCTGTGGGGCCTCCAGCTACCAGCACGATGGGGAAGCGTGGACCAGCCATGTGCCAAGGAGGAAGGGGACTGACAGTCTTCACCACGAAACCAGGAGCAGTCCATTCTGCTTTGTGTGACTTGTTTTTTAAATTGTCTTGCAATCAAGAAGATGACAAAATGAAGCTAGGCGGATTACAACAGAATTGAGTCATAGCACGTACTTCTCATTCAATAAGCGTTGGAGGAAATAACTGTTATTTGCACAATGTTGTGCTAAGTGCTTTGAGGAAGAAGCTGATGAGACATGTTCCCTGCCTTTTCAGGGCTGGTGGTCTCATACAGGTTTAGTGATGATCGTTCCAGGGGGGGCTGAGGAGAGTCTAATCTCCAGCAGTGTGCCTGACTGGGGGCGGGGGTGGGTGGGACAGGTCATCATCAAGGTGAAGAGATCGGTGATTGGCAGAGGGCCGCACTCCAGGTGATCACCACTTCAGAGTGAGATGCAAGGCCGGGACCTGCACCTGCGGTCCGGTGAGGCGTCTCTCTGTGAGAGGACCATCACAGAAAAAGCAGCGTGGGAATGAGCAAAATTCTGTTTGACAAATGGTTTTCATACTTTTCCAGTATTTTTCTTTCATCACATCTGAGGGATGTGACACATTTCTGTTAGTTACTGTGGTGGAGTCTCCAAGGGTACAGATACCCACTGTGGCCTGGAGATGATTCCGCTGGGCCTCTGGGACCTCACGTAGTTTGGTTGTCATCTCCCTCCATCCCTTTAACGGTGCACGTTTCTCACCGACCACTTTAAGTTTGCTTCTTGAAGAAACGCGAGCAGCTTCTAATAGTGCCCTTGGAGAGCGATGCAAAGGGCACCTACTGCTCAGAGGACGGAGGAGCAACACAAGGTTTGGGGACTCAGGGAAGCAAGAAGTAGCATTTGAGCATCTTTATTTTGATAAAGTTATATTTGAGCTGCTGGTTTAGAAGTATATTAACAAGAACAGAAGGTGGTTAGAATTTTACTGTAGTAATTTTAAATAACTTCACAAGAACATTGGTGCTGTTAAAATGTAGGCATCTTTTAGGAGACTCAGCACAGTGTGGTCCACGTGTAATTCTGAGCTGCTGGGCTTTGTGAGCCTCTGCATGGGTGTCGCTAGGTACTTTCATCTGTCTTGTCTGGTTCAAACCACATGACTGTGGTATTAACTCTGCATGTTAGCTTGTCAGGGTCCTCGTTGTGATGAGAAGGGGACCAAGGCTGTTAGGGAGGAGGTCTCCCGGCTCCGGATCCGAGTGCATCACACGGCCTTTGACTTAAGTGCCTTGTTAACTCCGGAGACAGGTGCGGGGGCCCCAGCTCCCCGTGCAGTGAGTCACAGCGCTTCATCTCGCAGAGACCTGAGAGGCAGAAAGAATAGCCTCGGTTTCTGACCTCTCACTGAAGTCAGAAAAGTAAGAACGTAAAAGTGCTACCTCTGCCTCCCAGATGAGCAGTCAGGGCTGTGAGGACCATTCCAGATGGACAGTGTAGGCGGCTGTGCTGGTACCCAGAGGCCAGATGGCCCAGTGTGGGCACCTCTGTCCCCAGCTGCTAGCCTTTGCTCTGTAATGGCTTCATGCAGGACCACTCTGGGCTGTACCAGGACTCTGGAAGCAGAACGCTTCCTGCAGGTCTGTACCAGCGCCAAGGTCCTGGGTCATATGAATTTGAGGGTTTGATATTGTTAATCTTATTCGTTTGTGATTTTATCTATGGAACCTTCTTTAAATAAGATATTGTCGATAATTTTTCTAGACTGTTTCCAGTTTTAATTCTGGACACTGTATTTGCCAGCTTTGAAACAGTTGGGAATGTTTGAAGAGAAAGCAGAGATCAGTCTCATATCTGGAATCTACAGGGTTAGTGGGTTTATCGGCTGGAATTCTTCAACTGCTTCTGTAGTTGACCCAAGTGTGTTTGGAGCACCTGAATTAGGGGCCAGTATTCGTCAGTATAGTCATTCCAGGGTTTCTGCAGGGAATTCGTTCCAGGACCCCCTATGGCACCAAAATCTGAGAGGGCTCAGGCCCCTCAGAGTCCACCCTGTGGACAGGGACCTGTGGATCCCACATCCGCGGATTCAGCCAACCACAGGTGTTGGTGTTTTTCATCTGCAGTTGGTGGAACTCGCAGGTGCGGAACTCATGGATCCCAAGGGCCAACTCTGTTCTGCAAGGCCCATTGTAGCTTCCTTATGTCTTCTGCCAGTCAGCCCAGAGGTCCCCATTCAGACAAAATAGCAATTAGGTTGTTGGCTTTGTAATATGAAGAATTTTGAGCAGAAGAGGTAAACTTTCGTGTCTTATTTTTAAAAAGAATAATCAGATTTCAAGCTTTTTTTTAATGTGGAAAATTTTCAAATTTATTGTTTTAACATAGAAAAACTGCACATTCATTTTTTTCTGCCTCTGTAAGTATGAGGAATATGTTCAACAACAAAATAATTATAAAACCATTATAGTGGAGGGGATTTTTTTGTTCATAATAAGTAATTAAGATATATGACTTGGCTTTTTTTTTTTAATTAATTAATTTATTTTTTGCTGCATTGGGTCTTTGCTGCTGCGCGCCGGCTTTCCCTAGTTGCGGCGAGCGGGGGCTACTCTTCGTTGCATTGCACAGGCTTCTCATTGCGGTGGCCTCTCCCGCTGCGGAGCACAGGCTCTAGGTGCGTGGGCTCAGTAGTTGTGGCGCACGGGCTTAGTTGCTTCGTGGCATGTGGGATCTTCCCGGATCAGGGTTCGAACCCGTGTCCCCCGCACCGGCAGGCGGACTCCCAACCACTGCGCCACCAGGGAAGTCCCTTGGCTTTTTAAAAGGTATTTTCAGTAATACAGAGTAGGCTGTAATTGGACTGCTGATATACTTCATGTCTTGCCATTAGGTGACATCTTTATAATTTGAAAGTTATTTCAATGTTTTATGCAAATCAGTCACATCTAAGCTTTGTTTAACACAATAAGCAGATGTGTATATTTGTGTAGGGTTTTATAGTTTAACAAGTCTTTTGGAGTGTGTTTTCTCATTTAATCATTGTAACGCCCCTGAGTCTTAGAGAAGCTAAGTGACCAGGGGTCCTCCGGCCACTATGTGGCCAACTTAGGGCTCACACCCAGTTTTTTTCCTTTTAAGTCCACTGTCCCCTCACTATGTGACACTGCTTTTATCCGGCTGAGCATTTCTTAAAATAAATTTATTTATTTTTGGCTGCGTTGGGTCTTCGTTGCTGCATGTCGGCTTTTAGTTGCGGCGAGCGGGGGCCACTCTTTGTTGCGGTGCGCGGGCTTCTCATTGCGGTGGCTTCTCTTGTTGTGGAGCATGGGCCCCAGGCGCGTGGGCTTCAGTAGTTGTGGCTCATGGGCTCCAGAGCACAGCCTTAGTAGTTGTGGCACACGGGCTTAGCTGCTCCACGGCATGTGGGATCTTCCTGGACCAGGGCTCGAACCCATGTTCCCTGCATCAGCAGGCGGATTCTCAACCACTGCGCCACGAGGGAAGCCCGGCTGAGCATATTTTTAAGTACTTCTTCATGACTTAAGAGTTATACCACTGCATTGTAACTCTGAATTCAGGTAGTGAAAAGGTCTCTAGCGTCCTTTCAGAGGGGCCTGTAGAACTATTTCTGTGTGTAGAAGTAATTTTTAAAAAGTCTTGAAATATCCATGAAGTTTTTTTAAACTTCCATTAAACCTTGAAAGAATAAACAAATTTGGAAGGATCATTTCTGAAGAAGCTAAGGGCTGAGGGAAGTTATTAAGTTTATAAACTGTATCATATACTCAGTGGTGTCTTGGTTTCAGAAGTTTTCAGGCTTACAGGAAATGTTGAGTGAGATTCTGGCATTTGATACTACAGTTTACTGGAGTATTTTTAGCATCTGAAAATACGGTACTGGCAGGAACTGATTTCTCTGTTGACCATCTCCTGTAAAGGGTCACGTTTTTATTTTTTTTTAATTTATTTTTATTTATGTTATTTATTTTTGGCTGCGTTGGGTCTTTGTTGCTGTGCACAGGCTTTTTCTAATTGTGGCGAGCAGGGGCTACTCTTCGTTGTGGTGCACGGGCTTCTCATTTCAGTGGCTTCTGTTGCTGCAGAGCACAGGCTCTAGGCACTGGGCTTCAGTAGTTGTGCCTCGCGGGCTCTGGAGTGCAGGGTCAGTAGTTGTGGCACGTGGGCTTAGGTGTTCCGCGGCATGTGGGATCTTCCTGGACCAGTGATCAAAACCATCTCCCCTGCATTGGCAGGTGATTCTTTTTTTGTTGTTTTGTTTGTTTGTTTTTGCGGTATACGGGCCTCTCACTGTTGTGGCCTCTCCCATTGTGGAGCACAGGCTCCGGACGCACAGGCTCAGCGGCCATGGCTCATGGGCCCAGCCGCTCTGCGGCATGTGGGATCTTCCCAGACCGGGGCACGAACCCGTGTCCCCTGCATCAGCAGCCGGACTCTCAACCGCTGCGCCACCAGGGAAACCCTGGCAGGTGATTCTTAACCACTGCGCCACCAGGGAAGTCCTTAAAGGGTCACTTTAATTCTCTTGTATCTGTTCTTGTCCTCTTTTTTTTTTTAAGTGTAACTATTCTGTTTTACAGTAGTGTAACTGTTCTATTTAATGCCATAAGGAGGTAGTTAGATCTTACATGCGATAAAATGCAGAAATAGGAATGAAAAAATACCTGGCAGAAAAATGACTAATATAAACAAAAGTATTTCAATACTCTCGAGACAGAATTCTAGGCACAGTCACTGCTGTAGTGTTTTGCTGAGGGAGAATATGAAATTTCCTCCTCTGAAGATGCTGAAAAGTGGGCTCTTTTCTCTTCTACTTGGGGGCCTTGCTCCTGTCCTATTACATCAGTGCCCGATGCTGAGATGCTCTCGGGGCTGAGAGGGGTGCATGGGGTGGGGTGGGGTGCATGGGGAGAGACATACAGCAGGGGTGGGAAATCTCCTGTGACTGTCCGCTTAGTGCCTTCTGCTTCTCAGACTTGGAAAAGCTGGTGTATACAGGGGACAATGCATGAGTATATTTTGAAAAGCTATAGCCAACTCTTAAAATATTTATGGTTATTATGATAGTATAAATGGCCTGGCTAAAGTCAAGGAAAAGTTGCCAGATCTCCATTTATCCATTAGTGGCAACTTCTTTTTGAATGAGCACTTCATGATCAGGGCTTCTACAAAGTGTGATAGGTGGAAAAGAAGGCTATTTTAGGATCTTATTTTAGGATTCTCAAATCCTAAGGAAGAGATGCAAAGAAACTATAAAATGACTGAAAGTTGATGGGAATATGGGGAAGAGGGAAAGGGCTGGCTGGGGTGGCCCACAGCCACTGTATTCCTGAAAATTAAGGTTAACTTGCTAGCTTGTAGAATTGGTGATAACTAACAGGTGTCCCATTTCTTCTGCCTGTTGATACAAAACAGTGAGACCGTTTAAGCGGAAGCATCTTACAGCCGTCGACTGCCAACATCTGGCTCGCAGTCACTTGGCGGTGACCCAGCCCTTCGGTCAAAGATGGACAAACAGAGACCCGAACCACGGTCTCTATCCTAGACCCAGAACCAAAAGAGGGACTAGAGGTATGTCTTTCCCCCAAATATCTTGCGTTTCAGAATCTGTAGTGTGTGTGGCCTTTGAGTATCTCCCGGTATTTGTAAATACTGCTACTGTGATCTTGTGGTTCTGTTGCAGTAGTTTGACACTTTTTCACTATTTGTGAGTTTTCTGTGAAAATTCCATCCTATCATAGTGGTTGGTAAAAGCCCCAGAAAAGCACGGCTGAATGAATTCCACTAGCTGGCTTAACTTTAACGTGGTAGGGAACACGTCCCAGCATCACCACGATACCATTCTGGAACCGTCGTGATTTCCTGACTCTTCAGCAGTCCTCTTTGTCCAATCCATCACTAGGTCCACCGTCTCACTCTTTTTCTCCCAAACGTCCCCTCACTCAGTGCTTTTACGGTAGATTGTGCGCTCAGTCACCTCGTACCTGGGCTGCTGCAATAACCCTCTCCTTGCATTCAGAGTTTATTTTTTCCATATCAGCTCGAATATCAAATAATGTTCCTGAGTACCATTTTCTGTCATGTCACTGCCACTCTCAAGAACCTCCAGTGTGGTATGTTCCCTGTTACTATGAGGGACTCAGGCTCAATCCCCTGACGTTATTACACGCAGGCTCTACTTCTGGCAGATTGTTTTCCTTATGACCCATTTAGTGCCAAGTGAATTCCCACTTTCATTAATACCTGTTTGTATAATCCAGATTGTCTTATTTCCCTGTGATATATCTCATTTCAGAATCCAACTCGGATCTCACTAGTCATCTTCAATTCTTGTGATGTGATTGTAGTCTCTGTTTCCCACTTTTTGGAACCACTGTAACCAATTGTATGAGGCAGTTTTAAACTCGGTGGTTATATAGTGTTTGATATTTTGTCTGTTTTGTGTGTATAAGTCAACTTCTCCTCTGTGTTGTGAGTTCTTTACTGATAAAGACTTATCAGCATGTGTGTTTCAGCATGAAGTCCTAGCACTGAGCAGGTGGTAGCTCTTCATAAATATTGGTGTAATTAACTCCACAATTAGAAAACATCAGAATTTAACCCTGGCCTATTGCAAGGTGTACTGTGGTCCTCACACCATCCAAAGACTGGTCTCTGTCCCTTTCCAAATGTGTATCTGACTGTATGATAGAGCCCGATATAAATATTTTTTGGATTAATCTATTTATATAATCAGTTGACCAATAAAATACATCCTTGTCTCTTTCCTCTATTAAAATAGATAATTGAAAATTAGTTTGTCTTATTTGGGTCAACAAAGGGTCATCAGTCATTATTCACTTCTCGTTCACCTTGTTTGGGTTCTCTCTCCAGGTCGAGGATGCCTGGGATACAACCCTGAATTCTTCCTCGCTGGCCAGCAGCGGCGCACCAATGACATGGCCAAAAGCAATTCTGTGGGCCAGGACAGCTCTAAGGACTCGGAGGACGAGATGATTTTTGCTGCAGAAGGCCACTGCGCCCTGCCTCAGGGAGGTGATGGAGCAGTACGGCCACGCTCGTCAGGGAAGCGGTCTCGGTCCTTCGAGGACGAGAGGAATCAAGCCACAGGGACCAGTCAGTGGGATGGGGTTTCTAGGAAGACCCCACGGCATCATCTGTCCCTGTCGTGCAGACGGCCCAGGGAAGGCAGGCAGGAAGCAGAGGACGGTGTGTCGTGGTTCTCTGCGCAGCCTGGAGAATCCAGCCAGGAGGTGGAGGACATTGGTCCTGATCCTGTTCCTGACTCTTACTATGGGCTTCTTGGGACCTCGCCCTGCCAGGAACCCCAGAGCCACATCTGCAGCCTGCCCAGTGAGGTCCTGAGGCACATCTTTGCTTTCCTCCCCATGGAAGACCTCTACTGGAATCTGAGCTTGGTGTGCCACTTTTGGAGGGAGATAATCAGTGATCCACTGGTACGGAAAGCGCTTTTTGTTCTCTCGTGTTTTCTCTAAAAAGTCCATGGATTCGCTTCACTTAATGCATACTCCTGACAATGGCATTTCTTCAGAAATGTTGGTGTCCATTTGCCTGCAGGATCAAATCCCAATCTTCTGGAGGCAACCGGGACCTTCTGTGTGTGTCCCACCTTATTATTCCAGGCTCATTGCTGACTTCATTCCAGTCCATTCCTGTATTCTGTCCACAACCAATGATGTTCTGCTTCCCAACTGTGGACTGCACAGTACTTCCCTTATGTTGGTCTAATCTGCACCCCACTTCCCCCAGCTAACCAAAAGGGCCCCTCATAGCTCTGTTGATGTCTTTCCTCTTCAAGGCTGCACTCTTAGACTAACGCTTTCCCATTCCATCCCATTGAAATCACTCACTCTCTTCCTTGTGCTATTATAGTGATTTATACCTCTGTTCAAGCTTATCATGTTCTGTTATGGTCTTAGAGAGCCTTCTTCCTCCCTGTAAATTATTAGCATATTGCTAGAGGGCTGGTTGTCCTGTTTGTTTTTGCATTCGGCACTGTCTCACGATGTTCTACATACAGTAGGTGATTAGTAAATGAGTGTTGCGTTTAGTCACAAGAGTACCTTTTGAAGATGACACAGGGGCAGCCGGTGATCTCAGAAAGGATTTCCTGATACCGTTATCCTGTGCCCTGCCCTTCCCTTTGTTGTGTCATTATACTTCCCAGGTTCAGGTCTCCAGTAAGCCTGAGGGCTGGGAAAATGTTCTCCTTAGCTTGTATGTCCCTTAGACCAGACATTGGGAAGAAACCAGAGGTAGAGAGTTTAATTTATTCTTCAAATGCATTGAAGTTTAAAACCTTGGAGATGGAGGGAAAGGTGGATATCTCAAAACTTGGTACATTTCTCTTCCAAGCCCAAAAGATTTTGGAGGAAATTTCGTATCGCTCTTGCTCCATTCTTTGCCTGGGGTCTTGTCTCCTACTTTCTAAGAAATATCTTTCTGTTTTTATTTGTGAACTCTGTTTTGGTTCAGTATTTCTACCCATTTAATTATCTCTCTGATGTGAACTGGGGATAGATGAGGTTTCACTCCATTCTGCTCGAGAGGATTTTGGGAGGATATCCCAGCTTATCCTTACCTCTTGATGTTTTTATCATCACCAGCAATGACTTGGTTATTTTCAGTGACCTTGTCACAGCTCTCATTTTCTTTTTATTTCTTGTAGTGTCTTTGTCTGGCTTTGGTATAAGATTATGCTGGCCTCAGAATAAGTCTGCAAGTGCTCCCTCCTCTTCAGTTTTTTTTGAAGAGTTTGAGGGGGATTGATGTTAGTTCTTCTTTAAATGTTCAGTAGAATTTTTCAGTGAAGCAGTCTGGTCCTGGACTCTTAACTTTTTGGGAGGCTTTTGATTACCGATTCAGTCTCTTTACTAATTATTGGTCTGTTCAGATTTTCTATTTCTTCATCATTCAGTCTTTGTAGGTTGTGTGTTCCTAGGAATTTATCCATTTCTTCTACTATATCCAGTTGGTTGATCTGCAGTTGGTCATAGTATTCTTATAAGTCTTGTTATTTCTGTGACATCAGTTGTAATGTTCCCCTCATTTCTGAGTTCAGTTATTTGAATCTTCTCTTTTTTCCAAAATATATCTAAGGGTTGTCAATTTTGTTGATCTTGTTAAAAAAAAAACAACTCTTAGTTTTATTGGTTTTTGTTTTTTTTTTTTTTTTTTTTTTTTTGCGGTACGCGGGCCTCTCACTGTTGTGGCCTCTCCCATTGCGGAGCACAGGCTCCGGACGCGCAGGCTCAGCAGCCATGCTCACGGGCCTAGCTGCTCTGCGGCGTGTGGGATCTTCCCGGACCAGGGCACGAACCTATGTCCCCTGCATCGGCAGGCGGACTCTCAATCACTGCGCCACCAGGGAAGCCCTTATTGGTTTTTTTCCTATTTTTCTATTCTCTATTTCATTTATCTCTGCTCTTTAGTCTTTATTATTTCCTCCCTCCTGCTAGCTTTGGGTTTAGTTTGTTCTTTTTATAGTTCCTTTAGGTGTAAAGTTAGGTTGTTGATTTGTGATCTTTCTTCATTTTTTTAAAAATATTTTTAAAACATTATTTTATTTTTGGCTTGTTGGGTCTTCATTGCTGCATGTGGGCTTTCTCTAGTTGCGGTGAGTGGGGACTACTCTTCGTTGTGGTGTGCGGGCTTCTCATTGTGGTGGCTTCTTTTGTTGCAGAGCATGGGCTGTAGGCACGTGGGCTCAGTAGTTGTGGCTCGTAGGCTCTAGAGCACAGGCTAAGTAGTTGTGACACATGGGCTTAGTTGCTCCGCGGCCTGTGGGATCTTCCTGGACCAGGGCTCAAACCTGTGTCCTCTGCATTGGCAGGCGGATTCTTAACCACTGCACCACCAGGGAAATCCAGATCTTTCTTCTTCTTTAATGTAAGTTTTTATAACTATCAACTTAACTTTTAGCCCTGCTTGCACTTCATTCCATACGTTTTGATATGCTGTGTTTTTGTTTTCATTTGTCTCAAGGTATTTTCTAATTTCTTTGTGATTTCCTTTTTGACGCATTGGTTGTTTTAAGTGTGTTGTTTAATTTCCACATATTTGTGGGTTTTCCAGTTTTCTTTCTGCTACTGATTTCTAGTTTCTATAGTGATTGAAAAACATACTTTCTATAATTTCAGTCTTTTAAAATATGTTAAGACACTTGTTTTGTGTTCTTGTACGTGATCTTTCCTGGAGAATGTTCTATGTATACTTGAGAAGATTGTATATTCTACTGTTGCTGGATGGAGTGTTCAGTATATGCCTTTTTGGTCCAGTGTTGTTTGTTCTATCCATTCTTGAAAGTGGAGTATAGAAGTCTCCTGTTATTATGTTTCTGTTTTTCTCTTCAATTCTGTCAGTGTTTCCTTCCTAGATTTAGGAGCTCTGATATTTGGTACATGCATATTTATAATTGTTATATTTTCTTGGTGAATTGACCCTTTTATCATCAAGTAATATTCTTTGTCTCTTCTAATAATTTTTTTTAAGTTATTTATTCGGCTGCATCGGGTCTTCATCGAGGCACGCAGGATCTTCATTGCAGCGCTCGCTGTGGCGCGCAGGGTCTTTGTTGTGGCACACGGGCTTCTCTCTAGTTGTGCTGTGCAGGTTTTCTCTTCTCTAGTTGTGGCGTGGGCTCCAGGGCACGTGGGCTCTGTAGTTTGCAGCATGCAGGCTCTAGTTGAGGTGCGTGAGCTCAGTAGTTGTGGCACGTGGGCTTAGTTGCCCTGCAGCATATGGGATCTTAGTTCCCCGGCCAGGGATCGAACCTGTGTCCCCTGCCTTGGAAGGCGGATTCTTCACCACTGGACCACCAAGGAAGTCCCTCTTCTAATAACTTTTGACTTAAAGTCTATTTTGTCTAATCTTAGTATAGCCACAACTCTCATGTTATTTAATCCTCGCTGAAGCTCTGAGCCATTAGTGTCCCAACAGGGACAGGACACTATTTCAGATAGGGAAATTGAAGCACTGGCTTTTCCCAGATTCTGTAAAAAGTTATGTTGGAACCCAAACCAAGAGCCCCCCCTTCTCCTAGTTTCCAACTAAAATTTGTATAATGTTTCTACCCTATTTGCCCAGCTTTTGAATTGGAGACTGTGATTGTTTTTCAAGCAATTATCTATATGTTTGTGGCCTGATAAGTTCTCTAATAGCCATTGCCTGCATGTTGTTTTGGATTTTTTAAACTGTCTAGTTCATTCCTTGGAAAAAGCTGTATCACCGATACCTGATGAATGAAGAGCAAGCTGTCAGCAAAGTGGATGGCATCCTCTCGAGCTATGGCATAGAGAAGGAGTCAGACCTGTGTGTGCTGAACCTCATCCGGTGAGTCCCCGTTTCCTGGGAGGAAGTCAGTTTCCAAAGTCCTTTCCCAGAAATCAGCACTTACTGGATCACCTTTCCCATGGACGCTGCTGTGAATGTCTTACAGCTACACAGCCACCACTAAGTGCTCCCCGAGTGTGGACCCTGGACGGGCGTTGTGGAGTCTGAGGGATCACCTCCTCCTCCCCGAGGCAGAGGCCTGCGTGCGCCAACACCTCCCCGATCTCTACGCTGCCCCTGCCGTACGTGAAGAGGCTGCAGGGAGGGGAGGGTTGGGGAGGTGACACCTTTTCTCTTTGGAAGAAAGTGTATTGGTGATCAAATTTGGTTGAAGGTTATTTTAGATTTATTTTCAAAATCTTCCTTCAGCCTTTGCTTTGAAGCCTTAATCTTGTCATTGGTCCCATAGAGAAATAAAAGGCTACATTGTTATAGATTCTTTAATTTGGAAGGAATTTTAAAAAGTATTTCATCCAATTTCCCATTCTGTTGAGCGGTTCCAACAGAGGATGGTCATCTAGCCTCTACACACTTTGATTAGTAAGGACTTCTTTACAAGGCAGCCCATTGTATTGTTGACACCTTGGGTTATTTGAAAGAACCAGAGAAAAGAAGGATTTTGTACTGACGCACAGTGAGTTAATGAGAAGCTGGAAATAGTCTCCAGTTTCCTTTGTCTTGTGGCTTCTCATCTGGATAGCGATTCTTCTTAAATTTTGTTTTGGAAGCCACATGCAACCTCAGCCTCATTCTGCAGCCAGTCGAGGGTTGGAAATCCAGCCATGTGCATTTCTCTGTCCATCTTTAGTGAAGTGATTGTCGATGGAGTGAGATTTGTTTCCCAGTATGGTTGTAGTGAAAGGTGTGTGGAACTTTGCTTTTGTGGATGCATTTTTAACAGGGAGGCTTGCAGTAAAGTTAAGAATGATAGTTATATACTTATATGTCTATTATTATTATTTTTATTTTTATTTGGTTGTGCTGGGTCTTAGTTGCAGCAGGCGGGCTCCTTAGTTGCGGCTTGCTGGCTCCTTAGTTGTGGCTTGCGAACTCTTAGTTGAGGCCTGCATGTGGGATCTAGTTCCTTGATCAGGGATCGAACCCAGGCCCTCTGCATTGGGAGAGTGGAGTCTTGACCACTGAGCCACCAGGGAAGTCCCTATATGTCTGTTATTGATATTTCCATGTTAGTGAACATTTTCTTAGACATTAATAAATGGAGCATACTGTGTCCATAATAATAAATTTTCAATAATTTAATATTTAGTTAACTTAATATTTAATAAGTATTAAATAATAATAACATAAATACTAAATTAACATCTTAATGCCATTGAATTGTCAGTCTTGATTTCCCCCTAAAGACTGCTGTCTTCTTTTGTATCCCCCAGTTTTTGTGCCTCCCAGATGGGCACCCATTTAATAGTGAGCTTGTTTGAGTTGCGTGTCTGGACCTCAGAGCTCACACTGACCTGGTGGTGCGGGTGGGGTGGGCTGGTGAGGAGGCGGGAGGATCACGTCTGTGCAGCGTCTTGCGTTAAGTACTTTATAAATGTTATTTAATCAAAGAAAACTTAAGAACTCAAACCCAAAAATGATGAGAAAGAAGGAATCCAGGGTAAAAGGAGACATGCCTGGTGTTTCCCATATGTCATTCAGGAAGTTTGCGCTCCGTTTAGATGGTCTGAGGAAGGTACACGAACCCCAAACCTGGCTTTCTTCACCGGCTGTCCCATGTGATTCTTACCGGTTGTGTTTTGGGTCTCGTCTCCTGTCCTGTCCACCTCCCTCCTCAGGGTGTCAACGTGTGGGCCTTGGTGGCGGCCATCATCCTCCTGTCCAGCAGCGTCAATGACATCCAGCAGCTGCTCTTCTGCCTCCGGCGGCCCAGCTCCACAGTGACCATGCCAGACATCACCGAGACTCTGTACTGCATTGCCGTGTTGCTCTACGCCATGAGGGAGAAAGGGATCAACATCAGCAACCGGTAACTGGCCCCCGCCCTGCCCCTTCCCCGCGTTACCGCTGGGCGAGCCCCACCACCCACTGCTCCGCCAGGTTCTCCGTGAGGTTTGAGTGCAGTGATGCAGGCAGGCGGGCTCTGTGAACGTGAGGTGCCGTGGGGTCGTACACCATCCCCAAGATAGTGTTTACCTACAGGGCTGTTGAGCCTGGAGTGGACGGAGCCTTCTGTGTTCATACGTGGCTACATTTTGTTCCCCAAAGAGCACATCCTGGTCTGTCTCCTTTGCCTCTGCCCATCGCAGCCAGGCATCTCTCCCAGAACCGTGCTCTCCAAATATTTACCTCCAACAGTGCAGGTAAATATAGCTCAGCTCTAGGTATATTTAAACCCTTTTCTTCCCTTTTTTTCATAAAATGGTGGTACATATTTTATTTTTAGCAATGATTAGGAGTCTAAAAAACATCTGAGGAAAAATAAGATACAGGTCATGACTGAATTTGAAAATCTCTAATCTGCTTTTTTCCTGTTAGGATTCACTACAACATTTTCTATTGCCTGTATCTTCAGGAGAATTCCTGTGCTCAGGCCACAGAAGTCAAAGAGGAACCATCGGTCTGGCCAGGGTATGTCTGTAAGGGTGTGTGTGTGTGGACGTCTTTGATTCCTGACTCTCATACTTGAAGAGGAAAAGGTGTTTTGTTTTAACCACTTTATTGAGTTATAATTTACATTAAATAAAATTCACCCATTTTAATTGTATAATTCAATAATTTTTAGTAGATTTACTGAGTGTGCAACTAACATCATAACCTAGTTTTAGAACAATTTAATCACCCTAAGGGGAGGCGGCCCTCCCCTTTTTTCTGGTTAAATTTTATTCGTCCCATTTGGTTTCCTGTTTCATTTTTGACAGTCTATCACCTGATCTTTTCAATTCCTTATTCTTTTCCTGATTTCTCTTCTGTAATGATTATAGCAAGAAAACAACCATCCAGCTGACACATGAACAACAGCTGATCCTAAGCCATAAGATGGAACCTCTCCAGGTGGTAAAAATTATGGCATTTGCAGGTAAGGGGGCTGCCATTCCTGGAATGCCTCTTACCACCTTACCCACCACCTGCCAGAATATCTTTACCTTAATCTATTATTGAACTGCTGCAATTAAATCATCTAAAAAGCAGTTGCCAAGGGATAAGTGCTTTTTCTTACCACTCCAGGGGGGCATCCACACTGGGCTTCCTGCTGAACAAATGGTCCATAGGAGTTTGTTTGTGGGGTAGATGCCACTGGGATTGATCCAGCCTATTATGTATCATCATATCTGCACAGACACTGATTGCTTATGGGGCGGTAGGTCATGTGAATCCCTTGTTCAGACAGTGTCAGGAGCTCCTTGATTTCTATAGGGTGAAGTCTGGAAGGGCCTCCTACCTTTGGTTCTAACATACATTACTCAGTCAGCTAATTGTGCTTCCTGGCTCTTAAAGTACTTGGTTGCTCTTTGAACCTTTGCTTATACTATTTTCTCTACCTGGAATGCCTTCCCGCTTCTTTTCTGCCTAAATATCGTACTAAAAACAACAGCCACTTTATCAAATGTCTGCCCTGTGCTAATCCTAACATTCTGTGAGGTTGGTTTATTTATTTATTTTTTGGCTGCACTGCGTGGCATGGAGGATCCTAATTCCCCAGGGATTGAACCCATGCCCTCTGCGGTGGAAGTGTGGATGGCCAGGGAATTTCTGGTTCATTTTATGTATGAGGTTTTAAAGCTCAGGGAAATTAAAATGATGTGGTCCAGATTAAATGAGCAAATACGTGGTGGAGGTGGAATTCAAAGCTGGATCTATTTCTCTCCAGAAACGTGCCTGTTCGCCTACCCTCCCCGTCCCCTACTTCCTCTATCTCTCTGCCATCTGACGTTGACCCCCGTCACTTCTGTGTCTTCTTGGTGGAGGCTTCCTCAGCCCTTTGAGATCTCCGTGATTCTGAACTCTCACTGTGACTAATCTGTATTAACTGTTTGGTGCCTGATTACATAGGAAGAATAGCCAACACACACCTTCTGTAAACACCTCCACACTATGTCATTGATCTGTTGATCTTCAAACAGCCCTGGTAGGTAGGAAAGGAGGTGCTATTTTTCTTCTTTCATAGGCGAGATTTTCTTTTTTGTTTCCAGATCCATATTCTTTTTCACTCTACTGTGTTATCATTATTCTCTTTTTTTTTGTTCCAATTGTTCCAACTGTGTTGGTGTTTTATTCCCAACTAGATTGTAATGCAGGAACCTTGCTTTGTGTTTGTGACATGCCTAGTGTAGGGCTGAATGTGCAGTAGGTGCTCAGGAAATACTTGTTCAGTGGGTGACAGTTGACTAACTGAATAACTGAATGAAAGGTGGGGAGGGGGGGGTAGATAGGATAGTTCAGAACAGGTTGGAAGGATCCTTGAATCTCATTTTCATGCTCTTGCTGTCGAAGCATGAATGGTGCCTAGGCCAGCATAGCTACTGTTTATGAGTTCCTCTGCTGGGTACCTGGGTAATTATCCTGCACACCCTATGAGGTCAGTGTTACCCACACAGGCTGAGGAGCAGACTGAAGTGGCCCCTTTAGAGCTGCAGGATCTGCTACCCCAACCCAGGTGGCTCTGTCTTGAGTCTGCTGCTCCCTTCACAGCACTGTTTTTAATTTTCATCAGTACTGGAGAACTTGCCACTGTCTGGTCCCAGACAAGCGGGGAGATAGGCATGGGTGGGACCCGATTATAGCGTCTGTGGGAACCGTTATTCCTGGTCAGAGGGTCACCTCCCTTGCTCTTGGCTTCCTCAGGTACTGGGAAGACCTCCACCCTGGTCAAGTACGCTGAGAAGTGGTCTGAGAGCAGGTTTCTGTACGTGACCTTCAACAAGAGCATCGCCAAGCAGGCCGAGCTCGTCTTCCCCAGCAATGTCATCTGCAAGACCTTCCACTCCATGGCCTACGGGCACATCGGGCGCAAGTGAGCATCATGGTGCCACTGTTGCCATTACGTCCAGTTACTGCTCTCACGTTGCAGTCAGTACACCACAGTGACTCGGAGAAAACTTAGTGCTTTATCTTCACTTACAGGCAGGGAATATGGCCATAGATTGAGTAATTTTTACTTCCCCCATAGAGATATATTGCTACTGAGGGAAGCTTAACACTGTCTCACTGAGGGAGGCATTTTCATGTCTCGAACTGAGGCACAGAAGGTCAGAGTGACTTGCCTAAAGTTCAGGGCATCACCAGTCTGGTTGACCCATTCAGGCTTTCCTCAGAAGCTGGAGGGGAGAAGACGGGGCTGAGGGGCACTTGTTCCAGGCACCCAGGGCCTCTGAGCCATGTCCTCTTGGACGAGAAAGCTTCAGGGAGCTTCGAGGGTCCCCCCCTGGGGCCTCCTGGAGTCTGGTCCACACCTTGGAACAGTGGTATCTGCTGTGAGCCACTTCGTCTCCTGGGTTATTAGATGTGAATTCTGGAAAGCGTAACGGAGCCCTTTCCAATCCTACGAGGACCTCACTCAGCTCCTCAGGCTTTTTTTTGTCACCTGTATGTGCCACTTCCAGTGACCTGGTGGTGTCATTGGAGAGAAGGGGGCAGACCTGGGGGAGACACTAAATCGCGAGTTGCCACAAAAGCCAACCCGGTGCCTTTGGGACGTGCATTGCAGGTACCAATTGAAGAAGAAGTTGAATCTCTTCAAGTTAACCCCCTTCATGGTCAACTCTGTCCTCGCTGAAGGGAAGGGTGGCTTCATAAGGGCCAAGCTAGTATGTAAGACTCTGGAAAACTTCTTTGCCTCGGCTGACGACGAGCTGACGATCGACCACGTGCCCATCTGGTGTAAGAACAGCCAGGGACAGAGAGTCATGGTCGAGCAGAGCGAGAAGCTTGTGAGTGTCTCAGTCCCTTTGGAGTTAGGGCTCGGGAGGAACAAGGGCTCAACACGGTGCCAGCTTGTACTGGTCTTTGATGTCTCTAGAGCTGCTGGCAGGAGGTAGAGGTGGAGGGGAGACCCTAGGCCAGTTGTGCTGGCTGCGAAGTATATAGGGTTTTCTGTGAAGAGCACTCATCTTGCTTAGTCCTCAGCCTGGTCCTCCATTTCACAGATGGGGCTCCTGCCCAGGGCTTATAAGAGCTCGTCGTGGGGTCTGCTGGTCCAGGGTCTAAAGATGTGATTCTCTTTTCTAATTTTTATCAAGTCTTTTCAGTCATTGACCACACTTTTTATGAATTAACTCTTGGTCATAAATCTAGAGGAATCATCCAGCCTTTCTTGGTTCATCAGATGCTGTGCTCCCTGAGCGATGCTCTACCTCTGGGTGTGGTCCAGCCCCTGGCTTTTGCCCATCTGGGCGCCTGACGTTGACATGAGGCCCTCGTGGAGCCGGGGGAGGTCGGGGGAGGGGGGCTGCCGTTCACCGTGAGCTGGGGCCTTTGCTTTGACCCCTGCACATGGACATGAACTCCTGATTTCAGGGTCATGACCTTCACATCACCGTGTCACTTGCTTTCTAGAACGGTGTCCTCGAAGCGAGCCGACTTTGGGACAACATGCGGAAGCTGGGCGAGTGCAAGGAGGAAGCTTACCATATGACGCACGACGGTACGCACGCGCCCAGTCCTGAGCCCCGCCGTGGACCTGCCTCATTCCGATTTCTGACTCTTCTGCCCCTTCTTGTAGGCTACTTGAAACTCTGGCAGCTCAGCAAGCCTCTGCTGGCCTCTTTTGACGCCATCTTTGTGGACGAGGCCCAGGACTGTACCCCAGGTGATAAACCATTCAGGACACCAGTAGTCCCAAACACATAGCAACAGTGTTGTGAATGTGTAAGAGGACACGTGTGTGCATAAGTCGATGATTCTTGTCTGTCATGAGGAGGAGCGCATGACGCTTAGTCATTCAGAAACCCTTTGCTGTCTGACTGTGGATTTCAGCACTTGTCTCTCCACCCCCACCCCTCACCCAAAGGAGACTTAATTTTCTCTAAATGTTTTGCTTGCGTTATTCTTAAAATATTGGCTGAGCCTAGGTCACCAGATGATTGGGTTGAGACTCATGTGGAGGGGGAAAAGGTAGTCAATTTAGAGTGAACAATTTGTGTTGTGTATTTTTCCAGTGGCTGATAGAAAATAGTGTGACTAGGTCATTTTGGGGCCTTAAATTATAATATCAGAGAAGATAACTTGCCTCATTTTATATTTGCCTATGTGGTTTCTTATACTCAATAATTTATTCAGGAGTAAAAATAATCTGCATTCGTAGGGTTAGAAGCTGTTTCTTTTGTTTGTTATAAAATCATTTCTTTGGACTGAGTGCACCTATGCTGGAGGGAAAGATAACTGTTGTCCAGTGTGCAAGCGTTTTCATCCTTTTCTGTCTTAAGTTTGGTTTCTTTTTGCTCCGTGGGTTGGTGTCGCTTCAGAGCCCTTACTTTCCATCTTCTTGGTCGCAGCGATCATGAACATAGTTCTGTCTCAGCCATGTGGGAAAATCTTCGTGGGGGACCCACACCAACAGATCTATACCTTCCGAGGTGCAGTCAACGCTCTGTTCACAGTCCCTCACACGCACGTCTTCTATCTCACACAGGTAAGCGCTGTCTTTTCTTCCCAGTCCCCAGACGCGTATATACACGCAAGCCTTGTGGCTCCCCACCCTGGTTCTCCAGTGTTGACTATGTGCCAGGCCCCGTGTAAGGCTCTTCATGAGGCTCACTGTGTGTAGCAAATCCGTGCCTCTAAGCAGTGGCTCTCCGTGGTTCTCAGGGGGTCTGCAAAGTCAAAACTGTTTTCATAATAGTTATCTGCCTCTTGCACTATGTTGACATTTGCACTGATGATGCAAAGTCAGTGGTGAGACTGTGGCTGAGAATCTCGGCTTTGGCACCAGCCGGTCCTAGCAGTTGCCTTATTCTTCACTGCAAGGCACTGAGTCAAAAAAGAAAGTAGGCAGTTCACTAAGAACATCTTTTGTTTTTAAGAGTACTATTTTTTTTAATATTTATTTTTATTTATTATCTTCATTGTAGCACACAGGATCTTCTGGTTGCAGCATGCAAACTCTTAGTTGTGGCATGCATATGGGATCTAGTTCCCTGACCAGGGATCGAACCTGGGCCCCCTGCATTGGGGGCGCAGAGTCTTAACCACTGGACCACCAGGGAAGTCCCTACTAAGAACATCCTTGATGGCACAGGAAAAATGATTAATTTCATTACTGTAGACCCTTGAGTCCGTCTCTCTCACAGTCTGTGTGATGAAATGGGAAGTAGGATGAAGTCCTTCTGCCCCTGCAGTGTGCTGCTGTCTGACCAGGAGCACTTTTGTGATTGTGTTGTGAGCTCCACCGCTGCTTCTTTCGTTTGTGCTTGAACGAGCAGCTGACAGACCAATTCTGGTTATTCAGACTTGGGGATTTGGCATTTTCTCAAAAACGCATGCTATGAGCTGTGACTTCAAGGAAAACAGCTGACATATGTATTGCCGAAGATAAACTTGCTTTCAAGTGAAATCCAGATTTTGGAAACCTTGTCTCCAGCATGAGCATGGCAATTCCTGGGGCCTTGATTATCTGGAAAAGCTGTTACATGTTCCTCCCCTTTTCAGCACTCATCTTTGTGAGGCTGTCACACCAGGCTGGATGCAGACAGAGCTCTGAGATTCGGCTGTCTTAAGCTGGGCACTAAAAACATTTGCAAAAATGTAAAAACAGTGCCACTCTTCTCTCTAACTTCTGTTTTGGAAAATACCATTTAAAAATTTTTTTTTTATTTTTTGGCTGCGTCGGGTCTTGTTGCTGCGCGCGGGCTTTCTCTAGTTGCGGTGAGTGGGGGCTACTCTTTGTTGCGGTGTGCAGGCTTCTCATTGCGGTGGCTTCTCTTGTTGTGGAGCACGGGCTCTAGGCATGCGGGCTTCAGTAGTTGCAGCATGAGGGCTCAGTAGTTGCGGCGTGTGGGCTCTAGGGCACCGCCGTGGGCCCAGTAGTTGTGGCTCTCAGGCTCTAGAGTGCAGGCTCAGTAGTTGTGGCGCATGGGCTTAGTTGCTCCATGGCATGTGGATCTTCCCGGACCAGGGCTCGAACCCGTGTCCCCTGCATTGACAGGTGGATTCTTAACCACTGTGCCACCAGGGAAGTCCTGAAAAATACCGTTTTAAAAATATGTTCTGTATGTTATCATGTAATGGGATTATTGTTATATTGAAATGCACTAAAGTTGCTAACGTGGTAATTGTAGGTAGGTACAACTCACGTAAATGATAAGCATCTTTGGGTGCTCACTAATTTTTTAAAGTATGAGGAGTCCTGAGACTAAAAGGTGTGAAAACCACTGCTTTTAAAAACCTCACTTCTAGTAAGAGGATGTGAGACTGCCAGCGAAAGTGCCAGCGTCATCTAAACTGTGTTCTGTTCTTTTCTAGGAGGCCCTGTAGCCCACTCAGTGACCTTATTTCCTGGAGTTTCCCTTGTTTGCTGTAGTGACTTAGGGTGGCGTCAACCCAGAGGAATTTTTTTTAATAGACGTTTTTTAGTTTCAGATATATAGAAGAGTTGAGAAGATAGTATGGAAAGTTCTTACACATCCTACATTCAGTTTCTTTTATTATTCACGTCTTATATTCGTGTGGTACATTTGCTACAGTTAATGAACTACTGTGGATACATTATTATAAACTAAAGTCCATCGTTTATTCAGATTTCCTTGGTTTTTTACCAAATGTCCTTTTTCTATTCCAGGATCTTATTCAGGTGACCCTATCTGCATTCAGTTGTCAAGTCTTCTTAGGCTCCTATTGGCTGTGCTCTGTGGTTTCTCACGCTTGTCTTTTTTTTGGACCTTGAAGAGGACTGGTTAGGTGTTCTGTCGGATACCCCTCTGTTGGTGTTTGTCTGGTGGTTGCACTGATGTTTTGGGAGGAAGGCCTTGGAAGAAAAATTGCCATTTTCATTACAAGGTATTGGGGGCCCGTACTGTCAACGTGGTTTATTTATTTATTTATTTATTTGAAAAATATTTATTTATTTATTTGGTTGCACTGGGTCTTAGTTACGGCAGGCGGGCTCCTTAGTTGTGGCATGTGAACTCTCAGCTGGGGCATGCATATGGGATCTAGTTCCCCAACCAGGGATCGAACCTGGGCCCCCTGCCTTGGGAGTGTGTAGTCTTACCCACTGCGCCACCAGGGAAGTCCCCCATCAACATGATTTATAACTGATGATGTTGTCTTGGTCCCCTGGCTGAAGTGGTGCTTGGCAGTTCCCTTCACCGTGAAGTGACTCCCCCCGCCACCCCTCCACACTGTGTGCCTTGGAAGGAAGTCACTGCCCTCAGTGCTCACTCGGGAACAAGAGTTGGAGTGTCTACATAGATTATTCGGAATTCTTCTGCAAAGGAGATTTTGTGTCTTCTCTTCCATTTATTTATTCATTTATTCATTTGTGTCAGTATAGACTCGTGGATCTTTATAATTTGAGTTATGGCTCACTTAGAATAGTTCTATAGCAACAAAGTACTGTTTGTTGAAAGTCTTGCTTTCCTTAGGCTGTGTTATTGATATTCACCAAAGTACATAATACTTCATTACCTTAAGTTATAAGTGAATGGAAAAAGGCAATAAATACCACGAGTTTGGGCAAGAATGGTGTCTTTCCAGCTACAGTGGTCAAGGGATTAGTGTGTTGGGCCGCGTTTTGAAGTTACTGCCATGCAGCACGGCAGGGGGAGGGCAGGGAACGCTCAGGAAATGGTGATTGGTCCTGTGGCCGGTTATGTAGGGTTTGAATCGATGTTGAGGGAGCCTCAGGGGGCAGGGAGAGACCCCCTTCCTCCCTTAATTTTCTGTATAATATACGCTTCTTTGTTAGAGGCAGTTTGGAAAGAATGGTAGATTTGCTTAAAAGAAAAGTTTGCTGCTGGTCTCGGGGAACGAAGGGGCTTAAGGCTGTCCAGGCTGCAGGAGTCCTGAAAGTCCATACGTCACCTTTTCTTCGTAGAGTGCTCGTCCTTTTTGTGGCGAGGCACGGGGCTTGATGAACACATGAGGGAAAGATTCAAGTGGCAGAGGGAAAGAGGCCAAGTTGGGGATGCATGAGGTAGGGGTCTCTGAGCTGCGCTGGGAGCAGTGGTAAGAAAACGACTGTAGAAAACATGGTGGAAGATTGTCAAGGTTTGGATTTGGGGGCAAGAGATAAAGAAAAGCAGGTAACTCTCAGGTTTCAAGATAGAAAATGCTATTCTGAAAACTTAGAATGGTGATTCTTTGCTTTCCAAGCTCCTGTTCTGTGTAAGTCAGTTTACAGTAGGGAATTTCCAAGTACCCATTCCAGGTCGGGCAAGTCAGAGATGCTCAGTGGGGTTTGGCGAGGCCAGGCCTTGGCAGTGGTAGCAATGCGCTCACGTTCTTCAGGGGGTGTTAACTCCTTTCATTGTGTTGTTCTCCCACAGAGTTTTAGGTTTGGTGTGGAAATTGCCTATGTGGGAGCTACAATCTTGGATGTCTGCAAGCGAGTAAGAAAAAAGACTTTGGTTGGAGGCAACCATCAGAGTAAGGCTTTCAGTTACACGTATTTGTTACACAGATTAGCTTCCCTCTTTATCTGGATTTGCCCTAGAGTTTGTGCTCTCTCCCAAAAGGTGGCATTCGAGGTGACACGAAGGGGCAGGTGGCCCTGCTGTCCCGGACCAACGCCAACGTGTTTGATGAGGCCGTCCGGGTGACGGAAGGAGAAGTGCCTGCCCGGATCCACCTGATAGGGGTAGGAGTGCGTTTCTGTTCTCTGCTCTCGCCCGGAAACATTGCCGACACACAGAGCCATTGAAAACGGCCCACATGTCCAGGCTTACTCTGCACACAGGCATTTGGGTTTGTGACTGTTCCCGAGCCTGCGCTGTGAAGTCCTTCCCCCTGGCCATTCTGGTCCAGCGAGTCCTGTAAAGTCTGGCCCAGCAAGGACTGTGGACCTTTTCCTCCGTTATTTAAAAAAAAAAAAAAGAATGCCCTTCTAACCTGTGTGCATGCCGGACTGCCAGCTGCCTGTGAGTGTCCTGGGGTGTGATGATCAGTCGTGTAAGACAAGCGAGGTGAGGGCACAGCTGGGAGGTGCCCGGGGCTCCAGATGCAGAGTGGACACTGGTTCTAGCTCTGCTTCTTCACTAACTGTGTGTGGCTTGTGGCAGGCGACTCAGCCCCTCTGTCTCTGGGACAGCGACACTGCTTGTTTCACAGGGAAGCTAAGAGGGTTGAGTGACATGTGTATGGCGTTTTTAACTCTTGGAAGCAAGAGTTTTATGTCTAAGAGACATTCATCCGTTCATGTATGAAAAAAATATTTTCTAGGGCCTACTATGTGTAGACCCTCAGTACATACAGTAAGTGAATCAAAATAAAAAATTTCTGATGCTCCTTTTTTTAATTTATAAAGATTATGTAACCAAGTTACAGAAGTTTTGGAAATTAAAAGGAAAAAAATCACCCTTAATCTCAGTGTTTTATGTAAAAATTCTCATTTTTGCTAATTATTTATGTCTTTGGCCTTATAGTTGTGTATTTTTACACAATTGCATTTAGAGAGTGCAAAAAAGAGTATGTGTTTTTTACTCCACCCACGAGCATATTTTCTCCCATGTTGCTATTTGAGTGACTTTACAATACTTTCTCAGTGGATGTAGCATAGTTTAGCCATCTTTGTTATTGTAAGGAAATGGTACTGTTGGAGCATCTTCCACGCCAGGCAGGATGTGAGCTTGTCCTCTCCCCTGTCTCACTCCCACATGTGTCATCCCGCTTGATCACTTCTGGTTACGTTATAATCTGTACTGTCTTATTTTGGTCTCAGTTTGATGTTAATGTTTTATGTGTCCCTTCCCCAAATGATCTAAACCCTTGGAGTGTGGAGCCTTTGTCCTGGGCCCCAGTCAGTGCTCAGTACATGCTTCCCAGTAGAGGTGGGCTGAACTGGGAGGGTCAGGCCCTCTCCTCCAGGAGCTGACCTTTTAACAGATCCAGTACCTGTAGACAGTCTAGTTCTTTCCTCAGAAGGAACAGCGGCAAGTGTTTGTGCTCCACGCTCAGTATTCAGGTCTCGTCTGTCTTCTTTGCTGCAGCTGTTTTATATTCGTGGAAGGTAGATGATTTAAATTGCCTTCTTTGACATGAAAGCAACATGCAGCTAGTTCTTGCCGTTTTTTTAAACGTAGGAGAAGTCTGAGGGAGCAGCCAGAGCTTAGCACTGGGTCATCCCGAGTTTGCAGGCTGCGTTGTGACCTCTGCTTTTGTGCGTAATGAAGGTTCCCACTCGATGTCTTTATGCATTGGGTGCAATTTGAGATCTGTTTCCAAAAAAAGCGTCTCATTTCAAAATCCCACCTCTACATTTGCTTTACTTTGTCCTGTTAACAACAGTAACAAAAATAAAACAAAATTAAAAACAACAAAACACCAAAAAATTCCCACCGAAAAACTTTTTCAGGGGATTAAATCATTTGGATTGGACAGAATCATTGATATTTGGACGCTCCTTCAGCCGGAGGAAGAACGGAAGAGACGTGAGTGTCCTCCTTGCTGCGTGGGGTGGACGCAAGCACACAGTGGCGGGGTGGAGGAGAGCGGGCAGGTTCTGAGTCAGTTCCCGTTTGCTCTGGAGGAGCCAGTGTGGCTTCTTCTCATCAGCGGTGGGATGCCAGAGACCTCCTGTTTTCAGAGGCACCGATGGCTCTTTCCAGACCCTTTTCTCAGGAGTCTAAGTTTCTCTGTCACGCTGGCCCCTAGGCCGTCTTCCCCGCCATCTTTCTGTCTGCCCGGGTGACCTCACACACCGAGACTTCTGCATGGGCCCCATGTGATCCTTTCTAATTTTCTGTAGCACTTTCGTTTTTTCATTACTGCACAATTTCGAATCCCTGAGAAGCAGACAAGGATGTCAGCAGGGCTCTTGACCCTGAGTTTGGAGCTGGAGGGGCTATGGCACAGGTCACTGCGCTGACTTGCCCAGGCACCCACGGCAGGTTAGTGATGCCGTCGAGCCTGGACCTGGGTCTCCAGCTCTGAGACCATTCATTTATCATGTGGTCAGTGAGGAGTGCACGTCGGTGCAGCCTGTGTCACCTTGACCCCTACGCCTGTTCCCTCTAGGAAACCTCGTCATTAAAGACAGGTTCATCAGAAGGTGGGTGCACAGAGAGGGCTTCAGTGGCTTCAAGCGGTATGTGACTGCGGCCGAGGACAAGGAGCTGGAAGCCAAGATTGCGGTCGTGGAGAAGTACAACATCCGGATTCCAGAGCTGGTGGAAAGGATAGAGAGATGCCACATAGAGGACTTGGACTTTGCAGGTGAGGGACACGGGGGCTCTTCACTTCCCCCTGGGGGCGGGGGCAGCCCGCCTCTGGTGCCTCTTGCCAGCGTGGACATCATGGGTGACTAGGGGCGGCTGTGTCAGTGGAACAAGGCTGCTGTTCTCCTGTGGCCCCTTTATTTCTGTTCTACTTCCAGCCCGTAGAAGGGGCTCCCGAGTCCCATCTCTGCTACCGGCTGACCCTTGGCAAACCCCCAGCCTCTTCTGGGCCTCTGTCCCCTCGTGCGTAGGAAGCAGGCGGTGGGCAGCCGCCATGAGCTCTGGACTGGAACTCGGCCGTGTTCGCAACACCTGCAACGAATTTCTACTTTCCCCTTGTCTTTTTTTTGTTTCTCCCTTTTTTATTCTGACTGAGGTTTCCTCTTTCCCCCTTTTTCTGCAGAGCCGCACCCAGGCAAGAAAACGTAATTAGCGTTTTGGGAGTGGTGGGAAGTGTAAGCTTTTCACCTCTTTCCTTTCTTTCCCAGTCACCCCCTCATCTGCCCGTCCGCTGTGTTTCTGTTCCAGAGTACATCTTGGGCACTGTGCACAAGGCCAAAGGCCTGGAGTTTGACACTGTGCATGTCCTAGATGATTTCGTGAAAGTGCCTTGTGCTAGGCACAACCTCGCTCAGCTGCCCCACTTCAGAGTCGGTAAGGAGACCGCTGGCGCCTCACTGCAGGGCTGCCTTGCTTTTTCTTGCACGGTGTGGCTCCTTGGAAGGATCCTTCTAGAACAAGAAAATCCTCCTGCTCCTAAATTTGTTGTTTTTAGACTGTGTGTTTAGAAAAACTGAGCCTCCAGGGTCCACCTCCCTCAGGGCTGCTCGGAGGGCAGCTGTGTTTATTGCATCCTGTTTAACCTGCACCGGCTCTTCAGCTGTGGGTTTTTCCCCATCAGACAGAAGCTCTAAAACAGTTTACCTGCTCGCCAAGGTGTTTTCTTTAATTAATTCTCCTTTTTATTAAAGAGGCCCGAAAATCATACAAGGGATTAGTGTAAGCACTCTATCATTTGTCTGCTTTTGTATCAGTTTATACTCAAGGCTACCTGTTAAACTCTAAGCATCTAAGCATCAGTGCTGTTTTGTTTTTTTTTTTTTTTTTTTGTGGTACGTGGGCCTCTCACTGTTGTGGCCTCTCCCGTTGTGGAGCACAGGCTCCGGACGCGCAGGCTCAGCGGCCATGGCTCACGGGCCCAGCCGCTCCGCGGCATGTGGGATCCCCCCGGACTGGGGCACGAACCCGTGTCCCCTGCATCGGCAGGCGGACTCTCAACCACTTGCGCCACCAGGGAAGCCCAGTGTTGTTGTTTTGGTTTTAAGTCTTATAATAAAACCATTTGAAGTTTTCCCACAAACAGACACAAAAGCTCTCTGTTAGTCATGGAGTCAAAGTGTGGGTGTTCTGTGCCCCTAATCTGTTAGAGTTTTGTTTCTTTTCGGAGTTGGTGTTTGTAGGAAAATTTTGCTTATAAAGCCAGCAAATCCTGAGGGTTTTTTGGGGCGATGGGGCGTAGTAAACTTTTTTTTTTTTGGCTGTGTTGGGTCTTCATTGCTGCACGCGCGCTTTGCACACGGGCTTTCTCTAGTTGCGGTGAGCAGGGACTGCTCTTTGTTGTGGTGCATGGGCTTCTCATTGCAGTGGCTTCTCTTGTTGCGGAGCACGGGCTCTAGGCGCACAGGCTTTAGTAGTTGCAGCACGTGGGCTCAGTAATTGCGGCACAGGCTCTAGGGCGTGTGGGCTTCAGTAGTTGCAGCACGTGGGCTCAGTAGTTGCAGCATGTGAGTCCTAGAGCACGTGGGCTTCAGTAGTTGAGGCATGTGGGCTCAGTAGTTGTGGCGCGGGCTCTAGGATGCATGGACTTCAGTAGTTGTGCATGGGTTCAGTAATTGTGGCTTGTGGGCTCTTGAGCACAGGCTCAGTAGTTGTGGTGCATGGGCTTCAGTAGTTATGGCTTGCAGGCTCTTGAGCTCAGGTTCAGTAGGTGTGGCGCATGGGCTTAGTTGCTCCACGGCATGTGGGATCTTCCCGGACCAGGGATAAGACCCGTGTCCCCTGCATTGGCAGGCAGATTCTTAACCACTGCGCCACCAGGGAAGACCCGAATAGTAAACGTTTAGATAAGAATATAAATTTCTGTAAGCGGGCTTCTGTGTTGATATTTTTTTCCCCTTTGCTTTCTTCAGAGTCGTTTTCTGAGGACGAGTGGAATTTACTGTATGTAGCAGTAACTCGCGCCAGGAAGCGTCTCATCATGACCAGGTCACTGGAGAACATCTTGACTTTGGCTGGGGTAAGAGGACAGCACGAGTTAATTTAACAACGTCCGGATTTTACCGGTTTGAATAAGGGATCAGCCAACCCGGGGCCTTCGAGGCTTTTGGTTGGGGGTCTGCATCAGAAGAGAGGGGCTTCTCTTTCTTGGGTGCTTGGAGGCCGATTGCCAGTGGGGGAGGGTCCTTCCTAACCACAGAAACAAAAACCTGGGTTCTTTTCTACGTTCTTTCCTGAGTCAGTTTTAAAAGTTCTTTTTAAAACGCTAACTGCACTCACGTCTTTGGTGAGTTCTCCCTGCTCGGTTAGCGCTCAGCACTCTTCGGGAAGAACAGCAGGAATGTCCTCTGGGTCTGCACGCCCTCCTCCTGCTCCTTGGTCCCTTTTGGACTGGTGGACTCCAGACTTGGACAGAATGTGTCCTGCCAGGGAGAGCGCGTGTTCAGGCACCTGTCCTTGTCACTGGTGAGAAGCAGGAAAGTGTCAGCCCTCCCTCTTTACCCCTCACAGACCAGCCCCCTCCCCCACCCCCTCATTTCCACGTCTTTTCTGCCTTTCAGGGTCTAGAGGATAAGCTGTTCAGTTTTTTCAACGCTGTTGGGTTGAAACTAGAACAGAAATTTGAGCTAATGGTTACTACTTCGTCTGTCTTTCCCTGAAGCAAAGATTCTTAAGCCCGAAACATAAAACTTACACGTAAAAGAGACTGTAAATATTCTTTTTTTTTTTTCCTTTTGGCTGTGCTGCATGGCTTGCAGGATCTTAGTTCCCTGACCAGGGATTGAACCCTGCATTGGAAATCTTAACCACCAGATCGCCAGGGAAGCCCCTATAAATACACTTTTTTCCTTAGCCGTCTCCCAAATGTGTGAGGTTTTGTACAGTAGGAGGATTTAGTCCAAGTGCTGTAGTGCGTGTTCTCTCAGAGGTGAGAACACTGGGAGCCGCGGAATCTCAGCTTTGCTGCTCACGGCTTGGGGCCTGGGCTGGGGGAGATGGGGGGCAGTGGTCCTTTCTAGTAAGCGGTGTCCACAGTCTCAGAGTTGGTAAGTGGTGGTAACACAGAACCCTGATGCTCATAATCGAATATCTGTTGAGTGTCTGATGTGTTCCAAGTGCGTGTCTAGGCCCTGGGGTGTGATAGTGGGCCAGAGAAATTCCTCCCCTCACAGAGCCTGAGTTCTAGGACGAGAGATAGATGGTAAACAAGTTAGCAAATAGCATTTCTCTTCACATTCTTGAGGAAGAGTGTGTCAGCGCTTAAAAGGGAGAAATTGCAGATGAATATGCTGTATGACCTGTCGTGGCAGCAAAAGCTTCCTGTGTGAGACTGATGACCTTGCATTTTTATTGCACTTTTCTCTGAACCCTCTCTGGCACTTGTCTTCCATGCCTCTCTAAGACAGGCCTGTTTGACCATAAGAAGGTTTCTGGAATTTGAAGTCAGCTGCATGCTTCCCCAGCAGCTTTGCTTCGCCTGGGCCTCGCTGTGTGTAACAGCTAATGTGTCAGCGCTTAGAACTGTAAGCCTTTTTCTTTGGCTGCACCCTTGGTGGCACCTGGGTCACCCAGTGGGGTTTCCAGAGATGACTTAGAGCAGAGTGCTGCCATCTGTTTCTGTCAAGGGCCAGACGGTAAATATCTGAGGCTTTGCAGGCCTGCAGTTTCTGCTGCGTCTTCTCAACTCTGCCACCACAGCAAAGAGAGCTGTGGGCCATCTGTTAACAAACGGTGGGCCACGTCCCAATAAAACTTTATTGACAGCAGCGGACGCGGGTCTGGATTTGGCCCCTGGTTGCAGTTTGCTGACTCCTAGTGTAGAGATAAGCATGGCTTTTTTTAACCTCTAAAACCAGTACCCTAGGGAGTGAAGTAGGAGAGTAATTTTTATGTACAAATAATCTGTACCTACTGTGTGAGTTTTTGCATAAACTTTGATCATAAGTAATTTTTTTTAGAACCTGTAGTATGGTTTTCTTGTAGAACCTGTGTTATGGTAGTGGTTAGATCTGTAACGAAAGCAGATTGTCACATCCGTGACTTTTTGGGTTTTTTTTGCGGTATGTGGGCCTTCCACTGTCGCGGCCCCTCCCACTGTGGAGCACAGGCTCTGGACGCACAGGCTCAGCGGCCATGCCTCACAGGCCCAGCTGCTCCGCGGCATGTGGGATCTTCCCGGACCGGGCCACGAAGCCGTGTCCCTTGCATCGGCAGGCGGACTCTCAACCACTGTGCCACCAGGGAAGCCCTCATCTGTGACTTTTAATGGAGGTCTTGTAGAGCAGTGATACTTCACAACATGGGCTACATAAGGAAAATTTTGAGACGTTTTAAAGTTGAGAAAATGGTATATCGAATTTCCGTGTACAAATCACCCATGTGTATATTTGGAGTCCACATCTCTAAAACGCCCTGACCTTTCTCTCGTAACCACGGTCCCATTTTATATCTTATAAAATTTATGGTGATTCCTTATGGGCTCTACTACCCATTCTGCAGTCATACTTTTATGATTATCTCAGAAATGTCTTTTACAGTTGATTTGTTCAAATTAGGACCCAAACGCATGTTTGGTTATAAGGTCTTTTAAGCTTCTTAATTTAGAGCGGCCCAGGACCCCCTGCGTCCTTTCTGACGCTCCTGTCTTTTTGTGGAAACCGAGTTGGTTGTCCCCCAGAACGTCTCCCGTTCTGGGTTTGTTCTGCTGTCCCCCGCCCTGGGCTCCCCATCACTGGAAGTCACTGCAGGGGCATTACTGGATTTGGGGCTAACTGTTCTGGCCAGAATCCTCCATGGGGGGTGGGGTGGGCAGGGGGCTTTGCTTTGTGTTGCATCCCATCAGGAGGCGTGATTTCAGATTCTCTCCCTCTTAGTGATGCTCAGACTGTTTACCTTTTTAGTAGACAGGGCTAGGAAATCCGTATTTTTGAAAAGAAAAATCAACAGTTCTGATTATTATCATACTGATAATTCCAATCGCAATTTTTAATTTAAACTTCTTGTTGTTAAACGTGACACAAATGTACAAAACACACGGGCGGGTGCAACTAGGGGTGAGGTGGGCATCCACCCAGGTCAGGAGAGTGGGTCTGCCAGCTGTCCCCACTGCCTTCCTGGTGGCCTCACAGCCAGCACCCCCACCCCCCCACCCACACCCCCGGGAGTAGCCACCGCCCCAGCTGTGACCACAAGCACTTTCTCACTTTTCCTCAGAGTTTTTTGCCGAGTGTGCACCACAGACAGTGAAAACCTTTTCTTCACCTGCTGTCCTTCTGCTCCCGTTTCGTGAGGCTGCTCTGTGTCCGCACTGTCAGAGCCGGTGGCCAATTACATTTATAAACCTCATCACTTGTGGTTTTCCAGCCCAATCAGATTTAACCTTTAAGGATTTTTACTTCTTTTAAATGCTTGAATATTTTCTCTTACACTGAAAATCTTGGTTCCGAACAGTATTTATTACTTACTTATTTACACTATTCTGTGTATAAAAGTTTTAATGTAATACCAGTATTACTGTTGGCAGAATACTGTATGGAATTTAAGATTTCCTACCATCTCTGTTTCCCCACATTCCACCGAGGATGTGCAGTCAGAAGAGCATGTTTTGAAGGTGCCTGAGATGAGTCTCTCTTTGTGTGGTATGATCACCAGTTTAATTGTAGGCAGATATGTTTCTTTGTCTACACTTCCTGAAAGAATTGCTTTCCTGTTTGATTATCTTTTTTGAATGTATAAAATTTACGTTTTCAAAGTGAAAACTTTGTAACACATGTATCCCCGAGAAGTCTCATTCCCTCCCTGTCTCCTGCACACTTTCTTTCCCTCCATTGTTGATAGCTAGTTTTTACTTATTTTTAAATTTTTGGCTGCGTTGGGTCTTCGTTGCTGTGCACGGGCTTTCTCTAGTTGCGGCGAGCGGGGGCTGCTATTCATTGTGGTGCGCAGGCTTCTCATCGCAGTGGCTTCTCTTGTTGTGGAGCAAGGGCTCTAGGCACGCAGGCTTCAGTGGTTGCAGCACGCGGACTCAGTAGTTGTGGCATGTGGGCCCTAGAGCACGTGGGCTTCAGTAGTTGTGGCATGCGGGCCCTAGGGCACAGGCTCAGTAGTTGTGGCACACGGGCTTAGCTGCCCTGCGGCATGTGGGATCTTCCCAGACCAGGAATTGAAGCCGTGTCCCCTGCATTGGCAGGTGGATTCTTAACCACTGTGCCAACCAGGGAAGTCCCGATAGCTAGTTTTTAAAAATTAGTTTTTGATTTATCCTTCAGTATTTCTTTTTGCAAATATTGGCAGATATGTGTACATATATTCTTCTGTTCTCCTTTTTCACAGAAAGTAGCATTCTGTAAAATTCTGTACCTCACTTTGTCACCGAGAAATAGACATGGAAATCATTCTTTATCAGTTCCTTTTTTTTTAATAACATTTTTTAATAAATCTTTACTGGGGTATAATTGCTTCACAATGTTGTGTTAGTTTCTGCTGTATAACAAAGTGAATCAGCTATATGCACACACATATCCCTATATCCCCTCCCTCTTGCGTCTCCCTCCCACCCTCCCTATCCCACCCCTCTAGGTCATTACAAAGCACCGAGCTGATCTCCATGAGCTGTGCAGCAGCTTCGCACCGGCCATCCATTTTACATTTGGTAGTGTATGTATGTCAGTGCTGCTCGCTGACTGCATCCCAGCTTCCCCTTCCCCCCTGGGTCCTCAATCTGTTCTCAACGTCTGCATCTTTATTCCTGCCCTACCACTAGGTTAATCAGTACCATTTTTCTAGATTCCATATATATGTGTTAGCATACGGTATTTGTTTTTCTCTTTCTGACTTACTTCACTCTGTATGACAGACTCTGGGTCCATCCACCTCACTACAAATAACCCATTTTCGTTCCTTTTTATGGCTGAGTAATATTCCATTGTATATACATGCCACATCTTCTTTATCCATTCGTCTGTCGATGGACATTTAGGTTGTTTCCATGTCCTGGCTATTGTAAATAGTGCTGCAATGAACATTGTGGTACATGTTATCTTTTTGAATTATGGTTTTCTCAGGGCTATATACCCAGTACTAGGATTGCTGGGTCATATGGTAGTTGTTTTTAGTTTTTTTTGTTCTTGTTTTTTTTTTGGCGCTACGTGGGCCTCTCACTGCTGTGGCCTCTCCCGTTGCGGAGCACAGGTTCTGGACGCGCAGGCTCAGCGGCCATGGCCTATGGGCCCAGTCGCTCCGCGGCATGTGGGACCCTCCCAGACCGGGGCATGAACCTGTGTCCCCTACATCGGCAGGCGGACTCTCAACCACTGTGCCACCAGGGAAGCCCTGTTTTTAGTTTTTTAAAGGAGCTGCATACTGTTCTCCATAGTGGCTGTATCAATTTACATTCCCACCAATAGTGCAGGAGGGTTCCCTTTTCTCCACACCCTCTCCAGCATTTATTGTTTCTAGATTTTTTGATGCTGGCTCTTTATCAGTTTCTAAAGCTCTTTCTCCTTTTTACAGCTGAGTAGTATTCACTGTGTCCATTTATCATGATTTATGTAGCTCCTCACTGATGGGTATTGGGTTCTTTCCAATCTTTTGGTTTTAAAACTAATGCCACAATGCATAATCTTATGCACAAGTCATGTTCTGTTTTTGCCAGTGCTTCTTGGGGATACATTTCTATAGTCTAAATTTCTGGGTCAAGGGTAAATGGATATGTCATTTTTCTAGGTATTGCTAAATTCATCACATGGATTTTATACCTTAGAGTCCCACAAGTTATGTATTAGAGTCTAATAGGCTTTTTAAAACTAACTGGAAGCTTATCAGTTGGTCACTGCATATATTTTATGGGGAAAATGAATTTTCTCCATGGAAAAAAGAACACAGACTCTAGAGAAATACTTCCCCCTTACTGAGACTGGGCTGGGAAACATCTGTTGGCCCACAGGGTGGGGGGCTCTGAGGAAGCCCCAGAAATATTGCCCATTTGTTTCTAAGTCTGAAGGACCTTGCGTGAGGACTTCTGCTTTTTCTTTATCGCAGCTGCAATATGAACCAATTTGGGGTCATCCTGTTTCAGAAGTGGCTAAGTCTACCCTCAGCTCATGGGGGATCTTGGAGGTTCTGGAGGGGGAGAGGAGGGTAGTCACTGGAGAAGGTGAAAGCAAGTCGTGCCTGGTGAGGATTTAGAACAAAAGGGAGCCCTTGTTTCCTGCTACCTTATCACCTGTAAGGTGATGAGCCATCCTGGTCTCCCCTGTAACCAAAAGTAGGGCAGGCAGACTCCTTTTTCTCTGACCCCCTTAGAAAATCTAGGTAAACACCTTTTGTTTCTTTAAGTTTTGAGGAAGCGAGGGGATCATTACATTATTGAATTATTAAATGACGTGGAGTTATGCTGGTTGCTCAAAGACGCTTCTCAGCCTCAGCATCTTGGATTCTGAACCCAGCCCTCACGGGTCTCTCCTTAGAACAGGGCCTGCACAGAGTCAACACTCAGTGCGCATTTGTGGGATGAGGGACAGCAGCATCCCCTCCTGTTGAGAGGCTTTGCGGGGCCAATTCTACAGATCCGGGTCAGACTGGGTCCTCCACGTGGGCGCTCTGAGACCTTGGCAAGTTACTCATTGCTCTGTACCTCTGTTTCCTAGTCTGTAATACTGGCAAAACGGCGATCACCACACCTCAGAGGAGACGGTTAGAGAAGGGTTGTGATGAGCTGATGAGATAACTGCATTACAGTCGATTGGGAGAAGCGTCAGGGTCCTCAGAGATGGCTACTTGTCTTTGAGACGTTGACCTCCAGGGGCAGGGGCCGAGGGAGGCCTGGCATTTAGGAGGAGATTAATAATAAGCAGGACATATAATAGTAAATCATAAAACAGGTAAATCTGATTGCATCGAGATGTAAAGCTTCAGTGTGATAAAGTAACAGCTAACATATAGTTAACCCTTAAAAAAACATCTTTCGTGATGCAGTTGTCGTTTTGCCAGTTTTACTGATGAGAAAACTGAGGCACCGAGTAGAATCACCTGCCCAAAGGTGCACTACCCCAAAGTGGGTAGACTGGGCTGTGAACTGAGGTGAGTCTGCAGGGCCTGTGCCCTTCACCGTGCCGGCCGCTGCTTTGCATGCAGTTAAAAGGCCCGTCACGGAGTGGAGGGGACACTTCTCCCATCCGTCCTGCATGTGCTTACTCAGCGCAGCTGTACTCAGCACTGTACTGGGCACAGTGCTGAGGTCGTGGGCATGAGCCAAGCATAACTCTGCCCTCCTTGAGCTTATGTGATCGTGGAAAAGAGGACCCACACAGTCATAAAGAACTGCACATTCCTGAGACACAGGCAACCTAGTGGGTAAATGGGCAAAGAAAGCCCCAGGGGCCAGGGAATCTGTTAAAAAATTTATATTTATGCAGCCTCCTTGATGGTCAGGGAAATGCAACCTAAAATTGTCTGATGGGTGAGAATGAAGAAGTCTGTCCTTTCAGATTCTGGCCAGGATGGTCGGGGGTGGGCACTGGTTCTCAAAGTGTGGTCAGAGGAACCTTCTGGGAACCTTTCACAATACACACTCTACGTGTACTCCGTGCTCTTCTCATAATACTGGGTAGTTACTTGCCCTTTTCCCTCAGTGCTCTCACAAGTGTACAGTGGAGTTTTCCAGAGGCCACATGGCATGTCGTCACCACAGATTGAACCCAGAGGCAGAGATGGGAGCCCAGTTGCCTTCTTTTAAGCCGGACATGAAAGAGATTTGCAAAAATGTATAGCAATGCTACTCTTCTCGTTAAAGTTTTTTTTTTTTTTAAATAAAAACCCTGCAATTATTTGAGCCATTATTTAAGTGTTACAGGCAGTAGAACACAACGCCTAATTGACATATTAGCTGTCCAGTCTGTTTATTTACTTTTATTGAGCTGGTTTGTTTTCATGGTACCCTTTGTTTTTTTTCTTTTTTGGCCACACTGCACGGCATGTGGGATCTTAGTTCCCCAACCAGGGATTGAACCCACGCCCCCTGCATTGAAAGGCAGAGTGTTAACCACTGGACTGCTGGGGAAGTCCCTTGTTAAGGTTTTTTTTAATACAGTTGTTTTTCATAAAAATATACAGGTTAACATATGATAGGTTTATTATGTTACGTTTTAAATGAATTAATAAACATTTTAAAACGTTTGGGACTTCCCTGGTGGTGCAGTGGTTAAGACTCCAGGCTCCCAATGCAGGGGGCCTGGGTTCGATCCCTGGTCAGGGAGCTAGATCCTACATGCATGCCGCAACTAAGAGTTCGCATGCATCAACTAAGGAGCCCATGAGCTGCAACTAAGACCCGGCACAACCAAAAAACAAAAGTTTAAATTTCTAATCAGGTAAACATTAGTAGCTCTAACTCATGGAAGCAATACCTCTTTGGAGCCTTTAATGTTTATTAGTGTAAAGGAGTCCCGAGACCAAAATGTTTGAAAACCACTGCTCTGCAGCAGTGTTTTTCCAACTGTAGATTGCAATTTATTAACGACTTAGGAACCTAGTTAGTGGGTTATGATGATCTTTTAAAAAAAAAAAGGGAAGTGGAGTAAAGTCTAAAGGAGGAATCAGTCCACAGCATGTGAGGTTACATACTATTTTGTGAAACTGATTTCAGTCTTTCATACATTCATGTGTGTGTATGTAGAATTGTAGTGCTGAGTGGATTTCTTGGCATGGATCGGGGTCAGAAAAGGTAGAAAGCCCTGGAGGACCTCATGCATGTGTGGGCGGGAAATCATGTACAAGGATGTTCATTGCTGTGTTGTTGGAAATAATTTGGTAACATCAGTCTCCACACAGAGGGACTGTCTTAATAAAATGTGGGAGAGTGAGATGATTGAATCCTGTACAGCACTTAAAAGAAATGTACTAGGGCTTCCCTGGTGGTGCAGTGGTTGAGAGTCCGCCTGCCGATGCAGGGGACACGGGTTCGTGCCCCGGTCCGGGAAGATCCCACATGCCGCGGAGCGGCTGGGCCTGTGAGCCATGGCCGCTGAGCCTGCGCGTCCAGAGCCTGTGCTCCGCAACGGGAGAGGCCACAACAGTGAGAGGCCCACATACCGCAAAAACAAAAACAAACCAAAAAAACCAAAAAGAAATGTACTAGATGAGAAGCAAACTAACAGTATAACACTTACGTAAATAAATACCTATAAGATGACACCTTATGTTCTTAGAAATATATGTGAAGTGTAAAGCCAGTTTAGAATGGATTGGAAAGGATTCATGCCAGATTCATGATGCTGCTTTCCCCTAGGGAGGGACTTTGATGACAGATGGGCAAAGGGGACTCCAAGAAAATCTCTAATTTTATTTTAGAAAGGATTTCCCACCGTTAGATTGGGAACACTAGTGTTTATTTATTTTCTGTTCTTTCCTAAAGCAGGTAGCCAGATCCTGAAAGAGAGAAAAACCATATAAATCAGAACTTTGGACACGGATTTTGCAAAAACTGGATAAATAGCCAGTTGTAATCCAAAAAAACATGAAATCATAATTATTTTGTCAGCAAGTATTTGCAGTCTTACTGGTATGCCAGAACCTTGTTAGCCTCCTGTGGGGCAGCAGCAGACCAGACCCTGGTCCCTGTTCTCATGGCATTTCCCGTCTGGCATTTGATCTGGGTGCCCATTGTGTGCAGTCGCTGAGCACTTAGCTCTCGGTGTTGTGTGTCTTCCTCACAACAGCTGGGTGAAGTGGGTGCTGGCTTCTGTGCATTTTACAGATGGAGAAACTGGGGTTTAGAGAGGTTGAGTGTTTGCCCCCTAGGACAGCCAAAGACTTGCAAGATGGTAGTGGGCAGGACTGATGTGGGCAGGTCTTTTAAGCTCATCTGGGCTGTAAAGAGAATATACAAGTCATCCTTAATGATTCAGGCACAGGTCAGCCTAAGATAAAATCCAGAAATAGTCCTGAAATATCATTATAGCCAACAGTTTCACATTTGTCCATTAAACCTTTCCTTTTTAAACTGACCATTTTAGCAAGAATCCAGCTAGACTGGGTCCAGCTGTGAGTGTTCTCTTGGAGACGGTGTTACAGGCAGGAGGAAGGTAGAGAAACGGAGGGAAGATGCAGGGGTCAGTGCTCTTCTCATTCCGGGACTTGTGCAAGGTCTACAGAGTGTTGACAGCCCTCAGCTGTTGGGGTGTCCAAGTAGGAAGTGGCAGAGGCATTGCTGTGACTCTTGTCCTCACTCTTTCCTTCCCAGGAGTATTTCTTGCAAGCAGAGCTGACAAGTAATGTTTTGAAGACAGGCGTGGTCCGCTGCTGCGTGGGGCAGTGCAGCAACGCCATCCCCATGGACACCGTGCTCACCATGCGGAAGCTGCCCATCACCTATGTACGTGTCTCGGCCACGACCTCTGCTCTCCGTAGGATTTAGTTCCGTCGTCTTTGTGCCCATCTGGGTTGTGGGTGAGGGAGGTGAAGGGGAAGCTCGTCCGATCCTTCCACGAGGAAGGCCCAGAGGTGTCTGGTGGGCCTCAGTGTCACAGATGCTGGACCCAGTGGGGCCAGGCTGGGTGACCACAGTCTGGGAGGTGGGCTTGTGTGGACACTCAGGTGAGGACAATTTACCTGGGGGCCCAGTTAGGTTTTTCTTGGCTCTTCATCCCTTGCCTTGATACGTTCTGGGGGATTTGATAGAGCAGAGTCCACCCTGGGCACTTGTGCTGGGGGAGGTACGGCCTCAGGGCCACACAGGCGGGTCTGAAAGCATCAGTCATGATGGCAGTGCTGGTGGTGGTTGGTTCACGCTTCTTGGTGGGAAACGCTTGCCCTTCAATTGTTCCCCCTGCTCCCTTTTTCTCATCCCGCCCTGCAGAGCAACAGGAAGGAAAACAAGGGTGGGTACCTGTGCCACTCATGTGCAGAGCAGCGCATTGGGCCGCTGACCTTCCTGACTGCCTCCCCCGAGCAGGTGCGCGCCATGGACCGCACCGTGGAGAACATCGTGCTTCCCCGGCATGAGGCCCTGCTCTTCCTTGTCTTCTGAGGTGCAGGGAGCTCTCTCCTCCGGCCGGGATGCTGGGCAGACTCCTGCCTCCGTGGACGGCGGCATGGGGGGCTCCCTCCCCGAGACCGGACTCACTCACAGAGCATCTTCTGAGGAAGATGAAGCCGACTGGAGCTGGACTTGCCGTGTCTCCACCCCTGGAGGTAGCCAGACCCCACTGCCCCTCCTCCACCCCAGCAGGCCGGGGATGCAGGGGATGGTCTTTTGATAAAAAAAAAAAAAGAGAAAAAAAAAAGAAAAATTATGTATTTAAACTTTTATTACAAGGTTTCGATTAAACAGGCATTGTAGCACTGGCGTTCCACTGTGTGACGGCCCCTGCCTTCAGCCCTGTTGTTTCTGGACTTTCTCCTTTTCTCCTCTTACTCTTTTCAAAGCTCTGTAACTGTTCACAGTGCACACCAAGCAGAGTAGGAGGCTTATTGTCCAGGGTGACAACTAATGCATCAAAAATGAGATTTTTCATGCTGTGGGGAATCACACATGTATAAGACACAGGGTGCGCCTTTGTCATCACGGGGTTCACAGCCTGAACAGGGAGGCAGCGTGACATATAACAAGACAAGTAGAAAGTGACACTAGCTAGACACCTTGTGTTCCCACAGGTAGAACGGAAGAGCAGAAATACCTGAGAGGGAGGCGGAGTAGGCCAGCCACGTTGTGGGGGAGACAGGAGCAGGTGGAGATGGGCAGCTGGTACCTAGGTCACTGCCTGGGGATGCTGGGTGGATGTCGTAATAAAGCTGTTCTTTATAGAGACCAGTGGGAAAACCCACGTTGCTTAGCCGTACATGGATCTGGTTTTTTACATTTTTGCCATGCAGCACTTCAGGGATGCAGATGGCAGGTGAGGGCATTGCCCAGAGAGTTCACCAGCTAGTGTCTGAGCCCAGTCAGCGGAGTGGAGAGCAGACTCCTAGCCTCATTGTTGCGGCCGCCCCTAACCTCTCCCACGTCAGGCCTCTAGTGGAGTTTAGCGAGCAGGCCGGTGAGTAAAGCAAGGGTGCTGTTGGATCGGGCTGGGGTGCTTGGAAAGGGTGAGGGACATGTCTGCATATAGCAGAGGATTCACAGAATGGGCCCTGAAGACAGAGGTGGGACGGGGTGCTTTCATCTGCTCCGCCGGCATGCCTGGCCTCGCCTCGCCTCATTTGGTGCTTTTGGTTAACTCAGAGCAAAACAGCACGTGAAAGGAAATGGTTTGGATTTGGAGGTCACAGTGCTCAGAGTCGTTCAGAAGAGGGGTTTGTGGGGGTGGGTGGCAAGAGGGGCCATGAACACGTTTTCTGGAAATCTGCTTTTACCAACCAGAGAGGAAGCAACTTATTTATTGGGGAGAAGTCATGAATTCTCTAGACCTTCTCAGAGCACCTGATGTGGGGCAGGGCCCTGGTCGCGGGCGCCTGCAGTCAGCCGTGGTCCTGACTCGGAGAGGTGACAGTAAGAGGTGTGATGCGTGTGGGGTGTTTGGAGGCGGGCCGCTCGGGTGTGGGGCAGAGGGCGTCCGGAGAGGGGGCCGCACTGCTGCTCTGGGGCGGGAGGGGTGTCTCTCTCAGAGGTGAGGTCGGAGGACCACCAAAGCGGGTGGTGCTGGAGCTGTTTTTAATAACGGGGTGAGTCGTTAGCTATTAAAGAAGAAAAGAATATTCTAGAAAGAAGGAAAAACATGAAGGTGTTGGTGGTCACGGCACTACCAGGGCAAAATGTCAGCACTAGTATTTTGGTACTTATTTAAAAAATAATAGGATCTAGGAATTGATGCTGGTACTTTATTTTTTAAGTGTTAAGAATTTCTAAAAAATCAGTAAAATCAAATGGTTGGTGTGTTTCAAATAGAAAAACAATTTTTAAATACACAGTAAAAATAGAAATGTTATTTATTTTAGTTTCTTATCAGTAATCAGTTTAAGATAGAAATTCCTATATAAAACTTACAATTTTGTTAAATATACTTATAAAGTTAATTATATTCTATTTATTTTTATTAAAAATTTTTTATTGAAGTGTAGTTGATTTACAATATTATATTAGTTTCAGGTGTACAACATAGTGATTTAATATTTTTATAGATATACTCCGTTTAAAGTTTTTAAAAATGGTTATATTTCCCTGTGCTGTACAATATATCTTTGTTGCTTATCTATTTTATACATAGTAGTTTGCATCTCTTAATCCCATACCCTTATCTATAAGTGTTAAATACCCATTATCACTTGAATAGAAGTGATTAGATGGAAAGAGTAAAAGCATTATTCAAAAATGTAAACTAAATACTACATGAAAATGAAAATCTTTTAGATCTTTTATAAGATATAGTCTTTAAAATATGGGGCTTCCATGATTTCATTTAGTTGTTAATGTATTTTTGTGCACAATTTTCTGTAGAAGTTTGTTTTGTTTTTACACCACGTAAATTGGGAGAAAAAATAATTATAAGCTAGTTCCAAATATTTTTCTTTGGTTCATTAATTTTTAAATAATCCCTCTTATTTGATAACTTAGAGGAGTTCTTTTTTCAGTTGTTTAAGAATGTGCAGTCTACTGATAGCAAGTTCTAGTTTTTTTGTTTCAAAGTTAGGATTTCTGATTTGTCTCTGTCTTTGACTTTGTCATGTATATAGAGGTTCTGATGCAGAGTTACTCATATAAAAACAAATTATGTTATGTCATAATCCATTTGTTTAGAAGGTATTTGAAATAAAATAAAAATTATTCTTGGAATAGAAGTGTTAAAATATCATAGTGCATTGTAGACTATGCATTAGTTTTTCCTTTCACATAATTATTCTCAAAACATATTTCAGATTTTAGATTTTTAAAAAACTAGGTGATAGTAGTTGACCAACCTGAAATATTGGCATAGAGAAATTTTAAAATGTCACAGAACATCAGCACCTGAAATTGCATTCACTAAAGGTATGCCACTGTAGGAAAGGCTTGGGGAAATGAGATGTGTATGGCTGGAGAATGTATATAGTAGGAGCCGGCTAGCGAGGGCCAGGTAACAAAGGGCCCGGGACACGAAGGAGTTTGGGTGGTATCCTCAAAGATTATGAGTCAATGAGAGATTTTAAGACATCAGATTTTGTTTTCAGGAAGAACATTCCAGTTGTAGATTGGAGGATGTTTTAAGAAGGTCAGATCAATTAAGAGGCTCAGAGTTGTGATCTCTGCAAGAAATGACAACCGCTGGGCTGGACCAAGACAGGCAAAATGGGTCTGGTGAGGAAGGGATGGACCTAGGTGAGTGGTCCTCAGAGTGTGGCCCCAGATGAGCAGCGTCAGCATCCCTTGGGAACTTGATAGAAATGCACATTCTGTTCTTCACCCACATCTACTGGATCAGAACCCATGAGACAGCCCAGCAGCTGGCATTTAACCAGCCCTACAGTGATTCTGATACACACTGAATTCTGAGAACTTCTGCTCTCAGGATTAAAAGGTAGAATCAGTAGGACTTAGTGCTTCAGTGGGAGTGGCGAGTCGGTGATAGGAATCCCGATGGAACCCCTGGTCTTCTGGCTTGTTTTCAGGATGGGTGAGGGTACCCATCATTGGGACAGAAAACATAGGATGTGGTAGGTTTGTATAAAAACAGTGATGGGTTTGGTTTTGACATGTTGAGTTTGGGTGCTTATGAGAAACCCAGGTAGATTTGTCCTGGAGGCTATTGGGAAAACAGGTGTGTACATCAGCAGACCTGTTTGGGCTGGGAGCAGAGGGTTTAGAGCTGTCATGTGTAAGTGGTGGGTGAGGTAGATCAGTGTAGGGGTCTCCGAGCTCACCCCAGCATAGGGTCCAGAGAGAAAAGAGCAGAGGACGACGAGGCTTGGGAGGAAAAAGGAAGAGGATTCTGTGAAGGAAGTGACAGCTAGTTCCGAAAGATAGAGCTGCTGCTGAATTCAGGAGAGGAAGGGGTTTAAGCAGGAGTGAGCTTCAGCATCCAGCACTGTCCAGACCGAGGGGAATGAAGGTACAGAGCCAGAGGTGATGGTGTTAGTGCAAAGCCTATTATCTGCTCTACCTTCACCCAAGGTCATCCTTTAAAGAACCTACCCAGGGCCTCAAGAAGTAGCTGACAGGACTCAACATCCTGGATTGTTTTTTTCCTTTTTTAAATGTCCAATTCAATGGTCCTGGATTCTTTTTTATGTAATCATTTTCCTGGTATTATGTTTTCTTGATCTGGAGCCTGTGACAGAAAAGGTAACATTCTAATGAGTGGTTTGGAGCTGCATGAGGAAGGGCCACTGGCTTCCTGGCCTGAGGTGGAGGGACCTCACTGTCCTGTCCTCCCCCTCTGCTCAGCCCGTTTCACATCTCAGCATAACTTACACTATCCCCACTTTGTGTTACCAAATTCTGTATCAGGACACTTGGGGCCATGAGTCCCCCAGACAGAAGCTCTAAAGGGCGTTGAACAGGAAATGTGACAGTTTCGCAGAGGAGGGCGGGCTGTTTCTGGCCTCCCTGCCGTCTCTAGTGTCAGCTTTGCCGCCAGGCTGGCTTCCCCGTGGCAAGCTGCCTGTGTCTTGTCGGGCAGTGTGTCCAGATGCAGCAGTGAGAAGAAAGCCTGTCCTTTGTGTCTCTTGGGAGCAAGGAATCCTTCCCCAGGAGCTTCCCCTCACGTCTCAGTGGTCAGAACAGGGTCACTTGCCCATTCCCAACCCAGCTGCTAGCAGGAGGGTAGCTTAAAATAATCAGGATTTGCTTTCCTGGAGTCTGGAATGAGGTCTGCTTCCTTTGATATACATGATGGTGTGGAAGAGAATTAATATCCCAAAAGTGGGAACTCGTTTGAAAAGGAAGGAGAGGGGCAGGCAACTGCCAGGGCCTGATTGTCCAGTGTACACATCGATGTCGTCCAGGAAACGACTGCAGCATTTCTTAGCATGATAGACACACTCGGGACTGCACATTGTTTTATGTAGTTCTCCCGACAAACCTGGAGGAGCGGATGATGAAGCAGCCTTTAGAGTGATTGATCAGTAGCACATAGAATAGTGCTCGGGTTAAAACAAGTGTGATCTCCAAACCCGTGGTATTTCCAGCACCACCATGTCAACGGAACTAGAACTCCTCAAAAAGCCCACATTTGTCAAAAACAAAGCATCAAAGGCTTTCTGATGTTCTCAGCCATGGCATTCTTCAAACCAAATTTTACTGCCAGTTAAAGTGTAGCTACTGTAATTAGGACTTGGGGTGGCAACTAGAATTCTTTCTTAAGCTCTCCCCCTGGGAAGCCCCCAGGCTAAGGCTCTAAGGCTTCTGGGAACAGACCAGAGACACCGCAGCCACATGCAGCCCAGGCGGCCCTGGACAACTTGGAATTAGAGAAGCTCAGGCGCCTCTGGATCACATTCATCTCAAAGGGGGTTCTGAAGATTACACGCTTGTTTTGTAATTAGTGCTTTTGGCTCTCTGCCCAGAGAAATGAGGAAACAGCCCTGGACAGATAACCATCCAAGTTCATGGTGATGGTGTCCATCAGAAGGGGGCCCTTGGGTAGCACCTGGGACTTGCAAGACCCTAAGATTCTGCTGATTGCACTCAATCCCTGCAAGACCATCGCTCTTTAAGGCTGCTTTCGTTTCTGTTTGTTTATAATAGTCATCAAGCAGTCCTCCCAGGACGAGTTCGTGTCACAGGCCACCCCAGGGGTTGTAAGAGAAGCACGGAGCTCCACAGTCTGCCTTCCACCTCGTCTGTCATGTGAGCCCCACAAGTGGTCTGTCATTCCAACTGCTTCCTCCTCTTCTGAACTTGTCACTTGCTTCCCTCTGTCTTTGCCTGTATCGTTCCCCCTATTTAGAACCCTCCCTGCCTATTTCTATTTATTTAAATCACAACCATACTTCAACTCAAGTCCCATTACATCTAAAATACTCCTCAAGTGTCCAGGCCTTTTAGTGATTTCTTCCCCTCCCGAGCTTAACGTGGTAATATTACTGTGTTCACGCCCCATGTGGCGTTTATATCTGCTAATGTGTGGTATGAAGTTTTTGCTTCGCTTTGTTTTGCTATGTCTCCCCTTTTTTTTGATCAGGCTGTAAGCACCTACAGGGTAAGAACCAGGTCTTCACTTAGCATCTCTAGTGTCTAGAGAGAGAGAGAGAGAAAGAAGCAATTCAGAAAGCACTTTCAAACACCACATTGATCCTCACCTTTGTGAAAAGGACAATGCAGGTGTTGTTATCCCCACTTTAAAGATGGAATGTCGGTCCTTATAGCTTAAGTGACTCTCTCAAGGTGACAGGGCCAGCGAAGGGTAGAGTGCGAGCTTGGCACCCAGGTGGTCCGAGTCCTGTGCTCCTGCCACTGTTTGAGGTACTATTCAGCAAACTCCGCATTTATAGGACACGTAATAAAGGTTACAGGGGCTCAGAGGCGGACGATTTCACACATTTGAGTAGCTAATGAAGGCTCCCTGGAGCAGGTAGATATCGAGCTGGCTCTTGAAAGGTAGGTTGGATGTAGAGAGGATGGCCAAGGCCTGGCAGATAGGTTGACCGTAGACGTCGTGCTTGGCCTGTGGGGACACAGGGAAGCGGTGGGGGGAAAGGTGGAGGAGGCAGCCTGGAGCAAGGCCCTGGATGGCCCTTGTGAGGGCTGTGATTTAGTCGAACAGGCTGCTATGTGATCCTGAGGGTCTGGCTGGCATAATCAGTGAAGCTCTCTTCCTGTGCCCACCGGGGGTAGAACAGGGCCACAGGCTTCCTCTTGCAAGGTGACTCCTCAACCAAGGAAGCAGCGATGCTGCCTTGAAGCAAGCGAGGAGCCACGTTGCCAGGTAAAACGGGCTGCTGCTGAGGACGAGGGAGGGTCCCTGGGGGTAGAGCTGGGAGGCTTGTGAGCCTCCAGATTTCCCCTATATCTTTTTTTTTTATTGGGGTATAGTTGATCTACAATGTTGTGTTAGTTTCAGGTGTACAGCATAGTAAATCTTTATACATATACATATATCCACTCATTTTTAGGTTCTTTTCCCATATAGGTCATTACAGAGTATTGAATAGAGTTCCCTGTGCTATACAGTAGGTCCTTATTAGTTATCTATTTTATATATAGTATTGTGTATATGTCAATCCCCATCTCCCAATTTATCTCCCCTCCACCCCCCACCCCCCACCCCATTTCTTAATTCCAATCCTGGGGCCTCGTCCTCATCCAATCAGTGCTCTGTCTTCCAGCCCTCAGGTCTCTTAAACCTGCCGTGGCTGTAAATTCAGCTAACATGATTCAACACTGTGAAGACTTGAGCTCTTAAGTTGGGTTTCCTCTTGACCTTGCATCTCGAAGGCATGCGATTCAGTGGTTACAGAATCTCTAGGTTTTAGACTGTGGCTTGAAACTTGAATAGAGATTTTAGGGATTTGAACTCGTGTTCTCTTATCTAAATTATTCAATGCCATGAATAGTAGCCACCCGGCTATGGCCTTGGATTTTTCCACCCACAATATTTTAGGCCAGCTGTGGTGCAGCCTCCCGGAGCTGGGCCTTCAGCGGGCCTGCCGTTCTAGGCCACTCCTGGGGAACTAGTTCACTGCCTGCCCTGGGCCACTGGAGTCCCATCTCAGGCTGCTAGCCGAGCTTACGCTGTTTTCTGCCCTCTCTAAGGCAGATAACCATTCAAAACTATTCCTTCTTTCCCTACTTCTCTGTAATTTGCAATACCTGTTACTAGTACCAAATTCCATACTGGTGCGACCTTCTCAGTGACAAGTAATGAAAACTGAATCTGTAACAAGGAAAGAGAAGATGTATTGGAAGAGTGTTGGGGACTCGTAGAATCACAGGATGTTGGAGGATTAGGCTTGGGAAACAGGTAGGAACCACAGCAGTCTGGAGAGCTAGGAAACAGGCAGCCTGACAACGTTGGATGCCCCTGAAGCCTTGCTGGGCGCTGCTCCATCAGTTCTGTTGTGTTCCTTCATCCCATAGTCAACGCTTCTCACCAGGTGAGGGCATCTGATGGGCCTCATGTGGCTCTGGGGCCCACACCTGGTGGGAGTTGGTGGAGGGGATATTGGCCTTTCTGCGTTGTGGGAGGGAGGTTGCCCCACACGGTGGCGGGTCCCCAAATTGGAGAAGAGGGAGTGTTACATCCCAGATAGCTCAAGACCACAAAAGTAGCATGGGTGGATTTTTAGACAGGCCCTTAGGGGAGAACAGTGTGAACCACAATTCCCTCATAAGTGTAGCACCATATATTTATAAATTCTGTGAAAACAGTCACACGTTGAATTCCTCATAGGTTCCCACAGTGTGAGGTGTTGGGGATGCTCTGATCTGAATCAGGCTGCTCTTGCCTTCAAGGAGCACAGTCTTACAGGAAAACAAGCAAACTCAAGAGTCTTATGGGAAAACAAGCAAACTCAAGATTCTCGGCTACGTTCTCAAAATTCTGAGGCCAGAATTGAAGAAAGTGGATTGGGCAATTAGGAGCACGGAGAAACCCTTAAATGTGCCTTTTTGGTCCCTGTTCTCCTACTTCCTAATGTCTAGAGAGGGTTTAAAAAGATGAAAGTCAAAGTCTTATTTATTGATCAAGGAAAATCAAGTTAAGATAAAAAAAGATGATGGGCAATCAGTTTTCTTCATGACAAATGTGGTAGAGCACAGGAAATGAGAGAGGAGGGGAAAATGTGAATTATGTAGGTTTGTAGCCAGCTGGTGACATCATCTGGGCTAAAGACCTAACAGCTGTAGAACTTGCAAATCCCTTTGGGTCCTATGTACCTTGTCCACTAAAAAGTAAAAATAAAAAGATCGACTCTTCTCAGTGCCTGGCAGATACTGACCCCCGATCATTCTCTTCACTCATTTGTCCAACATTTCCTGGATTTATGGAGTGCCAAGAATTGAAAGATAAATGCCACTTCTCTGGTGCCCCTGGGAAGTACTGTGGTATAATCTCCAAAGATGGTTTCCCTTGATTCCTCTCCTCCTTTTTTGTCATCCCCCTCCCCTTGGGGCTGGGTGGCCTGGCGACTTGCTTTGACCAATAAAATGCAACAGGTGTGCCCATCAAGTGTGCCAGCTCCTACCTTTGAGGTGCCTGGTGGCTCTTCTTTCAGCCACCTGTAAGCGGTCTGGCTGTCCCGAGGCCACCATGCTGTGAGGAAGCCCAGGCTAGCCACGTGGAGAGTTGACACAGGGGAGCACTGGGGCCCCAGGCAGTGAGTGAGGCCTTCTTAGACCTTCACCTCAGCCCAGCCACTAACTGAATGCAGCCGAGTTGATGACACAGAGCAGAACTGCCTGGCTGAGCCCAGTCAGCCCCCAGAGACAGTAACAGTGGTGGTGCAGAGCTGCTGTTGGGGTGGCCTGTGATGCGGTGACAGGTAACTGGAGGAGGTAACCGCACACCAGGTCTTTCTGCAGGTTGGCTGGATTGGGGCTTCCGGGTAGGAGAGGGGAAGTGGTAGTTTTTGGAGAACTCTCGCAGGCAGCCTACAGGTGGGGGCAGGTGGGAGGGAGTAGGAAGGGGGTCCTGATGCCACATAAGAGGTGCATCTGAGACCCCCGCATACTGTTTATCTGCCCTTCCAGCATACGTTGTTACGGTTTCCACGTCTATTCCTCACTTCCAGGTCACCTTGTGTCCTCCCAGGCCAAGCCCTCTGGGCGTCAGTCACTATTTGTGTGTAAAAATAGGGGCCAGATGTAGAACTTGAAGCAGTGCTTGGAGCTGTCAAAGAAGGCTAGGGAGATGGGTGCAAAAAGACAAGTGGCTGAGTGCCTCCCAGATCACTTCCTTTGTAGCTTTGCCTGAGAACCTGCTACCCTGTCTCAGAAAATTTGGCCTTACTGTGATTAGGAATCTTTTAGTGTATTGATCTAGCATCTGTTAATGACCTTCAGGGCACTGCATCAGTCTCTGAGAATTCAAAGATGAAAGCACAGTTCTTTTCAAAATGTTCATCACTGCTTGATGGATAAATTCTGAGGCCATGGTATGTTCTGGCATCGTACAGGTTACTTAAACATTTCCCTAGAAGGACTACACCACCTGGTAAGAGAATTCATTTTACCCCTTTAGACTTAAAAAAAAAAAAAGGAAGAAAGAAAAAAGGTCCTGATTGATTGATTGATCTGTCCCCACCCAACCCCTCTTGGTCCTTTTAGACCTCAGCTCCACCCAGCCCTGCTTCTATGTCTAGATCTAATTTTTGTCATATAATTTACCCAGCTTGAACTTGGTTGGTGCCTGGTAGATCGCAGACTTCCGTGCTGGACCTGAACCGGGTGATTCTGCATCTTCAAAACAGCACCCTGCTGCCCCCTAGAGGTCATCATGTCACTCACTCTTCCAAAGATGATGGTGATTTTGAACCATAAATCCTTGAACTATCCCTGTGACTCAGCCCTCTTCCATCCCATAGAAACCTTTCAGATTCCTGGCTCCACTGAACATCTGCTCCTTTTTTTTCCCTGTCTAATTAGTTTTAAAATAACAAGGGTCATACACTTAAAGATTCTTGTAAGAACAAACTGGATCCAGTTAATGGTAAACTCTAGAAACTTAGGGGCAAGCAGCTGAAGAGAGAAGCAAAAAGTTTAGGTAATCAGGCAGGTTCAGGATAATCAAGTACTTAAGGCCAATAGTGAATAGAATGGCCCAGCTCATGTGTTAGCAATGAGTTTTCCTACTTGTTGAAACAGATATTTGCAGATAGTGAAAATGGTGTGGCTCTGAAATCCCCAAAGCAGCCATTTAAAATTCCTCCCCTTCCTTCCTTCACTTTTTTTAAAAAAAAATTTATTTATTTATTTTTGGCTGCGTTGGGTCTTCGTTGCTGTGCGCGGGCTTTCTCTAGTTGTGGCGAGCGGGGGCTACTCTTCGTTACGGTGCGCAGGCTTCTCATTGCGGTGGCTTCTCTTGCGGAGCACGGGCTCTAGGTGCGCAGGCTTCAGTAGTTGTGGCTTGCGAGCTCTAGAGCGCAGGCTCAATAGTCAGGCTTAGTTGCACCGCGGCGTGTGGGATCTTCCCAGACCAGGGCTCGAGCCCGTGTCCCCTGCATTGGGAGGCAGATTCTAAACCACTGTGCTACCAGGGAAGTCCCCCTTCCTTTACTTTTTTTCTTTTTTTTGCGGTACGCGGGCCTCTCACTGTTGTGGCCTCTCCTGTTGCGGAGCACAGGCTCCGGACGCGCAGGCTCAGCGGCCATGGCTCACGGGCCCAGCTGCTCCACGGCATGTGGGATCTTCCCGGACTGGGGCACGAGTCCGTGTCCCCTGCATCGGCAGGCGGACTCTCAACCACTGCGCCACCAGGGAAGCCCTACTTTTGATGAAGCCATCTAAATTCATGACATGAAGAAGTTTATAAGAAATGGTACTTTGAGAGCCGCGGCAGCTTGTGAATTTGTTGCTGTGCCTATGCCCCACCTCCTGTATGCTTGTGCCGTGTGATGGGGCAGCTGACACCTGGTTTATAGACCTACCCCTGCACCTGCCTTGTTCAGACTCTGTTCAGACTCTGGCATTAATTGAGCCGCATGGCCTTGGGCAAGTCACTTCTCTAGGCCTCAGTTTTCCCATCTGTAAAAAGAGGAGGTGGGACCAGGCCCATGATTTTATAAACAAAAGTTATAAGCATCAAAGCATGAAAGAAAAGAACACTGTAGAGAAAGAGACAGTGTGTGCAGCAGGCATGCCTGGGCCACAACCTGACACCCGTTGCTTCTGACGTGGAAATGCTATTAAAAATTCTCCAAAACTGTGATCTGACTCGGATTCAGACAAGGCTTTTTTTTCTCCTTTGCGAAAGAAAAGCTGAACTCAACCATTTGGGACTCTGCATTCCTGATCTCCTTTTTTTATTTGTGGTACATTTCTTGTGATTCTTTCAGTGCATTTTTTTTTGTATTGAAAATAGACATTTTATTTTGTTTATACAAGACACAATTTCAAAATACAAATCTTATAATATGTAGCTATAAAAGACAAGGATATAAATATAAATGCACATCTATAGAAAATGTCACCAAGTGCAGTTTTCTTTCTGAACGTTTAAATCAAGAGGATTCACTGGGCACAATCTCTCTGTTCCCTTTCAATGTGTGCAGAGCACCTAGCTGAGAGAGAGGTTTTAGGAGCTGAAATGCTGGTGTCATCCTCGTAAACATCTCCCAAGCCAGGAGGAGCCTCGTAATTCACTTGGAGCTTCGAGCGTATTTCTTTTCTTTGTAAACTGCAGGTCCGGGTGAGGAATGGGAGAGAGAGTCGAGTGGATAAGCTGTCCTGAATAAATGTCATGATGAAATAAAAGCCCTAATAGGAAGACCTGAGACCTTCATTCTCTCCTGGGAAAGTGTCGACCGCTGGGACTTTGGGGACTGGGCTCTATGCCCCAGGGCAGGGAGCGAGTGTCCGTCCTGAACCCAGAGAACCCACTCATACGGGCAGTGCCTGAGCTGGCCAGTCGGTAAAATGGTACCAGGATGTCTTCTCACCCTGGCGGGCTTTTCCCCGAGGCCGCCGCCCCAAGGCTTCTCTAGGTCCTCTTTGGCTGGAGCAGAGCTAGGCCTTCACTGTGGCCTTTGCTGTCCTCGGTGTCCCCTGGAGCCTCCTAGGTCGTGTGGTTCGTTTTCTGTGCCCTCCCCTCTGGCGTCGGTTCCCCCAGTCCTTGGCACGACCTCCATGCTTTCCATTTCAACACTGGGTATCTGGTAAGCTTGCCTGTAAAGCAGGTAATTCATTTTGAAAAGAGGAGAGATTAGGTCAAAAGATAGTTCATTCTAGGTGTTCAGATGGAGAGCACCTAGATTGCCTCCACTCACAGGTGGTATTTAAATCTTATTTTGGTATTTTAAGCCCTTTGTCCACCAAGGTTTACCAATGCTCTTGGAGTGGCCTCCCATACCTTGCCAATCCTCCCTCTGCTAAAGGTGGTGGTTCAAATGCCGGGCACTGTGGAAGGAGTGAGTCACCAGGAGCCCGGCTAAGCCAGGTGTGACAGTCTTAATAAAAATGGTGTAATGGTTACAAAGCTTTTAAAACAGCTCCTGACATTTACTTAGTTAAGTGTTAAATAAATAAACAAATGTTGGACTTCCCTGGTGGCGCAGTGGTTAAGAATCTGCCTGCCAATCTAGGGGACACGGGTTCGAGCACTGGTCCAGGAAGCTCCCACATGCCGCGGAGCAACTAAGCTGTGCGCCACAAATACTGAGCCTGCACTCTGGAGCCCATGAGTCACAACTACTGAAGCCCGCGTACCGCAACTACTGAAACCCACATGCCTAGAGCCCGTGCTTCGCAACAAGAGAAGCCACCGTAATGAGAAGCCCGTGCTCTGCAACAAAGAGTAGCCCCTGCTCACCTCAACTAGAGAAAGCCCGTGCACAGTAATGAAGACCCAACGCAGCCAAATATAAAGAAATAGATTAGTTAGGGCTTCCCTGGTGGCGCAGTGGTTGAGAGTCCGCCTGCCGATGCAGGGAACACGGGTTCGTGCCCTGGTCCGGGAAGATCCCACATGCCGCGGAGCGGCTGGGCCCGTGAGCCATGGCCTGCAGAGCCTGCGCATCTGGAGCCTGTGCTCCGCAACGGGAGAGGCCACAACAGTGAGAGGCCCGCGTACAGCAAAAAAATAAAAAATAAAGAAAAAGATTAGTTAATTTAAAAAAAACCCAAATATTAATCAGTCCTTGAGAAGCCAAGAGTAGGGGATGCAGAGCATCTTAATTCCACAGTTCCCTGTCTGTCATTGGACATGTGTTTTAGGCCCTGAGTATGTGGGTCTGTGGATTATACAGTCTACTTCCTGAGGATAAGCAACTTTTAGGACATTTTAGAGTAAGCACTTCGAGTTCCTTGGAGTGAGGGCTAAACTGTAAATTAGGACTCTAGGCCAATTTACCAAAAACAATTTTCTAAAAACCAATTTGTTGAATGACAAATCTACCTAAGAACTTATTTGCAAATTATCAGTTTATGGCAAGAATCGACTCACCAGATGCCCAAGTAGTCACACTTACCAGGTTTACCAATTCTTCTTATAGATGTATTTATGATTTTCCATAATATATTGAGTGAATATTGATGTTTTCCTTTTATGAGCATATTTATTGGCCATATATATATCAAATTTACAAATCCCTTTTAAAAATATATTTTAATGTATTCTTAAAAGAGATCGTGTATATATTCTTTTCTAATATAGTCAATGAACATATTCATTATTGGGACTTCCCCAGTGGTCCAGTGGTTAAGATTCTGCCTTCCAATGCAGGAGGCGTGGGTTTGATCCCTGGTCGGGGAGCTAAGATCCCACATTGCTGTGGGGTGCACCCAAAGACTAAAATAAATAATGGAAGGAAATTTAAAAACATATATATTCATTATAATCTCCTAAGAATGTAATTCCAAATACAACATTTTATGTGGAAATTATTTAGTTGTAATGGTATTCTTAAAATCCTTTTAAAAGTCATTTTCTGTTTTGCTAATATTTTAGCACTTGGGGGGATTTTTTGATGAATTTTTGGGTAAAATATCAACCTTACTTTGATTTCTAAACTGTGAGGTTTGTGGCATTTCTTTTGCTTGGGGTGGTATTAACAGCTTTTGAAGATTTGTGTGAAGTTTTTGATGGCTGTTTTTCATTTTGGCTTTACAGTAGCATTTCATGGAATGTTAATTTTATCAAAGTTAGGCTCGAAGGGTGATACAGTCTTTTGTATTGAGATAATATTTAGAAAAAAATATTTTATAACTAGTGACCAAAAGTTTAGTTTCAACACACCTGATATGTCTGGAACAGCCATATCACTATGGAATTCTAAAATACTGGCTACTAACTGATGGAAGTACAAAATCAAGGCTAATATGCCACTTGAGGCTTTTACGAAGGAATAGCAAAAATGCGTAAAGATTAGAAAAATAATAACTGAAATTACAGCAAGTGGCAGAAACAATCTTGCCACTACTGCTGAAATATAGAATTTCAAGTATTAGAAATTCCAAGGCCAACGTGAATGAGCCTATTTATGGGGAAGCATATCTGTATTTAACGAGTACATTCAAGAAGAATACATTCGTGACTGTATCATCAGAATTGCAGATCCATCAGATTGGTTATTTGGAACCTTCTTTCCTTCTGAATCGGCTTTCGGTGAATTGGCCCTGTGTCATCTGTTGGCTTCTGGCTGCCTGGTTCTGACCAGTGGCCTGCAGGCTGCTTTGGAAAGTGAAGGGCGCAGGCCCGACTCAGTGACCGCTCAGCCCCGACACTCCTTTTGGCAAACACAGACAGGGTGCACGGAAGTGCCTGTGTCTACAGCCAGGAAAAGGGGTCTTCCTTGGACAGGGCAGGCCCGGGGTCATCCAGATGCAGCCCTTTTCTTGGGGGAGGAAGCATCTTGTGCGGTGTGAGTCTTCTGTCTACTCACCTTGACCGTATGTAACGTACGTAACGTACCAGAAGACATACCACGCACACTCCACAGAGCACGGCGACTGACGTGGAGATGGCCGCTAGAAAGAGAGCAGAATTGAGTTGGCATTGAGCTTGAAGGCCCGGCAGCAGATTTGTTTCTGAGACTGAAAATTCTTTACAGTTTACATTCCTGCAGCGAGATCCCGATGCCTTCCTAGCCAGCTCACCGTTACTAACAGTTCCCTGAGGTCCAGCTGTTCAGCCTATTCTACGTCTGGGCACAAAGGACACTCCTTTCCCACCAACACTGCCAGTTCAAACCGTCCCCATTCGCATTATCTTTATCCTCGTCCTTCCCGATCAGTGTGGCATGGGTGACTGGGCAGGGACAGGAGTGAGGCCGGAGGAGAAAGTAAGGGCCTCAGCAATCAGAAGCTGGGCGTGAGCATCAGGGCGAGGGCACCAGCACCCCAGGAGGAGAGGAAGCTGCTGCTAAACCCGAAGGTGGGTAAATAGGTCAGGGATCCTCCTCAGTTGTCCCCGCCACAGTGTCCCCCTTTTCTCCACCTTCACAGAATCCTGATTTAGAAACCATAGAAGGCAGTGCCATTTTTCTTCCAATTTCATCTTTACTATGTTTTTTTATTTGCAACTTTTTACGGTGGTGTTAAGAAGGGTGTCATGAGGCAGGTGTTACAGATTAGAAGAGAATAAGGTAACAGCTTAGGAAAAGGGAAACACATGTTTCGTTGGAGTTGAAAGGACCAGCATTGGGAGGGGGACTTGAGGGTGGAGGACCCCAGGCACGATGACTTGAGATTGTTAGGGAGGGTGGGATCTTCACATGGAAGCGAGAGGGCTGAGCCTGAGGGCAAGCTGAACAGAACTGTCTTTAAAACATTTGTATCAATCATAAGCGCCAAGCAGATTTGGCCAGTTTGCCTTACTACTGTGAAATCTCCCTGCAAAAAAATCGCCTATGTGCCCTGTGTGTAAGATGACAGCCCCGAACGTCTGGGGACCCAGGAATCTCACTGTGGACCAGGAGGCACATTCATCTCCTGAATTGTTGAGCTTTTCAGACCTGCACCTATACGGACAGCACACAGCCGTGCGTACAAGGATGAATCACCCATGACGTGGCCTTAAAAATAGAACTTTCCTGAAAAACAGCTAAATATGAGGGGAAATACCCAGATTCTCTGCAGGATAGAAGAGGAAGTGGGTGAAGTTTTTCTCAAGGGCAGTTAGCACGTGTAACAGAAGCTTTGGAGAAGACCGTTTCCTTTGACTCTCTAAGTCCACTACTAGAAATTTATTCTAAGGAAATAGGAAATACATATACAGTATTCACTAAAATATTGTTTAAAATAATTTTTAAAATGTTAATCTAAATCTCTTATCAGTAGAAAATTAAAATGTGGCATACCCACACAATGGAATATTATTCAGCTTTTTAAAACTATGAAATCTACATTTGTTAATGTGGAAAGATGGCTACAATGTCTTAAGTAAAAAAAGATGGTTGACATAAAAACAAAAAAAAATTTCCAGTAAGCCATGTGTGTATCCATACGCACAGAAAAGTCTTGAAGACTATATACCAAAGTATTAGGTAATACTTTAGGATTGTAGATAACCTTATTTTCTTTTTTAAAAAGTTTTTTTTCCTGATATTTTTGCAATGATATTGTAATCAGAAGAGACACTAAAGTTACAGAAACATAACTAGTTGCACCTAAGTAAATAAAAATAAGCATAGAAAAGTTGTTCCAAAAAAAGTAATGGAAAACATGGGAAATTAGTGGAAGTTGTTTTGAGTTTTTAGACTTAACATTAATCATCATTATGACTAAAAGACAAAATTTTTTTATGTGACTCCGTTAAACTATTCCTTCATGTTGACTAATCAGGTTGGCATGCATTTACTGTTCATGGAGAGGTTTATTGGAAAAGGCAAGCTGATGTTAACTGTAGTTCCACTTTCACAATGCTGCTTCGTGTTTCTTATTGAGAATAAAAACTGCAGACTCCAACTCAAGTGAGAAGAGCGCCCCTGAGCCAATGATATAACACAGCAATTTGAATTCAGCCATTTGAACTTGGCCTCTTCCTCAGTTATTTCCAGGCAAATTTAGTAAAGAAACCAGAATCACCAAAACAATAGATTAATATATCAACTGCTACGTTCTCCACCCTTTTGTGTTTCCTAGGGGGCACATGGTTTGGAGAAAAAGGAAAAGAGATTTGGTGAGACAGAGGAAAGAGGGGAGAAAAGGTGGATGATTGCACAGGAGCCCGCAAGGGCCAGGAGCCCCCGCCTTGACTTCAACCTACAGTGATGTTGGGTCTACACTGGGGAAGGCGGCCAAGGTGGCCAGTGGCCACTGTTCAGTGTGGGTGATGAAAGGGTCCTCTGTACCCACAATGAAGTGTCACCTCACGCCGGTCAGAATGGCCATCATCAACAAGTCTACAAATAGCAAGTGCTGGAGAGGGTGCAGGGAAAAGGGAACCCTCCTACACTATTGGTGGGAACGCAAATTGGTGCAGCCACTATGGAGAACAGTCTGGCGGTTCCTAAAAAAACTAAAAACAGAACTACCATATGATCCAGCAATCCCACTCCTGCCTATATGTCTGGAAAAAATGAAAATACTAATTTGAAAATATACGTGCAGCCCAATGTTCATAGCAGCACTATTTTCCAAGCCAAGACATGGAAGCAACCCAAGTGTCCATCCACAAATGAATGGATAAAGAGGTGGTATATATATATACAATGGAATATTGCTCAGCCATAAAAAAAAAATGAAATTCTACCATTTGCAGCAGTGTGGATGGGCCTAGAGAATATTATGCTTAGTGAAATAAGTCAGACAGAGAAAGAGAAAATACTGTATGATATCACATATGTGGAATCTAAAAAAATAATACAAATGAATGTATTTGTAAAACAGGAACAGCCTCACAGAGAAAACAAACTTGTGGTTACCAAAAGAGAGAGGGAAGGGGGAGGGGCAGATTAGGGGTAAGGGATTAACAGATACAAAACATTATACGTAAAATAGATAAACAATAAGGATATACTGCACAGCACAGGGAATTATAACCATTATCTTATAATAACGTAAATGGAGTATAATCTGCAAAATTACTGAATCACTATGCTGTACACCTGAAACTAATGTAATATTGTAAGTCAGCTATACTTCAATTTTAAATGTGTCCTCTGTGAACATCCAGGGAATCGTCATTTCTTGGCAGTCCGTGCAAACTAGTTAAGCCGCGGGGTAGTGTATTTGATGTGCCGTGTGCCTGCATCTGCTGAAGGTAGTTTTGAAGTGAGAATGTCAATTCCTTATTCCTGGGCAGTGGTTTCTGTTTCTTCCAGTACTGAGCACTCTGCTGGGTTCAGAGTGGGTAATCAATAAATACTTAATTGATCAAATTAAACCGTTAACCTTCTGTAAGCTGAAGGACATGTAAAGTGCCATTTGCTTTTTAATGAGAAATTTGCATTTCGTTGAAGCTTAGGACCATATCTGGCACAGGATAGGAACTCAATTTATATTGTTTGAATAGATGAATGACATAATATAGGGGTAGCTCCTGTTAAAGGCTGAGCATATAAACTGCAGCAAATGTATTTCAGCTGTGAGAGATGAGAGGTATAATACAGTCTGAAAGATAAACCCTTTACTCCTCGTGCACTAAGTGAATATGGCAGCGTAATGTGATGCACCAACTCTGGCTTCTACGCCAGTAGCCTGACAGTGAGAAACTACCAACATTAAGATAAATAGTCAAGTTAGAATTCCATAAACGGGGATCATGTAACTTACTAAACAGAGGCACTTCTGAGAGTGAAAGAGGGAGCTGTTGGTGACCATGCTGGGACAGCAGGCATAAGCCAGGTCCGCCCAGCACCCTGGCACTGAGATGCCCTGAGCATAAACACTACCAGGACAAAGGAAAATACTTACCAGTCACAGCTCTGGGATTGTACTGATATGCACCTGCAGAGAAGAGATTGCAGCTCAGTTATTGCCATGGTCCTAAAGGCACTAATTTCTCACTAAGCAAGACAAATCCTGGACAATTTGGCTCCCATCTTAAAGCCTTGAGAGAGTCACGGCTAGCACAACCAGCCTCACTTTAGCACAGAACCAGGGTCATTGATTTGATTGATGTTGGGCCATGCTTAAGAATCAGATACGCTCTTAGAGAAGATGCCGATTACCGAGCGCTCTCCCATCCCACACACTGTGATCCCAGATCAAGGAAAGCTTCCTCTGGCCTCCCATGTCGGGAGGAGGAAGATCTTATTCTGATTCTTGGCAAAGGCTCTGCCATGTGAATTAATACGGGGAGGCTTGTCACATGTAGGAGACAGGCTTTCTCTCCCCACTGAGCTGAGCCAGGGTGGAGCACAGAGAACCAAGGCTGTGGCAGAGAGCAGGAGGCAGAGGGTTGCTCAGTCATCCTGACTTTAGATTGGATGGTGTGATGCGATCGGCTCGCTCAGGATCTGCAACTCAGAAGCAGCCTGTGGGAGCTGCCCTCTCCTCCAGCACGCAAAGCCAGCACTAACCGGGCGGGTCCTGCGAGGCCGAGGGGGTGTGTTCCGGAGCCTTGGCTGTTGTCTGAGCTGGGACTTGGGAGGGCTCATTATTGACTACCCCTGTGGTCCCCGCAGAAGGAGCTTTGGATGGCATCAGCCTGGAGCCTGGTCCAGTAGCCAGCCTTGTGGCCACTGTGGTGTCTGACCTGGAAGTAAAAGCTGGCTCTGCAGGGAAGTGCAAGACATGGACAACGAAAATATTGAGAACAGTGTCTTTTCTTGGCTTTGGAAGAGAGTATACTAACACCGGCTCTCGTGAGCCTGCCCCAGCCAGCCCGCCCCCAGCAAACTCCTCCACGGCTCTGGGGGAAACCCCTTGAGTGGGTAACATTTTCATCCATCTGGAATGGCCAAGGGGCGTTTGAGGACGCTAGAGGATTTATGGTTATTCATCATGGGGCACATAAACTAACCATCCCAAAGATCTGAGTAGAACCAGGCACTAGAGAAGTGTTTACTAGGAGACCCAGCTCAGATAAACAGTGGAACTGTACTGGCCAAAAGACATTGGGATGCTGATTTTAGTTTACTTTTTACATGTTTGCACAAAACATTTGAAATCAGGGGAACCTGAGATTTGCCCTGAGGGATGTGTCCTGGCTTGGCCCCCATTTCGGGGAGGGTGGGCCACCTGCCTTATGTTTAGGTCCTTTACCTCCCCATCCCTCGCTAGCCAACGGCTGCCCCAAAGTGTAAAGTGTGGTGGCACAGCTCCGCTGTTCTCTTTCTGTGAAAAATGGGTCTTCCACTGTGACAGTACGGTGCTTAGGAGCCCAGCCCTGGAGCAGAGGGTGTGCAAGGGTGGCTGTGAGCCCCGCATCCCGGGCTGTCGGGCCATACAGTCGGGCCACTTCCCCACGCTCTCCCAGCCACGTGGGCAGAGCATGGGTGGGCACCCGTGGCCATGGTGCCTGCCTGGGAGATCAATCTCATGTCTGAGGTTTCACTATGCAGCGTCTGCCAAGTGTTTGGGGCATGAAGGCAAGGCTCTGAGAGGCCACCCGAACCAGGTGTGACTTGGACCAAAGGGATTCTGGGTACTCCAGCCCCTTCCTTCCATTTGTCATCAGCTAAGTAACTGGGAGGAAACCTTGCTCCCGCCTCTCCATCCTCCCTTCAGCAGTGGTTCTCAGCCTTGGGCACCTAAGTAAGGGTCCCCAGGAGAGCTTCTAGAACCCTAATTCCCAGATGCTCCCCAGACCACCCAGAGTTCCAAGGAGATTTCAACGAGCATCCACGGTTAAGAACCGGCTCTCCAGGGAGGCAGCCCGAGCAGCACGGTCAACCACAGTGGGATAGCTGTGCCTGGAGGGAAGGGAGGAGACGGGGACCAGGAAAAGCCTCACAGTGGGTAATGGGCGACAGAAAACCAGGAGTCAAGAGAGGGCATTAGAGGATACAGCGCACGTTGTCCCAGGATGTTCAGCCTCCAAGAGCTCGGATTTTCTTAACATCAGGATGGTGCTGAGGAAATTGGGGTAGAGTTTACCTAAGACTCGGTGGAAATGCAGAACCCTGGCAGCTTCGTGCAAGCGTCTGTACTAAAGCAATCACAGGTTATTGGGAGACGGCTCTGCGTGGGTCTCTCCCGGTTCTGCACACCTTGCCAGCAGGGCACTGACGGCCCTTTCTTGACACCGTCTTTTCAAGGATGCTTAGATGGCCTTGGAAGGTGGAGACAGTGCCTCCCCCTGGAACACAAGGCAGACATGTTCATGCCAGCAGTGAAACACTCAGGTTCCTGCTCAGGCTTCCCCTCCAGTGACGTAGGCTGCCTGTACGGTCATCTGTTTAGGCCTGCTTAAGGCATGTGGGGACGAGGGACTTGATGAAACCTGCTGACTGTCCTGTTGCCTGTGGTGCCGGGTAGGAAAGTCCTCCATCTCTGACCCAGGAGGGTCAGGTTTTCTGCCAGCGCCCATGAGACCTGGCAAGGCTGACATGCAAGGCATTCAGAACCTCAGACCCTCCCCCATTCTTGAGGCTACGTTTCTCCCACAAAGTGTGATCTGGCCTATTAAGAGTGGATTTTAAACTCTTATTAATTATGTACCTGTGAAGCCTGGCTATCAAGCTACTTTGGTTTAAAAGGGAAAATGAAACTAATGTCAATCCTCATTCTTGACGTGAATAAGAGGTGTTTGCAGTGGAACCCTGGCAGTGGTCCACGAATCTGAGGGTTCCCTGTGGACCGGATGGCATCAGGGGATGAGAGTCTGGAGAGAGTCTGTGACATTCCTACCTTTTCCAGAAGGGTTGGGGCTGTCTGGCTCTGGGGTCACCCCTGTCGGTGCTGCTGTGGAGGGTGGCCTTTGGTGAGTCAGGGAGGGGTCTCCTAGAGAGAGGATAACCACATGGCATTTATGATCCTGAGGGTGGAACCTGGTGTGGCTTCAGAACTGGATGTAAATAAAAAATAAATATATAAATTTAAAGTGGACACGTCTGGCTCCCTAGGCTAGGCCAGAAGCACAAGAGAGAAACAAGCATCAGTCTGCAGTTCCCATTGCAAACAGACTGCGCACTATTTTTTTCTAGGCTTTCAGAAAGACTGCATAAGTTAAGTATCACGTGTGTTTTATTTTTGGCTGGGATGATAGCAGCGATGTCAACTCAGCTTTATAACGCTGGCTTTTGCGTGGGAAAATAAATGATTACGCGATGGATTGTGTTTGGAACAAGAGGTTGGGGAAAATAATGGAGGCAGCTGTTAGTGGTAAAAGGTGGGGGCTTTGGGGATGAGACCTAAAGGTTCCTCCAGTCTTCGGGTTCTAAAAGTCTACGATTCCAGGCCTCGCCCCCTTCTTTCCTCTCCCGCCTGCAACCCGCCCTGTTCAGTTCGCCATCCTCGATTCATTCACCCAGAGGAATTGGAACTTTGAAGAAACAGTCACTCTCCCTACAGTGGAAAGCCCTCATTTTTGCCCCTGGACTATGGTTCCAGTGGGTCCCCGGACTAGACCGAGGAAGACACCTGTGTTCTCCCAGAAGTTACTGCTCAGACCCGTCCTCACCCAGCTTATCCCTCCAATGGCCCCAGGATGCCGTGGGCGCCATGTTCCCAGCCCAGCTATTCCTCTGCAACAAGCAGAAGGCTCCCTCCTTGCCCGGCCTCTGATGCCTGCATGGTGGCCACGCAGCGGGAGGGGAAGGGATACAGGGCGATCTCAGCGCTACAGATTCAATACAGATTCAAAAAGCCAGAGGGAGTCTGGTTTTTCAAGGAGTTCCCCAGTTGTGAGTTTGCTGTAGAACAGCCCCGCTTGTCTGCTTTGCCCAGAGAGGAGTGGCGAATTTTCACAAATACTACGTGAGAAAGTATCACGGCTGGACATGCACCACGTGTGCAATAAATGTTTGTTAAATCATCATTCTCTTGGAAGATCACAGATTAACCTTTCCTTTTCTAGAGTATGGGGCTTAGTATTCCTGAAAATAGCACTACTGGCTTCCACTCCAAGATTGTTTGACTTCTGGTGTGGTTATCCAGCTGTGGATGGTTAAAAAAAAAGGGATTCTGGAGATCTTTCCTCACACCCAGTCTTGAGCTCTGGCGGGACCCCAGACATGATAACTGGGCCAAGGGGGTCTCTGCTCTGTGGGTCTCCGCGCTGCTCTCCGGGGAGGAGAACGGGGAGTGATTTCCTTGCAGGCTGTCTCCTAGGGAGGAATCGGGAATGCTCTCTGGGAAACAAGCATGCTGTGAGCACACACCTTTGTCTGTAGCCAAATTCTTGCTTCTATCATCTTAAAGTACTGAGGTAATAATAGTTAATATTTACCAGATTTCTCTTAATCCTCCTACAAGCCACAATGTTGACATCAGGTCCATTTTCTAGATTAGGAACAAAGAGATCCAAGACTTTAAGGCCCTCACTCCAGGTCTCACAGATGGTTAAGTGGCAGAGCCAGGACTTGAACCCAGAACTGTGTGACCCCAAAGCCCATGTATTTCCATCTCCCGGAGGTGTGTTTAGAAGCCCATTTGTTTATTTAGTCTCAGTCCTCAACCTAGATGTCAAGGCCACCTCATTCTGCTGCCCACAGTGCAGTCTGCTCTCTGCGTGGCCTTGGCAAAAGGGGCGGAGGGACAGTGCACTTACTGATGCACTTGAGATTGGGAGTGGTCCAGTGGGCGATGTTCACAGTCTTGTTAAACACGCACTCGGTCAGGCTGGAGGTCCCGGCTTTACGCTTGAAGCCAGAGTTACAAACATACCGCTCCCTGGAGTTGAGGTTGTAACTCTTGACCCAGATGTCTGCATGTTTCACAGATGTAGGAGTTGGGCATGTGATGCCTGCAGAAGTGCAGATGAGAGGGGAGAGATGAAGAGATTTCAGCTTGCTCCGAGGGAACACGGGTGGTAGTCAATAACTTTATAGTCGGGGTCTGGATTATCGTAGGGGCCCCTGGGGATACACCTCAGATTCCAAGCATGTGGAAGATGTTGAGGAAGGGCCCCCACTGTCTAGAAGCTGTCCAGAATCTTGCCTCAAGTACCAGCCATTCAGCATAGCTAGATACCAGGGGTCATAAATAGAGACCCCTCTCTCTTGCCCTCCACTCCCATCAGTCTCCAGCCTCAGTATCTCTTAGCCTCTGGATTGCTATCCCTACAAGCCTTTAATCCATTTCCACAAGGCAGCCGGCATCATCTTCAGATGACTTCCAGTTTGATGACTTCACTCTTTCTCAGTTGCCCACTGCTCTTAGAATAAAAACTAAAATCAAGGCTTTGCTGGACCCGGCACTGTCTGCCTCTCCAGCTGCCCTTCCCTCTGGCCACACTGGCCTCTGGTCCCCCCATGCCTCTCACCATGCACCTCCCCCGCCCACTCTTGGCTGGCCATCTCCTGCCACCCTTCTTAGCTTAGTTCAACATCGCTTCCTCAGGAAAGCCCTCCCTCAGCCCCACAATCAGAATAGCTGTTGGCATTAACCACGACCCCGCAGAGTAACCACTGGCCATAGATGAAAGGCTACACCGATGAGGACTGGAAGAATATTAGTCATGTGTATATATTATATACTGTTTTAAATATATGAAATACTTCACAATAAAAACGTGGGGGAGGGAATTTTAAAATACCCTGCCACAAGAAGTCAGAAACCTTGGCTGACCACAGGGCAAGAGAGGGCTAAACCATGCCAAGGGTGGGTATTCAGTGCTTTTGCTGCTAAATGAATGTGAAAAAGGGAGGAGATCCTAGAATTAGGAATTTTCTCCTTCCTCTGGGCAAGTTAGGGCAGCTTAGGGTAAAATTGAAGCCGAGAAGACTTGTGAGGCCATTTGGGAGGATTCTGGACAGGCTTTTGGGAGACAAGACACAAGTCACTCCCAGCAGACTGTGGATGTGACTAAGTGCATGTGAAGTGAAAAATAAGATACGTTTTATCAGAGAATGTTACCAAAAGAAGGTAAGAGCCAGAACTAGAACAATTAAAGTTTTCTTAATAATTGCCCCCTTCTAATTAGTTGGAAGTTGAAAGATTTGAGCAAGATTTAGACCCTACGATTTTCTTTGTATGAAACTTGATGGCTAAAACCAGTGTCCTGGGGTTTGCCCCGTCCTGGACCTTCATTTCATTCCCGAGGCACCTCTCTGTAGACAGATGCTCAGTAGATCAGCAATCAGCTCCATAGTTCGTCTAGTGCTGTTAGCATGACACCTAGTGAAGTCCTTTGTTCTCATATCTGAGTTTGGGAACAGGCTAGGATCAGACAGTGCTAGTCTGAAAATCTGCTGATTTAGCCACCTGAGAGTACTGGGAACAGCCCAACTCCCAAATGGATGAGGTGGGCTCAGTCACCTATTGAGATTGGACAGTGTCCTATCCAGATTAGAGCCTGTGCTACGCCCGGAGGGGGACAGAGTCTGGAAAATGTGACCATCTTCCACAGTTTTGCATGACGTGCTGAGGACGCTGGATTCCAGAACATGAATCTTCATCTGCCTTGGAAAATGTCTCTGTCTTCACCCATGTGTCCTGGTGGTGCTGAGTTCCTTCTACAGCCTTCGAATAAGCCAGTCTTGTTTGATTTACCCCACCAGAACCTGTGCCTGCTTCCTAGAAATCCGAACCTTCCTCTGGTCGGGCAGGATCTGGGGTCAGCTTTGACTAGCCACGGGCCCCCCAAATAGCAGCTTTCACCATCCTTCTCACCTGCTCCCTGTGGACTGGGCTGCCTCTGTCCAGGACCCTAGCTTTCTGGACTAGGGACTGCCCCTCTGCCCAGGTCTTGTCCATCTTCTCCTCCAGAGGGCATCCCCTGGGTTTCCACACTCCCCAGCTGCTGGCCTAGGTTTGGATGTCAGAGAATGACTGCCAGAATCACCAGGACACTTATTCACCTGACTCTCAGCGTCACCACCACCTGGACCCCTTATGCCACATCTTGCTGGCCAGGTGGGCCTCTTTAGATATCAAAATCACAAGGAGCCGTCTCCAGGGACTTCCCTGGCGGTTCAGCGGTTAAGACTTCGCCTTCCAATGCAGGGGGTGCGGGTTCGATCCCTGGTCGGGGAGCTAAGATCCCACTTGCCTCGCAGCCAAAAAACCAAAACATAAAACAGAAGCAATGTTGTAACAAATTCAATAAAGACTTTAAAAATGGTCCACATTAAAAAAAAAACTTAAACAACAAAAAAAGAAGGAGCCAGATTCAGAGTGTGGTTGGAACAATCCACGGTCAAGTGCCCAGCAGCCTGCAGACAGGCCAGCCCACTGCTGGGGCGGCTGTCAGACCCTCCCCTCCTGCTTCAGGCTCTGTCACTGAGGTGTCAGCATCCTCATGCCGGAGCCCACCTGAGCTCGGTGGGTTAGTCACTCCAGGCTTTACTTTGGTCTCCCTAGTCTCAAGAGGGAAAATGGATTGTTTGCTTTTTGTTCTTAATCCAACCCCTGACTCTTCTTTTAAAGCCCCATTGACATCTAATATTAGATTTTTAAAACTATAACATACAGCCTGCCGTCCTTTATCACTCCATCCTGATGGTGACAACGTTCTCTTTTCGCTTGCGGGGCTTCTATAGTGGACTCAAACATTTTCATTTTCTTTTCAATGAGATCATAAGATAATCGTTATTTCAATGTACCAGTTTTCTAAAAGAAAAATTTCCTACTAATTTGTATGAACAAAGTTCATAGTGAAGAGAAGAAATCTGGCTGTTTAGGTTTACTTCCTTCATCTTCCTCTCTCTCCCATCTGGTCTTTGGGTTGTACCTCTTTCGCCTGAATCCCTTCCCAAATGTTTTTATTCGCTGTGTAGTCCTCAAGTTCAGCTTAATCCACTGATTCTAATTTCAAATGATGTTCTTTTAAAAAAATATACTTATTTATTTATTTGGTTGCACCAGGTCTTAGGTGCATCAGGAGGGCTCCTTAGTTGCAGCTCCAGGGCTCCTTTAGTTGTGGCTCACCAGCTTCTTAGTTGCAGCACGTGGTCTCCTTAGTTGAAGCATGCGAACTCTTAGTTGCGGCATACACGTGGGATCTAGTTCCCTGACCAGGGATCGAACCCAGGCCCCCTGCATTGGGAGCGTGGAGTCTTATCCACTGCGCCACCAGGGAAGTCCCTCAAATGATGTTCTGAATCTATTGATCTTTCCTCGGCCACCTTTTTTCAGTCTTCCCTGTTTTCTGTGTTGTTTTCAGATTTGGGATTTTTGTCAGCAAATTGTTCTACATCTTCTAAGTCTTAAAATACTCCCCTCCATTTAGGGCAGTGGCTTTCAACTTTGAGTGTCTGTGGCATTCTCTGAAATCAAACATTTGCGCCCTTCCCACTCAAGGGGATTTAAAACATTGAGACAATGGCGACCGTGCCAGCAAGTTATAAAGAGCCACTGCCACAGCGTAAGGGTATCCACGCTAATGTGTAACTCACTTGGTCATCCTTCAGGGCTGGCTGCTATGTGGGTGGGATAGTTTATTGCGTATAAAAGCACCTAAGTTTATGGTGTATATAATAATTCAGAGTTCTTACAGCCTTCAGTAAATATGCAGTCTTCTTTGTGGTGGTTGACTTCACCTTAGATTCACAGCAGGTAGTACCCCTCCCAGCTCGACACCCCTTCTGCCAAACGTTGTCATTGCTGGTATATTCACTTGAGCAACAGTGAATTTTACACACTGATCAGGAAATGTGCTGTGCACACAGTTGAGGACCTCTGTTTTACAAGGCAAAGCACGCTGGGCCAGATCCTGAGTGAATGAGTAGTGACTTCTTGTAGCATCCGTAGATTTTCCTCCCAAGCCCATTTCTGCTGTTAAACCTGAGGGCAAAGGTCTGAAGTCACTGTCATCCCTCCTTTTCTTCCTGATTCTCTACTGGAACCAGTCATCAGTGAGTAAGACATACTCAACCCAGGGTCCTCACTGTTGGAGGAAGAAGTTACAACTATGGAAATGGGGAGGGGACGACTGGAATGCACCCTGCGGTGCTGGGATAGAATTGGGGTTGTAGGTGTCAGAATGCAATCATAGTGTGTGTGTACACGTCTGTGTATACGTGATTCTGTGTGTACACGTGTGTGCGTACACGCTACCTGTGTCCTCTGACAGTGCCTGGAAGCAATGACATATAAGCAGAAAACACATTTAGTACCAAGATCTTTGTCTCCACTAAAAGGAACCTCAGCTTCTTGGAGAAAAGGCTGACCTGGGGCCGGGAGAGGGAAAGCACAAGGTGAGTGTGGAATATCTGGTACCAGAAAGTAGGGAAGGGCTTAGAGAATGATGGCAACATGTCTAAAGGATTTAGTGGCCAGGTTGAACTGGGTATTGCTGGCCAATCTGGGACAATCTGAGTGTCAAAACATATAATAACAGATTAAGGAATAAAATAAAACAAAACTCAAGTCTGTGCTAATATAAATAAAGGACTAATAACTAAATAGGAGAGAAGAGAAAGCCTTCAGTATAATGCTAACTAATAAATATAGACAGGATGATGGAATAAGAAAAAGGGACAATGGATGCAATAATGAGGGACATAGTATTTACATAGTGTGGCAGATTTGCCCTGCGTCAGTTTAGCTGAGCTGGACACACACGCCCTAAATTCCCCTCCCTGCACGGTGTCCAGTTAGCCTGTGACACAACAAAGATTTTATGTTCAATCTGGAAGGAGGGAAGGAGGGAAGGAGCATCCATGTTCCTTTGCACTTGGGAGACAGGGGCCGCTGCCGCTCACACACTGTCGCTTATCTGCAGGCTCCCTTGGGTGGCCAAACAGCTCCTCCAGCCCCGTGACTCTTTGCTGCAGCTTCTTCCACCTTTGGGCCTTAGGTGTGTATCTTCTGCCATGATGAGGAGCGCCAGCTTTGCTGGACACGCTCCTCGTGGAAGCTGGAGTCTCGGGGGGAAGATGAAAGGCCAACATGGGATCCAGCTTGGCCTCACGGCTCCCAGGTGGCTCTTGCTTCTCCCACTTTATGACCATCTTCCCACTCAGACTGTGGCCTGGAGGCTCCGGCTCCAGACACAGAAGGAACAGCTCACCTAGTTGGTAACCGGCTCCCACAGCTGCACAAGGTGGTTCTGCTCTTCTTAGATTCTTAGGACCACAATCCTGACTGGTACATAGAGTCCTAAAGAATCTTCCCACAATTAGTTACTAGTTACAATGGGGAAAATGGTAACTATATTGGAGAAAGCTGACAAACACCACCTGAGCCAAGTGATCAGAAGTAACATCACCAACACTTGGACAAATAGCTGTCATATCCCTCCTGATCCAATTCATTGACAAGGACACAAGCATCACATCTGTGGTCTCTCTCCCCCAAATCCATAACTGGAATCTAACCACGAGGAAACACCAGATGAACCTAAACTGAGGGACATTCTGAAAAGTAGTTGGCCTGTATTCACGATCAAGAAAGATCAAGAGGGACTTCCCTGGTGGCATGGTGGTTAAGAATCCTCCTGCCAATGCAGGGGACATGGGTTCGAGCCCTGGTACGGGAAGATCCCACATGCCGCGAAGCAGCTAAGCTCGAGTGCCACAACTACTGAGGCCCTCGTGCCTAGAGCCCGTGCTCTGCAACAAGAGAAGCCACTGCAATGAGAAGCCTGTGCACCGCAATGAAGAGTAGCCCCCGCTCGCGGGAACTAGAGAAAGCCCGCACGCAGCAACAAAGACCCAACGCAGCCAAAAAAGAAAAAAAAAAGAAAGGCAAAGGGAATGTTCCAGACTGAAAGAGGCTAAAGAAATGTGACAACTAAATGTGATACATGGTCCTGGATTAGATCCAGAATTAGGAAGAAAACAGCTAAAAAGGACATTAATGGGACAATTGACAAAATTTGAATATTGACTAAGTATTAGATAATAATATTATGTCAAGATTAAATTTCCTAATTTTGATAGTTGTACTATGATTATGTGAGAGTGCTGTTTTTTAGGAAGGTATGTAAGAGAATGTGTTCTTAGGAAACATACTGAAATATATAAGCATAAAGAAGCATAGTGTCACCAACTTAGTTTTAAATGCTTCAGAAGAACGTGCACGTGTATAATAAATGTAGATTTATTTAGAGAGATGGGGGAATGATAAAGCAAATGGGGAAAAATGTAAACAGCTGGCGAATCTGGGTAAAGGATATTCCGAAGGTCTTTGTACTATCTTTTCAACTTCATGGTAAGTTTGAGGTTGTATTGGAATAAATAAGTTAAAAAATAAGTATCCAAAGAAAAACCACCTGATGAGTGGCACTTGGGCCCTTTCTTTGAGATTTCCTGTTGAAGGAAACTCTATGAGCCCTTGACAACTCAGACCAAGATTACCTTTTGGTCAGGAAAATTTTAATTATTTCCCTAATTGTGGTTTTCATGGTGCCGACCTCCCCTCTTTTCTTGTCCTCTCTCCACACCTTTTATTTTATTTATTTATTTATTTAATTTTTTTGCGGTAGCGGGCCTCTCACTGTTGTGGCCTCTCCCTTTGCGGAGCACAGGCTCCGGACGCGCAGGCTCAGCGGCCATGGCTCACGGGCCCAGCCGCTCCGCGGCATGTGGGATCTTCCCGGACCGGGGCACGAACCTGTGTCCCCTGCATCGGCAGGCGGACTCTCAACCACTGCGCCACCAGGGAAGCCCTTGGTTTCATTTTTGAAAGATACTTTTCCTGATTATTAGAATTCTGGCTTGACAGTTTTGTTTTGTTTTGGCACTGTAAAGATGTCACTCCATTTTCTTATGGCTTGCATAGTTTCTGATGAGGTCTACTGTAATTCTTATCTTTGTTCCTTGTGTATAATGTATCTTTATTCTTTTTATCATGATTTTCTCTTTTCAGCAGTTTGAATATGATGTGTCTAGCATGAGGTTTTTGGTTTTTTTTTTTCGCGGGGGGCCATTTATCCTTCTTGGTGTTCTCTGAGTTTCCTGGATATGTGACTGAATATCTTTTATAAATTTGTGGAAATTCTCAACTATTATCTCTTCAAATATTTCTTCTGCTCCATTCTCTTCTGTTTCTGGAATTCTGATTACACATATATTAGACTACTTTCTATTGTACCACAGCTCTTGGATACTCTTCTATGGGTTTTTTTTTTTCTTTCATTTTTTCTCTTTATGTTTCTGTTAGAGTAATTTGTACTGACCTATCTGTAAGTTTACTGATTCTTTTCTTGGCTGTGTGAAGTGTTCTGATAAGCCTGTCAAAGGCTTGCTTCATTTTGTTTTTTAAAAGTTTTCTAACATTTCCATTTGATACTTTCTTATGATTTCCATCTCTCGGCTGAAATTCCCCATTTACTCGTGAATCCTGTCCATCTTTTTCACTTGAGCCTTTAACATATTAATGATAGTTACTTTAACTTCCAGTCTGATAGTTCCAATTTCTGGGTCAACTCTGAGTCTCGTTTACTGCTCTGTCTCTTCATAGTGGGACTGTGCTGTTGTTGCTTTTTGGCATGTCTCATAATTTTTGATTGAACACTGAACTGTGTGTGTAGAACTGAGATAAATAGTATTTATGCCTGAAAATGTGAACACTTCTGCTAAACTGATGATGTGGGGAGGATTGAGTCAATCTAGTCAGCTGTTGAATTGGATTTGGATTTTGTTGTTGCTATGGTTACCTTCAGAACACCATTGGCTTCAAATTCCTCTAGTCTTATCTTTTTTTTTTTTTTTGCAGTACACGGGCCTCTCACCGCTGCGGCCTCTCCCGCTGCGGAGCACAGGCTCCGGACGCGCAGGCCCAGCGGCCATGGCCCACGGGCCCAGCTGCTCCGCGGCATGTGGGATCCTCCCGGACCGGGGTTGGGGGGGATCCTCCCGGACCGGGGCACGAACCCGCGTCCCCTGCATCGGCAGGCGGACTCTCAACCACTGCGCCACCAGGGAAGCCCCTCCTCTAGTCTTATCTTGTGCTTAGGGTGGGGGCTAGAGTGGCAGAAGATTCTTCTCAGTGCTCCCGCTCCACCCTCATCTTTTGTCCTTTTCCATTTATCTAAACCACAGGGGTTGTCTCTCCACACTCTTGCCCACCCCACCTTGAGCAGTTGACTGCTGTGTTTTTTCCTTGGTGCTTGCTTGCCTGGATGTGGTGGCATCAGGAGAAGTTCTCTGTGGTCTTAATCCAGCCTCACTCTTAGGCTGGCCCTGTGTGCTTGGCTCTCAGGGTTGGAGTTTTCAGTTATATTGCTTTTTCCTTTCATGGCAGCCAACCTCTCCCTTGTATCTTTGACAGGTTTTGTGCATTAAAAAACTTCCTTCCTCTCATCCAGCAGCCACAGCAGTGGACCTCCAGTGGTATTTAGTGTAGGATCTTGACACAGGACCAAGTATATGTGGGGTTATTTATGGACTTGATATTCTGTTCCATTGATATATTTGTCTATTTGTTAATCTTGACACCAATACCATGCTGTCTTGATTACTATAGCTTTATAATAAGTCTTAAAGTCAGGTAGTGTAAATCCTCTAACTTTGTTAATTATTTTCAAAGGTGAGTTTGGTTCTTCACTGGGTTATAGAGTCAGTATATCAATTTCTCAGTATATCAATTTCTAACTGGAAAAAAAAAGCCTGCTGAAAGTTTGATTGGAATTGCATTAAATTTATAGATCAAGCTGGTGAAGAACTGACATCTTAATAATATTGAGTCTTCTCAGTATCCATAAACACAATATCTTTCTTGATTTATTTATATCTTCAGTAGTTTATCAGAAGTGTTTTATAGTTTTCAGAGTACTAATCTTGTACATATTTTGTCAGATGTATTCCTAAGTATTTCATATTTTTATTTCAACACAAATGGCATTATTCTTATTTTAATTTCTAATTGTTGCTAGCATTTTGTATACTGATATTTGTAAATTAATTGTGTACTCTGCAACTTTGCTAAACACATTCTAGTAGCATTTTTGTAGATTCCATAGGATTTTCTATGGAGATGGTCCCATAGAAATTTCATGATTCTTGGTTATATTATTTTGGTGGTTGCTTTCGGGTTTATAGCATGTGTCTTTACCTTATCACAGCTTACTCTCAGGTGAAATTATACTACTTCACATATATAGTATAAGAGCCTTAAACAATATACTTTCATTTCTCTCTGCCCAGCCTTTGTGCTATTTTGTAATACATTTTGCTTCTACATATTTTATAAGTACCACAACACATTATTATTATTTTTGCTTTAAACAGTTGTTTACCTATTTTATTGGCTATGGATTTTAATAGATGTTTGCTCTGTATTATTTATCATTTCTGGGTATTTTTTTCAGCAGGAGAGTTTTTCAGAATACCTACTCTATCATTTTGCTAAAAAAGGGAGTCTACTTTCTGTTGTGAACAGTCCTCAAAGAAAGATAAATCCATGAATAATTGATACATGAATCCACAGGGTATTAGTATACTGCAGCCAACCCAATCAGCCACATACTGGCCAGTAACTAACTTTACAAAGCTAGACTCTCTCACAAGTGCATTGGAGATAACACATTTGATTGCATCAATAACCTTTCATTTCAGAGGCCTTAATCACATCTTTTGATACTTCAATTATAATTTCTCTATATATTCTCTCATAACATTGTTCCTTAGATAATCAGTGTAAGCAAGTCTCACCTTGTTTACAATATTGTAAGCTCCTGAAGGGGGGGAATATATTTCTCTGGTGCTCTTACAGCTCTAACTAAGCCCAGTATGTGATGGGTGTTTTCTCAAGTTAGTTACTAGCTTATGAATCTATAGAGTGGAATGGATGAAGTAATGGAAGTGGGAGAAAATGTAAGATTCTGGCATTTTCAAAGCTCTTAAGTAGCAAAAAATATACATAACAAGTCCTATTGATCATTTAAATGAAGTCACCAAAATAGTTGTGTAGGGCCACACCTCTTTCACTTCTCAGAACCTGTGAATCAGACTTTTTTATCAAGTCAGTTTACACAGTCTAGTATGAGTAAGTAGCCCTGGCCTAGTCTTGCATCCAGAGTTCAAGGGTAGCAGGCGCCTCCCAGTCTTCAAGGAAAGTCAGAATCCGTTCGAGTATTTTCTTTCTCTTATTCTATTATTTAAATGCCTACAGAATGCTGACTGCGGTAGGATACAAAGACGTATAGGATATGCTTTCTGCCCTCAAGCTCTTTGTGACTCTGATGTCTCAAAAGCATAAAAGCCTATCTGTGTTCACAGTAATCCATTTTTCCTCATTATTTTTCTGGCTGAAACGCCAGCCAAGCCAACACATTTTTTTCCTATTGGCACTCAGTGTAAGTACCAACCACAGCCAGGTCATGCCCTTAACTCATCAATTCTCTTCTCTCTCAGGCTCATTCACTGAGCTTCTTAATCTACCTTTTGTGTAGTAGGTGGATTCATCACAGTTCAAGTCCTTAAATTATGACTTTTGAAGGCTTGGAAGACTTGAGTGGCTATAGGTTGAAGGGCAAACAAAAAAGGGAAAGAGTGAAATACATTCTATACTTGTAGAACTCAAAAGGAAATCTGCCCCCTCCCCTCTCCATTACTGACGCTGCCTTGCTTCAGGGTTTCATCACCACTTACTGGAACTATTGCAAAAGCCTCCAACTTAGCTTCCTGCCTCCAGACCCTCTTGACTACAGTTTGTTATTCACACTCTTGATAAGAGTAACCCCTTCCACCATGCAACTCCAATAATATCCCCCCACCAGAGCCCTTAATTAGGTCCCTTCCGCACAGAAGAAAAGTAAGTCTTTCCAAGTGGAAACATTCAGGCAACATCAATCATGTGTAACGAGTAACATGGATATGACTCCAAGAGTATATACTAGGGGATTTTATACATGAATTTACTTAGTTACGTACTATTTGGTAAAATCAATTTGGCAGAAGTGATTGAGCTGAATACAAGTTAGTTGAAGTGATGATTTGATTGAAAAAGAATATCCTCAAACATTTCTGCCATTTAAAAAAGACTTTGAGGGCTTTCCCCTTGCCTTTTTTGTTCTTTATAGCTAATTTTCATCCAGTTATTCCTACTCTGTGCTTTTTAGAATATCAGACATTTTGAAACAACCTAAATATCCAACCATTGGAAGGTAACAGAAGCCTACAAATAGCTCTAACAATAAGGAATTGTTTAAACAAGTTGTAAAGGATTATAAATGTATGTATATAATGCACAAATGTTATATGCAGTGACTTTATAGAACCTGATTTTGAGCAATTTGGAACATTTATAAAGCCACAAAAACATTGGCAAACAAGATCGGCTATAATTAATTAAAGATGAATTAGAAAAAAATTCCAAAATTCTAGATCTTTTTTGCATTATTTCTTTTGTAGTTTTATTTATTTCCTTTCATTACAAAAGCAATTCAAATTACGACAGAAAAATAAGAAAAGGCGGACAACTACACACACACAGACACATACACACAGACATAACCTATAATTTTTCTACTCAATGACAACTACTAGATCTTCTAGTAAAAACGGAATCATATGATGCATATATTTGAAAGCAACCCTATTTTATTTATGCAATCCTCCACTGTTGGACATTTAGGTTGATTTCAACAAATCCCATATTTTGTACGTTTAAGTTTTTATCACTTTTTTTGCTATCAGTAGCAGCACAAAGCAATAATGAGATAAAAATGACTTGGAAAAAAAAAGGTTTTAGCAAAACTTCCCAGATTCTGAAAAATGGTTTAAAAAATGTTTAAAGACGTAAGTTTTACAACCACCCCCCAAGCACTACACTAGCACCCTGCACAACAAAACCCAAACTGATGAGCAGGGATATTCATCTTCAAACAAATCATTGCCCTTTCCAGCTGCTTTGGGCAAATCTCCTGCAGCCTTTCAGGTTACGAGGATCTTTAAGAAGCAAATGACCTCCTAGCCGAGATGATGGGTTTCAACTTGCTGTGTCTGTTAGCGCTGAAAACTAACAGGAACAGATCTGAGACTATTATTTACCCAGCTAGTTGTAAGGAATGAGCTGCCCTGTATAATTCCTGACCAGGATCATACTGCCAAGTAGCAAATCTAATCATCCGTATCCACTTCTAAGCTCACTTAAAAACATCAGGCACCCTCTGTTCTGTTAGCTTTTTGTCCATCTTTACACCAATACCACACTGTCCTGATTACTGTAACCTTCTAACTCTCAATATCAGAAGTGTTGATCCTCCAACTCAGTTGTGTTTCAAAGTTGTTTTGGCTATACTAGGTCTTTTGCATCTCCGTGTGGATTTTGGAACCAGTTTGTCAATTTCTATAAGAAAGCCTGCTGGGATTTTGATTTGGGGAGGATTGACAGCTTAACAATATTGATCTGTCCAATGCATGAACATGATATACCTCCGTTTATTTAGATCTCCTTTAATTTCTCTCAGCAGCGGTTTGTGGTTTTCAGTGTACAGGTCTTCCTCATTTTTGTCAGATTTATCCCTACGTATTTCATACTTTTTGATGCTACTGCCAGTGATATTGCTTTTTAAAAAAATTTCAGTTTCCAATTGGTCAGTGCTAATGTCTAGTAATATAATTGATTTTCACGTACGGATGTTTTGTCTACAGCAGCCAGCACATGTATAAACAGCTGATGCTCAAAATAGGTGTGTAAGAGCAATTCAGCAGAGATATCTTTCCAACAAATGGTGCCAGAATGACTGGATATCCACATGCAATAAAACCCAAAACCAAACCAATACAAAACCTTCAAGCCATACTTCACATTATATGAAAACTTAATTCAAAATGAATCACAGACATCAATGTAAAACCTAAGCTATAAAACTTCTAGAAGTAAACACAGAAGAAAACCTTTGTAACCTTAACTTAAGCAAAGGTTTCTTAGATATGACACTGAAAGCACAGTATATAAAAGAAAAAATTAATAAGCTGAACTTCATCCAAATTAAAAATTTCTGGGTTTCCCTGGTGGTGCAGTGGTTAAGAATCCACCTGCCAATGCAGGGGACATGGGACATTCAATCCCTGGTCTGGGAAGATCCCACGTGCCACGAAGCAACGAAGCCTGTGCACCACAACTACTGAGCCTGTGCTCTAGAGCCCACGAGCCACAGCTACTGAGCCCACGTGCCACAACTACTGAAGCCCACGTGCCTAGAGCCTGTGCTCTGCAATGAGAAGCCACCGCAGTGAGAAGCCCGAGCACTGCAAGGAAGGGTAGAGCTCGTGAGCCACAGCTAAAGAAAACCCATGCACAGCAATGAAGACCCAACGCAGCCAAAATTAAATAAATAAATTTATATAAAAAAAATTTCTGCTCTTCGTTAGACGCTTATGAGAATGAAAAGACAAGCCACAGACTCTGAAAAAATATTTGCAAATCATATATCTGATAAAGGACTTGTATCCAGAATATAGAAAGAACTCTCAAAACTCAATTAAATAACTCATTTTTTTTAAAAGGGCAGAATATTTAACTAGACACTTTACCAAAAGAAAATATATTGATGGAAAATAAGCAAAGGAAGAGACGCTCGACATCATTCATTATTTGGAAAATGCAAATTAAAACTATGAGAGACCACTACACATCTATTAGAATGGAACGATTAAAAAGACAGACTGGCCACACACACACACACACACACACACACACACACACACACACACACACACGGGTTTTTTTTGGTAACTGTGAGATGATGATGAATGTGTTAACTAATCTTATTGTAGTAATCATTTCACAATATGCACATATATCAAATCATCATGTCGTACACCTTAAACTTACACAATATTATATACCAATTACATCTATCTCAATAAAGCTGTAAAAAAATTAAAAATTTTAAAAGTTAAACAACAAAAAAAGACTGGCCATACCAAGTGCTGACAAGGATGTGGAGGAAGTGGAACTCTCACCCACCGCTGGTGGGAGTGTAAATGAGTACAATTACTTTGGAAAATAATTTGGCTGTTTCTTTAAAAATTAAACATACACATGTCACGTGATCCAGCCATTCCATTCCTAGCCATTTTCTCTGCCCAAGAGAAACAAAAACCTCTGTCCACATAAAAACCTATATGTGAATGTTCATAACAGCTTGATAGGTGATAGTCAAAAACCGGAGACAACCCCAAAAATGTCCACTATCAAGTGAATGGATTAAAAACCCCTGCAATATCCATGCAGTAGAACAGTGCTAGTAATAAAGAAGAATGGGCTGTTGATACAAGTTACAAGGCTGGAGAATTCTCTGAATAATTACTATGAGTGAAAGGAGCCAAACAAGAAAGAGTACAAACTGCATGATTCCGTTTATATAAAATTCTAGAAAATGCAACAAATCAATAGTGACAGAAAGCAGATCTTTGTTGCCTGGGGCACAGGGCTGGGAGGTCAGGATAAACGCAAAATGTAAGGAAGCTTTTGATAGTGATGGTCATGTTTACTCTCTTGACCGTGGTGATGGTTTCGTGACTATACATTTACCTCTGAACTTGTCAAATTGTGCCTTTAAATGTATACTGTTTATTATCTGTCAGTCGTACCCCCGAGAGAACTGTTTAAGAAAAACTAAGAAACACCGGGAGCCAAAAGATGGCAGCAATGCCTTTGTGGGGTCAGAGAGCTATGCTGGTTGATGAGCTTTAGAGAGCTTGCCTGCAGTGTCATCTGCATTTGTAAGCAGACGGCTCATCTTTGCCGGGTTCTGACTAAAGCTGAATTTCACTTTCACATTGTCCAGTCGAGTTGCCCCAGTGCTCTGGCTGTGCCCCACATCTCCCCAGGGGTCGTGTGGGACACTGGCTAGCCAACTGACTCCATCACCAACATAACTCAGATTCTCAGAAGTTGGGGGAAATGCAAACATAGTCTCAGGAAAATTAAACTTTAGGAAAGCCTTCAGCGCTATGGGTTCACAGCAGGCCAGCCAGCCACAACTGTGGATGGACGCCTCTGATGGAGTAATGGGTAGACTGGCCCGACTGGAGGTAAGTTATTAGGAGTGTTGCCTTAAACATACACACACACACAGATCATGGGATTACTATCTCCTGGAGAGTCCATGGTTGGTCTTTGGGGTCCCAAACCCCAAAATTATATGGAAGTTTTGGAAGTATGTGCATTCAAGTATTTTTCAGAGGAGAGAGTTCGTAGCTTTCATCAGACCCTCAAAGAGCTCCGTGACTGTAACAAGATTAAGGCGCGCCAACGTGGATAAAGCCAGACCCATCTCTCCTTTCTCCTCCCTCTTGTCTAGCTCTCGGGACGAAAATCTACAACCTATAGGACACTCGTTCGAGTCTAACCGGGAAATGACATCTGTGCGACCTAAAGTTCTTCCCGAACACACCCAGCCATCCTCAACTTCGTTCTTCCCCGTTTGCCTGGGACCGCGTACTCCGGGGCGCGCCCCCCACCCCGCGCACTCTCTCGGTTTCCTAGTGCGGAAGAATTTGGAGCTGTTGCCAGGTCCCCCAGGTGTGCAACCTGCCCGACACGTTTTCACTCCTCCGGGACGCACGCAGTCCGTACCCCGTCCTACCACCCCCCCCCCCATATAACCTGCTTTGATCGGAGGGTAGAGACCAATCGTTTTCCCCGGACGGCCCCATCCCCCGGGGGGACTGCCGGCGGATGAACGCGCGCACAGCTTTCCTCGCGGGGCTGATGCGTTTCTCGAAATCGCTGTAAAACTCTCAACTCCGAGCCCGCATTGCAAACCCCGGCTTCTTCCCTTTGCCTCGGAAATTGGGGAAAACGTAGAATGAAAATCCCGACCACTCGCTCCCTGCCTTGAGAGGCCAGGCGAGCCGGGGCGCGGGGCCCTGAGCCGACGGTCCCCGCGTCCCTCCACGTGTCCCCGGCGCGCGGGCGCACACCCTTGTGCTGGGGGCCGACCCCAGCCCGGCTTCCCGCTCCCCGCGCGCTCCCTACCCGGCGTCGCCGGCGGTCCGAGCAGCAGCAGCAGCAGCAGCGCGGGGAGGGCGCCGACTCCGCAGCCCCGGAGCCGCCTCGACATGGCCCGACCTCGGCCGCGCCCCCGCCGGCCTCCTCCCGGGCTCGCCGCGGACGCGACGCCCCGCCGCTCGCGCGCTCAGATGTCCACTGCCCGGGAGCAAGCGGCGGGCGCAGCTCCGAGACCGGCCGCCCCGCGAGCCGCATTCGCTTTCGCTTTTGCTTTAGCCCCCGAGGGCTGGAGAGGTGAGAAGCGGTGACAGACCCGTGACTCAGCATCCCCACCCCCTCCCCTGGAAAAAGACCCTATGACCTCCGCGCCGCCGCCCGGTCCCCGCAACGCCACCGGCAGCGCGGGACGGGGACCCGGACTGTGCCCTGAGGAGGCCCGGGGTCCTCCCCGGCTTTGCCCTTCTCGCCCCTGGTGACCCCAGCAGTCCATTCCGTCGTGTGTCCCCGCGACGAGTGGGAGAAGCTTTCGGGAAGCAGACTAGTTCCCGTAAACACGGCCGGTGGGCGTCACACCTGGCTTCGGCTCCACTCGGTCACCTCGCCTCGCTTGTCTCTGCCTGTTGCTCCGACTTCGAAGGTCCTGGACCAGGAGCTGGCGAACGAGTTGCCGCGCGTCCCGCTGGTCCGGGCCGGTGACGCTGAGTGACAGCGGGGATATCGCCGCGGCGCGGCTGGCCCGGTCACCTGACCGGTGCGCCCAGGCCCAGACAGGGAACGAAGCCCAGGCCGCCTGTCCCGAACCTTGCCTGGCTCCCGGCACCGCCACTTTTCTTACTCCTGCTGCATCTTTCTTCCCCAAGAACATTTAAACTATTTGAAGCGGGCGTGGGAGGAAGGACCGACAGTTATTCACCTCTGTGCCTTAGACGATTCGGCTAGCTGCTGCTTTGCAGGTGGCTTTTTTTCTTTCTTGGGATCTCCAGTTAAGCCTGACATTATTGAGAAGCGAGTGTGCAGTGAGAGAGCTCGGGACGCACAATCAGAAATCCCCAGTTCTGGGAGTGAAATTAGGCAGGATGGGTCGTCTCTGGGCTCGGGTCTCCATCTGTTCTCCAGTGGTAACATCCTGAATAACTCCAGTACAACAGCACAGGCAAGGAATGTCATTGATGCAACCCCCAGACCTTACTCAGTTTTAGTCCGCTTTCCGTGCACTCAGTGGAGCGTGTGTATTCAGTTCTGGGCACTACACATCACATATGTAGGTGTCTGTGACCGCCACTGTCAAGACGGGGAACAGTTATCAAAAGCATCCCTCCCACTACTACTCTTTTAGTCACAGCCACCTTCCACTCTCACCTTCTCCCTAAGCCTTGGCAACCACTGATCTTTTCTCCATCTCTATAATCTTGTCATTTGAATAATGTTATGTAAATGGAATCATACAGTTTGTAACCTGTAGAGGTCAGCTTTGTTCACTCAGTATAATTCCCTCGAGATCCATTCAAGTTGCTGTGTGTCAGTAGTTTGTTCCTTTTTATGAGCAGTACTGATGGTTTCTTCTTTTAGAAACATGTGAATCTCTGCCATCCACACCCAAACAGCCCTGTGCTTTTGTATGTATATTATTTTGCTAGGGCTGCCTTAACAAAGTACCAAGAACTAGGTGGCTTAATGACAGCAGGAATTGGTCCTCTGATCTTCTGGAGGCCAGGAGTCCGAGATCCAGGTGTCTGCAGGGCCATGCTCTCTTGGACGGCACCAGGGGAAGATCCTTCCTTGCTGCTTCTAGCTTCTGGTGTTTGCCGGCAATTCTTGGTGCTCCTGCGTGTGTAGGTGCGTCACTGCAGTTACGTGGCTGGCTTCTCCCTGTGTCTTCACCTCATCTTCCCTCTGTGTCTAAATTTCTCCTTTTTATATGGACACCAGTCGTATTGGATTAGGACCCACCCTAATCCTAATGACCTCATTTTCACGTGGTGACCTCTTAGAGACCCTATTTCCAATAAGGTGACAGTCTGAGTTAGTGGGGGTTAGGACTTCAACATATCTTTTTGGGGTGACACACTTCCACCTGTAACAATATGGTATATTTATTTCTGAGAACAAAGTCCGAGACCTGTTTTCTCAGGCCAAAGGAACTGACCTGGATGCAGAACAGTTGGATCTGGATCCCTGCGGTACAGTGTCCACACCTCAAGGGTGACTCAGATGGGAGCTTGTTTGGGGCCGTCAAATAAGAGGGTCCCTTACAGGGCTGGGGAGCTTGGTCAGCAGCCACCACTCAGGGAAGAGCTGGAGTTGAGGACAGGGCTGTGGGGTCAGGAGAGATGATACCTGGGAGCTGGGTCTTCAGCCATCGGCTGTCCTCTGGAGGGGAGCAGACAGTGAACCCTCAGGATGGGAGGGTAACATGTCACACTGGGCCACCAAGAAGGGGAGGCTATGGATCAAGGCTAATGGATTATTCCCCAACCCATTCTCCTCCTCCTCCTCCTTTAGAATCTTAACTTTTTAAAGTAAGATATAATTCCTATAACAGTAAATTCACCACTTTATAGAGTATAATTCAGTGGTTTTTATTCATGACATTGTATAACTATCACCACTATCGAATTCCAGAATAATTCCATCACCCCAAAAAGAAACCCAGGGCCTGTTAGGAGTTCCTCCCAATTTCCCCCCTTCTTAGTTGCTGGTAACTTCAAATCTACTTTCTTTCCCCATGGATTTGACTATTCTCAATATTTCACAGGAATAGAATCAGACGATATGTCCTTCTGTGTCTGGTTTCTTTCACTCAGTGTAATTTTTTTCAAGGTTCATCCATGTTGTAGGGTGTAGCAGTACTTTATTCCTTTCTATGACTGGATAATATTCCATTAAATAGATATTTCACATTTTGTTTATTCATTCACCAGTTCATGGATATTTGAGCTGCTTCCAACTTTTAGCTGTTAGGAATAATACTGCTATGAACATTCATGTACAGGCTTTTGTGTGAACATATGTTTTCAGTTCTCTCGGGTGTATGCCTAGGAGTGGGATTGTTGGGTCACATGGTAATTCTCAGATTCTTGAAGGACAGCATGAAGACTCGGGGAGCCTTTTAGGAACCAGACACAGCTGGTTCCCAGACTGGGGGCGATCATTCCGCTGCTCACCAAAGGATAGTGTCCTTGGCTTTGGGAGATGCTGACTTAGGAGCTAAGGCAATATAAGCCTGTAGGCATCAGCTCGTGGGCACCTAGCTGCTGCTGTCAACCTGGGGGCACCGAGGCAGTAAAACGAGACAGAGGGACCCAGAGAAAACTAGTCCACTCACAGGAGGAGTTGTGCTGAAGAGCAGAAAGACAAATGTTGACTGTAAGGGGAAGGAATTGCTTCTCAATCCTCAAAGTATAAAAAATACCACATTTTCTTATTTTTGTAAATCTTCCTATCTGGCTCCAAGCTTCCACTTGCCAAGATCAACACAAATCCGATATCGCTCTCGCCCCACCCTCCAAAGGCAAATGGCTGTCTTCCCTTCCCATGGATTTTGCCAGGAAAAATAGAGAGAGGCCTCTGTCACCTCTGTCTTCTTGGTTATTTCTGGGTGGTCGTTGTCCAAACCCACCCTCCGGCCTCTGGTCTCAGCAGACCTACCTGACCCCCTTTTTTGCACAGCCTCACAGACAATCTAGGCAGATTCTTTCAATTAGCCAAGGTCTTTGTCCAGAAAAGACCTATTTGGGTCCACCTCCCTGTTACTCTGCAATCAAATAAACAAACACCAAACAAATACATAATCTGTAAACTGCATCCCTCGGGTGGGAGAACCCCACACTGTAGAATACAAAATCTTGTCTGCTCTTGGGGAAAGTCACCCCTTACTTTCTTCCCTGTGATAAGTAGCAAAAATCTCCAAGAGACCAATCCATTTCTTTCTTTTTTTTTTTTTTTGCGGTACGCGGGCCTCTCACTGTTGTGGCCTCTCCCGTTGCGGAGCACAGGCTCCGGATACGCAGGCTCAGTGGCCATGGCTCATGGGTCCAGCTGCTCTACAGCATGTGGGCTCTTCCCGGACCGAGGCACGAACCCGTGTCCCCTGCATTGGCAGGCGGACTCTCAACCACTGCGCCACCAGGGAAGCCCCCAATCCATTTCTTGATAACTCAGTTATATTCATTTGCAGCCTCATAGCCATAATTTAATCACGTTTAGTTGAAAAATTAAGCGATGAAATGGATTTTGAATCTTAAAGATTTAAACATGTCAGAGTAGTGTGTGTTTAACAACTATTTAAAGTTTATTTTTTAACTCAAAGTTGTTTTGGAACTTTTTTTAATTGAGGTAACATGATTTATAACGTAAGTTTTATTTGTAAAGCATTATATTTCTACTGTCTACCGTACAGCGTGCTCACCACCAAACATTTAGTTTCCCTCTGTCACCATATAGCTGATCCCCTCTACCCATTTTGCCCTCCCCCCATCCCTTCCCCTGTGGTAGCCACTATTCTGTTCTCTGTATCTATGTGTTTGTTTTTGTTTGATTTGGCTTGGAACTTTTACTTTTTAATTGACTTTGAAACCACATTCTCTCCAGTTCTGCATATATGGGAATAACAGGACCCACACCACAAGGTGGTTGTGAAAATCAGACGAGTTAACAAAAGCATTTTGAACAGTGCCCCACATATAACAAATGCTCAATAAGTGTTACATATATGGTACGCAATGTGTAATATATAATATATTGTCCTTTGTAAATTACTTCAGATGATTGTAGAGAAAGTTATCAGCTAAAAATATTAAGTACAAGCTAGGGGTGGAGAAAGGGTTAGGAGAAACGTTATATCTGATACTAAGCCGAGCCAGCTGCCAAGGCGGGGACCAGACATGTGGAGAAGCCGAGCTGATGTAATGGATTAAGAATATGCAGGTTATGACCTGCTGAACGAGGCAGCAGCAGTCACTCACAGGGTGTCGGCAGGCAGCTTTCTCAGCATCCCAGCTCCCGCTTTGGGGAAGCGAAACCCACGGGGGTCGTTTTGATTGAAGGTGAAGTTTCAGTAGACCCACACAGGAAGTAGAGTCATAGACTGATTATTACTTACGGATCGCAGAAGCGAGGGGGCGCAGTGACCCTGGGGAAAATCAGTCCTCCGTCCCAGGTGGCGGCAAGCAGGAGATGGAGAGCAGGGTAGCGAGCACCTGTTATTTACAAGGTGCTTGGGCGAAGGTCACTAACTTTTCACAGACTTCACTGTAAGGCGTTATTTTAAAAGGTGCCCGAGGAAAAGCAAAGCGGGAACTTATGGCGGCATCCTCAATTCAAGTCTTTATCTAAATGTCCAGACTCTGGGTGTGAGTAAGGTTATCATAGTGTAAAATACCTCAGCAGCAACTCAGAAGACAAAGTTGTTTTTCTCAATAGTTTTTTTTTTTCTTTCTCCCTCCTCATCGCACCAAAGCACCAAGAAGATAGACAGGGAGGGCTTCCCTGGTGGCGCAGTGGTTGAGAGTCCGCCTGCCGCTGCAGGGGACACGGGTTCGTGCCCTGGTCTGGGAGGATCCCACATGCCGCGGAGCGGCTGGGCCTGTGAGCCATGGCCGCTGAGCCTGCGCGTCCGGAGCCTGTGCTCCGCAACGGGAGAGGCCACAACAGTGAGAGGCCTGCGTACCGCAAAAACAAAACAAAACAAAACAAAAAAAAGGAGATAGACAGGGAGGCCCCATGAACAGATGGTGAGGATAGAAACTCCATCCTGGGTGGAAGTTCCAACAGCTGGGACCAATATTCCCACTTGTGCTGTCACTTCCTACAGCAAGATAACAGCCAACTAAGATGATAAACTTATAAAGCAAACCTCCCCGAGCTGAATCAGCTTTGTGTTCCACTTTCAGTTACACCAGGAGAATCCCCTACTGACCCTCGTTCACCCAAGATCCCAATTCGGCCTGTCACCCTGGGAGCTCTTCCTTAAATCTGCCCCTCCTCTCCTGCCCCCAGCCCGGCCTCTTCTTCCTCCCTTATCTCATCGCTGGTGAGGAGGGCTTGAAGAAGAGGAACAGCTTTCATGAGCCTCCTGCTTTCTCCTTTGTTCTTTAGTTCATCCATAAATAACTCAGGATAAATCCAAGGAAGAAAGTGACAGAACCTTAGGGTTTTAAAAATGCAAACCCATGATTTATCCTGGAATCTCAAACCCAAATGCCCTTAAGGACCCGAGGGCGGGTTGGTGGGCGTGAGAGGAAGTGAGCTGAAAGCTCTTGCAGACTACGGGACTAGTGTGTGTCCAGTGCCACTAGAGTTTTAATTTTTGAAGAAACATTGGAAATATAGGTCCTTGTGTGATATCTCCTGGTTTGCAAATAGTGACTATTGCTTTAGAAAAAAATGAAAACACCATGCAAGCCCAAGAAAGCCCATTCGTACGCTTTGCAACATCTAATATGTAGTAATCTTTTTATGCAGACAACTACTCAAAGTATTTTGATTCCTCCACTATGCTAGAAATTAGAAATATTAATTTATTGGAATGAGTTTGGTTCACGAATTTTAAAATCTTCGATCTATGACCAATCACAGTAGGTGACCCATGACCTCTTGGAACATTTTGCAAAAGTTTTTTGAGCATGCTCTTTTCTGCAGAAAAGACCCATAACTTTCATTAGTGTTTGTTTCAAAAGGGTCCTTGACCTAAAATATTAAGAATAAAATACCTACAAGTTATAATATTTTATAGACATTGTAATTTTTTTAATGTAAGAACTTATAGATTCTGAGTTGAAAGATAAGGTATTTATGAACCTAAAACTCTTACTGATTTCTTTGGGGTTAGAGTTATTGTTAGTGTCATTTCTTTCTCTCTTTCTTTTTTTTTTTTGCAAAATGATTTCTCCAGATATGTTATAAAAAATGTAAGAAACATCTTAATAGTTGCGAAGATTGGAAATAACCTAAATGTCCATCAACAGGAAAGTACATACAAGTGAATATAATGCAGTTGTAAAAAAGTTCTCTTTCTACAAATGTGGAAAGATCTCCAAGATATATTGTTTAGAAGGCAAATAAGCAAACAATATGCAAAACTATGTATAGTATGCTGCCTTTTATGTCAGAAGGGAGAAAATAAGAATATATTTATATTTTCTAGTAGTAACACACATATTTGATAACACCCTGGGAAAGCACACAAGAAAGCAATAAATGTGCATTCCTATGGAGGTGGTAACTGAATAAATGGGACATGGGATGAAGGGGGGATGCTTCAATGTATACGTTTAGTTTTACCCTTTCTTCCATATTTTTGAAACATCTATTCTTTTAAAAATATTAATTAATTAATTAATTTATTGGCTGCGTCGGGTCTTAGTTGCAGCACGCGAGATCTTCTTTGGGGCATGCGGAATCTGTCATTGCGGCGCACAGGCTCCTCTCTAGTTGTGGTGCGTGGGCTGCAGAGCACGTGGGCTCTGTATTTTGTGGCACGCGGGCTCTCTTGTTGAGGTGCACGAGCTCAGTAGTTGTGGTGCATGGGCTTAGTTGCCCCGCAACATGTGGGATCTTAGTTCCCCGACCAGGGGTGGAACCTGCGTCCCCTGCATTGGAAGGCGGATTCTTGACCACTGGACCACCAGGGAAGACCCATATTATTTATTCTAAAAACTAAATTTAAAAAGTCTCATGACGACCTTAAACATCCTGTTTTCAAACAGGAATTTTTAGCTCATGGGTAATATTAAGAAATTGAAACAAGGCAAGCCAACAGCTTTGATATGGTTTTGCAGGTATACTTTCCAGTGAAAGTTTACTTTGGCCATTTTATTAGGGATACTTCTAGTGTAAAGTATAGTATACTTCTAGTATAAAGTAGCCATTTTAAATAAGAATCCTGAAGTAAACAGGCTTCTAAAATGAGAATGTTTCCAAAATAACTAACCAATAAGAGATTTAAAATCTGGCATTCTGGTAGACCAGAGAGGCTCAATTAGGCAAGATTATTCATCCCTAAAAGATAGTTCATCTCTTTCAGATCGTCTCTTTACACACTATTCCAAAACCAATAGACATTTTTTTTTTGTTTGCTGATGTAGTTGCAAAAAAAACAACAACAACAACAACAAAAAACTGAAAACAGAGGTGTGCTTTATATCTTGTCACTTGATTTAAATGGCCTTAAAAGGAAGGAATGTGTCATTCTTCACCCTTCCTCTTTCTTGCTGGCTGAAATGCAGACATAATGACTGGAGCTCCAGCAGTCATATTGAGCCATGAGGACTCTCAAAACTAGGAGCCACAAGCCACCCATAGAGTAGAGCTAAGATGGAAAGAACCTGGGTCCCTGACACCAGGAGGACCAAAGCAGCTTGGACTGTCTCCCTTTGAATTTGTTGAACCTGAGAGAGAAATAGACATCTACCTTGTTTGTCATTTCTACTTTTGTTTTTTTTCTTACAACTAAACTTATCCTAACAATACACCTAAAAAGAGAAACTATGTTCCAGATAGGCTTGGGTTTTTTCCCTTATAGATTTTCTTTTCATTAGCCCTGGTATTTTCATTTCCTGATACAAGGAAAAACATTTAGTATACTCTTTATTTTCATCAATTTTGAGATACTATTAAGCCTATTTTGACATCTTCATTACCCTTTTGTGATTTAAAATAAATTTTATTATATTTCATTTATAAAAAACAAAATTATGTTGTATTTTTAAAGAAAAAAGAGTCTGTTATTATTATACATTAACTTAATCAAGTTTATAATATAACTAAAAGAACATTGATAAGGTTATAAGATGTGTAAGATTATTCTAATTATTCTCTTATCATCTGAGCCTTCAACAAGTTGTAGTAGTAACATCAAAGATCACTGATCACAGATCACCATAACAAATATAATAATAAGGAAAAGATTGAAATATTGTGAGAATTACCAAAATGGGACACAGAGATGTGAAGTGAGCAAATTGTTGGAAAATGACACCAATAGACTTGCTCGATGCAGGATTGCCACAAACCTTCAATTTGTAAGAAACACGATATCTGCAAAATGCAATAAAATGAAGTGCAATAAATTGAGGTCTGCCTGTAGAGCTGATAGAACATGCATGCTCATTTCTGGGTATAAATATTGTTTACCTCAGTCTCTATTATTCTTGTACACACAAAATTTAACATTTAATCCAAATGACATCCCCCCAAAACAAAATGAAATGAGATAAAATAGTCAACAGAGCTAGACACAGAGATGGTGCAGATGTTGAAACTATCAGAAACTTTAAAATAACTATAATTAATATATTAAGAGTGTATAGTGGAAAAAGTGGACAACATGCATGATGGGGAATTTGACCAGATAGATGAATACTCTAAAAAAGAGTTAAAGAAAAATGCTGGAAATGAACACCATTTCTTTATGGACTAAATTGTGACCTTCCCTCCTTCTCCCCAAATTCATATGTTGTAGCCCTAACCCCCAATGTGGCTGCATTTGGAGATAAGGCCTGCCCTAGCAGACGAATAAGACCATGATATCAGACATGAAGAATTCCTTCAACAGGCTTATTAGCAGAGGGAAGAATCAGTTAACTTGAGGAAAGGACAATAGAAATTATCCACACTGAAACATGAGTGAAAAGGGAAGACAAAAAATACCAGCATCCAGGAACTTTGGTATGATATGAAATGGTCTAACATATGTGTTACTGAGTCCTAGAAGGATGAGAGACAGGAAGATAGAAGAGATAAAAGCTGAGATTTTCCCAAAGTGCATGAAAAACAACAAATTCCAGATCCAGGAATCTCAAAGCACCCTGGTCAAGATAAATACAAATAAAAACACAATTAGCACATCATTATCAGACTGCTGAAAATCAGTGATAAGGTGGAAAATCTTAAAAACAGCCAGAATGAAATAATCGGTAAGGAAGATATTACATTCTGAAGACTTCACATCAGGCACTGTGCAAACCAGAAGATGATAGAGTGACATCATTAAGAAACTGAAAGAAGGGATTCCCTGGCAGTCCAGTTGTTAGGACACCGCACTTCCACTGCAGGGGGCATGGGTTCAATCCCTGGTGGGGGAACTAAGATCCCACAAGACACGTGTCATGGTCAAAAAAAAAAAAAAACTGAAAGAAGAAAAAGTCAGCCTAGAACTCAGTGAAAATCTCTCACACAAATGAAAGAAAAATAGTGGTTTTTTGGCAAGTAGATGCCAAGAGAATGTATCACCCATAGACCTTCACTACAGGAGATGTTAAAGTAAATTATTCAGGCAGAAAGAATATGAGACTAGAAAGAAGTCTGTATCTACACAAAGGAATGAAGAGTACTGGAAATGGTAAGAATGTGGACAAATATTGAAAAGTTTTTTCTTATTTTTAATCTCTTAAATGGATAATTGACTCTCTAAAGCAAAAACAGTAACAATGTACTATGGGAATTATAACATATGTAGAAGTAAAATGCATTTCAACAATAGCAAAAAGGATGGGAGAGAGGAATTGGAAATGTACTGCTGAAAGATTATTACACTTAAAGTGAAGTGCTAAATTATTATTTAAAGATAGACTATGACAAGTAGAAAATGTATATTCTTTAGAGCAACCACACATACACAAAAGGTATAGATAATAAACAATAGTGGAATGGAATGGAATCATTAAAAAAATAATCAAAAAAACCCAGGAAATGAGAAAAAAAAGTAACAAGGAATAAACGGGACAAATAGAAAACACATAGCAAGATGATAGATTTAAACTCAACCATATCAACAATTAAATATAAATGGTTTAAGTAACCCAATAAATTAGAGAGATTGTCAGATTGGATTTAAAAAGCAAAACCAACTATATACCATAAGAAACCCAGTTTAGGGCTTCCCTGGTGGCGCAGTGGTTGAGAGTCCGCCTGCCGATGCAGGGGACACGGGTTCGGGCCCCGGTCCGGGAAGATCCCACATGCCGCGGAGCGGCTGGGCCCGTGAGCCATGGCCGCTGAGCCTGCGCGTCCGGAGCCTATGCTCTGCAACGGGAGAGGCCACAACAGTGAGAGGCCCGCATACCGCAAAAAAGAAAAAAAAAAAGAAAAAAAAAAAAGAAACCCAGTTTAAATATAAAAAGAAATAGGGTAAAACAATGGAAAAAGATATGCTATGTTAATACTAATCAAAAGAAAACTGGGGCTATATTAATTCAAAGTACACTTTGGACAAAGAACATTACCAGGTATAAAGAATATTAAATAAAGAATAATCCTAGGATAAAGAGGAACATCATATACTAACAGGATAAATTAATCAAGAAGACATTGCAGGGTTTCTCTGGTGGCGCAGTGGTTAAGAATCCGCCTGCCAATGCAGGGGACACGGGTTTGAGTCCTGGTCCGGGAAGATCGCACATGCCACAGAGCAACTAAGCCCGCGAGCCACAACTACTGAAGCCCGCGCGCCTAAAGCCCGTGCACCACAACAAGAGAAGCCACCGCAATGAGAAGCCCGTGCACCACAACGAAGAGTAGCCCCTGCTCACCGCAACTAGAGAAAGCCCGCGTGCAGCAACAAAGACCCAACACAGCCAAAAATAAATAAATAAATTTATATTAAAAAAAGAAGACATTGCAAAAAACTTTCAACAAAATGAGTATAGAGGGAACATACCTCAACATAATAAAGGTCATATACGACAAACACACAGCTAACATCATACTCAACTGTGAAAAGCTGAAAGCATTCCTCTAAGATCAGGAACAAGACAAGGATGCCCACTCTCACCACTTTTATTAAACATACTATTGGAAGCCCTAGCCACAGCAATCAGACAAAACAAAGAAAGAAAAGGAATCCAAATTGGAAAGGAAGAAGTAAAACTGTCACTGTTTGCAGAAGATCAAAACAGATGAACAAGAGATGAAAAGATGAAGATTTGAATTTCAATATGATAAAAATTTATCAATTAAATTTTTTTTTCTTTATGGTTACAAGGGTTTTTTGGGGGTTTTTTTGTTTTTTTTTTGAATTTCTTTTAAAGAAATTCTTTGGGGACTTACCTGGTGGTCCAATGGTTAAGACTCCATGCTTCCAGTGCAGGGGGCGTGGGTTCAATCCTTGGTCAGGGAACTAAGATTCCGCATGCTTTGCAGTGTGGCCAAAAAATAAAAAAAATAAGAAATTCCTTCCTCAAAGTCAGAAAGATATTAATCTTTATTTTCTTATAAAAAGTTTAAAGTTCAGCTTTTGACCACTAAGTCCTTACTTAATCCATCTGGAGTTAACTTATTTGCGTGCTATGAAATAGAGATCTAATTTCATTTTTTTTTATATGGAAAACACACTTTTTCTAGCTTTGTTTATTGAATAGTCCCTCTGCCATGCTACCTCCTTCATCATTCCCAAGTTTAACTCTCCATAAATAAACTCTTCCAAGAAAGGTGTGTCTCCACGGGATCAAGAAGGACAACATCTCTGGTGAAATATACTGGGTGACTCAGATGAACACCGACTTTACTTCAAGTCATCCCAAACAAGAAAAAGCCAAAGTGTATGCATTTGTCAATAAATAAATATATACACACATTTATACTGGGGGTGAAATGATAAAGAAAATGTGATGACTGATAGGTGTCCATGAAATATAGAACTTTCTTGCAGTTTTGAAAAACTTCACCTTCATCTTTGATGAGAGGTCCAGGGATGCATGCAAGCAAGAGCAATCCTGGATTCCTTATGAGCCATGGAGAACAAGATTTAACCTTCCTTTCCACCTGAGAAAGTAGAGGGAACAGGGCTCAGATTCTGGCAGTGGGTAAAGAAATATACTCTCAACCAGACGTGTTCGTTCCTGATGAATGTTCGGTTGCAATTCCTCAAATCAGTCTGTGAAATCAGAAAGATTGTTTCCAAGACCACCTGGAAGAACTAACAAGAATATATTTCTCTTTTCATTCACATAGGATCCAGATTAATTGTAGAAAACTTAATCCAAATAGCAAGAATAGGAACTGAAATAATCATTAGGGCCCTGAGGAAACGCTCCTATTATTGAAGTGGACTCCATGATGGTTCTGCTAGGGCTCTGCTCCAGGGGAAGTGCTGGGTGTCATATTGAGATGCCCTAGTGCTATGGTGCTCTGCGGAGCCTATAGGGCTTGAAGTCAGGCTGCTGGAGTTTGAGTTTTCCTGCACACGAACCTCCCTCTGCCTCCCTTTTCTCATCTGCAAGGTGGGAACAGAAGTGGGGTTGTTTGGGGTACAGTGAGATTCCAGGTAGGGTCCTAGCCTAGGGTCTGACCTCTTTCAGCAGCTCATTATTATTACTATTAGTCTCATTATTACTCTTAGTAATAGTAGTAGTAATTATTATTCGGCATTTTAATGATGTCTAGCTGACTTGGGTTTTCATGGGCAAAGCTTATAAATCGGACATTTTCTGTGCCCAGTTAGGGTTCATGCTTATCTGCTTCATTTTAATCCACAGCAACATGCCGTTAACCTCTGATTTCTTGAGCCTGGACCTAATCTGGAAGGTCAGAGCCATATTTTAAGGTAATTTCATGCTAGTTACTATGGGACTCCTGAGTTTATGAAAGAAAGCATGCTTGGGTTTGTACTTGCATCAGATCCTACATGACTTCATGGGGAGATTTGGTTTTAAGGGTCATTGAGAGCAGATTGGGCCATAGCCTTTATCTCTTTTTTCAGGTATAAAAATGAAATAACGAGAAAATAAAACACAACAAATTACATATTTTTGAATAGTCTTCAGATAACACAGCTGTCTCTTAAAACTTCAGTCCACAGCTCCTCTCTTATTTATTGGCCAAAGCAAGTCACAGAGCCGTGCCTGAGTTTAAGAGGGTGGTCGAGGGAACCTCCTGCATGGTGGAGCGCTGAATATTTGTGAGCACTTGTACCCATTAGAGGCACAGTGTGACCCACTGTACTTGCAGTTTATTTATTTTCTAATATTTTTTTCTCTAAGGGTCCCAGCACATGGTTTGTCCATTTAAAATGACTGAGACATCTCTAGGGAGGGAACTACGGGAGAAGAGGAAAGGAAAAGCCCACAAACCCCACAGATGTACTTTTGGGGAGCAAAGATGCCATCTGATTCCTCCAGGTAGAGTGAGCAGACAGCTGCCCTCACAGGACCCGGGTGGCAGCAGCATTTTAGAGTAGAGACAATAATTTCTGATTCTAAACCTCTGACCTGCCAGGTGCATTCCATCCTGTCTCGCCCACTCCATGCTTTCCCTCTGTCCACTTCCGTAAGCTCTCAGGTCAATTATTAACTCATAGTTTTGTTTTAAATTCTATCCCAGGATTCCATTACCTGCTTCTACGGAGGGGGGACGTCTCTCTTCCATTTCTACCCCGATGTCTCCAAGTGGTTAGTGAGGGTGTCCTGTTCCAGGCCCTGAGGCTGACATCCTGCAGGTCCTTGGGTGCCATCAGGTCCTGGCAGGAGATCCGCTGACATTCTTGGCCTCAACTCCCTCCTTGCACCCAGGCTCCTTCCTCGCTGAGGCCTGGAGAGTGTGCGGTCCTTGCCCACAGTCCCCTCTGGTCCCCATATGGGCACCTGCAGACATTTGGATTCTGTTCAGGCCACGTTCGCCCCGAGGGGAGCTCAGAGCTTAGACCACCTCTGGAAGCTCTCTCTGGCTTTTCCCACTTCTAACGGTGCAGTATTTGTGTTCCTGCCTACTCTCAAAACAGCCAGCCTTCCCTAGGCTCTTTTTTTTTTTTTAAACAGCTTTATTGAGGTATCTTTGACATATGGAAATTATATACACTTAGGATGTACAACTTGATGTTTGATACAAGTATACATTATGAAAATATCACCAGGATCACGCTAATAAACGTCTCTGTCACTCTACGGTTGCCCCTAGGTTCGTGGGTGTCCCAATTTAATGGGGTGCCTGTATCAGAACCTACCCCCCTCCGCAGAGCGCGGAGCAAGGGAAGGTAGAGGCGCTGAGCTAGACCGCACCCCTTCTCTTCCTTCACCTCGAGGAGGACTGGGGAGAGTGTGCGTAGGGAAGGAAACCAGTTCTCCCGGTTGTCCCGCAATCCCCCACCTGTTTTGTCCCACACCTGATGGAGTGTTCTTTGAACAGCAGATTAATGTCTGGTGACTTTGATTTCATGAGTACGAGTGTAGGTGGTTGCAGGGGCACAGAGGAGAGTTTGGTGCCTTAATCTCTAGCTCTGCCAAAACATCATACTTTACATATCACCCTATCACAATGTCTATGGAGCCGTCTGTCTGCAGGTTTTCCCTAGAGAGTGGTGCTACGTATTTGTAAAACAAATATATGGAAAACTCAAAGTCCAAGGGCCCTAACAGAGGTTTCAACACTGTCGTCATGATCTACGTGGACTGGATGTCCCGCGCACTGAAATTCACATGTCTCTGGGTGTGTCTGGTGAACCTATAGGGACAGGATGCAGGAATCTATTTGCAGTTTTGGAGAAGTGAGTCCAGGGGACAAGCATAGCGAGGAAGGAAGGGAGGACATCCTTGTGTCTGTCTGAGACTGTCCCGTTGGTCTGGCCCCTTGGCCGTGAGTGAGAACCTGATGGCAGGAAAAGCTATAGGCATGAGCTGAGGGTACAGGATTCACGGAGGACTTGGTGAGACTCCAGGGCACATGGAACTTGTTTTAGAGCAAATACAGTCCTGACAACCAGATCCCAAAGATGTCTGAGTGAGACGGGGTGTGTGTGTGTGTGTGTATGAGACTGTGAGTGTTATGTGTGTGCCCATGGGTGTGTGCAGGGCTAAAGTCCTACACTAGCAGGTAGAGCAAGAGCAAGGAACTCTGGGTTATCACCAACAGCCTGGCTTGGTCTGAACCTACTGGCTCGTGAGGCCAGAAGACATTTCAGTCAGAGACCAGTCCCCTACCCCAACACCCCAAAAACCCAGAACCCTGCCAGGAATTTCAGACAGAGGTGAATTCTTTAGAAAGCATTTTATTGGGGGGTTAATTGAAACTGCACATATATGAAGCGTACAATTTGATATGTTTTGACATGTCTGCACCTGTAAAACCACAATCACACAAATGCCCCTTTGTAATCCTCACTCTGCCCCCCCCGCCCCTCCCCTGACAACCTGCTTTCTGTCACTGTATATTAGTTTGCATTTTACAGAAATTTATATAAAACAAATGGAATCAAGCAATAAATACTCTTTAAAAATTGGGGTTAAAAACATATAACACAAAATGCACCCTTTTACCCATTTTTAAGTGTACAGTTCGTAGCATTAAGGACATTCAGAATGTTCTGCGACCATCACCACCGTCCATCTTCAGAACTCTTTTCATCTTGCAAAATTGAAATTTTGTACCCGTTGAACAGTAACTCACTGTTCCCTAGTCCCTGCAGCCCTGACAACCCCCATTCTACTTCATGTCTCTGATTCTGACTACTCTAAGTACCTCATATTAGTGGAATCAGACAGTATTTGTGTTTTGTGATTGGCTTATTTCATTAGCACAATGCCCTCAAGATTCATCCATGTTGTTGCATATTGCAAAATTTTCTTCGTTTTTTAAGGCTGCATAATATTCCATCGTGTATATAGACCACACCTTATTTATCCATTCATCTGTTGATGGACACTTAGGTTGCTTCCATGTTTTAGCTATTATGAATAACGCTGCCATGAACACAGGTGTACAAATATCTTCTTGAGACCCTGCTTTCAGTTCTTTGGGTTTATACCCAGAAGTGGGATTACTGGATCATATGTAGTTCTATTTTTTAGTTTTTTGAAACTCCATACTGTTTTCTGTAGTGGCCGCACCGTTTCACATTCCACCAACAGTGCACAATTTCTCCACATTTTTGCCACCACTTGTTCTTTTTTTTTTTTTTAATTTAAAAAATTTTTTGCCTGCGTTGGGTCTTTGTCGCTGCACACGGGCTTTCTCTAGTTGCGTCAAGCCGGGACTACTCTTCGTTGCGGTGCGTGGGCCTCTCATTGCCATGGCTTCTCTTGTTGTGGAGCATGGGCTCTAGGGCGCACACGGACTTCAGTAGTTGTGGCGTGCATGCTCAGTAGTTGTGGCTCACAGGCTCTAGAGCGCAGGCTCCATAGTTGTGGCGCACGGGCTTCGTTGCTCCGCGGCATGTGGGATCTCCCCAGACCAGGGAACCCATGAACCCATGTCCCTTGCAGTGGCAGGTGGATTCGTAACCACTGCATCACCAGGGAAGTCCCATTTTTCTGTTTTTTTTGATAATAGCCATCCTGATGGGTGTGAGGTGGCATCCCATTGTAGTGTTAATTTGCATTTCCCTAAGATAAGGGATGTTGAATATCTGGGAATATACTTATGGCTGATTCTGGAGGAAACTGTTGCTGCCATAGAAATCAATGCTGTTGTAACTGCAAAAAATTTTGGAGCCTATAGTGGCAGTCAACCACTGTTCTCTTTACCAAGGCTGCCAAAGGCTGCTGGAGCCTACAGCCATCTCTCGCTGATGCAGATGCTGCTAAAAGCAGAAAGGAAGGTTTATGACTTCTCTTTTTTCATCTGCCTTCCAAACTCTTCTTAGGACTTCCCACTGGCCACCTAGCCCATGGCTGGGGCAAGAGCATCTGGGAAGTGTAATTTGCAAAGACCCAGCCCCTGACAGTCGAGAACAGGGTGTGGAAGGACAGGAAGTTATCACATATCTGCTGCTGCATCTTTTACTTCTTTGCTGATTAATGGTATTTACCTGCACAATTAATCACTTTGCTCTAAAGCATTTACTCCACTGAAGATTTCAAACACTTTATACCTTCTCTTATTAGGGTCTATTCTATCAAGGTAATCTGAAGAGCTTAAGCCAGATTTTCTCTTCCGAGTCTGCTAATGGAAAACACATAGCCACCCACCTTGCGTGACTGCTTGAAGGTAGTTATTAGCCTTTTTTTTTTTTTTTCCAGATGGAATATTCTCTTAACCTACCCTCATATCAGTAGGATAACATCATATAACTAGGATAACTTATTGTAGAAGAAGAGGTCATGGGTTTTGCATGGCACTCCTTCAGAGGAGGAATGGAATTACAAAGGGATTGGCTTTGAAAATCTCAGCAGCTGTCTCTTTCTGATTCCTGACTAGCTGGAAAGCACCGTCTGCTAGGAACATCCCCATGTGAGCCCATATTTTTGGAAAGCCTTCAGGGACACCTTAAATTAACTACAGTCATTCTCTGAAGATGAGTAAGAGAGTAGTCAAATTAGTGCAGAAAATTGATGCCATTTTCTCTGATATACTTGTTCACCTCCTGGAGGGAGAATTTTTTTAGATAACATTTGTGGAACAGAAAACATGTACTTACTTGAAAGTCTGCTTAAATGTCATATGCTTATGTATATGTATAGCTGATTCACTTTGTGATAACAGCAGAAACCAACACACCATTGTAAAGCAATTATACTCCAATAAAGATGTTAAAAAATAAAGGGGGAATATTAAAAAAAAATGTCCTATGCTAATTCTTGTCCCATTTTCCACTGAAAATATTTTGATACCGTTATGACTGTATAAGCCAAATTTGGGGGAGGTGCATGTAGGGTGGATGATTGTTATGGGATGTTGATACAGCTGCTCTAATGAGGGCAAAGGTCACAGTGGCCTAAAGGGAAGGGTATTTCTTTCTTTTTTTTTTTTTTGGTAGTTACAACTGTTATAAATATCACATCTGCATTTTATTTTTTTAAAAAACTTTTTATTTTATATTGGAGTATAGTTGATTAACAGTGTTGTGTTAGTTTCAGGCGTACAGCAAAGTGATTCAGTTATACATACACATATATCTATTTTTTTTCAAATTCTTTTCCCATTTGGGTTGTTACAGAATATTGAGCAGAGTTCCCTGTGCTGTACAGCAGGTCCTTATTGGTTATCTATTTTAATATAGTAGTGTGTGTACATGTCAATCCCAAACTCCCAATCTACCCCTAGGGAAGGGTATTTCTGACTCATGTCCAGTGCAAGAGTAAACAGCTGTGGCGGGGCCCCTCCATGTCAGACATCCAGGCTCCTTTGGTTTTATTTCCCTGTTAAACTTAATGTGTAGTTTTTAATTCCACTGCTTGTTCTAGCTCCCACTACCAAGACCACCTGCCAGCCAGTGGAAGAGGGGAGGAAGGGCAAGGCACACCTGTTCTCTTCAAGGGCACCTTAGAAACTGCTCACTTTACCGCACTCATGTCTCACGAGTCAGAACTTAGTCACGTGGCCCATTTAGCTGACGGGGAGGCTGGCAAACGTAATCCTCAGCTGGGGGAGGGCTGTGTTCCACTAAAACCTGGGCTTTCATTACCAAGGAAAGACTGGATTTAGGGGTCATAGCAATCTCTGTCAGAATATTTATTTTCCATAGTTGTTTTAGATTCCCAGTCTGACATCTCTGTCATATCTGAATTTGGTTCTGATGCTGGCTCTGTCTCTTCAGGCTGCATTTTATGCCTTTTAGCATACCTTGTAATTTCTTTCTTTCTTTTTTTTTTGGCTGGGCTGCACGGCTTGCAGTATCTTAGTTCCCTGACCAGGGATTGAGCCCAGGCCCTTGGCAATGAAATCGCCGAGTCCTAACCACTGGACCACCAGGGAACTCCCTAGCATGCCTTGTAATTTTTTATTGAAAGCTGGACGTGATGTACTAGGTAAAAGGAACTGAGGTAAGTAGGCCTTATGGTGTGAGGCTTTGTGTCTGTCTGCCTAGGAATTAGGCTGTGTTTAGCGTTTACTATACCTGTGGAGGCTGAAATTGCCTATGGTGTCATTGTTTTTATCTCCCTGGCTTTCCCTGGGTTTTCTCTGCATTTCCCTAGAGGCTTTTTCTTAAATAGTGTCTAAGATGTGTGGGTCTTTGGGCTGTGTTTCCCCGTTATCATACAAGAGCCATACTGATGTGATGGTGAGGTGTGGGGGAGGGATTGTTTTACAATTATCTTACAATTGTCTTACAATTAGGGGTTAAGTCTCCTTAGTGAGCCTGGGGCTGTGCTTCTCCCCCAACCCCTCAGGTGGGATAGAAAGCCTGGATAGGAATCCAGGAGTCTGGAGTTGATATTTCCCTTTTCCCGTGTGCAAGGCAGAGCAGGTCAGAATTGGGCATTTCCCTTCCCTCTGGTGTGTTAGGCTTAGATGAAACCCCAGATAGTTAGGGAAGTAGTTTCTCCCAGGGACAGCCCTCCTTAAGGAGAGCAGAGTGTCTGGTATATGTCAAAATTGGTTCCTTTGCCCCCTCCCCCTGCTGCAAGCATGAGGGGGGTTTCTCTGACCGTCACCATGAGGACCTGGGTCACCCCCGGGAGGTAAAACTCATGGAGACGTAGGGCCTCCTATGACTGGACGCCTGGAGTTTATACCCCCCAGACTTGTGCACACCGAGCCTCCAGCAGTCATGGGTATAGGTTTCCCTGCCCAGTGTCTGCTCCAGGAGGCCGTTGATTCTTTGCATCCACCTGTCTGTCACTTCACTTTGGGGGCAGAGCTTTGCCCTGTGACTGACGATCTGAGACGAGTCACTGGTGTTCAGTTTGTTCAGGCTTTTCTTCTTACCCCAGGCCTGGAAACTGCTCATTTGCTTTCTGTCTCTTTGGAGCTGCCTATTCTGGACATTTCACATAAAAGGAATCATACAACATGTGACCTTTTGTGTCTGGCTTCTTTCACTTGGTACAATGTTCTTTAGGCTCATCTATGCTGTAGCCTTTATCAGGACTTGATTCCTTTCTATGGCAGAGTCATATTGCAGTGTGTGGAGAGACCATGGTTTGCTTATCCATTCCTCCGTTGGTAGGCCTTTTGGGTTGTTTCCATCTCTTGACTGTTTGGCTGTGATGCTGTTATAAGCAGTTCTATACAAGCTTCTGTGCGGACAAGGGTTTTCTTCCTTCCTATTGAACATGCCCAGGAGTGGAAGTGCAGGGCCACCTGGTAATTCTTTAACTTTTTGAGGAACAACCACCACAATGGCTGCACCATTTTATTCCCTCCAGCAATGTATGAGGGTTCCTATTTCTCCACATCCTTGTCAACATTTGTTATCTCCTCTTTTTTTTCCCCTTAAAGTCATCTTAACAGTTATGAAGTGGTGTCTCACCATGGTTTTGATTTGCATTTCTTTTTTAAAAAATTTTTATTGAAATGTAGTTGATTTACAGTGTTGTGTGAGTTTCAGGTGTACAGCAAAGTGATTCAGTTTTATATATATATATATATATTCTTTTTTTACATTCTCTTCCATTATAGGTTATTACAAGATATTGACTATAGTTTCCTGTTCTATACAGTAGTTCCTTGTTGGTTATCTATTTTGTATATAGTAGTGTGTATATTTTAATCCCAAGCTCCTAATTTATTCCTCCCCCCACCCCATTTTGGTAACCATCAGTTTGTTTTCTATGTCTGTGAGTCTGTTTCTGTTTTGTAAATAAATTCATTTGTATCATATTTTTTTTTTAGATTCCACGTATAAGAGATATCATATGATATTTGTCTTTCTCTGTCTGGCTTACTTCACTCAGTATTATAATCTCTAGGTTCATCCATGTTGCTGCAAAGGGCATTATTTTATTCTTTTCTATGGCTGAGTAATATTCCATTATACATACATATATATATATATATATACATATATATCTAATTTGCATTTCTGAAATGACCAATGATGACGTGCTCGTTAGCCATCTGTCAGGACCTCTTCATATTATTAAAAAGTATTGAGGCTCCTCAAAACTTTTTGTTATGTAGTTACATCTAGTGATACTTATCATACTTAGACACTAAAACCAGGAAATTTAAAAAATATTAGTTATTAATTCTTCTATAAACAGCAGTAGTAAACTCATTATGTGTTACCACCAGAGCGATGACATCATCACATATCATGTAGCTTCTGGAAAACTCCACCATACATTTGTAAGAGAATGAGAGTGCAAAAGGTAAATAACATCTTAATCACAGCTGACCCTTGAACAACACTGGAGTTGGGAGCAATGACCCTCTGTGCAGTAAAAAACCCACGTGTGAGTTATAGTCGGCCTTCCGTATCCACGGTCCTTATGTATCTGTGGTTCCTCTGTATCCCCGATTCTGCATCTGTGGATTCAACCAACCAGGGATTGTGTAGCACTGTAGAATTTACTTTAAAAAAAATCCACATAGGGCTTCCCTGGTGGCGCAGTGGTTGAGAGTCCGCCTGCCGATGCAGGGGACACGGGTTCGTGCCCCGGTCCGGGAAGATCCCACATGCCGCGGAGCGGCTGGGCCCGTGAGCCATGGCCGCTGAGCCTGCGCGTCCGGAGCCTGTGCTCCGCAACGGGAGAGGCCACAACAGTGAGAGGCCCACGTACCGCAAAAAAAAAAAAAAAAAAATCCACATGTAAGTGGACTCATGCAGTTCAAACCTGTGTTGTTCAAGGGTCAACTGTATTATGAAAAAAATTTTGATCTCATGGACCTCCCTCCCCCAAAATGAGTAATGATAATCCAGTTTTATTCAAGTAAGATAAATAAGATTAAAAAAATGTTTTTTCTGGTCTTATATTCGTCTTAACATTGGTTTCCCCAGAAAACATATACTTGGGGGATGTTGATGATGGAAACTGATGGTACTTGGTTGGTCACAGAAAGGACAGAAAATGGTTCTTTAATCTAGATACGGACCTGCTGACTCCTGCCCATTTTTTTCATAACATTTTCCTGCCCTTTCAGAAATAAAAACTGGCTGCTGATTTAAATTTTTCATTAATCTTCATTATGTGATTTTGTTTAACCTGGACATCTAAGTCAACTGATTGAGAATTGAGATTTTTGGCAAAAGTCTGAGTCTGCACTGAAATCTCAGCCCCTGAGGCTGATTTTTCCAGTGAGAGTTGAGGGTGGGAAGCATAAACCCCATGGTTCTCAAAGTGTGGCCCTGGACCAGCATCATCAGCATCACTTGTAACCTGTTAGAAAGGTAAAGTCTCAGGCCCCACCCCAGACCTGCTAACTCAGAAACTCTGGAGGTGGGCCCAGCCTTCTGTGTTTTTTGTTTTGTTTTTTATTTTTGGCTGCGTTGGGTCTTCGCTGCTGCACGTGGGCTTTCTCTAGTTTCAGAGAGCGGGGCTACTCTTCCTTGTGGTGCGTGGGCTTCTCATTGTGGTGGCTTCTCTTGTTGTGGAGCTCAGGCTCTAGGTGCGTGGGCTTCAGTAGTTGTGGCACGCTGCCTCCGTAGTTGTGACTTGCGGGCTCTAGAGCACAGGCTTGGTAGTTGTGGTGCACGGGCTTAGTTGCTCCACAGCATGTGGGATCATCCCGGACCAGGAATCAAACCCATGTCTCCTACATTGGCAGGCGGATTCTTAACCACTGGCGCACAGAGAAGTCCCCCCTTCTATGGTTTAACAAGGCCTCCAGGTGATTTTGATTTGCTCATCCTTGTGCTAACAGTTTGAGGATCACTGGTGTGACCTTGTCCATAATCACATGCTCTCCCACCCCACTCCACCCCGACTTCCTTCTTTCTTTCCTTCCATAAACATTGAACGTATTGCTCCCTTATCAGTGTTTTTATGACACTTCTTTGAAAATGTACACATTTGCACATTGTGTGTCTGTCTGTAAACATCAAATTCGTGCTGGCCAAACACAGAGTATCATTTATAGTAATCCAAGAGAAACTAACTCTTGAAGTGGCCCATTAGTCATGTACAGCTGAAGCTTTTTGACCAGAATAATCCATTACCTAGGATCTAGCTTATCCCCCTTCTCCTGACATTATCTCCAGTGAAATCTTTTCAAATATTGAAGCTCCGCAGTTCCAAGGGCTTGGTTGTCCTCTTTTGGTATTACCCAAAGACTATTCCCCCATGGACTCTGTTCTTTAGAAACTCAGAATTGAAGGTTCAGTGGAGGGGGGCTAGTTTAGAGCACTGAGCTAAGGTCCAAAGCATTCCTAGTTACCAGTCCAGAGTTCTTAGGGGGCATTCATTAAAGGATGTGATCAGGAGAATGGGCTAGTCAACCAGAGGCTGGGAAAGGACCTACGTGGACCGAGGAGCAAGGTCCAGTTACATAGGGTAGAGAGCGTGTGTGTCTATTTACATTAGTGCTAGAGTTTTCCTTGGGATTTCTAAACTGGGAAGTTGGGATGAACTTAGCATGAAGCTACTCTTCTTTGTATTATACATGGCATGGAGAGAGTTCCATGCCGGTCATGCTTTAATGAACACATACACATGAAAATGGGACCAAGAGTTCTGGTTTTTCCTCCCTGTTCCTCCAGTAACCTTGGACTTGCTGCCTACGTGCAGGTCAAGCTCGCTCGTTGATACTACAGAGCTGGCTTCACGATGGGGTTGCAGGTGCCTGGTGTCCTGTGATGTGACTTCAGAGCTTTCCAGAACCCATGGGATCAGGAGATGCCTCTTGGATGAGTGTTCAGCTGCCTTGATTTTGATTGTGGTCCATGACATCTGCAGGTTCTTCCTGCCCTTGGTTTTCTAGATTGTCCTTCTATTCTTCTTCCTGTAGTGATATAACAAGTCATAGTCATGGGTGTAATGCCTCACCAAGAAGAATGTGGTCTGCGCCCTAAACGGATGTGGGTGGAGCATTCAACAAAAGCCCCCATTGACCCGCTAACTTTAAATCCCACCCCGGGATATTGTGACCTTCCCACATGCTGACCACCCCTCTAGAGATCAAGACTGGCAGCCCTGTGGTCCTCACAGCGTGATGGTCCAATCATTGTGCGGTGAGTGGGGCTGAGAAAGAGCCTGAGACCCAGACCATTACAGGTATGGAGGCTGGGTGGGTCTTAGGGAAGGGGCTACAAGAGGGGGTCTGCTCCAGGGCTACTCCCCATGGGGTACATGACCCTCACGTTACACGTCATCCTCGTGTGTAGTGACAACAGTCCCCGTAACACTCTAACATCTGGTGTCATCCCCAAGTCAACCCTCTTCCTTAACCCTCACTTCTGATCAGCCACCAAATCCTGCTAACTTGACTCACGTATTTCTCGATTTTTTTCTCCTTTTTTTAAAAAATTTATTTTTAATTTATTTATTTTTGGCTGTGTTGGGTCTTCGTTGCTGTGCGTGGGCTTTCTCTAGTTGCAGCGAACGTGGGCTTTCTCTAGTTGCGGTGAGCGGGGGCTACTCTTCATTGTGGTGCACGGGCTTCTCATTGCAGTGGCTTCTCTTGCTGTGGAGCACGGGCTCTAGGCGCATGGGCTTCAGTAGTTGTGGCTCGCGGGCTGTAGAGTGCAGGCTCAGTAGTTGTGGCGCACGGGCTTAGTTGCTCCGCGGCATGTGGGATCTTCCCAGACCAGGGCTCGAACCCATGTCCCCTGCATTGGCAGGATTCTTAACCATTGCGCCACCAGGGAAGTCCTTTTCCTCCTTTTTAACTTATGTCCACTGACCTAGTTCATGCTCTCCTCGTCCCCTGTGTGGATTTATTCCATCGTAACATAATCAAACTGCCACCACCATTACCCACTGTAACTCCAGCCTCTATTGTGGCCAGACTGTTCAGAGGGCCAGTGCTACCATTTATCGCATAATCGAGCTTCTGTGGCTCGCTGTCGTCCTCAGGATCGGGCCCGAGCTCCTCAGTCTGGCCTGATCTTCCAGGCCTTGGTCCCTGGCCATTCCCACAGCACCACTGTCACCACTGCCCCGTGCACTTTACACCCCAGTGTTCAGAACTGCTAGATCCTCCCAGACGTCCTCGTGCCCTTCAGGCTGCCTTACTTCTCCTCCTGCCCCTCTGACTTGCAGCTTCTCCTGCCGTTCTTTATCTGGCCGCTGGTATCAGCTCTGAAAGACTTCTGGGTGTCCCCATATAGGATTAGGTTCCTTTCTCTTCGTTCCTGTAACACCTCAACCTTAGGCTTTAACAAATTACATTTAAAGTCTCAATTCTTTTCCCCTTCTCCTCCACTGATCTGTAAGCTCCTGAGAGCAGGGGCCATTCGTATTCATCCTTAGGCCCCTGGCAAGTGCCTGGTACATAGGAGATATTCTCGTAGTCATTTTAAAATTGAGATATAATTGACGTAGAACGTCGTGGAAGTTTAAGGTGTACCATGTGTTGATTTGATACATTTATATATTGAGATGTAATGAACACCGTGGTGTTAAAGCTAACACTTCCATCACATCACATAACTGTCATTTCTTCTTGGTGGTGAGAACATTTAAGATCTAGTCTCTTAGCAACTTTTAAGTATATAATACAATGTTGTTGATTATAATCACCTCTGCTGTGCATTAGATTCCCCAGAACTTATTCATCTTCTAACTGCAAGTTTGTACCCTTTGACCAGCATCTACGTAGGAGATACCCTATCAAAATTTTTTGGAAGTATACAGAAGACAACAGCTGCCTAAAAGGAATAATAAAACCAACTAGCTGTGCTAAGGGGTTTTCATGAATTGAAAACTCCTAGTTTTCTAGCTTGCGCTGTACCATAAGAACTTTCTTTGGTGATGGGAATGTTTTGTATCTATGTTGTCCAATAATGTGGCCACGCGTGGCTATCAAACACCTGAAATGTGGCTGGTGCAACGCGTAGACCGAATTTTTAATTGCATTTAATTTATTTAAGTTTAAACTTAAATATCCACACGTGGCTAGTGGCGACCCTATCAGACAGTACAATCCTAGACTTCCCCAGCCCTTCCTCAGCCCATGGGAACATCTGGTTACTTCCTAATTTGCTCAGAGCTCCCATGGGGCAAGGCTCCAAGAACTGGTGTGTTGGCAAATGTTTAACAACCAGCTGTCTGAAAAAGGCTGCCTGTTTCCATGGTGTAAAAACTCCCACCACTCCCAGTTTCAAGCTACCTTGAATACAGAGTTGGGGAGAGATGTGCAGTATAAAACCATCATATAGATAGTATTTCCTCGATACAGATACACAGATGCAAATAACCCTGAGAATAAAGTAGTAAAATGCAGTAAAACAATTAGAAAGTGATTAATTTTGAGTACTTATTAACTTTCTCTTTTAATAAATTTATTTATTTATTCATTTTTGGCTGCATTGGGTCCTCGTTGCTCTGCGCGGGCTTCTCATTGCGGTGGCTTCTCTTGCTGTGGAGCACAGGCTCTAGGCTCGCGGATTCAGTAGCTGTGGCTTGTGGGCTTCAGTAGTTGTGGCATGCGGGCTTCAGTAGGTGTGGCTCACGGGCTGTAGAGCGCAGGCTCAGTAGTTGTGGCGCACAGGCTTAGTTGCCCCGCGGCTTGTGGGATCTTCTCGGACCAGGGATCAAACCCGTGTCCCCTGCATTGGCAGGTGGATTCTTAGCCACTGTGCCACCAGGGAAGTCCCTGACTTTGTTTTTAATATAATTTATTTAACTGTAAGTTTATATAATTTAATTTTTAATAATGGCTATGCTTAAAAGCAGTTCTCAAAATTCCAGAACATCTAGCTTTTGGCTCTCAGGAGCTGGGGTAAGTCAGCTCCCAGTAATTGCTTTAAAAAAATTTTTAAATCAAATGTAGTATTTCTGTTTGGCCCCAAGAGGGCACCATCAGATGAAATTCAATTCTAGGAAGGCTTTTGGACCAGCTCTCTGGGTCAGTTTGAGGTGTCTGTTTAGGTCTCCTGGAAGATTGCAATTCTGGGAGATCTTGGAAACTCATATAGTTTCAGGCAGTTCTTGTTTTCACAACATCAAGTGCAAACCTTTCCCACTCCCAAATAGCTTCATCCCTTTGTGTCCGAAGGTTTGGGTCTTCAAGCTACCAAATACAAAGATCCTTGATAGGTATTAGGTCCTGTCAGTGAGGGAAGGAGAGGATCTGTCTGTGCAGTAAAAATAGCGTCTTGGGCAATTTACCTGCATCATCTCACAGAATCCTATAAAAACGCCTCAGGAATTGGCTAACACGTAGAGGGATTGGTAGGTTGCCGGTATGCGAATAATTCCTAACACGGCAACCCTAGAGGGCTTCTCCTTTGCGTTGCAATCATTTGTGCTTTTTAATTGACAGAAGGAAAACCAGGAGTTTATCGTGGGTCTGACGATCAAGATAAGAACGGAAGGAATCTGATGATTTCTCTCTGGCTAGGCAGGCTGGGGGGTCGGAGGGCTTTGGTTCTTGGCGGGGGGTGGGGGGGTGACTCTCTGTCTTCTCAGGGTCTTCTGGGGGGTTTATATCAGGGTTGGCAGAGTGCACCCGGTGAGGAGGGGGTAGGGGATGCCCTGGGAGGTGGGGAGAGTGACAAGCTAGGTCTCCATAGTCCTCTGTCTAAAGGGAGGGAGAGACTGACTCTGTGTGTGTGTGTGAGAGAGAGAGAGAGAGAGAGAGAGAGAGAGAGAAATGATTTCACTCTCTTGATTCTTAACACTTAGTGCAGTGGGTCTCAAAGTTTGGTCCCTGGACCAGCAGCATTGACATCACCTGGGCATTTGTTAGACGTAAATTTTCAGGCCCTACCCCAGACCTGCTGAATCAGGGACTTTGGGGGTAGGCTTGGCAGGCTCTGCTTTAAGAAGCCCACAGGGAATTAGGAATTTGGGATTAACAGATACTATATATAGAATAGATAAAGAATGAAAACCTACTGTATAGCACAGAGAATTATATTCAGTATCTTGTGATAACCTATAATGGAAAAGGATCTGAAAAAGTATATATATGTGTATTTATATATATCTGAATCACTTTGCTGTAACCCTGAAACACTGTAAATCAACTGTACTTCAATTAAAGAAAACAAGCCCCCCTGGGAGATTCTGATGCACTCATGGTTCAGAACCACGGGTCCAGCTCTGGGTTATCGAAACTGGATGTGTATGTATTAGATGCGACTGAGGAGCTTTTAAAAAGTACTAACATCCCAGTAACAACAGGGCACACAGTACGTACATTGTGGTCCCATTCACATGAAATGTCCAGAACAGGCAAATCCACAGAGATGGAACGTAGATCAGTGGTGGCCAGGGAATGGGGTGGGGGGGATGGAGAATTGGGAAATGTGGTGTTTCTTTTTGGGGTGATGGAATGTTCTGGAATTAGATACTGGTGGTGTATACGCAACAGTGCTGAAAACCACTGAATTACACACTTTAAAATGGTTAAAATGAAGAATTTTATCTCAATTAAAAATTAAAGTACTGATGTCTGGGGCCCACCCAAGCATTGGTATTTTTTAAATCTCACCGGGTTGTTCTCCTCTGCAGCCGGGAGAGTTAATGCAAATAAGTCCACACGTGGGGTCGCGTGGGTCAGGTTCCCGGCTTAGGGGGCTCTGGTGTGAGCGTCTGCATTGGGGGGTGAGGAGCGCAGGAGAGGACCAGGGCTGACGCTGCCCTTGGTTCTCCGCTGCCAGGTGACAGGGGCAAAGTGGTCCTGGGCACTAGACAGAGGTTGCAGTTTGGGCCTCTGCTGTGCAACCTTGTCCACGTTGCTTAACCTGCCAGAGCTTGTAGCAAAGGTTTCAGGTTGCCATAATGTTCGCAAGATAAGCATGGACCCTGGCATACAGTAGGCGCTCAGTGGATGTTCGCTTCCTTGGCTTTCCCATTTCCCTGCGGCTGTAATTCTGTGGGTCGACTCTGGGAAGGCGTGCACTGGCCAGTTCTCCCTCTGCTGCTCCCCAAACCCCTGGTGGTCAGGGAGGAAGGGGGTGGGCTGGGGGGAAGGGGTCCCTGCCCCGGTGCTTTCCTGCGCGGCGCTCCCCCTCCCCCCAGCGTGGGCGGGGCTTCCTTGCCCACCCGGGACTCACCATTTCTGCTGCCAGGTGAGGCCGGTCAGGAGGAAGATGCTGATGAGCAGCAGGATGCAGCCGGCCACTGTGGACGGAGAGGAAGGTCAGGGAAGGGGGCCCCGGGGCTGAGAGAGCCCGTCCCCTTGTATCCGTCCCCACCTCCAGCAAAGGGCTCGCTGAGAGGCGAGCGCTGCGGTTTTTGCCGCCCTTTTCAGAACGCGGCTCCCTCCCGGCAGAGTTTCCCTGGAGACTCCAGGACTAGGGCCTGGGGGTGTGGACTGGAAGGGCACAAACCTTTCCTCAGGGGGCTCCACTCTTTCTGTGGGGAGCAGCTGACAGGCACCCTCTTCAGAAAGGTTCAGAGTCCCCGGCCTCAGTTAAAGAGGCCGTGAGTGAGGCCCGCGATGGGTAAAAGAAATGTTGAAATATAAAGATGCATGATAAACACTTAGCATCTCCTGAAAGTGTTGTTTCCCAGATGCTTCTTTCCTGTGGTCCTGAAGCTGTCAAGTTATCCATACGTCCATCTGTCTATGTGTCTTAGACGTGCCTCGAAGCCTGTTTTGCTCCACTCACCCCCTCCCCTTATGAGATATAATTGACATGTAACATTGTCTAAGTTTAAGGTGTGCAATGTGTTGCTTTGATACACTTATACATTGCAAAATGTATTGTAATTACCATTTCTTTTTTGGGCCAAGAACATTTCAGATTTACTCTTAGCAACTTTCAAGTCTACAATACAGCATTGTTAGCTGTGATCACCACGCTCTACGTTCAGTCTCCATACTTGCTCCACTTCTCACTGGAAGTCTGTGCCCTCTGACACCCGCCTCCCCATTGACCCCACCCCCAGCCCCTGGTCACCAGCATTCTGCTCTGTTTCTAAGAGCTCGGTTTTGGTCTTTGTTTTGTTTTTTTCTCAAAGCCCGTTTTTGCCTCCCACCAGGAAACACCTGGAGTGTTGGTGGCATGCTTCTCTCTTCCTCTGGTTCCACCACATCCCCGCACCCTGGCCTCCCCTCACACGCAGGTGCCGGGTGTTTTGTCCTCTAGGATCTGGTCGGGAGGCACTGGTTGAGGCTGGTTTGAGACCTCACTCCTAACTCACTACAACCGGTGCCTGTGATTCCGAGTCATGTTACTATCTGGATTCGTCTTTGACTTTTATAAACATTATATAGTGTAAAGAGCTAGTTTATAGTAACTAACCAAGCAACTCACCAACCCACCAAGCAAACGTCCCCTGGTCTCTGTCTGGTGCACGTTTGTCACTACCCACCTGCGATCTGATACTCGGTTGTAAATATGAACATATCCATGGTCGCGGCCACTTCTGTGGGTGTTTGGAAATCTGTGCAAAAGAGAGAGAAGGGTGCTAGTCACTGCTGGTCGTGGGGCTGCACGGGCTGGGAGAGTCCAGGCTTCTCGGGGCTGGGGGCTCGGAAGCCACTGGAGAGCTAGGAGAGACCAGGGGAGCCTGGGGCCAACATCTGAACATTTCGTTCTTCTGCCTCGAGGCGCCGCCCTCATCTTGTTTCTCCTGTGACACTGGCGGTGTTTGAGGACTGGGAGGTTGCCCGCAGGTGTGTGATCATCTCTAGTACCTACGGGCAGCTCCAGGCCAACTCCTCCCCTTATCCTGCATCATGGTTTAATAGCCAACCTTTTATCTTCCAAGAAACTGCAGCCGTACCTGTGGTACCTGCCATCCTCGTTGTTAAGGGAAAATCAGTTTCACTGCCAGGGGGAGCATCCGTGCTCTCCTGAGGCTCTTCATCACCTGGAGGAGAGAGTAAGGATGCTTGTGGAACAGAAGGTGGGGCGTGGAGGTCTCATGTCCACCCCCTCCCTGTCCTCCTCAGCTGACTCCAGATGCACTAGCTGAGGTGTGAGTCTCAGTTCTCGGTTCCCCATTGGGGTCACAGCGAAATGGCTCAGTGGCCACAGCAGAGCAGGAGGGAGGGAATTTTGTGACCCTGACCCTGGCTTTCTACAGAACTCAGCAACTTTCTCCCCACGCTGCCTACTCAGCTCTGGTTTCCTTCTGTGGCTTGGAAATGGGTCATCATAATACAAATACCATCAAACCATTAAACGAAGTAGAAATGCACAAAAGGAGAGCTTTTCTCTGTGACAGGTTCCCCGTTGCTTGTGGACACGCCTGGCGTGCAGTGTGGCTCATGGGGGTCAGGCTATGGGAAAGAAACACAGAAGCCTCCCGAGAAGATCCAAGAGAGAGATGTGGGGTCTGGGAAGCGGGGGTGAGCAAAGAAACCACTAACGGCGTCAAATGGAAGTGACTTTTGACTGTAGAAATAGTAAGACTATTTCAGAATGAAAATAGCAGAAGACCTCAACGTAGGTGGCTTGTCTGCACGTGTGAATGAGCGTGCATGCGTGTGCATGTGTGTTTGTGCTTGAAAAGTCCCTTCCCTGCACATCTGCACTTTGGCAAAGCTCAGGTGGGACTCACACAAGAGGAGGGGGCATGCTTATGGTGTGGCATGGCACAAATAATGGATTTACATTATGTATCAGCAAGTTGGAAATGTGTGCATGGCATGTGGACTTTCCTTTTTGAATGAGGAAGTTTTGGTAGCTTAGAGTCAGAAGGAAAATTTCAGGATCAGCTAGAAAAGGGGGCAGCAGGATCACCAGTGAAGTAGCACCCAGGGGGCTTCGGAAGACCTTTCTTCCTCTTCCATCTCCTGCTGTTTATCCCCATCAGGGTACAGGGGACCTCAGGTGATGAAGACCTTGGAGTTTATCTAGTCTGTTTTCTAGAATGAGAAAAAACAGAGGCCCCAAGAGAGGAAGAGACTTGCGCAAGGTCACGTAGCGGGTGGGTCAGGGATTCCAGGCTGGTCCGCCCGACAGAAGCAGCAAGGTGGTGGACCTGGCGGGGGGCATCTCCATACCTGGAAACTGACTGTTCTCCCCTTCACTTATGCACTCAAGCTTGGGCTGGGTCCACCTCATGCTCCCATAGATCATCTTGCAGGTGCTCTTGGTAGGGCCTCCCTGTAGGGGCCTGAATCCCTGAATGCACTGGTAGTAAACTGTCTGCCCCGCCATGAAATGGTAAATTCTCTTCAAAGGTTCATGTTCATATTCCCATGGTGGAGGCTCCTTGCAGTGACCTGGAAGAGGGAAAGGAAATTCCAAAGGCAAGCTGGGGAGACATTGTGAGTCCAGGTTGCCTCTTCCTAGAGACTGGACCATGGTTCTTACTCTTTTCTTTGTCCCCTTCCTCCCTCCCTCCCTCCCTTCCTCCCTTCCTTCCAGTAAGTATTGATAACATCTATGTGTTAGGACCTTTGCTAGACATGTTGTGAAAAGGCATAAAGACCCAGTCCCCCTGCAAGGAGCAAACAGTGGATCTGGTAAGGAAGCACATACAGGCAGAATGTGGTGAGGATGACAGCCAAGAGACAGACGCTTGCTCTCGGAATGCAGAGAGATGAGCAATTACTTCTGCTGTTGGTGAGAGATTTGATAAGTAGACAGGCATGCGAATGGTGGTCTCAGTTTAGGGCTAAAGGCAGGCTCAAGCCAATCTGGGCCAATGAAGTGTGGAGACCGTCTGGATCCCCACTGCTAAGTGAGTTGCAGCTGGTGGTCATCTTGGGGCCACGGCGGAAGGACTGGGGACAAATCCAAAGCCAGGAGGAGGGGAACACTAAGACGATCTTGGAGAAATGGAGCCTGATCCCTGATCAAGCCATGCCTGAAGCTTGACCCAGGTGGGCCCTTTTAAGGGCTCTGAAAACTCCCATGCCCAGTAACTTTCCACTTACCCAACTAAAACCCAAGCCTGGCTGACCTTTAACCTCAGAGGTCATGTCCTGCTCTGATTTAATCCCAGAATCCAACCCCTGCCCCCGCCAAATCTGGACATATGGACCACAGGTCCCTCTAAGCCCAGAAGTGTGAAACTGCATATATGCTCTGACCTTCCACAACCCCAAGGACCCATATAACCTTCCCCCGTGCCCTCTGTAACCCTCTGCAGCAGGAGGCCGAGTGGTCCCGTCCAGGGTGGTCTGCTCAGTGCAGCACCTTGCAAATCATGACTGAACGTGTGTTTCAGTCTCAGAATCAAATTGCCTTTACAGTCAGTAAAATTCATAACCATCTGAACCCATTTGAATTGGGTTTGCTTCTTTCAAGTGAAAACCTCCACATTAAGACAATCTGTGAAGTATCCCTTAGCCAGAGCCAGCTGTTTATCTCTTGAGTAAGGACAGTAAACTTTGACCTCTTGAGAAAACTTTCAGTAATTGTGGAAGGTGATGCGGGAGAACCAGAGAGAAACAAATAATTAAATGTGTTCGGAAGCCTCGTTCCAGCACAAAGTCAGAGTGAAGAGGGCTGGAAACAGCATGTTGCAGAGTAGTCCTTGGATTAGTCATTGGGTTTTAGTTTTTTTAATTAATAGAAGCTGAAAATAAATTCAGACTAGTTTAAATAATCAGTAGCAAGATCCCTGTTCTAATTCAGGAGACCCAAGGCCTTATTTCAGGCCTATTACGTGAGTTTAGCCAAGTCTTTAAATGTCTCTGTGTCTCAATTTATTCAGTGAATTGAAGTAATATTTCCTGCTCCCCGACTCACTGGCTTCTGAGGTTCAAATGAGATTATATACAATGTTGTAAAGTTCTTCGTAAGGTTATAAAATTAGCATTGGACCATGGGGTCTTGTAAGGTCAGCTGGTCCCCCACAAGGCTCAGGTTTTCCTAATGGACTCTCTTTCTTCCTGATGTTATGGCTTGACTTCAACATTTTTTTTTTTTTTTTTGAGGTACGCGGGGCCTCTCACTGTTGTGGCCTCTCCCGTTGCAGAGCAACGGACTGGGGCTCCGGACACGCAGGCTCAGTGGCCATGGCTCACGGGCCCAGCCGCTCCACAGCATGTGGGATCTTCCCGGACCGGGGCACGAACCCGCGTCCCCTGCATCGGCAGGTGGACTCTCAACCCCTGTGCCACCAGGGAAGCCCCAACGTTATTAATTTTGGGAAGTTGGGGCGGCAACTCACTAGGCCACAGCCTATTAGCTAGGAGGTGTTTGTCCGCAGCTTCCAGAGGCACCAGTGTGGCACCGCCCACTTCACCACCCTGTCCTGTAAGGAACGTCTGGAAGTAAATTGCTTTGCTTGGAGTTCACTGCCTTGTACTTAAGGGGGAAACACAGCATCTCTTTGAGGGCAGGGGTGACCGTCTACTCAGGTTTGTACTGTCTGGCCGCAGTGCCTGGCACAGTTTGTCCCCAAACATGCTTTTTGAATTGAATTGAAATGAAGTGAATTGAATTGAGTTCTATTTGGCCAGTTCCCAAACCCGGAGGCAACCCAGAGCCCAGGTTGGCTGCTGTAAGAGTGGCTTGAAATGCTGAGCAAACAGCCTGCAAACACTACACAATAGTTCTCGTCCACATGACATCCTTAGGAAAGAGGACAGCAGGACAGATCCTCCTCCTCTGGGGCACACATCCTGTACCTGCAAGAGAATGGGTCCCCTCTTACCTGGAAGGTTAGCTTGGCCTGTGGGCTGCATTTGGCTCTGCATTTCTGTGGTCGTTTCTTCATTCTGTTCTTTGAGTCCAGGAGTAACTTGTTTTCCTGGAGTCTTAGGGGAGGCTAGAGAGTATGGATGGAATGAAGAAGATAGCTTCACAAAAGTTTAAAAGAGAACACACTCTTCATGTATTCATTTGCTCAAAAAGAGAGTCTTTCTAGGGTCTGTGATGTGCCAGGCAATATCAGGGGATACTGGGATTATAAAGATGATCCCCACACACCCTGCCCTTGGGGGGCTCTCAGGAGGCCTGTTCCTGGCCAGTGCAGCACTGGCCTGTCAGGCAGGTTTCCTGTACATGATGTCAGTGGCCTACAACGTGTTTCTGAAGGAGCTGAGATTTTTCTGGTGGAATTGTTTGTGTCTGTGTGTCTCTCCAAAAGGGACGCCATTCTGGCCATCAACCTCATCAACACTGTACGTGGGGATGAGTGTGGTAGCGAGAGGAGCTATTAATTCAACAGCCCGCCCACTCCTCTGTTTCCCAAGGCAGTTCATTTAAAAGTTAGAGAGAGGCCCTCCTAAAGCAATGACAATGGTGCAGCCACTATGGAGAACAGTACCGATGTCCTTAAAGAACTAAAAATAGAGCTACCATATGATGCAGCAACCCCACTCCTGGGTATATATCCAGAAAAGACGAAAACTCTAATTCAAAAAGATACATACACCCCAATGTTCATAGCAGCACTATTCACAATAGCCAAGACATGGAAGCAACATGTCACCAACAGATGAATGGATAAAGAAGATGTAGTGTGTGTGTGTGTGTGTGTGTGTGTGTGTGTGTGTGTGTATAGTGGAATACTACTCATTCATAAAAAAGAATGAAATAATGCCATTTGCAGCAACATGGATGGATCTACAGATTATCATACTAAGTGAAATAAGTCAGTCAGAGAAAGACAAATATCCTATGATATCTTTTATGTGTGGAATCTAATCAACAGTGCTAATAAACTTATTTACAAGACAGAAACAGACTCACAGACATAGAAAACAAACTTATGGTTACCAAAGGGAAAAAGTGTGGGAGGGATATATTAGGAGTATGGGATTAACAGACACACACTACTATATATAAAACAGGTGAATAACAAGAATTTACTGTAAGGCACAGGGAACTATATTCAATACCTTGTAATAATCTATAATGGAAAAACATCTGAAAAAGTGTGTGTGTATACACAAAACGGAATCACTTTACTGTACACCTGAGACTAACACAACATTGTAAATCAACTATACTTCAATTTAAAAATTGTGATAAAATGTGCATAACATAAAATGTACCATTTTTAAGTGTACAGTTCAGTGACATGAGCTACATTCACATCACTGTGAACTAGAATTATTTTTAGTTGTTTAGTAATTATTAGTGTAATGTCTGTCCTCCCTCGCTCCCCCCGAAGTATAGGTTCCTTGAGGGCTGGGTCTGTCATATCCCCAAGTATCTGGAACAGGCCTTGGAACTAGGAGACACCCATTCAATATCTGTTCAGTGAATGACTATTCTGGGAACCACCAACATTAGTTTCCACGTAGATGGGGCGGCCCGTTTTTGTCTGTAGGGCCGTGCGAATAATAGCTGAAGCCCTGTCTCCCTCTTTGCTCCAGTTTTTCTCCTTCCCTCCGGGGTTACAAATGGAAACACTTACAGGTGCTGTCGCAGTGGCATCTGTTTTCCCAGGCAGAGTGGCTGGAGTTTCCTGTGCAGCGCATGAAGGGCGACCTTCTGCGGAAGCCTTTCTTGCAGTCACAGTTTATCATGGTGCCCACCTCATACCTGAGGACCTTGAACATGGCGTTTCTGAGACTCGGTGGGTCTTCAAGACAAGCATCTGCCAAGACAAAAAGGCGCCTTAGGAGTCCAGGAGCTTCCAAACATGGGCATATGATCGAATCACACGTTCCTTCGCTCGATTTAAGGGGTTTTGTATGTACCCCGCCGTTTCCTGGAGAGAATCTAAGGCTGTTGAAGTTTCTTTAGAAACCTTCATATCAGAGATGGTTCAGAATTTAACTTCAGCCAAGTTCACCTCCAAACTACAGTGTCTTTCAAACGAAATGAATAGAAACGAATGAGGTTTTATTCTGAATATGCCTCCTGCTGAGCAAGTATAGAATGAGGGGGCACAAGGGACATGAGCAAAGGGAGGGACGAACCACATTGATTTAATTGAGGGATGAGATGTGTCTGTGAGAAATACTTTGAAGGAAATAAAGATTGTCCGACTTTCTGTAATTAATGATTCTGTAAGGTTGTTTATTTTTGAAGAAATATTTGTAAAGTGCTTCACTCAATGTCTGGTGAGTAGGAAATGTGTGTTTCTCACCCACCTACCCACCTCTAAGTTTACCAAATTCCTTCTCACACCACGAAGACCTGACCCTTCCTCGCCCCCCACAATAGTCACTGGCTTCCCACTAAAGACAATTGAATAGTTGAACACCCAACTATTATGGGAGGAAAAGGTGCTGGTCTCATCAGAGCAATGATTCCATTGTATATCTCGCGACAAATTCTCCTGCTTCAAGAGATGAGATTTTTCAGGAAAAAGTCACAGGCTGGATAAAGGAAGCGGACAGGAAGGACCACAGGAAACAGAAAAAAGGGAGGCAGCCAGGGCTCCCACATCTGGCCTTGCCACCCAGCAAACGGGCACAGGGTCCGGGCAGGTTGCTGCACTCGCTGCTGGCAGAGGACCATCTGCCGATCGTCTGTTAATCACTCAGGGTGGAGTGGAGCTTCTCTGAGCCCTCACAGTCCGCCCAGCATCTTGTCATCCTGGAGACCACCCCCAGCCAAGATGCGGGACCCTCCTGACACCCTTAAGAAGGTGAGGTGAGGGGCTTCCCTAGTGGCGCAGTGCTTGAGAGTCCGCCTGCTGATGCAGGGGTCATGGGTTCGTACCCCTGTTTGGGAAGATCCCACATGCCACGTAGCGGCTGGGCCCGTGAGCCATGGCTGCTGAGCCTGCGTGTCCGGAGCCTGTGCTCCGCAATGGGAGAGGCCACAACAGTGAGAGGCCCGTGTATCGCAAAAAAAAAAAAAAAAAAAAGAAGGTGAGGTGAACCTGGACAGCTTGTCCCACCTCTAACCAAGAAGGGACTACACAAAAGCAGTTTGAATAGCTCACTGGGCCAGCAGTTGTAGAGGAACATGTAAAATAATGTAAATTCCAGGAATTATAATAATCATAAGGCAAGAAACACAGCATGGTGGAAAGAGGAGAAGGATAGGTTTCTAAATTGTAGTTCTTCCAGCTTACTAGGTATACAGCTTTATTGTTTTTACGTATCTAAGACTTGGCTTCCTTTTTTGTAAAATGGGTATAATAATTATTTTACTGATTTCTTTTAAATATTACATGAAATAACATATTAAGGTAACTTGCAGAGCACCTGGCACATAATAGGCATAGAATAGATGCTAGTCAGTTGCAAACTATCATATATAGAATGGATAAACAACAAGATCCTACTGTATGACACAGGGAACTATATTCAATATCCTGTGATAAACCATACTGGAAAAGAACATGAAAAAGAATGTATATATGTATGTATAACTGAATCACTTTGCTGTACAGCAGCAATGATCACAACACTGTCAATCAACTGTACTTCAATAAAATTAATTTAAAAAGAAGAAAAAAAAAAGAATAGGTACTAGTTCCGCTCCCTTTTTTTCCTGTCCAGAAAAAGAAAATGTCCAGATAGAGACTCGGCTGAGTTTTACCTTAACCCTTAACTCCTGCAAAAGTTCATCTCTCCCTACAGCCCATGTCATCAGTACCATTCGCTGGCACTTATCATACGTCAATACCAACCAACAATTTAAGTATCGGAAGGTAAATCTGTTGCTAAAACAAGATGTGTGTAATAATCAGAAAAGCCAAATGAAGGAACGAGGCAAGGATGTTCCCTGTTACCACTGCTTTTCAGCATCATATTGGAAGTCCTAGCTAATACAGTTAGAAAAGAAAAGGAAACAAAAGGTATCCAGATTGGGATGGAAGAAACAAAACTGTCTTTGTTTGTAGAAGACATGTTATCTATGTAGAAAATCTGAAAGAATAGACCAAAAATAAAACCTCATACTAATAAGTGATTACAGCAGGGTTACAAGATACAAAGCTAATATACAAAAGTCAACCACTTTGCTAAATACCAGCAATGACCAAGAGGAAATTGAAATTAGAAGCACAATACCATTTACATTAGCACCCAAAAAAGGAAGTACTTGGGTGTAAGTAAAAAATATATATATATATATATGTACAAGATCTACATGAGGAAAAACTATAAAACTCTGATGAAATAAATCAATGAAGAGCTAGATAAATGGAGAGATATTCCATGTTCATGGATAGGAAGATTCAATATTGTCAGTATGTGAGTTCTTCCCAACTTGATCTATAGATTGAAGGCAATCCCAATAAAACGCCCAGCAACTTAATTGGTGGATGACAACAAACTGAATCTAAGTTTATATGAAGAGACAAAAGACTCAGAATAGCTAACACAATATTGACTGAAAGGAGCAAAGTTGGAGGACATACTACCTGACTTCAAGACTTACTATAAAGTTACATTAATCAAGACAGCGTGGTATTGGTGAAAGGACAGACAGATAGATCAGTGGAACAGAATAGAGGGTCCAGAAATAGACCAACTGATCTTTGACAAAGGGGCAAAGGCAATACAGTGGAGCAAAGATAGTCTTTTCAACAAATGGTGCTAGAACAACTGGACATTCCACATGCAAAAATAAAATCTAAACACACATCTTATGTCCCTCACAAAAAGTAACTCAAAATGGATCACAGACCTAAAAGTAAAACATAAAACTATAAAACTCCTTGAAGATAATATAGGAGAAAATCTAGTTGACCTTGGGTTTGGTAACAACTTTTTAGATGCAACACCAAAGGCACGGTCCATGAAGAAAAGAATTGAGAATCTGGACCTCATTAAAATAAAAAAATTTCCAGAGATTGGCACAACATTGTAAATAAACTATACTTCAGTAAAAAAAAAATAAAAGAAAACAAACCAAAAAAAAGGAGTAGGGTGTTTGTTTTTGTGTTATTTTCTTGTTACCATCTGCTTTAAAAAAAATAAATTCTGATTTAACGGAAAAAAAAATTTCTGCTCTTAAGAGACACTGTCACGAGAATGGAAAGACAAGCCACAGACTGGGAGAAAATATTTATATGATAAAGGGCTGGTATCCAAAATATACAAAGAACTCTTAAAACTCAACAGTAAGAACCCTGATTGAAAAAAATGGGCCAAAGTCCTGAACAGACACCTCACCAAAGAAGATATACAGATGGCAAATAAGTATATGAAAAGATGTTCCACATCATGTCATCAGGGAAATGCAAATTAAAACAACAATAAGATGCCACTGCACATCTTTAGAATGACCAAAATTCAGAACACCTAATGCTGGTGAGGGTGTGGTGCAACAGAATCCCTCATACATTGTGGATGGGAAAGCAAAATGGTACAGACACTTTGGAAGACAGTTTTGGCAGTTTCTGACAAAACTAAACATACTCTTAATGTACCATCCCGCCATCATGCTTCGTGGTATTTACCCAAAGGAGTTGAAAAGCTGAGTCCACAGAAAAACCTGCACACGGATGTTTCTAGCAGCTTTATTAATAATTGTCAAAATTTGGAAGTAATCTTAGATGTCCCTCAGTAAATGAGTGGATAAATAAACTGTGGTACATTCGGACAATGGGATGTTACCCAATGCTAAAAAGAAATGAATTCTCAAGCCATGAAAAGACATAGAGGAAACTTTAATGCATATTACTAAGTGAAAGAAGACAATCTTAAAAGGCTATACACTGTATGAGTCCAACTATATGACATTCTAGAAAAGGAAAAACTATGAAGGTCGTAAAAAGAATTGGTAGGTTGCCAGGGAGTAGGGAGGAGGAAGGGATGAATATGTGTAGCACAGAGGATTTTTAGGGCAGTGAAATTACTCTGTAGGACACCATAATGATGGATACCTATTAGTCCAAACCCACAGAATATACAACACCAAGAGTGAACCCTAATGTAAACTATGGACTTTAGGCAACGATGATGCATCAGTGTAGGTTTATCAATGGTGACAAACGTACAATCTGGTGGGGGATGTTGATAATGTGACAATGGGGGAGGCTGTGCATGTGTGATGTCAGGAGTATATGGGAAATCTCTGCACCTTCTGCTCAATTTTACTGTGAACCTAAAGCTGTTCTAAAAAGTAAAGCCTATTAAAAAAGAACAACTTACAAGCACACAATGGACATTCCCTGAGCTAGATAAAATAATTGAAGGGGAAAAGAAAAATAGCCCATGAGGACTTCTGCTTCCGACCATGACAAAATTTATCTTCCTGCTGAAAGCCACTTTAAAAAACAGACAAAATATGTGAACAAGAGTTTGCAGGCATTTAGCAACGGGCAGTGCAGCACAGCATTATTTGAGAGGAAGGAAGCACATGAAGTGAGCCCACCATTGCCATGGCTTTCCTCCTGGGGCACTTTCCTGCCAGGTAGCACCAAAGTGGAGCCAGCAGAGTGGTGGCCTCACTGACCTGAAGGGGGAAAAAATCAGAGCCCTAGGCTGCTGGCATGGGTGGAATTTGTGGGATGGGGCTCTAGAGAGGAGGGGGGCAGAAGTGTGTGTGAGGATACTCTTCGGGTTTTTAATCCAGCAGCTGGGCTGAATATGAACAGGGCAGGACCCTGTGACTTAGAACCAACTCCCTGCTGTGGAGACTGAGAGAAGAATAGTTATACCAAATTTTATTTACAAAAACAGGCATCTGTTGCCTGTTGCCAGTTGTGGCTATATTTATATCAGAGAGTAGATTTCAAAGTAAGAAACATTAGTCACAGATGACTTGGTTGGTTCCATGAAATTACTGAGAAATCTCCAAAATAACTATGAGAACTTATCAAATTTAGCGATCTCAATATACAAAAATCACTTGTGGTTATACTGTGAGCAACCAATTAGAAAATTAAAAATTTTAAAACAATCCCATTTACAATAGTATGAAAAGACATAACATACTCAGGAATAAATTTACTGAAAACTCACAAGGCCTTTAAACTGAAAGTTCTGAAACACTGCTAACATAAAGAATTATATAACTGGAGAAATGCACAATATTTATGGATTGGGAGTTTCTTTTTTTTTTTAAAGATGTCAACTTATCTTAAATTGATCAATAAACTTAATGCAATTACAATAAAAAAAATCCAACACACTGTTTGGCAGAAATTTGGCAAGACACAGACCTAGAATTTTAAGACAATCTTAAAATGATGTACAAATTTGGAGGATTCACATCATCTGATATCAAGACTTTCTATAAAGCTTCAGTGACCAAGACAGTACATATTGATAAAAGATAGACAAATAGAATAATGGAACAGAGTAGAAAATCCAGAAATAGACTGACATAGGTATATTCAGGTGATTTTTTGCAAACACACCATGGCAATTCAATGAGGGAAGGGAAAATCTCAACAAATGCTTCTGGAACAAGTGATAATTGTATAGGGAAAAAAGAACTTTACTCCACATACAAAAATTAATTTTATTGTATATTTAAACATAAAATATCCATCCATACACCAAATCCATACATTATAGATGTAAACATAAAAGATAAAACTATTACGTTTCTAAAAGAACATAAAGGCAAATAGCTTTGCAAGCTAGGGATAGGCAAAGATTTCCTAGGGAAGACACAAAAAGCACTAACCATAAAATAATAGTAAATTTAAAACTTCTGCTCTTCCTAAGGCATTAAGAACATGAAGAAATGAATGCTACAGGTAGACTGGGAGAAAAATCTTTGCAACACATATATCTGACAAAAAGACTTGTGTCCACATTATACAAAGAACTACAAATCAATACTAAAAGTCAAACAACCCAATAAGTAAATGGGCAAAGACTTGAATGGTCACTTCTCCAAAGAAGATATCTGATTATCAATAAGCACTTGACAATGTGCTGAAGACATCATTAGATATCAAGAAAAAGCAAATTGGAAACCACCATGAAATAGTCCATTAGAAAGAATGGGTAAAATGGATAAAAGATTGACAACACCAAATATTGGCAAGGAGCTACTGGAACTCACTTCCATTACTGTTGGGAGTGTAAAATGATGCCAAAACTCAAAGTTTTTAAAATGAAGTTAAATATATACCTGCCCTATGATCCAGCCGTTCCACTCCTTGGTATTTATCTAGGAGGAGTGAAAGCACATATCTACAAAAAGACTTAAGCAAAACATTTATAGTAGCTTTGAATAATCTCAAAAACATTATGTTGAACAAAAGAAGACAGACACAAAATACAAACACTGTTTGATTCCATTTATATGAAGTTTACGAAAAGACAAAACTAGTATGCAGAAAGAAGTCAAAGTAGTGGTTGCTTGTGGTGGGTGGGGATTGACTGGAAGGAGACAGTAGGGGGATGGAAACATGAGTGTACATCTTTGCCCTGCTGACAAATTGAAATTATAATGGACTTGTCACAGTTCAAGTCAGGGGGCCATTGAGGACCCGGTCTCAGACATGTCCCTGCACCACTGAGAACTTGAATTTTCTCTGAACTGCATCAAACTTAAGGACACCACCAGCCATTTTCAAAACAATATCAGCCAGCAGCTGCAACCTTATGGTCTCAAGGTCTCCCCTTGAAATTATGCAACCATTTCAGACCCCAACCAATTCTTACTCAATAAGCACCCTTACTGCTTGCCAGCTCCAATTATAATTCTTGATAGACAACTCATGTCACTAACTGTAACCTTGTGGGGGTTTGCCTTTATAAGTGTCCCCTATTTTGTAGCTGGGGAAACAATTCAAGGTCTTCTTGAATCTGTGTCACTGGGGCATTCCTAACAAACCCCAAATAACACCTTTTTATTTCAATCAGGTCTCCGTTTCTGAAATTTTGGTTAACAGCCCAGACTCGTCAAATTGTACACTTCAGATCTGTGCATTTCACCACATGTAATTTTACTTCAAAAAAATCATTAAGAAGTATATTGAGCAATTCTCGTGATTATCCACTAGCACAAATAATCAAGGATTGACCTCAGCCGCATTTGGAATCTGATGACTCAACCACAAACCAAGAGAGTTTCTAAACACAGAAATTTGAAACGAAGGCAGACAGATTGCCTTCGGGGCAACTTTGTGTCCTTAAAAACTATTTACATGATGATGTGCTTTTCTAAATTAGGCCATGGGAATTTCCAGGATCATCATAAATTAGCCTGAGCATCTGAGGTGGTCATGCGGGGACAAAAGAAATTTCCAGAACTTCTTAACTCCCACAGACTTGCCTTTTATAAAAGCATCTTTCCTGGAATCTAGAAGCACTGAAACTTCCCTGGTCTATAGCTAAGAACTAGTAAAGAACTTGACTATAACCCTTTTCCCTGGAACCACGTGAAGAGTGTTCCAAGTATCACCTTAAGAAAGTGTGTGTGTTGGGGGCAGGGGAGTGTGCAGGAAAGGTAGACCTGGGGTGCCGGCGGTGTTTCTTTTAACAGGAATAAATCTGGGATTTTTAAAAGCCCTTCTCAGGGCGGTGTCGTAAAAGAAACAGCTGTACAACATCTTAAAGAAAAGGATGAAAACACTTTATCTCTCCTGAAATCTTGCAGAGGAACATTGAAGGGCAGTTCTGTTTATGTGACTCAGCAAAATGTCTTTACAGCCTCCTTCCCCATATTATCACTTACAAATTTTCACACAGCATGGCAGCTGCCTCATTCTCTAGTTTTACTCCAAAAGCTCTAAAATTTCTCGAAATTCAGCAAACAGGGGCTGTTTCTGCCTTTACTCTTGCACCCACCTTTCCAGATCTATTTCTTGCTTCCACCAGAGGCTCTGACTTTCTAGCAGAAATTATTCTCTGCTCTCAGCTCTGGCCCATTCTCCCAGCTCAGGAGGCAAATGCAGAATTTTTTTTGGAAGGTGGGAAGGGAAATGTTTTCTCTCTGTCATTTTTAAGTATTGGTGCATTTCCAGATTGGATGTCATTTTCTCTTCTGAGAGCTTTGAAAGTGTGTGCTGCCTGCAGATTGGAGGAAAAAATTGAGACTACTAGCCTCGTGTTGGGACTTGGGGTGAATGCTCAGAGCTGGGACACTGGGGCCCCTGGAGGGGTCCTACCATGGGCTCCGAGGAACATTGCTGTGGTCTTGCCTCCTACCTTTTATGTAGGCAGAGGGGAAAGAGAGCCAGTAATTATCATTCATCCTGAAAAATCCCAAGGGATTTTCCCGAAGGCCTTGCATTGAGAGTTAAACTGAGCTCTTCTGATGTTGAAAGTGTTTCACATCTTATTTCAAATTTTTGCTAAGAATGGTACCTGGAAAGACACAGGCAGGACCCCATATGTCCCACCCCCTGCGCCCACCCAGCCTCCATCCCTGTCCCTGAAACACTGTCCCAGGTGCATCCTCCCTTGGGATATCTGTAGGCTTGTTGCCTCCAGGAATTCCCGGCTCAACTGAAATGCAGGAATTCATTGCTGCCTTTGACTTCTTCAGCCGACATTAGCGACAGTAATTGAGAGCCACCTTGCTCTGGGCTGTGTCACCGCACAGGTCTGGGAGGAAGGTGGCTGAGGGTGACGGACCCTGGGACACGCTTCGTCTTTTTTTCTGTGTTGTTTTGCCTTTTGTTTTCCCTCCACTGAATTGCTAGAGGCTCACCTCCTCCATCTCACCACGCCCATGCTAGGGAGGGAAAGATTAGGCATTCGTAGGTTACACAGCAACAGATTTAGGGATTCAGACCAGCTTTTGTGTCTCCCAGGCGTCTGCTCTCTCCTTTCCGCCACTGTTCCCAGAAGGACAGTCGTACAGCTTCTACTGCTTGGGTTTCCAATAAAAGATGAGAAACTTGGTGAAACGAGGCACTCCCTTCTCTTCCTCTAAGTGGCCTGTCACTCACTAAGAGAGACAAGAGATGCAGACCAGGGCTTCCTGATTGGATCTGGAATGCTGACACCCTTTCTCTCATTTAGCATATGACCTCAACTCCACTCCCCTAAATAAAGCTACCCCTTGGTGTCTTGCTGTTTTGTTTTTAGAAGGGAACAGAACTAAGGTAAATTTTGTGCTTATATATTTTTGTGTTCCTCGAGTTAACCAGAAATATCAACACCTGGAAGGCAGTCGGTCCTTTGAGCTGGGAAGTTGGTTTCCTACAGCTGGTAGGACTCTCTGCTTCACTTGTTCACAGCAGAGCTTCTCAAACTTTAATGTGTGCACACGTGGCTTGGGGGGCTTGTTAAATGCACATCTGGGCACAGTGGGGTGAGTGTGGAGGCTGAAACTATTTCTCTCGAGCGCCCCAATGCTGCAGGGGCTGTAGCCGCACTCGAGCGCCCCAATGCTGCAGGGGCTGTAGCCGCACTCAGCACCCAGCAGTGGCTGCCCCGTCTTCCCCCCTCTTCTGCCCCCTCCGGAGGGCCCGCCTCCCCAAGGGGACCGAGAGCGGGGCCCTCAGGCGGGGCTGAATCTGCTTACAGAACACTTCGTTCCCAGGCAAAGCATCTAAAAGGGTGCAGTGAGAGCTCCCCTGGCTGGAGGAAAGGTGGGTGGGTGAAAATGGCTGTGGGCAAGGTGATTTTTTAAAAAAATTCTTTTCTGATGTTGTTCAAAATGAGAGAGCACTCATCTGGCCCTTGTGGCCTGTGTAACGTGAAAGATAAGGAAAAGGAAGGGGCTTCAAAAGGATGTGGACAGGGTCTGAGATAAGATTCTTTGCTCTGTGGATGAATCAAGGTCAAGTTTTGTTTACCCGTACAGCCCAGCCAGCACTGAGTGCATGGCTTCATCTTTGTGTCCTTCTGCTTGGCCGTCTATACAATAGGGATCGGGGATGAACATTAGAATAACTCACTAAGCACAGAAACTTCTAGATGATGATTTACTAAGCTTTATGCAAGGGACATAGGAGTCCATCAAGAGTTTGGGGCACTGGATAAAGAAATTGTGTCGTTCTTGACCTAAAGACATTCATCTTCTGTGTCAGATCTGAGAAGAAGCCCAAGATATACCTAATGTCAAAGACAGTCTCCAAATTCCTTGGGAAATCCACCCAGCAGTCTGAGCCTTATAGAAAGCGGGTGTTTTGGGTTCAAAATAAAATATTATAGGACATGTTGACTATTCCTCTCAATAGGATCCCAGGATCTGAGAGCTGGGAGAAACCCCAAAGATGATTTAGGTTAATCTCCCCTTTTGTTGATAAGGAAACAGCCCGAGTGCCGTTCCTCCAATTGTGGCAAACCTGGGAGTAGAACGGAGCCCTGACTCCCAGTTCAGTGCTTTCTCATCGTTATCTTCAGGAACGAGTATGCTTCTCACCCTGCTATGGAAGGTTCTCTCTAGCTAGGAGTTAGAGCTATGTCTAAAGTATCTGGGTTACTGGGAAGTGTTTGTGAGATGTTGTGGTTTAATTCAGATCATTATCTTTGAAGTCAGAGAGCTCAGGTCCTCCATTTGGGGCTATTTATGTAATAGTAACTCACATCTGAGCCCTGCCTGTGTGCTGCTCACTTGTAGAGATCACCTTCCATGCTCACTACAACCCTCAAAGGGACATATTGTCACCCCACTCTGTACAGCAGGAGATTGAGTTTCAGAGAGATTCAGTCAATCGCCCAGGTCACACAGCTCAAGGTAATGGGATCAGAATCACAAGAAAGCCCACTATTGCTGCCCTTATGTCTACCTTTAAAAAAAAATCTCACTTTTACTTCCAGGAAATTCTTTCAAATAGCAAACATAAATGTCTCAGGAAGAAGCAAGGAAGAAGAGATCAGAGTGTGGAGAAAAGGTTTGCATGGACCTCAGGTCGCCGTAAGAGCTCAGAGGGCTATGCAGTTGGTTTCTCTGTAGGAGTGAGATTCAAAATGTTGAACAAGCAGGGTAGCAGGGTCAGGAACCAAGGATGCCAATGAGGATGAAGCCGAGGGTCCTGGAGCCCTGTCTGCCACACGGTAACCCTTCAGTGCCGATATGTGGGAGGAGCCAGGGGAATGAGTAGGGAGGGTCATTTGACAGGTTCAAAGCAGCAGGTGTTTACCAACAAGCTTGGAAGTATTTCAAATTTTAACAACCAGTATGACGAAGGCAGTGATTCTCAAAACTTTTGGTATCAGGACCCCTTTATACTCTCAAAAATTACTGAGGACCCCCCCGCAAAGCTTTTGTTTTTGTGGGTTATGTCCATCATTGTTTGCCATATTAGAAATTAAAACTGAGAAAGTTTGAGTACATGTTTATTAATTCTTTTTTTTTTTTACATCTTTATTGGAGTATAACTGCTTTACAATGGTGTGTTAGTTTCTGCTTTATAACAAAGTGAATCAGTTATACACATACATATGTTCCCATATCTCTTCCCTCTTGTGTCTCCGTCCCTCCCACCCTCCCTATCCCACCCCTCTAGGTGGTCACAAAGCACTGAGCTGATCTCCCTGTGCTATGCGGCTGCTTCCCACTAGCTATCTACCTTACGTTTGGTAGTGTATATATGTCCATGCCACTCTCTCGCTTTGTCACAGCTTACCCTTCCCCCTCCCCATATCCTCAAGTCCATTCTCTAGTAGGTCTGCGTCTTTATTCCTGTCTTACCCCTAGGTTCTTCATGACATTTTTTTTCTTAAATTCCATATATATGTGTTAGCATACGGTATTTGTTTTTCTCTTTCTGACTTACTTCACTCTGTATGACAGACTCTAGGTCCATCCACCTCATTACAAATAGCTCAATTTCTATTAATTCATTTTTAAGTAACAGTAACAAGCCCTCACACATATGAACTAATCTGATCCTGACAAGTGTACTATGAAGTGGACATTATCATGATTACTGCCATTTTACAAATGAGACATCAAGGCACAACGAGGTTTGGAGAATTGCCTGAGGTCACCCAGCGAGGTCGCCCAGCTAGAGGACCCACAGGGATGGAGCTGGAGGCTCATCTAGGCTTCCGAGCCGTGGTCTTGACAGGATGCTGTGCTGCCTCTTCTAAATTCCTACCTCTAGCCCTGAGCTCTAGTCTAGACAGAATGCCTTCCACCTTTCCTTCTGGCCATCCTCTGGTACTTCAACTCTGTTCAAAACTTCTAGGTGAAGATACTATTTCTTCTTCTACTTAACATTGCCATTGGGGTTTTAGTCAATTCAATCAGACGAAAGAATGTAGGGACATAAAAACTGGAAAGAAAAGAAATAAAGCTATCTCTGCTTGCAGATTATACGGTAGTGCGTCTAGTAAACCCAAGAGAATCAATGGTGGGAGTAATAAAATAATGAAATAATTTTAAAAGAGAGCAATCAAGAGTGATACTAAAGAAGTGTGGCATGGGGTGGGTAGGGAAGAAACACTTTTTTTTACAGGATAATGCCAGCTAAGGAATGCAGAAAGATGGATCACAAGGGAATTGTGTGCAGAAAGGTGGATCTCAAGGGAATTATGTGCAGAAAGATGGATCGTAAGAGAATTACGTGCAGAAAGGGAATTAGGTTGAGTGAAAAAAGCCAGTTTCAAAGGTTACATATTGTGTGATTCCATTTATTTTGCAGTCTTAAAAATGACAAAATTATAGAGATGGAGAGCAGCTTAGTGTCTGCCAGGGATTAGGGAGGAAGGAGGCGTGTGGCTGTGGCCATGATAGGGCAGCGGGAAGGATCCTTGTGAAGAGAACTGCTGTGTATCTTGGCTCTGGTGATGGTCACATGAATCTACACATGTGGGACAGTTGTGTAGAACCAAAGACACACATGCACGGATGAGAGCATATAAAATTGGTGAGATCTGAGTAAGACTGATGGATTGTAGCAAGGTCAATTTCCTGGTTGTGATATCATGCTATAATTTGGAGGTAAATTGAATGAAGGCTATATTGGATCTCTCGATATTATTATTTACAACTGCATGTGAGTCTATAATTATCTCAAAATAAAAAGTTAAAAACATAGATTTACAATAGCTGGTCCAAGATCAAGCAGAACTAGAATTTGAACCCAGCTCATTCTAAACTCCACAGCCCAACATCTTAACCATTACAATACAGAGCTTCAATACATAGTTATCAAAATCTACATAATCTTTTACCCATGCATCCTATATCTGGAAATGTATCCTGAGAAAATCACAAAATAAAAACTTTATACATAAAAAAAAGTTAAAAACAAACACACACACGAACAATCCTCTGTTCCTCTTCTTGTCCTTGTTTCTCTTGGTGACCCTGACATTCCTGTGATGTGACACTTCAGCATCTCCCTTAAATTCCACTTTCCTTTGCCGTCAGGTCCAAACCCTTCTCAAGAGTCCTTGCTTAGACCTCTGCGGGAGCCTCGCCCACGCCCCCTCTCTTCTGTAACGTTCACCACTCTCCTGCAGCCCTCCCAGCTGCAGACCCGCCAGAGCAGTAGCATCTTATCATTTCCCTCCACCTCCCGTGTCTCCCCGCCTCCGATATGTCTTTTAAAATATCGTCAAGCCAAGCATCCTAGGGTCCCAGAGCACAGAGCTGATGCGCTAGTGTCACGGTAAATGCCTGCAGGTGAGGTATTCTCTGCCTCCGTGATTCACCGCTGGGTACCACAACTGCCCCTCCCTCTTTTTCCTTTAATCTGGGAAGTGAGTTTGTCAAACACTGGACTCCCTCCTGTCGGGAGGGATTGACAGCATTTCCTTGCTTTGCTTTGGGGACTGAGTCTGCCGATCAAATAGCAGATGGCAGATTCCTCAGAGCCATTAAGGAGCTTGTGACCATAGGAGCTTCTTAGATACTCCAGGTCACTGCCTTTGCCACGCTGATTGGTTTTCTGGGCCTCCTGGCGTGGTGCCCCTGATGAGGGGGTGGAATCCTTCCTGGCCTGTGAGCCAGGTAAGGAGGAAGGCTGCTCCTGGCTGTACCTCGTATGAAGGGTGAACAGGGTTCACCTGGCAGGTTCGGCAGAATATGTCACCCTGGCAGGGGGAATGCCAGGTTCAGGGGACTATAAGTGGAATGTTTGCTAGAGTGTGAATGGCAAGGGTGTGAATGACAGAAATGTATCTGTGGAAATAATGTAAGTGAAAGGACCTTGATATCTGTAAAATGTCCCACAAGTCTTGATTGTTGCTATTATTATCTCTCGAGCAGTGTTGTTTTTAGGACCAAATGATAAAATATGTAAGGTTCCTTCGTGAGTTGGAAAAAAAATTATCTAAAATGTTAATTACTTAAAGCTTGATTGTGTCAGAGCAAGGAAATGGAGTTTCTTTTGACGTCATCTTCTAAGGACTATTTATGAGAATTCTGCATTCGTTTCCTTCCTCTCACCTATATTCACAATGGCCTTCACATCTAATAAAACATGGTCAACTTCCTGATCACTGCCGACTAGCTCCCCATGGTTTAATTTGAAAACTTCCAGTCATTTCTGGTTGTTGTTGGCTGTCCATGTCACCTACTATTTATTTAAACTGTTTCTTCAACGTGGGCAGCCGTAGGCACTGAAAGAATGCTTGAGTGTATTGGCAATTGCGTCGATATTATGGTCTATTAATCAGTTAATTCAGACACATATCCATCTTTGTTTAGCATAAATGCTGAGGGGAACGTGGCAGACCCAAGTTTGTTTGTGCTCAGGGCTGGGGGGATGGGTTAAGGCAATTTAATGGCATCAAAGAAAAGGTGTCTGATTCCCTGGGTAAGAATAAGAGGGGAGGCTGTGTACTCTGAAGGGGAAGATCTCAGTGCAGCTGGGCTCATTCTGCAGTAATTAGCATCCTTCATCTGTGAGTTCTGTGTGTGTCTGACCCACAGTTTCTGAGACCCGGCTGGGCCTCCCAGGCCAAAGAGTCAGAATTTCCACTACCCAAGAATGAGTGACTCATGGGGTAAGATCCTTCTGGAGAACATCTTCTTCCTTAATCAACACTTATTACCAAGAAAAAAGAAGGTGGGGGAGATGGGTGGGAATCCAGTTATTTTCTCTTTCCCTTGGAAGGGAAAAAAGGAGACTGAGAACCGACAATATTCCTCCCAGAAGCTGTCCCTGAATCAAAGCTCTCGTGTTTCGGGGTCTCACATGCTTCTGTGAATGAAATTTTGGGGGTGGTTGTGTTTTGCCCCTGGGAGCCTAGCTGATAACAAACTTCTGTACTTGAAAGTGTTAACCACAAGTTTACTGCAGAATGTCAACCTGATGAAAATTAAAGGTTGTCAGATAAGAAAAACAAGGGGGATAGAAATAGACCCGTGTTTTTTCTCTGAAATTGAAAAGCAGTTTTCCTTCAAATCTTTGAAACCCATTTCTTGGGACGAAATAATGTTTTTCGTAGAAATGTGCTACGTTGGTGAATCCCACCCACTGTCCCACCCATTCGGGTCTCTAACAGCAGCTGGCCACGCTGACATGGACCCTAAGTGTGGCAGGCACCCCAAATCCACATGTACAGAGCCTGGGGGGACCCGGGTCAGGTGTTGCCAGCAGGAACCCACACCTGCCGCCTCCACTCCACCTCCCGGGGATGCCCGCCATCCCCCTAACTCTGGGACACTCTTCTTCACGCCTCAAGAATCACACTCAGTTTTAAACAAGACACACGTGTGTGCTGTTTGGATTCAATGTTTGAGGCCCCCTTGCCCCCCCAAATCCGTATGCCGAATCCTTACTGTCCAGCGTGATGGTGTTAGAAGGTGGGGCCTTGAGGTGAGATGAGGCCATGAGGGTGGAGCCTCAGGGGTGAGTTTGTGCCCCTGTAGGAGTCATGGGAGAGCCGGCATCCTCTCTGCTTCCAGCCATGTGGGGACACAACGGCCCTCCCCCAAACCCCACCACGCAAGCCCCCTGATCCCAGCCTCCAGGAATAAGTGAGGAATGAAGTTCTGTTGTTCTGAGCCCCCCAGGCTTTGGTATTCTGTTAGAGCAGCCTGCACAGACATCACCGTGCGTTTTGGATGGGGATCAGACCCTTGCGTGGAGAATGTCAATCCAGACATGGACATGGAGGCCACAGACTGCCCGGAGGGGAAGGTGCTGATTTAGGTTCTGGGGTTCTCGGTGCTTTGGGAGCAGCCCTGATCTGCTTGTCCACTGTGACTCGCTTAAGTCGGGTTCAGGGTAGACAAACAGCAGCCTGAACGTATTTCCCAAATCTGCATGTCGGCAGGCGCTGCCCCATAAACAGAAGAAGGATGAGGATGTGTCAGAGTGGGCGCATGATGGGGTGGGTGACACAGGGTCGGGAGGAGGTTATGTTAGGATCGTCGATTAAATGAGACCCAAAGCCCTCCCGGTACTCCAGGGACTGGCCTCGGAGAAGCAGCCTCAACTGAAAGGCTTTTGATGAATTCAGTCTGTGGACTCAGCCTGGGCTGTCCTCCCTTGGCCGGCACTGAAGGAAACGGGCTCCGTGTTCCCCAGAGCGCCCTTTAAAGGCGCCTTCCCTAAATTCTTAGGTAGCACCGAAATCCGGCCCTCTGCCCAGTGCCGTAGGTGGGTGCTGTTCCTTTCAACAGACACCACAGGCTTGACGACCACAGATGATGGTCCTGCAAGGGGCATTTGTGTCGGGCTTCTTATAGAATTTAAACCCCAGGTGGCAGCGCTTTCCCAGGGCATGGGAACTTAAGACCTGTTACCGTGATTCACTGGGAATTGCTTTGCGCTGAAAAGGACAGATGGGACTCGCCAAGGATGTGGTAATTGTAGCGTGAACTAGATAGACTTCCTTCCGTAGTGTGAACTGATACCTTCAGTCCTGCTTACAAATGGACCGGATGCAGGTAGGGGAGCTTGCCGGCCGCTGGGGGGCTGAATAGCTCGGTCAGCACAGGGCTGAAGGGATGACTTTTCACTCCGCTATAGGGTGTTTATTAAGCCGTAGAATGTCGGGACAGAAAGGGGCTTAGAGACCCTCCCTATCCATCTCCTCGCATGCTTAGACAGTGCCCACTCTGTCCAAGGTGTGTGAGACATTGCACACCGGGCACTGATCGGGGTACATATATGGACCTCTCTGGTCCTCACAGCCCCCTATGAAGTGGGCTGTTAGGAATATTCATGACAATTAATACAATGATTATTATATAGTACATTATTATAATTAAAATATTAAATGTATAATTGATATACAAAGTACTACAGTATAATTAATATAGTTATAAATAAGAAACATTTAAATATGATTAATTATTACATAGTCATTCTTACTGGCTCTGTGTCATACACGATGGCGGTGAGGCCCCGACAGGGTCAGTGACCTTCGCGGAGTCGCACAGCTGGTCGGTGTGAGGCCAGCGTTTGGATCCGCAGCCTCACAGATGGAGGTGCTCGTGACCCCGTTCGCCCACAGTTTCCTCCCTGTGTCTCAGCTGCATCCTGTTCATGTGGCCACCGTATGCTCTGACCGTCCCCCGCCCCGTCCCACATGTGTCCCGCATGGTGGGAAGGCCATTGTGGGCATCTTGGGGTGGGGTGGGTGCTGGAGCTTGAAGAGCAGATGCTGGGTGCTAACGTGCAGAGATCGTTCGGGCTGGACTCTACAGGGACTGGGGCTTCATAGGGAGTGCCAGCCAAGGGAAAGGAATAAGGATTTTGCCCAGGGTTCCTGGGCAGCTGGGCGGATAGTAGTGTCTTTCACTAAAATGGGAAATAGAGGAGGAAGACCAGGCCTGGGGCCACAGCTCTGGCTGTACTGAGTTTGAGAAGTCTGTGAGACAGCCCTGTGGAGAGGTGCTCTGGGCCTTGGCTGTGCAGATTGGAAGCCCAGCAAGCCATGTTTACTGAGCACCTACTATATCCTGGTTACTGTAGGCAGGCCGCCGCGTCCCACTTTATACCCACAGCAACTGAAGCCCATGGAGGTTAGAAGAACCTGCCCATGACCAGCTCCCCACTAGGTCACTCAGCGCCCTCTGGGGCTGCACCCCCTCCCCCTGTCCCGTCTGCCGTCATACGCACGGATGCCAGAGCCAACGCTCTAAAGCCCAGACTGCATCCTTCCCTTGCCCACGCCGCTCTGTGGTACCCATTCCTCCCAGGATACAGTCGAAGCCCCTGTACTTGGCAAGGCTCCATGACATAGCTCACAGCCCAGCCTCAACAGCCTCCACCTCTGCCCCCCGCCTGAGCTCTCCAGCCTGGTGGACTATGCTCTGTCTTTTGTCGTTAACCTTGCTCACGACTTCGCTTCCACCTTCTCTACTTCTGCTTGTCCTGCAGGCCTCCCTTGCTGTCACATTTCTCTGGGAAGCCTCCTGGACCTGTCTCTTTGGTTTTGGGCATTCCGCTGCACTCCCAAGCTACCCGCCATTTCTTTACACAGTGCTTGCCACACCGTGTCCATCAGATGCCTCCACCCTGCTGGAGCCTGCAGAGAATGGTACCCAGCGATTGTTTTAAAGGAAAGGAGAGTCACACAAGTCCAAACCAGGATCTGAATCCAAGCCTGCAGAATCCCAAATTCATGAGCCCTTTCTGCTCTCCCAAGGTGCTTTCCAGTTGGGAAGAATTCCAAATAGGCCGACGAGACGCGGAAGATTATAAGAGGCGAGGATGCCCCTAGGCTTTGAAATCATAGGCGAGGAAGCTACGGTTGCAGAATAGGAGACCTGCGGGCTGGGGTGCCTGGAGCTGGGGGGCCTGATGTGCAGAAGACATGCAGATGGTCCAGGTCAGAAAGAATATGGGATGCCAGGCAGAGGAAGTGTGCCCCACAGGGAGCGGGGAATGATTTGAGCTCTTTGATCTGGGGAAAGGCATCACGAAAGTTGTTTTCAGGAGAATTAATTTGGGGATGGATCAAAGAGTGACTTAAAATGAGACCTGGAAGGCTTACCTAAGAAGCCCAGGGGAGTTAATGAGACCTGTCGACTGTATGCTTCCTTTGTACAGGGATGGAGCCGGTAGCCCGCCTCCATCACTTTCTTGGGCACGGGAATGACTGCTTCACAACTTCAGTCTCCTCATCTGTAAAAATGGGAATGATCATGGTGGTACCTGACTCACAGGGTCATTGTGAGGCTTCTGTGAGGTAACAGGTGCAGCGCACACACTTACTCTCCCAGGAGGAGGAGGGCGGGAGGCTGAGGTGTCCTGACAGCTCTGCTCGCAGACCCTCTGCACAAGCCCACTGCAAATTCAGGCTAGAGGAGTGAGGTTAACGAAGCCCTGGGAAGAGGGAAAGTGAAACTTGATGGCCAGTGAAAGGCGTTGAAAGCCAAAAGTGAGATAAACAACGACCCGTTTGCACATCAGAGCCGAAATGCTCACCCTTTGCAGTACCCGTGCTCTCCTGGGTGTCAGCAGGGTGTCAGCGGAAACTGCCCTTTTATTTTTAAAAGGTTTTGGGGTTTGTAATTTTTTTTGTAGTTGTTTGTTTTGCTTTCCACTTAAAATAAGGAGTTTTCTCTTCACAAAGATCCTTTTATTCTAAATCAGGCTCTGAACAGAGGTGTCACTACCACAGGGACCGGAAACGGATACCACATTCAGCTGGGTGTGCAGGCTCTGGCGGGTTTCACCAGCCGGGGACGCCGTGACAGCCCCGGCCGCAGCCAGGAAAGATGCCAGATGCGCAGCCTCCCCCGAAACTCCCGGGAAACTCACAGAGCCCCGAGGCAGGAAGAAGCTGACGTCAACTCAGCCTTCGGGGATTTCAAGCAAAACTCTTAGAAATGATTCCTCTGCCCTTTATTTGGTATCACGATCTTTCTCTGAGGAGATGAGCCAATTTGCTCCAAGGACCTCATTTCATGAAACTATGTATATGTAGTTATACACACACACACATATATATACACATATTATATACACGTGTGTGTATATATATATACACACACGTACATATATACACATAGTATATATATGTATGTGTATACATACACAAACATGTATACATATAAACACATACTATATATATATATATATATATATATGTTTTAAAGAAACACTGTTGCTTTGCTTTTAAGTATATAAGGTAACCGGACTGACTAGGTTCCCTTCATCTCTTCCTTGGAGAGGAAGGTCCTTCCTGGGCGTTTAGAATTGGGGAGTGGTTCACACTCCGCTGAGGACATGCCATCGGTCAGCACTGTGTATAAATGGTACTTCTGCAATACCTGGGGGCTGTGGGAGCCATTAGTTTCTTCTTCAAGGAATGTAACTACTCCCACCTGAAATGTTCCCACTTTCTTGGTCAGGGACTTTCTTGAGCAAAAGAAAGCTTCTGCACATCCTCTATGTTGTTATAAATTCAAAATCTGTGGTGTTTGATTTTAATAACTTCAGTAGTTGATAATGACCAAGTAATGCTCTCAGCCCTCCTTTCTGTCCCAGATGTTAGTGTAAAGGTGAGGCAGTTCTTGATTCAGTAGGTACGGGGAGGGCTTCCCTGGTGGCGCAGTGGTTGAGAATCTGCCTGCCAATGCAGGGGACACGGGTTCGAGCCCTGGTCTGGGAAGATCCCACGTGCCGCGGAGCAACTAAGCCCGCGCGCCACAGCTACTGAGCCTGCGCGTCTGGAGCCTGTGCGCTGCAGCAAGAGAGGCCGCGATAGTGAGAGGCCCGCGCACCGCGATGAAGAGTGGCCCCCGCTCGTCGCAACTAGAGAAAGCCCTCGCACAGAAACGAAGACCCAACACAGCCGAAAATAAATAAATAAATAAATAAAGAGGTACGGGGACTCGTATAAGAACAAACATTTGTCTGTGTGTTCCATTCACTCTTTCTTTGTATTTGCATTTTAGATCTCAGCTTGTGTTGGCATTATCTGTGCGATATATTTCTCTCCTGCTGGATGGTGTGTTCCTGGCGGCCAAGGACTGGGTTACATTCATCTCCTAACCCTGTATCTGACACATAGTAGTTGCTCAATAAATATTTGCCGAATGAATGAATCAACAAAGGAATGAAGCAGTGCCTGAAGGTGATGCCACAGGCGAGACTATCCCCCTCCACCCTCCTGTGTCCCTCCTCCACCTGTCACACCCATCCTGTCTGTCTACCTTGGCAGCAGTGTTTTCACTCTGAAAAACTTCACAGCAGAGAAGATTCCCACCATCATGCCTCAGAGGCACACCTGTCCTCACCTTTGTTTTCTTATTGCTGAGGATACAAAAAGCAGCAAGACTTCTGAAGGAGGTATCTATTTTGGGCCCAAACAGAAAAGAGTGGGTGATTCTGTGGGCAGAGATTCCTGAACGTGGTGGGGTTGACTCATGCCCGGAGGTGCTCAGAATTTCCTCTGTTTCGTGGGCGTCTGGGGCAGACATGGCTCGACTCGAGTGCTTTCTTTCAAGCACAGTCAAATGCAGGAAAGACACTCCTAGCTGCTGTTTGGGGCGTAGAAGGAGGGGGAGAGTGGGATTCAGAGGACTTAAGTCTGCAGGGGCTCTGTGTGCCTGAAGAGGTCACCTCCTAGAGGAGATGGAGGGATCGCTGCTGGGCATCTGGGGTCGGAGTCTGTAGGAACAGGCTCGTTCACTTACGCACAACCAAAGCAGCAGCAGGACCTCTTCAGAGCGGACTCTCTTCCACTTTTAAAAAAGTGAAATTAAACTTGTTTACTAACGTGGGTTCAGGAGAATCATCAAGAACGAGGGCTCTGCACCACTCCAGCCTGGTTCACATCCTCGCTCCCCACCCCGGTTGTGTTCCATGGGCTAACTTACTCACTTCTGTGAGCCTCAGTTTACCAGGTGCAAAATGGGGGTGAGAGCAAGGCCGACCTGATTTTCAGGATTATTGGAAGGAACACTACATTTTCACATAATGCCTGTAAGAGAGCATGTAGGCTGTGAATATTAGCTCTTGTTATTATCATTCGTGTTTAAAATGTTTCTTGGGGAGTTCCCTGGTGGTCCAGTGGTTAGGACTCGGTGCCTTCGCTGCCGTGGCCCTGGGTTCAGTCCCGGGTCGGGGAACGAAGGTTCCACAAGCCACGCGGCATAGCCAAAAAAAAAAAAAAAGTTTCCTGCAACAAGGCTGAAGGCAAATAAGCCTCAAAGGAAAAAGTGGGTACTGGGATCAGGGTTTGTGCCAGGCCTGCCCCAGATAGCCGTCTGTTCTCCAGTTCACAGCTTCGCCCACCACTCAGCTTTCTCTCTCAAGAGGGCCTCCTGAAGACCAGCGGGCTTTCCACGCTCTTTCTTTTAAAGGAACCAATCGCCTTCTTAGCACTTACTTTTTATTCTTTAGAAACCTGCTTCTCTTTCTTCTTCTTTTGGGAAAAATTATTTAACTGTTCCTAGCCTCCTGATGCCAGCCTGGCCTTTCACTGCATCCAGAATGATTGGAAAAGGGGGGAAAGCAACCCAGGAAGCAGGTCTGACTAGTCTGACCCAGGCTATTCACCTTACTTGGTCCCTTGTGAGCTTCTGGTCACCCCCCACCCATGGCATCCACACTTAGGTGCCTTAGTGTTTCTGCTGCCTGAAATCCTCCTGGGTACCTGACGCTGGGTTCAGAGTGCAGGCACCGTGGCTGATGGAAAGCCGCATGGCCAGGGTGGGTGGGGGCAAAGTGTCACGTGGGCGGTCAGGATGGAGGTCCCAGAGCTCTGGCCTTGTGGTGTGTCGTTGGCCAGGGCTAGGTCGGGGCACAATTCGGATGTAGGGGAATAAGACCCTGGACTTCTTGACTGTTACCCAGAGGTGTCATGTGGTCCTGGTCATGCTGATTCAGTGACCCATTGTGGGAATGAAGTCTACCAGACCCCAACAAGGTGTGTAGACACTAGAGGATCAACATGAGAGGAGAACACAGGTGCTTCTTGTCGGAGCAAAGGTACTAGTTTTTATCAGATCATCATTAGCCATTTGAGCCTCATCTTGCATGCAGCCAACACAAAATATGAAAGAGTTCGTTCGGGTTTTTCCGTACCATCTTACGGAAAACCCCAAACAAACATTTTGGCCAACCCAATATTTGAAATATGCGTCATTTGTTTTGTTGCTCTCATTAACACCTCAATTTTCAGTTGTTACTCAAGGAGCATGAACCACGTATACAACTGTAGCAACATCATTAGGAAACACCACCCTCCAGCCTCTTCTGACATTCACAAGCACAAGCTTAGAGCCACCTTCTCCAAGAAGCCTTTCTGAACGCTCCGCGAAGCACCTTACCCTGCTTTGGTCGCTGTGGCATGTGTCAACTTTGCTGCATACCACTTTGTAATATTTGATCTTGTGTCTTTCCCAGACTGGTTTTCCCATTTTACTTGCAGGTTCTGTGTGGGGTGGACACAGCACACATTTCTTCTCTCCTGTGACAGCCTTGCTACTCAAAATGGGGTTAGGGCATTAGCAACATGGGCCTCACAGGGAGCCTGAACCAGAATCTCAGCCCCCATCCCTGACATCCTGAGTTAGAATCTGCCTCACAACAGGCCCCTAGGTGATCTATAATAGATTAAACTTTGGGAAATACTGTGCTAGGGCACCTATTCCTAGTGAATAGAAATAAAACAATGGAATTGGACCAACCATGGAATCATTATTCTGTGGATTTCAATCCTAACCGCATCTTGAATCATCTGAGGAGCTTAAAAATAATGTTATCCTTATGTCCGATTCTCATCCCCAGAGAGTCTGACCTAATTGGTCTTAATTGGTCTTGGGTGAGGCTTGGGCATCATTTGTTAAAGTTTCCCAGACGCACACTTAATGTGCAGTTCATGCTAGGAACCACTGCTCTAAATACATTTCCCAGTTGGACTTGTGTTTTCTCCCTGATGGAGGCAAATCCCAGAGTAACGTCCAAACAAGTCAAACAGCCAAAAACTTCCTGAGTAATCTTAGAGTGGAAAATACCTAGAGATGATTCTATTATTGTTTTCCCCTAAATGGGTGGCTTATTTGAAAGCCTGAGAGGGAGAGGGATTCAGTGATGGCTGTTGACTCGCTGGCAAACACTGCTGCCTCCATTGGCAAGTCTTCAAGGTGGGAGTTGCTCAGCAGATGTTTTATCTCCAGTCTTAGGCCAGAAGCAGTTTGAGAGCAAAGACCTTTTCCATCTTGGTAATCCTAACACGTGGATGGATGGATGGATGGATGGATGGATGGATGGATGGATGGAAAGATGGGTGGATCAATGGATGGAAAGATGGATGGATGGATGTCACTGAGAGTCGACGTGAAGACCTAAGGGGAATATTGGACTGGAATTTGGGAAGCCTGGATTCTAGTCCTGGCTCTTCACTTTTCCTGTTTGCCTTGTGTCCTTGGTACATTTTCTTACTATCTTGTCTAGGCACCCAGGCCTTTTAGGTTGCTTTTGCCAAACCAACTATAGCTCCCTTACCAGGGAGCATAACTTCCTGTGTCTCATCCTCTGTGCTCACAACTATAGCTGTTCAGATATTAAAGAACCTCATTGGAGGTCCTTCCTGGAGACCCTGGTTGATAGGGAGGCTACAACCCTAAATATTATCCTCAAAATTTTGTGCATATGTACAGTTTTCTAAGGAGACAGTTAACAGCACTCATCAAATTTGCTCAAGGACTCACCACTCAAGAAAGATTAAGCCAGATGGAGTCTTGCTATCACTTTGTTCTTCCTGTTGGGAGGTTCAGGATGTATGTATAGGAGTGACAAATGAGGTCTGTCTTTATGTGGTGAGGTTCTATGGACCATTTTTTTTGCCCCCTTGATAATACTTGGGGCAACGGCTGACTCCACCGAAGCAGAACTTCCTGAAGAAATTACTAGAAAGGGTGGCCAAAGAGGGGATGAGGGAGCTCGTTAAGGGTCTCCAATCTCTCTTCCCCTGATACCTGCCTGGATGAAGAACAAGAGAGGAGAGTGTCTGGAAGTTTAGATACCCCCAGTGGCTTCAGAGGGCCCCTGGGTGGGCCATGACTGGTACCAAGGTGACACACATTGTTAGCCTGGAGAGAAGGAATCCTAGCTTCTAAGTCCAAAGGGATCAGAGGCCATTCCTGCCTGGCTTGGGAAATCTCTACACCACTTTTGACAAATTTTCATTTAGGCTCTGCTTAAACACTTGCAGAGAAAGGGAGCCCAGGGGTTAATGGAGAGGAAAAGGATAGAGGAACTCTTTACTCTGTTTGGCTGTTGGACATTCACCAGACACGAATAAACCCACAGTTCAAAGTTTTACCTTTTTTTTTGGCCTTACCACGCAGCATGTGGGATCTTAGTTCCCTGACCAGGGATCGAACCTGTGACCCCTGCATTGGAAGTGCAGAGTCTTAACCACTGCACCACCAGGGAAGTTCCCAAAGTTTTACCTTTTCAGCGGCATCCCCCACCCAGCCTCTGTCACCTTTCCACTCAAGTCTCCTTCCTTTTCTGATTCTCACTGCCGCCTAAAGTCTGGGGCAGGGGAGCAGATGAGGAACAAAAGCCAAGATCCTCTCCTAAAGCCAAGAATCTACTGGTTTGCCATCTGGGTGCTCTTTCATTTGAAAAGTATGAAAGACACATATCCCTAATTTCACTTTCTAGGAGGGGAAGTTAAAACATAGAGATTGGAGGGCAGCAGAGAACAACTGGAATTCCGCCCCATCCATCTTCCCAGCCAGCATACGCGCCCCTCTGTGGCTCCCCCGACGTGGCTGGAAAGCCTTGACCACTTTCAGGGATGCAAGGCTTATAGCTTTTTGAAACAATCGATTGAATTAAGGTCCTCTTTCCTTTTGTGATAGGGAATGGCCTCGGATAAAGAGAAGGAGGTTCCCGCTCATGAAAGACCTCCCCTGTGAGAAGCAAGGAAATCATTTGAGGGCAAAAATGCCCGAAAAGCGAACAGCAGGAGCCTCACCCAGCAGTGAGAAGTGTTTTTGCCTTGACGTTTACAACCTCGCCTGAGTGCTGCGCGGTACCTTCCAGGAGTTGGAAATAACCTACAATGATACGTCAGCCTCGGCACTTGGGCCTGCAAAGGTCTCTTAACCCAGACCCTGCTGTGTATGTCTTCGGTTTGGAAACTTTTTCATCCAAAAGTACGCCGGCTTGAAAAGGCCTTTCGACAGAGCTTATTTTATTTCCTGTTCAGAATTCTTGACATAGAGCAATAGAGCTAGAAGTCAGTCTCAGGATCAGCTCCATCAATCTTTTCATTTTGCAGAGAAACTGAGGCCCAGGGAGGTATAGAAATTTGCCAAAAATCACGCCCTTCACCTCCTCCAACGATGGTCGTTCGGAGGTGCCTTGGACCACTTTCTGTTCCCTGCGAAGTTCAGTATCCCTGACTCTTCTATCCACTGACCTCAGGTGACATGGCCCCCCTTCCCAAAGGAACTCTGTTTATTTTTACAGTTTCTACTGATCATTGGAAATGAAGGGAGCGAACTTGAATGACCACCACATTGAGGGCTAGCCTGACTTAAGGGTGACTGTCGCTATGATAGGAATGACTTCAACAAGAAACAACACAGAAGCCTCCAGACTACTCAGGGCTTCAGCCAAAGAAGCTAAGAAGTCTTCTCTTCGTATGAGTGAAGTTGAGGATAGGAGCTGTAGAGCTCATCAGCTGTCCTCTATAGCATCTCTAGCTGACTGTCCATCAGTGAAGTCAACTCTTTTTGGTGTCTTAATTCTCTCAGATCTCAAAAGGAGCAGATGTACGGGTGATAAACAGAACTGCCTATTTAAGACATGCTGTTTTTAAAGAAAGTAGCAACTGTTTCATGAGGTACTTCCTAAGTTTACCAAAGCCCCATATATATATATATATATATATATATATATATATATATATATATATATATATACATCTTCTCCAAAGTACATCTTAAAGATGAGCAAGGAAACAGTGGTAATAACACCTTGGGATCTAGAGAAATTGAATGATTAAATATGAAGAGTTAAACATTTTGTGTTTTAATGATACATGTGAAGATGGAAATTCCAGTGTGGGCAGTCATCTTTACAAGAAAGGATAATTAGACAAAAATATCATCTTAATGGGTTTCTACATTGTTTTTTTTTTTTTTTTTTTTTGAGTCTAGGGCATGAAGATTTGATCACAGAATTCCTAGAATGAAAGGAAGATGATCAAGGCATAGATAAACTCTCAGAATTTCCACAGTGCTGAGAAAGGCACCTTCAATAACGTGCCTGTTGGCAACATCAGGAGAATTCTCTTTTCAACCACATCCCAGGACCCAGTAATACAGAGACTCAAAACACTCATGTTGACTAATACATCCCCTGTCACCCATCACAATTTTAAATGGTGGCTTTGGAAATTTTCAGACTGAAAATCTTCCTTATGAATCAGCTAGAAATTGCATCTGTTGACAGTCTGATTGATTTCGTTAGCAACTCTCCCTTCTGAGGAATAAAAAGATTTGTTTATTTGAAGACTGGGTTCCCCTGGGAGGAAAAAGCTTGAGATGAGATTATTTCTCACCCTGGAGTGGTTCCTAAGCCATATGTGGATCCCAGAAACTCAGCCCGTATCATTCTCTTTAGCTACCAAGTCCTCACTTGCCTCTGGATGGGACCATTTCATGCCCTGTCTGTGCTCTTACTCTTTCTACGGAATCATCTCTGTAGAGCTCGGACCCTGTCTGCAGGGACCAGAAAGAGCACATGGCTGAGAAAACTGGGCTTGAGTCCTGGCTCTGTCACTGCCTGTGTGACCTCTGAGTTTTGAGGTCTTCTTCATCTCTTGGGTTGGTGACATCCACCTTGCAAAGGGACTATGAAGAGGAAAAGAAGACTTACACGTCTGGCACATAGAAGGTACTCTATAAATGGTCATTTTTACTTTCTAGTAGTCTTTTATTGACTCCCAAATGAAGTTTAAATTTTTAAACTTGTTACGAAGGCCTTGGGTCATTCATTTGACGCCATCCTACCTTTCCAGTCTTAATCCCCAGCAACCCCACATCCCCGTCCAAGGCTGGGGGCTGTTCCCTGATGCTCTGCTGTGTCTTTGCTCCTGTGGGCCTCTCTATCTGGAATCTCCGCTCAGGGAAATTCACTGCCCCCTCAGGGCACTTTTTGCTGCTGCTTTCAGGAAGCTTTCCGTGATATACACATGCTCCCCTAGATCTTATCCCATTCCACCCATACTGCTGTTATTATATCTATGCCTTTCTTCCCCTTACTAGGTTATATGTCTCTTAAGGAGTGAGGCTATGTCTTGTTCATTTTAGTATTTCCTACAGTGTTGAAAAGGGGAACAAGACATATTGGATAGATTTTTGAAGAGGCGAGTGTATGAAGGAGGCCTCACTGCTACAAGACCATTCAAATCTTCAGATAAGTCATCATCGGCTGGCAATAACACGCGTTTACTTGAAATGTGTTTCCCAGAGATGAGGCATGATTAACTGTAAAGACTTTTCTGTTCTGGCTTGGCTTGACCTCCCACTTTGCAAAGACCCTGTGGAGGTAGAAATCTCATTATGAGCCTTCCTAAAATCACGCCCACTTTTCACTTTAAAGTAAAGAAGATCCTACACCTGGGTCACTTCACAGCCCAGTGACTTGGTCATTTCCCCTAAACAAGCAAAAAAGACTCCTTATGCATCACCCTGTTTCACTTCTTAACGTATCTTTCTGTGACCACTTAGCATCATTATATATCTAGAAACGAAGGATATAAAATCATAGACTCTGATATCTTACCTGTTTTCCTGCATAAGCAAGGGAAGATGTTATTAGAAAGTTCACACTCAATTAAGAAGGAGGTTTGAGGTAGAAGTTGGTGGTTTCTTATTGCTTAAAAAAAAAACTGACAAACCCTTTTGAAAGGATGAAAGGAATTCAAAACTTTCATATATATATATATGTGTATATATCCACACACATACATACATGCATATATACACATAAGAACATAAGAATTAATGTTCTGAAAGTGATATGCTTATTTTTTTAAAACTTCTATAAAGTTACACGTATAAGAAACTTCCTAGGTATTATTTCCCGAGACAGTAAAAAACAAAGTATACATCCTTGAGGCTTAACTCTTCCGAGATCTTAAATGATCCCAATGTTTCACATATGAGTTAGTAATGTCTGCCAGACATTCACCTGGTCTTAGACTCCTAGTAGATTCTTAGTATTATCTTACAGCTTTGTGGGTGCAGTGGAAAACTGAATTCAGTGGAAAATCCAAGTTCTTGAGGACTCTGCTCAGTAGTATGCTAACATTCAAATATCACATCACCCCATTCTTCCCAGAATCAGCCGTCAAAGACTTTGAGCGACAGAGAGCCCACCGTTCCAAGTTCTCTTTATAGGTCGGCGATAATTGAGGCATAAAATGGGCCCCCGGTGGGCTGTGGACATAGGGGTAGAACCCAGGATTCAACCCCCTTCCCCGTACTTTCTACTTAGGTGCCTCTCGGATTCTGTGGCTGGGGAGAGTCGACATCCTTAGCCTTCCCAGGACTCCGAGGACACCAGTGACCCCTTACCTGTCACGCAGCCAGGTACAACGATGAATACGAAGAATCCCCACATCAGCAAGCCTGGCTCCATCGTCCGGGCCCCTGGGATCAGCTGCCGATGTGAGGGCCAGGAAGAAAAGGTACTTCTCTGCAGAATGCTGGGTTTCCTTTCAGCCTCTTGCTGGCGTCGCGCTGGGAGGCTGGGGAAGGATCAATCCGCCCAGGTTGTCATCCTCGCTGGTCCATCCGTCTCTAGGACAGTCAGCACTTGCTCTATATAAGTATTAGCCTGGTTTGTTCAGTCAGGAAATCGTGCCTACCACTCTCTTCTCTAGTCTCAAATATAGGAAGTGGTTTTAACCAGCTTTTTTTTTCTTTTTTTTCAAGTTCAGTTGCTGGGAGGTGTGGGCCGGGGTTGGTGAGAAGATTGGGGTTCGTGTATGAATCCTTTCTTCAGCGTTCCCCTGAAAAGGGGAGGGAGATTCCCCCTGCCGTTGAAGGAGGGTGAGCAAGCACTTCTTGGCAGTGGTCTCAGCTAGAGTTTCATAAACTGGTGTCACTGTGAAACTGAGGTCCTTCCCCAGACTTGCAGCTCCCGGAGGAGTGGGCAGGTGCCACACAAGATGGGGGGCAAGGTCATGCCAGGAGTGTGGGGGAGCAGTCTTGGTCCTGGACGGGAATTTCCTAAAGCTGTCTGACGACGGATCCCTTTAAAAAGTCTAGTGGGCATCCGGGTGGGGTCTCCATACTCAGAACTCATGAATACTCTCCCAAGATTTATAATCAGTACTAGCCATAATTATTTCACCACGATGCTCTGGGTTCCTGCATGTGAGTTGTCATTTTATAAGATGTTTTGCCACCAGATGTGTCTTTCTCTTAAAAGATCATTACTGGGGACTTCCCTGGTGGTGCAGTGGTTAAGAATCCGCCTGCCAGTGCAGGGGACAACATGTTCGAGCCCTGGTCCGGGAAGATCCCACATGCCGCGGAGCAACTAAGTCCATGCGCCACAACTACTGAAGCCCACGTGCCTAGAGCCCGTGCTCCGCAACAAGAGAAGCCACCACAATGAGAGGCCCGCGCACTGCAACGAAGAGTAGCCCCTGCTCGCCACGACTAGAGAAAGCCCGCGCGCATCAATGAAGACCCAAGGCAGCCAAAAATAAATAAATTTGTGGGAAAAAACAACCCAAAACAAGGATCATTACTAAAATGTGGACTTTGGTTTTCGATGTTGGGGGTACTCAGGACTTTTGCTGCCATGTGTGGGATCGTTAGTTGCAGCATTCAAACTCTTAGTTGCGGCCCGTGGGATGTAGTTCCCCGACTAGGGATCGAACCTGGGCCCCCTGCATTGGGAGCACAGAGTCTTAGCCACTGGACTGCCAGGGAAGTCTCTTCCCTGTTAGAGATCAGAGCTATCTTCTGATTTTCACGAAATGGTTGACCATGTTTTGCTAAGTGGAGATTCGTGTAATCATGTAGTTATAGTAAAATACAATTTAAAAGATATTAGAAAGCAAGTGAAAATATTGACAAAAGGAAGAACCATCCAGGCAAGCCAAAGCAGTTCATGGTTCCAATATGTGTTGCTGATAATTCTCTAAGAACATTCTGATATTCTCTAAGAAAGGTAATTATGATCTCTGAAAAGGGCTTTGAAAGGCTGCACATGGACCAAGAGTGGTTTCCAGATTAAGTACCAGAGTTTGCAGAGAAAAGCATGAACTGATCTCTTTCCGGGAGTGAAATACTTTATCGAAATGTGACAGGATTATCTTTTACGATTCCAGAGCAGGCTTACGCTCATTGCTGGAAACATTTCAACCATGGGATGAGTGCGGCAATTCCTGTTATCTGCCGGGCTGTCCCTGTTATTAAGCTGGAGACTTTGCCTGGCTACAGTTATCATCGTATAGTTTTGAAATAAACTTACAGAAAAATTGGAAGTATAATATAAATAACTCCCCCCCCCAAACCATGGAAGAGTAGCTGCCACTGTGATGTTCCAAATACAGAATTGACGATGTTCACTTTGATCCCTTGATCCAGGTGGTGTCTCCCAGGGGCCCCCACTTTACAGTCACTATAACCCTAACTCTAACCCTCTTTGTAATAAATAAGGACTTGGTGATAAGAAGTAAATATCGTGTTACACATCAGACTTTCAATTTATTCATTTATTTGTATGTACAGACTCAGGATTTTCTATCTTTTTCACTGGGTTATAATCTATCGCTGTCATTTATTTCAGTGCTCAAACTGTCTCCTGTTTGTCCACCGCAAGTCCATTCAAGGTGGCTTCTGTGTCCTTTTGACACATCCCCATCATTCTTTCTGTACTTCTTTGCTTTGGGAGCATAAGGAGATTCTTCCAGGCTCATCTTGTACTTTCTCTGTCCCAGCCCTGGAATCAGCCATTAATCCAAAGAGTCCGGGTTCCTTCAGAGGGAAATAGTGTTTTGATGCCAAGATATGCTCATTGCTATTGGGGTGGCACTACTCCTAGGCTCCCCCAATGAACAGAGCTAGGGACAGAGGTGAGGAATACATGCATGTACACACCCCCCCCCACACACACCCTTTATATTTCTGTATCCATCTATACATATTGGAAACCATGAGTTCACACTGATACATCCCAACATCCCAAATCCACCTGAGCACCACAGGATTGAATTCTAGTTTTTTTCCTTTTCTGTATGTGTTGGTAACTCTCTTCCCTGATGGTGGGAAATTGGCTTCGTTAGCCCTTGTCTGTTTACATTTGATCAGTCCCCCTGTATGTTACCAGTCTCTCATCTCTGCCGCCATCCCCTTCCCCACACAGGTACCCTATTCTGCCTGCTCAGGCTCTGAATCCCTGTTCTGAGCCCACCCCCAGACTCCAAGGGAATGGCCCCTTCACCTGGTCAGGCTCTGACAGCTCTTACCAGGTCACCCCCCCGCCCCCATGGATGTCCTTCTGACCCTGCTTGGGTGCTGCACCCCCATCCCAAGTCATTCCCCTTGGGAATGACCTCCTCCCCTTGTGTGAGCTCTGACAACCTTGCCACCAGCACTAGGTGTCAGCCCCCTCCCCCCAACGTGGACTCCGATAACACTAGTGTATCTGCCTGTCTTTGTGGACCCCCCCACCTGATCAGGTTCTGACTCCCCCCACTGGGTTTCTCCCTGTGGGGACCCCTGCTCCGCTCTGCTTGGACCCTGACTCCTCATCTTGGATGGTCTCCCCATAAAGACACCGTCCTCACCCCCTTTGGGCTGTGACCGCCCCCCAACTCTGGGCTACAGTGTCACCTCCCACCGGACACACAGTTGTCTCCCCTCCTTTGCTCCACCAGAAAGCTTTAGCTGAATTATTCAGAAAGGGAAGGAGAAGAGGACAGTTAGTGCCCACACTTCAAGAGTAAAGCCGTAAAAGGAAAATGAGGCCAAAATGTGCAATCCAGCCCAGCTCAGAGAATGAGCACACGTGCAGTGAAGGAGCAAACAAATCATAATGACCTCCAAGCTTTGAAGGTGCTTCATGTGTTTTTAAACTCTAGAGGGTCTTAGGAATTAATATTTCTTCTTGGAAAGTAACAGTTACCTAAAGTTTACTAAAACTTCAGTTTTATTTTTTTATTATTTTTTAAAAATATTTATTTTTGGCTATGTTGGGTCTTTATTGCTGCGTGCGGGCTTTCTCTAGTTGGGGTAAGCGGGGGCTACTCTTCGTTGCGGTGCACCGGCTTCTCATGGCGGTGGCTTCTCTTGTTGCGGAGCACGGGCTCTAGGCGCGCAGCCTTCAGTAGTTCTGGTGCGTGGGCTTCAGTAGTTGTGGCTTGCGGGCTCTAGAGTGCCGGCTCAGTAGTTGTGACACACGGGTTTAGTTGCTCCACAGCATGTGGCATCTTCCCGGATCAGGGCTCGAACCCGTGTCCCCTGCATTGGCAGGCGGATTCTTAACCACTGTGCCACCAGGGAGGTCCTCAAAACCTTCAGTTTTATATCAGTTTCTTTTTCTTCTATGAAGTTAAAGTAATATTAAATTTAATGATATATATTTACAAATTTTTAAGGATCAAAGAAATATTAACCAGGACTTATAAGGTACATTTGGACTGAAGTAAGTAGCAAACATTAATCTCACAGATTAATTCACTGATATGTAAAATAATCAAAACTTGAATTGTAATTTTTTTTGCTTTACAACAGAACCTCCCTCAACCCCTCCTCACAATAATTAGAAGAGTTAAATCCATTTTACTAGTAACAAAATAATAGCAAAATAGATTAAACATCTTTTATTTTACATTTTTATTATTAAAAATAATATACAAACTATGAAAACAAAAATAGTGATTTGGGGGGTCTTTTTTATAATTAGAAACTTTATTCCCACCCCCACCGCCAATTAGCAGATGGGTTTCATATTAGTTCAACTGGAGGTTTTCTTCCTGTAGTTGTCTGGGGGGTCTTTTTAGTCAAATAACTATAATTTTTTTTTTTTTTTTTTTTTTTTTTTTTTTTTTTTTTTGCGGTACGCGGGCCTCTCACTGTTGTGGCCTCTCCCGCTGCGGAGCACAGGCTCCGGACGAACAGGCCCAGCGGCCATGGCTCACGGGCCCAGCCGCTCCGCGGCATGTGGGATCTTCCCAGACCAGGGCACGAACCCGTGTCCCCTGCATCGGCAGGCGGACTCTCAACCACTGCACCACCAGGGAAGCCCAAATAACTATAATTTTTATGAGTGGTGTTGCTGAATTAGAGCCTCGTATCAGAGGCTCACATTTGACATCTTATCCTGCACTGGAATGCTGAGGAAAAAGGAAGAATGTAGAAATTGCACACTGCTCAAAAAAATGATCAGTTGTTTTATCTTGGGAAGCTCACTTCTCCATTTTAAAGAAATTTCAGGTTGGAATTTTTCATTTTCACTTTGAAATGTTAGGACATGTTTTTAAGTCAGTCCCGTTGGGAGAACCATGTTAAAATTCTTTTAGTCACAGAGCCAAGTCAACATGATATAAATGTGGGGATTCGTTAAACTGAATAATATCATAAACACATGATGAAATTAAAACCCCAGTTACAGAACAGAGACTAGAGACCAAGAAGTTGACAACCGCACCATGACAGCTGGTGGGATGGAGACGGCCAGCAGGTCCCCCAAATCATCCTTCCCTTCGTCTTGGGCGAATGATTAGAACACATTCCCTAGCCTCCTGGAGCTAAGTGTGGTTCTGTGGTGATGTTCTTGCCAGGAAATGTTAGCGGAAGTGATGTTTAGCACCTCTGCCTGGCTTCCCTTCTTTCCAGCTGGCTAGAAGGCTGTGACCAGAGTAATCGTGGAAGTTGGGTGCCCCACCTGGGTTTCTGAATGCCTGGAGCACAGCTACCTATGACCTGGAACATGTACCTCAAATTGCTATACAGGAAAGTGGTAGATATTTTTGTACATCAAGTCACATTCTTGTTGGGTCTTTTGTTACAGCAGCTTAGCTTACCCTGACTAATATCATTGGTCCCAGTAGACCGATCAAACATCACGTGCTCCTGTATCGGTGATTTCCTTGGGGCAGCAGGCTTGCTTAGGAAGGACTCATCCATTCTCAAATCCCGTAAGAACAACCATCATAATAGCCTCGGTCTTACTCATCATACATGGAAAAAACCCCAGCATTTTGTGAGCTTCTAACCAAAAATGTTTTACCTTACCTCTTCAAACTGTAGGGCTCTAAACACTAAATCTAGCTAAATGATTCAATTGTTTGACATGTTATTCAATCCAAGTTTCTTCTTAATATTATTTTAAAGTTTCACAGAAACATCTTGACCTCTGAACCAAGACGTTGCTGAAGTTCAAATAGCTAAGCAACACCTAGTTCACTAGTACAGCAGCAGAAAAAAATATCTTTAAGTATTTAATGGATTGCAATGATGAAATATTTACATTCATATTAATGAAAAGCTTTAAAAATATATCACAAAGTCCCCTGAATTTTTCTAACAAAATAAGAAGACCAGGTGTCTCTCGGCGCTAAGATGGACTCATGTAAGACAGATAACTTGGTTATCTTTTACAGTTTGCACTGAGCTGAGCTTTCAGTCTTGTCTCCTGATCTTGACAGCACAGTGTCAAGGCTGAGATGGGAGGAGAGGAGGAGAAAGCAGATCGAGTCTGTCGTGAATTGTGTATAATTTCGTACTGAGGCTCCATAGAGCAAAGCTGCTGCCCTTAGTGGATTTACGATTAAGAAGGAAAGACACTTGACTGTCACTTTCTAATCCTTCAGCCTCGAAACCCTGGGTTAAATCCATTTCACCCATCTTCACTCATCAAGGTCATGTTAAGACTTGCACGTCCTTGAAGTGGCATGTAGCCTAAACAATAAGATATTTGCCCAAGTTGTCTTTTAGGAGTTTGGAGTCAGCTGTGTCTATTTCAAGCTGAGCTGGTTATGACTAGACAGGACCACTGACCCTTCAACTGGGCAGGTGCACGTGTCCACGTGGTGACCTTTTGAACGTGCAGAGGCCTGTAGCTTAGTTACGCCTGCGCAGAACGACCATCATCACACCTTTTCCCAATCAGCTTTCCCCACGCTCCCTACGCCTCAGATCACCCTGCTCCTTTAGTCTTCATCCCATAAATGCCCCGGCCCCTTGCCTTAGGGGAGCTGGATTTGAGACTTGTTTTTCCATCTCCTCGCCTGGCTGCCTTGTGAATAATCCCTCTCTGCTTCAAACCTCAGCGTCCCAACGTTTTTGTCTTGCTGTGTTGGGTAAGATGAACCTGGTTCCGTAACAGACTGACTCTATCATTCACTATTCCTATGCCTTTTTTCCCTCTAGTCTGGTGGTTAATCTTTGGTGGGGGGAGGGGTGATTAGGCTTTTGAGAATCTGATGGAATCTCTGATTTCTTCCCTTGGAAAAAATGTACATCAGCACATCCCCAGGAATTTGGCAGGCCATTTCAGGAGACTCTCGGTCACTTTGAGGACCTCAGATTAAAGCTCTTCATGCCAAGTTATGGGCCTCTAGGAAGCTGAACTCACGTGACCCAACACACTGTGTAACACACGTGGGTATCCAACTGCTATTTTTAAAGATACATGCCCATAAAAATGTAACTGGCATCTGTTAAAGCAACTTCAGACAAATTCTTTGTGAGCACGTGTCGAAGGTTTGTTTCAGGCCTACTGCAAGGAGGTAATTTCCAATCAATCCAGGTCACAGTTTTCTTTCCTGGTAGAGATTCTTTATGGAAGAAAAGGTGGCTAGTCAACACTGATTATGTTCAAGAAAGGAACATTTGGTTAAAGGTAACTAAGTTCCTCCCAGGAGAGATGGTTAACTGTGCAAGTTGAATCTCAATTTTTCAGGAAATTGCTCAATTCTATTATCAGAAACACTTGGTACTTCCCAGAAGGGACTGTTCATTGCATCAGACAACACATTTCTGACCCACACTGCCTTATCTGAGGTTTGTGACAATTTTGTAGCAGTAAAAGATGACAAATAGTAACGATCATGATAAAAGCAATAGAAATTCAGGAAGGGAAAACTACTAGGTTGATATGATCTGGACCAGCTAAGAATTGTCCTTGAAGCATGGCTGTCACCTTGGTAGGTGGATACTGAGGTGGGAAGGCGTGGTCTATGGCCAAATAGAAACAGAGGTAGGTAGACAGGTGGTGGGAGCCAAGGGTAGAAATGTCAGTTGGATTTAGACTGAGGTGGACCTCAAAGGACAGAATGAGATGTTTGGACTTCAGCCACTGATAATGTCTAAAGAGGGGTGGGACATAATTCAAGTGACATAATTAGCCTGAGCTGGTACAGGAGAGATTTAAGTTGCAGGGGAGATTAGAGGGACAGAGATGCTGAGATGCTCTTCGGGCATGAAATAATGAGGACCCAAATGAGGTGATGATGCAAATTGGAATGGCAGAAGGATTGATGTCAGAATATCTTGCAAAGGAAAAATGCAGTTTTTTTAAAAAAATTTATTTATTTTTGCTGTGTTGGGTCTTCGTTTCTGTGCGAGGGCTTTCTCTAGTTGCGGCAAGCGGGGGCCGCTCTTCATCGCGGTGCGCGGGCCTCTCACTGTCGCAGCCTCTCTTGTTGCGGAGCACAGGCTCCAGACGCGCAGGCTCAGTAGTTGTGGCTCACGGGCCTACCTGCTCTGCGGCATGTGGGATCCTCCCAGACCAGGGCTCGAACCCATGTCCCCTGCATTAGCAGGAAGATTCTCAACCACTGCGCCACCAGGGAAGCCCAAAAAATGCAGTTTTTAATACCTGGTATTTGGAAGCAAGAGGTAGAGGATGGAGGTTGTGAGCTTTGGCAGAAGTGAAATTCATTGATTTGAGTTTCATCTTTTCCTTCCCTTGAACACTCCCAGGCAAAGTTGCTAGTAAATGTGAAATAAAGAGGGCGGCGGGGTGGGGAGTGGGGCCGGGGTGGGGGGAGGGGAGGTGGAAGACGATGGCAGATGATTCAATCCAGGTGTGTGAGGCTGAGGTTAGGTGAGTTCCAAAAAGCTCGATTAATGGATAGACGTTAGTTGTTCAGTCCTGGTTGTTCTCTCATTCCCACTCTCTTGTTTGGTCTTTGAAGACAGGAACTTTGTCTTTGTCATTTATCACCCAGAGCATCCTAAGCCTTGGCTCTCCAACCTCTCCCTCCATCCCACTAATGAAGAGCTTATAACAAACTGTTTCTATTGATCAGAATCTAGATTGGGGAGGAGGGGGTCTAAAGGAGTAGCAGGTGAAAGAGGAAGAGGCGGTGAGAAATCAATCACCTTCTTTCACTTTTCCTTCACTCGCCATTATGGCTTGTCAATGGTCATTTCAACAATGCCCCTGGTCCCAAGTGGCACAGATTCTCCTATGAAAGAAAGATTTAAAAAGTGGGTCATGAGGGCTTCCCTGGTGGCGCAGTGGTTGAGAGTCCGCCTGCCGATGCAGGGGACACGGGTTCGTGCCCTGGTCCGGGAAGATCCCACATGCCGCGGAGCGGCTGGGCCCGTGAGCCATGGCCGCTGAGCCTGCGCGTCCGGAACCTGTGCTCCGCAACGGGAGAGGCCGCAACAGTGAGAGGCCCGAGTGCCGCAAAAAAAAAAAAAAAAAAGTGGGTTATGAAAAAATGAATGCAGAAATTAAAAAGGATGAAATAAGAGAAGGCTGGGGTAAGGAAGAAAGAGATAAGTGACCACAGTGAGTGATGGTGAGTCCCACCTGGTGATGCTAGCCCCTGATCATTGTGGGAGGGGGTCATCCTGGAGACTAAAGTTTGCTAGGGTGAGCTCTCTACTGAATCCACGTATTACTGTTTTCGGGTATTAAAACACTAGTTCTCCAAGGCGTCCTTGCAAGGATGGGTATGAGTATGCACGCTAGAGAAGCCAAGGGCGAGAAAAATTGCTCCACAGAAAAAAGAAATGGTGGACGAATGAGGGGGAAGGAGGGTTGAGAGAAAGTGGCAGAGAGGGGATTAGGATAGAGTGAAAAATTAAGGGAAACTTTGGGGGGATAATAGAGAGCTCAGAAGAGATTTAAAAAATCACTGGAGGGTAACACTGCGTGATTTGCTTTGCAATGTTCACCCTTTTCCCCAACATTCCACAATTCCACAAAAATCTTGAGTCAAATGCCCATTTCTTGTTCATGCCTTTTGGAGTTGCATTCGCTTTGAGGATGTGTTCAAGTGCTGAGCACGGCTTTCTATGTGAGGTTGGGACAAGGGGGAAACATATTTAGCTCAGAATCACATGATTTCTCCCCTTTCTTTCCTGCTTCTGCCCTTTTTACCATTTCATTTTTTCTAACATCTTCAAGGGAAGTCCAAGAAAGAGAGAAGGTGAGACTTGGATAAAAGGATTTCACTTCTGTCAAGTCATCCATCTACAGATGTTGACTGAGCACCTATAGTTAAACAAGTGCTGTGATAGGACCTGGGGAATCCAAGAAATGAGGGCATATCCCCGCTCAGAGGGTGCTCACGATCTACTCAAAGAGAAAAGGAGGTGGGCCCTTGACAAGGGAAATGACTGATGGGTTTGCAGGGACGCTTAGCCGCCCAGGCCTGCCCTGCCTCACCCAGCTGCACCACATGAAAGCAGCCTTGCTCTCTCATCTCACACCCTCCTTTCTCTAGCAGAGTGATGTGCTGAGCTGTGGTCTCAGAGTCAGAATCCAAGAGAAGAGAACCTTTGCCTTCTTGGATAATGGCAGTGCGATGACCGCAGGTGGTACAGGGAACCTGTTGTTTACATAGTGGGTATGCCTTATGCGGTTCCATAAGAGGTGGTTTTCTCAGGCCTGTGGTGTCCCAGCCCTTTCTCTGCCCCTTATCTCTTAGCTGTGGACCTGAAATCTCCACTGGAGGTCCCACAATTTACTTTATTCCATAGTTCATGCACTCTGGGGGAGCGTTCTTTAGTATAATCCAATTCAATGAGTACTGGGAGATGCACAAAGCAATTTAAAAGTGTTCGTGCTCTCAAAGAGCCCACCATCTAATTTGGGGGGTTGGGAATCAGAAAAGCTCCCAGCTAACTGCAAACATATCTGTCAGATTGGTAATCCCTCAAGTAGAGAATCAATCAATGCAAGAGAGGCCCGAACGCAGAAGTCTTCAATCCGTGTTTGTTAGATGGTGGACTGTATCTGCCGTGATTGATGCCTGCCATCATTGAGGGGATGAGCAGTATTGATGTAATGCTGCTTCAGATTTGGCCCCAGTTGGTTCTGTGAAAACAGTCTTATTTCTCTCAAACTGGTGTCAAGAGAATGCTGCTGCAAATTCTACGAAATCTACAGGTACATCCTGTTATTGAGACGCTGAGTTGAATTTCTACAATTTGTAATTTCCACCAGATTTTACTAGTAGCAGGGTACCGTGGAAAATCAAAATCCACTTTGAATCAAATTCCTCTTCCCCTACTCACATGTCTAGTTTCTAAGGAACTGTTTGATTGCTGTGAATTGCCCTGCGCATAAAATCCTGGGAGTGAACAGTTGGTGTGTATGAATCAAAAACCAAGTCCTCTGTCTCTAATGGTTAAAAATTGACTTTGCTATCATTTTGTAGCTTATGAAGACTCTTCCAATTGGATGCCACAGAGGTTGTCAAAAAGTGACGCTCCTTTTCTCCCTTTCTGTTTGAGAGCAGGATATGTTTGCTAGATGGAAATCAGCAAAACCCCCTCACCTCTTCCATTGTGGCTGTAGTTCAGGGATGGGTAGTAATGCATTTTATCTCTCAAGCCAGAGCTGATCAATTACCAATAGTTGCCTGGAGCAGATTCTGGGCCCCATCTGAGCTCAGTGGCTGTGGGTATTTGGAGGGGGTATGTAGGAATACCTGTATCATTTTGTTTGTTTGTTTGTTTGTTTGCGTACGCGGGCCTCTCATGTTGTGGCCTTTCCCGTTGCGGAGCACGGGCTCCAGATGCGCAGGCTCAGCGGCCACAGCTCACGGGCCCAGCCGCTCTGCGGCATGTGGGATCTTCCCGGACCGGGGCACGAACCCGTGTCCCCTGCATCGGCAGGCGGACCCTCAACCACTGCGCCACCCGGGAAGCCCCCGTGTATCATTTTTTGTCTAGACCTCTACCTAGGTTCCCAAGTGGATTCCCTGGCTCAAATGTATTATTACCTCTTACTCCTCCATAATTCTTACCCATTATGTTCAGCTTAATCTTTCTGAAGAACACGGTAATTTCCCCCCTTCTTTTATCGAAAACTTAGAATCTTAGAAATGTCCTTAATGTCCTTGAAATTAAGCCCAGATTCCTTAGCCTGGCATTCAAGATCCTTCATCATGTGCCCTAGCCTATCTCTCCAACATGAATTCTCCCCCCGATTCTCCTTCATGCTGTCTCTGCTACCGAAAAAACAAACAAAATGAAAATCGTCAACTGCTCACTAATCCCCTAGCATGGCCCCCTCTGTTCTTGGTTCTGTCTGCCAAAGCCTTAAGTCCAAATCTAACTTACTCTTTAAGATCCAGCTCAAACACTACATCTGTGCTAAAGGGAATCTCACCTAATCCCTCTGTCTGGACGTGCCCTCTCTTCCCCATGTCTCAGTAATACCAATAATAATCACTGACGTTGATGAAATGCATGCTACAGGGCAGGCACCGAGCTAAGCTTTTCATATGTGTTATCCCACCTACTTCTCACAGAAATTGGATGAGGTCCCTGTACTATATCAGGATTTCCATTTTACAAATGAAGACAGACTCTCCTTGTGGTTGTGAAATGCCCACACTTACAATTAGCTGGGAGTGGTGTCATGTCTGGGTCCCCAGGTCTCCCGCCACATCCCATCACTCTCAGGGCACTTCCCAATTTACAACTGTGTCCAGGGTCTCTGGAGACACGTCTGATCATTCCTACTCGACTCTACGTGTCTTAGAGGCGGGAAATGCCTCCACGTGCCCTTTCATTCCCAGAGCAGTACCTGGCACAGAACAGAAACTCACTAAGAATCTGTTGAATGTCGATTGCGTGGGGAACCCATTCAGACCTCTGCTTTTGAGAGACAAGAGTAATATGGTATCAGTCTTCACCGGTTTTCATCAGGCTTTTACTTTATGAAATTGGGTTTCGGGAGAAATCATTTGATTGTGGCATATCTGAGTCCACACTTACACCAAGAGTTTGGTTTATACTCACACCTTCAGTTTTAGGAGGCAGGATGGTCAGTATTTTCAACCAAGAATCCAGAGAATCGGATGCAATCAACCAGCTGATGTAAGGAGCTGAGTGTGTTCTCTTAAGCTCTGGACTCACCTCTTCTTAAGAGCAGATGGGCCTCCAGGAACTCAGCTGGGCAGGCCAAGCAAGGGGAGGGGCATGGAGGGAGGAGTATAACATTTTGCTTCTTTAGGTTCTGAGCAACTTTGATCCTCTGTTTAAAAACTTGCCGTTTTTCCACAATTCTTTCTGGCAACTTCTAGTTTCAGAGCTTGGGAAAACAAAATGAAACAAAACAAAAATAAAAACAAAGCAGGGGGCTTCCCTGGTGGCGCAGTGGTTGAGAGTCCGCCTGCCGATGCAGGGGACACGGGTTCGTGCCCCGGTCCGGGAGGATCCCACATGCCGCGGAGCGATTGGGCCCGTGAACCATGGCCGCTGAGCCTGCGCGTCCGGGGCCTGTGCTCCGCAACGGGAGAGGCCACAACAGTGAGAGGCCCGCGTACCGCAAAAAAAAAAAAAAGCCTAAAAACAACAACAAAAAAACAAAGCAGGGACTTTGGGGGGTAATGAAGCCAGAAGATTATTTCATAATGGGCAAATTTTTTTTTATGACACCTGGAGGACGAAAACAGAACAGAGGAGCTCATTTGAAGAATCTAGAAGTGACATTAGCAAGTGGTTAAATTCATGGAATCCAAATATCTGTCTCATCAGTCAGGTGAGGTATTAACAATACCTCGAATTGATGAAATTATTTCTTTCTGAGAAGTTCAAAACTTTTTGAGTAACCTCATATTTTTCCTTCCCAAACTACTGTGACATATTCTGTTTCTTGTTTGCAAAACGACAAGATTGAGAGCTGTTGAGACTAGGTTAATTTCATCCTGGCTGGAGACAGGACTAATTTCTAATTTACTCACTTGGCTTTTTCTGAAAAATCCCTATCTTGCCTATTGTTACCTGTATTTCCTACCTTGGCGACTTGGCTGTTTTATACAAAGAAGGGAATTCTTCATTTTCTGCTGAACTCATTTTTGAGCTCATTTGCCGTTACCACTGCTATTTGTTGATACCTACTGTTTGCCAGGCACATTGCACTGGCATTATAGTGAGAATAAAACAGATAGCAATCCTCGCCATTATTATGGTGCTTAAGTTCTGGTGAGGCAGACAATAAACAAATAAACACATGAACCTACAAGTGTAATGTTCCATGGTGATAAGCGTTACAAAGAAAAACAATACAGGTAGGTAAAGCAGGCCAGGGATGGGGATGGAGAGGATGCTTCTTTAGGTGAAGAGGTCAAGAAAGGCCCCTCAAGGACTTCTCTGGCTGTCCAGTGGTTAAGACTCTGTGCTTCCACTGCAGGAGGTGCGGGTTCTGTGCCTGGTAGGGGAACTAAGATCCTGCATGCTGTGTGGCACAGCCAAAAATTAAAAATAAATTTTTTTTAAAAAGCCCCTTGGGGCTTCCCTGGTGGCGCAGCGGTTGAGAGTCTGCCTGCCGATGCAGGGGACACGGGTTCGTGCCCCGGTCCGGGAAGATCCCACATGCCGTGGAGCGGCTGGGCCCGTGAGCCATGGCCGCTGGGCCTGCGCATCCGGAGCCTGTGCTCCGCAACGGGAGAGGCCACAACAGTGCGAGGCCTGCGTACAGGAAAAAAAAAAAAAGCCCCTTGGAGGAGCTGACACTTGGCCAGAGACTTGGGTGAAGTGAGGGAACAAGGCATGTAACTCTTTGGGGGAATATCAGGAATGAGCTCAACATCTAGGAACAGAAAGCAGGATGGTGTGAGTGGATGAGCCGGAAGACAGAGGTAAGATGCATTTGGAAATGTTAAGAGGGCTGGCTTGTTTCAGGGTCTGTAGACCAGGTCAGGAGTTTGGGATTTTATTCTGAGTCGATGAGAAGCCACAGGAAAGTTGAAAGCAGAGGAGTAAAGGGACCAGGTTATCACCATTGTCCAAGCGAGATGATGGTGGCTTGGTCTGGAGGCGGTGAGAAGTGCCCACTCTGGGGATACATTTTAAAAGTAGAGCCCATAGGGAACAGGTACCACAGATCCGCAGGTGGCCCGGATTGCTAGTGACGAAACCCACGATCAGTCAGAAAAGACCCTGCTCCTTGAAAATAATCAAGGGGAACTGAGAGCTATGTTCCGGGTCCAGGGCAGGAACAAGGAAGTTAGCAAAGGAAGGAGAGAAAGAGGACAGAAAGCATGCTGGGCAAATCTTTCAGTCTCTCTCTGCCTCAACTTCCTCATCTGTAACATGGGAGATACAAGTTCTCTCCCAGGGTAGTTAGTGAAATCATGAACACATTTAAGGAGTCTGAGCTGTAGACTGCTAGTTATCCTCCAATATCCATTGTCCCCTCTCTCTGATCTTTCGCTGGGCCCATGGCTTCCTGGAATCAAGACTCTCTTCTCAACCTCCCTTGCCTCCATCTTACCCATCTGATGACTAAATTCTGACCCTAACACTGTAAACACAAGTATGGTGTGAAGCTCTGGAGAGTGTCTGTAAAGGGAGGACATGCACTTCTTTGTCCCTTTCTCCTCCTGAGGGCTGGAACCAAGCAGCCATCTTGGGCCATGAAGTGGGAGTCATTGGAAGAAGACGGCTGAGCAGCAAGAAAGAATGATTGATGCCGGCTTTGAGAAACCTCTCTTCCAGCCTCTAGGCTCTTGATTGTTTGAGACAGAAATAAATTTCTATCATTTTGGCAAAAAAAAAGAAAGTAGAGCCCATAGGACTTGCTTCATTGATTGGATGAAGACGTCAGGAAAAGAGAAGAATCAAGAATGACTCAGACCTTTGGCTTGAGTACTTGTAAAAGAGGTCGCCATTGACTGAGATTGGGAAGCCGAGTAGGAGTTGGTTTAGGGTTCTGAGGGAGAACTGGAATCAAGAGTTCTGTGCTGGCCATGCTATTTGGCATCCAGGGGGAGATGTGGTGTAGTTGGTTTGTGAACAACTCATATGAGAGGCTGTGTCCTAAAGGGGAGCAGAGGATGTAAGGCAGTAGCTGGAGGGAGTTGTGAGGCTGTTGAGGAGGGATTTTGGGGGGGAGAAAAGACGTTGTTAGAGCAGTTTTAGGTTCACAGAAAACTTGAGCGGTAGGTACAGAGATTTCCCATTGACCCCCTGCCCTCACACATGCACTAGCAACACGCCACCAAAGTGGGACTTTGGCTACAACTGATGATGCTGCATGGACACGTTGTCATCACCCAGAGCCCACAGCTGACATCAGGATTCACTCTTGGGGTTGTACATTTTATGGGTTTGGACCAATGTATAATGACGTGTATCCACCATGATAGTCTCACACAGAGTAGTTTCACTGCCATAAAAGTCCTCTGTGCTCCACCTGTTCATCCCTTCCCCACTAACCCCTGGCAATTAGCAAGGTTTTTCAAAAGATTATTTTGTTTTCTAAGAAGGAATTATTACAGTATAGTGGTATGCTGATTAAAATGCTGAAGGGAGGGGAAGAAAGAGAGAGAGAGAAAGACAAGATTGCAGGTACAAAGTCTGAGTAAAAGTCAGAGGATCTGGTGCAGAGATGAAGGGACCAGCCTGAGCTAGCAGCATAGACAGTCCTTCCACTGTAACAGAGGGAAGAGAGTAAATCATGGGTCAGAGGTAGGTCTGCTGGTAAATGTGGTGGAGGGAGGTGAGATGAATCTCTTCTGTTGCTTTATGTTCTCAGTGAAATGAGAAGCAAGGTCCTTACCTAAAAGAGAGGGAAGCACAGAGGTATTAGATAAGACATCTCATTTAACAAGTTTTATTGAGCAACTATTATGGGCCAGTCATCATTTTTGGACCCAGGGAAATAGCCATGAACAAAATCATGCCCCTGCTTTTCATGGAATTGATATTCTAGTAGATTTGAGAAGGGGTGAGAGGTAGGAGTGGGTATTAGTTTTGCTATAGTAATGAATGACCCCAATGTTTCAATGGCTAACAAAAGTTTCTCACTTTTGTTAGTGAGAAACTTTTGCTGCATGTCAGCTGAGGGTCATCTACAGCCCTGCTACGGGCTGTGGCTCTCCTCCAGGATGAGGTTAGACTAACACTCTGCTCTGTCCTCATTTTTTCATGCTCAGATCTCAGGTAGAAAATCAGCCCCTGTTTGGCACGTGCCAGCCTTGTGACACAAGAGAGCTTGCAGGAACATGCTATAGCTCTTAGGGCTTTTTGGGTGCAGTGTACATCACATACCACTGGCCAAAGCAAGTTGTGTGGCCCCGGCATGACACCAGTGGGTGGGAAGCTAAATTCCTTTGGCAAGAGGCATTGCAACTCGCAAGAAAGAGAGCAGGCAGGGACACAGAATCCTCCAACAAGAAGGGGGGTACTTTTCTATTCTCACTCTGTCTAGCCACAGCTTTAATTATTTTGATCACTTGTAAATCTATACATTCAGCCCAGATTTTCCCCCTCAGCTACAGCACAACACATCAGGCTGCCTCTGAGAGATTTACCCAGGTGACCATCATCTCTCAAACTCAACATTTCCCAAACTGAACGTATTATCTTTTCCCCCCAAGTCTTTCTCCCGGACTCCGTGACCTTTGTCACCTTCAAAGGTCGTCCAGCCTAGCAACTGGGACTCTAGTACTCTTCCGTTTCCTCTTCTACTTCCTCCGCATTCTGTTGATGGTCAAAGTCCTTTGGATTTTAACTCTTCTACATTCATCACCTCTTTTCCCCACTCAGTGGATTTATTTCAGGCCCTCAGCATCCCTCTCCTTGACCCGAGCTCTCCCATCGTCTGCACCTCCACCTAAACTAGGAATCAGATTATATCACGATCTATGTTACATGGAAGTAAATTCCCAAATCCTTATCAGGGCCTACAGGGCATTTGTAATCTAGCCTCTTTTCTTTCCACACTCCTCTGAGCAACTAACTATGCCAACTACTACTCCCCAAAGTTCTCTAAGTGTGTCAGGCCACACTTCATACCTCCTTGGCTTTTCTCAAGCTCCCTCTGCCTGGGAAGTCCCTCCACCCCTCATCTGTCAAAGTCAGCCCATCTTTCTCCTTTTCTGAATTTTTATGACCTTCACCCACAAGTAGAGTAGACCATTCTCTTTTGTACCTGTTGTAAATGTGCTGTGATCACTGACAAAACATTTTGCACTTGTTTGTTTGTCTGTCTCCCTGTTTTGGGGGGTGGTGGTCCAGCCCTTCCCTTGGCCGCATGTTTGTTCGTTTGTTTTAAATTAATTTATTTTATTTTTGGCTGCGTTGGGTCTTCGTTGTGGTGCGCGGGCTTCTCATTGCGGTGGCTTCTCTTGTTGCAGAGCACGGTCTCTAGGCACGTGGACTTCAGTAGTTGTGGCATGCGGGCTCTAGAGCGCAGACTCAGTAGTTGTGGCGCACGGGTTTAGTTGCTCCACGGCATGTGGGATCTTCCCAGATCAGGGCTCGAACCTGTATCCCCTGCATTGGCAGGCGGATTCTTAACCACTGCACCACCGGGGAAGCACCTGGCCTCATGTTTTCATTGGGAGGGTCTCCTGCTGGAGCAAGCAGCTGGCCTCTCATCCCACCCCCAACTTCCTCCTCTCCATGGAGAACTGACCCACTTGATGGATGGGTGACATCGATCTGACCTCTGCTCCTCAGCTGGCTGGAGCCAATCTACTGGAAATTCAAGACCACTAAAGATTCACTCTTGTTTTCTTCTATTACCATTCCCTGAGCCAGCAATCTTCGGAAGTGGGTCTACTCTGTGTCAATCTTAAGCCAGAAATCCTTTCCCCCCCAGCTTTATTAAAATATAATTTGTATATACATTGTGTAAGTTTAAGGTGTACAATGTGTTGATTTGATACACTAATATATTGCAAAATAGTCACCACCTTAGCATTAACTAACACCCTCAATCACACATAGTTACCATTCTTTTTTCTAAATGGTCACATAGTTACCGTTTCTATTTTTTGCGGGAAGAACGTTTAAGATTTACTCAGCAACTTTCAAGTGTATGATGCAGTACTATTAACTGTAATCACCATGCTATTCACTGGATCCCCAGAACTTATTCAGTTTATGACTGGAAGTTTGTAACTTCTTACCAACATCTTCCCATTTTCCTCACCAACCCCCAGCCCCTGGTAACCACCACTTTGCTCTGTTTCTATGAGCTCAGTTTTTTTAGAGGCCACGTGTAAGTGAGATCACATTGTATTTGTCTTCCTCTGTCTGACTTATTTCACTTAGCATAATGCCCTCAGGGTCCACCCATTGTTGTCACAAATGTCAGGATGAGAAGCTTCCCAATCTTGGAAAGTAGGTCTTGTCTGCAGACCCGGCCTCCTCGGATGGACTCTTGAGAGCCCAAGGTCTGCCAAATCACGCCTAGATTTAGGTGAAAAATCTAAAGCCATGTTCTCTAATCCTTACTTAGTAATAATGCTGATATTCTGATACCTGAAGTCCCTTTGCTTTTTAAAAAAATTATTAGTTTTCATTGTCAACCAAGGAGGGAAACAGAAGGTATTATCTATTATTTATGAATTGTCTAAAGCTTCAACAGCTCCCTTCTAGATAGAAATTTCCTTGAGATCTTATTCATCTTTGAATCCAAAGTGCCTGGCACAGGTCATGGCACATAACAGTGGCTCTGTAAATATTTATTAAATACATTTTTACTGAAGTATAATTTTAGCATCTGTGACACTAAAATGCACAAATCTTAAATGTACAGGCTGATGAATGTTAACTCACATATGCACCCTTGTAACCACGATCCCAACCAAATCACAGAACATTTCCACCCCCTAGGAAGTGTCCCCAGTCAATATCCCCTTCCTGCCAGAGGTAACCACTTTTCTAATTTCTATCACCATAGACTAGTTTTGCTTGTTCTTTGGCTTCATATAACGGGAATCCATACAGTGTGTTGTTTTTTTTTCAGGGGGTTTGTTTCTTTTACTCAGCATAATGCTTTTGAGATTTATTCATGTCATTCCATATATGAGTAAGCTATTCTCTTTTTTCTATTACTGTATAGTATTCCACCATATAAATATACCAAAATTGCTCATCCATTTTTCTATTGATGGACATTTGCAGTTTTTGACTATTATGAATGTCTCCTGTGAAGATTCTTTATTTTATTTTTTTAACTGAAGTATAGTTAGTTTACAATGTGGTACCAATCTCTGCTGTACAGCAAAGCGACTCAGTTGTACACATGTAGACATTCTCGTTTTATATTCTTTTCCATTATGGTTTATCACAGGATATTGAATATAGTTCCCTGTGCTATATGGTAGGACCTTGTTTTTTATCCATCCTACATATAATAGTTTACATCTGCTAATCCCAAACTCCCTGTCCTTCCCTCCCTCAGTCCCCCTCCCCTTGGCAACCACAAGTTTGTTCTCTATGTCTGTGAGTCTGTTTCATAGGTAGGTTCATTTGTGCCATATTTTAGATTCCACATATAAGTGATATCCTATGATATTTGTCTTTCTCTTTCTGACTTACTTCACTTAGTATGATAATCTCTACTTGCATCCATGTTGCTGCAAATGGCATTATTTCATTCTTTTTTATGGCTGAGTAATATTCCATTGTATATATGTACCACATCTTCTTTATCCATTCATCTGTTGATGAACATTTAGGTTGTTTCCATGTTTTGGCTCTTGTGAATATTGCTGCTATGAACATAGGGGTTCACATATCTTTTTGAATTACAGTTTTGTCTGGGTATATGTCCAGGAGTGGGATCCCTGGATCATATGGTAGTTCTATTTTCAGTTTTTTGAGGAACATCCACATTGTTTTCCATAGTGGCTGCACCAACTGACATTCCCAACAACAGTGTAGGAGTGTTCCCCTGTGAACATTCTTGTACAACTTTTTTTGTAGACATACATTCTCAAGTCTGTTGGGTATATATAGGAGTGGAATTCCTGAGTCATATGGTATGTTGACTCTAAAACTGCCAACCAGTTGAATACTGCCAACGAATAAAGCTCCTGATAGCATCTTTGTGGATACAGACAGTCAATTCTCTTGGGCATATACATGTAAGTGGGAAAAGTGGGTCATTGAGTAGGTGTATGTTGCCCTTATGAGAAACTGTCAAAGAGTTTTCCAAAGTGGTTTTACTATTTTATACTCCTACCAGCGAAGATGTATAGATTCTAATTGTAGTTGCTTTACATTTTCACCACACCTGGTATTGTCCATCTTTTTAATTTTAGATATTCTGTTGGATGTGTAGTGGTATCTCACTGTAGCTTTAATTTGCATTTTCCTAATGAAATAATAATGTTGAGGACATTTTCATATATTTATTGGCTATTTGGATATCTTCTTTTGTCAGGTGCCTCTTTAAGTCTTCTACTCATTTTTGAAAAATTGCGTTTGTTTTCTTTAATAAATTGATTATTAGGAATTCTTTGTGTATTCTGAGTCCTTTATATTAACGAATCCCTTGTCTGCTATAGGTAACACAAATACTTTTCCTAGTCTGTAGCTTGACTTTTCACTTTCTTAATGGCTGCTGAATCAATCAAAGCATATATTTTAATCAACAGGGAATGTTTATTTAAGAAAAGTTAAAAAAATCATTTTGGAAGGCAAGAAAAGGTTTCCTTTTAAAGAGGAAGAATTACTTGGTAATTTTTCTGTTTTGAAAGAAAATGGGTGTTTCTATGTCTGATTTCTTAAAGTAGAAATCATCGTTAGACAAAGCTCATGGTGAATGTGAACTGCACCACAGGCTAGATATGCTGGTGAATGTGTGATTTTTGCCACATTCCAATGGTTTGCAGCCTTGGCTGATCCTTAGAATTATCTCGAGAGACTTAAATCTTTTTTTTTTTTTGCGGTACGTGGGCCTCTCACTGTTGTGGCCTCTCCCGTTGCGGAGCACGCGCCTCCGGACGCACAGTCTCAGTGGCCATGGCTCACGGGCCCAGCCGCTCTGTGGCACGTGGGATCTTCCCGGACCGAGGCACGAACCCGTGTCCCCTGCATCGGCAGGCGGACTCTCAACCACTGCGCCACCTGGTAAGCCCGACTTTAGATCATTTTGATGTTAAGTCTCTGCACCTGGAGTTTGACTCAGTCAGCGTGGGATGTGGCTGGGGCCTTGGCAGTTTTGAGAAAACTTCCTGGTAATTTTCTGTTGTAGGCTTAGGTTGAGAAGCATGGCTTAAATGGTTACTAAGATTTGAGATTAAGAGTTTGGGAGTAGAGGAGGCATATGGTTTGATTTTTTCAGAGTAACAGTTGGGGCTAATAAATAAACCTTTTCAAAGACAGAGTGTCTTAAGGAACATTTAATTGCAATGAACAGAAATCCACTCAAAGTAAACAGAAAGAGGAGAGTGAACAGGAGGAGAGAGAATTATGGAAAGATATGGGGTATATCACAGAATCCAAGGAAAGCTGAACAACCAGGCCTCAAGAAGTCAGAACTCAGAGTGGAGAGAGGTGAAATTAATTAGCACCCTGAAATCCCAACACTGTGGGTATAGTATCAATAGAAAAGATTTACGCACTGAGTGAGGTGATGGGGCCTATAGTCCCTTTCAGCCCTAAGATTATATGATCCTATAATGATTGTTCAATTCCATCCCCTTCTCTCACTCAAAGCATAGAGGCATGCAGGCAAGTCCCTCTATGGCCTTTGACAAGAGGATGACCCAAATCAGATTTCAAGAAGGTGTTTCAGATTTGCTTTCTTTTCTGGGATGATGTTCAGACAAACAAAATGTCTCTTCTTAGAGGAGTGAAAACCAACTATCATAGAAGAGGAAAACAAATGGATGGAAACAAATTATGTTTTTCAACTTTTTTGTAATAGAGAGAAACTATGTTTTTGCTTAAAGAAGAGGTCTTAGCTTTAAAGGAAATGAAGGAAGGATACTTGTGAAAAAACAATTCACTAGCACTTCTTGTTCTGTTTCTTTGAAGGTCACAATTACAGGTATTTTGATAAAGACATCCTCTTTAATGCTTGTGGGCTTTTCACTTGGTGGGGGAGATACAGTTGGTACTGTTTAGTCACAGAGCTGCCACATTACCTTGAAATATGGTAGAAGAGATGAGGTGGGGAAAACAGAAGAAAAGTTTTTTTCATTGTCTCCAAAGTCATTTTATCATTTTCTAACCATATATGTGTACTCCACACTTTCATTTTGATTCCCATGCTCCCTGTTAGGAAACAATCCTCTGGTTTAAAAATGTGTGTTGTGGAATATGAGAGTGTGTGGGAATCATTATTTGGAATTATAAAACTAGAAAAAGAATTTGAAATGCATCCTGCATTCGAGTAGGATCATAAATAAATGATTGAATAAATCGACAATCCATCACTGAGTTGTAATTAAATCAAGAAATGGTAAGAGACTTGGCCGCCCAGCTGAGGTGCAGGGGCAGCCATTTTGTACCAGGAGCTCTGGTCTGAAGGGCCGAGGGCGAGGCCCCTGCACACACAGCACCCTGTGAGCCAGTAAAACCAGATGAAGAACAAAGGGGAAAAAAAGGAAAGAGATCTTCACATAAACATTCTTACTAGCTGGTGTGAAGAGTCATTCCAAGTCGTGTGGCTGACAGGGTCTTGGTGCTCCTGCCGGGTGTCAGGCCTGAGTCACTGAGGTGGGAGAGCCAAGTTCAGGACACTGGTCCACCAGAGACCTCCTGGCTCCACGTAACATCAAACGGCGAAAGCTCTCCCAGAGATCTCCATCTCAATGCTAATACCCAGCTCCACTCAACGACCAGCAAGCTACAGTGCTGGACACCCTATGCCAAACAACTAGCAAGACAGGAACACAACCCCACCCATTAGCAGAGAGGCTGCCTAAAATCATAGTAAGCTCACAGACATCCCAAAACACACCACTGATGCAGTCCTACCCACCAGAAAGACAAGATCCAGCCTCATCCACCACAACACAGGCACTAGTCCCATCCACCAGGAAGCCTACACAAGCCACTGAACAAACCCTAGCCACTGGGGGCAGACACCAAAAACAACAGGAACTATGAATCTGCAGCCTGTGAAAAGGAGACCCCAAAAACAGTAAGTTAAGCAAAATGAGAAGACAGAGGAAACACACAGCAGATGAAGGAGCAAGGTAAAAACCCACCAGACCAAAGAAATAAAGAGGAAATAGGCAGTCTACCCGAAAAAGAATTCAGAGTAATGATAGTAAAGATGATCCAAAATCTTGGAAATAGAATGGAGAAAATACAAGAAACGTTTAACAAGGACCTAGAAGAACTAAAGAGCAAACAAACAATGATGAACAACACGATAAATGAAAATAAAGAGTCTCTAGAAGGGATCAATAGCAGAATTACTGCGGCAGAAGAACGGATAAGTGACCTGGAAGATAAAATAGTGGAAATAACTACTGCAGAGCAGAATAAAGAAAAAAGAGTGAAAAGAATTGAGGACAGTCTCAGAGATCTCTGGGACAACATTAAATGCACCACCATTCGAATTATAGGGGTTCCAGAAGAAGAAGAGAAAAAGAAAGGGACTGAGAAAATATTTGAAGAGATTATAGTTGAAAACTTCCCTATTATGGGAAAGGAAATAGTCAATCAAGTCCAGGAAGCACAGAGAGTCCCATACAGGGTAAATCCAAAGAGAAACATGCCAAGACACATATTAATCAAACTATCAAAAATTAAATACAAAGAAAAAAATCCTAAAAGCAGCAAGGGAAAAACAACAAATAACATCCAAGGGAATCCCCATAAGGTTAACAGCTGATCTTCCAGCAGAAACTCTGTAAGCCAGAAGGAAGTGGCAGGACATATTTCAAGTGATGAAAGGGAAGAACCTACAACCAAGATTACTCTACCCAGCAAGAATCTCATTCAGATTCGATGAAGAAATTAAAACCTTTGCAGACAAGGAAAAGCTAAGAGAATTCAGCACCACCAAACCAGCTTTACAACAAATGCTAAAGGAGCTTCTCTAGGCAGGAAACACAAGAGAAGGAAAAGACCTATGATAACAAACCCAAACAATTAAGAAAATGGTAATAGGAACGTACATAACAATAACTACCTTAAATGTAAATAGATTAAATGCTCCAACCAAAAGACATAAACTGGCTGAATGGATACAAAAACAAGACCTGTATATGCACTGTCTACAAGAGACCCACTTCAGACCTAGAGACACATACAGACTGAAAGTGAGGGGATGGAAAAAATATTCCATGCAAATGGAATCAAAAGAAAGCTGGAGTAGCAATTCTCATATCAGACAAAATAGGCGTTAAAATAAAGACTTACAAGAGACAAAGAAGGACACTACATAATGATCAAGGGATCAATCCAAGAAGAAGATATAACAATTGTAAATATTTATGCAACCAACAAAGGAGCACCTCAATACATAAGGCAAATGTTAACAGCTATAAAAGGGGAAATCGACAGTAACACAATCATAGTAGAGGACTTTAACACCCCAGTTTCACCAATGGGCAGAACATCCAAAATGAAAATAAATAAGGAAACACAAGATCTAAATGATAAACTAAGCAAGATGGACTTAATCGATATTTATAGGACATTCCATTCAAGAACAACAGAATACACTTTCTTCTCAAGTACTCATGGAACATTCTCCAGAATAGATCATATCTTGGGTCACAAATCAAGCCTTGGTAAATTTAAGAAAATTGAAATCATATGAAGTATCTTTTCTGACCACAACAGTATGAGACTAGATATCAATTACAGGAAAAAAACTAAAAAATACAAATACATGGAGGCTAAATAAGATGATACTAAATAACCAAGAGATCACTGAAGAAATCAGAGGAAATTAAAAAATTCCTAGAAACAAATGACAATGAAAACACGACCCAAAACCTATGGGATGCAGCAAAAGCAGTTGTAAGAGGAAAGTTTATAGCAATAGAATCCTACATCAAGAAACAAGAAACTTCTCAAATAAACAAGCTAACCTTACACCTAAAACAATTAGAGAAAGAAGAACAGAAAACCCCAAAGTGAGAAGGAAAGAATCATAAAGATCAGATCAGAAATAAATGAAAAAGAAAGGAAGGAAACAATAGCAAAGATCAATAAAACTAAAAGCTGGTTCTTTGAGAAGATAAACAAAATTGATAAACCATTAGCCAGACTCATCAAGAAAAGAAGGGAGAGGACTCAACAGAATTAGAAATGAAAAAGGAGAAGTAACAACTGACACTGCAGAAATACAAAGGATCATGAGAGATTACTACAAGCAACTATATGCCAATAAAATGGACAACCTGGAAGAAATGGCAAATTCTTAGAAAAGTACAACCTTCTGAGACTGAATCAGGAAGAAAGAGAAAATATGAACAGACCAATCACAAGCACTGAAATTGAGACCGTGATTAAAAAACTTCCAAGAAACAAAAGCCCAGGATCAAATGGATTCACAGGCAAATTCTATGAAACAGTTAGAGAAGAGCTAACACCTATCCTTCTCAAACTCTTCCAAAATATAGCAGAGGGAGGAACACTCCCAAACTCATCCTATGAGGCCACCACCACTGTGATACCAAAACCAGACAAAGCTGTCACAAAGAAAGAAAACTGCAGGCCAATATCACTGATGAACATAGATGCTAAAATCCTCAACAAAATACTAGCAAACAGAATCCAAAGAACGTTAAAAGGATGATACACCATGATCAAGTGGAATTTATCCCAGGAATGCAAGGATTCTTCAATATATGCAAATCAATCAATGTGATAAACCATATTAACAAATTGAAGGAGAAAAACCATATGATCATCTCAATAGATGCAGAAAAAGCTTTCAGCAAAATTCAACATGCATTTATGATAAAAACCCTCCAGAAAGTAGACATAGAGGGAACTTACCTCAACATAATAAAGGCCATATATGACAAATCCACAGCCAACATCGTTCTCAATGGTGAAAAACTGAAACCATTTCCTCTAAGATCAGGAACAAGACAAGGTTGACCACTCTCACCACTATTATTCAACATAGTTTTGGAAGTTTTAGTCACGGCAATCAGAGAAGAAAAAGAGATAAAAGGAATCCAAATAGGAAAAGAAGACGTAAAGCTGTCACTGTTTGCAGATGATATGATACTATACACAGAGAATCCTAAAGATGCTACCAGAAAACTACTACAGCTAATCAATGAATCTGGTAAAGTAGTAGGATAATTTATGCACAGAAATCTCTTGCATTCCTATACACTAATGATGAAAAGTCTGAAAGAGATATTAAGGAAACACTCCCATTTACCATTGCAACAAAAAGAATAAAATACCTAGGAATAAACCTACCTAAGGAGAAAAAGACCTGTATGCAGAAAACTATAAGACACTGATGAAAAAAATTAAAGATGATACAAACAGATAGAGAGATATACCATGTTCTTGGATTGGAAGAATCAATATTGTGAAAATGACTCTACTACCCAAAGCAATCTACAGATTCAGTGCAATCCCTATCAAACTACCAATGGCATTTTTCACAGAACTAGAACAAAAAATTGCACAATTTGTATGGAAACACAGAGGACTCCGAATAGCCAAAGCAATCTTGAGAAAGAAAAATGGAGCTGGAGGAATCAGGCTCCCGGACTTCAGACTATACTACAAAGGTACAGTAATCAAGACAGTATGGTACTGGCACAAAAACAGAAATATAGATCAATGGAACAGGATAGAAAGCCCAGAGGTAAACCCACGCACATATGGTCACCTTATCTTTGACAAAGGAGGCATGAATATACAATGGAGAAAAGACAGCCTCTTCAATAAGTGGTGCTGGCAAAACTGGACAGCTACATATAAAAGAATGAAATTAGAACACTCTCTAACACCATACACAAAAATAAATGCAAAATGGATTAAAGACCTAAATGTAAGGCCAGACACTATAAAACTCTTAGAGGAAAACATAGGTGGAACACTCTATGACATAAATCACAGCAAGATCCTTTTTGACCCACCTCCTAGAGAAATGGAAATAAAAACAAAAATAAACAAATGGAACCTAATGAAGCTTAAAAGCTTTTGCACAGCAAAGGAAACCATAAACAAGACAAAAAGACAACCCTCAGAATGGGAGAAAATATTTGCAAATGACACAACTGACAAAGGATTAATCTCCAAAATTTACAAGCAGCTCATGCAGCTCAATATCAAAAAAACAAACAACCCAATTCAAAAATGGGCAGAAGACCTAAAAAGACCTTCCTCCAAAGAAGATATAGATTGCCAACAAACACATGAAAGGGTGGTCAACATCACTAATCATTAGAGAAATGCAAATCAAAACTACAATGAGTTATCACCTCAAACCAGTCAGAATGGCATCATCAAAAAATCTAGAAACAATAAATGCTGGAGAGGGTGTGGAGGAAAGGGAAGCCTCTTGCACTGTTGGTGGGAATGTAAATTGATACAACCACTGTGGAGAACAGTATGGATGTTCCTTAAACAACTAAAAATCAACTACCATATGACCCAGCAATCCCACTACTGGGCATATACCCTGAGAAAGCCATAATTCATAAAGAGTCATGTAGCACAATGTTCACTGCAGCTCTATTTACAATAGCCAGGGCACGGAAGCAACCTAAATGTCCATCAACAGATGAATGGATAAGGAAGATGTGGCACATATATACAATGGAATATTACTCAGCCATAAAAAGAAATGAAATTAAGTTATTTGTAGTGAGATGGATGGACCTAGAGTCTGTCATACAGAGTGAAGTAAGTCAGAAAGAGAAAAACAAATACCATATGCTAACACATATATATGGAATCTAAAAAAAAAAAAAGGGTTCTGAAGAACCTAGGGGCAGGACAGGAATAAAGATGCAGATGTAGAGAATGGACTTGAGGACACGGGGAGGGGGAAGGGTAAGCTGGGATGAAGTGAGAGAGTGACATGGACATATATACACTATCAAATGTAAAATAGATAGCTAGTGGGAAGCAGCCGCATGGCACAGGGAGATTAGCTCGGTGCTTTGTGACCACCTAGAGGTGTGGGATAGGGAAGGTGTGAGGGAGACGCAAGAGGGAGGGGATATGGGGATATATGTATATGTATAGCTGATTCATTTTGTTATGAAGCAGAAAGTAACGCACCGTTGTAAAGCAATTATACTCCAGTAAAGATGTTAAAAAAAAAAAGAAATGGTAAGAGATATTTTCTTAAAATTTTTATTACAGAGGACATTTTTATATGAGATACTAAATAGTATGCATGTGGTCAGTACACAAAAGCCTAGAGCTCGGAAATAAATTCCCTTCTGAAATAAAAGTTAGCAAGGGAGTGTAAGCCCCCATGAAGTAAAATCAGAAATTATTGCCATGAATGTCTGGGAAAATCTGGGAACACATGTCCATTGAAGATAATGTGTGTAAGAAGTGGGCAGAGCTGGAATAGGAATGTAAATTTTTATTTTCATTTAACTTTTATTGAAATATAGTTGATTTACAATGTTGTGTTAGTTTCAGGTATACAGTAAAGTGATTCAGTTATACATATACATAAATATATATATTCTTTTTTGTATTCTCTTCCATTATAGGTTATTACAAGATATTGAGTATAGCTCCCTGTGCTATGCAGTAGGTCCTTATTGATTGTCTATGTTATATATAGTAGTGTATATATTTTAATCCCAGACCTCTAATTTATCCCTCCCTCTCTCTCCTTTGGTAACCATAAGTTTGTTTTCTATGTGTGTGAGTTCTATTTCTGTTCTGTAAATAAGTCCATTTGTATCAATTTTTTTTTTTAGATTCCACATATAAGTGATATCATATATTTGTCTTTCTCTGACTTAGTTCACTAAGTATGATAATCTCTAGGTCTCTCCATGTTGCTGCAAATGACATTATTTCATTCTTTTTTATGGCTGAGTAATATTCTGTTCTATATATGTACCACATCTTCTTTATCCATTCATCTGTCGACAGACATTTAGGTTGTTTCCATGTCCTGGCTATTGTAAATAGTGCTGCAATGAACATTGTGGTGCATGTATCTTTTCAAATCAGAGTTTTGTCTGGGTGTATGCCCAGGAGTGGGATTGCAGGACCATGTGGTAGTTCTATGCTTTAAGGAACCTCCATACTGTTCTCCATAGTGGCTGCACTAATTTACATTCCCACCAACAGTGCAGGAGGGTTCCCTTTTCTCCACACACTCTCCCTCGTTTATTATTTGTAGACTTTTTTTAACTTTTTTTTTTAAAGTGGTTTGAAAGATGGCAATTTATTTATTTATTGGCTGTGTTGGGTCTTCATTGCTGTGCAGTGAGCAGTGAGTGGGGCTACTCTTCGTTGCGGTGCACGGGCGTCTCGTTGCGGTGGCTTCTCTTGTTGCGGAGCACAGGCTCTAGGCACGTGGGCTTCAGTAGTTGTGGCACGTAGGCTCAGTAGTTGTGGCTCTCGGGCTCTAGAGCGCAGGCTCAGTAGTTGTGGCGCACGGGCTTAGTTGCTCCGCGGCCTGTGGGATCTTCTCGGACCAGGGCTCGAACCCGTGTTCCCTGCATTGGCAGGCGGATTCTTAACCACTGCGCCACCAGGGAAGCCCTGTAGCTTTATTTTTAATATAACAGAAAATGAAGATCACAGTATCTCAATGTTTTTTTTGTTTTGTTTTGTTTTTGCGGTACGCGGGCCTCTCACTGTTGTGGCCTCTCCCGTTGCGGAGCACAGGCTCCGGACGCGCAGGCTCAGCGGCCATGGCTCACGGGCGCAGCCGCTCCGCGGCATGTGGGATCTTCCCGGACCGGGGCACGAACACGTGTCCCCTGCATCGGCAGGCGAACTCTCAACCAGTGCACCACCAGGGAAGCCCGCCCTGTAGACTTTTTGATGATGGCCATTCTGACCGGTGTGAGGTGATACCTAGATATGAATTTAATTTTTAAAAACTTAAATCTGATATATTTTTAGTTGCCTGTTGAAAGCATGTGCTAACAGGAGGGAGGTTGTTTAAAGAGAGTTTCTGAAAAGAGCCCAAAGAGCAAGACTTTGTTGTCCAAGAGGGGAGTGCTCCATCCGTGCAACGTGCATGCTTCCTTTGTGGACGAGGGAGGACACAGGTGATATTGTAGGAGTCAGCTCGCGATAACTTGGCCAATGACTGGCCTTACCTTATCCTCCTAGGTTTCAAATGTCTCTGTTCTAGACCCTCCTCTCATTTCCTGTCCCTTAAAAGGACATTAGATGTAGAGCCTCAGAAGCTGAAGAGGTCTTAAGGTCATCTAGTCGATGATTTGAAATAGTGGTGTCCTGACACACTGGTGGGTCTTTACCTGTGGTGAGGAATGTGACAAGTATCAGTACTTAGTTAAAAAATCCCAGCCTTCACCAGGCTCATAAATTAGCCTACAGATATCCTTAGAACTTCCTTCTGACTGACCTGTGTATGGCTAGTCTCTTGAGAGAAAGTGAGTGAAATGGCAACTGGTACCCATTCCTGAAAATGTGTCTGGGTATATTTTGGTGTATTACATGTGTGTCGTGACATGTCCATTTCAGTGACCCAAATGATGCACTTGGGGTTCCTCCACCCCATAGGCCCCTTTGTGCACCCCATACCCCTTTGTAATTCCTTCTCTGTACTCAGCCCAGAACTGAGTCATATGCACAGTGCAAGTAAGTTACTACTGACGATGATGAAACCCTGGAAAGTTGGAATATGCACACCCTTGTCATAAAATGGCTGTAGCAGTATAGACCATTTTAATAGCACCAGGAGCAATTTAAAGAACCACCACCTGCCCACCAGGAGAGCGCAAAGGTGAGAGTCCTCAGCTCTCTTCTACTTGTTCCTAAATATTTCCAACACCTCAACCTTTCAAGTTTTTAAAATTAAATCAAAAGTCTTCCAACTCTACGTTGCCTATAAGAAACCCACTTTAAATATAAAGATACATATAGTTAAAAGTAAATGGTTGAAGAAAAACACACCATACTAACAGTAACCAAAAGAAATTAGAAGTAGCTGTATTAATTTCAGACAGAGCAGACTTCAAAGCAAGGGAAGTTACCAGGGATACAGAAAGGCATTACATAATGATAAAGGGGTCAATTCTTCAAGAAAATATAACATGTATGCACCTAACGACAGTATCAAAAACTGATAGAACTGCAAGGAGAAATAGATGAATCCACTATTGCAGTTGGAGACCTAACACCCCTCTCTCGGAAATGGACAGATTCAGCGGACAGAAAACCAGTAAGGACATCGCTGAGCTTAACAACACCTTCAATCAACTGGATATAATACATTCATAGACCACTTCATCCAACAACAGCACAATACACATTAAGCTCACGTGAAACATTCACCAAAATAGACTACATTCTGGGCCATAAAACACAGCTTAACAAATTTAAAAGAATAGAAATCATACAATGTCTGCTCTCAGACTGCAATGGAATTAAACTAGAAATTAATAACAAAAAGATAATTGGAAATGCCCCCAAATATGTGGAGATTAAACAACAGACTTTTAAATAGCAGCCGGTCAAAAAAATCTCAAGAGAATTTTAAAAATATTTTGAGCTAAATGAAAATGAAAACACAATTGGTGGGATGACAATTTGTGGTATGTAGGAAAAGCAGTGCTTGGAGGGAAGTTTATAGCATTGCATGAGTATATTAGAAAAGAAGAAAGATCTAGAATCAATCTTGATTCTATGATTCCAGCTATATGACATTCTGGAAAAGGCAAAACTATGAAGACAATAAAAAGACCAGTGGTTGGCAGGGGTGGGGGATGAATGGGTGGAGCACGGAGGATTTTTAGGGCAGTGAAACTACTCTGTATGGAACTATAGTGATGGATACATGTCATTACACATTTGTCCAAACCCACAGAATGCTCCAGGATATTTTTAGGGTGTATCTCCCACTCTCTGTGCCTCACATGTCTTACGAAGGCTTCCAGCAGGCCAGCCATTTCTTGCTCAAGCGGCCTGATTGCAAAGTACCAACGGGCTGCTCTGTGGGATGTCTGGACCCTCCAGATCTCTTCAAGCACATGACAGAGGGTAGGAGAGTCAACATGGCCCTGGGGCAAAACCATAAATGTAGATTGTTGTCTCTTGCAACTAGTTATGACTGAAATAAAAGGGAACGCATTGCCAAACCATAATTCCACACGTTCTGTGCCTGAGGCTGCGTTCATCTGCTCTGGCAAAACCCCCATATTTGCCATGGGAGCCGCAATTGAGGCTTCTACTTGGTTGACTTATGGTAATCTACTGTTATTTTTCAGGATCTGTCTGATGTTTTCTAAGGTCGGACTGGTGCATTTAATGGAAGTGTGATGGCGACTATCGCCCTACATCATTTAGGTCTCTCAGGGGTCCACAAGCTATGGCCCATGGGCCAAATCCAACCCACTGCCTGTTTTTGTACAAGCTGTGAGCTAGCAGTTGGGAAAAATCAAAAGAATAATATTTTGTGATACATGGAAATTATGTGAAACTCAAATTTCAGTATACATATGTTTTATTCAAACTCAGCAATGTTACTTCATTTACATATTGTTGATAGCTGCTTTTGTGCGACTATAGCAAAACTAAATGGTTGTACTTGAGACCATGGCCTGCAAAGCCTAAAAGATTTGCCAACTCTTGCTTTAGAGACTTCAGGGTGGCACTAATCTCTGCCATGCTTCCCATTCATTGGGGCATGGTATTGATTTTCTATCTTGACTCAGGAGGAGGGAGCTTCAGAAATGTCCCCCTGGCCTTTTCCACTATAACAGCCCTCACCCATAGGCCAAGGAACCAAGTATGTCCATCTCAATTACACATCTAGAAACTGGGAAAATGCACCACTGGGTAGGTGCATGTAAGGTGGACCTTGGCCAGGACTCGATTTATTATCTGTCCTCTTGTACCCCAGCTTGGACAAGGGGGCCATGATTGCCCATCAGGTCTCCAGGTATCAGTGTCAGCACTAATCCTCAAAATTTTTTGTTATTTCTCTCTCCCCAGTACGGTTGCCCAAATAAAGGACCTCAGGTCCCCTGGTGGAAGGCCTGGGGGAATTATTAGTATGTATACTTGCAGCAGTGCTGCAGGAAGAACCAGCCTCCTCTTTGGTCAATGGATTCTGGGTCTGATAACTGGCTCAGATCAGGAAATTGGACAAGAGATCATGACTTTCCATTGGGATGACTTCTCTCAGCCTCCTGGTCAACCATCCTTCACTTCTGAGGGTACAAACTGAGTAGTACCCAGGTGAGCTGCCCAGCTAGGCTCACTGATAAGAATGGAGGTGATACCCCTATAATAGAGGCCAGGTGCCAGCTCTTAATCACCAGAAGACAGGGTAGGGAGTGGAATGAGGGGGGTACAAAGACCACAGTGAACAGCAGGGTTGTTGGAGTGGCAGCCAGGCAGGCCTGACCCGCAGAGTTATGGAGACGCATGTTGGAATATGCATTCCTCGGGGCAAAAACCCTGGCCAGGTTATGCTGGTTCTCAACGCTAGCTAGAGTCTAGTGGCCTAGGAGGAAGTAGGGAGGTGGTTCTGTCTTGTGGTCCTGTCTTGTGGTTCTGTCTTGTCTGTCTTGTTCAGCATTTTCTTAAAACAAGAGGGATGATGACTGGGCATGGTTTTCAGTGTTCTCCGCTTCCCGCTCACTCAGGATATGAGAGGCCCTTCATAAGCATCTAGGGAATTCCTCCGGCTTTCAAACTTGGCTTTCAGTTGCTTGCTAAACGCCCACAGCTTTTCATTTCCTTTTTGTAAGACATCAAAACATGGAACCGGGGCTTCCCTGGTGGCGCAGTTGTTGGGTGTCCGTCTGCCGATGCAGGGGACACGGGTTGGTGCCCCGGTCCGGGAAGATCCCACATGCTGCGGAGCGGCTGGGCCCGTGAGCCATGGCCGCTGAACCTGCGCGTCCGGAGCCTGTGCTCCGCAACGGGAGAGGCCACAACAGTGAGAGGCCCACGTACCGCAAAAAAACAAAAACAAAAAAAACCATGGAACCTAGTGCTAGCCATCTGCTACAGTGTATCTGCTATGTTTGTGCTCCCCCATTTGTATGTTAGAATCCTAACCCCCAAAATCATGGTGTCAGGAGATGGAGCATTTGGGAGGATATGAGGTCATGAGAGTGGAGCTCCCTTGATGGGATTTGTCCCCTTATAAGAGAACCTGGAGAGCAAACTTGCCCCTTCCACCAAGTGAGAACACAGCGAGAAGACGGCTGTCCACGAACCAGGAGGAGGGTCCTCGCCTGCCACTGAATTAGCCGCCAGCTTGATCTTGGACTTAACCAGCCTCCAGAACTGTGAGAAGTAGTTTCTGTTGTTTATGACCCTCCCAGTCTCTGGTATTTTTTAATAGTAGCACACTAACCTCAGACAGAGTCAAACAGATCTGGGTTCTCACGTGGTTCAGCCACTTACTAACTGTGTAACTTCAGCAAATTACTCGGTCTCTCTGAGCCTCAGTTCCTGTTCATAATAACACCTGTCTCACTGGGTTTTTAGGGATAAATGAGATGATTTATGTTAAAATTCCCAGTACATGGTCAGCACTAATTCTCCTCTACTCTTCTATGAACGTTTTAACCTCTGTACTGAATTGTCATCCTACTCTCTGCAATGCTTTTGCTCCAGAGAGGCAGAGAGTATAACTTGAAAGGGTTGCTAATCCCTCGAAACCCTCTGATCACAGATAAACTCATTTCCCGATCCTGCCACGTAAGCCACCGATCTGGCTTTGATGACCCGATCACACAGTGAGGACCACATGAAGGTTGCCACTCAAAGCTGTACTCAAGATCAAAGTTCTGGAGCCAGGCTTGCTTCTGCCCACGCACTCTGGGGATGGCACCCAACGACACGATGGAAAAGATAAGACCCCCACGAGTCATGGCTCACAGCTCAAGCTGGTATCACTGCTCAAAGCGTGGGAACCTCGCTGCTGGAAAGAGATAAAGACATTTTATAACTCATTGGCAGATTTAGGTGTGTGCATGTGTCAACTCAACTTCTAAAAACTATCCACACTAAAATCATAAAACATGCACAAAAATCATGGTTTTAAAAACGTAAATTTCTTATTGGAAGGATTAGTTTTCAACCAATCAAAGCAATTTAAAAGTTATGGAAAACCTTGTCAAACAAGCAGAACAGACATCGATTGGTAGAAAATGAATTAAAACTTTTTTAAAAATTCAGAAAATTCTACACACTTAACATTTTTTTTTAACTGGGAAAAAATACAAACAAAATAAATAAATAAAGAGCGGCTATAATCCCATTTATCTGGAGAAAACCATATTGGTAAATATCCATTAAATACCATCTCCGTGTATATTTCCGTATTTTTAAGAGAAAACTGGGATCCTTGCATGTAAATTGCGACCCCACATAACTGAATTTCCCTAAGTCTTTATTATTGGACTATTTAGTTTGTTTCTAAATGTTTTCTATTATCAACATTACAGAACAGGGATAACTGTAGAGAATGACTTAGAGAGGAAAAACCTGAAGGGAAAAAAGCCAAAAAAATTTTTCTGAAAAACGGACAAAACTGCTTAGAGATACATTAAACAAAACTCATCCTCCGTGGACTATCAAAAGTATCACTACACACGGGGTCCCTGGGAATTAATTTTTGATCAAGTTATAATTTTGGTTATACTCAGAGATCAGGAGAAAAAAAGATTTCCTCCTGAGGGTTAAGCTAGAAAATTCCCAACAGAGGTGACTGCATCTACAGTCTGTAAACCAAAAAGCTGTCTATAAATGTGTGACTTGGACTTTCTTGGTGGCACAGTGGTTAAGAATCTGCCTGCCAGTGCGGGGCACACAGGTTCGAGCCCTGGTCCAGGAAGATCCCACATGCCGCGGAGCAACTAAGCCCGTGCACCACAACTATGGAGCCTGCGCTCTAGATCCTGTGAGCCACAACTTCTGAGCCTGCGTGCCACAACTACTGAAGCCTGCACGCCTAGAGCCCACATGCACTCCGCAACAAGAGAGGCCACCGCAGCGAGAAGCCCACACACTGCAACGAAGATTAGCCCCTGCTCGCCACAACTAGAGAAAGCCTGCGTGCAGCAACGAAGACCCAACACAGCCAATAATAAATAAATAAAATAAGTAAATTTATTTTAAAAAATGTGTGACAATGATTTGGAAATGCACAAAACTCCAACTGAAAAGGGAGGTGGAGAGAGTAGTAAACAGCTTTCAAATTGGAGATGTCCAGCTGTTGAGGGAGGCCCCAGGGGACAATTGATTCCACCTGGAGAGTCCCCCCCAAAGGCTCTGGGCCTCAGAAGTGGGGACTTTGCACATCCCCTGTGCCTCCATCACGGGGTGGGGACAACCAGGCTGGACACCTTCTGTCCTCTCTCCGGGCCCTTTCTCCTGCAGAGCTTGGTGGAGAGGAGGCACTCAGCAAATTCAGTTCATCTCTTAAATGTTCGAGGGACACATCCTATTGCAAGAATGACTTCCCTGCTCCTTTTCCCCTAAATCAGCCTGAACACTCAGTCCGAGCCGCCTTCCTGTCTGGCCTCAGCTGAGACAGGGTACTCCTTGGTGCTCAGGTGTGTGTTCACCTCCTGGCTGTGCCCGTGAGAAAGTCATTTCACCTCACAAGGCGTCATCTGTAAAATGGGGATAATACTGCAACCATGCAGAATTGTTCAGTGTGACCCAAATAAAGGCTCCTCCTCCCCTGCCCGGTCTCTGTGTGAGGTAACAGGGCCAAAGGACCCTACTCTGGAAACTTTGACCAAAAAAAGAAAAAGTAGGTCATTAGCATACCTTCCTTTTAAGGACACAGTTCAGCATTTTACACTCTTTCACATGGAAAGTTTCCTCAGGCTCCAGTATGGACGTCTCTCCCCGCCCTCAGTGTTTCCAGAAAGCGAAAAGGCTAAAATCTTTTCTTCTGTCGCTGCCGTGCTGCTCTGGGCCCTGTCCCCTTTCTGGAAGCCTCCCAGAGCCCACATCATGGCCCCACCTGACTTCGGACAGAGAGAAGGGCCCAGGCAGCCCATGCTTCCTCCTCCCCGCTCAGTCCCCTCAAAAGGAAGCATCCAGAAGCATCCAGAGCCCCTGAGAAGTGTGGCTCTTTTCTCTCTCTCATGGGGTGCATGTTTGTGTCCCCTGAGAGCTCACCTGTTGGAGCCGTCACCCCCAAGGTGATGGCATTGGAAGGTGGTGTCTTTGGGAGGTGATTAGGTTTAGATGGGGTTGTGAGGATGGTGTCCTCAAGATGGGGTTAGTGTCCTTATACGAAGACAGAGACCAGAGCTGTCTCTCTCCACCGTGTGAGTGCACAGCGAGATGGTGGCCGCCTACAGGCCAGGAAGATGCCCTCACCAAGAACCAAATCCACCAGCACTTCGCTCTTAGACTTCCAGCCTCAAGAACTTGTTTAAGCCTCACAGACTTCGCTCTTAGATTTCCAGCCTCAAGAACTTGTTTAAGCCTCACAGCCTGTGATATTTTGTTATAGCAGCCTGGGCTGACTGAGATAGTCTCACTGCTTTTTTCTCAAACAATTTCTATGGGGAATTTCTGATGAATGTAGGTCTCCACCATATTACATGAGGATTAAGGTGAGGTAAGGTAAGTCAAATGCCAGTAATATAAGCAAATTGTAAGCCCTACATGACCAGGGTTCTGAATCACCCGTTTAGTGCTCATCAAAAGATTGGTAGTGTTGCCTAACCAGAGCAGCTAAGAGAATAGTCTGTTTCCCAGTAGAAATCTGCCTCTCTTGGGTGAGGTGGATCCTCGCTTGGTGCCAGTCTTGTAGGATGTGGAGTGGAAAGATTCACTTCCTTATGTCCAGGCCCTGAGTGGCAGATCACTCCCATTCTCTGTTTCCCTTTGAGCACTAGGTCTTTATCAAATGATTTCTACAGGATTTGCTTCTTCTCACATACTGTGCAAAATACCAGGTGCTAGAGACTGAATGTCTTTGTCCTTCCCAAAATGCATATGTTGAATCCTAATTCCCAGTGTGATGGTGTTAGGAGGTGGGGATTTTGGGAGGTGATGAGGTCATGAGGGTGAAGCCCTAATAAATGGGATTAGTGCCCTTATAAAAGAGACCCCAGAGAGCTCCCTCACCCCTTTTGACATAAGAGGACAGACTAAAACATCAGGCAGTGCTTGCTTATCCAGCAGCGCCCTGTATGGTCCTCCAGCTGCATTCAAATAAATAACAGATTGGAAAATAAAAAACAAGAAGAAAAGAAGCACCGTGAGAACGGCTGGCCGGCTGATGGGCCACATGGATAGGTGTGCAGACCATCATGGGCTCAGCTTGGGTTCTTTTCCCAAAATTCACCCAGTGCCTGGACAAACACATTTGTTCACGTCTATTTCATCTGTTCACCAGTCTCTGGACCCCAGGGGTGAGTGCCATTTCCTGTGATCTGGTCTACTCACCTCCTGCCACAGACTGGGTGAAGAGGCAGCCTGGGATTTACCTAGTCGGTCTCTCTCCATAGACATTCCTATTTTTTCTTCACTGTAAATTATGGTTATAAAATGCCCTTCTTAACCTCATTTAATGTTTTTTGCCCTGAAATCAACCCTGAGTAATAATAAGTTTGTGATCCCTGATTTCTTTATGTTTGCATATTCCTGGTATATCTTTTCCATTCTTGTATTTTCAAACTGTCAGAATCACTCTATTTTATGCATTTTCTTGTATACAGCATAGAGTTGTGTTATGGTTTGTGCTCCAGTCTGAAGTCGCATTTTTTTAAGTAGGTAAGTTTGACTCATTTACGTTTATTCCCGTAAGATGTGTGGTCTTAGTTCTGTCATGTTGTTTTGTGATGGTTTCTGTTTTGCAACTTTTTCAAATATTTCAAATATGAGTGATTTTGTTTGATTTGCTGTAGTTGTGTGCCTGTGTTTTGCAAATTTGAAAGGTTTATATTTTAGTTCTGGGTTAGTGATAATTAGAATGTTACATGATGTCCTTAACCATCTATTTCTTTAGATTGTCTACTGACTCCCTATGATATTTCTCTCTTTTGTCCCTTTTCCTCCCTTTTCTTTATCACCAGATTTTAGTTAATTATATTCTTTCTTCATATGTTCCTTTGTACTAAGATGTAAATTTAAATGCTGACTATTTGAGTTATTAGCTTGAAATGTTTTTACCCTCAAATATTTTACCAAACCAAACTTGGGTCCACTTGCCCACGTGCAGTAAAGCCAATCTACTGTACCAGGTTGTGGTGAAGGAAAGTACAGCATTTACTGCAGGGCACCAAGCAAGGAGAACTAGCAGCTTATGCTCAAAAGACCCGAATTCTCTGATGGCTTTCAGGGAAGGGGTTTTAAAGATAGTGTGAGGGAGGGGGCTGCAGGGTACCTGATCAGCTTGTGCACAATTTTCGGATTGGTTGGAATCAGGGGGAAGTTTCCAGCATTATCAACCTTCCGGTTTCAAGGTCTAAGTGCTTGTAGTCAGAAGTTTTCATCTGGTGGAGGTCTGCTTCCTGTAAAAACAACTTAGGAATGTGTGTCAGACCTTTTTGTTTCAGGGAACTGGGAGTTGGCGATTCTGCTCTGTGGCGGATTTATAGTCTAAATTGTTACCTGTTTTCTGACCCAATAGCTATTCTTTATTTCTACATCTTCACATTCCTAATCATTATCTCTTGAGCCAGCCTTCTGAGACTCAGGGGAGCCTGGGAGACTAAAGCAAAAGCCTTTTACTTCAAAGGACAGGGACACAGGGGTTGTATATGGTTTCAAATATAGATGTGAAAATCATATTCACACGGAATCCCATTTTCTCTTTTCTCCCAACTTTTGTCATATCATTCTTAAATTGTGAGGCTTTATAACATGTACGTCTTTCCTGTAACCCTAACTTCATATCCATGGTTTCCTTAGTCCTACACTTAATTCATCGCTCCTGGCCGTTTCTTCTGCAGCCGTTTCCCCATTCATCTCTTCTACTGTGATTTATCTTCAGCTTTGTGCACACTGATGAATGGTTCTGAAGTGGACCTTTGCAGCCCTGCACCAGTCCTCCTCCTCCCCATCTGCGGTCACTGCTAGGCTTCCCCGAGTGTGAAATGTCGCAACCTTGCGCCACCGCGACACCTTTTGGCGGGAGAGAAGGACGCGGGCGTAGGGGCCGTGCGGGCGCGGGGGCGGTGCAGGCGCGGTCCTCCGGCAGGCAGGGGGCGCGCAAGAGCGGACCGTCCTCGGCGCAGGAGCAACGCGCCTCTCTCCCGGCCGCACACGCCGTGACTCCGCGCCGCCGCGCGCCCCGCGGGCTCTGCGTAGGGGTTGGCGCCGGAGAGGTCCGGCCGTCGGGGGCTGAAGCCGAGCGCCCAGCCCGCCGAGTCCGCGGCGCCTCGGCCCCTGTGCGCCGCCGCGGCCCGGGAGCGTCGGCCGGGCGGGCCGGGTAAGTGGCGACCTGGGCGGGCCGGAAGGGTGGGTGGGCAGGTGGGGACCGGGGCGGGTGCGCCTCCCCGGCTGGCGTTGGACGCGACGCCGCGGCTTTAGGCCGCGCCGCTAGAGGCTGGTGTCCCGGGCCGTCCCCGAGCCGCCGGTGTCTTCGCATCAGGCGGCCCGGCCCCGGCCGACCCTCCGTGTCTCCCTTCGCGCCTCGCCGCTCCTTTATTTGCCTCGGGTCGCCGGGCCTTCGCATTCCTAGTCTTCCATTCTTCTTTCCCGTCTGTCTGTCCACATCTCTTCTGGACCCGAGGGCGGCTTTTCCTCCCCACCGTCGGTAGTGTTTTGGGAAAAGTTGCTGGGCCTCTGGATCCCGTAGGCCTGCCTGGGTCACCTGTGCCCGGGGTTGCAAAGGAAGGAAGCCTTTTCCTTCTTAGGCTGCAGAACGGGGAATCAGGTGTGGACTTCTCTCAGGGACGGGGGTTTTATCTGGACGGGTGGAGGAAGACGTGACTACGGCACTACCTCGGTCCTTGTCCTTTTAAAGCGGTATTTTAGCTTCGATGTCCAATCACCCAGCTTTTTTTTTTTTTTTTTTTTTTTTTGAGCATCTCTTTTCGCCCAGACCATGTGTTAGTAACAGCGTATGCAAGATGCATAAGAATCTGTCCCCACGCTCTGTGAGTTTAGTTTCCGGGGAAACGAGCATAAAAAGCCACGCCTGGGTTGATCCGATTGACCGGAGCGGGGTCTGGAAAGCCTTCCAAAAAGGAGTGAGGCTTGAAACTGAGTCTTGGGGGTGTTTTGTTAGATGTGCAAGATGAGGGAAATATTTCCTGCAGAGGAAGGAAATAAATGTAAAGGTACCAGAGGTGAGGCACCTTAGTGCATTCTGGAAACTGCAGGGAAGGCAGAGGTGTGAAGAGGAGTAGTCAGGTCAGATCAAGAAGGTTCTTTGAGAAGTCAGTAAAGGAGAAACATGGGAGGCACTTACTGCTAGAGGCAGGCAGTTGGGTGGAAAGTAGGATATTCTGGATCAGGGCAAAATTCTGCACATTCTCATGTAGGTGAGGACTGTGTGTCCCTGCAACAGGTGGAGTTTTTAAAGGCTGCTACTCAGTTTCCACAATTTTATGGGGCAAATGCCGCAGATGTTTTGACTATAGTAAGGATATTTAGGGAATATGGGGTATTACATTAGTAACTTAAACTGAGAGTGTTTTATTTTTAGAACTTTATTAAGAAGTGTGCTGTCTGCTGTACAGTTTACAGTAGAGAGTAGGTTGTGAGTTAGAAATATAACAAGGTGTCACAGAGGTGTAGGTCCTCTGAGCTATTCTGATCGTGGAGTTCTGTGACGGATAAAGAGAGCCTTTATGGAAAATAGGAATCTGGAGAATTGTGCATTCCCAAAAGTAACTTTATAAAGTGGAAAGCATGGAATTAATGAGAATGGGGTTCAGGTTGCTGCTCACCCCTGGGCCCGGGAGATCACTTGGGTGGAATGGGATGGGGGCCATGTGGGTTGAGTGTGGTTTCTTGTCCAGATCCTGTCTCTTGTTTTGGGTGGTGAATTCACTGGTGCTTGTAGCATTATAGTAATTAATTGAAGCAGGCCATAGAAGTGTGTCATTGCTGTGGTTAATGCACTTCTGTGAATTTGAAGATCAGTGAGAAGGAGAAAAGTGAAGAAAGCTCTTCTGCATTTACTGGGATGTGGAGATCTGATTTATAAGCTCCGAGTTAAAGAAAACTAGCAGATGCTGGTGAGATGACATCAATTTCTAATATTTAAAGTGTGTTTTCGAAGGTTTTGAGACCAGAAACAAGGAACTTTTAAGGAACATGAGATTTTGCTGCACAATGACTTCCAAAGCTTGCAGAGTGAGGTGAATCAGGTGGAATTGTCAACAGCCAGCTTCAGTGTAGACTGGAGTCGGAGGAAGTGTGGTCTTGTGAAACCTCACCAGCAGCGATGACATTGTTAAGTACTGGGTTCTTAGCCAGAAGGACTCTGCTGGAGGTAGAGAGCCTCTGCGCTGCTTGATTTTGTAACCGTGAAATTGGGAAAATGTTTGCATCAGTTTACTCTTTTGGCAGGGTATGTCCAGCAGCCTGTTACCTCACACCCCATCCCCCACTGCTGCTTCTCCCCGCCCTTTTACCTATTCTTTTCTTTCTTTTTTAAAAAAATTTTTATTGTGGTAAAATATACATAACATAATATAATATACATAAAAATTTGCCATTTTTAAGTACATGGTACCATTGTGCGACTATTACCACCATCTCCCTCCAGAACCTTTTGCCTGCTCTTTACTTTCTCGTGGAGCCTGTGGGCATTGTGTAGTTTCACTGCTGATTCATGTGGCGAAATAGAATTTACTTAATTATTAATATTTCAAAACTGTTTATTAAATGCCTTCTCTGTGCCAGAAATTGGAGCTGCAAAAGTGAATAAGCTGGTCTTTTCCCTTCAGAGTTCAGTGGGCATTTGGGTACTCTATTTCCATGGCACCAATGTTATTTGTAAATACTTTTTTTAATGAATTTCTCAAATTTCTTATTAAGTGATATTGGGAAAATTAAAGTGGAGTTAGATTTGCAAACAAATTTTGATAATTTAGCTTTATGATTTCCCAGAATGCGTTGTTTATATTTGTTTCCCAGAATGTGTCAGTCTGACCTTGCTTTTATAAGATTAAAGAAAGATAAAACAAATGAACCCGTAGTTTGTTTACTAGGCTTTGGTTTGGTGACCAATTGAATGCAGAGGTCTCAAAAAATTAAACTAGGTTAGATGAAAGATGCATGGTCATTTCTGAAGTAGTGTCTTGAGAACCACATTACAGTTGACCCCTGAGCAACATAGGGGTCAGGGACACCCACCCTCTGCTCAGTCGATAATCCAAATACAACTGTACAGTTGGCCCTCTGTATCCACGGTTCCACATCCGTGGATTCAACCAACCACGGATTGTGTGGCACTGTAGTATTTACTATGGAAAAAAAGCCGCATGTAAGTGGACTTGTGCAGTTCAAACCTGCGTCATTCACGGGCCCACTGTACTAAGCTGGACACTCAACGTTGTTTTCCTTTGCTGTTGCTCTGAGTTTTTCAGGTTAAACTGAAACTTTAAAGATGTGTTATCTAGAGAGGAAGGATTAGTTTTGAATACAAGGTAGGCTGGGAGAAAAGCGCATGACAGCCTCTAAAGCTTTTTGGTGCAGTTGTCTTCCACAGTCATTGTGGGCAAGGAATTTCTGAAGCCACGGCCTGGGAGGGGGTTGCAAATAGAGTGTTAACTCTGCAGTCGGCCTAACTGCCTGTTCAGCTCTGGGGTGGACATTGGTCTTAGTCCGGGGGTAGAGCAGTGACCTCCACAGACTGATGTAGGTTTTCATGGAGTTTACACTGACTGTGATTAAAATGGTAGATTCTGAAGCGAACCCCGGGGTCATGCCCTACAAAACTTTGGAGACATGGTCAAATTTCAGCCATACTTAGTTAAGAAATGGAAGTCATTAATTTTCCTCCATTTAGCCTCAGTGACTTGAACTTGTCTCAAGCTTAACATGACAAGGTGTTGCCAAGTTCACTTTGTCTGGCACTGAAGACAGTGAGCGTTTCCCGGTGGGATGTGCTCTCTAGGAAATTCTCTGCCCATGCTGCCGTCACCTGAGCCGGTGAGTTGTCACAGGAGCCTTGAGGAGGAGAAAGTATAGGCATTCCTTGATTTTTTTAGGTGACTCATTGGAGCAATCAGCCACCAGTACCCTGGGCTCTGCTTTTATTCACCCTGCTTCTGTGCTGCTTTGGGGCCTTTCATTTAGAAATCAAAACAGAGCTTTCAGATAGTCTGCGTTTCAGATATTAAGAAGGGAAGACACTGTGGAAGGCGACTGCAGTTGACCGGGGCTGACTTCTGCTCAGGACCAGAACAGCTATACTGAGGGAGGGAGGCGGCATCCACCCTCACCCCCGCCCCAAGCACAGTAGAACCTGGTCGGCCAAGGTGTTGGGGTCTTAGAATCCATGCACAGAAGGGTGGAGAAATGAGCAGACAGACCGAAGTTTTGCCCGGGGTCAGACGTGACCCGGGGGGAAATTAAGTATTTCCCTTCCCGTCTATATCACCTTCTCTTCCTGAGACACAGACGCAGGCAAAACAGGATTTGTATAACACAGTTTCAGTGGCAAAATGCTGTCTGAGCCTGGGAACTGACAGACTTTTGGAATGTGTCCATATGTTAGAAACTACCCATGTTAAGCATTTCTTTGCAGTTTAGGGATTTTAATCAAATTTTTTTTCCTCTTTCCATCTGTGAGAAAGAGATTGATTTCTTATTTTGAGAAGTGAGCCATTTTGTGGGTTTCAGAACGTTGAGGTGTTTTAAAGGTGGCAGTAAGGATTTACCAGCATGAGCTGTGGAGTTCTCCTGACTGCATTTGAGATGGGTCTTGCCACTGTAACCTGGGGCAGGTGTCTCTCTGAAAGTCCCCATTTCCCTCCTGGACTGCTCTTGGTGTGTGATAAGGCTTTTAGTAAGTGGTAACTCTTGGTTTTGTTGTTGTCATCCTCTTGCGTTGCTCTATTCTGCCAGGGATAGTATATATTGATCATTCACATGTAGATTGTTGATTCTGTCTTTGTAATCAGTGTCATTAAAAATTACAGATTTCTTCTTGGTGGGATATGAGGAAACCTGGTTATTATTAATAAGATCTAACTTCCTGTCACATCTGTGAGGTCATTTCTGGTTTTTTCCCCTTAATTAGGGGCATATATTACGGTTTTTTCTTTATAAAAGGATAACGGCCCACCACCACCAAAAAAAAACGGTAGTTAATTGTGCTAAATCAGCCTTGTAATAGGTGTTTTTGTAAGGCTTCTACTTTTTGCTGTTGACACAAAATAGAGTTTTTAAAAAATTGAATATACGTAATTAATAATGCCCTGCATCTAGAACTTCCATCTTATCTCATTCTATAGAACAGAAGGATTTCACTTGTGAATTATTTGACCACATGATCTTATATGTAGGAAAATTCATTCTAGAGGTTTATTTTAAAAATAGTACATGGATGTAGCTTTATTGTGTCAGGGTGCTGACTGGTGATATCAGGCATCTTGGCTTCTGTCACTGAATGTTACTGGACCAGGTGATCTCTTCAGATACCTCTTACCTCTGAAGTTCCATGATACTGCATTATTTTAACATGGGAAGATTGGAACTCTTCACTACATTTTTGCGTTCTTTAACCCCTACCCCTCTTGCCTTTCAGCATTAAACTGAGAAGATGTCCCTGTACGACGACCTGGGAGTGGAGACCAGTGACTCAAAAACGGAAGGCTGGTCCAAAAACTTCAAACTTCTGCAGTCTCAGCTCCAGGTGAAGAAGGCAGCTCTCACTCAGGCAAAGGTAAGAGAAGCTAAGCCCAGCTTGAGAGCAGAGGTGTACCGGCAGGTGCCTCCTAAGGATTAAGAGTAACCTGCTGTTCTGCCTCTTTGTTGAATATGTAGGGTTTGTTGAATATGTAGGGTTCAATTTGTAAGGGGAGAGGCTGGGGTGGGGGAGGGAGAGGAATAGGTGTTGAAGGTCATTTCGCTTCTCCTGGGAGTAGAACTGTTTCAGGGAATCAGAATGAGGAAAAGCATACTCTTGGTTTCCAGCAATGATGCTGGTTGTCAAACTTCAGTATGCAGGTTGTCAATCTTGGTTGTCCAAGATTGAGAATTTGGTTAAAAGGCTATATAACACCTGATACTCTGGTAAATCCTGATTCTGGGGTGGGGCCTGGGGAGGCTGCATTTTTAGGGAGCAATCCTGCTGTTTGTTGTAGGTGGTTTGGAAGCGGCACTTTGAGAACGAAGCTCTGCGTTATTGACTGAGCTGTGATGATGTGTGTGTTACTGAAGGCTGGGGTTGGTTGTGAACGTATCAGGGTTTGTAGTCTGGGGTAATTGTTTTTGTTTCTGTTGTGTAGTGTTGGGCGTTGGCAACATCCTTGAAATCATTCACCAGGTAAAACATTAAAAAAACAAACATAATTGTCTACTGGATATTAGATATTAAAATGTTCCTATCAAATACGTTTAGGAATGAGAATGGTATTATGGTTTGCTTGTTGTTTTAGAACATGATTCCCCAGTGGAGGCTGTATCCCCTCCAGATGAGGCAAATATTGGTTCTAAGGGGTGAAAAAAATCCTGCTCTTCTTATGTATAAAGGCCAGATATACACAGAATACATAAACAGGTGTGTAGTGTATCTGTGGTATTAAAATTTCATAGGTGGAGAAGAAAATGTATTAAAAGGTTCCTTGAAGGAGGAGGCAATAATGAAAAAAGAAGTTGAGAAGAACTGTTTTAGAGATACATATTTACCAGTAAGATGAAATATTTACTGATAAGATGATACATCATTTCTGGGATTTACTTCAAAATACTCCAGTCTTTGACAGGGGAGGCAGAGATACACGAAACAAGATTTGCCACGAGTTGGTAGTTGTTGAAGCCAGGTTAAAGAGACATGAGTTCATTAATCATTCTCCTTAATGTTTGAAAATACACACAATAAATTTTTTTAAAGTTGGAATTATTTTCTTTTCCTTCACTACATCATTAATATTAAAATGTTTACATTTGATTTCTCAGTATTATAAAAGGTTTTTAGGATTAGGATACCCACAGGTAGAGAAAACACTGTCTTAAAATTTAAATTGGTTTTGTCAGTTCTGTTGATTAGAGTTTTTGTCTTTTTCATATATCATTACCAGATTTAAATTTTGTATGCCAGTACTATTCCTTTTTAAAGAGATAGAATTCTGTCTTTTTAAAACAAACTTTCATCCCACATGAAAAGATTAACAAAACAAGTCTTTTTTTTTAATTAATTAATTTATTTTTGGCTGTGTTGGGTCTTCCTTGATGCACGTGGGCTTTCTCTAGTTGTGGCGAGCGGGGGCTTCTCTTTGTTGCAGTGCGCGGGCTTCTCATTGCAGTGGCTTCTCTTGTTGCGGAGCATGGGCTCTAGGCGTGTGGGCTTCAGTAGTTGTGGCACACGGGCTCAGTAGTTGTGGCTCGTGGGCTCTAGAGCTCAGGCTCAGTAGTTGTGGCGCATGGCTTTAGTTGCTCCATGGCATGTGGGATCTTCCCAGACCAGGGCTCGAACCCGTGTCCCCTGCATTGGCAGGCGGATTCTTAACCACTGTGCCACCAGGGAAGCCCAAGTCTTGTTTTTTTGTTTTAATTTTTTTTAAGTTGGTCTAATTTTTTAAATCTTCATTTCTCGTAACTTTTGCTTTGGACATAAGATGTATAAATAAGGTTTTACATTCTAATGATAATGCTATTTCATATATTCTATTCTTGAAGGCCTCAGTCTTCTCTTTTGTAAAGTGACTGACTCCTAGGAACAATTCTCATACTTAATAACATAAACTCAGTTAGACTATAAGTGGACATAATTAGTGGGCAGTCTTGGTTCAATGTAAGATAAAATAGAAAAGTAGAAGTCGAAATATAGTAGAGATATACAGGTTAGGTATACTAATCCACAAGTGTATGCCCAAGATATAAAAACATACCCATTCCTCGTGAAGGATCCACACTAGTTGAAGTGTAATGCGGAGAATCTAATGTAGAGCTTTTTTCTTATATTATTTCATATGCAAATTTAAATAAAAGCGACCAAGCTTTCTGTAAAGCTTTTACAAAAATGGAGGAAATTTGTGTTGTAAAAAAAAGGGCTAAAGAAACTAGTATATGGTTATTGTAATAACTGAATTAAAAGGCTGTTAAGATTGTTTTTCTCATATCTGAAAGGTTTGTTGCAGAGTCCAAAAAAAGCTTTGTTACAAACAGTATGAATTTTAATTTGAAGCCTCAGTACACTTTTCTTATATTTTGATGATTTTAGAGCCAGAGGACAAAACAAAGTACGGTCCTTGCCCCAGTAATCGACCTGAAGCGAGGTGGCTCTTCAGACGAGCGGCAGATCGTGGACACCCCGCCGCACGTGGCGGCGGGCCTCAAGGTACACTCCCCACCCCCAGCTGGGTGGGCCTCCTGCTTTCCACAGGCTGCGCTTTACACATCACTCTGAACACACCTCCTCAGTAGGCCTTGCACTCTAGGCAGTATCATTTTCAATTTAATGTTTACTTCAGTTTTATCAAGTTTAAAACGTTCATCTGTTTAAAACACAGTAGTTAATTATAGAAAAATCAGAAACTGGAGGTAGGCAAAAAGAAAAATAAATGACTTTGGTCCTACCCTCCAGAATTTAAAAACTTTGTATTTTGGAATAGCTTTCTATCCTTCGCCTTCTCCACCTTCTGTTCTCTGACTTGCATTTGTCACTTAATATATTGTGAGTGTCCATCTGTGTCAAAAAGTCTAGGACCATATGATCATTTTATTGACTTCACAATATTCCCCTGTGTGGGTTTGCTGTGAAGCTCTTGGTGGGGTTTCTTGACCAGAGGAAGTGGTCTTGCTCCTGCAAGGCTGATAGTCTGTCCAGAGGGAAAGGCACCCCACAGTGGAAATTTTCTGAGGATTCTTAGTCATTCAACATTTTTTCCCACAAATTCTTTGCCTAATTTTTTCTTGCTACATCTAATGAAAAACTGGTTAATCATCTTCTGTTATTGTATATTGGCTCTAGAACCTATAATATCACTGCCAAATTTAATCAGTAAGCATTTTCCTTCTTGCTGCATAGCCAATTTTTAATTGTAAAGCATTCCCATCAGGTGAATATGTATGGTGATTTACACACCTATTTCCTAACTGTAGAACCAGTAGACCTCTCGTGAACACCTCTGCAGAGTGCTTTCTATGCATTTAAAATTATTTTCTTAGGATAGATTTCCTGAGGTGACATTAGGAGATCAGTCACTTTTATGGGCAATTTATTTAGCGCCAGCTTGTTTCCGGCAGAGTTGTATCAGTAAATAGTATCACTTGTAACACGTGAGCGTTTGGGTTTTTCCTACCCTCCCCAGCATTGGGTATTAACATTCAGGCTTTTAAAATCAAGCAAGATGCTTTATTCTTTATAGCATTTAGAGAAGGATGGCTCATTGTTGAACTTAAGCAGGGTTTATACAGTAAAAGTTGTTTGCTGTCAAATATTGAAATGACAAAAAATTAACCTTCATGCTGACAGTCTGGTCTCCGAATTAGAAACTTTGTGATGGCAGTGTTCTGTAAATCGAGGGGCTCACTGTTAGCTTCTCCTATCTTACTAATAACTGAAAGGAAATGTCGTTCATGTGCTTTTGTGTTGTTTGTTTGTTTGTTTGTTTTTTTGTGGTACGCGGGCCTCTCACTGTTGTGGCCTCTCCCATTGCGGGGCACAGGCTCCGGACGCACAGGCTCAGCGGCCATGGCTCACGGGCCCAGCCGCTCCGCGGCATGTGGGATCTTCCCGGACCGGGACACGAACCCGTGTCCTCTGCATCGGCAGGCAGACTCTCAACCACTGCGCCACCAGGGAAGCCCGCCTTTGTGTTTCTAAAATGTCTTTTATGTGAACACAAATGAATAACTGCCCTTTGGGAGCCCTGCATTAAATAGATTTTTGTAAGATTTCCAGTGATAGGGCCTGGGAGGTGATTACAGTTACTTTTCTAATTTCTTTTATTCATCAAATCAAAGTGTTTTTTGAGTTTTAGGTGTAAGGAAACCATGAAGTGTTTGTTTTATGATGAAAAAACATCAAACTGCACAGTGTAATCCAGGAATTGTTGGATTTAGATCCATTGATGATGAGCATAAGCTCTCTTTATCATGCCAGTTTTGTGTTCATATATAAAGTACCTTCTACAAACAACCTTCCTGCCTTTGGCAGTGCTGGGCATGCTCCTCCTGAAAGAGGTGCAGAGTGGGCGCTCGGGGACACTGACCTGTGCTCATTTGGGGGATCTGCGGAGACCAGGGAAGGCATCTTACTTTTACAGACAATAAGGAGGCATCGTGCTAGGAAAACTAACAGAAGGAAGTATGGAGGTTTAGGAACGTGAGACCACGCAGTAGGTCAGGGCTTACGAGAACCATGGAGATCAAGACCACGAGCCTAGGGCAAAGCCCCCTTCTCGTTGTGTGTTTCTAGTTGACTGTGTGCTGTCTGCCTTTTGTTTTTCCGATTTCTTTGTTAAGGCTACTACCTCTTTTTCTCTCAAAGAGTAACCCCAGTTTCTAAATGTACAGAAGAGAAATGCAAAATGTTGTCACCTGAACCTGACTTAGTGGACCTTAAAAAATGAATGATGATGTGAAGGGAGTTACCTCCACTTGTGCAGACTCAGGCCTGAGATGCAGATGACTGGGGAGGGTGTGCATTCCAGAGGATTTCACAAAGCCCAAGAGGATGCTTTTTACTTTTTTTTTCTTTTTTTAATTTTAAAATGTCATGTCTCCATGTAATCAGAATCTAAAGTTATTCTATTAAATGACTATAAGAATGTGTTATTCATGAGTTGTTTCATATTTTAAGTTTTCAGATATATATATATACATAGATAGGTAGATAGATAGATAGAAGTATTCTGTGTTTGCTATAATCAAATTTATTGCTTAAAATTTTAGGTGGTGGCAGCTTGTTTAAGACTTCCAGGAAAGTGCTGTAGGGTGTTTATGGAATTAGTACTGAACTGAGAGGTGAAATTCTTGGTCATGTTCTGCTGCTAGGTGGGTGGCCGCGTCAAGTCCCTGAACCTCCTTGGGCATCTGCTCCCTCATCTGTAAAGCAGAGGCAGACAGGTGGTCTTCAGGGCCCCTCCTAGCCTTCGTATTTTTTGACCTTAATTCTGTGAATAAAATTCCAGGACAGAGGATGATACTTACTTTGGCATTTTTCCCTTCCTCAGGACCCGGTTCCCAGTGGGTTTTCTGCAGGAGAAGTTTTGATTCCCCTAGCTGATGAATATGATCCCATGTTTCCTAACGATTATGAGAAAGTAGTGAAGCGCCAAAGAGAAGAGCGACAGAGACAGCGGGAGCTGGAAAGACAGAAGGAAATAGAAGAGAGAGAAAAGTAAGGCCTCGCGCGGATGTGGAGGTGCTCTACGTTTGAAATGGTCGTTCAGATGTTGGTGAATGAACTTTAGTGCTGTCTGTAAGGCTGAGTGAGTTTCCTGGTTGGTCTGAGCAGTTGTCAGGAGGAGTCAGGTTGTTGTTAACAATGTGTGGTCGTTACATCCCAGCACGAAAACAAACTCCAGAGCAAATTTCATATACAGTTGCAGAAAACTTACAGTATACGTTTTGGGTGAGTTCTTGGAGAAATGACTTACAAAGTGATGTTGAATAATAGGGTTTTTCCTTATGCTGTGACTCTGCTAGCGTCATAACTGCTTAAAGTATTTAAAATGTTATTCTTAACTTTTGCTGTTTTTGAGCCAGATGGAGTTTTTTAAAACTCATATACATCTTTTATGTTTTTTGAAAGTATGGGCAACAAGGATTTATTTGCATTTCTTCTTTTAAAAATACTATTAATTGTTAAATAGTTATATAAAATATTAATATATTATTATTTATTGAATCACTTCATGAAGTGAAAGCATGTTCTAGAGAATCAAAATTATTTAATTAACTATTGCCTATTGTTGATATGCTTTAAAATTGAAAGAGGTAAATATTAAGGAAACTTTTTTCTTGCTATTTATATTCATATACCTCTTAAATTTGTTTGGTTTATCTTCTGGATTTTTCTCACTTCTCATACTTTTGCTACTTTAGTCTTTAACCAGTTTGCATGCCCCACCGCCCCCCCCCAAAAAAAAGTCAAGGTGACGTCCTTGAGTTCACATCTCTGAATTGGTTCATCTGTGGTGAACATTTGTTTCCTCTTATCACAGGAGGCGTAAAGACAGACATGAAGCTAGTGGGTTTTCCAGGCGACCAGATCCAGATTCTGATGAAGATGAAGATTATGAGCGAGAGAGGAGGAAGAGAAGTAAGGCATGAACACAGATACTATGTTTCAAACATGGTGCAGTTCCACCGTTTCATATTCAATTTCATAACTGGTTCATCTGACACTGATTTGGGTAATTTTCTCTCCAGAATCTCAGCAACCCACATGTTCATGACAGTGTAAATTTACATTGTTTTCACATACAGTCTTTCAAACATTTACTTGTTGGACACTTGGAGCATACCTTAAAATACATGCCCACTCTCGTCTTTACCCTCAGCACAGTCGGACCAACCTGTTCTCTGTATCCAGCTACATTTCTGTTAAGAACAGCACTGAATGGAGAGTCAAGGCACTCATTTCCAGAACCTTTGCCACTAACACGCATGACTGAGCTTCCCTAGACGCTGGTTTCTTTCAGTGTTGTACGGGGAGCAGGGAGACAAGCATTTGAACTAGGTGCTTCGTAAGACCTCTTCCATCTCTAAGAGGTCTCTAAGAGCAGCATTGTAGTTGTGTTAGAGCCAAATTCTTAGTGATCACTAGATAGCTAAGCAGTGTTCATTCTTGAGAGAATGGAATGCTACTTATCTAGCTTCATCATGTTTGATTGCTGGGATTTCCTGGATTTAGTTCACCACTTTGGTTGACAGATTGAGATTTAAATGAGAAATTGAAATCTTCCTGTCTCCTAGATACCAGGCACTGTTCTAAGTACTCTGATGGATTACCTCCTTTACACCACACAACTTTGTACCACACAACTCAGATAACTGTGATAATACTTGTTATAGTGGACTGGTGGGAATAGCGTTGTGTATGAAATGGGTCCATTGTGCATCTAACCAAGATCTTTCTTTACCTGAAAACCTCATTGCGATGTGGTCACCTTTACCATGAGACCTAAGAAGAATGTTACCATGAAGCTGGAGTGTATTTCCACATACATGAACTCTGTTGTGACCAGCAGTTTGGCAAGCTTGGTCTTCCCAGTGTACAGCCAAGGCTTTTCAGGGCTTAGGTTAAACTTTAAAATACTGAATGAGTTGGAAAGGAGTGGGTCTGTACTAATTTAGAATTCTTACTCTTTCAATGCAGATATGAGTTACACAGATTTATAGAATACTTACTGCACAACAACAAAGAACCAAGCTCATAGATACAGAAAACAGATTGGTGGTTACCAGAGGCAGGGGTTGTGGGGAGCTGGGAGAAATGGGTGAAGAGGGTCAAAAGGTACAAACTTCCAGTTACAAAATGAATCATGAGATTGTAATGTACAGCACGATCACTATGTTAATAATACAAATAATTGCAGAGTTTTGGATTTTTTTACATAATGTTTATTGTTTTAGGCCATTACATTTTGGGGATAAAATAATTGCATATTTGAAAGTTGGCTAAGAGAGTAGATCCTAAAAGTTCTCAACACAAGAAAAAATTTTTGTAACTATGCGGTGACAGATGTTAACTAGACTTTTTGTTGTGATCATCTCACAATATGTACAAATACCAAATCATTATGTTGTACACCTGAAACCAATATATTACATGTCAATTATACCTCAACTGAAAAAAGGCTTACTGCGTGCTGAGCACTATCAGACCCTGCATTGTTTTTCTGCGGAGGAATAGAGTTAACATTTGAGTGTGCTCTGTGTCAGGCATTATGTTAACATTTCAGATTCATTATCTTCCTAATCAGCAAATGCCTGATTTATTAACTTGTTTTAGAATCCAGTACATAGGTTGAATATTTCTTGGTTTCATCTTTCCAACTTACAAATCAGCTACCCTTTTTGTGAGGTGTGCCTTCTATACTGAGGACTTTTTTTTTTTTTTTTTGGAACATTAGCAGGAACGATATAATCTAATATTAGGGAAGTAATGGTGTTAATATCCGTTATGTGTACTGCTGTTAAATATTGATGGTCATATTTTAACATGATTAGTAGCAAATTTTCAGTAAACAACCTGAATTTTGTATACTAAACTCATTGGAGCTGATCTTTTCAGAATCAGTTAATAATCACTTAGGTCTTAGTGGCAAGGTGAAAAATGATAATAGGTATGTCAAAAGACATGGAAGTTTTATTAAGACTCATATTTCTCTGTAAGTATTTTTTCTAGTCTAGGCCTGTTAATCATTATGCACATACACTGGCTTCGGGGGATTTCTTTTGTGAAACGTTGTGTGCTGGTGCAGCATGGTTTTGTAATTGGTCTCTTTCCAATGTGTCGGTTTTTTTGGAGTGTTTCATTGATGAGGAGGTTATAATACATATGTTAGCACTTCTCCCTAGTGAAAAATTCCTTATGTTCTCTGCTCATGCTTTCCCTCTGGTTGTCTGAAAGAAAATGGAGTCTACTTTGGTTTGTTTGTGTCCACCATTCTCTGTCCAGGAAACATGAGCAGGAATGGTGACAACACGAAACAGATTGTAACCAGAACTACTGGCACTTCCAAATAGGTGTTCAGTCCCAGTGGTCTGCATCCTGGAAAGAAGGGTGCTGTCTTGTGGGGGATGCTCTGGCCTCACAGGGAGCTGGGTTTCATTCTGTCCCTGCCTGTTCACTCTCCCGTGATTATTTTCTCATCTGGAAGATGGAAGCAGTGATAACCTACTTCTGTATTTTTGATCCTGGATTCAAATACTGAAGTCTTCAGATGTTAGTGGGAGGGATGGAGTAGCATCCCTTCCTACTTCTTTCTTTGGAGGGTGGTGTGATGTGACAGGTGGCCTGCGTCACATTCCTGAGGATCCGGCATCTGAAACGCTTTCCCTCCTTTAATTGGTGGAATTTCTGTTTTCTGCAGGTATGGGCGGAGCTGCCATCGCACCACCCACTTCTCTTGTAGAGAAAGACAAAGAGTGTACGTACCTGTTTCTTCCCCTCTCTGTTCAGATACACATCTTTAACCCAGTTGTGGGAAGTCTTAGCTGGAATCAGCCAGGTGTCCTGAGTGCAGGGAAGCCTTGCTCTAACCCTCAGCCAAGTGCTCCCTTCCACCCTTAATACCAGGCTCTGAGGCGTGGGTTTTTCTCTCATGAGATGCTTTTTTTTGTTTGTTTTTAAAAATAATTCATTTTGTCTTCTCCAGCATTTCGTTATTTGGAGTTAGGTAAAAAACAAACAGTAGCTGAGTTTTTGTGCTCAGTGGTCTAGGGGCTGTTAAATTTGTGACCCTCCACAAGGTGGCAGCACCTTCCTGGGTTAGGTCAGTGCACAGGTTGTGTGCGTTTACTCAGATTGCCCAGTCTTCTCCCAGTGATCTGTTCTAGAATTTGGGGTTGGAGTTGGACTTTGAGGAGTCATGAAGCTCATCTTCCTGCCCTCTGGGTTGGACCATACCTAAACTACCCCAAGAACATATAGTCATCCCTCGTGCTTTTTAATACCTGTTGCACCATGAATGGTACCTTTTTATAAAGAAGGTAATTAAAAAATTATTAAATACCTTTTGTGTGAAAATACCTGACGAACCGTAAACCCCAGTTGAAACCAGTCTCTGGGAGTGGGGCCCAGGCATCTGGATCAGCAAGCTTCCTTGTTGATTCTAATGTGTAGCTAGGGTTACAGATCACTGAACTGGCATATGGTCCCTAACCTCAAAGACCTTTATTGTCTGCCAGGGTAATAAGATCGTAAGATGAGCGTCTTAAGACAGGTACACAGGATGCTATGGGAGTCAAAAGAGGGGTTGATCATATCTCCTGGAACATACGGAAGGTCCAAGTGCAGTTCAGAATTGTTTTGTCACATTTTGGTAAACCTATTTTATTTTCATCCAACAGTACCCCGAGACTTTCCTTATGAAGAGGATTCAAGACCTCGCTCACAGTCTTCCAAAGCTGCTATCCCTCCCCCAGTGTACGAGGAACAAGACAGACCCAGATCCCCGACTGGCCCCGGCAACTCCTTCCTCGCCAACATGGGGTAATGGTCTGGGTGCTCTCACCTCGACAGGTGCAGGGAGGGCGGGGCCGAATGGGAGGCACTGTCAGCCCTTCCAGGAGGTGCAGCATGTTTTGGGATGGGGCCTTTTTTGGGTTTATGGGGAGATGCTCAGTGCGCTCAGTCACGCAGCCTCCTTCTTGAGGATCAGGGTTCAAGTCACATGGAGGGTATCCCAGCATGACACTGTTATGTTTTGTACAAAACATAAAGCTTTCTAATGGAAATTTTGAAAGATTTAAATGCTGAACATTATATTCTCTAGTTAAGAATAGTTTGTGATCATTATATTTGTTTTCATAACATTTGCAAATAGGTCATATGAATTAGTGCTGACTTACGCTATGTCCAAAAGATGAATGACATCTTTTTTTTTGATAAAATGACCTTTGCTTTAAGGTCATGGTTCTATACCTTTGGTCTAAAAACTCTCAGTCGTTCTAACTATAATTAGAAATTTGTTGGTGTATGAAAATCAGTTTTAAGGTTGACTTTCAGGTGGGGCTTGTGGATTTTAAGTCTCACTGGATTTGGCATGCGTTTTGGTTAAAAGAGTGTTTTATGTTGTTTACTCTGTTCCTCTCGTGCTCTGAGGGGTTGTCGGGTGAAGCAGCGTTGCACTAAGGCCTTTTTTGTTCTGTGTCCTCTAGAAGGACTGCCTCTGGTGGCAATGCTGTGATTGTAGTAGTGACACTGGTCTGCCCTCGCCTGTGTGCACGTGCTTTGATCCTTAGCGTCCTCGGAGCTGGGCTAGTCAGAGTTGGAGGAGGTGGGTCCTCCACCATAGGGTTTGCACACTGCAGGAGGATTTGGAGTTTCTCATCTTGTGTCCGTCTTCTAGACCTGTGCTGCTCTCTGTGGTAGCTACTAGCCACACGTGGCTGTTAAATTAATTGAAAGTGAATAGAATTTAACATGTATTTCTTTAGTCACACTAGTCTCAAGTGCTCACCAGACTAACAGCTACTGTACTGGGCAGTGCAGATGGAGAACATTTCCCTCACTGCAGAAAGCCTGCCCTAGAGTGTATGCTAGAGGGGGACAGACGTGAAGCCATTGGGGTGGTTTTGTTTGTTTTTTTCTTCTAATGAAAAAATTGACCTTCTGCTGGTAAGAATTGACTTTTGCTGAATCCCCTTTAAACAGGAATTAAATCTTTATGCCTAAGGAAGATACAGTGTAGTACAGTTCATCAGTTTTCAGTCTTTTTAGCCCTAGAACAGCTTATTCAAATGAAATACTTAAGGAAATTACATACATGAAATACTGTAGGTACAGTTCTGGTTGAAGCAGCGTTTTGTGATTTAAGCCCTAAGTAGCAGTGGTCAGTAGGGGCACCCTTGAGACCCAGGAGGCTCCTCACGGTGCAGTTTGAAAACTGTCATGGGATTAGAGGAAGAGCAGTGGACTAAGAATCCGGAGTGGTGGGTTACACTTTCAATCCTACCATTAACTCCTACAGAAATAATTCTCACGTGGTGTCTTGCTTTGCTTTCAGTTAGCCTTAAGCTCATCAGCCCATCTGGGCCTCAGTTTCTTCATTTCTAGCTCTGAAATAGATGGTCCCTAAGTGTCCTTTCACGTATGAAGTCAGTCATTGGAAACTCTGCTGTACTATTTAGAAAAATGCAATCATCTTCATTATGTGAAACCATACATATTTTTTGACAGGCTCACTTTAAAATAAACTGGTTATGAGCCCTGTAGCAGAGCAGATACTGGAGCACACAGGAAGTCTAGTGTTTTCTAACAGGCCCTGGGGAAATCTCACTAGGGGAACTAGTGTTCCCCTCATCTCAGGGGTAATCTCAGGATGCCCAGGCTTTCAGCGTTCACTTTTTATCTTTCTCCTGAACATTTCACAGCTTCCATCTCATGGCCTGTTGGTAATTATATGTGACCTCATCGAAGCCCTTGTGCAATTTACACTTTCTCTTTCCAGAAGGAGATTACTGTGATGTAAAATCCAATTATGCTGTAGCTGATGACCTTGAGTGCAAGTACCTTTCCCTTTTTCCTCCCCACAGTGGCACAGTAGCACATAAAATCATGCAGAAGTACGGCTTCCGGGAAGGCCAGGGTCTCGGGAAGCACGAACAGGGCTTGAGCACAGCGCTGTCAGTGGAGAAGACCAGCAAGCGGGGAGGCAAGATCATTGTGGGCGACGCCACTGAGAAAGGTGGGTCCCTGGGGATGAGCAGGGTGGAGGCAGGCCATCCTGATTGTGATGCATTCCAGCTCTGCGTTGTGGAAACTGAATCCTGAGACCTGTTTTTACGAATAGTTCAGAACACGCAGACAGATAGGAACGCCCATGGAAGAAAAAGAAGACAAGAGACTTTGGCAGAAATGAATAGGACTCCAGAAAATCATGTCATGCCTGCTTCTACTAGCAGAGAGCCTTGTTACAATTGATAAAACCATGGTTATGTTTTTATAGCAAGACAGAGCCATACACAGTGTATCGGTGATTCTGTCTGCTACATCTCCATCCTGTAAGGTTCTCTGCTCTTTTCTTTTTTCTGCCCTTTCATCCTAATTTTCTTACTGACTGATCGCTCTGTGAGACTAATGTTATTTTGCAGTCTACTGGTAGGTGATGCCTACTTGGTGTTTTATTTTCATTTGATTGTTACAGCCTGTTCTGTAGTGAGGGCGTATTGGAATGAGTCAAACATGACTTAGCATTTTAAGTGGAACTGAGTGGTTTTGAGTCAGCTTAGCTGAACACCTTTTCCTAAAGAAGGGAGAGAACTTTTCTGGGAGCCCTGTCGACGCACAGCTTTAGGAAGCAGCAGTGAGCCTCACAGGCTAGAACCAAAAACCAACAGTCGCTCGACTTTGTGGGAGTGTCTGAAATTGGTCAGTTAGGGGCTGGCTAGTTAACTGCTTGTTACACTGGGCTAGGGACCTTCGGCCACTGCCTGAGCCAAGACTCACCTCTGAGGGTTGTGATCACTGTGCCCTGTGAGCCCTTTTGGAAGCGAGCTGAGCAAAAATGCAGGTAATTGGGGATATTAAAAAGTTCTAGAAATTATGGTAAAAATTATACCAAAGCAAAGTGATGCTTTCAGCCAGATAAGGCTGCATTTTTGCTGAGAGACTGTGTGGATGCTTATAGATGGCTCTAGGACATAGATAGTGGGGATTGCTATTGAAATTAAATTATTCATTGTAACGTGGACTCAGTGCTGTAACATGTCTATGTCTGATAATGTTTTCTTACAGATGCAGCCAAGAAGTCGGATTCAAATCCATTAACTGAAATACTTAAGTGTCCTACTAAAGTGGTCCTACTAAGGGTAAGACGCAGAAGGAGGAAACCTGTTTGCTCTCTTTGAATTGTGTTACTCCACCTTGACCTGTCCCTGCATGCTTGCAGTCCCCCCCCCCGCCCCGATGACAGAACAGTTAAAGAAAACTGAAAATGACACTTTTGGATAGATTCCATATAAGACTGATTTTTAGATTCCTTTTTCGCTAATGCTTTTTCGCCAAACACAGTATTTAAGACTACAGTGAGTAATTACTTTAAAATATTTGAAATTGTTAGAAGTTCAACTTGGTTTATATATTTTGATGCTTGCACAGTTGCTCTTATAACACTTTATGAAGCTTAAAGTATACTTTTATTTTTTATATATTTTTTAATACTAACTTTGGGGTATTTCAGGGATGAAGATTTTCTTCGTGTCATTTGGGATTAGGAACGTTTGCCATCATGGAAAAAAGTTATTTATACATCTCTTTTACATATTTGTAAATTATATTTCACAGTGGAATTTATGTATTTATTTTTGTTTATAGAACATGGTTGGTGCAGGAGAGGTAGATGAAGACTTGGAAGTTGAAACCAAGGAAGAGTGTGAAAAATATGGCAAAGTTGGAAAATGTGTGATATTTGAAGTAAGAGGGGTTTCTTTTGATGTTTATAAACCCAAGTTATAATTGATAGACTACAAAACATTTTCTATAGAGACAGAGTGTGCTATAAGTAACATATTGTCATACCATAGAAGGTGACAGATGTTGGTTAGTTAACACTGCTTTTACTCAGTTATTACAATTTCAAACATAAACACAAGAAGGACTTCAAATTTTATTTGGTGAAGAAACATTTCATTTTGTGACTGAGGTTTAGACTTGATGACAGTGTGCTCAGTAGTTTAGTGACTTGGACGTGCCTCTGGTCTCATTCATTTGGCAGGTGTTTTGTTAGTGCCTCCCACATACCCAGTACTGCATTGAGAGCCTTGTGGGTGGGGAAACACATTCTGTGCTCTTGGTGATAACGTTCAGTTGAAGAAACCACAAAACAAACACGTGAAATTAGAGAACATTCAGTTGCTAGACTCTGTAATGTTGACTTATAAGTACAGGAGGTGAGAGAAGGATTAGATCCACACAAAATAGTTAGAGGAGGCTTTGTGAACAGTATCAGATGTGAGCGAAGCTTTGGAATGAGCGGGTAGGAGAGAACGGGTGTTCAGACTAGGGTCACGGCTTCTGGGAGACCGAGGAGGGCTGCAAAATGGAGTGGCTGGGCGTAGTGGGGGTCAGCAGGAGCCGCGCTTATACAGTGGCAGTGGGGCTATGGAAGCGGGGCCTGGAAAGCTCCACCAAGGAGCTTGGCCTCGTATGAAAGACGGTTATAACGCATACGGGTCTTTTTGCCTTCATTTCTGCTCACTTGAGCTTCTCCTCCATATCATGTTGCTGTCTGTTGACTGCATAATTATTTGTTTATGTGTCAGATGGCATAGGACCTCCAAAGGTCCTGCCTGGCTGTGTGTTCCAGCACTTAACACAAGACCTGTCATCAACGGACCTTCAGCAGATTTTGATGATGAATGAATTATACTTATTTCCTTGGTATTTGACCGTTGCTTATCTGTATATGATGATAATTGGAATACTTACTCTGTTAAAAATCATTTATGGGAGAAAACTCACATTCAGTGATATCTCTGATGATATCTTTACCTACTATGCTTTCATTTCTTTTCCAGATTCCTGGTGCCCCTGATGATGAAGCAGTACGAATATTTTTAGAATTTGAGAGGGTTGAATCAGCAATTAAAGGTAAGTTGTACAGCTAACTATAAAGAATTAAAAAGTTGAATTTGTGATCTTAATCTTTGTAATTAAAACATGTTCTTGTAATGTCTGATGGAATACCTGCCTTAACTGACTGTCTTTTTGTTTGCCTTTTAGCTGTTGTTGATCTGAATGGGAGGTATTTTGGTGGACGGGTGGTCAAAGCATGTTTCTACAATTTGGATAAATTCAGGGTCTTGGATTTGGCAGAACAAGTGTGATTGTAAGAACTAGAGCCTGAGTCATCTCCAAGGATCCTTCAACAAGCCACAGACTGAGCAGAGGAGAGCAAGGCGACAGGCAGCCTGCATGGCTGTGGGTACAGAGACTCTGGAAGGACTTCTAAGATATATGTTGACTGATCCCTTTTTTATTTTGTGGTTTTTTAATATAGTATAAAAATCCTTTAAAAAAAAAACAAACAAAAAAACGATCTGTGTGCCTCTCTGGTTGTTTCTCTTTTTTATTACCACTTCTGAGGTGATTACATTTTTTGCTAGGATTTCATGATAATTCTCAAGTGCTTCAGTGATACGGCATTTCTTGCACTAAAAAAATCTAGAAAGTTTTGGGATATGGGGTTGTGTTACCCTTTGCTTTTCTTTCTTTTTTTTTTTTTTTTGATTCATTTTAATAAAACCTGCAAGTTACTAAACTGTAGCTTCATAAATTCTATAATAAAGTATCATCTTGGCAGTCTGCCAAAGGTGAAAATTTCTGCTTTCTCTAACAGAGAAATTCTTCTTATTGACTCCAGTCGTAGAAAAAACTCTTTATGACCTAAACTAAGGTTGAAGAATTGTGAGCCTACCATGACCTGTTTGGATGAATCATTTTCGGTTAAGCTAAGTCAGACTATAGAGTATGTGATGGATTTAGGGGTATTTGGGTATAGAAATCATGAATATAGCCTTTGTTTTCAGATATTCAAGCCTAGTCTTTAGCGTAGATCAGAAGTGACCGGTTAATTCAAAACCTCGCAGGTACATTGTAAATGTGTGCCCGATTATGTTTTGGAAATGGTGGTTCCCTGGGGTCACATTTCTACTGGCAAAATTTGCAGTAGTGTTAGTTCTCATACATAATTTTAAAATGTATAAAATTCAGCCACATCAGTTACTTAAGCTGTACTGGCGATTAATATAATTATGGAATTGTGAAAAATTGTATCATTGAAGTGCAGTGGTGTATGTGGCTCAAACATTTAGCAGGGCCCAAAACAAAACAGATAAAAATGTTTGGCACTACGGTTCATTGGCCAGAGCAGGAAGTGTTTCCAGAATATACTTGTGCCTGTGTTCTGTTCCTTGCTTGCCCAAATGTTGCATGTGACTTACCTGAAGCGGCAGCTGCGGGACGTGCGCCTGTGTTGTCTCTTTAGGTCTTTATGACATGAGAGCGTCTTGTGACCCTGCGGGGGAGGAAAGTACTCAGCATTTCTTTGCATCCATGGACTTGGTTTGGAGACATAAGGAATATTCTGACCCTTTTTAAAAAAGGATTTTCTCATGTTTTTATTTAACATAAATAAAAGAATAACATTTTCTCTTTTGTGGTATTATTTTACTGAGTAAAAGTGAATTAAGACTCTGCTTTTGAAATAAAAGTGCACATACCCTGAAATAAATTTGGGTTAAAGAATATAAGGTAGAAGAATTACATAATTGGACAGAATTTTGTAGGATGTGAGAATCAACAGCCAGCCTGAAACTAGAACAGGTCTACCTGCGGACTTAGCTCCAGAATACCAGTGATGGCGCCTGGCTTGGGCTTACCGGTACCTAAATGTGCTCACGCTAAGTATTTATTATGATGGCTTAGTTTAATTTGTATAAACCCTAATGTTTTAAAGTTTAAGTTCCAACCCCTTTGATACCTGCATTATTATTGTTATGCTTTATAATAACATCATTGTTTATTTGCATTTAGGTGGATTTTCCCAACATTCTCATGATCAACCACAGAAATGCAAGTGACTGCACTACTTTGATTTTTATTGGCATGGGTACAACTTAGTGAATATCTTTCTCCCCAATCTCTCTAATTATTAAATTATCCATGATTGCAGTAATCACTTAGTACATTACTTGCAGTGAATTTCCAACATTAGAATAATTTAAAATCTGCAATGTAGTGCTTGAGAAATTTGAAATTAATTTTCAGTATTAACTAAAATTCAAAGTAACTTCAATGGAAAATTTTCAGTGTAAATTGAAAATTAATGAAGCTACAATATAACTAGAAAGGTTCTGTGTAATAGACATTTGTCATTCTGGGCCCACCTGTGATCTGAAAGCCCTTCCTGTGTTTGGGGGTCCCCCGCATTCTACCACCTCCCTGAGGTAGAGACTGAACTTGCTTTCCCAGCCTGTCTGGCAGCAGGGGCAGGGGTTCAGCCCTGGGCTCTTCCCGTCAGCTATCCTCACACTGGCGAGAGTAGGCCCAGCGTTGTCTAGCCTTTGGGACGGTGGGGGCAGAGACCTTATCCCATAGTGGCATGTCTTGAGGCGGCGCCACTTGTGTGGAAGGGTAGGCTTTGGAGCAATTTCTAGGTGTGGTGTGGGAGTTTTCTTTCTTTATGTAAAAGCCTCCAAACTTGACTGGGGCCTTCCTGTCTGGAGATTCCATTTGCTACCTAGGTTTTGTTTTTGTTTGTAAAATCTTTTTCTGCTTAAACAAGCCAGAGTGAATTCTCTCATTTGCAACCAAGAACTGATAAAAAAAAAAGTTGATATCTGGAATTGCAAACGACAGATCCTAAAAGATGGAGAATGGAGGGCCTACCATCTTAGGTTAGTTGGTGAAAAGTTGATGAACCGAGTTATTTGGTGGCAAAACATTTTGCCAAACTTACTGTACTTTAGGGTCCAGACAAGACTGACGTTGAGGGGAAGGATAGGGAAATCTGCAGGGCGTTGGCTTGGGCTGGTCATCTCTTAGGCAGCTGTGGTATCGGTGCCAGGTCACATGGCGTCAAACCCTGGTTCTGCTCACTCGCTGTGTGACCAGGTGCCTCTGCTGAAAATGGAAGTGATAATCATACCCACTTCTTAGGGTTGTCAGGAGGATTAAACAAGCCATACGTGGGAAGCAGCATCACAGGACACGGGACACACACAGGCTGCGAAGTCCTGCGGGAGTACCATCAAATCAGACTAAAGGGAGCTGGTTCGACAGCAGAGTGAAGAAGAAATACAGCCTCACCCAGAGAAGCTTTCTCTGCCTGCGGCCTGAAGTCCGAGTCAGTTGAGAGTTCCACAGTTAGAGTACTGCTGGTTTGGGAAAACCTACCAGAACTAAGACTCAACCAACGGGTCCAGCAGCAGCCTCAGCAGTTTAGACTGGAGATTGTGGTCTTGCAAAACGGGGTTAAAGGTGTTGCTTTCCCACTTCAAGTGATGGTTTGAATTGCCCCAAGATAGTAGCCACTGAGGTATGGGAGGGACTGGACAGCCGGAGACCAGCTGCTATAAGACGAAGAGCTCAGATCAAAGACCGTCCAGGTAAGGTCCTTGTTCATTCAGGCCTGGCATGTGCCGGTGTCCTGGTCCTTTCCAGCCTTCGTGTGTTGGGTACTGTGTCCAGGGCAGATGGCCTGGCTTTCTAGCTATAGCTGCGCAGCATGGAGGGCCACATTTGACCTGATGGAGAAAACACATCACCCAGAGACTGGACTGGAGTCAACAGCAAGAGACCGGAGTCGTCTTCCTCAGGATGGGGTGAGTGCTTTTAAAGTGTATGTACGGGTTGATCAATGTATACTTCGTGGGGAGCCAAAAAGGTTGGCTCTGGCAGACACTGCATAGCCCAGCGCCTATTCCCAAGCTCCTCCTTTCATTCCTAGGCCTCTATTTTAAAGGCCGGAAAAAATGAACCTCTAATGTGGAACTAGGGGTGGCCATGTGTCCGACCAATGAGCTGTAAGTGGCAATTGAGGTAGTTTTAGAAATGCTTTTCACTTTTCCAAGTAAGCCAAGGCAACCATTTGGTGAACTTGAGGCCAACATGCCAAGCGTGGTGGGAAGGGGAGTCCTGGTCATGGGCAGTGAGGGGCTGCCACAGCCCTGGGTGCAGCTCTTGTGGGGGGAAAACCACGTGAGCCCCTGGACCCGTGGTTTCTCTGTTGCTTGTAGGTACATCCACCTCTCGCTGATGGTCTGCTTTCCACAATGTGTGTAATATATTCAAAAGCTGGGGGAGATTATTTTGCAGACAATTAAAAAATCACCTATGAGTATAAAACCTTGCAGACTGTTATTTTCTCATAGTTTGCTTTTCCTCTAAGTTATCCGTATCTAAACTGAAAGAGAATTCAGGTCTTCATTTCGTTTCAACAAGCATTTCTTTGTGAATTGCTGTGTATATATTGGTATTGTTTTTAGCACTGACAATGAAAAAAATGAACAAGGTAGTAATCCTTGCTTTCAAAGAGTTCACAGTTTATTTCAGAGAGAGAGAAGCAAAAGCAGTGCAAGGTGAAACAGGCTAACTTCAGAGATGCCCCTCGACTGAGCTGTTTGTGGTGGATGGCACTTATCACTAGTCCCAGCATCTAGCACGTGTCTGGTATACAATAAATTGTCAGTAAATTTGCTGACTGTGTGTGAAGTACTGAGGTCATAGATGACCGAGCAGATCTGTTAGGTGTGGCAAAGGCCAAGATGGCAATAAACGAGAGGGGATGTGTGCTGGGGCTTGAAGGAAGAAGAGGCATTGCCCTCTGGAAAGGCAACAGGGGGGCTTCCAGACAGAACTGCAGGGGAAGGATGGAGGAGTGACAGCGTGACCCCGTCTGTCTCACTGCTGCCTTCTGACCTTGGGCTAGTTCGGATTTCACATCCCCAGCTCTATTAGTTATTCCTCTCCCATGTTTTAAAAAATAACTTGAATTTTAGATTTATAGATTGCCTTGACAGTAATACAGATTTCCCTTATACACTCCCAGCTTCCTCTGTTACTGATATCTTATATTAGTGTGGTACCTTTGTCACAATTAATGCATCAGTATTGACACGTTATTATATACCTGTAGAATATATAGTATTAGCATATTATGTACTTTATTCAAATTTCTCTAGTTGTTAGCTGAGGTTTTAGGATCCCATTTCTGTTTTAGGATCCCATTCAGGATACCACATTACATTTAATAGTCTTATCTTCTTAGGCTCCTCCCGGTTGTGACTGTTTCTCAGACTTTCCTTGTTTTTTGATGACCTTGACAGTTTTGAGTACTGGTCAAGTATTTTGTAGATCATCCCTCAACTGGGATTTGTCAGGGTTTTTCTCATGGTTAGACTGGGGTAATGTTTTAGGGAGAGGAAGACCACAGAGGTGAAGTGCGTTCCCATCACTTTGTATCAAGGGTGCACACTATGAACACAACTTATCCCTGTTCATGTTGACTTGGTCACCTGGCTGAGGTCTTGTTTGTCAGGCCTGTCCACTGTGAAGTGGTTCCTTTCTCCTCTTTGGAAGAAAGTCACTGTGCACAGCCCACACTTAAGGAGTAGGAGGTATGTTCCACCTCCTTAGAGTGGCGTAGCTATGGAAGTTATTTGGAGCTCTGCATGGAAGTTTTATCTATTTGTTTACTTATTCAGCCATTTATATCAGTATGAACATATGGCTATTTATCTTACACTTTGGATTATAATCCAATATTACTCTATGTTGTTGCTCAAATTGTTCCAGCCTTGGCAATTGGAAGCTTTTGCAGTTGGCAGCTGTATCCCTTTAGCTTTCGACGTCCCATTGCTGTGTGTTGTTTGTTTTTTTAGCACTTCCTTACTTTCTGGAACTACACGATGCTCCAGGCTCACCTTGTCTGTTTCCTGCCATGGTTCCTTTTACTGGAGAGTGGTATTAGGAACCAAGGTCTGGGCATTAGGTGTGCTCATTGCTAATGGGGTGTCACTGCATCTAGGCCCTCTCATCTGATAGAGCAAGGAAACATATGTGTGTAGATATGTAACCATCTGTATCTATATTAAGGTAAACATGAGTTCATACTGATGTCTGATCTGATTATTCTAGCCTCCTCCACTTGCTCAACAGTAACTTCACACTGCCACGGGGAGAAGCCCCCACTTCTGCCATCCACTTACTTGTTCAATTCCAGTATACATACCCAGCACCTTCAGAATCGTTCGTCCATGCCCTGTGGGAAACAACTCTATCAACTAGAGTACAGTGCTTTATGTACAGTTTATCATGCCCTTAGTCCTACAGACTCCACACATTTCCAAAGTTACTTAGCTCAGCACTTTATTCCCCTACCCCAACCTTCAGTAGTATTGTTTTATTTGTTTGTAATATATTTAGATTTATTTGTCCCATTCTTCATTTCATCCTGGGATCCCCCAACCTCCTAAATGAGTTTGTAAGAATTTATATACATTAAGGCTTACTCTTCAGGCTGTAAAGTTTTATGGGTTTTTACAAATGCTTAATTTGTAAATTACATTACACTATCATACAGAACGGTTTCGCTGCCCTAAAAATAAAAAAACATGCCCTGTGCTGCACTTATTCAGATTTCTCCCCTCCCCCATGCCTGCCAGATACTCCTCTATTTACTGTCTCCATAGTTTTGCCTTTTCCAGAAGGTCATGTAGTGAAGTCATATGGTACGCGGCCTTTCAGACTGGCTTCCTTCATGTAGCCCTGTGCATTTTAGAGTCATCCATGTCTTTTTGTGGCTGGATAGCTCATTTTTTATTCCATTACCTGGATGTACCAGTTTGTTTAGCCATTCCCCTATTGAAGGACATCTTCTAGGTTTTGGCGATTATGAATAAAGCTGCTATGAACATTTGTGTGCAGGTTTTTTGTGGACGTAAGTTTGTACACTAGTTGGGGGAATATCTAGGAGTGTGATGCTGGATTGCATGGTAGGGCTGTTTACTCTTGCCTCTCCTGTATTTTCACACTCTCCCTGTACTGACAACTTTTCTGAATCATATAAGCCTTCTCAAATCTCTCGCTTCTTTGGGGTAAAAAAGTCAAACCCTTGAATTTTAACTCACTCTGCTACTCCCCAGTGCCCCTGCTCTTTCTTCATTTCACAGCCAGGCTTCTCAGAGTCACCTGCACTCTACTGCCTCCTCTTTACTTTGCTCACCCCTTCGGTTCAGCCCACACTCAAGGAACGGGGGTTGTAACTGACTACAAGCTAGACCTGTACTTCCACCAGGCCTCCTCCTCAGTTGCTCTGTTAAAGATCACTGTGCCCCGCATCTCATGGGATCTATTCTGTTCTCTTTCTTGACCTTTTATGACATTTGACACTGTTAACCACTCCCTTCTTGAGGCCTGTGACCACTCTTCCTGTTAGTGTTTCCCTTTATCTCTTACCCTTCTCCCTCTTCCTAGGTGTTTCTTTCCTACTCTCCTGGCCTTTAGTTTCTGCTGTGGCCGACACACATCTTTATCTCTGCCAGTTGTCATTACAAAACTTCAGATCTCAATCCAACTGCCTATTAGATGATCCCTTCCCATCCCACACGCTTGTCCCAAACTTCACTCACTTTTCCCCTTTCATACCTGCCAGGTTCTCTAATTTGGGGGAAGCATCACCCAAGTCAGAAGCCTAGGCATCATCCTAGATTACTCCCATCCCCTTACATCCAGCCCAGTCTGTAGTTGAGACCTGTTGATTCTATTTCTTTTCCATCTTTCATGTTAACCCGGAGGAGTGCCTTGATTTCAGACCTCATCATCTCTTGCCTGTAACAGACCCTGGTCTCCGGCTAGACTCCCTGCTCTAATCTTACCCTCCTCTAATCTGCCGAAGCGATACCCCAGCCATTCAAGTTACCCCCAAATATCAGAGTCTTTCGACCATTCTCCACAGCCACTCTAGACTCTGTAAGTGAGTAAACTGGGGAGTTCTCTCTACCCCGTGCTTACGCTTCCCCACCACACCTTCACCTTATGTTCCAGCAGTGGAAACACTGGCAGGGCTTTTGCTCATGTCCTTCCCTCTGCCTGGAGAACTGGCCCTTCCCCGCTAGTCTTCCAACAATTACCTTGCACCTAGTGAATTGCTACTCATGCAAGGTATTGGCACCATGAGGCTTATAATGGAAAACAACAGTCCTCTGCTCTATACCTCTCCTGCGGTAACTGCTTTTAACTGTTTTAGCTGGTTGCTTCTGGTGTCTGCCTCTGTATTTCTAAATATACCCTCATGAGGGTGTATTTAGAAATATACTGCCCCCCCCCACTGCCCCTATTCTTCATCCTTCTCTTCCTGAGCAGGCGTCTAAGGAGAATAGTCTGAACTCAGTCTCCACCTCCTTAATTCCCACCACAGCTCAAGGAGTAAATCCAGAAAAGATGACATTGGCTCAGGGAAGCAGGGGACCCAACACAGGAGAGAAGGAGAAGTATTTCCCAGGATGATGGGAAAGGAAGTCTTGGTCCAGTAGCTGTGACATGCAGAAGGCCTGGAGAACTCAGTCCCCACTGCAGCAGGAAGAGGAGGGCTCTCAGACCGATGTGTCTGGTGGGGTGGGGTGGGGAATGGAATTGATTTATTACATACTCTGACTCAGTTCCAGGAAAAACTTGATGCAGTTAATCACAGGAAAAGTTGTATAATGATGAAAATTAGTCACCGTATACAGTTGGCTCAGCTGAGAACAATATGCAGAATGTCTTAAAAATATAAGTACTAGGGCTTCCCTGGTGGCACAGTGGTTAAGAATCCACCTGCCAATGCAGGGGACATGAGTTCGAGCCCTGGATCGGGAAGATCCCACGTGTTGCGGAGCAATGAAGCCCGCGTGCTGCAACTACTGAAGCCTGCATGCCTAGAGCCTGTGCTCCACAACAAGAGAAGCCACCGCAATGAGAAGCCCACGCACTGCAACGAAGAGTAGCCCCGCTCGCCGCAACTAGAGAAAGCCCGCACGCAGCAACGAAGACCCAACGCAGCCAGAAATAAGTTAATACTTAAAAATATATATATAAATACTAATTTCTGAATTGTTTATAGTGTTGTTTTATGACTAATTTGAAAGAATGAAGAGAGAGGGTTAGAAGGAGTGTTTGAAGCCTGGACCCTTTCATTTTCCAGGAAGTCAATGGATTATTAAAATTCTCTCTCGTCTCTCCCGTGTTGGGTCCTCTGTGGTGGATCCTATATCTTCATTTTCTTGATTTCCTCTATCTTTTTGCTGGAGCTTATCCTCTAGTAGTTTCCTAAGAAAAGAGACTTGGGAGATACAGTTTTTTGAAGCTTTGCATCTGAAAATATCTTAATTCTGTCATCATACTTAATTGCTAATTAGACTAAATAGGGACTCCCTGGTTAAGACCCATTTTCCCTCAGAATTTTGAAGGCGTTGCTATACTATTCTCTTCCTATATTGCTGTTGAGAGAATCAATATCATCCTTTATGATTTGTTTTCTTCTCTCTGGAAGGGTTTGGAACCACTGTTCTCAAGTGTCATGATTATGTGTCTTGATGTGCCTCTCTTCACGCCTATGCTGGGTGTTAGAGACGGACTCTTTCAATCTGGAAATTCATGTCCTTTGAATTCATATCCTGGAAATTCTTCACAACATATTGCTTTGATAATTCCCTCCCCTTCCTTCATTGTATCTCTTTCTGGAGCTTGTATTAGTCAGTTTCTGGATTGGTCTTTCTATCTTTTCTCTGTTGTTTGCTGACCTCTGATTGAAGGCAGTAAGGTACAGAAGTGGTTGAGTCCTGGACCTTGAGTCACGATGGATCTAAATTTTGGAGCTGCATGTGTTGTTTTATTTTTTTTTTAAGCAGAATATTCTAAAGATTTTTAGATCTTTTGAAGAACAATGAATTTAATAATGATGTTTTATGTAAATGCACATATATTGACAGTATGGGAAAATTAGCAATTTCCTTTTAGAAGTATGTTCTTCTTACTCAGTACTCGGTTATTAAGAGATAGATATTATTTGCTAAACGAAGGGCAACACATAGACCCTATTTTGTGAAATGCTGTTTAGTAAGTTTCCTTCGTTTATCAGCTAGACATTCACAAAATAAGTTTAATTTTTTAAGTGTAATCTAAAACTTTTTTGGGGGAATATTTTATGTGTAGAGCGCCTTGGGTTCATACAACTATAATAATAGAGAAAGAGTGTTGTTACATTATTGTCCCTTTAAAAGTTATATGGTCTGCAAATATTTTAAAATATGTTTCAGGATAACAGCAACTTCTGGATTTGGTGACAGCTGGGTCTTTTTCTTTAGCAACCACCTTTTTCCCTCCTCTGCACTCTCACATGATATTAAAAATACCTCTTATTAAATCTCTTCTGTTATCTGCTTCCTGTTGCCCTTTTCTCCCTCTCCGTAAGTGTCTGTCTAAGCAGTGAACACATGAAGTCTTCAAAGTTCTGATAAGCCACACACTGTCCCCAGGGGTGGGTTTGGAGCAGAGCCCATGAGTGCGTCTGTGTCCTGCTGAAACCAGAGCTCGTGATGGGAGGAAATGGGTGGACAAGTTGCTAAAGGGAATTCATTACTGGTTTATCTTGGAAAAACAGAAGGAACAAGTGGAATCAGAGCAAGAATATGGCAAAAAATCTTAAACTAGCAAAGACACACTTTGCAGTTTCTTGCAATTCTGTTCTTAGGGTCATAATCAAGAATTAAGAAACAAGATCATGCCGGCTCTGTGTCACTTCGGAAGTAAACGCATGGCCAGTCAGTAAACCACCTTCGATACGGGTATGACTATGGGTCGTTTACAAGGGACCAACTGTCCTGAGTCATTCTGAACTGAATTTTGCATAATTACTACAAAAATTTGGGTTGGAAAGTAAGTTCAGGGCTGTTGTTCCTATTTTCAGAGCAATTTAAATTGTAAAATTAAGTGCTCAAAGGTTTATAGCAAATTAGACCTACCCCCTTTGCCGCCAATTCTGTTCCCCCAAGGAGAACACATTCAACTCTTATAACTGTGTTTTCATGGCATCTATTCCCTGGCTCTAACTCACTTGCTAATAATGCTATTTCTTGACTTTCTATTTTTAGACTTTTTTTTAAGGATTTTCTGTTATGGGAGAGGACGATTTAGGTCTCTTAACCCCACTTTTGTGTCCTGTATCTCCTCCTCAGTTCTAATATATTTACATCAAAATTTTGTGTTAAAGCAGTAGTCACTCCTAACTTACTAGTGCATAAATATGATCCACTTATGATCCAGGTAGTATATCGTGATTATTTTCTTATATAACTTCTGGGTTTTTGTAGAGTTAATAATAATTGCCCAGTTTAAAAAAAAAACCAAAAAACTGTTTAGTGTATGTACTTAAGTTTTTTTTTCCTAATTCTTCCATTGGTTTTTATCTGCCATTCAGTATTTTTACCCCTGGTCAGGTATATCAGTTAATCCATTAGTTTCATATTTTTCCTGGAGCCCACTCCCCACTGAGTCCTCTGACCTTTTGCCCCAATCTGGACTGGTCACTTTCTAGGTATTTGTGCATTGCCATCTTGAGACCTCCCTTGGCTGTTTTCAGTGTTGGGTCCCTTATTTTTATAGTCTTCTATCTTCTATGTTCTTGCTTTCACGGAATACATCCCACCAGGAACTTCATGAGAATTTTGTTAGTTTTTATGTGTCTGTAAATGTCTTTATTCTAACCCCATCCTTGATTTTTATACTTACATACGTGGCTGGGTTTTAAACTGTCTTTCATCAGACTTCTGAGCTGTTATGCCGTTTCATTTTAGTTCCTTCAGTTGATGTTGAGAAGTCTAGGACTCTTCTGATTTTTCCTTAAATGTGACATCTTTTTCTCTCTGGAAACATTTAGGATGTTTTCTTTACTCCCAGTGTTGAGAAATGTCATAATGTGGTTGGCCCTTTCAACCTAGAGACTTGTGTCTTTAAAGTCTGGGAAATTAATCTTGTATTATGTAGTACTATTGCTTCATCATTTAGTTTTCTGTTCTCTTTTTCTGAAACTCCAATTAATCAAGTATTGGATCTTAAATTCTTTTTGAAATGTTATTTTGATATACTCTTTCTTGTTTCTTCCCTCCCTCCCGTCCTCCCTTCCTTCCTTTCTCTCTCTCTTTTTACTTTTTAGCATGGCATCCTGGTCTTTCTTTTTTCCCCTAACTTTATCTCTTTGAGGACATAAATGAGGTTTTTTTGTTTTATTATCTCAATGATTCTTTATTAAGCGCTATGTACAGGCAGTTGTCTAAGCACTTGGACTATACATGGGACAAGATAAACAACAACAACAGAATAATAGGACAAGCCATCCTGACTGTGGTAGATTGCTGGTTTCCTACCCTAATACCCCTCACACCCCTTTCCTTAGAAAGAGACCTCTAAGCTTTAGCTGAACACAAAACTGTCCAAAAAATAAAGACTACATTCCCCAGCTAGTGTTCTGGGAAGTGAGCTGGGGTTCCCCTCACTTAATTCAGCAAACTTTCTTTAACTCCCTGATTTCAGCCTAAGGCCTAGACTTTACTCCGAGTTGAGTCTGTGTCGTCAAGTCTGGAGCTGCCCTGATTTTCCTTCGCATGCCCAACAAAGCCCCCGCTCTCCTGCCCTGCGTGCTTCTCCATCCTCCCCTTGCACTGTCACCCTCCCACACCCCTGCACCTGCTGCAGGGCCACACAGAACTTCTCAGAGTTCTTCCACCTTGTGGGGCTTCCACTTTCCCCTAGGTGATTTCTGCTGATCCTTCAGGCTGCAACCCTTAGGTTATAAATGCCTGCTAATACCTGTACCCACAGCTCCACGCTAGGCGTGGCCTCTGCTCCCGTCACCCCCTCTGTCACCCTGTGTCATAGCACTCGTCACACTGTGGAGCGCATGTGGCTGCCGGTCTGTACGCACCCCCGGACTGTGCAGAAAGAGTCCACGCTGCCAACATGCCCGGCATCAGAGAGCATCAGTAGGCTCTCTAATCTCTGAATGAATGAATGACAACTTATTTGAGCTCCGAACATTTTTGGTGTGACTTTTGGATAATTATTCTTGACTTTTTTCTTTTTTATCAGTAAGTTAAGGTTTGTGGTGTTTTAAGGGAATTGATAATATGTATCAATGAACTCAAAGGAAACTTTTGATTTTTTTTTTTAAGTTTTTGCAGTCTCTGTTCTAACCTCTGCCATCAGTAAAAGAGGGTTACTGTGCCTAAGGGGACACTTGAAGTATGGCAGTGATGCATCAGAGGCATTAATGAACTTGAAGATTGAGAGATAAGTGGAGTCATCCAATGCTGGAAAAAGGGAAACTTGACACACTCATTCTCGTGGGTCGTTGTTGCTGCAGCAGGGAGCGCTGATGGCTTAGGCTGTCGGCAAGGGCCGTGTGTGCCCTTCAGGTCAGCACTTGCCATTACATCATGAGGAGAAGCCAAGAGCAAGGATGGTGCAGCTTGTGCTAAAAGCACCTCTTACGTGGCAGTCATCCAGCTCAGATTCTGGTTATTACTGTTGTTTTCTTTTCGGAGTCCTTGCAGTTATATATCTGGAATTTGGGTGTGGAAGGCCTAGTTACCACAGCTACTTCAGAGGGGTCTAGATATACTTTCCAGGTAGCACTTTGTGACTTGCTTCTGGGATGGCCCAAAGGTTCCTTGCCCAGAGTGGATGGGGCAGGGGGTAGGGAGAGGGGAGAGGGTGAAGAGGAATGACAGAACAAGAGTGAAAGAGAAACTGGGTGTTAGAAAGTAAGCGCTGAGTGATCTTATTAACCAGGCAGTTTTCCTGCTCTGCCCCCCTTACCTCTAGGGTCATCCCTCGGTATCTGTGGGGCATTGGTTCCAGGAAACACCCCCATACCAAAATCTGAGGATACTGAAGTCCCTTATATAAAATGGCATAGTATTTGCATGTAACCTACCCACATGCTCCCGTACACTTTAAATCACCTCCAGATTGCTTATAATACCTAATAAGGTAAAGGCTGTATAGTTGTCAGCACGGGGCAAATTCAAGTTTTTCTTTTTGGAACTTTCTGGAAAGTATTTTTAAATATTTTTGATCCGCAGCTGGTTTAATCCGCAGATGTGGAACCCGTGGATACAAAGAATCAACTGTATTGCGTTTTTTATCAATTGCGCGGTCACAGAGAGCACTGCTGAATCTAGTGTGAGGTGCAGGGAGGAAGGGTCTGGGCAGAGTTAAGAGTGGAGCTGGTAATAAAACTTTCATCTCCTATAAATCAGTGGAAATCATCAGCCATTTGCCAGCAAAATTTCCCATTCCTGAGTGAACAGTGGCGTCAAATGGAAAAAGCAGTGGTTCTGCAGGGTTAGTACAGAGGTTTAGGCTAGGCCTTGTGTAACAAAGACAAAACATGTAACAGGAGATGAACCAGTTTCCTGGGGCTGCCATAGCAAATGACCACAAACTGGGGGGCTGAAAACAACAGAAATTTATTCTCTCACCGTTCTGGAAGCTACAAGTCCGAAATCAAGGTGTCGACAGGACTGAGCTCTCTCTGAAGGCCCCGGGGAGGATCCTTCCTGGCCTCTTGCTATCTTCTGGTAGTTGTGGCCATCCTTGGCATTTCCTAGCCTTTAGACACATCACTTCAATCTCTATCACGTGGCATTCTGTTCCGGTATCTTTCTTACAAGGACACCGGTCATGTTGGATTTAGGGTTACCCTACTCCAGTATGCCCTCATCTTGACTAATTGCATCTGCAAAGACCCTATTTCCAAATAAGGTCACATTCTGAGGTTCTGGAAAGGGCATAAATTTGGAGGACACTATTCAACCCAGTACAGTAGCTTAAATAAGAGTGTTTTTGTCTTTCACAGAAACGTTCCAAGAGAAGCCGTTTGAGGTGGCCAGGTGACAGTAAGAGGAACCCAGGTGCTGCCTATCTAATTGCCCTACCATGTTTAGCACGTGCCTTCCACTTCATGGTCTGTGAAGGCTGCTTAAGTTCCAGCCATCACATCTGCTTTCCATCTACAAGAAGGAGAAAGAGGGGTGGAAGAAGAGTTACAGAGGCATGTGCCAGCTGTACTTTGATAACACAATCCAGTATTTCTGTTCACTTTGCATTGGATGGAACTTGGTCAGGTGCACAGCCAGCTGAAAAGGAGGCTGGGGACGTTGCCTTTTTTCAGACAGCTTTGTGTCCTGCTAAACCTTGCAAGTTCTCTTTCTGAGAAGAAGAGGGTGAATGGGTATTAGGTAGGCAACCAGCAATCTTCCACAGTCAGGGTGGCTTGTCTTATTTCCCCAGGACATGTATAGAAAGTCGTTTCTTAAATGAATCTCCGAAAGTTACTGTGCTTGTTTAATGATTTTCTAAATGTCTTGATAATGTATTCTCTTAAAAAGTGATCTATGTTGTAGGAACCAGAGACGTCTGAAGAACTCCAAAACTGACTTTGTTTTTAATGAGATGCAGGCTGTTGCGTTAGCTTGGAAGCTCAAGGGAAGTGATGGTCACGTCTGCTGCTCTGCCAGCACGACTAGGTAGCTGAGCCCCAGCCTCCCGACCTTGCCCAGGCAGCCCTCATTCACAGAGAGCGGCGCCTTCCCACTCGCACCCGGGTGTCGTGGAGTCTCCTCCGCGCTGCTCTTTTTGCAGATGGTTCTCCTCCGTCTCCTTCCTAGAGGTGTTTCTAAGCCCCCAAAGGTATGAAAGGAGTTAGGGTTTCTTGCAGCAGTTTAGTAAGTCTGGGCGTTATCAGATAACGTAAGAGGGAAGACATGGCATTCGCTACAAATAAAACCTTTGGTCCAAAGGAGGCTTGGCCAAGGACGGAGGCGGAGAATTTCTCACTTGTGCCGCCTCATGTGGCCCTGGTCCAGTGAGTCCCCATCTTCACGCTGACGCAGGCCTCTGACTCACTTTGCCTGTCTCTGTCAGTCTCTACCGGGTGTTCCCGCTGAGGGGGGCTTTCTGTCTGCGAAGATCGAAGATCGCGTGCCTCACGCTCCTTTCGTTGTCACTGCCCCGCCCCCGCCCCTAGCATATTTCAGTGGGCTTGTTGAGGACACGTAGGAGGGGCTTAGACACTTCTCAGCTGAGTCCACAGCTTGGGGGCGGGAGGGGGGCGGGAGCCGGGATGCGCAGGTGAGGACGATGCGCCAGGCAGTGGGCACCTGCCATCGTTAGGCTCCTCCCCCGAGTTCATCCGCGCCCTTCTTCGCCTTCTCGTGGGTTCCTGCTCTTGCAGCGGAATGCCCTCCCGAACAGCAGGGCTGGTGCAGGACGGCCTCCATCTGAGAGCTTCTGATCAAAGACTCCATGCTTCTTGAGAAGCCGAGAACTAACAATTTCACTTTAATAAGACTTCACCGCGGACAGTTGCTTATACAACTCATGGAGGCTGGTGTATGATTTCCTCATTTGCCGCTTCTCACCAGTTGTGTTATTTTCGTAACAATGACTGTGCGGGAATAAAAGCAAAGCTTTTCCCTCCAGGCGATTAGACAAATGCATATCTTCTGACAAAAATAAACCTTCCTCCTCGCGGGTCCTTTTAGGCTAACCCACACATCCCTCATTCGGGAGAGCTAGTCCCCTCCTACTAATGACAGCCCTTTTGGGCAGACCCAGAAGTTGTATCCAAAGACTGAAATACCACTGCCAGCTGGGTGCTGCCACCACTGTGCTGGTTGGTGGCCCTTATCAAGCTTACTCGTGTTGAACTGTTTCATCTTCCCAAGGCTTAGTGGGAAGAAGAGGCTGGAGTAAGATGTTCAACTTCTTTCTGAAACAAGTCAACTTGAAAGTATTGGGTGAGGCGGGGAAGAGTGATGTAACTTGCTTTTTCCAGTGTTAAAAGATGCCATCTCTCTGCTTATCTACAAAGAAGAATCATTTAAGCCAAATTACGTAATTTATTTGTTTATTGGGGCAGGTTGAAAATGTATTCAGGGAAATCATATATTTTCATACCAGTTAGACACTGAAGAAGTATTTATGAAATGCTTACCATACTGTTAGGCACTAATATAAATAAAAACACATATCTATCAGATGTCCCAAAATCATGTTGAAAATGTGGGAACAAATACGGTTCTAAAATATGTAAACCGTAATGTTAGCAAACAGATGAAGGTATAATTGGCCTGAAAATTGCATCCAAGGCATAGAAAAAAGAGATTATTTTTCCTTTTTCCAGCTCTTAGAGCCACATTAAAAAATCCCAAAGCATGACCCCTTTGCCGAAGCCACTGAACGCTCTTATCCACACCAAAACTTCAGTGTTTACCTGGCTCATCAGTCTTCCTTGAAAGGCAGGTAGACTCCTCCTACCCAGCCAGAGGTGGATGAAAGCCTTGGTTCCACGTCTCATCTGTGTTTAGTTCTCAGTCCACCAACCAGAGATGGGCCACTAGGCATCCTCGGTCAGACGGTAAAGTCGTCACACCGAATTTACCTATGAGACAGCATGTCGACTGTGAATGCCAAGCTAATCTTGGGAATCCGAAACAGTTCATTTTAGTAAGATGTTTTAAAAATCCTTGGTCCAGGACTTCCCTGGTGGCTCAGTGGTTAAGAATCCACCTGCCAATGCAGGGGACACAGGTTCGAGCCCTGGGCCGGGATGATCCCACATGCCGCGTAGCAACTAAGCCTGTGCGCCACAACTACCGAGCCTGTGCTCTAGAGCCTGTGAGCCACAACTACTGAAGCCCGTGTGCCACAACTACTGAAGCCCACGTGCCTAGAGCCCATGCTCTGCAGCAAGAGAAGCCACTGCAATAAGAAGCCCGCACACTGCAACAAAGAGTAGCCCCCTCTCACCACAAGTAGAGAAAGCCCGTGCACAGCAACGAAGACCCAGTGCAGCCAAAAATAAATAAATAAACAAACAAACAAATGTATTAAAAAAAAAAATCCTTGGTCCAAGATTGGTGCTTGTCTAAAACATTTGTTTGAGTAAGTTTCCAGGACTGGGATAGGAAGAACCTTGAATATCCCATGGAGAATGCTTCTCCCAACTGACGTTGAACAGGACTGAAAGGCCTCCAAATGCCCTCCTCTCCATATAGGAGCACTGTGGTCACATGTCATCCCCTAGCCCTCCTTTTCCCACCTGTCCTATAGTAGGAAACACATTTTCTGCTTCTCAGAAGCCAAGCTGTAAGTCTGTCTCATGAGATGAAAGTGGAACTATCTCAGCCCTGTCAGGGAAAGCTTTTGCTTTCTTGGTAAAAGGGAAAGATGAGCTGGTGGTTACCCTTTGTCCCAGTTCAAGTTTGAACCATGTGGCCCCGGTGCCTGGAGGTGCAACAGTGGCTGGACCATGGGCAACAAGCCTACTTGCCGTGGTCGGCAGAACAGAACCTGTAGATTCATCGCCAGCCCTGGACTTCTCACCTCTGGACTTCTTACACCTGAAAAAGGAGCCCTTTCTTGTTTAAGTCCCAGCAGACCCAGGTTTCTGTAACTTATGGGCAGACACATCCCTGACTGATACAGAATTAGGTATCTGAAAATGAGTGGCTCCCAGGATTATTTTTTAAATTTAATACGGAGCTTAGGAGGTGCTGTTTATTTCACTGCATTTTAACAAGTGTTTACTGAACGTTTTCTGCACGCCACGCATTGTGCAAGACCAACGACACAAAAGGAACAAGATGCATTTAGAGTCCAAGCCACATAGAAATATGAATCCATATTCAGCAAAGGTAGTTTTGTGATTGGCTGGCTCATCCTTGTAACAATTATTGTGCATCTACAGTGAACCAGACTCTTGGAGCTAAAGATACAGAGATGAATATCATGGCCCTAAGCTTTTAGGAGCACAGTCTTCCAAATATCCATCCTTCATCTACCCAATAAATGTTCGTTGAGAACCTACTGTGTACCAGGCAGGCTCAGAGCTCATGTGTTGAGGAGAAACATCAGTAAACAGGATTACAAAATCATTCTGCTTTTGAATAGGACCATAGGTGCCAGAAGTTGAATTCAGGAAGGAATGAAACAAGGGGAGGGGACCCAGATGGAGGCACTTTGGTGGGTCTGACCAGCATGAACGGTCAGGGCTCTCCCTGCGGGATGACCGGGTGCTCCAGTCCCACTTGGGCCACAAGCCCCCTCCCTCTTCCATGTTTTGCGTCTGGCCGGGCAGTTTCCGCTGGCCCACATCCTTCGCTTCAAAGCCCAATTTCCTCCAGGGTGTTGGCTGTGTAATCAGTGCCTGCATCTCCATCAGTCCACCCAGTGCCCTTGTTACCTCTCCTTTGCCCCCCAATCTGCCTTTCCGTCCCTAATTCAGAGACCTGTAGTGCCAGGGCTGGGAAGCCCCCTTTGAGGTCTTTCAGTCACTTTAGAGTAACCGAGGCCCAGAGAAGGGAAGAGGCTCATCCAAGGTCAGCAAATTAGCTGGTGGCAGCAGTTGGCACCAGAACCTAGGTCTCCTGATGCCTGGCCCTTCCTATAAATCTGTCTATGGTTGGTGAAGCCCAAGGGGACAAGCTGCTCTTCTGAGCCAGGCTTGAGCCTTCAGGAGCACCCACCCCGCTCCTGGAGTCACAGCTCCTCACTTTGGGAACCGTTCTTCCCCAGCTCGGAAAGCTTGGTTCCTGTCCTAGCCTCCTGCACCTTCAGGACCTCCACGATGGAGGGGGAGTGGGGACACCAAAAACCCCTGCTGTCGCCATCAGCTGTGTCCCTGCACACAGGGGTGGGGGGCTGGTTCACCATGAAATAAGGCGACCATCAGCAGGAAGAAGAGATGAGAGAGGGGCGGGTCCCGGCTGTGTCCAGGCGTCCTTGTGCCCGTTGTCCCTGTAGCAGGCTGTCATCCTGTCCTGTGGCTTGTCCTAAATAACCTCAGCATTCTTCCAGAAAACTGCCCTTTTGCCTACGCTCCTTTGAGTTAGATATCTGTCCTTCAGACCCAAGAGTCTGATGCCCTTGCCCCGTGGGACTGATTTTGGTGCCTTGCTTTTTCTTTAACCTTATGCAGTCTCATCCTTCTCTCCTTCCCTCTGCAGCCCTGTGCCTGAGGAAGCTCTGCAGAGCGGCTGGCAGAGACCCCAGACACAGCCCTGGATGCTTCTGGCACATGACACCGTTTAGAAATTAATTCCCTGGCTAATTCTTGAAGCCCTTTTGAAGCAAGCAGCAAAGGCCTGGGAACAGCTTCAAAGCTCTTCTCAAATCCCGTTTAGAAACTTCCCAGCAGCAGATCTATAATTTAGCTTTCTTTTTAGTTTTAAACATTTTATTGCAAAAATAAATAACCCCCAACTCTGATCTGGAAACCATTATTACGTGTTATCTATAGGTAACTTCAGTGCCCTGGGACAGAACCCTTGACTCGCTGGTAATGACAATTGTTTCTTTATTAAGTTTCTTATAACCCTGGAAAAGTTTCTATGTAAGCAGAGGAATGTGAAGCAAATTAAACTCATACTTTTGAAAATTTGGGGTTAGTTTAGGTGTTCTGTATTTGGTATTTTAAGAACTTTTAATTTTAAGAGAAAGTGTCAAATTTGGATAACCAATGTAGGAAGCTTGTGACTCGAATTGAGTAATTGATGTAGACGTGTGTTAAGCTAAAAGGTGCGATGCAATTTTATTAAGATTGTAAGCAGTATGGGAACATTTAAGTGAACTCAAGATTCACCATATTCAGTTGGTCAAGACTTGGGAAGTGGGACTTCCCTGGTGGCACAGTGGTTAAGAATCTGCTTGCCAATTCAGGGGACACGGGTTCGAGCCCTGGTCTGGGAAGATCCCACATGCTGTGGAGCAGCTAAGCCCGTGCGCTACAACTACTGAAGCCTGCATGCTCTAGAGCCCGTGCTCCACAACAAAAGAAGCCACCGCAATGAGAAGCCCGCACACTGCAACGAAGAGTAGCCCCTGCTCACCGCAACTGGAGAAAGCCCGCACACTGCAACGAAGAGTAGCCCCTGCTCACCGCAACTGGAGAAAGCCCGCACGCAGCAACGAAGACCCGACGCAGCCAAAAATAAGTAAATAAATAAATAAAATAAATAAAGAACTTGGGAAGACTTGTGAGCAAACTGAACTATTCTAAAGTTAATTTCATAAATGCAGGTTTAAATTGTTAAGGCAGTTTAAATAACTAAATTTCTAAATGGGACCAGTCATCCAAGTTTCCCTTAACAGTGACAGCTAAATTTTACTATATTTTATAAAATAAAGTTCTAAGTAGAATGATGCAGTTTTAAGCCTAAAAACTTAAGGAAAACCTAAAATTTTGAATTTGAATAAAATGGATATTAAATAAAAATAGACATAATTCAAGCAGTTTTTTATATATGTAAAAGCCACTCAGTTACAGTAAAAGATGTTTGCCTTACATTAGAACTTTGATGTATCTTTTCTTTTAAGCAGTCGTTTGCTCCTTACATTCAGCCGACAACTGGTATTCTTTGTTGCCGAGATGGGGAATCAGAGGCAGAGGAAGGGAGAAGTGGCCTCGGCAGCAGAACCAGAGCCAGCGCTGGACTTGGTCACGCATCCGCCACCCGCCTCCACGGCCTGACCCGTCCACTGTTTCGTTTGCCTCTTGAGTGAGTGTCCTTATTACAGGTGAAGTGAAACCTATGTCATAAAGCAAATTTACCCTTTTTCTCCAGAAGTGATCATGTGACTCATTGAAATCACAATGACTCTTCATTTCCCCCTTCAGAGGCAGCATCACATTCTTGGACCATAATGGGGTGGAAAGCCGCCACTTGGCCCAGGAGATTTAGCCTGATTTCTGGGAAAGAGGCAGCCTGGCTCCTCAGCCATGAATAGGTTATTAAGACAAAATACACTGAGATCAAATGGCCCCCGATTCCCGGCTAAGCTTACCCTCAGGACTGTGACATCCTGCCCGCAGGACAATGAGGGCCAGGAGAGAGCACAGCTCCCTGGAGAGAGGGTGGGGAGTGAGAACAGTGGCCTTGGTCGAGAGGCCTAGATTCGGAACTCTGTCCTTGTCTGGCCCAGCCACGGGGGCAAACCCCTCCCCCCCGCCCCGGGGCCAGCTTTGTCATCCGAGAAACGGGGTGAATGTTGGCCTCTGCATGAATCAAAAACTTGTCAGAGTGCAGTGAAAACACACGAAAGCCCTTTGTAACATTAAAAAAAAAGCCTGGTTGTACTGCCACAGGAGTGGCTTCCTAGGAGCAGACTGGTTACGCTCAGTCATTTAGGGCTCTGATGTTTTCAGTGGCTCTGTCCTCACCTCAAACCCATCCCTGGGCCCAGTGGGCTTCAAAGGCCGGAGTTAGACTCTGTGAACTGCCGGCCAAGGCCAACCACTGACTTTGGAGCCTCACTTCAGCTATTCTTTCCTTCTGAAGAAAGGGGTGACTGTCCCCGATGGAGCTGGTTGGCCGCGAGGCACATGTTCCCAACAGGCTCAGCTGTAACTGCTCTGTGCTTACGAAGTTGCAGGGACAGTTGAACAAGAAACACAATGGCGCTCTCCTCCCTTGGGGGCATTAATCAAGGATTTGAAAAGGATCGGTCCCCTAGAGACTAAATCCTGATTTCTGAAACTCCAGCTGAAAGGAGGAGAGAGGAAAACTGACCACCTTCCCGCACGGTCAGGGAGTTTAAGCAGGAGGATTGCCTGGAGAGAAAGGAGGCCTCTCTGAGGATCAGCCCATGGCGGGGCAGGGGCCCTGGGGCATCCGCATCCTCACTGTGGGTAGCCCACTCTCCCCGGCCATCACCTGCTGCCAATTCACATGCATGCATTCGGTTTAAGAGATTACTCCCCCGTGGTTGGCGGGCTTCTCCCATGGCCCCCAAGATTCCTGGCCGCGGTGATTCTGGCAAACAGGAGTCTAGGTACCACAGAGGAGGGAATTGCAGATGCAATTAAGAGCCCAAGTCAGCTGACCTTAAGAAAGAGGGATTATCCGGGTGGGCCAGAGTCCTTTAAGGCAGAGAGTTTTCTCCAGCTGGTCCCAGAAGAAGAGGTCAGAGCTCAGAGCATGAGAAGGACTCGTCCCGCCTTGAAGATGGAGGCGGGAACGCAGGTGGCCCCCGCGGACAGCCAGAGGGAAATGGGAACCCGCGGACAGCCACGGGGACTGAATTCTGCCCACGAGAAAGGGCTCGGAAGTGGGTTTTTCTCCAGAGCCTCCCGGTTAGAACTCAGCCCGGCTGACACCTTGGTTCAGAGAGCAGAGAACACAGTCTCGTTGCATGACCTCTGACCTACAGAACAGCGAGCTAGTAGACGGGCAGTGTTGAAGCCCCTCGATGTGTGGTGATGCTCCTGCCACCTGGCAGTTGGGCCGTTCCTGTCACTGCTAGTAAACAGCTGCTAGTTACCTGTCACTAAGGTAACTAGCAGCTGATTACACGGCCGAATCAATTTGGGAGTCTTCTCATTTAGTGAGCTTTCCAGCATCTATAATTACTTTTTAATTTTTAAAAACTTTTCATTTTGAATTAATTTCAGACTTACAAAAATGTTGTAAGCAGTACCAAGAGTTCTCAAATACCTTCACTCCAATTTCCCAATTGTTACATAAACACAGCACAATTATGGAAATCTGGAAATTAACACTGGCACAATCCTATTTAAATTTCCCCGACTGTCCTACTGGTGTCCCCTTTGTGGTCCAGGACGCAGTGCAGGAACCCTTCAGTCCTCCTCAGTCTTTGTCCATTGTGATTTTAACGTTTTCGAAGAAGTACTGGCTAGTTATTTTGTAGAATGCCCCTTATTTTAGGTGCCTGATGTTTCCTCAGGATTAAATTCAAATTATGCATTTTTGGCAAGAACGCTGAAGGTGTCCTCCTGTGCCCTTCTCAGTGCCTTGTGTCAAGAGGCACACAATGTCGATTTGGTCCATCACTGGAGGCGTTCACTTTGATCCCTTGGTTAAGGCAGCTGCCAGGTTTATCCCCGGTAAAGTTGCCTTCTTCCCCTTTGTCATTAGTAACTACCTTGTGGGAGATACTGTGAGACTGTCAGTATCCTGTTTCTCATCGTATTTTTGCTAATTTCAGCAACCACTGATGATTCCTCTGTGAAACAAGCACTACTGTGGGATTTGCCAGTGACTGTCCTAGTCTACGATTCCTTCTACATTTATTAACTAGAGTTCTTTTCTTTTTTTTTTAGAGTTTTAAATCTTTATCTTTTCATTTGGGATCGAAGCTGGAGAATAGTAAACCAATTAGATAAAAAAGCAAAAAGTCTGAATATCAGTAATTGTGTTCTACAGCTTCTCCACAAAGAACAGTATTAGAGGGAAAACACTTTAACTGAGATAAGAACTTTAATTACAATACAAGGTAGTTATGGAGAAATGCTGTTTTTGATACTTGGAAAAAATTTGAGTTGATGCATTTATATGAATGGCAGGATTTTTTTTAACATCTTTATTGGAGTATAATTGCTTTACAATGGTGTGTTAGTTCCTGCTTTATAAGAAAGTGGATCAGCTATATGTATACATATATCCCCATATCTCCTCCCTCTTGCGTCTCCTTCCCACCCTCCCTATCCCACCCCTCTAGGTGGTCACAAAGCACCGAGCTGATCTCCCTGTGCTATGCGGCTTACTAGCTAGAATTATAATAATTTCTATAAATTTTAGAAATCATTAATTTCTATAAATCCTAGAATTTTTGAGGAAGAGCATTCCCTCTGCTCCCACTTACTTACTCATGTACCTATTTCTTTACGTCAGCTTGGACTCACGGAGTCTTTATTCTATGCGTCAGAACCCACTGCCATCATGATTTATCTTGTTGCTCAAACTCTCCCAGAAGAGCCCTTTCAGGTTGGCCCCCGGGTCTTTCAGACACGTCCCCGTCACTTGTTGGCACCTCAGCATAAAAGTTACTTATTTCTTGGCACCCTAACATGTTCCAGGCTCATCTTTCCACTCCAACCCTCCAAGATCTCCTGGGCCCTTTAATCAGAGAACGGTATTTAGAAACCAAGATCTGTGAGTTAGACGTGTCCATAGAACTGTTCTTTTTTTAAAAATTTTATTGACATACAGTTGATTTACAGTGTTGTGTTAATTTCTGCTGTTCAGCTAAGTGACTCATATATATATTCTTTATATATATATATAATATATATTCTTTTTCATATTCTTTTCCGTTATGGTTTGTCACAGGATATTGAATATAGTTCTCTGTGCTATGCAGTAGGACCTTGTTGTTTATGTATCCTATATATAATAGTTTGCATCTGCTAATCCCAAACTCCCAATCCTTCCCTCCCCTAACCTCCTCCCCCTTGTCAACCACAAGTCTGTTCTCTATGTCTGTGATTCTGTCTCCGTTTTGTAGATATGTTGATTTGTATCGTATTTTAGATTCCACATATAAGTGATATCATGTGGTATTTGTCTTTCTCTTTCTGACTTACTTCACTTAGTATAATAATCTCTAGGTCCATCCATGGAGCTGCAAATGGCATTATTTCATTCTTCTTTATCCATTCACCTGCTGATGAATGGATTTAGGTTGTTTCCATATCTTGGCTATTTCCATAGATCTACTCTTAACGGTCATAGTTTTCTCTGATACTGTGGATCATTAATCTTTTCATAGTCACACACACACACACACACACACACACACACAGACTCACATTTTGGTAAAACGCAGAGTCACTGGGAGCTCATCCCCCGGCAGCTGGACTTCTCTTGCTGCACTTGACCCCCCCTGAACCAGCCCCTATGTTTCCTGGGCCAGCCACGCACTCCCACCCTGTGCCTCCCCAGGAGTTCCTATCACTTACCTCCTCTGCTGGGACCCTTCCCATTCATTACCCTGGGGCCCCTGAAAGTAGCCTCTCTCCGCTTCCAGCTCTATTAATATTATTAACAGTAACTACCTTTTTGTTGGGTCCTCGTGCTCCAGGCAAACATGAGTTCGAATCCTTACAGCGATGCGCAGAGAAGGCAGTATCCCCATTTATAGACCGACAACAGAGGCTCCAAGAGGGTGTAGCACACAGCCAGAGTAGGAAGCACACTGTGGCGATTCTCACTCCCCACCCCTGCTCTTTGCATCCACCCTTCCCTGTGCTGGCTGTAGGTCTGCCTTTTGGCAAACGCCAAGGAGCTGGAAGCTTAAACCATGCCGAGGGGCAAGGAGTGAGGGGGCAGCCAGGCCATGGGAGCCAGTGCAGTGGGGACAGCCCCTGGTCTCCCCTTGCTGGCAGCTTGGTGGAGGCGGGGGTGGGCCCTGCCCCCGGCACCTTCCTCTTCCTTCCTCTTTCACACACAAACTTCTTTTTACCATTGTTCCTGACCCCCATCAAAAGTTCCCAGTCCCCTTCTTTGGCCTGGGAACCCTTCACCGGAGACAAAGCCTTACATTCTATAATTAGAGAGACAAGGCTTAAAAATGCAGATGCCCAAATACCTGGGAAGGGAAAGGCTGTGGTAGGGACAGTGAGTTGCCAGGGGTACAGAGTGTTAGATCTCTTCCTATTTGAGTGCTACCGTCCCTCTGAGAGGGCATGAAAGTCTTCTGCCTATGAATTGGAAAAGAAATCTGGGTCGGGTACCCTTTTCTTACCCTGCAGTGAGAAAACCAGAGGCTGTGGCCTGGGCACTTCCTGCCAAGAGCCTGGGAACAGGTCACCAAAGCCAGGAGAAAGGCAGCTCATGCCCTGGGTAAACAGAGCCCAAGATTCTGATCTAGCTCCTCTGGGGCCTTCACCTCACCGTTGAGTTTCACTTTTCAAGGGCAGTCTGGAACCAGAAGAACCAGCAACATCCTTATGACCTGGGCACCTTGTGAGTGGGCCAGTTCTTAGGCCCCGCCCCAGACTGAATCAGAAACGGGGGCTGAGGCCCAGAGATCCATGTGGGCAGCCCTCTAACCTCCTCTCTTGCCTGCAAGTTGGAGTGCCTCAGGACCTCAGGTGACCTCAGATTATGCTGCTGACGGTGACCATCCTAAACTGATGATAAACTGAGGCCTGGAGGAGGCCTTGGAGTTTCCTCATGGTTGTAGCAATTAGGCTAGATTTTAAAAACATCACTTTGAGGTACTAAGAGCTCCCTAGGAGAGGAGCAGTGTTGAATCAATAGTGCATTAGATTGAGAACAGAAGTGTCACCAGACACAGCTGAAATTTGGTGAACACTGATGAAATGACTTAGTTTATGACTCATGCTACATTGTTGACAGGGCCTGGGAATGTATTCTCAATTTAAAATTGCTTCCAATCTTTCCTCCACGTCTGAAATCCAGAGGGCCATGACCCACCACCCCAGCCCAATTCCCCCCAGTGCTGGCGGTGATGAGTTAGTGCTTCAGCGAATCCAGCCATCCACGCCACTCTTATCTCTTGCGTGAACTTGCCTGGGCTGTTTCCTCCCTTCTGCAAGGGACAAGTAGAAGCCCTCTGAGTTATAAGATGTTGACATCAATCCTTGCTGGCTGCCTCTGACTGGTGGTGAAAGAAAAAGTGTTCTCAGGATTGTTAAACAAGCACTACAAAAATCTGAGCGGGCTGCTCTCTGAACACAGGATGGTGACCAGACTGAAAGGAGTCCCTGTGTTCTTTTTCCTGCATGGCGTTAGACTCAAAGCCGAGATCAGGCTGCATGAATCTGAATCCTTCTGATATCAAATGTGTGGGTTTTCCACACCAACAGACAGTTGTCCAGCTCTCTGGACACTAACTGGATGTCCTGCAATTCAACTCCGTTCTGAAACTACCAGGGTTTACCCCACATCCCATAGGTTACGGCCTCAGTCCTGCAAGACTGCCCCACTACAGATGCCCAGGGTACCCATCTTCTGTCCAACTTGGCTACGAAGTCTGGGGATCCTCCAACGCCCTCCTTTCAGGTTTGATAATTTGCTAGAACAGCTCACAGAACTCAGAAAAGTACTTCACTTGCTATTATCAGTTGATTATAGAGGATGCAAGTCAGGAGCAGCCACGTGGAGGAGATGCACGGGGGCAAGGTGAGAGCGCAGAGGCACGCGGAGCCTCCGTGCCCACCCTGGGTGCTCCACCCTCCCAGCGCCTCCATGTGCCCACCAACCAGAAGCTCTCCAAGCCCCGTCATGGTGGGGTTTTTACTGAGGTTTCATTTTGTAGGTATGATTGGTTAAATCATTGGCCATTGGTGATTGAACTCAATTTCCAGTCCTCTAATCGTGCTTGGTCTTCTAGCCACCAGCCCCTCTCCTGAAGCTATCTAGGGGCCCCCAGCCACCTGTCCTCTCCTTAGCATACAGAAGATCACTGCAGAGATTCCAAAGGTTTTAGAAGCTCTGTGTCAAGAACCGGTGAAAAAGACCAAACATAAATTTCTTACCGTAGCACAATCAGCCACGTGAGTCCATAGGGCAGTAAAGGTGCCAACCAGAAGGGTGCAAGGCCCGTCGTCTCAAAGTGCATGTCCTCTGGCTTCAGGATGACTCACGGCAGTCTGAGTCAGAGATGTGCGGTCTTGACACTTTATCTGGCCTTAGATACAATTTGCCTTCACTGAGTAAAGTGCACGCCCACCAGGCATTATGGTCATGGCAGGGAAAAGGGCAGAGGGAGCTGATCATTGCTCCCAGCACTGAATCTGGGACTCCCCCAGCATCCCTCACTTCCTGCTCCTCTCAGGCCGACTGATGCCTACACTCATCAGGGCTCACCATCTGGATCTCCAGCTGGGTCCATGCAACAGTGTCTTTCCAGGAGGCTCTACCATGTTCCCAAGCCAGCTGACAATACAGTATCTGACCTAATGGCTACTTCCTTCTCCCTTCAAAAGGGGGTGGGGAGAGTTCGGACTATTAATCATAAAAGACAACAGGCTGAACAACTGATTCTGATTAAGAAAAGATTCAAAAAAAAAAAAACAAAAAACAAAAACCACTGTCTCTGACTTTCCCAGCTCACCTGGATGGGTTTTTTTCACTATACAGACAGTGGGCCAATTGCTATCTGCATGGGTGCTTTAAATATTAGATCAGGAGATTGTGGTAACACCGGTCGGTCTTCAAACCGCAATGTGAAACAACACTTGTCACAGGAGTTAACTCTTACCTGACTGGAAGGATGTCCTGCCTTTGAGACTTTTGAGTCCACCAAATAATAAAGCATTTTCTCAGGTGCGGGTCTTCCCAAAGGCAAAATAAATAGTAATGTGAGGGGTGAGGCCCCTCCCCCATTTCTCTGGGTTATAGTTCCTGAAGTCCCACTACCATCATTATTTTTTAACATATTTATTGAGCTGTGTGTGGGATTGCTCCCCCCAGCCCTCCCTTAATTTCAAGTCAAGTCAACCAGCCTTTGAGCGGACTCCTGGGCCTGAGAACAAAAAGATTAAAATGGAATAAAGTTCCCCAAATACTTCCAGGGATGATGTCCTCCAGCCGCCCAAAGGCGTGGATGAGCGAGTTGCTTTTCTTCCCGATCAGGAGTTTCCTTTCCGCTCAGGGGCGTCGGGAGAGGCAGGCCCAGCTCCGATGCACAGCGTGGGGGGCTCGCGACCCAGACCCCGGCTCGGGCTGGGGAGGCCGCCGGCGCGCTGCTCGGCCGGGAGCTCAGGGGTTAAGTGGTTTCCGCCAGGCCCGCCCCGGGGCCGCGCTTCCCGCTTCGCCGTGGTTCCTCCCTCCGCCGGTGACGCCCCGGCCTTTGCCCAAATATGTCCCTTTCCCCCCCTCCCTCGCCCGGCACCCGGTGCCCGTAGGCACCCCCGAGCCGCGGGGCTGGCACTCGGACGTCGCCCGGCCTCGGTGTCCCGGGCCGGCCCCTCCCGGAGCGCCCCTCCAGGATGCCCTTCCGGAAAGGTAGGCGGAGTCCCCCCGCTAGCGCTCCGGGGCCGGAGCGGGAGACCTGCGCCGCCAGGTGCCGGGGGGCGGCCGGGAGGGCGCGGGGCCCGACCCCACACTGCCCCTCTCCTGCCGCATCGCCCCTGCGACCCCACGTCGCCCCTTCCGGGCACTCGGCGGCCGACCCCACGTGCCGGAGCCGGTGCGCAGAGCCGGCGAGCAGAGCGCGGTCGCGATACTTGGACCGCACCCGGATTGCGCCGCAGCAAGTTCTGAGATCCAGGTGGAATCGGGTTCTCCCGGCGGACTGGAGATTTGGGGCGGGGGGTCGATTGTTCTACGGTGTCGAGAGGTTTGCAGCGTGGGGTCCCGGCGGCGCGCTCGGATTGCGGTCCGAGTCTCCGGGAGGGACTGGAGGGCGAGGGGTTGGGGGTGGGCAGCTCGGCGGTGTGGAAGCAGGTCCGAGTACGGGTCCTGCCTTCGGCCTTTTCTACCCTCTGACTCTCGGGAAGTCAGTTAACCACCCGGAACCTCAGTTTCTTCATCCGCAAAACGAGCGCGTGAACCGGGACGACCGTGTGGGGACCGGGACGGGTGAGAGGCGCGCGGCTCAGCATGCAGAGGCGCGGGGAAACGGCCGGCCGGCCAGGCAAGACCTGCCTCCCTGTGCCTGGCAGCTGGCACCCAGCGCCCCACCTGGCCCACCTGCACCGCGGGCTGGGTGCGCGAGGCCTGCCGGAAAATACCAGATGCTCGCGGCCCCCAATTTCCGGGCAGGGCGATGGAGGCCCTGCTGTGCCCAGGGCGCTGCAGAGCTGGGCCGGGACTTGCCACCCTCAGGTCGGAGCCTAGGATGGAGGAGACTCGTTTTTACTTTCCGAACAGAGCTGATTGGCTCCTCCTGCTTTTTCTGTTTGTGTTGGAAGGGGCTTGGGCTCGGTGACCCATTGTCACTCTGACCCAAGCTTTCCCCACCCCCACCTGGGTACCACTGACCGGGGCGAACAGAGAGGAAGCCGAGACTCCCTCCCAGGCACCCGGGTACCTGGGACTGGCTGCGTGGCTTCCCGCCGCTGCCTCCACCCCACCTTTCTGGCCGTCTCTTCACTTCTCTCATAATCCCGATTAATCGTCAGGTTAATGCTACGGTTGCCAGTATTACCCTGTTGGCCTTTGTCCCTTAAACGGAGGTTGCTAAGGTGCCACTGTGAGGTCCTGGTTGTGAAGATGCATGGTTGGCACTCCCTGTGCTGTGGGGATGTTGAGAAGGAAGGTGAAAGCCACGAGCAGGGACAGAGGGTTCAGGGTTCAGTCGGATCCTGAGCTGATGACGTGTGGTCCCAAACTCACCGTCTTCATTGGCTCCATTATTCCATATATAACGGCAACGCCGTGTCCCTGGACGTTCCCCCGAGTCCCCAGCTGACCTCATTTAGCTGCAGTGTGAATGGTCATTTAGCTGCTGTGTTCTGTGGTCTCTGGAGGCAAACTCCTAGGAGGCAAAGTGCCCGTTTACTTGTCACAGAGCTGGAGGGAGCCTTGTGCAGGAGGCTTAAGTACCTGGGCTGTTGAGTGAGTGTTCACCTGTGAAGGTTCCCCTATGTGATGGCATCATTAGGTCACATGCGATAGACGTCTGTCTGCCCGCCGCCAGCCACGTTAAGCTTTGACTTTTTTTTTTTTCTAATCTGAAGAGAACACTGCTGCCTGGAGAGGTGACTCCTGCCCTTCCGTTCTGTGAATGCTGATTCCTAAAGGGCCAGGGTGTGAGAAACAGGCGTTGTTGGGTTTTCTGGAAGCTTTGGTGTGAGCCAGGGCAGGGGCCCTGGAGGGCTTGCTTCCAGCCCGAGGCAGAACCTCCCCATTTGGCTTGGTCGGAACCTCCTGTTGAGAAGTGAACACAGTAAGTGGAAATGATGGCAAGGCCAGGTTTGTTCAGTCTGGTGATGAGACGTCATCTGGACCTGCCTGGAGGTGGAAAGCTGGGCCCGTGACCTGGGATATGGCATCCCATCCCTGGAACTGTCCCGGTGCTGGAGACTTCAGTGTATGTATATATATGGAATATATATACAGTATATATTCAGACTTCAGTATATATATACTCTTTTATACTTTTTTTTTTTTTTTTTTCTCCGTACACGGGCCTTTCACTGTTGTGGCCTCTCCCGTTGCGGAGCACGGGCTCCGGACACGCAGGCCCAGCGGCCATGGCTCACGGGCCCAGCCGCTCCGCGGCATGTGGGATCTTCCCGGACCGGGGCAGGAACCCGTGTCCCCTGCATCGGCAGGCGGACTCTCAACCACTGCGCCACCAGGGAAGCCCCTCTTTTATACTTTAAAAAAATTTTGAACCATCTGAATCTATTAACTATTCAAAAAAAGTAATTTAAAAAATGGGAAATGAAAAGACTTTGCTTCTCTCCGCACAAAACGAAGAGAAGCCAGATGGAGAAGGACTTCCTTGTAGCTAACGTCTAGAAGGTTAATTGACCGCTGATTCCCTTCCCAGGCTGTGTTTCTGTGTCTTGACAAGTAAGACTCGGGGACCAGCTGGGTCAGGGCCTGGCAGGAAGCACACGCCCGCTCATATAGGGCAAGTTGAAAAGAATTTAATGAAGGCTGTTACAAAGGTTTGGGTTAGGGTAGAGGAAAACCACAGGGGATATTGCAGAAGCCCAGGCAGTCCCACCCCAGGTCTGAGGGGTGAGGGTGGAGCAGTCACTGGAGCCAGTGGCCCAAGGCGGGCTGCCCCTCCCTGGAGGATGCAGGCGGCTTGTGGCCCCCGCAGAGGCCCCACGCTGCTCCCTCCCTCTGACCCCAGGACATGGGCAGTCGAGGGCCAGGGAGCCTGTCGTGTGTGTGCAGGTCAGCCTGCGGGGACCGGAGACGGGTGGATTTGCCCTTCGTGACAGCGGATCTGGGGGAACAAAGAGATGACCAGTCGATCTTTGGTACTCGTCCTGGGCCTTGCCTTGATCGATGGCACTGAATGTAATTAGGGCAGAGTTCAGTGACTGCACGCCACTCACTCGCTCGCTCATTCATTCATTCGCTCGTTCATTCATTCATTCATTCTCTAGACAGAGCACCTGCTCTGCGCCGGGCACGCTGGAGGTTCTCGGTGAATGACAGACTTGACAGTTCCCTCACCGCAGTCACACCTCCCTGGCGTGGTCCACCTGCTGTGATAATGGCCAGCAGGGACTGTGTAGCCTGAGATGGGTGAATGGTGGGGCGGGGTGGCGGGCAGTAGCCGATGGTGCCCTTTCCCGCCGGCTGAGGGGATGGCATGCGGGCACCGCGTTCACACTCACATCCGCCCTGGCCTCTCTGCTTGGTGGCTCCACGGTGCTGGGGGCTAGTGGGGCGAACAGAGTCCGACCCTCAGCTGAGCTGCTGGAATTTTGAGATGGACTCGAGTAAGAAGGAAATGCCCTGACGTGGACCATTAGGGAAACTCATGAGAACAAAGGGGTGGGAAGAACTTAGGTGGGCCCCAGGAGGAAGGTGGTGAATGGGGTGATTAAAGCTGGAAACTTCTCTCTCTGGAGGATGTTAAAGGCAGGCTAGATGGTGATTTTCTAGAGGGTTGAGGAGTGCTCTGTTCAGAGACTGTGGTCTTGGCTAAATTCTCGAGGTCCCTTTCAGGTGGAGATGCTGAAAAAAATGTCTTCAGATAGTGGAGTCCTAAGTATTCCTGCACATCCTACCTTCAGTAGGGATGGGGATGGGCTGAAGGTTCTAATAATAAATAACAGTAAGAAACCAAACACACTTAGGGACCACCTTCCAGGTCCTGTGCTGAGTGCTTTGCACATGTGCATTTGTCCTCACAGCTACCCCAGGGGCTATAATTTCCACTGTGAAGGTGAAGGACGTGAGGCTCAGAGAGGCTCCATACACAACGGTCAGCTCGTGTGCTGAGCAGCGCTGGGCTGAGGCTCTGCCTTTCCGGCTTGGACCCCAGTGATGGGCTAGCTTGGGATGTGGTATGATGTGTGTCAGGCTGAGACCGTACAGTATGATAAGTCTGCCGTTATGAACATCAGATGTCTTCCACGTTAGAAATGAGCCGAGAGACAGACTTAGATGCCTGACTCTTCTGAATCCTTGAGAGAGGCAGGTGGAAGGGATGGGACTGCACGTGGGGACAGTCGGGGTTCCCCTGTCTCCCGTGGCCCCAAGGGCACAGCTGTCAGGGGCTGGACTCATAACATGGGTCTGGTGTCGTGGAGATGATACTCCAGCCAGATGACAGGCCACAGCTGCCCAGGAACTGCCCCGTCCGCTGCTGGGCACGGAGGCAAAGACAAGTCCCACTGTTGCAGGAGATGCAGCACCTTAGGGGTTCCTGCAGGTGAGCTGCTTGCAGCGGGAACTCCATCGCAGTTAGGTCAGCATTTTTGGACCCAAACCCGGGACCTCTCCTTCCTTTCACTCCCAGTAGGAGTGCAAAGAGCAGATCCCGACTAGACTCGGCAGGGCTGGGCTGGCCCCTGGTCCTTTCATCCCTCCCCTGAGCTCCGGTGCTGGGCCGGCACCGCCCTCCACTCTGGGGCCCTGCTGGCGGGCTCTGTCCTCAGGCAAACTTTCCTCCCTTGGGGTCTGGCAGCTTGCTGGGCAGGACGGGCTCCATTTCGGAGACTACGGCCCCAGGGAAGCAGCCGCCAACCAGGCTGGGCCTGCCTGTTTCCCGCAGGGCCTCTGTCTCCAGGTTTCCCTTCTGAATCCTCTGCTTTGTCTTCTCAGGCCTTTGATCCCTGGGCTGCGCCCTTCTAATGCCTTCCCGTTATCTTTTTTGGTTTGTTTTTGGTTTGTTTTTGTTTTTTTTTGCGGTACTCGGGCCTCTCACTGTCGTGGCCTCTCCCGTTGCGGAGCACAGGCTCCGGACCGCAGGCTCAGCGGCCATGGCTCACGGGCCCAGCCGCTCCGCAGCATGTGGGATCTTCCCGGACCGGGGCACGAACCCGTGTCCCCTGCATCGGCAGGTGGACTCTCAACCACTGCGCCACCAGGGAAGCCCCTTCCCGTTATCTTAAAGCGTGTCCTCTGCTGTGGCCCGTGTCCTCAGTGTCCAGTAGTGGCCACCAGCGTCCCTGTGCTCCCACATCTGTGCTTCCCTCCTGCATCCTCTCCCCTCCGAGGACCCAGCCGCACCCTCCCAGGTGCCACCATCCTTCACGGTACATTTGCACACGTGTGGATATACACGTGGGCACGTGTAGGCTTCTGGTGGTTCCTTAAGGCCCTGCTCAAGTTCAAGTCTTCTCTGCCCCGTTTTCCATCTATTCTATGCAGATGGGGCTCTCGCAGGCAGTTACTTGTCCTCGCACTTAATTGTCCTCCATTTGGGGGAGGGTCTAGATCTCATACTTCTCTCTGGCCAGGTGGTAGCAAGTGCTTCATAAATCCTTTGCCTGGTTAATTTGTCCAAAACTCCATTTTCTTCTGCAGTGGGTAGTTGCAGAGTTGAAGTAAGACCGTCAGATCCCTAATCACCGAAAGATTAGGGTCAGCGTCCCACGTGTAATTTAAAATAAAGACAATACCAAGTCATAAATGTAAGCAAGGCGGACACTCTTCTGATTTCTACTGTGGTCACGATTTTGGTGCTTTTGGGTGAAGTTGCAGGGTCCAAACGACAATAACAACAGCACCTGATGCTGTGTGCCTGAGTGTGGTCTGCACCTTGGTTAGTTCAGACCTGGGGGCCCGGTGCAAGCAGGCACTCTTCTCCTTGTGGAGCTAAAAGTACCACATGCTCAGGAACTGTACCTCCAGGAAGCGTCCAAGCATGCATCATCCCTTTACCTCCCCTGCAAGGAATGCGAATCTTTAACTTCACAGGACTTTCCCAGGGCAGGGCCTGGGTGGTCACCTCCGTCCCAGCTCCTGGCACCTACGTGGGTGGCCTCCTGTTTCCTCCTTATCTGCATCAGATTCCTGGGAGGTGCCGGAATCAGCACCTGGGGGCCCTACAAGAGGCAGGCAGACTGTGTCTTCCCGTCCTTCCCAAATGCTGCATTTAGATGAAAGCTGGATAAAACGAACACAGGAAGTCACAAAGTCACAGGAGAAGCCCGGGAAGAGCAGGGGGAGGGGCACAGGCAGTGAGGGGAGGGGACAAAGGAGGGGAGGGGAGGGGAGGGAGGTCAGGAGTGTTCCCACCCCTGGCCCCTGGCCCGCCTGCTGTTCTGCAGGAGTTGAGGTCTGAGGTCTGTAACCTAAGAGCCCGGGTCTTTTATAACCTCTGCCGCCGCCCCCAGTGTGATGGCCCCAGGTGATGATCCGCAGAGCCCAGGAGGCGGAGGAGCCAGTCCTGTTTACAGACAGGCTCTTCTCTCAGCGTTTATTCATCATTGTTGGGACAGTCCTGAGAGCGGCTGGGGCAGGGCAGGTACCCACAGGTGGCAGAAGTGACGCGGAAGCTGCAGGAAGCATCTAAGGATGTGGGGCCGTGCCCTCAGCAGGAGTCAGATGTGTGCCGTCGGGGAGACACCCCGGCCAGGCACTGGGAGACCCAGTGGTGGCAGGTCCACCGTGTGTTGGTGACGGGCTGGGTCTCAGGGCCACCCCTGGATGGCGTTCGGCCTCGGGTGACCCATCTGGAAACAAAGGGGGTGAAGTGAGATTCCCTGCAGCTCCGGCCCAGAGACTGATGCTTCCCAGTTGCTGGGACGCTTGTCACACATGCGCCCCGTCTCCCCCTCCGAGCTCCTTGGCTAAGCCGGGCCACGGGAGGCTGGGGGTCCCCGCTGGGCCGGGTCCTCCAGGGACTCTGTCCCGGGCACCCTGGCCTGTCTCTCCAGCAGCTCCAGGCGGGAGGTGAGTGGCAAATGATGGCGTCTTGGGCCTGCGGTCTCTGGTCTCTGCACTCCTCCGGCTACGACTTCAGGACGGAAATTGGACCAAAAGGAAGTCGGTGTTGGAGCCCGCCTTTTGTGGAAGCACACGGAACCCTTCTGGAACCTGCCCGTGATGTCGGGCTGACGTCATCCTGGGTCTGCATCCTGCAGGGAGCTCGTAGCCACCGTCTCTTGGCAGGTCTCCCCAGAGTCTAAAGGAATCACCAGTAGCAGGGCCTTCCGTGCGGAACTTCAGCAAAGAGTGACAGAGCCTCACGTGTTCACAGGGGGCCTGGGGAAGAGCTGTAAATCATGTATATCAAAAATCGAAGCCCCGGGGACTTTCCTGGCTATCCAGTGGTTAAGACTTCGCCTTCCAATGCAGTGGGTGCGGGTTCAATCCCTGGTTGGGGAGCTAAGATCCCACATTCCTCGGGGCCAAAAAACCAAAATATAAAACAGAAGCAATATTGTAACAAACTCAATAAAGACTTTGAAAAATGGTCCACATGGACTTCCCTGGTGGCGCAGTGGTTAAGAATCCGCCTGCCAATGCAGGGCACACGGGTTCGAGCCCTGGTCTGGGAAGATCCCACATGCCATGGAGCAACTAAGCCCGTGCGCCACAAGTACTGAGCCTGCGCTCTAGAGCACGCGAGCCACAACGACTGAGCCCACGTGCTACAACTACTGAGACTGTGCACCTAGAGCCCGTGCTCCGCAACAAGAGAAGCCACTGCAATGAGAATCAAGTGCACCACAGCGAGGAGTAGCCCCTGCTCGCCGCAGAGAAAGCCTGCGCGCAGCAACGAAGACCCAACACAGCCATAAATAAATAAATGAATAAATAAATAAAGTGGTTCATCTTATTTAAAAAATGGTCCACATCAACAAACCTTTAAAAAAAAAACTGAAGCTGTAGTGTTTCCCACGTAAGTTCAATTGTGAGCAACTTGGAAAATGCAGAGAACCGAAAAGAAGAACATGAAAGCTGCTCGTCCTTTCACGACCTGCAGAGAACAGTTCCCGGATTCCTCCTGGTGACAAGGCCGGAGGAGGGACGACAGTAAGAGGAGCAAGCCCCCATCCCACTGGCCTGAAACAGCACGTCCGGCTCCTGCCTGCATCGGTGTCCAGACTGAGCGAGGGGGCCCAGCCTGGAGGTGTCACGACCCTGATCAGGGGCCGGGCAGGTGACATCTGCGGAACAGGAGGGTTTGGGGTTGTGCTGCCCTGGCCCTCCTGCCTGGAAGTGCAGGGATGCTGATGCTTTTGAGAAAACAACCGAGGGCCGATTGCTTTGCTATTTTGACTGTCGGCCTCATCTGCTGCACCCCAGCGATGGGATTCAGGAAGGCCTCCTGCTGAGGCCTCATCCAGAGGCCTGGGGACAAGGGCCAGTCTTCACAGGAAGGGCAAGATTCTGTCAGCCGGTGGGGGTCGGACAGGAGCTTAGCAAGGTGCCCCCATGTGGGCTTTGAAGCAGGAAGAGAGAAGGAGAGAGGTCCTGAGCACAGAAAGATGCACTTTGATGCAGACTCTCGGGAAAGCCTGGCCCTGGGCAGCACGCCCCCTGACTGCTGGGGTAGCTCATGCTGCCCGGGAACAACGGTACAGGGGACCGTTTATCTCATTCCTGGCCACACATTTGGGTTAACTGGGGAGTTTTTTTAAAAAGTCGGATGGTCCGGAAATTCTGATTTAACGGTTCTGGGTTGATGCCTGGGCAGAAAGATTCATGAATCGATCTTATCTGTAGGACACAAGGTACACGGTGACATTTCCAGTCTATTCCATTTCATTAACAAAGATTCTGGTCGGGCTCCAAAGACCCATTTCAAGGCCATGAATGGGGAGGGACCCACACTCTTGAAAATGCTAGGAAGCCCTCACCGGCACCTCCCAGACTCCCTTGCACCTCGGGTTCTGGGTGTGACTGAGGGTCTCCGTCAGGTCTGGGGGGTGCAAGTGACCTGCCTGACCTTTGGGGGACGGGTTTCTGAGCCAGGGGCCTGTGGGGGGAAGCAGCAGATCCATCTAGAGGGAGGGAGGCCCCCGTCAAGCAGCCATCTGCATGGGCCATGTTTTGCTGGAAAACATCATAAAGTAAACATTTTGGGAATATAGGAAAGGGAGAGTTACAGCTGAGGAACTTGAGAAGAAAAGGCAAGAAACACACTAGGAGGCTGGCTGCGCTGCCCCTGCCTGTGCCGACCGCCCCCAGCCCCGTGATGTTATCAATACTTTAGTCGCCCCCATTAGCCCCTCCATCGTGCGGCAAATGTCTGTTCAGCGCCTCGTGGAGCAGGGCTGGGTCAAGTGCTGAGGGTGCAGCAGGGAACTGGACAGAGACACCTGCCCTCATGGCCTTACGTCCTGACGGGGAGACAGACGGTAACAGACGAGTGAGTACGGTATGTGTCCAGTGGGTACCAGTGCTGGGGAGAAAAATAACATGGGAAAGAAGAGGGAGGGGGCGGGGGCTGCTGTTTTAAGTAGGATGATAGGATGGTCACTGAGAGGACATCTGGGCAGAAACCGAAGGGACTGGGGGAGTGGACCACACGGTATCTTAGGAGAGTGTCTGGCAGGGGGACGTGTAGGTGCAAAGGCCCTGTGGCCACAGTGGGCTGAGTGTGGAGGCCAGTGGGGCTGGTGTGTAGTGGGTGTGGGACATGGCTCAGAAAGCGTGGGTCATTTGGGTCCTCGAGGCTATGGTAAGGCTTTGACCTCCTCCTTGGAGTGGGTGGGAGGCCCTGGGAGGGTTTTAGTGAGGGCGAGGCTCGAGTGAACTTTAGGTTAGCAAACCCTCTGGATGATCCGTGGCTGCCCTCCCGAGAGCAGGTTGCAGGTGGCACGGGAGTCGGCTAAGGTGGCCCGCGAGCGGTGCCGTGGGCTGGGGTCCGGGTGGTGCAGTGGGAGGTTGCGTTCTGAGTGTGTTCAGGAGGTAGAGACCGCGGGGCCTGTGGATGGACTGGACGTGGGGGGAGAGAGCGTGAGTCAGGGTAGCTCCCACGACTGCCCCCTGGCTGATCTGTGGGGATGCTGAGGACGTTAACAGCCTCAGGACCAGCCAAGGGGACAGGTCACAGCAGGGTGGGGTTAGGGGGCCCAGTGCCTGTTGAGTAACTACGAGAGGATTCAAGAGGTTTGGGACTCGGCACGCGGCCCTCTGCGAAGATCCGTTATGCTCCAGCCTCGTCTCCAGATAGATGCTTCTTATAAGAAGCAACCGGCTTCCAAGTCAAATCAGGGTTGACCATTCTTGCCTCACATAAGGGATCCGTCAAGTTTCCGTGTGGCACTGGGCACAGATAGTTTCCAAGCTGGGAGGGAAGCGACTGGTAGGTTTCCCACGGGGCCAGTGTTTCCGTGTCAGTAGTACCAAAGTAGCAATTAAATTCCTCTCCCTTCCTCAGTTTCCTTAAAGTGTGAAGGCCCCCATTGTGGGGAGAAAAGGAAAACCCCACTCCAGGAAGGCTTCCTGAACAAACTCAGGCTGGCCACCAGCTGACCAAGTTAGCCTCCTAGCGGGGTGACCAGCTCACCGGGGATCACCCGCGATTTCCCTGTTTCAGCCTCGACAGTCCCAAGACCCAGCCACTTCCTCATCCCAGGCAAACTGGGACAGTGGGTCAGCCTCCCCACCTCCAGCCAACCCTCATGCCTTGGGCTTGGTGACCCCTAGACGGCCTCATGTTAGAGAGAGAGGTTTGAAAACCTCAACCACGTTTGGACAACAAATAGAATCCAAGCTAATTCTGTGGCCCTGGGTTACGGCTTGAAAGTATGGAAAATACGTTTCAAAGCAATTCTGCCAACAGCCGCATCAGGAAATCAGAGCAAGAATTTTATCATCAACTTGCTGTAATAACAGCACAGGAGTCTGAACCTGCAAATTGCCTGGTTTCAGTGTGAAAAGCCTAAAACTCAAATGTCATCCCCTTTTCATGAAAATGAGTCAGTCCGCATCCACTTTACCACGAATCGTGTTTGCTGTTGTTGCATCGTTTCCCAGATGTAAGTGGGGAAAAGAAAACAGAAAGCAATTCCAGCTGAAATCATGTTTGGTGCAAATCCCGGATGATATAAAAGCTTTCTGGATAAAGTTATTTGAATGCAGTGAAAGGTCATACGGTCACTACTGCTTTAGAGGAAATTGGTTTCTTAACCATATAAAACTCTTACAAATTCATTGTGGATGCCTCCCAATAAGTAATACATGGCATGACACTAAACTGGTCATCTGCTCTCCAGGAGAACCAGCTGTGCCCAGCAAGGGGACGGGCCTGTGTGTCTCCGCGGCCATGTTCCTTTCTCTGGCTTCTGTTAGAAATAACCAGATGACTGGTAAAAACCTTTTATAAATCAGGGAGTGTGTAACGGGCTGAAGAAAAAACAAGAGAAATTTAGCCTCTTCACTTCTCAGGAAAACACAGATGGAGATCACCGTGGAAGGCTCCCTTTTTTTTTTTTTTTTTTTTTTTGCGGTACGCGGGCCTCTCACTGCTGTGGCCTCTCCCATTGCGGAGCACAGGCTCCGGACGCGCAGGCTCAGCAGCCATGGCTCACGGCCCAGCCGCTCCGCAGCATGTGGGATCTTCCCAGACCGGGGCACGAACCCGTGTCTCCTGCATCGGCAGGCGGACTCTCAACCACTGCGCCACCAGGGAAGCCCGGAAGGCTCCCTTTTACCCTTCTTTGCTGGCAGAAACGAAGTCTGACGTTACCAAGTGTCGGGGAGAATGCTGGTCAGAAGGGTCTCTGATATATTGCTGGTGGGCGAGGGAAACAGTTTGGAATTGTAAAGTTGAAATCCGCACACCCTGTAACCAGGTGTCATTCCTGGGTGTGTCACAGAGAGACTTCTGGGCCGCTGGCGTTCACTCTAAGATTCTATTAGGAATGCCTTTAAATAACCCAAAAGCACATGGACAAGAGAAGAATGAATTCACTCTTGGTATAGTCCCATAACAGAATATTCTGTGGCCGTCTGAATGAGCTATGCTCTGAAGACAGCTACACTCTGTATTATCCATGACAATTTAAAAAATCTCAAAACATTAGATACAGTCAGATACTTTTTAAAAAATAAAATTAAAACAACAAAAACTAAACAATATGCTTTTGAGGAATACCTATATAATAAAATGATATTTCTTTTATGAGATTCAGGAGAATGGTTACTTCTCTCTCGTACAGACAGATGTCATCAGAGCCGGTAATTCAGATGTCGATTGGCTGATAGATTCCTGGTTGTCTATTATATCATTAAAACGAACCAACATACAGAAGAGGGCCATTCAGGGGTCAAGGATGGGAGCATGAGATGAACCAAGGGTTAAGATTAACCCAGTTCTCTATACCCAAATCACCAAAGCATGGAGAGGAACTTTGCTTCCTACTTGTTAAAAGATCAGCAGCTCCCAAAGCTGTAAGTTTTCATTGTTTATAAAATAGCTGTAAGGCAGTTAGATTGCCCTTTGTGCCCACAGAAGGGATCGTTTGCTAAGTGAGTGGACGTGTAGCAAGAAGAAGACGGTCAATCCAGGACTGAATGTCACATGGCATCTAAATAGAACATAAAGTCGTATTTTAAAATTTTAAATTCTTGTTTCTACTATTACCAATTATATTTAAGTTTTAACAGAGAAATGAAATGATTTGGAGAGTCCATTTCAAATAGTAGGTACTTTAAAGTATTAGGTCCTTAGAGGGAGGGACCCAAATTAGAGACAGGACAGTAAATGCGGTGGGTGGTCCTGCCCGGGGTGCTGAGCGTGATGGTGCCGATTGGCAGAATTCATTTGGAGCCTGTATCGTATTTGAGTTAATTTCCTGCTTTTGATGGTTGTCCTGTGGTTATGCGTGTAGGCGAGCATCTTTGCTTTTAGGTAAGTATTAAGGAGGAATGGGGCACATTTTATCCTTGTGGTTCCAAAAAAAATTATATGTATGAATATTTAATAATTAAAAATACTATGTGTGGTATTTTGTATATGTAAGATATGTATATATTTATTTAAATAGTGATAACACAGACTGATAAAGTAAATACGGCAACATGTTAACAACTGGTGAATCTGGGTGGAGGATACATGGAAGTTCTTTGTGCTACTTGAAATTCTTCTGTAAGTTTAAAATTATGTCAAAATGAGAAGATAAAACAGAGGTGAGAGATGTGTGGTCACCCCTCCAGCCTCATCGCCTTCCCCTGCCCCTGGTTCCTCTTGGCACTTCCCATCACTCTCCTTGGCTGTCTTCACCCCACTGTGTCTAAGGGTACAGACAAGGGCACTTTAAAAAAATTTTTAAAAATTTTTGGGGGGCTTCCCTGGTGGCGCAGGGGTTGAGGGTCCACCTGCCGATGAAGGGGACACAGGTTTGTGCCCCGGTCCGGGAAGATCCCACATGCCGCGGAGCGGCTGGGCCTGTGAGCCATGGCCGCTGGGCCTGCGCATCCGGAGCCTGTGCTCCGCAACGGGAGAGGCCACAACAGTGAGAGGCCCGCATACTGCCAAAAAAAAAAAAAAAAAAATTTTTTTGGCTGTGCCGCGCAGCCCCCCCCAGGGATTGAACCCGCGCCCCCGGCAGTGGATGCGTGGAGTCTTAACCACTGGACTGCCAGGAAAGTCCCAGCAAGGGCACTGCTTATACAAAGGATTCATCGACTGTATAACCCAGCAGTTCCACTCCTAGGAATATGCCCCAGAGAAATGAAAAACACATCTATGCAAAAAGATATGCGTGCATTTTCATAGCAGCATTACTCATAATCCCCCAAAAGGAGAAGCCACCCAATCTCAGTGGACTGATAAATATTTTAAAATGTGGTATATCCATACAATGAAATACTGTTCAGCAACAAAAAGGAATGAAATATGCCACAACCTAGACAACCTTGAAACACACTCTAAGTGAAAAAGCTATTTCCAAAAGATTGTATGATTTCATGGATACTTACTGTCCAGAAAAGGCAAATCTATAGAGACAGTAAGTAGATTTGAGGTTGCCTAGAAGTTAGAGGGGGAGGAAGATGGGGACTGAGACAGCTGAAGAGTTCTTCCAGGGTGGGGGGGCGGGTGGAAAGGTTCTAGATTTGTGATGTTTGCACAAGTCTGTGAATATACTAAGGAACGGTGAATTTGCATGGTTTTAAATGGGTGAATTAGATCTCAAGAAAGCTGTTCCAAGAAACAAACAAAAAGAATTCACTGTCTTCACAGCGGCTGGTTTCTCAGCCTTTGAGAAGCAAGGTTAGGCTCCACTTCCTGGATGAGCAGAAAGAGAAAGATTTCATAGACCTTGTCAAGGTGATGGGTGACCAGGAGGAATGGCTGAGGCTGCTCCTGGGTTCCAGGCTCCGTCTGGACTTCTGCCTGCGCATCACTTCCTTGTCCTTCTTCCGTGAGGGCCGGCTTTGGGGCAGGGGGGCTTCAGGGCAGGGGTGACATGGACCTTGACCTGGGAGCTGCCTCAGGAGACCTCCGGGAGTATGGGAGTGTGCTGGGCAGGCGGGAGGGACCTGGGTTCCAGTCCTGTGATGTCTCTACCTGTCGAGGGACCTCTGATGGTCGCTTCATCTCTCCGGACCTTCATTCTCTCCTCTATAAAATGGAGGAGTTAACTAGGTCATCTCTTCCAGCAAGTTCCTTCTGCAGTTCTAGTGGTCTTCTTTCATCTCTCATGCTGTTAGGATTAACAGCATTAAACATGCATTTGATTTTTAGCCCCCAAAGGGCTATAGTAATGATTCTTTTTTTTTTTTTGCGGCACGTGGGCCTCTCACTGTTGTGGCCTCTCCCGTTGCGGAGCACAGGCTCCGGACGCGCAGGCTCAGCGGCCATGGCTCACGGGCCCAGCTGCTCCGTAGCATGTGGGATCTTCCTGGACCGGGGCACGAACCCGTGTCCCCTGCATCGGCAGGCGGACTCTCAACCACTGCGCCACCAGGGAAGCCCCTGTAGGTTTGTGTCTCTCAAACCCCTACCCCTATATCTTGCTCCTCCCCCTTCCGCCTCCCCACGGGAACCACTAGTTTGCTCTCTATATCTGTGAGTTTGTTTCTGTTCTGTTATATTCACTAATTTTATTTATTTATTTAATTTATTTTTGGCTACGTTGGGTCTTTGTTGCTGCGCTCGGGCTTTCTCTAGTTGCGGCGAGCGGGGGCCACCCCTCATGTCGGTGCACGGGCTTCTCATTGCGGTGGCCTCTCCCGTTGCGGAGCACAGGCTCCAGGCGCGCCGGCTCTAGAGCGCAGGCTCAGCAGTTGTGGCGCACGGGCTTAGCCGCTCCACGGCATGTGGGATCCTCCCGGACCAGGGCTCGAACCCATGTCCCCTGCATTGGCAGGCGGATTCTTAACCACTGCACCACCAGGGAAGCCCGCTAGTTTATTGTTTAGATGCCACATATAAGTGATATCATACAGTATTTGTCTTTCTCCATCTTATTTATTTCACTGGGCATAATGCCCTCCAAGTCCATCCATGTTGCTGCAAATGGCAAAATTTCATTCTTTTTTTTAACATTACGTATCTTTTGAAGGTGGCTTCTTTCCATCAACATTCTGACCATGAGATTTTCTCATGTGGTTGTTTGTAGAAGGCTTAGTTCATCCTTGTTGCTGTGGAGTGTTTCGTTGTGTCCTTTCTGTTGTTCGTGGACCTTTGGGTTGTTTTGGGTTTGGGGTTATTACACCCTGAGCTCCGATGAACATTTTATTTGTACCTGCCTTTTGGTGGTGAAAACACTCATTTCTGTGGACTTGCCTGCTGATGGTGGAGGTGGAGGTTTAGTTCCTCTAGCACCTGGCTGTAGATGAAGTTCTCTCTCCTTTGTGGATTGGAGATTGTGTTTTCTACTTGATGTTGGGGAAGGATGCTGTCTTCCTTGGGAAAAGTTTACCTTCCGGAGATTTTTTCCCCTCATATCTTCCTTACTCTGCCTTCGCTCTCGGAAACACAAAGTTTTGCAATTCTTTACATTTTTTGCAGTTTCATTGCATGCTTTTCCTTATGCACACCCCTCACTTTCCCAGCTCTGCTTTTTCTCATCAGCTCCCTCCTTGGATGCATCTGTACCCTACCCTTCAAGGCCCAACTCAAAACACAGGCTGCCTTAAAGTCTTTTTAAAATTTGTCTAGTGTTTTATTTTATTTTACTTTTTTGCAGTACATGGGCCTCTCACTGTTGTGGCCTCTCCCGTTGCGGAGCACAGCTCCGGATGCGCAGGCTCAGCGGCCATGGCTCACGGGCCCAGCCACTCTGCGGCTTGTGGGATCTTCCCAGACCAGGGCACGAACCTGCATCCCCTGCATCGGCAGGCAGACTCTCAACCACTGCGCCATCAGGGAAGCCCTAGTGTTTTATTTTTAAAATGTTTATAGGTGTTGAATTCGCTATTACAGTAGGAGCAATTCTTTGCAAAAAAGATCCAGCATTTTCTTCTTTTATTTTTAAATTTAATTAATTTTTTAAAAATTTAGCCTTACAGTCTTCAAGCTGGAGGTAGTCGTGGTTCCTGTGCTGTAATGTGTGTTCATTCCATTTCCCCAGCCAGACTGTAAGCTCCCAGGTAGTGTCCTGTTGTCCAGCCTCGAGCCTGGTAGATGACTGATAACCATATATTGAATTAACTAATCAATTAATAGGAACATTAATACTTCAGTGCACAGAAGAGGCCTCAAAGAATGTCATCTCTGACTTGAGGGTCTTTCTTGCTTCTCGATTAAATCAGAATCTTATCCCAGTCCTTGACAACGATCACACAGAAGGTGCGCTTCCTGCGAAGGAACAGAAGCCCGAAAACGGACACCTTTTCCAGAGTCTCTGGGGTTTGCAGCTGCCTGTCTTGGGAGCACCCAGCCACTAGGCCTTCATGTGTTGTTGACCCTGCAGAATAGCTCCGATGACTTCTTCTGGGGCATTTCCTCGAGTTTTATTCTGCATTGCACCTCTCCTTCATTGCTCCCCCTTCTAACCAAACACCTCTTTTGCAGAGAGAGACGAGTTAGACGCTGTTCTCTCCAAGATGCTTAGGTAGGATCCTGAGTTATTCCAGCCGGGATACCCGCCATCACAACCGTGCAGGGTGTCTGGGGGGACGTTAAGAACGAATCAGAACCACTGAGAGGACCCCCCTGGAACACGAGGTAATAGAGTTCAGGTGGTCCTGGGTCTTCTCCTGAAGGTTTGAGAACCACTGCAGTGTGTGTGAGATGAATGGACGGGACAGGCCTGGCTGGCCTCCCGTAACAAAGGAGACACAAAATGCTTAAGTGACAGCAGAAATGTGTCCCAGCACAAGTGGCCAAAGGGAGGCCCAGGTTTCAAGAGACCTTTTCTGTGACCCCCTGTGCCTCCTAATTACCAATGTCCACGTTGTTCTTTGATCTGCAGCAGAAATGGCAGCATCTGCCCTCCTCAAAGTCTGTTATAAAGTGGCCGCCCACTGAGCGTGTGAGCCTCCCTAAAGGGGACAACTGCCCTGCTCGGGAGGCGGGGGGCCTGGGAGCAGATGGGAAATCTTTTCCTGCACTGAATGTTGGATAAAACACTTGGGACTCATTTGCCCCAGACGTGTTGCTTTAATTGCATATGTATTTTATCTGTGTGTCTACACAAACGTAACACTTTTAACTTACACTTGATGACTCAGGAATAGTTTTCGGCTGCATGAGCATTAATTGCATGTGTCAGGAAAGTAATAAAAGTGTGTGACGGCAACGAGGGACACTCCTTGCCTGGAGGGTTTTCCATTTCTGTCTCTCTTTTTACTTTAAAAAATGTTAAGCATTTAGCAAAGTTGCACGCATGGCACAGGGCACAACCTGTGCCACCTGGATTCCCCGGCTGTTGCATTTTTCTGTGTTATTGTCTCAACCTGTTTTGCTATTGTTGAACCATCTGAGACTTTGTTGCAGACATAATGACACATCATCCCTAAATAATTCAGCGTGTTCCTCCCCAGATCAAGAATGTTCTCTCTCCCTTTTTTTTTTTTCTATAAATTTCTTTTTCTTTCTTTATTTTTGGCTGCGTTGGGTCTTAGTTGCGACGCTCGGGCTTCTCACTGCGGTGGCTTCTCTTGTTGCGGAGCTCGGTCTCTAGGCGCGCGGGCTTCAGTAGTTGTGGCTCGCGGGCTCTAGAGCACAGTCTCAGTAGTTGTGGTGCACGGGCTTAGTTGCTCCGCGGCACGTGGGATCTTCCCGGGCCAGAGATCAAACCTGTGTCCCCTGCATTGGCAGGTGGATCCTGTTTTTTTCTTTTTAACATCTTTATTGGAGTATAATTGCTTTACAGGGGTGTGTTAGTTTCTGCTGTATAACAGAGTGAATCAGCTATATGCACACACATATCCCCATATCCCCTCCCTCTTGCGTCTCCCTCCCACCCTCCCTATCCCACCCCTCTAGGTGGTCACAAAGCACTGAGCTGATCTCCCTGTGCTATGCAGCTGCTTCCCACTAGCTATCTATTTTACATTTGGTAGTAAATATATGTCAATGCTACTCTCTCACTTCATCCCAGTTTACCCTTCCCCCTCCCGGTGTCCTCAAGTCCATTTTATATGTCTGCATCTTTATTCCTGTCCTGCCCCTACGTTCATTAGAACCTTTTTTTTTTTTTTTAGATTCCATATATATGTGTTAGCATACGGTATTTGTTTTTCTCTTTCTGACTTACTTCACTCTGTATGACAGACTCTGGGTCCATCCACCTCACCACAAATAAGTCAATTTCATTTCCTTTTTATGGCTGAGTAATATTCCATTGTATATATGTGCCACATCTTTATCCATTCATCTGTCGATGGACACTTAGGTTGCTTCCATGTTCTGGCTATGGCAGGTGGATTCTTAACCACTGCACCACCAGGGAAGTGCAAGAATGTTCTCTTAATTTGTCCATATGGATTCGGGGATTTTTAAAATTATGATCGCATGTGTTAGAATCCATTCCCGAGGTGATGCATTTTGATGCTCAAATCGTCCCAGATTTGGCTGAGACCCTTTCAACATGGCTGCCATGTCTCTTTGACACATTCCCTTTGCTTTCTGAGCTCTTCCTTACTTTCTGGCACAATCAGGTGCTGCAGGCTCGCCTCAGCCTTGGGATCAGCCTGTCTCAGCCTTGGGATCAGCCATTTCTCCAAGGAGCCCTGGTTACTTTCACAGGAGGGTGGGAGTTAGAAGCCAGATCTGGGCTCTGGTTTGCTTCCTGCACCTGGGCTACCACTGTTCCTAGGGCCTTTTCAGTGGGCAGAGCTAGGAAACAGATGCTTTCAAATATCATAAATTCATACTGCTCTCTCACATTCCGGTCGAATACCAGACAGTTCTTCCTCTCCTTCCCCTCCAATTCCATATTTACTTTTTATATTTTCCCCAGGAATATTTTTTGTTTTTTTTTTAAATCTTGAATCTCCTTTACTCCGGGTGTTATTAATTTGGTAAACAAAATTCCTCATGATGAATGCCTGATTCCCCACGAGCAATGGCAGTGAATGGATCATAAATTCAGTGCACAGGTGGGGGCTGACACCGAGTCTTCTGGGGCCTTAAAAAATATCTGCACAGGCAGGGGCTTCTGGAGGAAACACAACCAGGAATTCTTCATGTTATTTCTGTACCTGCCAGTCATTTCACAATGCATGTATGTTACTTTAAAAATAAGACACAGGAATTTCTAAGGGAAAAGTTCGGGGGATGGGGTGTAGAACCCCCTCGCCTGCTATCCGCCCACCACCCCCCCCCCCCCCCCCCCCGGCCTCCTGGGCAGCAGGGCTGCTCCTCACCCACACTGATGGGAGCAGATAAGCAACAGGCAGCTCAGACCATCAGGCATTTAAAAAGGAGAAAGGAAAAGAAAAATACTGAGGAAAACCAACGCTAGAAGAGAGAAGCCACAAGCTTAACAGATACAAATATTAACAGACAAGATACAGAGTTCTTAGAGAACACAGAGGCAGACTGTGGGATTGATGATTAACATCTTCAGAATGATTAAAGCGGAGTCACATTGTGAAGAGGCAGCAGCTAGAGCCTTGCTTCTCGAGATGTGGTCCCCCTCGCTGTGACCTGGGAGCTTGTTAGAAATCCAGAATCTCAGGCCTCACCCCAGAATGACAACAGGACCTGTAGTTTCCCAAGACCCACAGGTGATCTATATGCCTATTGATGTCTGCAGCGCTGAGCTGGAGGGCCTGGCATTTGAGATTTTGATGATTGGATGGAAAAAATGATTGGTGGACTGGAAAGCAGAAGTAGATTCAGCTGAACTGAAAATTAGTGCGTCAGAAGCCCCAGGTGAGGTGGTCTCTTTTAGTACTGCATCTGAGCTTTCACTGGCAAAACCAGACATTAGGGGAAAACAAGGAAAAATATTTTTTCTTGGCATCCTATATTTAGTATATAATGTACCAGTGAAATGAGAGCAAAATAAAGACGCGTTTAGGATGGAAAAGATTCAGACAAGTTACTAGGCTCACGCCCTCTGGCAGAGGGTCTGGGGAGTGAGGGGGACTGAAGGATGAGGAAGGTAGCTGAAAGAATTTAATGTTATCAGATACAAGAAACAGTGGTGAGTAACGAAATAGAAAACCTAGGTTTCAGTAACTCTCGATGAGTAATTTTAAAATATGTATAACTAAAATCCTAGATAATCTCAAGATGGAAGGTTGTCAAGATGGAAGGTTGCAGAGGGAAGAGAGAGGAGGGCAAAAAAAAAGCCCTATATGGATCGGATGCCAACATTCCATCCTACATATTGCAGGGGAGGAAAGAAATTTTCCCTCCACCCTTCTGGGTCGTTGGCTGAGGACTCCCCCTCCAACAAAAAAAAGATTAATAGGAAAAAAAATTTTAAATGATGGACGTACGTGTACCCACAAAGATATGAGATTCAAACGGCTGCCAGGCAGTTGAGGCTTATATACCCTCCTGAGCTAAGGCCAGGGATGGGGGTCTGGGGACTTCTCAGGGGAGGAAGGCAGTTCGCTGGAAGGCGGGGGGGGGGGGGGGGGGGGCGGGGGGGTGGAAAGGTGTGGTCCACAGTCCCCCGCCCTGCAGACAGGTGTCTCAGGTGAAGAAGTGCTGCTTCCCAGAAACAGTCCCCCCCCTTCTAATGTAAATTCCCCTTGTAAAAGGGTAACTTCTCCTGTGTCTGCGGTTTCTCAAAAATAACCAGCTCAAAATAACCCTTAAGCCAAGAGGCATATTTTGGTGTGGCAGATTCTGCCGCCCTTGATACAACTCCTGGAGCCAGGCTGTGGGGACGGAGATGGGCAGGTACCGTGGGATAAGGCGGGGCAGGCGGGCAGGGCTCTGCGGCGTCTCCCGGGCGGGAGGCCAGGCAGCAGCCTGCAGGTGGAGCCCTGCTCTAGCTGCCGCCTCGCCCTCCTGGGGCTGATGGCCTGCGCGCAGGTCAGCTGAGCCGGGCCGCCCCTGGAGAGGTCACTCCCGGACACGAGGCAGCGGCGGGGCGGGGCCTGGCGGGCGGGGCAGGACCGGGTGTGCGGTCGGGCGCGCGGATTGGCTGTCAACGCGGCGCACGGGCCGGTCAGCGCGCGCCCCGGCCCGCCCCACGCAGCGTTCACGTGGCGCCACCCCAGCCTGCCCCGCGGCGCGGGTCCTGCACGTGGGCGCGGCGTGTACCGCGCGCTGCCGCGCACCCCGCGCTGCTTCCCCTCCCCGCGGCTTGGTTTTATTTTCCGGCCAAGGGTTTCTTCCGAGAAGGCCTGAGAGTGGCTGAGCTTTGTTAAAGCGCCAGAGGAACTATGTCGGCAGGTGGCTTGCCGAACCCGGGCGGTGCCAGGCGGGGGCGGGGTGCGCGCCGCAGAAGAGGAAGGGGATCCGGGGAGGCATTAAAAAGAGCCCTGGACGCGGGAGATTGCGTAAGCGCGTGCAGTGTTTTTATTTTCGGGAAGTAAACAGTGCAAGTGCCACGCGCTGCGTTTTCCTGCCCGGCAGAAAGACATACCAAACCCGCTGATTGTGCACGCGATGTTCCGTGTGACATCGTGTAAACAGCCCGCACAGCCACCCTGAGAGGACGCCTCCCGAGGGTCGGGGGCCTCAGTGAACCCCAGAAACCGCAGCCACCCCTGCATGCAAGCTCTCTCAGCCCTCTCCCCTACCCCCGGGTTGAGGCCCGGGCCTGACCCCGAGCTGAGCAATTCCCCTCAGCCCGCATCCCAGCCCTCCCCTTCCCCCAGAGCCTAGAATGAGTTGGGACCGTGGCTACATACGACTCTTCTCTCTGAAGTTAACTTTCGCAGAGTGACTCAGCTAGTGGAGGGTCAGGAAACCAAGTCATATGAGGAGTGGCTGAAGAACTGTGGTGTTTAGCCCAGACAGGCCTCGGGGGCACACGAGCCCAGCTGCAAATATGTGAAGGACTCTCAGATTGCTCTGGTTCCCCGTGCTGCCTGAGCGGACAGAACAGAGATGTTTACAGGAGGTGAATTTCAGGTCAATTACAGAGACGGGGCAGGGAAGAAAGTTGATGGCATTTTCTCCAGGAACCTGGTACAGCTAGGTGTTTACATGTATCAGTAGGAAAATGGTGGCGCTTAGATTCAAACTCTGATCTGCCAGATTCCAGAGCCCTTGCCTTTTCAGTTTTCACGATGTATCTGCTTTTAATGGGATGGGTTACTTTGGGGGTAATGACAGTGCCAAAGGGTTTCTGCAGTGATGGAGTGCGTTGGACTGGAGGATAGTGGTGTCACTGATTCTCTAGCTCCGATGAAGAGGGAGGTTGTCCTGGGCCAGACAGGATGCCACGGCTACCTGAGAAGGAGGAGGCCCCCTATCTCACCAGCAAGTCAGATTTTCCAGCCACGCACATCTCTGATCCATTGTCCCTGCAAGTGCTCTCACACTTGTTACAGCAATCTTTTTTTTTTGTTTTGTTTTGTTTGCCGTACGCGGGCCTCTCACTGTTGTGGCCTCTCCCGTTGCGGAGCACAGGCTCCGGACGCGCAGGCTCAGCGGCCATGGCTCACGGGCCCAGCCGTTCCACGGCATGTGGGATCTTCCCGGACCGGGGCACGAACCCGTGTCCCCTGCATCAGCAGGCGGACTCTCAACCACTGTGCCACCAGGGAAGCCCTGTTACAGCAATCTTGACTTTGAGTTTAACAGATGGGATCACAGTATCCAACGGTCGTCACTCTTTGTCATGGCCTCCCAGTCCTCTTTTTGCATCTGCCCCTCTGCCCCTTGCCCACTCTGTCTGCCTAGACCTGGCTAAAAGTGGGACCAACGCAGTAAGAGCTGAGGACTGGGGGAACAAATAACTCTGACCTGAGTACATGTCAGCCCTCCAGGCAGCATGAGACACAGCGCCCTGACAAGTCAGGAGGGGAGCGCCCGGGCTGGTTGGAGTCTCTCTGTGGCCCTCAGTGCCTCATAGTTCAGACTTTAAGCCTCTAGGGAAGATGCATAGAGGAGGTGGCCCTCCCTGAGGTCTTGGGCTCATTTTATGAATTAATAGCTTCATGCTTTCTGAAAAGACAAGAGTACTTTACGAGTCAGTTTTTGTCTCCACTGCATGTATTAAATTGTTCAGTGTATCCCATTTTAGCATCCCTGGGAGGAAGGTAGGGGTATGAAATGCCTGTAAAGAATCTGGGTTTTCTTGGATCTCTAGCGGACCTGGTTACAATTTCTTTCTTTTTTTTTTTAAACATCTTTATTGGAGTATAATTGCTTTACAATGGTGTGTTAGTTTCTGCTTTATAACAAAGTAAATCAGTTATACATATGTTCCCATATCTCTTCCCTCTTGCATCTCTGTCCCTCCCACCCTCCCTATCCCACCCCTCTAGGTGGTCACAAAGCACTGAGCTGATCTCCCTGTGCTATGCGGCTGCTTCCCAGTAGCTATTTTATGTTTGGTAGTGTATATATGTCCATGCCACTCTCTCACTTCCTGGTTACAATTTCTTATTTAAAAAACCCAGTGAGAAAATACCAAGCTGAGCCCTCTTCCCCCAGAGGAACTTGTCTGAGGCTTCTTCTGCCCTGGACACAGTTTTTAGAGCTCTGGAGGCTATTTCTGAAGGTCCACTCTCCTTCCTTTTAGTAAATCTCCTGATTTTTCATCCTTAACCTCCTGGGTCCTCCTCTCTCCTCTGCCTCCAGGGTATCAAGGCGTTGGTCGTCTCCCAGGCAGCCCAGCCCAGCCCTAATCAACAGGGTAGAGAGGGGGAAATGTTTCTGTCTGCTTGCCTCCTGGTCCGTTTCTCCCACAGCTTGCATTTTAACTGATAAACACCCTAGGGTTAGGGTAGGGGCCAAGGTTAAGTCACAGCGCTCTTCTTTCCCTAGCTTCCCCCCCCCACCCCCGCAACGTTCACATCCTAAAGGGCAGCTGGGGGGGGTAGCTGTGGAGGTGGAGGTGATGAGTGCTTTGGAAGCTAGCCGTGAGACACCTCACTTCTGTTCGTGCTTACTGAGCCAGAGTCCTGCTCCCTGCCCGATGGTCTTTGTATTCACTTATAATTCATTCAGTAAGGGATTCGGTCAATAAGATCAAACCCCACAGGCTTTGTGCTGGAGGCTGGGATTGCAAGCAAGAGAGGTGGGATATTGCTTCGAGTTCTGGAGTCACGCTTCCTGGGCTCACACGCCAGCCGCGTGACCTTGGGGAAGTTCCTTCATGTCTCTGTGCCTCAGTTTCCTCCCCCGTCAGCCGAGTGGGGTGGTCCTGAGGATGAAGCAGGAAGCACTCCAGTCTGGGCCTGGCACGTGCTCGGTGCTCCACAGCCGGTGCCCTCAGTCCAGCGATGACAGCTCTGCGGTTGCTGCTGCCACCCGCTTCTGAGTGAGCTTCAGTGGGTTGGACGACGGGGGGCGGGGGGGAGCGGTCAGCACTGCAGCTGCTGCCGCCTGGAGGTCTCACTGCCCTTCCAGGCCCGATTGATCCTGACACCCAGGACTGCCCTGTGGGAAGGCAGGTGGTCCGCGGTGCCGATTGTCTAGGAAACTTACTAGTGATCCATTTGCCTGGGACCGCACCTCCCAAAGTGGTCATCGGCGGAACGCCCCCCTGCCCGCCTCCCCAGATTCTCCAGCAGGGACCCCCTCGTGCTTTCCCGGGTGCAGCTGATGGGGTGGTCCCTCTGCCTGGGGGCGAAAAGTTTCTCCAGTTTTCTTCACTCGCACACCTGTGGGGTTGTAATGGGGTCTCTGGTGGCTACAAGCAGAGCTGGATCTTAACTTCAGTGGAAATAGGAGTGAAAGGGGCTCAAAACCGGGCCACAATCATTGCAGTTGCTGGGAGCCGGGAGGAGACGTCCATCCTCAGTAGATACAGAGCAGACCTGTGTTCCCGCTGGATTTTTGATTTTGATCTTGGGCCTTTGTTCCTTAGGCCTCCAGCGGGCAGGGTGTGTGTGTGTGTGTGTGTGTGTGTGTGTGTGTGTGTGTGTGTGTGTGTGTACTTGCCCTGCTGACTGGTGGGTGTGGGCGAGGAACTGGGAGAAAGGGGTAGTTTTCTGAGGTCCAGGGAGAGGCTCACAAGTGTGAAGAATCTTTAAAAATCCTTCTAAAAAATGCAGCATCCTTAAATGCGGATGTAATGGGGCAAAATCCCCGCCTTTGGGCTTGCTACAAAATTTGCAACAAGGGTCAGAGACCCTAGGGAGGACTGGCCCTGGCCTGACTCCCAACTTTATGTTTTTATGAAGTTTTAGTTTTGTAGATGTGCATTTCCTTAAACCTTCACCAGCCTGTTTGAGGTTCTGGGTCTGTACACTAGAAGACTGACGTTCTTACTGGTAGTATGTATGGCTTGCTCTCTGGAAAGACTTGACTTTTCCTATTCCCTGTTTGTACGAACCTTAAATTAGTAACACTTTGGGAATCTTTTTTTGCAGCGAATTTCCTGGATGTCTGTTTGTGGTTATTTTGAAGTGGCAGGGCTGGGGGGATGTGCCTTGGGGGCCTGCCCGCCGGTTCTCTGAGGAGGTGGTTTTGCTTTCAAGCAGAACCAGGTTTACCATCTCCTGGAGCTCCAGAAATAGATCCTTATTCCAAGATAGTAGGCAGCGTGCTAGAAGCAATTAAAAAACCTCTGTCGTTTGATCCTCATCTTATCTTGAGAAACCGCTTGGAGTGTCTGGTGATCCAGAAATCAGAAAGAGTGTGGATTGCTTTCACATCAAAAGAGATACCTATCTTCCAAGCTCACTCCCACTCTCTTCCACTCGTCATGTATGCTTTCTTTCGTGCCCCTGTAACAAATGAAATACAGAAAGATGAACGTTTAAACGGGAGTGGAAACTTTCAGCCACACATATTCCTGAGGCCATCGGTGGTGCAAATGGGACGGTTAAGAACAAGAGTGGTGGGGGTGATACCGGGGCGTGAGCGCTTGCTGAGAAGCCAGAGGAGAGGACTGCTGCCAGGACCCCAACTGAACCTCCGTGCTGAGTATTCCTCCTTAATCCTGCAGCCGGGAAAGGCAGGGTGTATGCCTGTGTCCTTCCTCAGCCCCCAAAGGATGACTTCAAGTGCAGGAAGAAAATACTGCAACTTCTCTTTCTACTTATTATTAACTCATCCTTTTTAATTTCTAATTTTCAAGCAAGTTTTATAACGTACATAATATATCAGCGCAGTAGCACCTGTATATAATTTACAACTAAAGACGTATCTTATTGGGGGGTAGTGATTTGTGATCAGAGAAGTTGGGAGGCCACTGCTCAGAGAAATGATGACACAGCAGGGAGAGAACAGTGCTTTGCAAACTTGAATGCACGTGACTCATTGGAGATGTAGTTGAAATGCAAATTTGTGTTCAATAGGTCTGGGCTGGAGTTCCCCCTTCTGCAGTTGGAGGGTTGACTCAGAAGGAGGGAAATGGTGTTTCTCCCCTCCCCCCCCATTTTTTTTTGCCACAGTATCCATTCATCCGGTGTCTTAGTCATAGAGTGTAACCTGGAAGCCAGCAGGGGGTCAGGAACAGATATTCTGGAACCTCCTCCCCAGAATGTCCCAGCCTTTCCCCTGGCGCTGCATGGAAGTCCCTGTGTGGTAAATATCAAAGAGGTCCTGGCATCTGTTCCCATCAGGGATGTATCATTGCCCTGGGTCATATGACGTTGCTTTGCTTGGTCCAGATGGCCCTAACCCTCTGCAGTGCAGAGGGAGAGGAGGGGGAGGGGGAGGGGAGGGGAGGGAGGAGGTGAGCGAACAGGTACGCCCCGTTAAAGCCGGCCCCCGCCCCTCTTGCCTTCTGTGCATTCCCCGCACTTCCCTTCCCTTGCCGGCCTTGTCTGGGCACTCTGAGACACAGGTGACACGGTTGGTACCTACCGCTTCTAACGTTAACTAACATTGGCAAAGCACATTTCGACACTGCTGCCTAAAAACCACAGGTCCCCGGGCCTAGAATTCCTTTTACCACTTTGTAAATGAGGAAGCTGAGGCCCTGAGTGGTCAGCCGACTCATCTAAGATTGCAGGGCTGGGCAGCAGCGGAGCAGGGCAGGCTCTTCCCGCTGCGTGCTCGCTTGTTCTTTATGTTGGAATAAAAACTTGCTTCTATTCTAGGAGCCAGTGAGAGCTAAGAGGATTGAGTTTTTGAGGACTTCAATCCTCCATTCATTCATCAGATAAGTATCTAGGATGTGTCCAGTCTTAAGTGTTCAGAATTCAGGGATGAACAAGGCAGTCCTTGGCCTTAAGGAGGGAAACAGAGGAGCAAAGATGCATCTACCAGCCTGTTGGGTGCCGTGATGGGGTCAGGTTTCTGTGCTGCTGCGGGTTCCCGTTGCCATGGAAGGAGCAGCAGAGAAGGTGAACTGGCGGAGCGTTTAGGCTGAGACCTCAGGGTCTCAGCAAGATAAGGGGGGGTGGGGGGAGGGGGATGGCAGCAGGGGACTCAGTGTGCAGACACTGGAATTTCTCCTCAATTCGACTGAAACAGAAACGATGGTGATTAATACATTTGAAACTTCATAACGATACTCCTAATGATTTATGCTGGTTGTTATGTCTTTTGGCTAAATCAGCCTATTTACCCACTAAGGAAGGTCCCTCTTGAACGCTGCTAATATTGTTTGTTCTGAAATTTACTTTGCTGTTAATACAGTGGCTCCCTTTTCTGTTGACTCGTGTTTGCATGCTGTAGTTCCCCCATCCTTTTACTTTTTTTTTTTTTTTTTTTTTGCGTTATGCGGGCCTCTCACTGTAGTGGCCTCTCCCGTTGTGGAGCACAAGCTCCGGACGCGCAGGCTCAGAGGCCATGGCTCACGGGCCCAGCCGCTCCGCGGCACGTGGGATCTTCCCGGACCGGGGCACGAACCCGTGTCCCCTGCATCGGCAGACAGACTCTCAACCACTGCGCCACCAGGGAAGCCCCATCCTTTTACTTTTAATGATGCATGTCTTCATACTTAAGCCGCATTTCTTTTCGTGGGGCTTGCTCTTTCTTTTTATCCAGTGTGACGTGTCTCTTAAGTAGTGTTTGACCATTTGCACGTAACGTAGCTGTGAATTGTCCTCAAGCACAAGAACAGAAATGTCCCCTCCGGGAACCGAGGTGGGAGGATTTTCTTCCAGTCTGTTCTGGGCCAGAGTCTGGATTGGGTTCGACCTGCTGGCTCTAAAGAATATTTCCTCAGCATTGGGCCCCAGAGTCTGTGACCTCGGGTCTGGAGCCCATGGAGCTCGGTCTTCAGGTTTGGGAAAGGAGTTGACTGTGAACAGACAGCACAGGCCCCACCGTCCCCATCCTCACACCCATGTCTCGCCATTTAGAAGCCCCACCTTCCCCCTTCAAACCCCTCTGGCTAGAAAAAGCCCACTCAGGAGGCTCGTAAGCCCACTTCCTCCATGAAGCCTTCCTGGGCTGCTGACTGATGTACAAAGGGGTTTGGCTGTGGAAGGCACGTGCATTCAACACCAGCCTTGTGGTGGCCCAGAGTGTGGTAAGCTTCCCCAACACAGCATGAGAAGAGTCTCTTTGAAAAGAGAATTTCTAACGCTTTCCCTGAAGCCTCAAATGTAACAGCCAGGCCTGGTTTGGCACGTCCTGAAGCACAAGGGGTGGCCCTGGGCGTGGGAAAGGTGGACATCCCCCCCCTGTGTCTGCAGCATCCGAATGGAAGGTTGCTCTCCAGGTAAACATCTGAATGCCCTGTTGATGCATCCGGTCACCACTCAGCGTCCTTGTGGTTCAAACACTAAATTCTCAGACCCCTAACGAGACCCAGCAGTCAGTGGGTTGGGAGACATAAGAGGCTTGGTTTCTGACAAGGACCAGGAACACATGGCAGGTGATAGGTCACCAGGACCTGGGCACTGAGGACCAGAGTGATTTACCAGCCCCCCAAGGCCAAACAGCACCTGGGAAACAGCAGCAGGACAAGATCCTCCACCTCCAGGAGTGCTGGAGCACGTCTGCCCTGTCGCTCCCCAGGAAAGGCCCCTCCGTGATGAGCCTGTCTTCACGACCTGCTCAGTCACCAAGGCCCGTTATTCAGGCCTCCCAGGACCCCCTCACACATTCTTCCATCTGGGGACGTCCTCCTCTCTCACCCCTGTGCTCCCCCTTCCCGCACTTGACACTTCAGATTTCCCCTCACAACACTTCCTCCACGAAGCCTTCCCAGACTGCTCGTGGAAGAATTGAGCGTTCTCCTCGCTCCTTCCACCAGGCCCTCACGCACTTCTATAACAGTCACTGCTTGTGTTCGTGTCTGTGTCCGCAGCGGCCCATGGAAGGTGGATGTGAGATTCCGTAGCCTCTGTGTTCCCAGGGCCGAGTGCATCTAAACTGGAGGGAGAGCTTGTCAAGAAGGCTGTGCGTGCTGTCGGCGTCTTGTGTGTGTCTAGCCCGTCAGCGTATACTTTCAGCACCCACGTTCTGCGGGGCTATGCTGCCCGCTGTGTTGGATGCAGAGAGAACATTCAGGCTCTGAACACACACGCACAACACAGATCCACGCATGTGAAAAGGTGCAGACAGGATGCCAGTGTTTGATGTTGTACAGGAAATAAAAGCTCACGGGAACAACAAGGGAGAGATGCTAAGAGACACGGAGGACATGTAGGGATTGGACAGAAAGGAGGAAAGGGATTTCCGGAGGGTTGCTCTGTAGAAAAGCAGAGACAGGCGGGGGGGGGGGGGGGGGGGGGTGGAGGGTGAAGGGGGTGGGGGAGGGCATGTCTGGGGGAAGAAGCAGATCTCTGGCCAAAGTGGAGGAGGCGCAGGGGAGAGAGGCCCCTGCAGAGGACCTGCAGTGAAGACTGAGGAGGTTGGAAGTGGTCTAAGGGGAAGTAGGGAGCCAGTGATAGTTCCTGAGCAGGGGGAAGGACAGAGCTGAAGTACCGTTTTAGGAGATGAGTGTGTGAGCGGTGTGTACGTTGGACTGGAATAGGGAGGCTGGGGGAGGAGATGGGAAGTGACGACCTGTGGTTTCAGGAGCTTCGAGGGCTTATATCTGACAGGAGACAGTAGGAAAGGAGAACACAGATCACTTGTATGAGTGACCTTACGTAAAATAGGGTCTGGTGACTAATTAGCCGTGGGGATTGGAGGGGCCTGGAGGAACAGGTTATGGTCAGAGGAGGGACCAGGGATCACCAGTTGGGCTTCTAACCTCCCTGAGCCTCAGTTTCCTTGTCTGCACACTCAGGGAGCTGGGGCCTGGTGACTCATCCTGGTCTCCTGGCACACGCCTGCTGTTTACATCGTTTCACTGACCAGGCCTGTTTACCGGAAGCCCAGCCCTCCCTGATCTCTTCCCGTCTGGCCGCATCACCTACTTTTCCCATTCATCCAGCATGGGGCTTCTTAGAAGAGTCCCAGCACCCCCAGCACCTGGCCTGGTCTTGGCCCGGCTGTCCAGGCAGCGTGTCCCCAGGTGCAGCTCAGGTTCCGTCGAGTGAGGGTGGCCACAGCCCCGGCTGACCTCCTGGACCTGCTGCCCGGAGCTGCCCGAGGCCCCGGCCAAGGAGGCTGAGATGGAGCCCAGCTATCAGGCACATGGTCATCCCTGCCCCGGACCGTGGGGACTGGCCGGCGAGGCCGGAACTGAGTGCTTTCGGTATGGCGGGACGAAGGGCGGGTGTGAGGCCACCTGGCGCTCTGTGGGGCCCAGGGGCTCTGAGTTCCCAGTCTGCAGGCTTTGCGGGTGATGCCCGGACCTGGGGTCCTGGCGAGCCTCAGGCATGGGCCTGTTTGGTTTTTTTCAGTGGAGATGAATCGGACCCAGCGTCTCTCCTCGGACACCAGCATCACCTCTTCTCGGGTTCCCGCACATGAGGGAAATCTCTCTTTTTCATAGGGAGAAGCAGGAGGCCGCTATTGAAGTGGTGATAAATTACTGACAGATTGTGAAAAATTACTGACAGATTGTGAAACGTTGTCTCGGTCTTGCTCTGCGCCCTCTGTCCTTTTTCTCTGCAGTTTCAGGCTCTTTCAGGGGCAGATTGCCAGGTGTCACGGTCAGAATCCCAACGCATCGAGCACTTAGTTCGTGCAGGTGTCGTCCTGGATGTTTGCGTGCGCACATTCAAGCTCTAGGAGTGAGGTCCTAGCATCCTCAGCCCCGTTTCACAGAGGGTGTCGCTGGGCATGGGGAGGGATAGAGCCCAGAGTGATGGCCACTCCCCGTGTCACTGGAGCTGGAACGTGACCAGGAAGTTTGGCTCCGGAGCCCTTACCCAGGAAACGGCGTTGCTCCATGAAAGTCACTGTGGAGGAAGGAGAAAGAAAAACCAAACAAACCAGGAAGGGCTTTAATGTGGAAACACAGATATACATCTCATTGTGTTCAGAAGAGGAGGCGATCCAAATGGTCAGGGAGCAATGAAAAGCGACTCCATCTCCCTAGTCATCTAGGAAATCAAATTAAAGCCACCATCAGACCCTTGAACAATGTAGGGGTTAGGGGTGCTGACACCCCCCACCCCCACCCCCACATAGTCGAGAATCCACCTACTGCTATCTCTGCCTCAAAAACAGAGGAATTGATAAGTGACTCACCCAAGGGCAGGAAGCTGACACAGTTTGGAGCGAATCAGGACTCAAACCCTTGTTCTTTTGATTCCACGTATCATGATCTCTGAGTGC